>NC_139348.1:106348813-107548813 GCF_055883805.1 Amblyomma maculatum | reverse complement strand
GGTTGAAGGGTAAAGGTACGAGACTACAAGAAGGTTTCGTCGCCTTCGTCCTGCTATGGTAGCTCGAGGCTCCCGTGTGAAAACATCTCCTGGTCGCTTCCAGTAAGCTCTCACAGCAGGGTATGCTTTTCTTGTGATGCTCATGACACTGGACGAGCGCACGCTGTTATCTAAACCGTCGTGTAAGGCTACGCACGGTGTCTTTACAATACGTTCACGACAAGATTTACCGGCATGCGAACAGAATTTCATGCAATAACATAATATTCTATGCCATGCCCATGTCTCTCAACTATTAGGCCTTTAGGCAACTTGGGAACATGTTTTAAGAAGACCTTCACGCACCTTCCACGGTGACGAATGCTGCTACAATGAGCGCCCATAAGGTGCTGCCAACGCTGCTAATTGTCCTGATCTCAGGTCCAGGTTCGAGATCGACCTCAGGGTCACCACGTTGAACTGCGAAATATAATTAAATCACTTTGAACAATTTTTACGCTGGTTTCTTAGCGCGTTCAGGATAACAAAGGACTGCTTCAGAAGGTTCCTAAAAGACATGATGACAAATGCAGATGGTATTCACGTAGTTGTTGTGGCTGTAGGAAGAAGGAAATAAAAATGCACGGGCCTGCTACTGGCTCTGTAGCTGAGCCACCTCCACTGCCTTGTGCGGGCAGAAAAAGATTGATTGATTTATAGGAAGGGAAAGGCGCGGTAACTGTCTCACTTGTTTTCTGTGGACACCTCAACCGCGCCGTAAGGTGGTGGTAACAACGTTTATTGCCACAAAAAGGAATTATTTCGGGCTGGGTTGAGTCTAGGGTGGCCTCCAGTCGGGAGCGACCTTTGAGCTCGCGTGACGAGATGGGGAACCGCGCCGTAAGGGAAGGGAGAAAGGTGGGAGAGAAAGTGGAAAGAGAGAAAGAGGAGCCGTAGTGGAGGGCTACGAAGTAATTTCGACCACCTGGGGATCTTTAACGTGCGCTAACATCGCACAGCACACGGAAGCTTCTTCGTTTCGCCTCCATCGAAACGCAGCCGCCGAGGTCGGGTTCGAATCCGGGTACTCCGGCAGAGTAGTCGGGCGTCTTACCACTGCACCACCCCGGCGGGGCATCTAGCCAACATCTAAGGACAATTTCCTCAACTGCGAGCTTTTTTGACAGGGCATTCTAAGAACAGGTCTGCAAGACTATAAAGAAAGTATTATAGATGGAAACAATTATTGAAAGGAATCAGTATGAATTAGGAAGCAGGGTAGTGTTAATGATGCCATAACTGAATGAAAAAGAAGGTTTTCGAATAGGGCAAATAATGAAATGCGCGCACTATAGGATAGATAAACGGTTGCAAGCAATGACAGTTGGCTGGATGTAGAAGGGACACTAACGTAGCCGTTTGAAAAAACGGTATGAGACTGGGCGAACTAAATTAGTGTTCGAAGAGAGCGGTTGCTACTTTGATGTAATAGTGTTTTGGAAATAGGGATACCTTTGACCAACACAGGACTTTAGCGAGGCTGGGGTATAATGATGCTGTTGTGGCTGGTGTCTGTGTCTTTGTCGTGTCTGCACCGTTTAGTCAGACTGACCCCTTCGGCGATTCTTACCGAGCTCTGCAATATTATTACGCACTAATAGCCTTTACTGAGTACAATTCCTTTCCCTTCCCTCGAAGGGACGTCACTTGCAGCACATATCTATAGTGTGGACCAATTTCGAGGCCAAATGTGTTTTGTGGGTTGCACCTAAAAGATCTGGCGGCTTCATGTTCTCAGGAGCTCTTTTCAGTCCAGTTTTCGCAGTTTAAGAATGGCAATTACAAGCAAGGCGCTGTCGTGACACCTAAGAAAATTATCCATTTATCGGCGGCGAAGTCAGCGCGAACTGGACTATGCAGATGGGGTAGAAGCTAACAGCCTCGATTGACTTCATACCAGTTGCGGAGGAACTGTACTGCCCAAGAGGTTTGCAGTCAGTGTACACAAAGTGCAGGCGAACTATAGACGGAATGACTTGCGTCCACTTTAGAGAAAAGGCCAGGAGAGGGAATTATCGCAGGACATCAAAAACAAAAAGGAAGCAGAGTTGAGAAAAAGCGTTTGTTCACGAGCTAAGGTCTCGACAAGGTGTCGATGAGACACGTCGGCAAATACTCTTGACGAAAAGTTGGCTATACCACTGAGGCCAGCCTTGAATCATTGTTCGTTTTTCTTCACATTCTACAAGACTTCATTTCGTTAAGTATATAAAAAAAACGAACATATTCTGTTTGATAAGATTGTAATATGTTTTGTTGCTATATTAGTATTACTATTGTAAAATTGCGGTGGCGCTATCATAGTTGAATTTCGAGAGGACGAATTCGTAAGATTTTCTGGCCAATGCACTGTGCACAGAATTTCGCATCTTTCAAAGATTCATCCGCGCCACTACGAGTGACACAAATGCGGAAGCCACGATTGCACTCTCGAGCACTGAGCGCAGCCCGCTTCTCGGATAGCCCTCAAAGGGCTTTCTTTTGTTTTGTAAGAGGGCCCTTCATACATGAAGGGGGCTCTCAAATGCCATTAAGGAGGCAGCGCCCCCACCCTTTGTAATATTGGCAGTAAATGTTTCTACCACCACCAGCCCGCTTATCGTCGAAAGTAGAGTTTTACAGATCGGACAACCAGCACTGGCGAGGGTTACAAAGTATATCCTGCTAACCCTAAACCCATCGGCGTGAGTGTATCCTTTGCGACACTAAAAACAAATTTTGTTCGCTTTTCATGACACGAATACCTTTCGCTACATCATGAATTTGGTATAATCGAGATTTCACTCTCTTGTATGTGCTTAACGTGATCTGAATACAGGACCTATACACGTCCTCGGAAGAGCCACTATGCATGTCTATTCAGGATTGGGAAGAAAATTCTAAAAGTATATGTCACTTGCCCGCGTCATATCAAACGCAACACTTTCCTCAGAAAGGTAGGCGCTATGTTTAGGGCCAAAGCACTGCATTTTGTATGGCGTGGTGCGTAAATCACACGCTCAATTAGTTGTGGTTGTTTGTTGTTGTGACTGAAGGAAGAAAGAAAAGAATATGCACGGGCCTGCTACTGGCTCTGCAGCTGAGCCACCTCCACTGCCTCGTGCGGACAGAAGAGAAAATTGAAAAGAAAGAAAAAAAAAAGAAGAGGGAGAGCAACAGCCGTCGTCCACCACCACTGAAGTGGTGGCGGGGGCAATGACGGCCTACAACAGACAAAATCAGTGGCTCGCTCAATTAGTCGCGATGACGAAAGATAGAGCTTGTGCGTAGCGCTCTGAAGGTACATGTGTAATTTCCTTTGGCTGCGAATTAAGGCGCATGAACGGTCCTCGCTCTAGGCCAGAATGGTTAGAGGATGTATAGTGGGCTGATTATTTACAAAGGTTAGAAGCAAGACCTAGAAGGCCATGCATGGAAACAATCTGAAACATCTGAAACAATTGCTGGTGTTATGTTACACTTATACGCCTGTTTATGGTTGCTAAGTAAGCTGATTTAATTCCCGACTTGGTAGAAATATTAGGCCTTTTGTCTCAAAGTCCACGTATAGCCTTCAAGATTTGGCCTTCCTGCAAACTGCTGGGCAAATTTTGTCTCATAATAAACCACAAAAATATCATATTTTGTTGTATTCGCTTTTTACTGTCATATTAAGATCAGAAATTGCTTATAATCACTGTAGTTAAGATTCTGACAGTGCACATTTTACACCAGCAGAATTGACCAGCGGAGTTACCTGACGGCCAGAGAAGCAACCGTGCGACTCGCAAATTTACCTTATCCGAATTTCGCTTCTTCGCAAATCACATTCAAAGACAAGCGCTGTTTTTCGACAACTCTTGACCCCGAATGGAATTAATGTTTGATTACTACGTTGATAGTACGTACGATACTGTGGGAGACAGTTTGTCGAGAATAGATCAACATTTTACATGTAGATATTTTTGAAAAGCAGACCACCAATTATTTAAAAAATCCGTCCTATATACCAGGCTAAGCTAAATTCTACTCAAGCGCGTTAGCATGTTTTTTCCGTTCTACCTTTTTCATAGGCCTCTTTAACATTTAGAGGGGATGCGAAACGCCCCCTTCCTCTTCGTCAGCTGCTACTAGTCCGCTGCCAACTTATTCCCCCGGATTGAGCTCATCCGATGGTCCTTCCCTCCCATTGGCTGGAGCCCACGTGACTTAAGTTCCTCCCATTGGCTGCTGCTGGAGAAAAGCCACAATCATCCTGCTCACCTTCTTAAATTTTGTAGGTTAGAGGTATAAAACTGTTTTGCAAGCGCCCTTGGCCAATCAAGATGACGCCTATGATTGCGCTCCTACAAGACTTGCACCATGGCCTACAGACAGGTAGGAAGACAATAAATAATATTGTGCTTGCCATCCTGATTGGTCCGTACTGTTAACTTTCGTAGTGCAGCGAACAGCTTCGGAACTTCAGCTTCTTCAAAACAGATTTCACGACGACACATAATGGCTTGTTCGTTAGTGACTGACCTAGTGCTAGCACATAAAAACCGAAATGATTTCTATGTCTAACGCTCACTGCCAATATGTACAAAACTAGACTTATTCTGAAAAATTTGGAGTGCTCAAAATTGTTTAGGTTAAGTGTATTGTGCGCAATGCGGAAATAGAAGAGTGGGAGTATAGCTTAATCGCCGATACTACTACCCGTCATTGGGTTTGCAATAAATACATATTGCGTGCTCTTAAAAATGGCGCCTGACTTGAACCTACCGGGTGACGATATTGGCAGTTAAGCTGAGCACAAAAAGTCTCGTAGTGAATTTCAAGCGAACGCGCCCACACTGCCACTTGTACGTTAGTCCTAACCAAAGTTTGCACCGAGGAACTTGCAAATGTCGACAGGTAGCCTGCTCGGTTATTGATTCCTATGGTTTCAGCAATTCCAGTAGAAAATATAGGCGTGCCACGCCACTGAAGGCTTACCGAACATTTTTGCGTTTTAGTTGGAGAACACCCGAAGACAGCATCTGAGCGAACAGGCGACTGGCTTCTTCTTCTTCTTCCTTGATATTTGGCACATACCCACGAAGGGCGATTGGCCAGGGTTTAGTGTGGCGACTGTTGTTGTTGTTGTTGTTGTTGTCCAAATAACTTATGGCACATACCCACAGAGGGGGATCGGCCAAGAATTGGGTAGCAAAGAATTTTTTTTTTAATATACTTGCATAAAAAGAAATATATATATATATATATATATATATATATATATATATATATATATATATATATATATATATATATATATATATATATATATATATATATATATATTAATAATAATTTGAGGGGTAGAGGAAACGAAACAAAATGGGAAATAAGTGAAATATAATATGAAAAGTGGTAACACTCACGGGAGGTTGACACTATATTTGTAGGACAAGTGATGTTTTAATATTTAGCAAGGAAAACGATTTGAGTGCAGTAAAAAATTTTGCATGGCGGTAAAAATAGACCTGTGACTGTGCCCAAGGATGGTGGCGCCAAATGATAACAATGTCGGGCTGCTTAAACTAAGGCCAAGCTGTTGCAATGGCCTTTCCATCAACTGTTTTCTCAGCGTAGTAAAGCGGCGGCAAAACAATAAAAAGTGATCTAATGTTTCTTGTTCACCGCAAAATGCGCAGACGGGAGACATTGCCAAACCAGACCTGTGAAGATAGAAATTTAAAGGTGGGATGCGGCATCGCAGCCTTGTTAGTGAAATCTCAAGTTGCCGTGAATGACATAATTTTCTATTCCAAGAATAATTTAGATGCAGGTAGTCCTCAGATCTTAAAAGATGTCCGTTTTTCATATTTAATAGAACGTTTCTTCGAAACCTCGCTGCGGTGATGTACGCGGTCGCCGGAAGCGTAGATAATACGGGGCCATTAAGGGACTCTTTTGCTAAATTGTCAGCATATTCATTTAAATCCACATTGCTGTGGCCTGGTACCCATACCATATGTACAATTTTCAAATGTTTTGGGATCAGGGAGACAAATGTTTTTACTATTGCAGAATCCACCGACGAAGAGAGAGATGAACACAATGATAGAGAGTCGGAAATTACTGCCACTTTAGAAAAAGAGGAGTCTAATTTACGTAGAGCGAGTACCACCGCCAGAAACTCCGCCTCAAATATTGGGATGAAGTCCGGAAGCCGGACAGAAAAAGACCAGTCTAAATGTGGACAATATATACCCACTCCCGCCCTTTCATTACTTTGAGATGCGTCAGTAGCTACAACTAAACTAGCAGAAAGACTTCTTAAATGATCTTCTAATAATCCGTTTAGAATAACGGATGATAAGTTTTTAGCATTATTCGGGAATATGTCGTCAAAGACAATTTTAATAGATGAACCGATGGTTTGTATGGGTAGAATACTAGGAAGGGAAACATTTAAGGGGTCCAGCAAATTTTTGACCATAACAACCTGCGGGGTGTGAAATTTAGACCAATGGACACCGAAAAAGGAGGTCGGTTGACAGCAAAAAATAGACATAGATCGGTGAAACTCTGATTCATATATCCTTAAGTACGTCTGAACGGTTAGAATTTGTAATCTATATATCAAGGGTGGAATCCGGGCTTCAAGGTAGAGCACATTGTTGGCAACAAATTTTGGAAGTCCCATACACAAACGAAGCGCTTCTCGCTCCAAAAGAACAAGCGGTCGAATTTTATAAGCTGCTGATCCAGAAAACAAGACTGAACCGAACTCTAAAATTGGACGCACATACATAACATAAATCATTAAAAGGACATCTCTCCGCATTCCAGACCTGGGACGACTAATTCGGCGCAACATGCCCACGGCCCGAGCCCCTTTCGTAGCAATATGGTTAATGTGGGGCTGCCATGAAAGATTATCATCATAAGTGACCCCTAAATACTTTAATGATTTAACCTGTGGTATTATTTGTTGCTGATACATTACAGACAGACTTACAGAATCTTTTATATTAAATACGTGGACTGCGCTTTTGTTGACATTTAATGTGAGATGCGACTGGCTGCGACGACTCTGATTTTTCTTCTTCTTCTTCTTCTTATAACGAGGAACAAGAAGAAGAAGAAGAAAAATCAGAGTAGTTCTTCGGAGCAGAGCGTGCCGCATCCACGGTCATCGTCATCTCCTTGTAGTGTGTTATGAGGTGCAACCTAAACTGCACAAGTAGGGTATGTTTTTTGTTAACTTGTGCGGCTTTCTCGTCTACAGAAACAATCAGACACCAGAGTAGTTTAGAAGATATCAAATAACCGTTGTAAAAGGATTCTGCTTGATGAGTTTTCGGAGGCGGAAATACAAATGCACAATGGCTGAAATACGCCATCATCACAAGTTGGCCCGCAATGAAATTAGCTAGCCTTCATGTTGACCTTGCGTTGTTGTACAATGCGCTGCTTGCGCCTGCATTTAAATCTCCGTCTAACACTCCGGCGCATTATGGTAAACATTGCTTCAACAAAGACGAGTGTGTGTTGCACTGCTCTCAGTGCGGCCAGTGTCGAGTGTTGTTCCCCTGAAAGCATGCCCGCTGTCGCCTGTCGGAGTACGGGCCCTGCTTTGGTACACTCGAAACTGCGCTACGCAGGCGTGATTCGTCTGTGCCAAATTGTGTCCTTGAAACTTGGGAATTATGACTCAGTTTTCAGCCTGAACATAACATCGTTTTGTGCATCGCGAAATTTTATGCATTTGCACAGTTGTGTCACACGGTCACTACGACAACTTCACCGAAAACAATATATTACTTCCAAATTTCATGCTAGGCTTCAGGGCTAATATTTTCACACAAGATGTTATGTTGCAACTCAAGGAAGACACAACAGACCCGGAACATGACAGGAAGAACTAAAGGTATATTAGGCTTGAACTTAAACAAGGCTTTCTATACTGTCGTGAAAAAAATTGTGAGGGATTGGATTGGATTGGAAAACATTTATTCACCGGCAGAAAGTGGTCCAAGGTGAGTTCTTGGTCGCGCTAGATGGCCGTCAGCCCGTGGCTAACCGCGACCTCGTTGGCCCGCTCCGGAGTTGGATCTCCGGGTCGGAACTGAGCAGCACGGCCTCCTACTGCTCGGAAGTTAGGAGCTGAATTAGGTCCGAGGGAGGTGGATCCTCCGGACAGTTCCACAGGATGTGGTCTAGTGTGGCTCTGTCGCCGCACTTGTTACACTGGGGGGAGTATTGCCCGGGGTACATGAGCAAAAGTACCGCCGGGTCGGGGTGGGAATGGGTTTGCAAGCGACGCCATGTGGTCTCCTGGGTCTTCGTGAGCGATTTATGCGGTGGAGGGAAGATGCGTCTTTTAGGCGAAAGTGGTGTGTTATGTCGTGAAACGAGATCAGGTCATCTTTTGAGAAACTCGGGTCAGAGGAACCCACTGCCCGGCCGACGAAACCTCGAGCGTAATCGTGGGCTGCTTCGTTCCCCGGGTTGCCCGAGTGAGCCAGAACCCATAACAACTAGATCTCCCTTAAGGGGGGGGGGGGGGTGCTTGTGGGGATTTGGAGGGAGGTGGGGGAGACGCGGCCCCTCGCAAAGTTGCGTATGGTTGCTTTGGAATCGCTGAAAATAATGTCAGCTGAGGTGCTGGCTATAGGTAATGCAATGGCCGCTTCCTCCGCCGTCTCGGAGGAGGTGGTGTATATCGGCGGCTGTTAGGGGCGAACCGGTCCCGGTCACTGCGCCTATCGCGTACGCTTTGTGCGGTGTTAGATATTCCGCCGCGTTCACGTAAGCGGCCGCGGGGTAGTCCTTGTATTTTGCGTGCAATGTGCGGGCTCTCGCCTTGCGCCTTCCCTCGTGGTGCGTAGGCTGCATGTCCTTAGGTAGGGGTTTAACAGTGAGCATTCTGTGTACTTCGGGGAAGAGTTGTTTCGAGGCCTCGGTTAGGGGTTGTGCGTTGATCTTTATACGGTGCAAGATGGCCCTACTTGCCTTGGATCGCGTGAGACGTGTGTATTGGGAAGTGAGGTGTGCTTGGCACAGTTCGGGTAGTGTGTTGTGTATGACAAGGGCTAGCAATCTGCGTGTTGTGCGGGACTGAGCACTTTCTTGTAAGCTTGACGGATGAGGCACTCTATCTTGATCTTTGCAGGAACGGTGCAGGTGCAGGAACGGTAGAGTGTACACGAACCTACTGAGGACGAATGCCTGGATCAGTCGGCAGAGGTCGTTCTCCCTCATGCCGCGTCTCTTGTTGGCTATTCGTCGTATGAGCCGGGTGGTTTGATTGACCATGGCGGTCGGTTTGCAAATCGTTTCGGTATTCCTGTGGTTGCTCTGAATGAGCATCCCGATAATTCTAATTGTTGATACTTCTTTGATAGGCTGTCCTCCGACAGTTATGTGTAGCGGAGGCGGGGGGGCCTGGCCTCTGTGGCTGCCTCTCGGACTGTCTCTAAGCACAAGCAATTCTGATTTGGGATACGAGCATTCGAGCCCCGCGCCAGAGGCATGGGACTCGATTACGTTGACGGCCTCCTGCAGCGTCTCCTCTATTTGGCCGTCACTGCCGGTGGACATCCACAGAGTGATGTCGTCCGCGTGTAAGCTGTGTTGTAGACCTTCGATTGAGGCCAGTTTCCGGGATAGCGTGACTAGGGAGAAGTTGAATAGGAAGGGCGAGAGGACCGAGCCTTGCGGCATGCCTCTGGTTCCTAGGGGGATGGGATCCGACGTGAGACCTCCGAGCGATAGCTCTGCCGTTCTCTCCGAGAGGAAAGAGCGAACGTAATTGAACGCTCTCTCCCCTGGGTTGATGCGCGAGAGGTTCGTGAGAATGGCTTCGTGTGAGACGTTGTCGAAGGCCTTTTTTAGGTCTAAACCTAAGATGGCCTTCGTGCCTTTCCTGTATGTAGGGTCTAGGACGTCTCTCGAGAGTTGGAGCATGACGTCTTGCGTAGATATGTTCGCTCTGAATCCTACCATCGTGTGTGGGATGAGGTCGCGGTCCTCCGCGTAGCTTTGTAGCCCGTTGAGGACAACGTGCTCCATGAGCTTTCCCACGCACGAGGTTAAGGATATGGGGCGGAGGTCGTCCACAGAGAGTTTTTTGCCTGGTTTAGGGATGAATGTGACCCTGGCATGTTTCCATACCTGCGGGATCTCGCCTACCCTCCAGTACGAATTCATCAAGTCTGTCAGTGACGCCACCGACATCGAGTCTAAGTTTCTGAGTGTCTTATTGGTTATTCCATCCGGTCCCGCCGCTGAGGTGGTGCGGAGTTTGCCGAGTGTGAACCGCACTTCGGCGTCCCTGATGTCGGCGTCTAGGGTCTCGTTGGGGGGTCCCTCGTATGCGGGAAGCGGGTCTGTTCTCTCAATGTTTTATACTTCGTCTCATAAGATGTTTGCAGCACTGCGAAAGGTACAACTCTCTCGTACTATCAGGGCGGTGGAAACAAAAAAATACTCCCTCAAATGTCTGAGCCGTCATATGTTAAATACGCTAAACTCGACTATAATTCAAAGTTTCACCTCCTAAGAAAGCACAGAAACAGCTGGAATTGCAACGCGTTTAACATATTATTGGGCCTGATTACAAGGAATCCAGGTACTAAGTAAGGCGTCGTCTTCAGGCACTCGGACATTGGATAGGCTGGCGCTCGCCTAAGCAGAGATGGATGGAAATTTAAAGAACTGAAAAGGGCGATGACAGGGTTGTTCGACGCATTGCCGCTTTATACTTATGTAAATAATATACAGGTCCATGCTCCGCAAGAGAAGGATAGTGTGCTGCAGTCGCGCAGAGAAACACTACGTTGAGTTCTGGGATGCCAAAATAAATATTACGTCATGCATAACGGCACCTTCACTACGTACAGATAAGACGGAACGTACGCACAGGGGTTAATATAGACATAGAATGCCCAAAACAAACAATTTTGTGTAAATCATACTATTAAGAAAGAAAACATGTGCATTGGGAACAACACAATGTGACAAAGTAAAGAGTACTTCACAGCTCAAAACGTAGGTTTGAAATTCAGCACAAACTTTTTATCTGCTTCTATTTTTGCGCATGTTTTTCGGCGTGATATGTGCACAAAAGAAAGCATATATGCGAGCATCGTACCACTAGCTTCTATTTCTACAAGCGTGAACATTTCCCAACCAAGGGGCTCATGAGAAAAGCCCGCTCGTCCTGTCGATGTCTTTAAACAATGCAAATTGCTGAGCTAGCCTATATTCAAAGAGGCGACAAATTCTTCTATATTTTACTAGAGGGGAAATTTCCCAGCCAAGGGGCTCATGAGAAAAGCCCGCTCCCCGAAAAAAAAAACCCAGACATTATGGTGCGGGAGGCATTTAGCGTCCTGTCGATGTCTTTTAAACATTACAAATTGCTGAGCTAGCCTATATTCAAAGGAGCGACAAATTCTATGAGGCTTTTTTTTTACACGCGAGGAGTTAATGGCAATGCAGTGGAGCTCACGGCTGTATTAAGCCGAAAATCTTTCTAGGTTTATGAAACGAAGTCCCATGTGCGACAGTTGTACGCGAGACCTGTGCGCGAGATCTGTCATACTGTGTGTGAAGTGTTAAGGTAACGGTTCCGCAGGTCTGCAAGCAGCTCTGCGTCCGTGCCCTGGTATTGGTGGATGAGCTGTGCAAGTTGATCACGATGTGTGGACTTCGTCTGCGTGGGATCTAGCAGGTGTCGGAGCAGGAGCCACGTTTTTTTGCTTCCCAGTTGTCCGGTTAGACTGTCGCAGATCTGTCCTCATTGTTGTTTCTCCAGTTCTAGCGTGTACGCTTCGATCTGTCTTTCTAGCTGAGCTGCTCGGCGCCCGAGCTGTCTGTTGTGACGCTGGGTCTTCCAGCGTTTTAGTATGCTGGCGTGCGCCTCCCACATGTGCAGGAGTTTCGTGTCCGTGGTTTGCGTGTCTACCGTGGTGGATGAGACGTCGCCCATGAGCATGCGAGTCCACTCAGCGAGGTCGGCTATGTGCGTGGGTGCGGTTTGTTCCCGGAGGCGTCTGAACTTGTCCCAGTCTGTGATTCTGGTGCGCGCGAGTGGAGGTTTGTGTGGCGTGGTATTAAATCTTGTGGATACGATGTAGTGGTCGCTGCCTAGCGTGTGTCCGGTGGTTGACCATTGCGCTTCGCGCACATTTTTGCTGAGGGTGAGATCTGGCGATGTGTCCGCGCTAACACTATTGCCGATGTGCGTCACCGCTTGGGGGTCGTTTAGAATGGTGAGGTCTAAGGTTTGGATTGTCTGCCGCAGCCTGGTGCCTTTGGGGTTGGTATTGCGATAACCCCAAGCCGAGTGGTGAGCGTTAAAGTCGCCCACCACTAATAGTTGTGCTTTAGCAGACAAGCGCGTGACTTTACGGAGGAGGTCAGGAACTCCCGGCCCCCTGTCTTTTGGCGAGCTGGGAGTGGGAGTCGAGATTCAACGGCCGTCAAGCGGTCCAAGAATTGTTGGAAGAAAGCGATGGAACTCGACGCGTCCGCCAAGCAGGTCAAAAACGCACCGCCGAAGCCTCCCAAGTGGAGGAACTGCAACCCAGAGCCAAACTCGCCATAATGGACAAAGTCAGTGCAGAAAAATTGTGGGGGGCTAAAATGGCTTGAAACTAGTGATAAAGCGAAATCTGTGAGTGTTGCAGCGATAGCCTCTTTAAAACCTGCTTTTCAATACACAGTTTTTTATAACTTTAAGTTAAATTGGTTGGTTTTGTGAAAAAGAAACTGTGGACACCTACACCTAATAAAGTAGCGATCACGTTTTCATTTTTTCTTGTATATTGTACATTGATGTATAAGAAAGGAAAGGCGGAGTATCTGTCAGACTTGAGAGAAGGAAGATGGGCGTGGAAGCGGACAGAAAGGTCTCGCGTTAGAAGGTTTCAGAGCAATTTCACCACCTCTGGGCATATTACCCTGAAGCCTTCCAATGCGAGATCTTTCTGTCCGCTTGACCACATCTGGGTGAGAAGGTTGGCGGAACCTGGCCCTGATGGGGCTGGGACAGGTAGGTCACCACCCTTGCGGCGGGGGCTAATCTGCCGCTGACTTATCTGTTGTAGGCCATCATTGCATCCGCCACCGCTTCGGTGGTGGTGGACGACGGCTGTTGTTGCGGCGCGCGTCTTTCTCTCCCTTTTCCTTTTTCTGTCTTCTCTATTTTCTCTTCTGTCCGCACGAGACAGCGGAGGTGGCTCAGCTACAGAGCCAGTAGCAGGCCCGTGAATTTTCTTTTCTGTCTTCATACAGCCATAATAACCACCACCTCTGGGCTTTTAATGTGTGTGGACAACGCACAACCCATGGCTGCCCTTCCATTTAACAATTAGTTCACAGGAGAGGAAAGCGCAGTATTTGTCACACTTGTTCTGTGGACACCTCAACCATGCCTTAAAGGGAAGGAGTCAGGTGGAATTGAAAACTGAGAGTGAATTGGTGCCATAGTGGAGGGCTCTGGAGTAATTTCGACCACCTGGGGATTTTAACGTGGAGTGACACAGTACAACACATGGGCTCCTCTTCATTTCGCTTACATCGAAACGCAGTCGCTGGCGGTCGGGACCGAGCCCGGGTACTCCGGCACAGTATTCGGGCGTCTTAACCACGGCACCACCGCGGCGGAGAGGTGTAATAGTAATAGGTTCACGGGAAAGGACAGGCGAAGCATCTGTTGCATTTGCTCTGTGAACACCTGAATCGCGCCGTAAGGGAAGGAATGAAGGTGGCAGTGAAAGTGGAAAGGAAGAAGGGGGTGCCGTAGTGGAGGTCTCCGGGCTAATTTCGACCGCCTGGGAAAAAGGAGGAGGAAACAACTTTATTCAACGCACTATTAAGCGTCGAGAATGTCCTGGGCCAGAATTCGCACGTGCACTTTTTTATTTATTTATAGGAAGGGAATGGCGCGGTAACTGTCTCACTTGTTTTTTGTGGACACCGCAACCGCTCCGTAAGGGAAGGGAGAAAGATGGCAGTGAAGGTGGAAAGAGAGAAAGAGGAGCCGTAGTGGAGGGCTACGGAGTAATTTCGACCACCTGGGGATCTTTAACGTGCGCTGACATCGCACAGAACACGACGCCTCTTCGTTTCGCCTCCATCTAAACGCAGCCGCCGAGGTCGGGTTCGAACCCGGGTACTCCGGCACAGTAGTCGGGCGTCTTATCACTGCACCACCCCGACGGGGCCGTACGTGCACTTACATCGCACAGCACGATACGGCTTCAGAAAAGCAGCACGAAAAAGATGTGGATAAAGACGAGATGACAAGGATGGGCACTCTTCGTTTTGCCTCCATCGATATGAAGCCGCTGGCGGTCGGGATCGAACCCGGGAACTCCGGCACAGTAGTCGGGCGTCTTGAAATTAGGTTTTGGGGAAAGGAAAGCTAGTGTACATTTAGGTGAACACCACGAAATCGTGGGTATGCCCTCCACCAGCCAAGACAATAGACAAAGGGGAGGAGGTACACTTCTGCAAGCTACAGACCAACATCCAACCACGAAAACTGCACGCAAAAGATCCAGTCATTTGACTTACAATGCAAATACTGCGGGAAGAAGGCGGACCTGTACCATATGATGTGGGCCTGCCAACGAAATCTGACTATCGCTATTATTAACCAGCAAACGCAGGAGGGGTGGGAGGCAGCTCTGACCATCTCGGACGCAAGGAGTCAAAAATAACTCATCGAAAGAGCGCCAAATAGGGTTCCGGACTGAGGACTCCAATCGCTGCTACAACCTCCTGAACATTTCCATTAAAATATTTTCACCACCACCACCATGGTGGAAACCCACGCTTAATTAGGTTAAGTACACTTGAAGGGCAAATTTTGTGTGACACCAAGACCTGCTACACCTAGCGCAGTGAAGTTTAAACTGATTGATTTATAACATAGGGAAGTTTCTCTTCCATTATAAATAGGTTTATAAGGAGGAAAGGAGCAGTATCTGTCAAGGTCACTTCAAGGTGAAAACCTCCATGACGCGGTCGGTTCGAAAAGCTGGCATAGTGGTTTTCACTTCAAATCTAGAGGTGGGATTTGGGAAGGGTGGCTGCTCCTGGTCCAACGGGAATGGGAATGGAGGGCCTTCGCCGTTTGCGGCCACCGGTGCTTGCACCTGTTGTAGGGCGTCCTTGCATCCGCCGCCGCTTCAGTGGTGGACGACGGCTGTTGTGACGCGTGGCTTGCTGTTGTGCCCTCAGATAATGACACATACCCACGAGGAGGATTGGTCACACATGAGTCCAGTAGAAATGGCAGTTATGCTGTTAGATATGAGATGAAAAAACAAACAAACACTAATGCATATAAATATGCACTATAGTAGAAAAAGGCCCTACTGATCAGAAAACAAAAAGGGCTAATTTAAACTCAGTAAGAATCTGAAGAGCAGAAACAGCACAATCAGCCCACTTAGCAGGGAATTCTACCAGAGGCATTTACAAATTTGTATACCATGGAGCGTACTGTCCCGCTACTGAATCCCAGCTGAGTAGCGCCAAAGGAAAGTAAATTTGGAACCGTCAAGAATATAGACAAATTTTTTCAAGGAATTTAAAAAATTTCTCTCCGTATTTTTTTTTCCGATTTCTTCTCTGTCTGCAAGAGGCAGTGGAGGTCGCTAAGCTTTAGAGCCAGTAGCATGTCCGTGCATTTTCTTTTCCTTCTTCCTACAAGCGACGCAACAAAAATGAGAAGGGTTCAATGCTACTGGTTTATAAGGCAACTACCTGGAGACGGCTACAAACTTATACTCAAGTCGCTACATATACAGTAAGATTTGGCCTACAGGTGCCCGCGTGCTGTGCGATGTCAGTGCACGTTAAAGAACCCCAGGCGGTAGAAATTTCCGGAGTCCTCCACTACGGCGTCTCTCATAGCCTGAGTCGCTTTGGGACGTTAAACCCCACAAACCAAACCAAGCAATACACTCCATAATGCGTGTATTGCGGAGAGATAGTCACCCTCTATCACTCCACATGGGGCTGTCGGGCGTGCCCGATAGAGCCCAATTTACAAAAGTCCAGCACTGGGAGGTGGTTCTGACCAGCTCCGATCCGCAAGATCAGCTAGCGCTGGTTGAGCGGGCCGAAGAGGCAGCAAGAACCAATGGGATCGTGTACCTAGGAACACCATCTGCAGCTCAAGACCCCAACCCCTGCACCCCTTTCCATTTTGCGCAATAAAGTTTTATACTACTGCTGCTCAACGCTGCTGCACCGAATGTAGAGCGAAAGTTTCGGCTAAGGGGGACCGAGAGTTACATCGAGCATGACCAGCATTCCGTTGAACGCAAAAGTTCAGCAGTGTTTAATAATAATAATAATAATAATAATAATAATAATAATAATAATAATAATAATAATAATAATAATAATAATAATAATAATAATAATAATAATAATAATAATAATAATAATAATAATAATAATAATAATAATAATAATAATAATAATAGGTTCACAGGAAAGGAAAGGCGCAATATCTATCACACTTTTTTTCTGTGGAACTGATTTATTTAAAACGATTTATTTATAGGAAGGGAAAGGCGTGGTAACTGTCTCACTTGTTTTCTGTGGACACCGCAACCGCGCCGTAAGAGAAGAGAGGAAGATGGGAGTGAAAGCGGAAAGAGAGAAAGAGGAGCCGTAGTAGAGGGCTACTTGAGTAATTTCGACCACATGGGGATCTGTAACGTGCGCTGACATCGCACAGCACACGGACGCCTCTTCGTTTCGCCTCCATCGAAACGCAGCCGCAGAAGTCGGGTTCGAACCCGGGAACTCCGGCACAGTAGTCGGGCGTCTTACCACCCGACTACTGTGCCGGAGTTCCCGGGTTCGAACTGGAAACCTGAGCCGCGCCGCAAAGAAAGGGAGGAAGGTAGGAGTGAAAGCGGAAAGAGCAAGAGAGGGGGTGCCGTAGTGGAGGACTCCGGAGTAATTTCGACCACCTGGAGATCTTTAGGTGGCCCCTACTAGGACAAGGAGGAGCTGTTCCTGATGCTCGAGGAGGAGCGCCAACAATGGAACCAGTCCCGGGGAAGAAGTGCCTCGAGGGTAGGTGAGCCTGGAGCCAAAGCGGACACGAGAGGACCCGCTGCCTGCAGCGAGGTCGTCACAGGAAAAGACGAGCAGGGTGGGCAATCCAATGGCAAGGCTTCCCAGGCAGGTGTTAAAGATAATAAGGACACAAAGATTGAAAAGTTAAAGAGAATAGGGAACATTGAGACCAAGTGGCAACGCTAAATAAGAAAATGGATGAAATGATCATAATGATAAAGCAGGGGGTATGGAGCAGGAACAGTAGCTTGCCCAAAAGTCTCAATAACACTGCAAGTGCGATGCCGTTAGTCAAGAATGGGATTGGAGATATTAAGGTGACTACAGGGAATAACCCTCCCCATCAAAAGAAGAAAATTAGACAGGGAGGAGTCTCTTGAGGACAAAATAACTAGAATAGTTGGGGACATGGGATCGTTGGAAGCAAGGCTGGAAGGAGACTTCGCTAAGATACATTATAGACGTAATTTCATAGACAAGAGCAATAGAAGAAGAGATGAAGAGATGGCTGCTATGAAGAGCAGAATAGATGAAATCACCATTCACATACAAAATAGACAGAAGGCCCAATAAGACGTGCGTGGCTGAAACCTGGCAGTCGAACTGTCGCGGCTTCCGGCGCAAGCGGGGATAATGCAACATATTTTATCCAGACTTGAGGAGATGCCTCTCGCTATAGCCTTGCAAGAGGCAGGAGGGAGGTGAAATTAATGGGGTACAAGGGCTATCATAGTGATAGAAAGGAGAATTTGAGAGTTACTACCTTTATAATATGTAATGTAGCCACAGTAGTGCTTGACCTAGAAGATAAAGATGTGGAAAACGTGTTCGTAA
This sequence comes from Amblyomma maculatum, assembly GCF_055883805.1. Taxonomy (NCBI): domain Eukaryota; kingdom Metazoa; phylum Arthropoda; class Arachnida; order Ixodida; family Ixodidae; genus Amblyomma; species Amblyomma maculatum. Next base: position 107,530,873 of record NC_139348.1, on the reverse strand, counting down.
AAATTCTTACAGGCAAGAAGGGCGACTCTAACACGTTCATTCTAAGCATATATAGGCCGCCTAGGCAACAATAGACTAGGTTTAGGGCCATTATTGGAAGAAGCCTTGAAGGTAGCGGGAAAACAGCCCCTTATAGTTATGGGGGACTTTAATGCATGCCACCCTGAGTGGGGGTATGATAGAGAACAACTTAAGGGGAGAATGTTATAGGAGGATTATCAAACTTCGGGATTAACGCTCATGACAAATCCGGAGTTCCCGACGAGGGAGGGTAATAGTGTATGCAAAGACTTGTCTCCAGATCTTACGTCCAGCAAGAACATAGGTGAATGGGAGTGGCGCAATATAGCGCAAAACCTTGGAAGTGATCACTGTGTGCAGATAGTCAGGGCGGATTTGAAAGGCAATCTTAAGCCCAGGAAGGAGGGCCCTTTGTATGTGACAGAGTGGGATAGCTTCAGGGAGATTAGAAGCAACAGAGATGAGGAGTCCAAAGTTAATTGAGGGGGATAGCGCCCCAGATGTTGCTGACAGTCGGCTGCTGCATATATGGGAGGCCATGGAGAGCATGGAGCGCCGTCTGAAGAGGCAAGCCAGGCGGAATCGCAGTCTGAAAAGGCGCTTGGCTAGACTCAATAGAGAGATTGAAGACTATGCCTTCAAGCTGTGCGAACAGCAATGGCACAGTAAATGTGGAGAAATGGAAAGGGGCATGAATCTCCCTAAAACTTGGAACTTAGGCCTGTGCTTCTCATAAAGCGGAGCAGTGCATGGCAGGCCTTCCCCGCAGACGATCGCCGTGGCCAGGGACCTAGGATCTTAATTTCAGTCAGTGGGCGTCCATCTAGATGCTCCAGCGTACGGCACAGACACTGCCTTTCCTCACTGTATATCGGGCGCTCACAAAGAAAGTGGCCTATAGACTCATCGCATCCACAGTACACAAGAAAACCAATGATATAATGGGAGCCATAAGAATAGCATAAATGGAGAGACTAATCCGAGACGGGAATACAAATTCTAGAATGGGTCGGGCTCCAGCAAGGCAGAGGGACGGACACCAACACCAACCTGAGCCAAAACTGCAGAGCAAACTTGTACATCCCACCTATGCTAAGAATCCTGAGCCCCATTCACAACAAAGAGTGAAGAGAAGAGAAGAGAGCCAGAACCATCGAAAAGGAGATGAGCAAGACAGACCCGAACTCTGTGGCGTACACTGAAGCAGCTACTGGGAAATCGGGAGCCGCAGTCGCGGCGGCGGTGGAAGGAACCGGAGCACCTCTGATCACTATTTTCTGAGCAGCTCACCAAGTGACACAGACAGGAACAAGGAACAAACGCTGTCAACTCTTGTCACTTCTTCCTGCCTGCGGTTTAGGGCGAAATTTTTTAATGCCTGATCGTTGTCGACAGAAGGTTGTCAGCAGAGGTGTCACGCGTTCGAGAGGGAGAGTTAAAAATAATAAACCTTGTTTCCACCGGAAATCGAACCTCCCTCCCTTTGATCACCAGCACAGAGCTGCAGCAACTGCACCATGCCCCGGATCGTGAAAGGCTCTTCATAATTCCCCTTGTCTACCGTGAGGATGACAGCGGATTCTGAGTGTGATAGATACTGCGCCTCTCCTTTCCTGTAAAGGATTTATAGAGCGCGGGTGAACTTTGATGCCTTCATGAAATACTGGCTGTGTTCGACAATTATAGAACGCCGGTGAACTTTGATGCCTTCAATGAAATGCTGGTTTTGTTCGACAAGGGGCGCACAATGTGGAACACAACCAGCCTTTCATTGAAGGCATCAAAGTTCACCGGCGTTCTATAAATCCTTTACAGGAAGGGAGAGGCGCAGTATCTATCACTCTCACTCTTTCCGCTTTCACTCCCACCTTAATCCCTTCCCTTACGGCGCGGTTCAGGTGTCCACATAGCAAGTGTGACAGATATTGCGCCTTTCCCTTCCTGTGAACCAATTATTATTATTATTATTATTATTATTATTATTATTATTATTATTATTATTATTATTATTATTATTATTATTATTATGAAGAGCGTTTCCCGATCCGCGGCATGGTGCAGGACAAGGGGCGCACAATGTAACGAATTCTGGACGGTGGAGGTGGTGAAGAGTGGCAGTTCCTGTCCCTACGGGGTTGGGACGGTGGGTCAACGCCGCTTGCGGTGGGGGCTAGCCAGCCACCGATTTTTTATCTGTTGTAGGCCGTCATTGCACCCGCCACTGATTCGGTGGTGGACGACGGCTGTTGTTGCGGCGCGCGTCTTTCTCTCTCTCTTCTTTTATTTCTTTCTTGTCTATTGTCTCTTCTGTCTGCACGAGGCAGTGGAGGTGGCTCAGCTACAGAGCCAGTAGCAGGCCCGTGCATTTTCCTTTTTAAGCCTCGCTCACAACTCTTGCCTGATCCCTCTAAAGAAGCTTGGGACAAAAAGCTAAGGTCCAGCGATGACCCTGGCGTTCAGTTCAAAGCCATCGAATGGGCCGGCGTTGCCAAAAGACTCCACGGCCTGCGGCACGCTAGCTGACTTCCCCTATTCCTCCCACTTATTGTGAATAGAGTTTTATCAACCTCAGCCTCTTTTCCTTCTTCCTACAACCACAACAACTTCGGGACCACTTCGCAACAGACGCTTTCGCCTCATTTTACTTTAGTGGTCGAAAGTGCCCCTAACATTTTTTTTCCTAGAGGCGAGAAGCAAGGCGCCCTTGTGCTGTGCGTTGTCAGTGCACGTTAAAGCAGGCCACGTGGTCGAAATTTCTGGAGTCCTCCATTACGGCGTCTCTCATAGACGGTCGCTTTGCGATGTTAAACCCACCAAACCAAACCGAAGCTAGAAAAGCTGGCAGAGTGTGGTAACGCTATCGCATACAACGCTGAAGCAAAGCTTAAGTGTGTTATTTTTAACGCAGACAATAGTGTTACATTTCTCCAAATTAAAAATAAAAGCAGTGAAGACCAGCAATCTTGAGGGCGAAATGGCTACCCACCGCACTCCACTTTCAAATGTAGAACGCGCAAAACTTAAAAAACCTCGTTTGGAAACGTCAGCTTCAATTTCAACGGCGTCCAGTCAGGTATAGCTAGTGATGAGCTATATCACTACGATCTTCAAGCAGCGCTTAGCCGTTATTCAAAAAATTGAATCCCGGATGCTAAGACTCATCTGCGCACGAAAGAGAGGCTACGATTACGGTACTTATAATAATAATAATAACGGGCCGAATCCACGAACGAGTTCGCTTTGGAACGCGTTCGCTTTCTCTCTCGCCGCCTCGCTCCATTGGCTGCGCGTTGCCACCGCTGGCGGTGACGTCCTTTCCCGAAGGCGGGACCATGAATTTCGTTGACGTCACGAGACATGTCAATCAAATGAAAGCGAACGCGTTCGGTCGCTGTGTGTGGAACTCGGAAAGTGGCGTTCGCTTCAGAGCGAGAATTATGCCGTACGTGCCCCCCGTCGCTCCGCTGTTGATCGCAGTGCTCAGCGGATGTGATCGGCGTTTTCGGCGGTCGCGCGTACATGACGATCCTTTCGACATGCCTGACGATGCCTTCCGAAGGCACTTCAGACTGTCGAAGGGGCTTGTACGCCGGCTATGCGAAGATTTAAAACCCCACCTTGGCCCAACGAGGAAAAGCGCGCTCACAACAGAGTAAAAAGTACTCTGCGCGCTGCGGTTCTTCGCTACCGGAGGCTTCCAGGCGGCAGTCGGCAGCGAGGCAACTATACGGCTCCCGCAGTCGTCGGTGAGCCGGACAAATTTGGCCGTTGCTCAGGCAATCGTGCGTGTCGGCACGGAGAAAAACTGGGTGTCGTTTCCTCTGACTCCCGAGGAGAAGGCCCGCGCCAAGGCAGAGCAACCGAGATGGGACCGCCCAGCAAAGCCGATTGGCTGTTCTCTGCCCCCAGCGTTCATCCCACCCTTCTCGATTGATTGATTTTTAATTTCCACCAATTTAGGAGGCCCCCTACTCCCCGCTCCTGGCACGCAGGCCTGAGGAACGGGGGCTGGAACCTCCGCGACTAAGGACTGGCGAATATACATTGGTTATTCGCGGCCTCAGCCGCCAGGCGGACGGCTTTCTGCTGGTCAGCGGGGACTTCGCAGCAGGGTTACCCAGGCTTCTCTACTTTTAATGTTGTCCCTAGCGCCTGGAGACTTAGGGCATTCCCAAAGTATATGGTCGAGGGTCCCCCTCGCTTCGCAGGCTTTACATTTATCATCTTTTCTCTCATCTATCTGGGTGTGAAACAACCAGACAGGGTTCGGGAAATTTCCGGCTTGTAATCGCCGCCGAAATCCTGAGCTTAAAGACGCGGTCAGCTCCCGGCCCCGATGGAATAACAAATAATATGCTACGAAACCTAGACGACGCTTCCACAACGGCACTCACCAACTACATGCAAGAAGTATGGAGTAGCGGTCGTTTTCCCCAGCAGTGGAAAACTGCAAACGTTGTGCTAATTCCAAAACCTGGCAAGCCCCCGAAATTGGAAAACCTCAGACCTATTTCTCTAACCTCATGCATTGGAAAGCTTATGGAACGCGTAATCCAAACAAGGCTAACTAATTTCATGGAGAAAAACGACCTGTGGCCGCACGAGATGGTCGGGTTCCGACCGGGCCTGTGCACACAGGACATAATGCTCCGATTACAACATGACATAATTGACTCGAAATCCAGAGACGCGAAGGTAATTCTAGCACTAGATCTAACAAAAGCATTTGACAACGTAAAACACCAGGCAATTCTCGCGGGACTGCAGGAATTAGGAGTCGGCGAGAGGACATATAATTACATAATGGATTTTCTGACAAACAGGACGTTGAAACTAAAGTTTCAGGACCTAGAATCCCCCACCGTCCACCTGGGAAGTAAAGGAACGCCGCAAGGCTCGGTGCTCTCCCCCTTGCTTTTTAACGTGGTGATGAGAGGCCTTCCTGCCGCTCTTAAAGTCATAAAAGACCTAAAGTTCAGCATTTACGCGGACGACGTTTATCTCTGGACGAACAATGGCAGCGATGGCAGCATAGAGGAACGCCTGCAGGCGGCGGCGGACGCTATTGTGTCCTACGCGGCTGAAAGGGGTCTTGCGTGCTCTCCGCAAAAATCCGAACTTTTCATATATAATCCAAAATCAATGAGGTGCAAGGGCGACTTTAACGTAGAAATTAAGGTCGACGGCAAAACCGTACCAAAAGTCCAGCAAATCAGAATCCTCGGACTTTTTATTCAAGAGGACGGGTATAACGACGGAACGATAAAAAAACTCACTACCTACGCGACGCAAGTAACAGGGATATTTAGGAGGATTGCATTCAAAGGCAGAGGCCTCAAAGAGAGAAGCCTCTTGAGACTGATGCAGGCGTACGTAATAAGTCGAATATGCTATGCCACACCGTTCCTCAACATCAGGACCAATGAAAAAGATAAGATAGACGCACTCATCAGGCGTTGCGTCAAGAGGGCGCTGGGTCTACCCATCTCCTCTTCTACGGAGCGCCTGATCGAAATGGGAGTGCATAATAGCTGGACGGAACTTGCTGAAGCGGTGAGAATCGCCCAACATGAGAGATTAAGTAGGTCGAGCACGGGTCGAACCATCCTAGAATGGGTGGGTCGAAAAATAGATAGGGGCACAGCCGACAAGGTTGTCCTACCGCCACAATCTCGCGAGAACATCATTGTCCGTCCTCTCCCCTGCAACATGCACCCGGAATACCACAAGGAGAGACGGGAGAAGAGAGCAGAAGCACTGGTTTAAAAGTGCAAAAGAATTCAGAGTAAAAGAAGTTGCCTATGTAGACGCTGCAAGCGGCCGATCAGGGGCGGCAGTCGCCGCGGTAGTCGATGGTAGCGGCGCACCAGTCGTCTCCGCCACCATCCGAAGCAGAAACATAGACACGGCTGAAGAGGTCGCAATAGCGCTCGCTTGCGTCGGAACGAAGGCTAGATTGATCTTTAGCGACAGTAAAACTGCTCTCCCACCCTTCTCCTCCCGATGCCTACGTCAAATTGACGTCACGGCAAAGCGAACGCGTTCAAAAGCGAACTCTTTCGTGGATTCGGCCCCTGTTTCACTGGAAGGAAAAGGCGCTGTAACTGTCTCACTCACTGAACCGCGCCGTGAGGGAAGGGAGAAAGGTGGGAGTTAAAGTGGAAAGAGAGGAAGAGGAGCCGTAGTGGAGGGCTTCGGAGTAAATTCGACCACCCGGGTATCTTTAACGTGCGCTGACATCGCACAGCACACGGACGCCTCTTCGTTTCGCCTCCATCGAAACGCAGCCGCCGAGGTCGGGTTCCAACCCGGGGATTCCGGACAGTAGTCGGGCGTCTTACCACTGTGCCACCCCGGCGGGGCGATTACGGTACTTCCTAATGAAAATTTTGAGCGCCGCTCGTCAGCCGTTTCAGCTTTTCGATAAATTGAGACAAAGAATTCGAGCAAGACATGTTCGTCCTCACACCATTACAACGGGGACGGAAACGCGCTCCCCCTCGGGAGTGCGATCACATAAAGATCGTGGCTGCATCGGGGCAGCGCATCCCCGAAGTTCCCAAGATCAGGGTCCTGGTTGGTTGGTTGGTTTGTGGGGTTTAACGTACCAAAGCAACTCAGGCTATGAGAGACGCCGTAGTGGAGGACTCCGGAAATTTCGACCACCTGGGGTTCTTTAACGTGCACTGACATCGCACAGCACACGGACGCCTTGCTTTTCGCCTCCACCGAAAATCTACTAAACAAGAACGGCCGCAACGACGAGACCATCAACAAGATTACCACCAAGGCAATGTACGCTATCCGGCTCATACACCGAGTCTCGACACGATGGGCAGGCATGCGTGAAGACAGTCTTCTGCGCCTCGTCCAGTCGTTCGTGATCAATCACATTGCCTACGTTGCGGCCTACCTCAACTGGCAGGCCACTGACCGGACAAAGATATACACGCTGATCAGACGGGTTTACAAGACGGCGCTGGGATTAATGGGGACCACGAGTACGGCTCGGCTCCTGCAGCTCGGCGTCCATAACACCTTAAAGAAATAGTCGAGGCGCAGCTCACGGCGCAAATGGAGCACCTCTGTACCACCAAGACAGGCAGCAGTATACTGACGTCCTTGGGTTACAATCCCCGAGCTCCCAGTCGGCAATCGTGCGAGATCAGCGATGAAGCGTGGGCCCACATCCACGTGGACCCCATCCCGAAAAACATGCATCCCGAGTGCAACCAAGAACGGCGGCAGGCGCGGGCCAAAGCCCTCGTCGAGCAACACGCCCAGGACCCGCACGCCCGGTTCGTGGACGCTGCGGAATACAAGCGAGAAGGATTCGTGGCAGTGGCCGTTGCGGCGGCTACCGGCATCAAAACAACGGCAGCGAGCGTGCGGTGCACGGACGCCACAGACGCCGAGGAGGTTGCCATCGCTCTGGCGATCTCGGAGGCCGAGTGCGGCACCGTGCTCAGCGACTCGAGGAACGCTGTGCGCAACTTTGCCAAGGGGCGAGTGTGCGCGCCGGCGGCCACCATCATCAGTAAGCTCCAGCTTCAAAACCGCGGCAACACTATCCGCATGAAGTGGTTCCCGGCGCACGCGGGAGATTGTGCATCCTCACCGAATCCCAACGAGACGGCCCATTCGGCGGCGCGAGCGCTTACCTTCCGCGCCCCCGAGAAGGACCGTTCCGAATGGTGGTTCGAAACAAAAGGCCGAATGACCAGTTACGAGGAAGTGACAAAATTTTACCGCCTAGCTCGATGGACAATGCCGCCGCCTCACCCGGCACTTAGTCGGGAGGAGGCGGTCATCCTAAGGCAAATGCAAACCGGGTCACTCCTAGCCCCGGCAGTGCTACACGTCCTCCACCCAGACATCTACACGAGTGATATGTGCAGTGTATGTCAAGTGGGTCCGGCGGACAAATGGCCGGAACTTCAAAGTGCTGTGCAGAATACAGACAAGGACATGCAACTATGGGCCGTCCAGCAGGTCCGGGGTGCGCTCGAAAAGCACAAGACTCACAACCCACCACAAACGGGCCAAATGAGGTAGTGCAGAGCAGGGCTTAACCCCGGGTAGACGCTTGGCCAGCGTCACGACGCTTTAACCCGTCGTTTGCCGGCTCCCTAATAAAGTTATACAGTCATGTATGTACAATTACAGGCAACTGATTACTAGGAACAACGGCGACGGCGACGACGACGCGACACCCAGGAATGGGCGCCAAAGTGCTTAATGCTGAAACGATGTCATTCGAGACAGTTTTTGAAAAGCGCTTTTTTTTTTACCGTGGTGAACAAGGTGTAAATGCGCAAGCTACATCAAAATATGATGCTTTCCTCTGGGAGTGTGTGAATTTTCGGTTACAGCCCATGCTGCTCTGCCGTTCGGTGTGGGCGCTCGCATTATTAATGAATTATCTTGCAGTGTGTGCCATGTGTGGTCATGTCTTCCACTTGAGCTGTGAAGCATGCCTTTCATAACTGGTTCACAGGAATGGAAAGGCGCAGTATATGTCACACTTGTTTCTGTGGACAGCTGAATAGCGCCGTTAGGAAAGGAAGGAAGGTGGGAGTCAAAGTGAAGCTGGTTACGAGGGACAACGCTGACGCCGCGAAACTCAGGAACTGGCGCCAAAGAGCTGAGCTCTAAAATAAAGATGAGCATTTTTATTTTATTTTATTTAAATTATTGCGAAAGTACGGATGCTGCTGTTCGTTGCTTCTGGATGCTTCTAGTTGCTTAATGCACTTCTGGTGTACCCATTTTAGTCTTCGGCATTTTCAAATTGCTCACCAATTCCTTCCTATGCCCTTTTCTGCTTTACTTCCCGTTGTGTGACGTCACATCTTTTATGGCATATTAATTCACTTCTTGTTTATTCATTTTATTCTTTGGTGCTTTCAAATTTGCGCCAATCCCTTCCTGCGCCATTTTTCGGCTCTACTTCAGGTTGCGTGACGTCACATCCTTTACGTTACATTAATTCACTCCTTGTTATTCATTTTAACCTTTGGTACCTACAAATTGCGCGCCAATCCCTTCCTAGGCCCTTTTTTTCGGCTCTACTTCCGGTTGCGTGATGTCACGTCCTTGACGTCACATTAAATCACTTCTTGTCTACCCATTTTATTCTTCGGTACTTTCAAATTGCGCGCCAATCCCTTAAATTAAGGTAAATTGGTTCACAGGAAAGGAAAGGCGTAGTAACTGTCACACTTGCGCTGTGGACACCCGAACCGCGCCCTAAGGGAAGGAACTTTAAGTACCAGCACTTGGTGAACCGCGTTTGGCCTAACGTTAGGCCAAACGCCGGTGTCGAGCCGCCGGGACCCGCGCTCGCTTTCGCGAGTCACCGAGGGATACTTGCATCATGGTCTACACCGTAGAGGGTGAAGACGTTACTCCGGAGCAGCTTGCCGAAGGAGGATGGCAGACTGTACTAAACCTGCAAGAACGCTACCGGCGCCGTGGTCCGAAGGAAGACGGCCAAGCGAGCCAAGACCTGACGGACGCGCGCGTTCCTCATAACCAAGGCAAGTCCAAACCCTCTCCTCTCGAAAATCGGAGGAAACCACCTACTCGACGTAGAAAGGCACCGCTCCCACGGCTACCAGCAGACGACTATAAAGTAGTCGTTAGGCCTAGAGGCATGGACTTGCGCACCGTCGCGCCACGCAACCTTCTCAGAGCTACCTGCATAGCGGTTAACCTACCGCTTCAAGAGGTGCTGGAACAAGACAGCCTTCGTGTTAACACAGTTAACAACACTTTCACAATAAGCACACCGCATAAGCTCAGGGCTTCGGTTTACAGTAACCTGCGACGGCTCAAGTTGGGCGAGAAAGAGTACGAAGTGGCATCGTACGTGTCAGCGCCAGACGACTCTACGAGAGGCGTCATTTATTATGCGTATGACGGCGGAACTGCCGATGAGGTGCGACAAGGATTCCTGAAGCGCAACCAAGGGATTCCGGTGGTGGATGCTCGTCGCCTTGGCCAGTCAATGTCCATACCGGTGACGTTTGCCGGAAAGAAAGCTCCAGACACCATCTACTATTGGGAGAGTCCTTTCCGCGTACACCCGTACAGAGAGCAGGTGGAAACCTGTTTCAACTGCAGAAGAGTCGGCCATCGGGCGGATGTCTGCTACAAGCCCAGGACTCAAATTTGCCGCAGGTGCGGTGAAGAACACCTTCCGCCAGCCGAGGGGAAGCTCACACCTGCACGCCGAAGTGCATTGTGTGCAAAGGGGCCCACAACACCGGGAGCTAGAACTGCAAACATCGCTTTGTAGAACGCCGCCCCAAACACAAGCAACAACACAAGAACCTGAATGATGAAGTCGACCAGCAGTCCGAACACACGCCGCGCTCAAGAGACAAAGCCGGTAGCCATTCGTCGAGCCACCATCGAGGAAGCAAGACGCGCCACAGGTCGTCCTCCTTCTCACCACTGTCATCTAGCCAGGACGCCAGTTCGAGGCAGGGAAGCACGGACCGACGGCAGCGTTCGAGCAGGAGCAGGAGCAGAAGCAGCTCAAAGCAGGTGAGCTGGCCGGATACGGCTTCCCAGAATTACACCGCTCGGGAGAAGGAGCTCTTAGCTAAAATACAGTCCAGAGACGCAACCATTGCGCAAATGCAACGGGGAATAACAGAAATGAAAAGTCTATTTCAATCTTTGCAACCACCCGTAAAACCTACGCCAGTACCCCGTGCGCCTTCATCCACCACGCTAAGCGCCATACCCTCCACCAGTAATGCAATGGAGACGGACAGCCGCATTAACCTGAAAAGACCGGCTCCTTCCGACGAGGGTTCCGGATCGAAACGCGCTGCAGAAGCGTCTAAAGATGACAACCCGCAACCCACTACCAAATCTAAGTCAGCAGACAAGCTAAGAGCAGAATTGAGCGCACTCGAGAATAAATTTAGCGGTCTCGAGGAAAAAGTTAACGTTCTCACGCGCGAAGTAACTGAGCTGGGTTCAAACATCGCTGGTTTTTTTCAGCAAGTAGTGCAGCGTCTCGCGGCCCTGGAGGCAAGCCGTAATGTAATGCCGGCATCCGCGACCGTGCCCGTAATTATTCCTCCCATGTCTCAAAATGGCCCCTCGCCAGCAAATTAAGGTATGACAGTGGAACTGCAGGGGATTCCGCAACAAACGGAGTAACCTGTTGTTTCACATCCAAAGCTTACCTAAACAACCGGACGTAATAGCCCTTCAAGAAGCTAGCGGTCCGGCGAAATTACCGGGCTGTAAAGCGTTTACTCCCCCCTCGAACGCAGGGACGACGGCAACCATCCCATTCACAGCGACATTTGTTCAACGCAACAATACTGCTACACAACACACGATAGACAGTTCTAGCGAACAGTACACGCTACTTGAAATTGTGCCCAGAAAAAAGGGTGAGGCAAATCTTTTTATACTCAACCTATACAGTCCACCGAAAGACAGAGGGTCAGGAATTCCCGACCTACTGTGTAAAGCAACTCGACTCGCCGCAGGAACGCAGCTCCTTGTGGTGGGCGATTTTAATGCCCACCATTCGGCTTGGGGTTATGGGAAGAACAACCCCAAGGGTACAAAGCTGTGGCAGTCTATCCAGAACCTGGGCCTCACAATTCTTAACGATCCCCAAGAAATCACGCGGGTCGGCAACAGCATTAGCGCAGATACCTCGCCCGATCTCACACTAACCAAAAACATTAGCGACGCCTGCTGGTCCAACACCAGAAACACACTAGGGAGCGATCATTACATAATAGCTACAACATTTGACACAACATTTCACAAACTGCACCACATGCGCACACGCATCACCGATTGGGATAGGTTCAGACGCTTACGAGAGCAAACTGCCCCCAGTCAGATAAACAACCTAACGGAGTGGATTGCTGCTCTTAAAGAGGACGTCAAGACCACCACGGTCGAGACGCCGACTGAGGAGCCGCACCAGACGACTGACTCCAAACTCCTCCACATGTGGGAAGCGCATGCCAGCCTACTAAAACGTTGGAAGAGACAGAGACACAATAGAAATCTACGCAAGCGTATAGCGCAACTCGAGCGCCATATCGAAACGTGCACTGTAGAGCTGCAGGAAAAACAATGGGGCCAAATCTGTGATAATATGAACGGGCAACTTGGAAACAAAGACATGGTTCTTCCTCCGACACTTGCTCGACCCCACACAGACAAAATGCACACAGCGAGACCGACTCACGAAATTAATTCACCAATACCAGGGTACGGACGCTGAGCTACTTGCCGAACTGCGAACACGCTACCTGAGCACATCCCACACAGACCCTCTACCCGCGTATGAGGGTCTCCCCAACGACACCCTGGACGCCGACATAGCAGATGCCGAGGTCTGGTTTGCTCTCAGCCAGCTCCGTACCATCACCGCGGAGGGACCTCAAGGGGTGTCAAACAAAACGCTCCGAAACCTAGACCACACGTCTGTCGCGGCCCTGACGGAACTAATGAACACCTACTGGAGGGAAGGCGAGATCCCTCAGGAATGGAGGCACGCGCGGGTCACCTTCATCCCAAAACCAGGCAAGAAACTCTCGATCGAAAATTTGCGCCCCATCTCCCTCACGTCTTGCATCGGAAAGCTAATGGAACATGTCATCCTTAACCGACTGCAAAATTACGCGGAAGACCGCGACTTACTTCCTCCAACAATGATTGGCTTTAGGGCAAACTTGTCCACGCAGGACGTGATGCTACAGCTTAAGAAGGATGTGCTGGACCCTCCATGTGGAACTGGGACGAAGGCGGTACACGGGCTAAACCTCAGCAGAGCCTTCGACAACGTCTCGCACGAGACAATCCTCACGAATCTCTCTCAATTGGACCCTGGTGAATGGATATTTAATGATGTCCGATCATTCCTATCAGAGCGGACAGCAGAGCTCACTCTAGGTAGCATTAAATCAGATCCCATTCCTCTGGGAAGCCGGGGCACACCACAAGGCTCGGTGCTCTCGCCTTTCCTATTTAATCTTGCACTCATTACACTTCCCCCCAAGCTCGCTGCCCTGCCGGGGCTGCAGCACACCTTCTACGCGGACGACATCACCCTGTGGGTAACCACGGGGAATGACGGCCAAATAGAGGATACGCTGCAGCAGGCAGTCGACATAATCGAAACCTACGCGTCGGGAGCGGGCCTTGAATGCTCGCACGCAAAATCAGAACTGCTGGTTTTCAGGGCCAAGCCGCGAGGAAGAAATGCAAACCAATCCCCCCCGATCGCCCTGAACGTATGTTTGAGAGGCCAACCGGTCAGGGAGGTTCAAACCATGCGCATACTGGGCATGTACAAGGTCCTTCAAAATATGTGCGAACACGGCGAAGCGTGCCCGCGCTCCCTGAGCGTCAGCGCATCCGGCGCTGTCGCGCATCGAAACAATGTGGCGCATGCGCACGCTATGTGCGCATGCGAACGCTTCAAATATGTGCGAATATGCGAATATGTGCGAACGCTTCGCCGTGTTCGCACATATTTTGAAGGACCCTGTACATACAAAACAATCGCAAGAACACCGAAACAATCAACAGACTCACTGCCACGGTGAATCAGACTGTACGACTTATCAGACGAATCGCCAACAAAAGAAAAGGAATGAAAGAAAAAGATCTCTGTCGATTAGTGCAGGCTTTCGTACTGAGCAAAATTGTCTACTCTCTCCCGTACCTGAAACTGCAATTCGCGGAAAGAATGAAGGTCGAGAGCCTAATCCGACAGGCCTACAAGGCTGCCCTTGGGCTCCCGCACCGCACGTCTACGGAAAGGTTAGTGGCCCTGGGGTTCACAACACACTTTCGGAGCTGTGCGAGGCACACCTTATCTCCCAGCTCGGACGACTCACTCGCACGAACGCGGGAAGGTCCATCCTGTACAGACTACACATGTGCGAACAACTTCCAGAGAAGGACGCGAAAACACACTTACCTACACACATTAGGACAGCTCTATTCATTAAACCCTTGCCCAAGAATATGCACCCCGCGCACCACGAAGGCCGACGCATGGCGAGGGCTCGCGCCCTACATGCCAAGTACGGCCGACACGTCAATGCAGCATACGTGGACGCGGCGGAATATCGGCACACCCAGATACAAGCGTTCGCACTGGCCGCTGTGAATGGGAACGGTTCTCCGTTGGCGGCCGCATCAATCGCATCCACCTCCTCCGAGACGGCGGAGGAAGCGGCCATAGCCTTAGCTATTGCAAACACGTCCGCCGATATTATATTCAGTGATTCTAAAACAGCCATTCGCAATTTCGCGAGGGGTCGCATCACGTCTACCTCCCTCCGCATCCTCCAAAACACCCCTACTCCGGTTAGGGAAATTGAACTAATCTGGGTCCCGGCCCACTCGTCTAATCCGGGGAACGAGGCGGCTCACGCGCAAGCCTGAGGTTTCGTCGACCGGGCAGTGAGCGCGCCCTCCGACCCGAATTTCACGAAGGACGGGTTAATTTCTTTGCATGACATTACCCATCACTTCAGGCTGGAAAGGCGCACATATCCGCCCCCCCACAAATCTTTAACAAAGGCACAGGAAGTTACCTGGCGCCGACTACAAACACGCTCTCTCCTAAATCCGGCGGTGCTTGCCCTGATGTACCCAGGCCAGTACAATCCAACCTGCAGTAAAGGCGGCGAAAGAGCGACATACGATCATATTCTCTGGAACTGCGCAAATGATCCACCTGCGGTGGAATTAATACAGCTCCCTTCTCCCGAGCAGTGGGAAGCCGTGCTGGTCAGCTCGGACCCGCAGATTCAACTACGGGCCATCGAGCGGGCTAATAAGGTCGCCGCCAGCCATGAACTAGCGGCCATCTAGTACGTCTCTCCATCGACCTGCTTGAGCGACAAAATAAATGTTTTCCAATCCAATCTACGGAGTAATTTCGACCACCTGGGGATCTTTAACGTACGCTGACATCGCACAGCACACGGACGCCACTTCGTTTCGCCTCCATCGAAACGCAGCCGCCGCGGTCGGGTTCGAACCCGGGAACTCCGGCACAGTAGTCGGGCGTCTTACCACTGCACCACCTATGCCCTTTTTTTGGCTCGACTTCAGGTTGCGTGACGTCACATCTTTGACGTCAACATATTTGACTGATTTTATTACCCATTTTATTATTTTATACATTCAAATGTGGCGCCAAGCCATTCGCTAATGAGATCATTTTCGCCTTTAAAATATCATTTTTTGCCTTTAAATAATTAGATAATTACCTTATTGGCCTAAATATTATTTCGGACACATTACGTCACCCTCTATCGATTGGCACCACTCATCAACCTCTACCACTTCTCAATTACTCATAACTGATGCGGACAACTTTTACATTTTTTGCCTGTAATTAATTACCTAATTAACTTATTACCCCGCAGGGGTGGCGCAGTGGTTACGGCGCTCGACTGCTCTTCCCAAGGATGCGGGATCAAATCCCGGCCTCGGCGGCAGCTTTTCGATGGGGGCGAAAAGCAAGGCGCCCGTGTGCTGTGCGATGTCAGTGCACATCAAATAACCCCAGGTGGTCGAAATTTTCAGAGTCCTCTATTACGGCGTCTCTCATAGCCTTAGTCACTTTGGGACGTTAAACACCACAAACTAAACCTAAAAAACTTATTGGTTTAATTATTTTTTTTCTGAAACAGAATTACGCCAGCCTCTATCGATCGACACTACTCATTACTCTACCACGTCTCATTTACTCGCAACTGCTGCGGACACGATTTTGCGGACGCGATCTGCGGACACGGTCTGCGGACAGAAATCTGTAAGCATAGCGAAGTAACGCTTTCGAATTAATAATTGGTTTACAGGAAAGAAAAGCTGCAATATCCATCACACTCTCCACATACACCTGTACTGAGTCGTAAGGGAAGGGAGGAAGGTGAGAGGGAAAACGCAGAGATAAAGAGCAGCCGTAGTGAAGGCTGCGCAGTAATTTCGACCGAATGGGGATTTTAATACATTGATTTCGTACAGCACACGGACGCAAATAGACGCCGTAATAAGGAAGAGCATGGATAATATAATGGGAGATATAATGGGAGCATGGAAGATATAATGGGAGCCATAAGAATAGCATAAAAGCAGAGACTAATCCGAGACGGGAATACAAATTCTAGAATGAGTCGGGCTCCAGCAAGGCAGAGGGACAGACACCAACACCAACCTGAGCCAAAACTGCAGAACCAACCTATACATCCCACCCATGCTAAGAATCAGGAGCCCTATTCACAACAAAGAGTGAAGAGAAGAGAGAGCCAGAAACATCTAGAAGGAGATGAGCAAGACAGACCCGAACTCTGTGGCGTACACAGACGCAGCTACTGGGAAATCGGGAGCCGCAGTCGCGGCGGCCGTGGACGGAACCGGAGCACCTCTGATCACTATTTTGTCAGCAGCTCACCAGAAGACACAGACAGGAAGAAGGGACAAGCGCTGTCAACGCTTGTCCCTTTTTCCTGCCTGTGTTTTAGGGCGAAATCTTTTAATGCCTCATTGACAGGTGGTCGTCAGCAGTGGTGTCACGCATTCGAGAGGGAGAGTCAAAAATAAGGACATAAACCTTGTGTCCACCAGGAATCGAACCTCCATCTCTTGGATCCCAAGCACAGAACTGTAGCAACTGCGCCAAATCCCGGATCGTGAAACGTTCTTCATAATTCCCCTTGTCTACTGTGAGGATGATAGCGGATTCTGAGTGTGATAGATACTGCACCTTTCCTTTCCTGTAAAGGAATTATAGAACGCCGGTGAATTTTGATGCCTTCAATGAAATGCTGGTTGTGTTCGACAAGGGGTGCACAATGTACCGTCACGACGGGTCCTGACGTCACCAGTCGATTCATCCATATACGAAGTTGACCCAGCCGGGCATCCGATCCAGGCATAGAGTTTCTTACTCTTACCTAGAGGGAAAGCTGTGCTGCCGTCTATGGGAGTTTACATGGAGTTTCCAGACGGCCATTTCAGCCACCATGGGCGCTCAAAGCATCATGGGCCGGAGAGCTACCGAGTGCAGAACTACAACTTTTGGCCAAAACTAATGCAAAGATAAACGTTGTTCTACCATAAATAATATCCTAAGATTCAATATTGTGACTATAAATTGAAAAAAGATAGAGAAACAGCATGTCAGTGTGACATATATCCGATATAAGCGATGGCTCTTTCTCCTATTGGCTTAGTTTCGAGCAGCACAAATACCAATATTTCGCACTTAATAGGCAAAATTTGAAATAAAAAAACGTTACAAAAATATTTATCGTTGTGCCATCACTTAAGGAAGTTTTTAGTGGCATTTCGGGAAACAGAAACCATTTATTGGCGACGTCTGCTTTTGCGCCTTCGCTACTATGGCTTTCGCGGTCTATGTACGCACCTTCAGATGATGATGATAACGAAAAAATAACACATTGCAGTAACGCCACTCCACGTACTCGAGAAAAACCGACTGTCCCGCAACAAGTAACACACCGGCCCATGATTCTTAGCGCGCCCATGGTGGCTGGAGTGCAGCGCCCTCAGCTTTCCCTCTAGTTAGTGTAAGGAACTCTATGGATCCAGGCGTCCGTGCGGCGCCTTTAATTTGCCGCTTCCTGATTGATTTATAGGAAGGGAAAGGCGCGGTAACTGCCTCACTTATTTTCTATGGACACCTCAACCGCGCCGTAAGGGAAGGGAGGAAAGTGGGAGTGAAAGTGTAAAGAGAGAAAGTGGAGCCGTAGTGGAGGGCTAAGGAGTAATTTCGACGACCGGGGGATCTTTAACCAACACCTTCTCGACTTACAAGGCCTGCTCACATCCTCCTCTCCCAGCCATCTACGTCACGCTAGTTGTCCTGTTCTCCTAACATCATTGGCGTTTCGACGCAACATCGCTCCTGTAGCGTGGCGTTCCTTGGCGAGCGTTCCAGTGTGTAATTGCAGATGGCAGGAACGCTCCTGTCGCGTGGCGTTCCTTGGCAGATGGCTGGAACGCTAGAGAAGATGAGACTTCTGGTTGGTCGCGAATTTAGTGGCTGGTGACGTCACTTCTTTGTCGACCAATCAAGTATGCCGCTCACCCGGACAGCTTTTTCCAATGACAGTATCAGCCAATAAAAGCTTTCTCCGAACGTTCCCGGAAACAGGTTGGAGCGAAAATGTTTGAGCAACTCAATACGAGCTTTTCACTCTATTTCAGAACGTACAAGTCTAAAATCTGCCTTAGATATGGCGGTGATGCCTCGGTGGTGCGAACACAAAATATACTCCAGTGTTAGTAAAGCTCCCATAATAATTACCGAACGCACAAAGCCTGCAACAGACGCGATCCTGGGTGTCATTATAACAAGCAGCCGCGACAAATTCAACGCGAACGCCAGGCGGCCGAAAGCAGCGTCCGGGGTGCCGAGGGCAACTGGCGTGACGTCACGGCCTCCGTGGAAAGGCCTTAGTCAAGAGGGTGTTGCTTTAACGTGCGTTGACATTGCACAGCACACGGACGCCTCTTCGTTTCGCCTCCATCGAAACGCAGCCGCCGTGGTCGGGTTGCGTATTTGGGTTTGCTCGGTACGGTGGCTCCGCAAGGGACAAAACGACAGAAGAGACGAAGAAAGCGGGCTGTTCCGACTAGCATCTACCACCCCCAGGAGCCGAGCAGCCTAGCGATTAGCGGCGCATGCTTTTTCAATGGGCGTCACGTTGGACGCGGCACTAGCTTGAGAAAGCCTATACTACTACTACTACTGTTACTAATACTACTACTACTACTACTATTACTACTACTACTACTACTATCATTATTATCATTATTATTAATATTATTATTATTATTATTATTATTATTATTATTAGTAGTAGTAGTAGCAGTAGTAGTAGTATAGAGGAAGACTCGTTTCACTAAGTTGGCACTGAATTGTCTGTAGGTAACGGCCAAATTAACTGACTAAATATTATCATCCCAGTTTTAATTATTAATGATAGTAATATTAATTGGTTCACAGGAAGGGAAAGGCGCCGTTCCTGTCACACACGTGTCTGTGGACACCTTCATCCCTTGGTGTCCACAGACACAAGTGTGACAGATACTGCGCCTTTCCCTTCCTGTGAAGCAATCATTATTATTATTATTAATTAAAACTGTGAAGATAATATTTAGCCAGTTAATTCGGCCGTTGACTGGACAATTCAGTGCCAACTTCGTGAAACGAGTCTTCCTCTATACTACTACTACTACTAATGATAATAATAATAATAATATTAATAATAATCATTAGCAGAAACATATTAGTGTATTATTATTATTTAGTAGTAGTAGTAGTAATAGTAGTAGTAGTAGTAGTAGTATTAATAGTATTATAGGCTCTCTCAAGCTAGTGCCGCGTCCAACGTGACGCCCACTGAAAAAGCATGCGCCGCTAATCGCTAGGCTGCTCGGCTCCTGGGGGCGGTAGATGCTAGTCGGAACAGCCCGTTTTCTTCGTCTCTTCTGTTGCTTTGTCCCTTGCGGAGCCTCCGCACCGAGCAAACCCAAATACGCGGTCGGGTTCGAACCCGGGTACTCCGGCACAGTAGTCGGGCGTCTTAACCACTGCACCACCCCGGCGTCGAACGCCGCACCACACAGCAAAGAGAAGGAGGAGGAGCAATCAACATTTATTGGCCTGAAATAATTCGGTGGTGCATGCTTGCACCAGATGGGGTGGTTCCCTAGTTGCGGGACCCATATGTTCCCAGCAGCTTCTGGCCCCTGTCCGTCAGTGGGAGCTGGATGGATAGGGCGGGGTTGGATAACAATGTCCCCCATCACTCAAGGGGAAAGGCATTGGGGAGAAGCAGACCCAGATGTCGAGGAGGCGTTAGTACAGCAGGCATCATGGCGTTTGAAATTGACATACAGAATAGAAAAGGCACAGAATCTGTCACAATTCTCCGCGGGCGCATGTACCCCACCATAATGCAATGGAGGAAGGTAGGAGTGAAAGAAGAGAGGGAGATAGAGGTGCCGTCGTGGAGGGCTGCGATCCATCAAGCTATTATGGCTTTCGCCTCATCGCAATTTAGTGGTCCAAATAGCCCTCTAGAATTTTTTTATCGTGCACTGCTCAATAATCATGAGCAACCAACTAGCCCAGACTACCGAATTACCCGTAATCACGGCACCGATAAAAAAAAATGCTGCCATTGCCGAAGAGGTAGCAACTGCGGTTGCCTGCGTCGGCAAAAAAGCTAAAGTGATGATAAGCGGTAGCAAAAGAGCAATTTGGACTTAACAAAAAAAGAATATCAGTCACGGCAAATGAGATTTCACGGAGGATAACAGTAAAATGGACCCTAGGCCACGAGTGGAAACGAGGCCACTGACGCACTCGTCCGAGATATCCACCACCAGACAAACGCCGAGGAGGTCGACAACCTATCACACATGTCAATGTATAATGTCTAAAAAAGACTTTTTCTAAACACACCCAAGGAGAGCTTAGACATTTCCACGAGATCTGTGAATACCACAGAAAAACATTCTTCACTCTACATAAACAGCTAAACAACGAAGAAGCCAAAAGCCTTCGCAGACGGAATAGCTCTAATAAAGTGACCAACCCAGTGTGACAGCCTTATTGGAAAGTAGAGGATGGTCAACACGGAAACTGTAACCACTGCGGACAGACAGGAACACAAGACCACAGAATCTGGCAATGCCCCTTTTCGCCTGGGGCAATGGCCATTATTCAAGACATCGAAACTTGGGAGTCCCTCATAGAGAGCGAAAACCTTTAGAGACAAAAGAAGTCATCCGCCTGGCGGCTGAGGCCGTGAAGGATCAATGTATTCTTACGCGCATCTAGTTGCGGAGTCCCATCCCCCTATTCGGGTCTGCGTACTTGCGTGAGGGAGTAAGGGAGCCTCCTATATCAGTGGCAATAAAGGTTTAAATCAATGAACGAATGAATGAATGAATGAATCAATCAATCAATCAATCAATCAATCAATCAATCAATCAATCAATCAATCAATCAATCAATCAATCAATCAATCAATCAATCAATCAATCAATCAATCAATCAATCAATCAATCAGTTGAAGCCGGGTACTCCGGCACAGTGTCGCGCATTATAACCCCTACGCCACCGTGCCGTGGTTGTAATTATGGCTCCCCGTTCATATGCACACGATCTACCATACTTTCCTAATAACTCTCTCTATATTGGTGCTTCTGTGAGAGCGCGGCTATTTTAAGCGCCCGTATCTTCATTGCGTGTCGGAGTCAAGCCGGTAGAGTTGCCATAACACACCATATGTGAGCCATGGCATGTTGAAACACAGCGGAGTAGCTATGTAGCGCTCGCCAAATCGGCCATGCCATGGCGTCTCGTGACGTCACACAGCTACATGACTACGGAGTGCACGGCCACCTCACCCATTAGCTACCACTTGACGGAGTCGTGCCCATGATTCCTTGCTCGCAATGCCTACGCTAACAATGTCTACCACGGAT
Source organism: Amblyomma maculatum (assembly GCF_055883805.1). Classification (NCBI taxonomy): domain Eukaryota; kingdom Metazoa; phylum Arthropoda; class Arachnida; order Ixodida; family Ixodidae; genus Amblyomma; species Amblyomma maculatum. The sequence continues at coordinate 107,509,315 of NC_139348.1, read as the reverse complement.
TGTTTGGAGAATAGACGCTTTACCCCAATAGCTCTAATAAAGAGGCCAGTCTATTCCTACATTCCGAACTCTCAATCTTTGTCATTCATTTCCAGTTAAAAATTGAGCTTTGCATCATTTATATACCAGATAGGTCATACCTGCCATGCTCGTGCCAGGCCTTCCGGTCTCAGTTGCCTGTAGCTTTAAGCCGCCCTCTTTCTCACTGTGTTTTCGAAGGCCCATCACGCATGCCATCGCCAAATCATTCCTGTCCTCGCCTTAGTTCATGCTTTGCTTGGCTTGTCTCGTACCAGCGCTAAGACCAGCTGGTAATTCTGTGGCAAGCTCGGTGCCAACTTAGCGACTAAAAAGGCTGCGAAGTGTTCGCGCTGTTTAAATTAATAATGAATAAGTACCAACTCGCCCAACAAAGTATCTTGGTAAGGCTGCAAAGTGTATTTTTTCTTTTTATGTCTTCACTTAGCTTCGAAGCAATCGGCAATATATTAAAGATATTGCGTCCTCTGCTTCAGTTCTCATTAACAACATAATTTTCACCAGCTTTCTGTCAGGTAGAAAACGGCCTTTTTCGGTGATATGTAGACAATGTCTGTGTCTTTACTGAACTTCAGGGCACAATCTTCCATAGCAGCACGGAGCTGAAGATTGTATTGAAGCGACCCTTCTTTAGCAGTTTAAACTAGTCAACTTGACATGAACAGAAAGGAGGGGGGATACGTTTAGAGATACTGTTCGCTGTTCCTCCGAACGTAATCGAAGTCCCCATGCTATGTGTTCGAGATATATTTTTGCTTCATGTGAAGCCACCAAAAACGGTTCGATTAGGTGCTTGGTCGGTTAATTATTTTGCTCAAAATTGATATCAAGCTTTAGTGTCGTTGGTGGGGGAAGATATTAAGTTTGATGTTTGTTATAATATCAACATTTTCCGCCGATTTTTTACAAGGCGCGGTGTAGAATTTAAGTTTCTCTTACCTCTAGGGTAGGGACCCTAAAGCCTGTTCAGCTGCCATAAGCTTTCACACATACTCATTCCATCATAAGAAATAGGTGTTTGTTTGATAGCGGAGCACAGAGTAAACACAGGTCATGGAGTAGCATATGCTAAACAAGAAATCGCCTCAGCCGAATCTCATCAACATGAGCTCATATAGATGACAAGGTAAGTAAGTACCCATTAAAGTTTTGGAGAGAGCATGACTTATTGTGGATGAAGCCACAATCCCTGAGGTGACCGACATGCATTTGATGAATTTTCATTAGATGTGACGCTGTCCGAGGCATCATTACGAACGCCTTTTGGAACAAAACAGAGCAAGAAATTGTTGAAAATCTCCAAAGACGAAACCCGGACGTGGACATTGTGGCCGCTCGCCATATGGGGCGCACTAAATCTATTCTAGTGACCTTCGCACAAGGCCCAGTTCTTCGGAAACTAATTTACTTTGAAGGTGTGCACCTCTGTACAGCATACCGTTCAAGGCCAGAGGGCTGCACCAACTGCCGCCAACCGGGTCATCGTTATGATGTTTGCCCGCATACGAAACAATCGAAATGCCCAAGATGTGTCGCCGACCATGAAGCAGACCACGAGGGACTGTGCATCCGCAGTGTATACTGTGCGGTGGTGAACACTTAACTGGAATAGGATAGTGCAAGGCGAAACAACGAGTGAAACGACCCCGAAACAGAGATTCCGGTGGACAGCTTCGCCGCAGCGGAAGAGCCTCCAGAGAATCCTCTTCACGACGGACGCGTCAAGACAACATGACTGACGACAAGCGCACGGGACTCGCGTGGGCAGGCGGAGGAAATGGCCCGGCTCAAGGAGGAGGTAAGAAGCCTCCAGCAACAACTCTCCCATTTATCCTCGACCTTATCTACACCATTGTACCCAGATACCAACTAAAACGTTCCCCTCCCACTACCCCTCCAACCACCCAAACGCCATCCCCTCCTACTGACCCCCCGGCAAAAAAGAAACGCATAGAGTCGAACAGTGACACCAACCCCATAGCTGAACTGGGAGCCCAAATAGAGGCGAATTTTCAGGCAAAATTCGAACTCTTCCAGCAAAGAATGGAAGAACGATTACAAACCCTAACGGCTCAGCTAGAGGAGCGGCTAAGCACATTCTGTGACCATTTGACTACGAAAGGAGAAGCGGTGGTAGAGGCGACAATTACATACGTAATGCATGTGGTTGACGCCAAATTGGATACACTCCCTCTCCAACCATCCCCCCTTCTCTCTTCCCCAGCCATCCCCCTATCCGAACCCCAATATTCCCCTAAGTAGCACACCAAGTGCAGCATCATGGCAGATCATCCTCCCATTCATAACAGCAACAACAACCCACTAATAACCTGGCATTAGATCTGCCGGAGCATTAAGCGAAAGCGGGATCCTCTAGTACAACTCATAACTAGCAACTCGTTACCCCCAGACCTTATACTACTACAAGAAACGCGTATAGCCCTCAACATACCAGCAGATAAATGAAGGGGAAATGAGGGTGCTCGTTATAATACATGAAGGAAAGAAGCCAACAGTCGGCGAGGCCAAGGAAAGCATTGGGGATTTTGTTTTATGTTTTTTTTTTTAAATTTTACTTGGATAATCACAGAAATGAGTGATGTAATCTGCTTAGGGGAAAGATAATTAAACACAAAGTAGAAGAAAAAAACAACGTGCTGATGGTGGGGACCGAACCCACGACCTCCGAATATCGCGTCCGGTGCTCTTCCAACTGAGCTACATCGGCCGCTGTCCCCCCTGCTACTTTCTCGGGTATTAATGTTGTCTGTATACGAACCTTGAGAGTGTTCACCAGCGCCACCCTCAACCATAGCGGCGGCCGTGGAACGTCCTTTGTTACCGCCAGCGTCACATAGAACGTGTTACCGCGAGCGTCACATAGAACTTAGGAAAACTCTGAACAGTTTATACTAGCTCGGCTAACTACATACATGGATGATACGGACCAGTACCCGCACTCCATGGTCGGCTTCAGGCCCCGTCTATCTACGCAGGACACTATGCTACAGCTAACGCCAGCAGTGCTTGACCCGCATATACCAACGCATATACTAAGGCGATCTTAGCTACAGATATCAAAAAAGCCTTTGATAATGTACAACACACAGCAATCGTACAGGCACTCAGGAACGTTCAAGCTGTTACAAGGGTCTACAACGACATATGAATAAATAAATAAATAAATAAATAAATAAATAAATAAATAAATAAATAAATAAATAAATAAATAAATAAATAAATAAATAAATAAATAAATAAATAAATAAATAAATAAATAAATAAATAAATAAATAAATAAATAAATTTTAGCAGGCCACTCCAGGCGATGTTATTTGATGGAAGCTCCGAGCAGCAACAATCATGATAAGCCGTCCTCGAAAGGGTCTAAACAGACTGATTTGATCAAACTAGCTGGGAAATAAACGTCAGTGATTGCAATAGTTGTGTAGCATCGCGCTTGCCGGAGAGGAGAAGAGAGTGCTGGCACGAGCGCTTCAAATCGCTCAGCGACTTTCCCTTCCAAATAGCCTTATCTAATGAAAACATATCTGCTGGTATTATATTGAGCGAGTGGCATTCCTCTTCCGCCCCGGGTGCGAGCGACCCCAAATTTTCCTCAACCTATACTTCTGTTACTTCCCTACGTCAGTTCCTCGGCAAGGTTTATACGTAACTGTGTCACATTGGCCTCACCCTTGGATCGTCTGCTTATGGTTAAGCACAACATGCACCTCTTAAACTGGGAAGAAGATGCGAACACAGCGTTTCTCGCCGTCAGGCAAGCCCTGTACGAAGCCACCCTGCTTGCACACCTTACACCTGACCGTCTTCCCGCACTTATGACGGACACTTCCATCACTGATGTGTATGCTGTCTTCCAACAGCACAATCATGGAGCCTGATGGTGGTGAAAACCTTTATTGTACATTTGGAGTTTCGTTTGATGCGGAGCCTTAAGGGCTTCGGCCTTATAATACTGGGTGGAGACCCTAGTCAGGGACCCCAATGGCGGTTGCTGTTGCCCGCACACGCCGCGTTAAGGCCCTTTGGGCCTGTAGGTCGTAGCAGCCGAGCAGGGTTGCTTCCCAGTCCTCCTGGGAAGGGTTAGGGATAAGGGGAAGGGATGGGTTTCGTTGGCAGGCCCATACCATGTCTTAGGTGTAGCCACCTCCCCACAGTACTGGCACTGGCCAGTGAATTGGGAGTCAAAATGTTTAAGTACTGCCGGGCACAGCATCGTGTTAGTGAAGAGGCGCAGCAGCAGAACAGTCCTGGATGGATCAAAGATAAGAAAGCGGGGGATGGGAATGTACGGGACTGAAGCTGGCGCCACGTCACCTGTTGTAGCTTAGTCATAGATTTATGAGGAGGAGGGTAGATGGTTCGTTGATCGCGGTAATGGAGAGAGATTTCGTGATAGGATACCATGCGCTCGCGAGCATCTCCCCAGGCAGTGGCAGTCCCTGCTCGGCTGACGTATCCTCGAGCAAAAGAGTGAGCTGCTTCGTTGCCTGGGTGACCCGTGTGAGCGGGCACCCATATTAGTTGAATAGGGTGTTCGGGTGGGGAGAGGGATACGAGGAACCGGAAGGCTGGGGTAGAGATCCGACCGCGGGCGAAGTTCCGTATGGCGGATTTAGAATCGCTAAAGATGGTTGTGGCTCGAGGACTGTTCTCGCCGCAGTGCACCCTGTGTGGGGCACCTAAAGCTGATTTTGAGCATATTATGATCAAATGCTCGGAATTCCACCCTCCAGCCACTTGGCAACTCTCCGACCTCGAGCGATGGGAGGCTGCGGTGTCCAGCTCTGACCCGGCCGTTCAAAAGCGGCTGACAGACTGGGCTTTGGGTGTCGCTGGGAAGCACCAGCTTCCGGCCACAACACGCAGCCAAGAGCCGACCCGTCATTAGAATGTAATCCCTTAAGGCTCCCAAATATAAAGTTTTTCACCACCACCACCACCAGCAGCAGCGTCTCGTTCGCTTTTCCTAACCCTTCGTTGTTTTCTTCCGATCATAAACATTCAGTTGATAGTCCAGCCTTGTCCTGTCCTCCTCTTTGCTGTGTCTCGTCTTTTGGCTGGTTAAGTATGAACCCATACCAACGTGCCCAGTCGTCAACCTTTGCAGGGGTTAGGTTATTTGCGATGGGAGGTTGGATAAAAAATTAGAATAGCCTTGCAGCATCTCGCATTTTGCTCCCAACTGATGACTCCTACTCAGACCCTTTATAGTGTGTTTGGTCCTGAATTACTCGCAATTTACCTTGCTGTCGATCACTTCTATCACCTTCTGAATGGTTCTTCATCATCTTTACCAATCTTAAGCCCCTGACACAGGATTGACCACTCCTCCAGCCTTTATTCATCGCGGTAAGTTCGTCACCTTATTGAAATGGCTTCAGCTTGCGATTCCAAAACAGCCATTCGCAATTTCACGATGGGCCTTAAATATACCTCCTCCCGAGTCCTCCAATATACCCCTCTTCGAATAGAGAAGTCGAATTGATTTGGGCCCTCGCCCACTTTTCTAAATGGGAAACGAGGCGCCTCACTCGCCAGCTCGAGGTTTCGTCTACCGGGCAGTGAACGCTCCCTCCTATCAGAGTTTCACGATGGACGGATTAATATTTCTTGATCTTGCCAACCACTGTACACTGAACAGATGCGCATAACACCAATCTAACAAATATTTAATGAAGGCGCAGGAAATGGAGCTTGGCGCAAACACGCTCTCTGTTAAGTACATGCAGCCAAAAGTCAGGTATACCATATTCTCTGCCAATGCAAATGACCCGACCCTAGAGGGGTTAATATAGCTCTAACCTGCCGAGCGATGGGATGCCGTGGTGGCCAGTTTGGACCCAAAGTTTCAAGTACGAACCAAAGAGTGGTCCAATGAGGTCGATGAGAGTCATGAGCTATCGGCACTCTAGTACGTCTTTCCTTTAACTTTTTAACTTGCTCTCCATGCCGAAGTAAATGTCTAACAATCCAATCCAATCGCCTCGGCCAGACGCTGCCATCACCTCTTCTCCAGCTTCGCTGCAATAACTGTTGCCGCTGTTGCCCGTGTCCGGCGACCACCACAATTGCATGCTGCGACATTATTGAGAGCTAAAAGCTCACAGTAAGCAAGCGTTAGTCTCAGAATGATTTTTGATCAGCAACCTATTTTTGGAGAACCGAATGTTATTAATCTATCACCCTTGACATACTGCCAATTTGCACTTAAAACCCGGACCGTTTAGAGGAAAACTGCCTAAGGAGTGAAACTCAAGTCTCTTGAAAAATTGCTGTGAGTTAGTATTATCTGTGAGTTATGATTATGAAACGTGGAGGCTAACCAAGAGGGTTCTACTTAAGTTGAGGACAACCCAGAGGGCTATGGAAAGAAAAGTAGTAGGGGTAACATTGAGAGATAGGAAGCGTGCAGAGTGGGTCAGAGAAATAACTCAAGTTGCAGACATTCTAGTGGAAATCAAGAAGAAATGGGCGTGGGCAGGTCATGTAGTGCAAAGAGAGGATAACCGATGGTACTTTAGGGCAACAAACTGGATTCCAAGGGAAGGAAAGCGTAGCAGGGGGCGGCAGAAAGTTAGGTGGGCGGATGAGGTTAAAAAATTCCCAGGGGTCAAATGGATGCAGCTAGCTAGCACAGAACCGCGTTAATGGGAGAAATATGGGAGAGGCCTTCGCCCTGCAGTGAGTATAGTCAGGCTGATGATGATGATGATGGTGATGTTGATTATCAAGTTCCTAATCCGGGGGAGAAGATAGGATAAACTAGTAATCCTATTCTACTATTTATCACCCTACTTCGTTTTACCTTAGACTAATTTTACCTTATTATATAGTGTCCTAATAGAGGGGCCAAAATTGCCTCTTTATACTGAGGATCGAGGCACATTGGGGGTTTATTTGTTTGGGTTTTACTTAGGTAAGAAAGGACCTGGAGGGCAAGAAAAAAGCTTGACCTTTCTGAAGGACCCCCAATTCGACGTCTGCAGAGAAAGCGATGTGGGTAGGCGGCCCCTAAGTCACCAGAATAGATAAACTGTGAAGGAGAGGGGTGAGCAATACCTAAGTGAAGGGTTGTTGCGTTAATGACAGGGGCGAAGGATGAACATGGGATGAAGCTCGGTCAGCACGCGGGAAAACAGCTGCGGAATACGCGCTCGACCACAGCTTCAAGTGCCTTTTCTTCTGCAGCCATGGTCAATGCCGACAATGTGACCTCAATTCCAAGAGCACGAGCACACATGACCTCCATAAGAATGTCGGAGCAGCTAGATTTGGCCTGCGTCTTAGTCGATATCTCTTGTTATTTCCATTGCATGCTTGAGATTTCCATTGTGTCCCAAATAAGTCTTGCACAATTTCTTCAACCCAGCGAAGAAACTTTGATGCTTCACCTTCAAAATCGTGTATGAGAAAACAAACAGGCAGTATTGTAGCATAAAATATCTAACTTCTTGGTGTAAACGCAACATTTAAGCAACACCGAAGAAACTCTACCAAATGAAACTTGTAACAAGAATTTAACACTTTCACCAGAAAGGTCACCGGTAACTGTTATGATTGACGAGATATTGATCTTTATTTACTCATCGTAGTACAGTTACACATAGCTATGCCGTTGGCTGCGGCGGGATGGCGGGACTGGTTTTCCGAGGTGCATGGAGGGGAATCTTGATGATGAAGTTTCAACTGAGGCGTTGAAATTCCAGGAACTGGCATCTCGTTCCTTGTGCCTGAGTACCGCATCAAAAGACACGCCACGCCTGCGAAATCAGAAATAATCTCTTAATCTAGGAACAAAAATGAATAGTGAGAAATCCCATATACTAGGAGGTAGGTCCTGCCTTCATGACCCATAATTAAAGAAGCTTTTCTCAATATTTAATAAAATGAAGTACATCTCTCCCAGGCGCTCAATAGGTGTAAACCATGAAAGTGAAACGAATAAATTAGAGGTGCCGACAGAAACTGCATAGGGAGAAGGCAGGAGTAATAAATAGCGCGGTAGCGACGTTAAAAGTTACTTCTTTACTTTGTAATAGGTTTATTTTTTAGTTTATATAAAGTTTTTTACTGTTAGTTTGTTTTATGCTATTTCACTTTCATTGATATTTTTTACCGGTTTGAACTGTAGAGTTTAACGCCCAAAGCGACACAGGCTATGAAAGATATCGTACACCATGCATCACACGCATTCCCCTGCGCTTTGCATTCATTGAAACGCTGCCTGCCACCAGCGGTCGGATTCGAATCCGGGCATTCGGACACTAGTACATCGGCATTTTATTTTTATCACCATAATTACATTTCATTATCATTGTTAATTTCAGTCATCAATAAATATCATTATATAGTTTTACATAGTCTACTAATAATTTCTCATTAGCAATTGATTTAGCAAACCTGCAGTATTTGTCATACTATCTGTGGACACTTGAACCACGCCTTAAGGGAAAAGTAAATGTGATGGGTTTACAGGAAAAGAAAAGCCCCAATATCTGTCACACTTTCTTCGTGGACACCGACTCGCGCCGTAAGGAAAAAGTAAATGCAAATTGGTTTACAGGAAAGGAAGGGCGCAACATCTCTCAGAGTATTTCTGCAGTCACCTGAACCGGGCTGTCTCGTGGCCTCACATTGTGCGTTTACGTTTCGCGCCCTCAATCGACCTCACCTACGTCGCCTAGAGGTGGCTCCTGGCCTTACGGGAGGGAGCGGTAGGGGCTAGCACGCCACCGCATTTCTATCGGTTGTAGGTTGTCATTGCAACCGCTACCGGTTCGGTGGTGGACGACGGCTGTTGTGACGCGCGTCTTCCCCCCTTCCCCCCCCCTTTTTTTCTTCTTCTCTATTTTCCCTTCTGTTCGCACAAGACAGTGGAAGTGGCTCAGCTACAGAGCCAGTAGCAGCCCTGTACATTTTCTTTTCCTTCTTCCTTCAGTCGCAACATCGTCTATTAAGGTTTTCGTCGCCTGGAAAATCAAGACACCGTGTACTGTGAGATGCTAGCGCACGTTAAAGAACCCCAGGTCTTCGAAATTTCTGGAGCTCTCATCTACGGCGTCTCTCATAGCCTGAGTTGCCTTGGGACTTTCGTGGCATGTTCAGTTATTTAGGTTCTGCGCCTCACGCCCGTCTGCACTGTTGTAGCTTTGTACTATTGACCCAAAAAAGGTTAAACACTAATTGCCGCATACAAAAGAGTAAATTAGGGCGAGAAGTTCCGCCTTCAAAGGCAAGACGTCACAGCGTTAACGGCTACCGTTTGTGGTTTATCTTCCTCTTCCTCTATTTTTTCTCTATTAGTGCTCATTAATAGAGTAGAAATATGGGCTAGGTGTTACATTACGGCGAGGACAACCAGTCAAAAAGAACAAGGACTTCACGACGTTTGGTATACTTCTCTATTCTCGTCCTCCGCTTGGACTGGTTCTCTTCATACTTATTAGCATTAATGCGTCTGAAGCAGCGTTATAAGCACGGTCATTCGACAAAGGCAATATCAATTCCCGTTTTAACCATGCAGTACAAACGTCCCTGCTTGTCATAGGGCTAGTATGTCTTCAAAGGGTCGCTGGTTTGTTCAGTCTTATTGGAGATACCCGAGTTGGCAGAAGCGAACCTAATACGTTGCCCGCATTCCATCCGTTTCTAAGTAACACAGCCCCCCCCCTTCCCCCCCCCCCCCCCCCTGCTGTGCATGACATGAGTATGCATACCTGTTTGGGAACCCTTGAATAGCTTCTTGCGCGAGTAGTATAGATGATATTCTCACACACAGATTGAGAACAGAATATTCTGGATCGTACAGGTCGGATATGTATAACGCAAAAATGTTTTCTGAAGTGGCTTCGTTTGAAAGCAAAGTTGCAAGAAGAGATGTTTTTCAGGGATGAAACCGGGTAAACTGGTGGGACCGGTGGAAACATTAGCAAAGTCGCTACCAGTAATCGGCGACTCTTGTTATGCGTTGAATGCGAGGTAGATGTTGCTCAAAAACTGGGTCGTTGGTTTAATGTGTCCACGCTCCCTTTACAACAAGCTTTTAAGATGTTCTCGAGATTGCAGGCCGTCACGTTTCGTCTGCTTGACCCGTAGATATTCTGCTCCGTCATGTGCAAAGCCGTGGACGTTTATGTTCGAAAAGTATGTCGACACAGAGGAAAAGCTTAGCAGATTGTTCATTTGGGCAAGTTGGTAGACATTCATAATTGTAAAACAGCGCGAACAATTGTAGACAAGAACGAGAAGGACACGGGACGAGCGCTGACTCTCAACTAAGTTTTTAATGCCAAAACTTGTGCCTTTTATAGGAAAGACAGTACATTCTACGTCGCACTGAAGTCGATAAAACCAAACCAAAAGGCAGAGACACGTGCGACGCTCAGAGGTCACCAATAAAAGCTATCTCTTTGTCATTTAGAGTGACAGATGGTTTGCTTATACATTTTGAGTCTTGACTGATATGGAAGCTTGCTTCCATTATTTCCCGCGTTGTCTGATCGCAGTGCTTGTAAAGTATATCTGTTCTTCGCCATAAGGCGGTGCAAATTCCCTTCTTTTTCATTGTTTCACATTTCTTGCAGTGGCTTACCAGGTAAGATAGTTCCTTGTTACTGTCTAGATTATTTTTGTGCTCGTTCTTGTCTACCGTTGTTCGCGCTGCTTTACAATTATGAGGAAAAGCTTAATGCGAAAGGCATTTTCCGCTTTGTGATTGCGCTCTGTACGCACACGTTTCATTTTAATTGCATCAGGTGACAGGCCTGTTCAGTGGTGGAATTCCGTGGAATATTTGTACGGGTACGGTGCAGCTAGAAAACCAAGCAACACGATGAAACAGTGTCACAGCATGCATTTTCAATCATTCATGATTACAACGCCTCACTTTAAAGCTTATAACGCACAACAGGAAAATGTGGGAAACTCTGAAACAAGAGAATAAGCGCTTAGGGCCGCTTCCAAGATTCAGTGCTGTGGCTCACAGTAATTTTCACCTGATCTTCACCAGTACTGTGCAGGCTATTTCGTATTGTTGTACAGAGCTACAAATAATGTGCGAACAGTGGAATACTGCTGTCTAAGGGACAACTTGCATCTTTCCTATGTATAAAAGACAATCAACATGAGAAACTCATTCGATGATTCATTAAGGCTGAGTTCAACACGAACGTAAGAGAACATTTACGAGAAAAATGCATGGCGTATGCTACTTTTTCTGCTCAATTATTTACGAATTAGACTGGTGCGAAGAAAATGTACAACGCAGTTCAGTGAATAGATCACGTCGAATATTTCTCAGAGGGGCAGAATCGGTGTGGTGGGATGTAAATTCACATCCATACGCTTAAGTTATTGTGAAACGTCGTGAACTTACCCCGACGATGTTCCAGGTTTTGGTGTAGGTACAGTGTAGGTGAAGGGTACTGTTTCCAAAGAGATGCTGCCCTACAGAACAAAACGGAATGGATCTTGTTGAGAACGTAAAAAAAGCACAGATAAATATTTTCAATCTCACGTAAACTCCAGCAGAGATTTTTCAACAAAGTGCCCATATGTGATGAATAGATTACAAGGCCAAATCAGATTTACGCTACCAGGATAGGATAGGATAGGAAATACGTTAGTTTCTCTACGAGGGTCTTGTGCTAGTAGCGGAAGAGTTCCATCTTCCGTCTTCTCACAGGGTCGGTGCCCCTATTCCAGGGCTCCGCTGAGCTTCGCTGCTCGCTGGGCGTGCTACCAGGGTAGAAGAAAATGAAGTTAGCAGCATTGGGTTCTTCAGCTGCCTGCAATCGTACCTGAGTTCCCCCCTTCAGAAAAATTTCAGCAAAAAATAATTCCTCATGTGAAGTCTTAGAAATATCTGGGTGCCATTTATGAGGATAATCTGACATGAAGGGCTCATATTGAACATCATGAACATGATGCACATCATGAACACATGCACATGAACATCATCATGAACATGATGTAGCAAAAGGGGCTCGTGCCGTGGGCATGGTGCATAGGTTAAGCAATCCCCGCTACGGAATGCGGAGAGGTTCGCTTTTAATGATTTATGTTATGTATGTCTGACCAATTTTAGAATTCGGATATGTGTTGTTTTCTGTTTCACCTGCAAAAAAAAAATTCCCCCGTTCGTTCTTTTGGAGCGGGAATGCTAGGTTATGCCTTGAGCTCCCCAAATTTGTCAAATTTGTGACTAACAATGTACTCTAACTTGATGCTCGGATTCCGCTATTGTTATAGAGGTTAAATTGTTGGACTGTCCAGACGTATCTAAAGACACGCGAATTACATTTCCACAGCTCCCTGTTTTTTGTTGTCAGCCGACCACTTTTTTTGAAGTCAACTGGTCTAGGCTTCATACCCCGTTAGTAATGCTGGTGCAAAATTTGCTCGAACCTTTAAATGCACTCCTCTGTAACATCCTTCCCTCAAAAATAAGTGTATATTCTGCTGAAATTGTCTACGGTAACATTTTCCCCGATATCGCTAAGCATTTATCACCTCCTATCCTAAATGGATTATTAGAACATTTACAAAATCTTCCAATTGCCATAATGACGGCAACTGATGCCACTTAAAGTCATGTAAAGGCAGGCGTTGGAATATACTATCTGCTTCTAGACTGAGCTTCTTGGGTTTGACTTCCAGTTTTCACCCCAATGTTCCAGGCTGAGTATTTGGCGGTGGTGCTTGATCTGTGCAAACTAGACCCACCATACTCAACAGTGGCTGTAATTAAAGACTCTCATTCATTGTGCTTGTCGCTTTCTTCGAATATGGATTCGCCAATATTAAACACCTTTCTTTCATTGCTCCCGTCAAATTTGAGCCTAATACATATGGTGTGGGTACCAGATCACAGAAATGACAGTGAGGTTGCTGATAGCTCAGAAAACGAGTCTCTCAATGGCCTCATGTTGCCTATCCTCCCTGCTACAGCGTACATAAAAGCAGGGAGGTTTCGTAGGCGCACCTTCGTAGATGTACGCAAACCGGATCTCTATTAACACCTGATGAATACCTGCACCTCAAGTATTCGTGGAGAAAGATGTAAATTATGGCAGAGTGAGATCTTTCTAACAAGGCGCCGCTGCCGTATCCCACCCCGAAATTTTTATATGCACAGGTCTGGTTTGGTGCTTACTCCCGTTTGCGTATTCTGCGGGGAATCGGAATCAACAGACCATTTCATGCTGTTTTACTGCCTTTTCACCGTGATGAGAAGACGGTATTTGGAGAAGCCGTTGCAACAGCTTGGACTTCATTTGAGCAGCCAGATTTTATTGTCGTCCGGCACAACCGTACTTGGGTAACGGCGCAGGTCTGGGTTTGACGCCATTCCTTGCTTATATGATTTCAATTTTTATTCACTAGCTACAAATCTCAGTGTTCTCTTGCGTTCGTCATGATTTTTCATTTTTATTTCGGTGTTTTATTTTTTAGTTTCCTCCTGTCCTCCCTAGCAATCATTTTATTTTTGACGATGTAACTATACATCTCGAAAATAAATAACTGCACACCAAGTCTTGGCCGATCCCTCTATGGGGTAATGTGCCATCAATTTATAGGAGGACAACAACAACATTCCGTCAGTGGGCATGTTGTACGTACCAATGTATAGCTGGCTTGCATGTATAGTCATTCGGATGACATTCTAGCAAAATGAAGGGTATTCATCAATATACTAATTGGCGCCCTTTGGCCTTGGTGTCCGTAAATCTGCCATTTAAACACACCATCATCATTCATTTGTTTGTCAATCGCTCTGTCGATTCGCTATGCCATGAGTACTTTTGAAAGATGGTAAATGTAATGTTTTACGGAATTTTAGTACGAGAACATTGCTTTCAGATACCTAACTTGCATACGGATTGGTACGTTTCCAGACTGGCCTGATCTGGCGGAACCTACTCGCGCTTTGCCACAAGGTGAGAAAATGAGATAAGAATCCAGGCTTCCAGAACACTTGAATCTCGAGTTAGACACGCTGCCTATAGACAACGCAAGCACGTCCGTACGTCGTGGTTGAGAGGGGAATCGTCCAAGGCCGAATAATTGTGTAATAACAGAGCAAGCAGTCCTTCACCCTCCCTCAAAGCACTTGGCCTACACTGCATTGTATGGCTCCTGGAACATAACGGGTCATTGCTAGCAAACCATACCGCTAACACCAATGCTCGAGCATATGCCGCCCGAGCGACACGAGCGTACATAGTTTCTGGCCAGTTCGAACCTGTTACTCTGACATCATATAGAACTGCGGGAACCACACACTTCTTTACCTCATATCCCCGACTCATTAGTAAGCAAGCAGCAGGCCAGTGGCGCTAGCTGCATAACAATCACTTAATCTACACGTTCTTAAAAAACGCTTCCCACGTTCTCCGCCTCGATCTGTTACAAAACATAGGAATGTCCCCTCCTCTGCTGCCCACTACGCTGCTTTCAGATCTCACAGGTGAGCAGATATGTGAACGCCTTCACCAGTGCCATTTTAGAAGATCAGCTCAACGTGACCAACGGGGCATGTGCGTCATTTATTTATTTATTTATTTACAGGATACTGCCGGCCTCAGTTTGAGGCCTTAGGCAGAAGTGGGCATATCAATAATACATCAAGAAAACGAACATAGAGAAAAACATCGCAAGAATTTCAGTGAGAAGAAGAGAAGAGAAGAAGAAGAAGAGACGAAATCCAGCAATAATAATAGTAACGAAAAGTAAAGCGCGACAAAAACAACAAGGCGCGTACACAGCAGCATGACACAACCACGCATGCTCAGTCACTTGAGCAAGAAACGAAATGTACAAACAATGAAAACAATCATGCATATGAAGCACTCAAGGCATTGCGCACAACGACACGATGGTAATTCTATTTTGCTTCAATACTGTTAAGCGCACAATTGCGACACTGGACGATTGGATTGGTACCCCATATAAAAAGAACTTCACACAACGTTCCTTTTGCGAAAATATGTTAATTCTTTCTATCCCTCATTAGCATCCTCAAATATGGAACTATGTGGACACAGCGGTAATATGCAGAGCTCACACAGAAGGGCGCCGAACGAGGAAAAACATTGTGAATGTCCGGGCGGGACCAGGGTCTGCCGGACTATAGTACCTTTATTACCCGAGCTAAATCTAGCAGATAGCAATGCGGCAGGGGATTGGTCAAGAACTCACCGCGATGTGGCTCTATTATAGCGTGTATTAAGGGAATCCCCTAAAGGCAAGTAAATTATTAATGGGAGAGCAGCTACCCATCAGCAACTACCAAAGCTCAACCAAACGGCTGTAGTGAGAAGATACACACTTTGTAGAAGCTTCGCCAGTGCAGAAAATATATTCTGGTACGCTTTCTAACCTGAGACCACAGCCTATCGGACTTGCCGCAGTCTTAAATGAACTAACCACTATTTTAGCAGATGACAAGGCTATATCAACAACTGGCTTCACTGCTGTGTTGGTAAAAACGGTTTCAGTGAAACGTCCAAGATGGACCAAACGTGCATCGAAGCAGCATGTACCGATTAGCTTTCGCAGACGTTTTGAAGTTGAAGCAACACAGTACTGGTTCTGCTTCAGCCAGCCGGAATTTACCTAGCATTCTTGATTCATTTATGGATAGTCAGGCTATGAACGTCGACTTCAGCCCGAATTCCGGATTTGGATGGATATGGCTTCTAGTGCGTAGCTTCCTAAGAGTTGCGCTACATTGCGTCACGCCCATGGCTGCGCTGAGAGGAATTTTAATATATGTGATATTATGCATATAAACGCAACGCTGCCGATGAGGAGTGCTGTGCTGCTTTATCATATAACAAACAAGTGGCTATGGTTAAGGTGGGCCGAGCGTAACACAGAGATCATTGTCAATAAATACTTCCGACGCATTTACCACCTCATGTTCCCTAAGAAGTAAACATTGCATGAATGATATTTTATTAGTCCTTGAAGCGTCCTTTTCCTATTAATCATTTTTACATCACCAAACATATATGATTCACTGGCACTAAAGTCTGAAAACCTTAAATATGCATTTGTTTTGCACGTTTGAGTTTCGTGAGCGAAATGGGCCGAAGGTTCTTCAGGTGTGGGTGGTTGCCTGGTTTGGGGATTATTATTTCTGTGTGCTTCCATTTCCGGGGTATCGTTCCAGTCTCCCAGACCTCGTTGGAGTAGCGAGTCATTTCTTTGATCCGCTCGTCTCCCGCATTGCGGATGACCGCGTTCGTGAGCTGGTCGTGCCCTGGGGCAGTATTCTTGTGGAAGGATCCAGCCGCCGCAAAGACCACCTCAGTTATGGAAGCGTCAAGCTGGCGTTGTCTGGCCCCGAGCAATCGGGCAGGGTAACTTGGGGCGAAGTGGGGTCGCCAGCATATTGAGCCCATACTTTGTCTACGATCTCTGCTTCCGTGGCAGGTTCAGCGTGTAGGATCCGTTCGATCGTCTTGCAGTTCTCGCCTCTAGTGAGACCGGGGTCGATGAGGCATCGGATTAGGTTCCAGCTTCGGGCATTTCCAAGTTGTCCGTTAAGGTTGTCGCAAATCTGACGCCAGTTACTACTAGTAAGCTTTTCAGCGTTTCAGCGGTGTTTCAGACGGCGATTATGCTTCTGGTGTTTCCAGCGTCTAGTGAAGCTCCGTCGAGCTTCCCATAGATTCAGGAGGTAGTGATCCATCTCCGGTGCTTCATCAGTCGCTGCGATAAGTTCACTAAATGCATGTCCAGCCGGCTGAGAGGTATCCGACATCCTCCACATGGTTTGGAACGGCCCCGAACAGGTTAAATAATATGGTTTACAGAAAATTAGCCATGAGCAGTGGAAGGCAAAGCTGGCTCACACAGAGCTCCCCTTTCAGCGCTAGCGGATCGGCCAGGTCTGGAGGGCCTTATTCGCCAATAGATTTTTTTGGACCTGGGTGAACCACCCGCGTAATTACTTTGTATAAATGAAGTTTATTTTCTCTCTCTCTCTAGTGTTTTGTATTTGCAAAGACCTCATGTCTCATGCAGTGGCGGCCAGCTGCTTCCACTATAACCGCATATAAATTCTTTTCTTTGCCTTGGCGTTTCAAGTACCTAGCAGGAGAGTACAGAAGTGCCTTCCTCACCTGGGGCTGGTGGCCCGGTTGTTCCCATGTGGCAATGATGTACACGCGATGTAAAAATAGTAGCTGGTTGTCAGGGAACGGATCGCAGATTCCGGTGAAGGCTGTAGCGGCGTCGAATGGTCTGCGGAAGATTTTTAATTAGAAAGCCGTCATCGGGCTGTCTGCTGCAAAAACGAAGCATGAAACCGCTTTAAAATTATCCCTTTAGCATTGTGCTCTTTGAATTAAATTCCTTAATATTCCTCATTTGTTGCCAGAAGGCTAACAGCCATAAGCTTAATCCTCCTTTGGGTTCCTCTATTTTACACTGCCGTTTTTATTTAGAAATCATTCTCCCATCATGGGATATTTCTTACTCCTGTTCGGTCACAGTAGAAACCTTTCCAACCCTGTTCTGAGACCCAATATCCCCAGAATGTACGAACCAGTTCCTGCATAAATCTCATGATGGTGTGTCTATATAAGATCTCAAAGCATTTAAATACATATGCATGTTTAGTACTCAGCGCTCGATCACGCAGCGCTTTCAGACGGTATTTTCACGTGTGCATAATAAACCAGATATTAGAGAGTTTTAGCTTACCGTGATCCGCGATCCGCTACCGTAATCCGCCACCGCGCCTTTCACTGCACATGCCCAGAACCCTTGACGCCGATAGATGGCGCCACGTACTGGATGTCGGCACGTAGACCTGCCGCGTCGGGACCAATCAGCTTGTGTGCACCGCCCACGCCCGGTAGAGGATCACGGTGGCGGATCGCGGATCACGGTAAGCGAAATCTCTCTATTAAACCAACATCTCCTTCGTTTCTTGCCAAATTCCAGGCAACTTTCACTACATGGCCCTGGGAAAGGGTCATGCACCGGCAGTCATATGACTACACAAATCGACAAATCGCCTACACACGACGAGACTATTCGCAACAACGGAAAAAGTTACGTTTGGTTTGGTTTAGTTTGTGGACTTCAACGTCCCGAAGTGACTCAGGCTATGAGAAACGCAGCAGTAGAGGACTATTCGCAACTCCGGAAAAAGTTACACTTGGTTTGGTTGAGTTTGTGGGGCTTAACGTCACAAAGCGACTCAGGCTATGAGAGACACCGTAGTGGAGGACTACGGAAATTTCGACCACATGGGGTTCTTTTACGTGCACTGACATCGCACTTCACACAAGACCTTTGCATTTTACCTCCACTGAAGCGGGCTTGTGTGAAAACATTGCAAAATATAATCAAATACGGCTGCTCGATGAAGGTTAGTGGCGGTATTTTGACTTAGTGCTGTGCTTCGGTTCCTTGGTACTGGTGGAAAATTCTTCCTGCTTTGGCGAAAGCCAACGGAATATAGCTTAGTCTCCTCTTCTTTACGGGATCGTACCAGTCAAACTCCGAAATCCTTGCCCCTTATAGATCTCTCTGCGATCTCTCTGCAGGGAACACTGGATCACGTACAGCGTAAGCCCCACCAAAGATCGCCATCAATACAAAACGCCATTTCGCACAGACTAATCTGTTAGGAGTTGAGTACATGCTTAACCACTTCACCACCCCGGCAGAGCCCATCTGCATTTGATGGTTGCTTATTCTGGCACGCTAGCATGCACATTAGAGTGAATTTCAGCTCGCCAGACTGGCTCACCCCGACATTTTGGGTTTATGTAGACCTCCAGTATAAGGCTCGGTTTATCCAGCACATATGCAGCGCAGATTTTGTGCGCAGTTTTATTCAGGAAATTCAAAGGCATGACCACAAAATGAATAGCTGCAGCTTTTAAAGAATAATCATCACAATTAATTTCGTTTTCCGTACATATTCACATCGCAGCTGTCTGTGAAATCAGGGAAGATAGCAGTCCAAGAATGTTGCACGCTACCTCTAACAACAAATACGAATGCGTAACTGGCAAAGACGCTATCGACCAAACATTTTAACGGAACGCAGCAGCTGTGCGCTGCTAAGCCGACAAAGCCGATATATGATTCAGGGCAACAAGTACTCCAGCTTTCGAAAAAGGCAAAAGAAGGGATTCTCACTCGACGGCCAGGTTGTTTTGGCTCCTGAAATCCTAGGGCGTCCGAGAGTCTAGGTCGTGAACGTCGTGAAACGCATCGCTAGAAACAAACAAAGAAATTTGGCTTCACGTCATGTGGTGCTGAGATTAATGGAGGATAAGTAGCTAACATATTGGAGCACACACTTGTGGGCGTGTTTTTTATTTAATAGCGCATAAGCAATTAAGGATATGGTACTCCAAACCATTGATTAGAAAATAAGTGTTGCACACACGGTCTACTAATTATTGTGGATGCTTCATTGCTTTTGTAAATCTTTCTTCAAAGTAAGGAATTCGCCGTGCCTATTTAAATACAATACCATATAATTATAAGCGAAGGTGGAAAAAAATGAATTCTAAAATTCAGCAACGGCCTTTTCGTCAGTTTTTCCACTTCACTTCAAACTTTAAAGTATGAATTACCGTCAAAAGTCCACCGTATACTTCAGAACGACATTATCTTAGTACTACAGTCATGAACCATCCTATAGTATACTACGAAGGCAGCGTAAGCTGTTTCCAAAATAGCGTGATTAGGTTTTGATACGGCTGAATTTCTGCAATTATGGCCCTGCATATTATACCACGTACGTATTATACCCACTGCAGGGCGAAGGCCTCTCCCATATTTCTCCACTTAACCCGGTTCTGTGCTAGCTGCATCCACTTGACCCCTGCGAACTTCTTAACCTCATCCGTCAACTAAATTTCTGCCGCCCCCTGCTACGCTTTCCTTCCCTTGAAATCCAGTTTGTTACCCTAAGCGACCATCGGTTATCCTCTCTTCGCACTACATGTCCTGTCCATGCCCATTTCTTCTTCTTAATTTCTACTAGAATGTCCTTAACTTGAGTTATTTCTCTGACCCACTCTGCAAGCTTCCTACCTCTTAATGTTACCCCTACCGTTTTTCGTTCCATAGCCCTCTGCGTTGTCCTCAACTTAAGTAGAACCCTCTTGGTTAGCCTCCATGTTTCAGCCCCATAAGTGAGTACCACCTGTCACCACCACCTCATCACCATCACCACCACCTGTCCCCAATTCTCAATCTCGCACTACATCCTTCCTTTTTTGTGAACCAATTAATATTATTATTATTAATTACTGCCGTTTTGAGCAGCTTGACCGCGAGTGTGCTGTGTGTGTCTGCTCGTCGACTTTAATCAACAAAAGGAACGCTGAAAGTAACTGAAAGGCCGTCTCAGAAATGAATATGTAAATTCTTAGGAAATGCAAGTCATGTTGATAGAGATTTTAAATCTACAGTCTTCGAGCTTTCCAAATTGAGTCCGTTATGAAAATCTGCTCCCAAAGTGACCATGGAAGTCTGGAAAGCAACAGACGAAGACTCCGGAACATTGCCCACATGGAGTTCTAGAAATAAACTGTGAATTCGTTTGTAGGATAGGAAAGGCGCGGTAATTGTCACACACCGCCGTGGAAACAAGACCGCGCTAAAAGGGAAGGGAGGAATGTCGAACTGAAAAAGAGAGAGGGAAATAGAAGCCGTTGTTTAGAACTCTGGAATAATTTAGAACTTCTTGGGATCTTTAACCGACGTTGACATCGCACAGCACACGGCCGGATATGCCTTTCGCTCAGCAATCTATCGAAATGTGCCGGCGCGGTCGAGTTCGAATTTTTGTATTCCGAATAAGTATCAGAGTGCCTTAATCACTGAGCCACCGCGGCATGTTAGAGCTCTCTAATGTATCGCACAGAACATTGACGATTTAGCGACTGGTTAGCGACTAGTTAGCCATGAGTCATTAGTACTACACCAATGATGTAGCTCGCCAGATACGATGTAGAAGCGGTACCACCACGACTCGGCCACCGCCACAGGGAAGATTCGGCCAAAGTAGCTCTCGCTAAAAAATTTGGATGTTGGACTCATTCAGTGCGGGTACTTGTTCGCGGAGCAGTGCAATATATTGCAGGAAGCAGGATGTTGTTGCCAAGTGCACTTAGTTTTCTAGAGTGTTTTAGATATATCCGAATACAAGAATTTGCACCGAAAGAAGCCGCAAGATATTTAGCTATTAATTGTCTTCTATGAAAGTGCAGCAAAAGTGACGTTCTGCGCTTAGCATCCGTAGTGAAATAAATATGGCTTGCTCGATTCCGGCAAATTTAAGTATGTCGAAACACTCACCCGTGAACTCCAGATATGAGGCACTGAACTCTAGCGCAAGTGGTGAGGTACCACATGGAATGAAACGGCATCCCTGCAAAAAAAGAAAGAGCATTTGCAGATTGCACAAGAAAACCAAGTCCGTGACACATTTTAACTGGCTCGCACGCAGATAACGACGGGAATGCAAGATAACGTCACCTGCTACTCTACCTTAGGGTAGCTCTAATCTTGCTATTGGCAGAATAAGTGCTCCCTTGGAGCTGGTTTGCACTGCTACTCTCAAAATAAAAGCACACAACAAAACGTACACCGATTTCGGCTCATTTCTCATCTCATACCCGCCCATACCAAATGCCCTGGTAAAGATACAAGTCCACCGATTGAAATCCTGCCCTCTCTTTTGCGGCACTGCTCCTGCATTACATTTGCATCTAGTAAGACGAATAATCAGCCTTATGAATCACTTTTCTGGCACGCAAAAACCACAAAAAAGGTAGGGTTTGCATGACAGACGCTGGAGTTCGATTCAGCTTTAGTTCACACATCAGACATTATGAACGAACAACACGGTGACGCTGGTCATAAAACTTTGATAAGTTTTTCGGGCACCGCATGAGAATATTCGGATGTGATAAAAAAGAAAGAAAGAAAACAGTATGCTGCAGACGCCTCACGGTCATTTTTAATCGTTGTCGTAGTCTTGTTTTCTAGAAAATATTTCATTTTCCCTATGCAAATCGCTCTCTCCGGTAATGCAACATCACCCCTGCGGCATCAAAGTCAACGAAGGGTCTGGTGTGCTTTGTTAACCCGAGCGTATTAACTGTACCATTATCCTGAAACTCCAGCAAAAAGTCACCATCGTGTCTCTGCCAGGTGGCAGTTGGCAGTTCATATGGCCTTGTTGTGACCAGGCGATTGTGTTGAGAGCGAATACCAACTATAAAAAGTGAGAACCGAAATCTCCTGGGCCCTTTGATTCAAAGTTAGTTGTGCAACTCCCAGACAACACGAGGACGTTCGTAGGAGGGATTATATGTATATCGGGTGATAGTTAACAAAAAGTGACAGAAAACGAGTGTATTTTAGTGAGCATGCGTGAGATAATTAAGACACATATGAAGGAATACATGATTAGTGGAACAGCATATTTCATGTACGACTATCGGCAAAGCTGTAGGCGGAGACGGGAGCCATGAAAGCCATCGTGTCGTATATACGCTTGAATGCGGAGTTTAATTGCGCCCCAAAATATTCTTTCAAATGGAGCACATATGTGCCTCATTTACTAATTGTCTTATGCAATCCAGGCATTCTGGTTCTGAAACTACAACACGTACTCGGCACTTTTCGCCAAACGTCTGAGGCAGGCGTGGCACCTGATGCCAGTAGGCTACCACGGCCGGTCTGTACTAAGAAAGTTTGTTTTCTGCCTGCCTTTATTTACTGCACATAGGATTTAATTTCGCGGATCATGTCACTCTGACGAGATGAAGTGACGTGCCCGGATCAAAACAGACAGGCGGCAAATGTAAAGTCACGTGACTAAATCGCTGTTTCTTCTAACAATGCCAAAAATTGTTCAGACTTTGAATACGTTCAATGATGACACGAGTCACAAAGACAGCAGAGTATTCGTACCACTCTACTAAGAGCCGAAGACACGTAATATTCACCGGTGAGGAGGTAAGCGAAAATAATGCATAGCAAAAGCAAAGAAAAGTCCATGCTAAGCATTAGTATTGCAATTTGAAACCGGGACGCTATCGAAATGAACTCAGTCTATCGTGGTAAAATTTGTGTTCTATCGTTTTTCACGGCTCCGACTGCCTCTTCATGCTCTTCAGCAATACGTGGATCCTCCGTGTCGATATCGCTTATTCAAAAGAAATATATCAATGTTGTGATTTTGCTAACTTTAATGCATGGTCGCGAAATGAACACGTGATGCACTTATATACCTAGTGAGCGCTGTGATAGGTAGGCCCTAAAGCTAAGCGTGTGCTGTGATGGTTAACAGAACGGCTCATTGTAAGGTGACTGCGATGCATATATGCAGTAACCAGTTTCACGAGTGCTCTAAATAGCTTTAAGGCGACCATTACCGTCTTACCAAGTTTGGTGGTTGCTTCCGTGGTGAAACCCGTAAAGCTGAATATACAAGTGACGATTGCCTTTTCCTCCCAGCGTGTAAAATGCTGCCATCAGGGTAGCAAACTCACTTATAAGCCACTAACATGTAGCGCGTTTTATCAATACGTGTAGCGTTTTAAAAAGTCTCTGCCCAATTTTATCATAAAGGTGAAAATATTAATAGGTTATGTTGATAAGGCCAAGCAGGGACGCAGAGTGGATGGGAAACGTGAGGCCACGAGGCTTAGCGCGGTTCAGGCGTCTACTGGGAATGTAACATAAACTGCGCCTTCCCTTTCCTGCAAATCATTTAATACTGATAAAGCATTTGTAGGCTATGAAAAAGTATATGATTATAATTAGTGATGATGGTAAATAATAATATAATAATAATAATGCTCAATGAAAGCAATAAAATAAAAACTAAATTCAAAGGAAGATAACAAATAAATAAATAAAACGAAAGTAAAAACAACAAAGAAAACACAGAAAAAAAAACGATATAAAATAAAAACACAATCAATGTAGCGCTAATGCTTTCGCATTCTCTCAATGCAGTTTTTGCAGTGCCCTCTAATATTTTTTTTATTTTGAACTGCACATCGCATTTCGCCCGTACGCCACAAAGCAGAGTTAAAACTCTTACATCGCGATGCTGCTGTAAAATAAGCGATTGCAAACCACACACAAATTTGTAGAATAAGCGACAATACATTGCCTTAATGTACCATATACAATAAGTCAAGAAAAGGAAGTCGGAACCGGAAATAGTAACAGACGATACTCCCATGATCCCTCACTTTACCACGATTAATTCTATGTAACGTCAAAATACAGAAGCGAACGCTCCAGTAAACTTGCTTCAGAAGGTTTCGAAATCCCGAGAGCCAGCCGCTAGTGAGCTGGTGGCTGGGCAACACGTCCAAAGATGTTCGGTTCCTGTAAAAGCGAAAACTGCGCCTTGGAATTGCAGTCCTAGAAAATACAGCCAAGCCGTTAAGAATCTTGAGACCATGATATGACGCCTCCTATCGTCGGCGGACTATTTTCTGTATTCGCTTCATTAAAATGAATGCCTCGGTTAGCATGTAAGCCGACGGATTAGAGAGATTTAAACTAGGAAAACTGAAGAGGTAAATCTGCCTTAAATGCAGAGACGCGGATAACCGCTCCTTCCGCACGACTAAGAAAGAATAATTTAGACAAAAACGTTAACCAGATTCAAAATATAGCATATTTAATTGGTAATTTAGGCAACAAAAAAAGCCCTGGTTAACTGTAGTGGATACCTAGCAACTGCTTAGGCATAACAGACATCACACAAATTATCGGCAGCTTTAAATGCAGATCTGCAAGTGTAATTGTATTTCGTGTCGAGTTTTCCATACGAACTTCACACACGACGGCCTTTACACAAATGTTTCTTCACAAAAATGTATTCGTATTAATGTAGACATCTGTCTTTTTAAATTATTAGTTAAGCTGGCAACGTTATTTTTTCAGCGGGTGAAAAAGCAATTTAACTAAAGAGGGTTTGCGCGACGTAATTTTTTGGCGCATTTATTGCCTCTTTAGCTGCTCTTAAACCATGCTTTTAATCGGTTTTCTTTGTATTACTACATTAACATTCTCTTCACGTATCACTTATAAAACCGTGCAGTGGATTCAGAGAGGAAGCTCGAATTGTACCCAGCTCCGCATTTTAAGCTATGACGCGACAGTAACGCTGAATGCGATCTGTGACTACGTTGTCATGTCAGTGTTCACACACACTTGGCTAATCTCTCAACCACAAATAAATTATTCTGCTGTATCTTTTATACCTTTTTTTATACTATGTCTGGGCCCGCTGGTTTACAGAGGAATTTTGAAAGAATCGGCTTATGCCTACAATAATGGAAACTTCGCTACGTGTATTTACCAGGATCGAAGTTCAGGAAATGCGTAGCCTGATAGACTTCTCCGGGATTATGGTTCCTCGACAAGCCGCCCGTGTAGTCCGTGGCGAGACACGTCCCAAGGAGGCGGGTGCAGCATGGCACATCGGTGCAAAAAGGATTGTCTGCTGCAGGTTGTTACCATGACAACGAAGGACCGGCGTCCTCTCGTGGGTCTGTTGGGAAACCGAATATTGTGGAACAAATCAGCGATCCTGTTATGCAGTAGAAAATAAGACATATTTTTGATGTATACGCGAAAACCAAGTTATGGAGTAACAGCAACAAAATGTATTGTTGGCTACTGCACTCACAGCCCCGTAATGAAACGATAGAAAGCAAAACCTTATTCCACAAAATTTTGCTCATACTGAATTATTGAGGCGCATTGCGCAACCTCCCACGAATACCAATGTCAGTGACAGCAAGTTAATAGAGTTAATCGTCATCAAAGGTCACCCGGTCTGCCACTGAAATTCCACATACGATGCCACTGTCTGATTTGTTTTATTCTCCAGATGGAGTGAATTAATTTTATTGAACAAAGCACTCATTAGTATCCCTAAAGCGCAGCCATCCAGATATGATTGAAATGCATGCACAACGTTTACAGGAAGTTCACAGCGGAAGAAAATTTTTTCTTTGCCTCATAGCGCTAGCTTCTGTGCCTGTTTGTTGGTGCATGGTGAACTTCACGCAGCAGCTGTATTAAGGCCTTTGCAAAATAAGCGCTAGACAGGGACGAAATCTGAGACAAAACAGAGACGCATACAGCAGAAGTTTTGTAATACGGACGCCCGTGTAGCGTTATTCACTTAGCTTCTGGTGCATTCAGTGGGTTGACCAAGCCGTGAGCCGGGGCTTGAACTCCAGGTTAAGAAGTATTTTTTAAGCACGCAGCTTTGGAAAGACCTGTGCCGCTTTTCGGCGCCCGGCTGCATTATAATGAACTTTGAAATATACGCTGATAGGTATACAAACAAAATGCTGCGAATGAGGATTGCTGTTCTGTTAAATGTGATTAGAAGGAGCTATGGTTGACTCGTGCTGAGCATAACATAGAGGAACACTCTCTGAACTTAAACACATTTAACAAGGCGGGTCTATGAAATTGATATCAATGATATTTTATTGTTCATTTTGCGAAGCCAAATTTTACTGGCGCTATTTAAAACTGCTTCTTATTCGTCAATGCTTCAGGTATGATGCAACGACGACCAACTGCTTCTACGAGTAAACATCCATTAATTTTTTCCATCCCCTTGACTCAGCTGTCAAGCCCCAGCCTGGAGGATCAGCTTAGTCTGGTCAACCGCACTCGGGAGATGGCTCGGGTCCATGCCTTCCTGGACTGAGGAGGCTGCCAACCTAGGGCTGAATATTTCACGCCTGCTCATAATAAATGTTTCTCTCTCTCTCACTCTCTCTCTCTCTCTCTCCCCTTGGCTTTGCAAGTACATGGCCCGAAAATACGTAAGAGCAATATTCACACTGCACCGGTGACCGGTTGCCCCACGTAGCCACGATGAACACGCGACGCCCAAATTGCAGTTCGTTGTTCACCAGGGAATGGATCGCAAATCCCGATCAGCGCTGTAGCGGCGCCGAACGGTCTGCGAAAGATGTACAATCAGAAAGTCATCATCGGACTGCCCGCAGCAAATGTGTAGCATGAGAAGATTTCAGACTGATCGCTTACTCGTTGCTTGTCTGGCAAAAAAGTATCCCTATTCTTATTTTCCTTATTCTACGCTGCAATTGTATTCTTGGCAGTGACCATAGCACCATGCAAATATTGTTAGTACTGCTTGGGAAAGACAGAAAAGGAACGTAAAACAATTTCAGACGCTGTTCTGGGTGTAAACTGTAAGAGAACGACTTACGAATGAGTTCCTGAATAGTGGTTTTGATTAGGTCTCTACAAAAAACGTAAAAAAAATTGATCCACTCGAATTATAACGACTCTGTGCTCAAACACCATGTTCGGACGGTATTTTAACATCTGGATAGTAACCGAGCATCCCTTCAGTTTTTAACTAACGTCCAGGCAACAGTCACTCCTCGACCCCGGCAGAGGAAGCCGAGAATGATTGGAATACACATCTTTGCGGAAGTCCTAGTCCCATCGGGCGTGACTATACGCAACATCGGAAAAGGTGACTGGTAACATTGCACAACATACACAAAGATGGCTGCCCGATTCAGGTTGACAGCGCAGTTGTTATGGCGTGATTATGGCGTGGAATTCTTTTTGCTTTGTCAAAAGCGAGCCGAATATCGCTACCGGCCACTCCTTCCTCCCGAGACTGGATCGCAAGCAGCGGACGAGATGGTCGGACAGCAGACGAGCAGGGCAGAAGACTGGGGCTGCGCCACGACTTACGAGCCTGGGGTCTAGCCGCCGTACAAAGTTCGGCCCCTGTCATCCTGCCTCCACGCCAGGCAACTACCTCATCCCCCCCCCCCCCCCCCCCCCTCCCTCCGCCAGCTGGAAACCAGGAAGTAGCGGCAGCTTTCGGGAATTCACTACATGGCCGTAACGAACACCCGGCCCTTCTTCAAATCCCGTGCAACACGCCAACGCAACGACGCAGCCCGCAGACGGCGAGCCGTAAGCGAGACTGAGCCAGTTGCTTTAATTAAATATGTTGCAAATTATATCCTGAGTCTGTGGCTCTATCTCCTCATGCGCAGTGTAGACCCGGGTCCACACTTAAATCATATATCAAACAGATTGACTGACTGGCGGCGATTACATCGGAGACCGATACTACATCAGCATTGCGCATCACCTGCGACTCGTGACCTGCACCTCGGGACCTGTTACTGGCTACAAAAGGAGCTGTGCTTTCCGTCTAACCCCCACTTGACAGCAACGGCGAAAACAGTTTTCATCGTACTCATCAGTTTGTGCTCTTTGCCGCAGTTATGTGTAAATGTTAAGGGCTTTTTTTTTTCTTGTTGTCGCTGCTTCCAATTGCGATCTTTACGGCAGTGACACCTTCCGCTATTGTAATAGGAGAACCCACTGAACATTGTGCACCATGACAAAGGATCTGCCTAAAATGAAGCAGGAACTAAGGGAGGAACTAAAAAAAGGAGCTGAAAACGTTTAAAGAAACTATTGAAAGACACTTGCGAAACGAAATTCGAGAGTTGAAGTTGGAGCAGCGGAACATAACTCGAAGCTTGGAATATGCACACGAGGATATCAAAGACTTGAAAGAAAAGCTTAATGCAGAGGCCGCTAGGAATCAAGCACTTGAATCGGAAAACAAGGCACTGCAGGAAAAGTGCCAATGTCTGGGAAACAAAAATAGGGACCTTGAAGGCCGCATGACACAAGCGGAACAGTATTCCAGAAATAAAAACCTTGAGATTCGTGGAGTCATTGTAGAAGGAAACGAAAACGTCGTTGACATTGTTAAACAGATCGGCAGTGCCTTGAAAGAACCGATCGTCGAGCATGACATTGAGGTGTGTCATAGAGTGCCTACACGCTACGATAGTGTAAAACACATTGTTGTGCACTTCAAGTCTAGAGCAAAGCGAGACGCTGTTTTGATGAAGGGAAGGAAAGCAAGACTTCCTAACAGTGACATAAATCTGGACAAATCTGATCCCATTTATCTTAATGAACATCTTTGCGCCTTTTGGAAAAAACTTCTGGGCGCAGCTATTGGTAGGAAGCACAGGCAAAGGCTGGAAGTCAGTTTGGACGCTAAATGACAAAATGTTCGCAAGAAAGTCAGATGATGCGCCAGTCATCATGATTTCGCATGAAACAGATTTAGATAGGATTTTGTAGCTTGCAGTGCCGATCATCTTGGTGCTCTGAGGATGGAATACTTTGAATTTTTGCCGCCGGCTGATCTTAAATTAGCCTCCAGATCTGACACGTCCGTTTTACACTTCAACGCTCGTTCCATGCGCTACAAGCGTGAAGAGAACGACGATCTATTGCGTCGATTCTCCTTCAAATTTAGAGTCCTAATGATATCTGAAACTTGGTGTAATCACGCATCAGACATCTCTTTAATTGAAAGTTACCAACACTTCTTTCTGAATCACCCCTGCGGAGGAGGTGGTGGCTTGGTAATTTACATTGCTTCATAATTGCATTGCGAACAAATGGCAGAATTTTCCACAATAATGGCTGGTTTTGAAGTGCTCTCGATAAAAACCAGCAAAGAAATCATTAGTGCTGTGTCGTGTGCTGAACTCCAAATGGCAATGTCGCAGACATTTTATGTTTTTTGAGAGCCTAATGGATTGTCTCTCACACCAGTTTTGATTTCACTTGTGGTGATTTTAATATTGACATCATGGACGAAAATAACAATTGTGGTTTTGATGCTAGGCTGCTTTCAGCCGGTTACAAAAATGTTATCACATCAACACGTGTTACTCCTTTCACCTCATCTACGTGTGATCTTCTTATCACTAATATAAATACAGATATCCTCAGTGAGGGTACAATTTCATCCGACATAAGTGATCACTGCACTGTCTTTATGACTTTTCCAGGCCCTAGCAAAAAACACTTGTCCCAGGAATTCACTTACCAGCATATTTCCGAAAGCGCGCTATAATCTTTCAAACATGAAATTACTGCGTATGACTGGAAATCTATATTACAACTCAATGATGCTAACTCAGCCTACTCGACATTTCTTGAAGCTTTTCTTATCTACAATAAACATTTCTCTCTTAAGGAAGCAAGACGATCGCTGAAAACTAGGAAGCCTTGGGTGACCTCAGAACATGTTAAGCGTATCAAAGAAAAGAATAGCCTTTATCACGTTTTTCTTGTTCGCGATGCGAGGAAAAGCTCAAGGAATTTACGACTGGGCAGAATAGACTTAATGCAACTCTAAAACAGGCAAAATGATTCTACTACAAAAATCTCTTCGCTGAAACTATAACTAATAACCCACTTGCCGTATGGAGTATTGTCAATGATATTCTTGGCCGAAGAAGGAAGACCGCATCACCAAAAAACAGTAATTATTGATGGCGTAGAGCTGTCTGGTGTGCAACTTGCAGATCACTTCGAACGGCACTTTGCTAAATTTGTCTGAGCAAGTAATTTAGGCCCCCCAAGCATGAACACCCTGAGCTACAGTCTCTCACAGAGTTTGTTTCTTGAACTGACTGGCACCGAGGTCAACCACATTTTCTTTAGTATGAAAAATTCTAAAGCGCTAGACCCCAATAATATACAACTAAGACCAGTTAAATTTGTAATAGAATGCGTTGTGCCTGTTTTAGCCCACATTTTTAACTTGGCTCTTGAACTGGGCATTTTTCCAAATGCGATGAAAAAGGCTAGAATTGCTGTGGATGTGGATGTAAATGTCGTGAATAATTATCGGCCTATATCTATCCTCTCAATTTTTTCAAAAGAACTGGAAAAGGTTATTTTTCATAGATTTAATGGATTCCTAGAGAAAAATAATGTAATAACTTACTGCCAGTAGGGGCTTAGGAAGGGACGATCGACTGAAATAGCCCTGCTCTCGCTAAAAGAACAGATAGTTCAAAATATAGATGCTGGTCTTTTACTCTAGGTCTGTTCATCGATTTCAGCACAGCCTTTGACTCCGTTAACTATTTTGACAGGTAAGCTATCACAGTACAAAATAAGGGCACAGCCCCTCAATTTAATTGCGTCATATCTGAAAGACAGAGTCCAATGTGTCCGCATAAATAATATTGAGTCGAGTACCGCAGGGTAGTATCCTCGGCCCGCTATTATTCAACGTATATATAAATTATATAGTACACATTACCCAGTCAGCTAAATGGTCTATATATGCTTATGATAGTAGCCTCCTCTTTGCCGGTAAAGATCCAAATGACTTGGTTATTCAGTGCAACGAAACTCTCAATAATTAAAACTTGCATGACGGTCCCATTGAAATCACATTGTAATTAATCCTACAAAGACGAAATGTTTACTGTTTAGGCCCCACAATAAAACATTCACACTCAAAAATTCAATCAGCTTTATGAATGATCGCATCACAATAATAGGTGAGCACAAGGTTCTAGGCATTACACTAAAGTGTCATCTAAGCTGGGATCACCACATTAATAATATGTACAAAACGCTCTCAGCGGTAGCAGGCACTCTGTCCTGCTGCAGAAATACACTTCCAGAACAAGTTAAACTGCAGTCATATCATGCGGTATTTGCACCTCACTTAAACTACTGTACTCTTGTTTGGAGCACAACAACAAAACGGAATATTAATAAAGTAACGAGCTTCAGAAAAACGTCTTACGCTATGTTGCGAACGTTGGCATAGACAGAACTACAAAAAAATATTTCCGAAGTATGACATCATTCGAATCACACACAGTTATGAATATAAATTGTTAGACCAACTCTACTTCTCTTATGCAGAACCTGTCAATTTTATTAGGCTTGTTGCATCATTACAACACCGGATAACGGATGTATGCATTAGAAACCTTCCTCACTGGATAGTTTCCAATTTCCGCACCCAATGCAAACTTCAGTCATTAAAACATAATCTACCATCCCTTCTCAACAAATACCCTAAACAGGCATTTTCATCTAAGAGAGAACTGAAAATATTCTTTTGTAATTTGTACCAAAATAATACGCGTCACTTTGATCTTCTCGAACTTTCTGTTTATGTGCCTTGTCTAGGTAAAACGATGTAGTTGTTAGTTTTGGTTTGTGATGTGCTTCTGTATTATAACAGTTTTTATTATATATGCATCTATGTTTGGCACTAATTAGGCTTGTACATATTGTCTTTTTGTGGTTTTGATGAGTGGATTGCTTTTAATATTGTTTATATACACTGAAAACCGCGTCGACTCCTGTCTTGTACTTTGGCCCCTGGGCCGTCGTCAAGTTGCTGAGTGCAACTTTTAGCCCAGGGGCCATTCAGAGTTGCTTTGTAACTGCTCTGAAAAATAAATGAATTGAATTGAATCATTTGACAAAAGCTGGACTGTACCCTTAGCGAGAGGAGCTTGAGGCCATGACAATTTGTTAAAATGGAAGGAACCCAGTCGAGTGCACAGCCCTTTGGGGCAAGCGTCTTTGCTTTAGCTAGCATGGGAGAGAAATTCACTGGTGACGATAAGGGACCATCTATCACAGAATGCTTTGATATGTTAGAACAAATAGGAAAGATGGGCGGTTTAACTGAAGAACAATAGCTGGGGATGGCAAAATGGATGGCAAAACGGAGCAGCACATGATTTTGCCTGGAGATGATCAGGTAGTAAAAAACGCGGGAAGATTTGCTGAATTTAAGACACTAGCGTTCAAGTACTTTCACAGGGATCCTCCCAGTGAAAAGCTCCGGCGGTTTCTCGACGCTAGACAGAAGCTGGCAGAAGACGCACGCGCGTTTGATTCTCGTCTTCGCTTCATTGGTAATGACACTCTAGCGCGAGAGCCAGGGCCTGATAGCGCTAAGCAAAAGCACGCCAAAGAGACGCTTCTTCAGCATATGAAGTGCCAGCTTATCACCGGGCAGAGGGATCCATTGAGCAGGTTGGTCCTGTCGAATGTGCCAGCTGCATTTGAAGGGGTTGTTTTGGCAGCCGTAGAGGAGGAGCGCGGGGAGTTGTTGGTCTCCTGCAGTGACAGTGAGGAAAAAGTAAGGTTGGTAACAGAGCCAAAAGGCATAAGCGCAGGCGCAAGTGTAACCCTGCTAGCCGATAGGCTAGACCGACTCGAGGCGCTCCTTCCTGAAGGATTAAGATCAAACAAGAGAGGCGATTTCCGGAATCGTGAAAGGCAGATTAGCTGCTATGGTTGTCTCGGTCACGGGCACGTCACTAGAAACTGTCCCAGGATAAGCCACGAGTTTGATCGGACAAATGAGCAGCACATTACTCTTACGGGGGCGAATACAAAAAACTAATGTCCCAAAAAGCGTGTAGAGTCCCCTGCAGCCAAGCCTGCCCAATTGCCAAATTTGTGGTGAATGGGGTCACCTGCAATCTGTTGGTCGACTCTGGCTCCAGGATAACGCTCATAAAGAAAAAGGTTTTTGATGTGCTGACGAGGAAGGGAGATAGGCAGTTGCATGAAGCCCTACAATATCCTAATGTTAGGTTTGTGGGGTTTACAGGAGCGGATCTCGAAACTGGGGGCCTGTACCTTTTCCGATTTCCTATCGGAAATGAAAGCTTTGACCATCCCAGCTACATTTGTGCCGACGCTGTATCGCTACCGGATGAGATAGCGGGTCTCATGGATCAGGTGATGCTGCGGCAACATGGCATCGACCTCATGCTAAGCCAGAACTGCCTTTCCTGTCGCGGGAATCTGGTACCATTGCAAAACCGAGAGGTTGAGTATGCTGTACGGCTTGACTACGCGGAGCAGCGCGCTGAAGACTCGCCGAAACACGCGGGAGTTAGTGTTCGGACCACCAGAGAAATAGTGGTGCCACCT
This sequence comes from Amblyomma maculatum, assembly GCF_055883805.1. Lineage (NCBI taxonomy): Eukaryota > Metazoa > Arthropoda > Arachnida > Ixodida > Ixodidae > Amblyomma > Amblyomma maculatum. The sequence continues at coordinate 107,475,409 of NC_139348.1, read as the reverse complement.
CGGTCAGAAATATTATGTGGTCGTGGTTTCGGCTCATATTAATCAGGTGCAGCTAGGAGTGCTTGGACCTATAGAAGGGCTCGCAATAGGACTGAGTGTGGCGGGCGGTGTTGTCACTGTAGAGTCAAAGAATAGAGTTCCTGTCCACTTGTGTAACAACTCGCAAGAAGAGCTCCGCCTGCCAAAAAACATAAACGTAGCTACATTTACCACGACTGAGGTGGATGAGACGGCTGCCGCAGTTTGCTCCACAAGGCTCGTCAGTGAAGGGAATGATAAACGATCCCCCATTTCGATCTCCCTCCGATCGAGAGCCGAGAGCCGAGAGCGAGAAAGAGTTGAGAGTCTCTTACATCGTTACTCCGGTGTATTCGCTGCATCAAAGCCGGGCTTTGGAAGGTGCGGAGTGATGAAGCACCGGAGTTTCACCGGCGACTCACCACCAGTGTACCAACGGGCCTATAGAATTCCTTACTCACAAAGAGGAAATGAATAGGCAGGTCCAGGAGTTGATCGAGAGAAGGCATTGCTGAGCACTCAAAATCTCCGCAGGAAGCGCCGGCGCTTCTAGTTGAAAAACCCGACGATTGATTTCGATTGGTAACAGATTACCGGCGATTGAATTCCGTTACGAGGATAGATCCCTACCCCCTGCCACAAGTGCAGGAAACCCTCGCGCCGCCGGCCAAATGTTTTACTGTTGTCGACCCATCAGGGTTTTGGCAGATCAAAATAGATCCGCAGGATGTCGAGAAAACCGCATTTAACACCCCATCTGGCAATTTCCAGTAGAGGCACATGGCTATGAGACCTGTTAACCGCCCTGCCGTCTGACAGAGCACCGCAGACGCAATCTTGGCTCGTGTGTTGGGAAAGAGGTGCTTCGTCTACATGGACGATATCATCATTTATACGTTATAGAGTTTCGCAACTTTTTTAGCGCATGAAGTGTGCGATGAACATACCGAAGAATAGCCATCTTACTGTGCGCTCTCGTTAGATTGGCTGGTAAAGTGTTTATCCTTCGGGCCATTTTTAAACATGCATAGGTAATGACAGTGAGGATAGTCAGCGGTTACTAGCCGGGGGATCTGAGCATCTAGGCTGTATTTCACGATGTGATGGCAAGTCTTAAATAGTGCAGTTCTAATAGAAGACTCGGGTATGCCATTATTCACAAGTTTTGAGTGTTCTGAGTGGAACTGTAGTAGTGGTTTGGCAGACCTTGGATTATATTTCGTGACAGCTTGATCGGCACATTTAGATGTATTATTGTGATAAATTATTTTTTCATTTTGCGCCACGTGACACAATACTGCATCCACGCGACAATCCCATTAATGTAGAGGGTTTATAGTAGGGCTAGTTAGTCACCAACTGACATGTTTGTGTAATAAAAAAAAAAGGAGACAAACGTTTTTTTTTTGGTGACAGGCAGGTCACGTTCATCCTTGATACCATAGCTACTTTGCTGACTTGTCGATTTTTGTGATGTTTTTATTTGTAATGCTATATATCTGTGTTCACAGAAGAGTTTGGTTGATAGTTAGCGCTCTTCTGTTTTGTACCGTTCTTTACGTCGGTTTTTTTTAAGTGCAACGATATTTGAACCATTAATGGAGAACTCGCTCTGCACATTCCCTCAGATGCATTGGTGCTGCGTACCAGTCTGTGTGCAAGCTGAGTTAGAAACAGGATGACGCGCCTGCTAATTGCGTCTTCACGCCTCCGAGTGCACGCCTCTTGTTCACGTTGCGGAGCACAAATGTGAACAAGCTTTTTTTCAAAGCGTTGGAGCGGCTCACCCGAGTGCAACTCAAGCGAAATTTAGAGCAAGTTACGAGTATCATAATATGAGATGGCGTGGAAGCGGCAGTGCACAGAAATAAAAGCAAGAAACGTGCGCATTTCCTTAACTCTTTGTGGGTCGAATTGTCTTGAAAAAACTTCCCCAGATGGTCAAATTACTTTATTGCGGATTTTGAAAGTTCAATATGAGTAAAGTCAAGGAGAAGTTGTAGAAAAATATTTGGAACCGTATTTTGGTGTCAACTTTGCTCCACACTGCACACTCAGGAACCTCAGGAAACAACAAGGAGGGCAGGAATACCTCGTGAGCGTCGATGATAAACAAGCTAACAGCAGCCTCAATAAAGATGGAAATCGGTTTATGTGGCCCCTGCATCGGGAGTGGCCATAAGGATAAAAATAAAGTTTTGCGAGCCTTCATTGCGATCACAGGGGGGGGAGGGTAACCAAAAACCATGCAAGGACCTTGCCGCAGATCGGGCCAAAAGCTGTAGCTAGGAATCAGTTCTGTTAATCCCTTACACGGAAGCGCCCATGAAGATAGCAATCAAGTTTCGCGCCTTCGTTGCGATCACGTCGCGAAACCAAAACCGCGATAAGGCGGCGGCGTTGCTGCAGGCTAGGCTGCAGCTAGGAATAACTTCTGTTTATCTTCGCAAGAAGGCAGCGCCATAAATATGAAGCACCTCTTATAAGCTCTAGGAAGTGGCAGCACCTCCCAGTGAGCATGTATCGTCATTAGGGCGCAACATTTCAAACGGCGGATTGAAACCGTACCGGTACGGCAAAAACCTTGCGGGACGGAAAACCGCCGCCATGCATGTACGGCAAAAACCCTCAAAAGCAAAAATGCAGCTTTCGCGATAGCATTTCTTCCACAGCTCACCCGCTCTAGCGTCGTTATAGGTCTGCTCATGAATGTGCAGTTTTTGCCAAAACCTTATAAATAAAGGGTTTCGCTGCTAAGCCTTGTAATACCGGGGATCAGGGAAGCAATCTTTGCAGCAGGCCTAAGGTCTAGTGCGGAGAGAATAAGATGTGACCAGCGACATTTGAGCTTTTAGCTTTATGCAATGATTTTGCGAACACTTGCTTACCTGCAACCATGCGCTATTAGGCCACAGACGTGTCTGCATTCTTCTTACTTTCCCATCGTGCAGGAATATTAGAGTTGACAGTCTCTAAACAGCTAAAACTACCGTAGGAGTGGGGGAGATTTAGGGGTGACGATCTTGTGCGGCTCCCCTCGCACGATAGGCATTTGCATACAAAACTTGGTATTTTTTATTTTCACTGCATTCATTCTGGATCGCCAAATACGGCGCGCATCTTGGATACACATCGCGGTTTAATCGTGCAGTCAGGGCAGCATGTTACTGCTCCGGTGCTGATGTCAGGTAGTGCTTCCTAAGGATGATATCTAGGCTCGATTGCCGCGCCGCTACTTCCAAAGCGCTCCTTTCGACCTAGATGGGACCGACTTGACGCACCTTTACTATCGGGCTCATTCAGCTCGCCTAGACGGTTGCTTATTCCGGCACGCTAGTGCATGCATACACACAACGAGCGCACTTCCTCTCCACAGGCAGGCTGAAGAAAACCTCTAAGGCGAGTCTTGTATGTCTTATTAAACGCAGAAGACGGCGATCGAAGTAGTCGAACTGAATGTCACGCGACGGGACGCGACTTCATGAACTTAAATGTGGTAATTATTATAAAGTGTATCAGAGTCTAATATTTCGTAAAGAGAGTTAATAAAGACCCCATGAATAGTGGGACGCCAGCCGTTGTCCATGTACCGAAGCAGCGAGTGGGACAACGGCAGTGTTCTGAGGCAGTGTTCCCTTTCCTCGTTTGTTGCCTCCTGCGCGCCTATTGCTCGTAAACCATCACTAACAATCATCCAAGTCACGCAAGATCTAATATGTTTTTATAGAATTTTTTTTCATGATCTGGTTTTATATTTGTTGCTGCCTCTGAAATTTGGGAACGTAGCAGGCCAAGAGTTTTACTAAACTACATTAGCAACAAGACGACCACATAACTGGGATGGAAGCTACATAACAAACATTTTCACAGAACAGCTCGTCTGTGCTCTGGTAAGCGGACAAAGCCAATACATGCATTAGGACCGCAAGTGTTCCAGCTTTCCGCAAATTGTGCATAAAATAAAGTAATTCTTACGGCCAGGTCTTAGTGGTGACTCGGACCATTCGCACACCAGATGAACCAGGCCACTCCAAGCCTCTGAACGCATTGCTGAAAGCATAAGAAAGAGTTTCTTGTTCAGTTTTTTAGTGCTAGGATTTCTTCAACATAAGTTTCTGAAATTACTTGTGCACACATGTCCGGGCGTGTTTCGTTTTCTATGGGACATAAACAGCAAACGATACGGTAGGCCAAAGCTCCAAAAATGACTGTTGCGCACATACAACCGTTTAAAATACTACTTTCTTTCTCACAACTATGTTGCCTAATCAGCCCGCTGCGTTATCAGCCCGCTGCGTTATCAGCCCGTAGTGTTGGCGCAGTGATTACGGCGTTCGACTGTTGTGCCCAAGGCCGCGGGATCGAATCCCAGTCTAGGCTGCCACTTTTCGATTGAGACGAAAAACAAGGCGAAATTTCCGGAGCACACCACAACGGCAGCTCTCTGTTTTCAGTCGGATAGGGACGTCAAACCCTATAAATCGACCATATTTTTTAATCAGATAATTCGCCCCGAATCTGCAAATCCAGTCCGTCCTAACTGTAAATGGAGCTGGAATAAGCGGTTTTGTAAAAGTACATAAACGACTTTTTTTTTCATACTTTTTAGAGTTTTCTGTTTGACACTAAAATATTGTCCACTGTGATCACTGGATCGTATACTTTAAAAACAATTATCTTTGTATTACGGGTGTGGGCCCGAGTGCAGTGTATGCTATAATCATTCAGAAGGCAGCGTGACACATTTCTAAGCTAGGATGCGTCGTGTTTACACGACCGCCGTTCGCAGATGTCTCTCTACCAGGTGCCGCTTATTTAGGACCACATTAAACCACGACGTCAATGATTTCATCTTAATTTCGTCTCTCTGGATTCTCTTATTCTATCTGCGCTCATACAGAACATACGCCATTTAATTTGGTGTGGCTGAAGCCAATATTGTTAGCAGGCTAATAAGTTACAACCATATGGAAGGTACATTTAGGAATTTTACATTTTTATGTTATTACCTCGGAAGCAAGTACAAAATAGGTCGAATAACTTTTGTAGGGACAGTATTCGCGCTTTCGTAATAAAAGGAGTTTGAGTTGATACTTCGTTTTATGTTTTCTTGGCTTACGAGATTTAAAGGGAAGCTGGACGGGTTTTAGATTTTAGATGAGTTTCATGCGGTTGAGTGACTATAGCCTGTAATTTAGGCATGATAAATCTGGGCGCTATCTTTGAAACATTGGCGCAATCAGTGAATAAAACCGCGACGGCTATCGGGCTTCTTCGCATTGCAATGCGACGGGGGGGGGGGGGGGGGGGGGACGCATGATGACGTCATTGAGGTACCGGTACATTTCTTGCATAGACCCGCTTTGTTTGCAGAAGTAAAAACAAAGGTCTCGAAAGCAGATCCCTGGAAATGTTGATTAGCGCCATCGTGAAAGGTTATGCAGAATGTGAGCGAAGGCAACGAACATAAGAAATATTACTGTCTGTGACGTCATCACCGAGCTTCTTTGCAGAACTTCAGTGCTGTTAGGACAAGCTCAAGGTTTACTGTCGATTACGTCATCAGTTGAAATGCTAGCTCTAAAACACTTCGCATAATCTGGTTCCACATACTAAGTGAAACCTATGTGGGACCAGATTAAGAGTGTACAGTCTATGCAGATTTGTATACTTGAATATCGCGATTTTCTCGAAAAGCAATGCAGCATGCTCTTTAACGTCACAAATGAATTCGAACTATGAGGGAAGCCGCAATGGAGGGCTCCGTAAATTTACCACTTGGGAATTTTTAGCGCCGAATGCAATGAAGCGGTGCACGGAACTCTTGCTTCTCGCCTCCAACCAGAAGCAGCCGCCCGTCCGAGAATTTGTGCCCTTTGGCGTAAGCAGTCGAGGAACCTCTGCATGACGTCAGTATTTCGCTTTTTCCGGCTAAGGTCTTCTGATTTTATTTTCCTCTTTTCATTAAATGCTGGGTTCGCAGCCCTTTTATTTACCGATAGTTGATGTTAATGCATCTGCGTGTTTGCTTGCACCAGTGTGTGGACAGCTGGAATAAAAAGAAATGATGAAAACAAATGCTGACAACGCCGCTCCTACTTCGTTGCTCTGTACAATTTCTGCTCGCCGTACTGGTAACTGAGTGGCAAGAAACTTGCGCCTGACTTTGTCCACGATGCGATAACGAACGTTTCCAGCAAGATGTCCTTACCATAACTGCATAAGGGTGACGACAAGAACTAGAACGTACGATTGCGTCGGCGAGGCACTGCTTGTAGTGAAGACGCCCAGAAATTTCCGTGGTTTTTATGCCATGAACTGCGGCGTGGTATATAATGGTGATTGCGCAGATACGGAGGCACTTCTGAATGACTTATTCTTGGTTTGTTCAACTGACTTTAACCGATTGATATTTGTTATCGTAATCGTCACTGATTAAATACGCAGAGGTGACTACGCTACCGTTAATCACCACCCAACTAAACCCAGTTACAAGGATCTTGATCTGGGCTGACTCCTGCGATTCGATTACGGGTAACCACAACGCACCGCAGAAGGGGGGCTGTTGTTCCCGAAACCAACTCGTCTTTAAGAGTATTTTAGCTATCGCTACTATATTTATTGTCGACACCAAAGCGACCGAAGAATATTCAGCTTTTGTGACCTCTAAAATGCTCCATCATGTAGAAATTATATGCTAAGCATCAATAGCGAAGATGATATTCCTGTCTCAGTTCCCGCAAAGTGAAGTATATCTATGCACTCACCCGTGAACTTCAGATCTGAGGCATTACAATCCAGGGCAAGTGTTGAGGTACCACATCGAATGAAACGCCTTCTCTGAAAAACAAGCAACCCCAATTTGAGCTTGTACAACAGCAGCTCCGCCAAAAGCAAAGCAAAACTATTTTCTGGTCTGCTAAAGTGAAACGTTGATTTCGCACTTGACACCGACCATGTTAATGTAGGCGATGTTCAATAAAAGTCCCTATGCATGGTGAATTATGCCAGACGGGTACAGGGGCACGCATTCTTACAGCCTTTCGCGGGACAAGCCGACCTTAGAAGCAGCGGATCCGAAACACGAGGTTGTCGGTCGCCGTTCAGTTCGCGCGGACACAAAGAATGACGATACGCAAAGTATGGCCACGTGGTACCACTATGCCACGGGCAGGAGCTGCCAACTCGGGTAGCTCCTTTCACATGGGAGGGTGATATCAGAATCAGCTTACAAAAACCCTTGCATTCACGTTATTTCTAGGCCGCGCAGGCACGTTTATATGGCTCAGTCAAAGCGGAGTTTTATATGTTGGCTGGTAGCGTACGCTATCGCGTCATCGCGAATGTGGGAATGACAACAGAGATGCCACGCGCTAGAGGCTTTCGCCTCATCGCTGTTTTGTGATCCAAAGTGCCCCCTATAAAATTTTTTCATGATCTGGTTTTATATTCGCCGCTCCCTCCGAAATTTGGGAACGTAGCAGGCCAAGAGCTTTACTTACCTACATTAGCAACAAGACGAACACATAACTGGTATGGAAGCTACAGACCAAAGATTTTCAAAGAACAGCGGATCTGTGTGCTGGTAAGCCGACAAAGCCAATACACGTTTTAGGGCTGCGAGTGTTCCATATTCCAGGTGAAAGGCTAGGCGGAATATTAGTTCACGGGGAATGTTAATCCACCACTGTTGTATCTCGGTCAACGAGGGGTCTGGTGTGCTTTGTTAACCAAAAAATGTTAAAGGTACAATTATCCTCAATATCAATGTCAGTGTTTTGACAAAAAAGTATGCTCGTGCCTCTGAAAAGTTGTAGTTAACGGCTATATTGCTGCTTTGTGATAGGTCGATCGGTTGTGTTCCGTCTTCAAACCGCATGCAATGGAAGAGTTGGTAGGAACTATACTAGGGGAGCCCCTATGAAATGGCAACCGAACTCTTCGGAGCCGTGGGATGATATTCGAGGACTGCTGTTAAAAGAGGTTACCGTTGCCGAGGACAGCAACGGTGGTCATTCTCGTACCAGTCGTCGATTAACAAAAGTTCATGTAGGTGAACGACAATCCATCAAGCGAGCCGCAGACGGGAATCGTAAAATCCTTCGTGTCAAACTAAACAGTCGGCCGTTGTCGGGCGAGGCTGCTGTCGCCGCGCGCCGATTGACCGTACCTCTCTGCAGGGTTTACCGTTTCAAAGATGGCGCTGAAGTGTAGCCCAATGTATTCCCGCAAGATGCGCTCATATCTGCCTCATTTCGTAGGTGGCACGCGCGCTGCAGGCTTGCTGGTGCTAAAAACACATAACCTCGGCACTTGTTGCCAAAATTCTAAGTGTGACACCTGACACCAGTAGACTACCACGGTTAGTCTGTGCTACGAAATTTCGCTTTTATTCTGCATTTACTTCACAGCATATTTCACTTCACGGATCTGGAGCAATGCCACTCTACGAGTTGATGTCGGGTAGGCGATAAAAATCGACTGAGGGCGAATGTAAAGCCACGTTACGAAAGCGCCGGTTTTTCTTCAACGCAAATGACTATCTGACCATGAATAAGTTCAGTGGTGATAGAAGTTACAAAGATACGACAGTGTTTTTATCACTTCGCCAAGAGCTGAAGACACGTGATGTTCATAGAGCCGCAGGCAATTCAATATTCTGCATAGAAAATCCAAGGTAATATAAGGTATGCTAGGTATTAGTATTCAAACTTGAAATCGGCGCGTTAACAAAATTAACTCTTTGTATCGTGGTATAGTGTTGTATGCTCTTGTTCCCGGCTTTAACTGCCTCTTCCTCCTTTCTGCAATACATGGTCTCCGTGTCGATATCGCTTATCCTTAAAAAATACCAATGCTTCGACACTGCTGATTTTGCTGCATGGTCGCTACACCAACACGTGAAGCGCATATACATCGATTGAGCGCAGTAATAGGTAGGTCGGAAAGGTAAGCGTGTACTGTCACGGTTAACAGGACGGCTAATTGCAACTTTAATGTGGTGCATATGCGGAGAAAGCAGTTTCATGTGTGTTCAAAAAAAGGTTTAACGTTAACGTTTGTCTTTCACCTATATTGGGCACTTGTCTGCTGAAACCCGTAAAGCAGAGTATATAGGGGATTATTGTCTTTTTCTCGTATCATGAAAAAGCAGCCAAGGGTAGCAAACGCCCCCTAAAAGCCGCTGTGCGCGGAAAGCGTCTTATCAATACACGCGGAGATTGGAATATCTGTTACAGCGGCGCGATTGCTGAATCGGGTCACGGGGCGAGGGACTACCGAGGCGGAAATTGTCTGGGTACCTGCACACTCTGGGAACCCTGGGAACGAGACAGCTCACATGAATGCTCGAGGTTTCGTCAGCCGAGTAGGTGAGCCGGACGTTCCGGGAAGGTCCACGAGAGATGGGCTGTTATCCTTTTATGACATTACTAATCATTTCAAACTTGAGCGGAGGATTTACTTACCCCCGGACAAGCAATTGGTGAAGGCGCAGGAATGCGTCTGGTGACGATTGCAGACTAGATGTTTTTTCAACCCATAAGTGTTGAGCAAAGTCTTCCCGGATATTCAGCCCGAGTGCAAATGGTGTCAGGAATGGGCAACCTATGACCACATATTATGGAGCTGCAGCATAGCACCGCCACCGGCGGATATTATGCGTGATCCTTCCCTCGAGCAGTGGGAGGCCATGTTGGCCAGCTCAGACCCGATCGTCCAGACCAGGGCCGTGAAGTGGGCCACCCAGGTCGCCGTCAGCCATGGCTTGATGGCCATCTAACACGGAATCGTCCACACATGCTCTCTGACGAAAATAAAGTTTTTCCATCCATCCATTATCGATACATGTAGCTTTCTGAGCCTCCGCCCAATTTTATAATTAATGTGAAAACCTTAATAGGCAATGCTGGTGAGATCATATGGGAATGCAGAAAGTGAACGCAAAATGTGAGGCCACGAGGCTTAGCGTGGTTCAGGCGTCCACTGAGAATGTGTGATAGATACTGCGACTCGTCTGTTCTGTAAACCAAAGTTTACTTTCCCTCACGGGGCCGTTCAGGTGTTAAGAAAACGAGACAGATACTGCACATTTCTTTTCCTGCAACCTAATAACTATGTAGCAAGGTTATGTATAGTATATGTTGTGATAATTCTGATTATGGTAATAATTCATATTAACCATAAGAATTAATATAATAATAACTAAAAGAAATAAGATAACATGAAAATAAGAATATCTGTGAACACATTAAATATAAAGCCTTAGAAATAAAAAGCAAATTACAAAAAAAAAATAATAGTGTAAAATTCAGTTTCGAACTCAGTTTATTCTGTGCCCCATAATTTTGTTTGCACTGTAAGTCAAACTTCGCACGTATGCCACAAGATTTGATACTATCTGATGATGCGGTGACGTATCAAACGTGCTACGTGAAAGCACACAGGAATTGGCAGAATAAGAGATAAAAATACACAGACTCCATTTGTTATAATAAATCAAAAAGAAGTTGGAAATTAAAGTAGGGGTAAAAGACAATTCTCCTATGATCCCTCACACTGACTTCACAAACGCAACTCGGATTTTGTACTATGTAACTTCGAAATACAAAGGTGAACGCGGCAGTACACTTCATCAGAATTATGAAATCCGGGGTACCTGCCGCTAGTGAGTACCACGCTAGTGGTACCACGTCCAAAGACACTCGGTTTCTATAAATGCGATAACGGCGCCTTAGGATTGCAGCGTCAGAAAACCCAGCTGAGAAGCTATGAATCTTAAGAACACTGTGTCTTATTCTTGCGCGGATTATATTTAGTATTCGCTTCACTAATTTGAACGCCCCCATTACCACGTAGCCAACGGAATACAGAGATCAAACTCGGAGAAATCACCAGCAGAAGACAGAGAATACGCCGACCCTAAATGCAGAACGCAAGAAACTGCTCCTGTCGGCACGGCTAAGAAAAAATAAAGGCAGAAAAACATTAACTTGATTCAAAACGAGGCATTTATGATTGGAAATTTAGAGAAATCCAGCAGTATACTGGTAAACTGCAAGACTTGGGGCTGGGGTTATTATCGGAGCCACTGCTATAGCCCTCACGAGTGTCGCACCATTTATCGGCAGCGTTAAATGCAGAGCTGCAAGCGCCATGGTAGTTGGTGCCAAATTGTTCACACTGAACTTTGGCACAAAATAGCATGTCTCCCTTATGCTTGAACTGGAGGAATGCTCGAGAGGTAGTTAGAAATTGAACGATTACCAGCAACCGCCGCTGTGACTTTACACAACGTTTCTGCATTGAAATGTCTGTCTGTATTATTGGAGAAAGCTATTGTTTAAATTATGAGTTATGCTCGCCACATTATTTAGCGAGCTGAAAGATACCAATTTAATAAAGAGGGTTTGCAAAACTTAATTTGTGACGCAATTATTGCATCTGGCTGCTTAAACCATGCTTTGAATTCGGTTTGCTGTGTATTACTGAGCTATTAATTCATAAAGTGTAGTCCGGATAAGAAGCTTGAAAAGTATCAGGCACCAGGCTCCGCCTTTGAAGCTATCACACGACAGTGATGCTGAATGAAGGCTTTGTTTTCGTGTCCGCGGCCACATACACTTGAAAACTCTCTCAGCCACGGGTATATTATTGTGCTGTATATTTTATAAATTTCCTTTTATACTCTCAGAGCCCACCGGTTGACCAGAGTTTTGAAACAATTGGCTTATGTCCACAATAACGTAATCTTCATTTGTGTGCTCACCAGGATTGAGGTTCATAGAATGCTCAGCCAAACCGGCTTCCTTGCGGTTCTTCTACGGGCCACCCGTGTGATCCGTGGTGAGAGGCATCCTAGGAGGCGGGTGCAGCATAGTACATCGGTGCAACAAGGATTGTCTGCTGCAGGTTGTTACCATGACAACGAAGAACCGGCGTCCTCTTGTGGTCATCTTGAGACGATGAATATCGAGAAACAAATCAGCGGCGATTTCATGCAGTAGAAAATAAATTTTATTTGCGATATCTTCGCTGAAAACCAACCGTTATGGATAACAGGAGCAGAATGTATCCTCATGTAATGCACTCAATACCCTCCTAAAAGAGAGATAAAAAGCAAAACCTCCATCACAAAAATTGTGCCCTTATTACAAAAACACGTATAATGGGTGCATTTGGTGATCTCCAATGAGTACGAACGTAAGTGACATAGGAAGTGGATGGAAGGCACATCGGCAGAGGCCACCCGATCTGCTACTATAATTTCATAATTACGACGTCATGGTACAGTTTGGTTTATCCTCTGGACGGAAAAAATGTATTATAACGAAAAAAGTGATCATTAGTTCCTCTAAAATTTAGCCACAAGTGAAATGCATACAACTTTTACTGTAAGTTCGCAGTAGAAGAAAATAATTGCGCCATTTGGTGCATGTTGAACTTCCCGAAACAGTTATATAAAGGCGTGTGCACAATAAGCGCTACACACGGACGAATACCGACAAAATAAAGAATCGCACGCAAGAAATGTTGCAAGAAGTACGCCCGTAGTAGAGGCCGCCCGTGTGTACCGCCTCTTCCGCTGTCTAACACGTTGTTCTCGAATCACTAGTATTCTATTTTTACAAGTCCTGACCCGGCTTCTGAGATAGGGCTATAGCCAAACGTTGTACAAATAAAAATAACCATTAAATTTATCATATAAAAGGTCGACTTGGAATTGCGCAACAAAGATGCAGCACTACTAGTGTAGAATTGACCTCCTAGTACGCGTTCGTCTTAATGCATGAGCTTAAGTTTCAGAGGAACCCGATGTACCACATACAGAAGGTTTGAAATGTAAAACATTTTCGTGGTTTGCGGCAAAAAAAACTGGCGTTGCTAAGAGCAATTGAATTTATATGACATATTTGCTCTCCTAAACCTCCTGAAAAAGATTTGACCAACAGCTTCCCGATAGCGAGCTTTAGACTATTCTGCGTCGTCATGACGGTATTTACCTAGCTTCTGGTTTATTCATCATGAACTCGGGCTTACACTCCGGATTGGGAAGAAGTTTTTAAAGCACGCAGCACCGGAGAGAGCTGTGCTGCTTTTGGGCGACTGAGTGCTTTACAACTAAATTTAGACTATAAGCTGTTAGGCAGTAAACGCAATGCTGCGACTGCACATGAATTTGATAGCAAACGTTTGTCTATGGTTAATGTTTGCCGAACATTACCGGGCGGGCCACTAAGAAGCAAACATTCGTACGAATGAGTTTTTAGATTATTAAAATACTGTGAAGCAACCTATTCTTCCTGTTCAATTCGCGCAGGAGATATGTAGTTCTCTGGCGCTATTTAGGTGTCCTAAATGATAAAATATGTGCTTGTTTTGCACTTAACTGTTTCATATCTGTCAAGGCTTCAAGTATGATGCAATGAAAGCCAACTGCTTCCACAAGTAAACACACATTACTTATTTATCTCGTCTTTGCGTTGGAAGTACCTGGCATGAGAGTAGGTAAGAGCATTGTTCACCTCTTACTGGTGGTCCGGTTGTCCCACGTAGCCATGATGCGAACGCGAAGCGCAAATTAAAGCAGGTAGTCCATCACAGAATAGATCACAGATCCCGGTGAAGGCTGTAGCGGCGCCGAACGGTCTGCGGAATATGCACAATTAGAAGGCCATAATCGGACTGCCTGCAGCAAAAGGAGATTTAAGACATATCGCTGGCAATTTGCTTGTTCTGAAAAATATTTATTTACTCCTTTTTGTTGGCAGAAGGCAAACTTAATAAATATGAGGGTCTCAGAAATTCTTAAGAGAATGGCGAAAGCCACACCCATCTTCTCCTATCAATTGCATCTCATAGTTTCTCTTCACTCACTTCCGGTCAGTTGCGGGTATTACAAGTCGTCGTTTGACATAATGGTCGTTGCGTTGTCACGCTGAGTCATGCGTAGTCATTACCACTCATAGCAAAGTTTATTTACTCATTTCGAGACCATTGCGGCCATTTCAAGTCGTCTTTTGAGATACTATCCATTCGAAAGTCATGCTGAGTCATGCCTAGTTATGGTAGTTGTTACCACTCATAGCTAAGGATGTTAAATCATTTATAGTTAGTTGCGGTCATCACAAGTCATAACATATTGGTTTTTCGTAGCCACGTTTAGTCATTTTATGATTTTTTTATTAGTTATTATCTTTATTAAAGTTATAGGTATCTATCGTACAACCTTTATTCATTTCCCATCATCATCTACCATTTTTATTCCTGATTTCCCTCCTCATACATCCGTTATTAGAGAGTTACACACCAGTACAAATTGCGATGAAGATATCCCATGCATAGGTCTGAAGCACAGATCCCGCTCACAAATCTCGTGCGAGGGATTTCGTTCCAGGAGCATGGAAAGGCTTTCGCCGTAATAAATGAGCTTAGGTACCTTTTGAATCCCAGTACTCAACGCTGCCATTATTATTTTGGAGGGACCATCGTATCATTCAACGTTTGTTAGTCCTGCTTCAGAAAGACAGAAGCCGTAACGGTCAATTACGGGTTCTGTCTTATTACGTGATATCACGTGATATGAGCAGGTCTCAGCCGAGATTATATCGTCGCTACACCTAGCGTCATGAAACAATACCCCACACAAATACTCGAAGAGAAAGGCACAGAGAAACAGTTCTTGCTTCCAACCTCCCGATGCGCCAGTCGGACCAGATATAAGACAGGAGAGTAGCAGCTGGACCGAGAAGGCAGCGTATGTTCAGTTTTCACGAAATTGGCGCGAAGTGGTGATGGCAACATAAACTGGCCTGAGAAGGATTGGTTGCATACGGTACTCTACGGCGGTTCAACACTACTTACGTTTCCGTGAGGCATTTTTGCGCCATTGACCGCAACTGCGTCCGCGCCGCGATTACCTCGATGGAGAACTCACTCTGCATATTCCCCCAGCTCGCTGTGGTTCAGCGTACCAAGACATGTCGGATGTTCTCCCGCGAGCATCGTCAGACAAAAATATGCCTAGCAGGAGCGTTGGTTGTTTGCACATCAACCATAGAGGTAAAAAAAGCTGGAAGATACCACTTCATTTTTGTCACGCGAACCGTGATTCAACAGAAGTTAGAAACAGCGATACGGCAAGCCACCCACAATGTCGATGGAGTTTTGTTCTGGCATTTGTAGAGACTATTTGTTTCTCCCAACTAAGTGCTTCAGTTCAGTCGTTCAGGCGTGTCCGACTCCTCGTGACCCTATGGACCATGTCATGCCACGCTTTCCGGTCTCTCACTATCTTCCTAACATCACATAACTTCATCTGCAGTGCCTCGAGGATGCCATCTAACCATCGCGTTCGCTGCCTACCCCTTCTCCGGCGACCCTCAACCTTTCCCAACACCAAATCTTTCTCCAGCGACTCCTCTCTTCTCATCAGATGACCAAAGTAGCTGAGCTTTAACTTTAGAATTTGACCCTCAAATGAGCTGTCAGGGTTTATGGTCGACAATATCGACTGATTTGATCTTCTGGCAGTCCAAGGAACTCTCAAGAGTTTTCGCCAGCACCACAATTCAAACGCGTCAATTCTTCGGCGGTCAGCCTTATTTCACAGTCCAACTCTCGCATCCATACATCACAACTGGAAAGACCATAGCACGAGTTATACGGATCTTGGTTGTCAGACTAATGTCTGCTCTTTACTAGGCGGTCAAGGCTAACCATTGCTCTCTTTTCCAGAAGCAGGCGTCTTAGTACTTAGTGGTTTGTTGTCTTTGCGTTTTTGGTTTATCGGGCTTGCTCGATTTAATTGCAAGTTAAACAATCTCAAATCCGTTTTAAACTTGCGTTATGATGCTGGTTAATCATACATACGGTCCGTAGAATAATGTATTGAAACATGCAGGTAAAGGGTCAATGAACCTACTAGTTCTTAAAGCTTAATTGCGCTTCTCCCGTTTCAAGCCTTGAAGTTACAAGAGTTGCAAGCTGAAGTAGGAAGAGGAACCCAATCTGCTACTCGCGTTATCCTGTCTCAGATAGCGCGTAGCGTGTTTAGGTCGCGGCATACAAAAGTCATCAAGCTTTTTTGATAGAGCTGGAATGGTTCTCCGCAGTGCAAATCAAGGCGACATTTACAGCACGTTCTATGTGCAAAATATAAAATGGCGCTCAAGCGATAAAGTACCGAAATAAAAACAAGGGAAATGCACATCTCCTTAAATGCAGAAATTACTTGTTAGCATTTTTTCCGCAGTACCCTCATCCCAGCGCCCTAACAAGTCTGTTCACGAATATACAGTCTTTGTCAAAACCGTACAAACCAAAGGATATGCTTCTAAGCGCTTTAAGGAAGTTTCTGGAAGTAGTGCGAGAAGACCTAAGGTATGGAGGGGTGAGAGCAAGAGGTCACGAGCGAGAGTTTAGCTGTTAGCATCATCCTTAGGCCAGAGACGTGTCTATATTTTCCTCACTTTCCCGTCGTTCAGGCATTCAGGAAGATTAGCACTGGCAATCTTGGTACCGCTAAAGACTACCGGAGAAGTGGAGGGAGGTGTGTGCTCGAGGCTCGTGAGCGGCCTCCAACGTAGGCGAAGTATGATAGTTTCCAAATTTTCATGCGTCCGGTTTCTTAATCACCAGATACGAGGCGATCATCCAAGCTACACAAGCACACTTTAATTGTGCTGTTAAAGGAACTCGTTATTGCACCCAGGCTGATGTGAAGGTTAGTGCTTCCAAACGCCGATATCGACGATATCGATAACGACTTCCGTGGAGCCTTTCTGAAAACCCTCCTTTCCACGCTCATTTGCAAGCAGAGGGGCCGAGTCGACGTATCGTTACAATCGGGATTATTAAGTCCTGGTTGAAATTGCTTACCCTGGCATGCTAGCGCATAAATGAGCCCGACAAGCGAATTTCAGCTCGACATGCTAGCTTAACACAACTTTTGAGCTCAAAGTAGTGGAACCGAATGTCTCACCACGGGAAATGGCGTCACAAAATTAAACGTGGTAGTTATGTATAATGCAGACGAGGCTTTGATATGTCGTAACGGGAGTTAATACTGACCAAATTAATCGTGGCCCAAAAGAGGTCGAGCCAGCGAAGGAGTGAATGGGACAACCGCAGAATTCGGAGGCAGGGACATTTCCCCCTTTGTCGCTTCCTGCGCGCCTTTTGTTCGTGAGCCATTGTTAGCGGTCATCCACGTATCGCCAGTTATGCTTTCCTTGTCGAATTTGTGACGCAGTCTCTCTTCGAACAGCTTTCGGGGTGGTCGCAAACTATTTCTCTGCCTAATTGGCATGCATCAGCTATCAAGAAAGGGAATATTGCCTCAATGGTATGCCCTAATCACCTTAATGCACCATGTGACCTATATCAGCACGCTGTTTCACGGAGAGGAGGAGAGTGGGCGGAATAAGAGGCAGGAGGTGTGGAGAGGGTGCCATCAGAGATGCAGGTGTATGTAAGCATGGCATCGCATAACCGCTCAAGTGATTGCGCGCAACGTAGGAGGAAGCGTGGGTATAGGGCGCTGCTGCGCAAGCGAAGATTTGCCTTCGTACACTTGGCGGCCCTAAGCGTCTCAAAAATTTTCGGATTCATGTAATAATCCTTCTGGCTGTCAGTCTACCGAACACATTTGATTTCACAGCGTTGGGCACATCTTCGCACACATGAAGTCTTGCGTTGTTTTCTTAACGAATTCTGCTGTTAGCTTGTAACGCCTAGACACCATGAATCGTTTTCATAGTCTGGTTTTATATTCGCCACTGCCTCTGAAATTAGGGAACGTAGCAATACAGTTTTGCGAAACGACACTAGTAACAAAGCCGAACGCTAACTGGTATAGAAGCTAATGAACAAACTTTTTTACAGAACAGGGCATTTCTTAGCTGGTAGGACGACAAAGTCAAGAGATGCTTTAGGGTCGCAAATGTTCAAGCTTTCTGCAAAATGTGCATAAAATAAAGTATATCATACGGCAAGGTCTTCGCGGAGGCTCAGACCGCTTGCAGACCAGGTGGACCTGGCTCTCCAGACCTCTGAACGCATCTCTGGAAGCAAACGAAAGATTTTCAATTTAGTTTTATGCTCTAGGATTTCATCAAGACAAGTTGACAACATTACTTGTGCGCACATATTTGAGCGTGCTTTTGGTTTTTTGAGGACTTAAGCATCAAACGGTGCAATAAGCCGCACGAGCGCTTTTAAACTGACTGTTGCACACAGGCAACACCCGTTGCAAATACTGACCTTTTTCTCACAATTGCTTAATCAACTCGCCATTTAGGTGCAGTGATTACGGCGCACGACTACTGTGCCCATAGACGCGGGCTAAAATCGCAACCCCGGCGACCGTTTTTCGATGGAGGCGAAACCAAGACGCTCTTTTGGCGTGCGATGTCAGCGATCGTTAATGAATCCCAGGTGGTCGAACTTTCCCGAGCACTCAACCACGGCGTCTCTCATAGCCTGAGTCGCTTTGGAGTTGTAAACCATATAAACCAACCATATTTCTTAATCAAATTATTCGCCTTAAGTCTGCAAATGCAGTCGGTCGTAACTGTAAATGGAGCTGGAACGAACTCTAACGCAAAATTACATACGCGGCTTTTTTCATACTTTCTGTTTAGAGTTTTCTGCTTGACTCTAATATATTGTTCACAGCGATCACTTCGTCCTGAACTCTATAACTGAATATAGTCGTTTCGCGGGCCTATATCTGTGTGCAGTATACACGTTATTTAAGAACGAAGCGCGACACTAGAGCGCTTCGCATTGACACGACAACCATTCGCGAATGTCTGCTCTGTTAGCTGCAGCTTGCCTACGACTACGTTTAACCACGAGCTCCGCGATTTCATATCATTTTCATCTCTATAGATTCTATAATTCTGTCTGTGCTCTTATGGCACATATGTCATTCTGTTTGATGTAGCTTAAGTGAATATGGCTACCAAGCAAATAAGGTCCAGCCACATTCAAGATACACTTAGGATTTTTGAAATTTTATACGTTCATACCGCAGCACAGATCTGTATTACCTTCGCCTGCCACGTATTTTCCATCTCACACTGCCTTTTAATAAATTTTGTTTGAAAGTTCACTGTTCTCGATCTTATAAAATCCCCGCTCTCAGTCACCAGCGGCTGCGGAGCAACTGACCACGGAGGCGGTCAGACCTGTGACGCAGCGGAGGGTGCTAAGAATCTCTGGCTGCTATGGACAGGATGCCATTGGAAACTGACCCTGGCAGCACTTAAAGCCAGAACCCTAGCTAGTGCAGTATTGCTAGAGGAACTAGAGGGTATGAAATGGGATGTCATAGGGCTTAGTAAGGTTGGGAGTCCAGATGAGGCATATATTGCACTGAAGGGAGTGCATGTACTGTGTTATCGAGTTCAGGATCTCGCTACAGAATAGACATTCATTTCAAAACGAGGATGAAGAGATTAGCCGAGAAGTTATGGACAAAAATTTCAGAGATAATATTACTGATGCTCTGTAGAAGGAGGCGGTAATATATAGTTAAAAGGACACCACCAGGCTGTCTAAGGAGACGAACGATTTGATTAATAAACGCCAAATATAAAAGGTTTCAATCCAACAGACTAGATAGAAATAGCAGATATATTAAAGCTAATCAATAAGCGCAAAGTGGCCGATATAAGCAAGTGTAACATGGAGAAAATTGAGCATGCTCTAAAGAAAGGCGGAAACCTCAAAACGGTGAAGAAATTGGGCACAGCCAGAAATCAGATTTATGCCCTAAATGATAAGGCGGGCAACGTCATCACGAATATGGACAAGAGTCAAAGTAGCCAAGGAGTTCTATTCTTATCTCTAGAGTAGCTAAAGTAATAGACAACAATGAGATAGGAAGTAGGGAAAAATAGTCAGAAGTTCCGCCAGTGATGAAGGATGAGGTTAGGAAGCGATAGAAGCTATAAAACGGGAGAAAACAGCTGGGGAAGATCAGGTAACTGTTGAACTGTTGAAGGTCGGGGAGGATATCGTGCTAACAGAACTAGCTACCCTGTATACACAGTGCGTGGTGTCATCGACGGTACCGAAAACCATGGAAGAACGCAAACTTTATCGCCATTCATAGTCTACGGGACGCTAAGGACCTGAAAAATTACAGAATAATCAGCTTACCGTTACGTACAAAATATTGCAAAGGTAATCGCTAATAGAATCAGGACAACATTAGGCTGCAATCAAGCAAAATATCAAGCAAGTTTTCGGAAAGGGTACTCTACTATCGATCATATCCATGCCATCAACCATGTGACAGAAAAATTCTCGGAATATAACCAGCCTTTATACATAGCATTCATTGGTGACGAAAAAGCATTTGATTCAGTAGAAACCACGGCGATCATGCAGGCATTGCGAAGTCAGGGTGTAGACGACTCGTACGCGAACGCATTGAAAGATATATTAATAGCTGCACAGCAATCATTGTTCTGCATAAAAAAAGTAAAATTACTATAAAGAAATGTGTTAGGCAAGGAGGCATGATCTAAAAAGAAGTATTCAGAGACTTAAAATGGGAGCAGTTAGGGATAAGGGTAGATGGAGAATACCTCAGTAATCTTTGATTTTCTGATGACATTGCCTTGCTAAGTAACTCGGGGATGAACTGCAAAGAACTATTCATGTCCTAGACAGGAAAAGTAGAAAGGTAGGCTTGAAAATCAATATGCAGAAGACTAAGGTAATGTTCAACAGCCTCGAGAAGGAACAGTAGTTTACGTTAGGTAGCGAAGCACTGGAAGTAGTAGGCGAATATGTCTACAGGCAGTAACCGCATATCCGGACCATGAAAGGGATATAACAAGAAGAATAAGATTGGGATGGAGCGCATTTGGCAAGCACTCGCAGATTATGACTAGCTGCATACCGGTATCGCTAAAGAGGGAAGTGTACAACAGTTGCATCTTACCTGTACTCACCTATGGGGCAGAAAAGTGGAGGCTAAGGAAGAGGGTTCTACTTAATTGAGGACAACGCAGAGGGCTATGGAACGAAAAATGGTAGGGGTAACGTTAAGATATAGGAAGCGAGCAGAGTGAGTCACAAGAATAATTCAAGTTACTGACATTCCAGTGAAACTCAAGAAGAAGAAATGGGCATGGGCAGGACATGTAGTGCGAAGAGAAGATAAGCTATGGTCGCTTGTCGCTTATTGTAAGAAATCGTATTCCAAGGGAAGGAAAGAGTAGCAGGGGGCGACAGAAGGTTAGGTGGGTGGATAAAGTTAATAAGTTCGCTGGAGTCAAGTGCACGCAGCTAACACAGGACCGAGTTAATTGGGAAAATATGGGAGAAGTTTCTCCGTGCAGTGGATATAGTCGGCCTGATGATGATGATCACTAACAATCGAAATGCCCTTAAAGAGTCTGAAGAAGCAACTCGTGAAACAATTTTTAGATCCTAGAAAACAGGTATAAGAGTGGTCCATTAACATTTCTAGAGGCGGTGCTTTCGGAACGAAAGCATTATGCGTTGACACTTTGGTTTGTAGCTGGTTTGGCTTACTGGGTTTAACGTCGCAGCGACTCGGACTATGAGGGAATCCGGGATGGAAGTCTCCGGAAATTTCAAACGCTTCAGATGTTTTAGCATAGAATGCCATCGCCCTGTGCACGAATCTCTTCCTCTCGCCTCCAGTGAGAAGCAGCCACACCTGCCGAGAATTTGTGCTAATGGTATAACCAGTCGAGTGCCCTAATTGAACAACCTCTGTGGCGGAGTGAATAATTCCCTTTTTCCGACTACGAGCATCAGATTTTATTTTTATTTTTTCAATAAATGTTGCGTTCGTATTTAATTTATTGTCGACAGTTGGTGGTGATGCGTCAACATGTTCGCGTGTACGAGTTTGAGGGCAGGTACGATGAGCGAAAATTCGAAAAACGCTACTCCTACTTCATTGCTCAGCACAATTTCTTGTCGCCTTGCAGGTACCTGAGTGGAAAGAAACGTGCGCTTATGTTTGTCCATGATGCAATAACGAATGTTTAGAGCCTGTTTTTGTCATCATAATGGCACACGCGCGACGACATGAAGCTGAAAATATGAGCGCGTCGGTGCGGCGTTGCATGTGATGAAGACGTTCGGTAATTTACATAAATTGTATGCCTAACACTGTTGTGTGTTATATTGCCGCAATATTAAATTATACCGCCGCCATGTGGTCAACATGGTCCGCGGTGGGAAGGCAAAGGGACCACACTCGGATGCTAAGCCTTTCAAGCAGCGGCTCGCCTTGCGCACATCTGTCGTGTCCGCTGTGTGTAAGTGGGTGTGGGAGGCACCCAGAATATTTTCACACTTGGGATGAACTCCGCACCTCACCAAAATGTTCAAAAAGCCGGTTTAGCTAAGTAAGCAGGTTTACTGACACCAAAATACCACACAAGTATTGGCGAGTGAGGACACGGCTGTGCAAGCCGACTCGCGAGCGAGCTGTCAGAAAACAAAGAAAGCGAACATGCGCTAGTATCCCTATCTCGACTACATGGCGGAGCAATAATTTAACATTTTTGCAAACATGGTAATGACGCATCACGAAGACACTTTTGAGGTACTTATTTTTGGTTTTTGAAACTGAGTTAAACAGAACAAAAGTTCTTATTATCAGCGGTGGTTCAATACACAGAGTTCATCACCACCCCACTAAACCAAGTTACCATCTGAACACTATAAGACTCTTGACCCAATTTATTCATCGGTTAGGATCTTGATCGCCATTTACTGCTGCGAGTTGTTTACGGAGAAACTACATACCGCAGAAGGCGCGCTGTTGTTAACAAATTCAATTCGTCTTTAAGAGTGTTTTAGTTATATGCCTATGTATTTATTTTCAGCACAGAGAGGACCGAACAAAATTTTGCTTTTGTCACCTATAAAAATACTCCGACAGGTCGAAATTATGTAAGGATCAATACGCCTGACTCAGGTCCTACAGAGTAAAGTATACCGATATACTTACCCGTGAACTCCAGATATGAGGCAGTAAAATCCAGCGCCAATTTGAGGTACCACATCGAATTAAGCGCTTTCCCTGAAAAATAAACGAAATCAATTTGAGATTTAAAAAAGAAAAAGAAGCCTCTGACAAACTCTGTTGAGCTCGAGCCAAGGCACAGTGAAATTAACCTGTGGTCCAGCAAAGTAAAACGTTTATATTCCACTTGAAACCGAGAATAGCGATGTCGCTGATGGTCAGTACAAGTACAAGGCTACATGTGGAAGCATTTTGTCTGGCTTTCTCAGGTCAAGCCCACATTATGAGCAGCGGATTTGAAACGCAAGGGTGTCGGTAACTATTGAAATAAAGCGAACACAGAGCAACTTTTTTAATCCCAGTGTTATGCACTTAACGCAATATAGCCTCGTTATGAGTTATAGTTTGTGCAATCGGCAAAAGATGAATTGTAGAGTTGATATCAAGTATTCTGAACTAAGATTGAATTTTATTCCACACATAAGGCCTTATGTACACCTTTATGTTCCCATGAAGGTTTAGGCCTATGTAGGCCTCTCTGTTTCTATGAAATGGGGACCGAACTCTCCAGGGCCCTGCCTGCGGTGGCGTTTCCGCGTGCATAAACGCACATATTGCTATTCGCTTAACCATGCAAACTTTGTTTCTTGTATTATTATGTTATTTAAGTTTTTTAATACAGTCTTTCAGAGCCCGCTGTTTCAGCAACGAGGTTTGACACAAATCGCCTTAAGTCTGCTGCAATAAAACCTTCGCTACGTATACATACCAGAGGAGCTGCAGTAAATGAGCAGCCGGGAAGGTTGTCCCCGCCTTGCGGTTCCTGGACACGCCACCCGTGTTGTCCGCGGCAAGAAACGTCTCAAGGAGGCGGGTACAGCATGGCACATCGACGCAACATGGATTGTCTGCTGTAGGTTGCTACCATGGCAACGAAGGATCGGCGTCCTCAGCCGTAGGCGACTGAAATTCGTTGTGGGTGAGAGAGAGAGCCGTTCTTGTGCTGTGCGATGTCAGAGTACATTAATGATCTCGAGGTGGTCTAAATTACTCTGCAGCCTTTACTAAACGGCATTTCTTTTTTACTTCACGCTCCCCCCCCCCCCCCCCACACACCTTTCTCCCTTCCTTTACGGCAAGGTTAGGTGTCCACTGAGAAGTGTGACAGATATTGCGCCTGTAAACAACAGGAAAGAAATAGAAAAAAAAACATTTTGTGGGTTGGAAAGGCGGTGTAACAAGTGCTATCACGGCTCCTCGCAAGGCGGAAATTGAGCGTCCCCCTAACCTCTATTTAAAATGGCGAAACCATGCATAACCATAACCATGCGAAACCATGCGTAACCATATCTGATTTCCTTCGGAGTGATGACCGGTCTAGTGATTTCAGATCAATCGGCCTTCAGGTACCTGATCTAACTATAGCGAAGAGTGCATTTTTTTCCGCTTTACTTCACTTGAATACAAAGAAATCGTCAGGGTCAGATGAGATTCCGAATACGGTTCTTTTCAGGTACGCGGAATGGTATGCGACTTATTATTTGCACTGCTAGTCTGCGTGATGGTGTCGTCCCCAGTGATTGGTAACGGGCTAAAGTTATCCTGGTTCACAAATCTGGTACTGAGCTCAGCGTTTCTAGTTACAGGGCAGTTAGTTTATTGCGCACTACAGGTATTGGAACACTTCATTTTCAATCCCATCGCCTCATACCTAGAAGACAATAACTTTTTTCAGAAGCTCAACATAGTTTTCGACGCGGGTTATCGACTACAACGCCGGTAATACACACTACCAATGATTTATTCTCTTCTCTTGATAAAGCAGGAGAAATAGATGCCATTTTTCTGGACTTTGAAAAAGCCTTTGATCGAGTACTGCATTGTGACCGTTTGATAAAGCTTAGGCACATCTTGCAGAATGAACAAATTTTCCAGTGGGTTGACTCATATTTATCGTACCGGCAGCAGTACGTCCAGATATCCAATTAAAGTTCAACCGTTGCTCCAGTACTTTCAGGAGTGCCACAGGGCTCAGTCCGTGGGCCACTTGTTTTCCTTATTTACTTAGATGACCTTAAGTTGGATTCTCCTGTGCATGCCCGTTTTTTTTTTTTGCAGATGATTGCATAATTTATTATAGGAGTATTACGGAACATGACCAGCTCATTCTAAACAACTACTTAGGTGCTGTTACTAATTGGTGCCACAACTGGAGGATGTTACTGAATGTTAGGAAGTGCAAACAGATGATGTTCACCCGACGTTCAACGGACCTTTTGTCCGTTGAGGTACTCCTACGAAATTAATAATGTTTCACTCGAATCAGTGGAAGAATTTAGGTATCTTGGAGGAAGTATCAGATCGAAGCTTAGTTGGGGCCCTCATGTTAAAAACATAGTTTAGGTGGCGCCAAAAAGACTGACTATTGAGACACCGGTTAAAAAATGAGCCTCCTAAAACAAAGCTTGTAGCCTATACAGCGCTCGTGCGTCCCCTACTGGAATATGCTGACGTGGTCTGGGATCCGCATGCGAAAATGGATGTCAAAAGTATTGAGGGAGTTCAGAGGAAGGCAGTTCGATTCATTGATCACGCCTATGGAAGTCGTGTATCAATATCTGATATTCTAAACCGCTCCGGTTTGACAACATTGGAAACGCATCGCTTGAAAATGTTATTTAATATCATTAACAATCATACCAAACTAGAATTTCATACTTATATGCAGTACAACAAAATACGACAAACTCGGTACAGACATGACAGAACAATTGTAATTCCTCTGTGCCGAACCAATGCTTACAAGCTGTCGTTCTTTCCTAGAACGATAGCCGAATGGAAAATGTTACCTTGCGATGTGGTGTCCTGATCATCGTCCGATGCGTTTTTCTCTGCGTATGTTTTTGATTCTCCTGTTTTGAATTTGGATGTAACGCACTTGTGACTTGTTTGTTTCTTCCTGACTCGCTCCACAGTAAATTTGCTATGTGCCAATGTGTGCATTTTTTTCTTTGTCTTTGTATTGTATTTGTTCCATTAGTGGACCATAATTTGTTATCGTACTTGATGTACCCACTGTACCCACTAGTGCCTTGGCTACCAAACCTTTGCCGGAAGTATTGAATAAATAAAAAAAATGTTCAAGTCACTTCCTACATATATCCACTTGAGCAGCTGCGTTTCGATGAAGGCGAAACGAAGAGGCGTCCGTGTGCTGTGCGATGTCAGCGCACGTTAAAGATCCCCAGGTGGTCGAAATTGCTCCGTAGCCTTCAACTACAACTCCTCTTTCTCTCTTTCCACTTTCACTCCCACCTTCCTCCCTTCCCTTACGGCGCGGTTGAGGTGTCCACAGGAAACAAGTGGGGCAGTTACCGTGCCTTTCCCAATCAATCAATCAATCAATCAATCAATCAATCAATCAATCAATCAATCAATCAATAGTTATAAAGCACCAACACTGGCTCAGCATTGGTGTTTTGGTATTTTCACCTGGGACAGTAGGGTTCAAGATAGTCATGTGCTTGTCAGGTACCAAACTTTTCAATAGCCGTTTGTTCGTTTTTACTGTAAATGTCATTTATTCCATTTCTTCAAATATACGAAACTCATCCTACACTATTATCAACTACATGTATATTCCCGAAACAACGAAACAGTGAATTAAGAGTGGCTGGCAATTTTCGTACATACAAGGAATATACCGTAAAAGAGGAGCCACTCATGACAGCCAAGAGGGCAACATTTAACACACTAATCGACCCTCTTGCAGTAATCTAGACGCAAAGACACCTGTTATGAGAAACGTACAAATCACAGTTCGGTAGAATAACTTTGAAGGAACATTTCAAGAACTTAAACGTGACTGCAACACTCCGGAGTTGTGCAAGGACATGTTGTAGCTCCTGAACGACACTCAGCGATATCTGAGAGTATTGCGATAACGAATTTGGGTTGAAGCCATAGAATCCAATACATGCTGATAAGCCTCTCAAGAAGTATTCTTTTATTATTGAAAACTGCTAATTGAAGCCAGCCGTTGCCAGCGCATCCAGCTCTACGTATAGAGATCAACTTGATTCCGAGACGACCTGATGGGCATTGTAATGGCAGCCGCTCTCGGGCTTTCATAAAGCGAGTCACTGATATTTCATGGCTTTACGACTAAGTTCACCCAAAGAAAATTCTTTTTTTTTTCACGTTGACACAATATTCAGAAAATCTCGTTTCTTCGACAATATGCACTATCTGCACAAGCATTCGCGAAATATTATTCTGGCCAATATTTCCACTCGCTCCGTCGCCCATTATGTATTCAAGATCAAACAAGAGCATGCAGTATTCACTACTTACAAATGCTTCATAACCGTTTCGTCGTTCGTGGAAGTTGCTGTGTTCCACGCGAAGTAGTTTTCTCTTGATTTCACTGTATGTCACTTTAACTAGAACCTCTTCTATTGTACTTGCAGTCATTATTCATATAAAAGTATGCCCCATACAAATTACACGGCATGTCTCTTACGAACTGTTATTGCGCTTGGCTTCACAGTAATAGCTATAATATTTTAACGATTAAATCATTGTGAGGTTTAGAGTTTTCGACTTAGCGCATGACATAAGCTCTATGGAGGTCGACAGTCTCAGGCATGGTTTGGTCTTTCATAGGCGCCTGCCCGGTTAGCCGTATCACAGCTTCGGCTCTCTCAAACAAATGTAGAGTTGGCCTTAATATATGCAATCGTGTGAATATGTATCGCGATTCAATCATTCACTCCTCTGCTCTCTGCAACTGGTTTTGCTCGAGTGTTTCGAAGCGCTCCTCCAACATAGCATAAATGGCTACCGTGCCAAGATCACGGACATAGCCTTGCTGCTATGCGGAAGCCATTAAGAGTCACCAGCGCACATAACCACGTCGGGACTACAAGTTCGCCACCGCAGTTTAGTGGTTACCACTCGTGTCTCACTGCCGGTACCATGCCACACTAGGATGAAAAGTTTAATATGACGAACGACAAATAACTACATGTGTATGCGCTCTGTTGCCTTCGCCGCCCGAGTTCCTGCCTGAAGAGTACGAAAGCGTTTTTCTCACCAGGGGCTGGTCTCCCGGCTGTTCCTACGATGCATACGCGTTGCACAATGTGCACGTGGGTCAGCGTATATTCAACCGCAGATCCCGGTCAGCGCAGTAGCGACACCGAATGACCTGCGAAGATGTGCAATCAGAAAGCCGTTTTCAGGCCGCCTGCAGCAAGAGTGACCCAATTTTAAACTGATCATTTAGGCGTTGCATTGAGTGAATTTAATTGATCTAACTGTTCTTGCTTATTTGAATGAGGCTAGTCGAAATACATAAACAGA
Organism: Amblyomma maculatum; assembly: GCF_055883805.1. Taxonomy (NCBI): domain Eukaryota; kingdom Metazoa; phylum Arthropoda; class Arachnida; order Ixodida; family Ixodidae; genus Amblyomma; species Amblyomma maculatum. The sequence goes on along the minus strand of NC_139348.1, from coordinate 107,447,004 downwards.
GGCAAATCATTTTTCATCCATTCGAAGTTGCAACCTTTGTTCGGAAGTGGTGATCATACCAACCAATGTTATGCAGCCTTAGGCCAAAGACAAAGCCTCAAGTGCCACATTCTGCCAGACTAGACTGAACGGCATGCTCAAACCGCAGGAGGCTTTGCGGGATAAGTTCGTTACTGGGTCATCAAATAAATCTTAAAACTGGGCTAATAGTATTAAGTTCGGTATGCATCGCGCGTTTACACATGAATCACTTTTTTTCCCTCTTGCTATTAAGCTGACTAAAGAATCTCTCTTTTGCCTGTAGCAAATGTCCAGACAACAACCCTTAGTACAGCCCGGAATAGTAAGAGGAAACTCACACGGTCTATCCAGCATACATGCACCGCGTTCAGCATATTGTTGCATATTTCTTGCGCAGTTTTACTCGCGAAATTCGTAGGCATGACCACAAACTTAAACGCTTTAGCTTTCAACAAATAACCGTGGCAATTATTTTTGTTGTCCGGATTTATTAACATTTCTGCTGTCTGTGAAATCAGGGAAGATACTAGTCCAAGAATGTTGCACGCTACCTCTAACAACAAATACGAATGCGTAACTGGCAAAGAAGCTATCGACCAAACATTTTAACGGAACGCAGCAGCTGTGCGCTGCTAAGCCGACAAAGCTGAGATATGATTCAGGGCAACAATTACTCCAGGTTTCAGAAAAGGCAAAAGAAGGAATTCTCACTCGACGGCCAGGTTGTTTTGGCTCCTGGAATCCTAGGGTGTCCTAGAGTCTAGGTCTTGAACGTCGTGAAACGCAACGCTAGAAACAAACGAAGAAATTTGGCTTCACGTCATGTGATGCTGGGATAAAGGGAGGATAAGTCGCTATCATATTTGGGGCATAAACGTGTGGGCGTGACTTCGGTTTAATAGCGCATAAGCAACTAGGGATATGGTACACCAAATTCTTGATTAGAGAATAAGTGTTGCACACACGGACTACAAATTATTGTGGATGCTTCATTCTTTTTGTAAATCTTTCTTCAGAGTATAAGGAATTCGCCGTGCCTCTTTAAATACAATACCATATAATTATATGGGAAGCTGGATAAAAATGCTTTTTAAAATTCATTAATGGCCTTTTGTCAGTTTTTCCACTTCACTTCAAACTGTGAAGTATGATTTACCGTCAAAAGTCCACCATATACTTGAGAACCAGATTATCTTAGTAATACAGTCATGAAGCATACTATAGCATACTACGAAGGCAGCGTAAGCTGTTTCCAAAATAGCGTGATTAGGTTTTGATACGGCTGAATTTCTGCAATTATTGCTCTGCATATTGGGCTACGTGCAGTTTGGATATGACTGAATTTACTCCGTGCTCTAGCAATTGATATCAGTTTCGTTTATACTATATTATTTTAGTGTTTGTGTGATCATTACAGCGCACCTGTTATTGTCTTAGAGCCTAAGCCAACATGGCTAATAGGGTAATACAGATCAAATCTAATGGAATGCATATAATCTGTTACCTTTAATCTTCTCATCTAAGTGCGTTGCTCAATCCCCATCACCTGTCACCAGTTCTCAATCTCGCACTGCGCATTTTATTTCTTGTGAATCAATAATAATAAATAATATTATTAGTAATTATTACTGCTGTTGTGAGCAGCTTCATTGCGAGTGTGCTGTGTGTGTCTGCTCGTATTAAAGGGGCACAGTGACGTTCGTCAGGCTGCTAATTCTAGCCGACCTCTGCCTCGGCCAGTCATAACGCCCCAAAAGCGGGACACACTTTGTACACGACAGTATGAGCCATTAAAGACTTTCGCCTTAATTTTTTATTTTTTTTTGCTCCGTCGGGGAGGTGCAGTGGTAAGACGCCCGACTACTGTGCCAGAGTACGCGGGTTCGAACCCTACCTCGGCGGCTGCGTTTCGATGGAGGCGAAACGAAGAGGCGTTCGTGTGCTGTGCGATGTGGTCGAAATTACTCCGTAGTCCTCCACTACGGCTCCTCTTTCCACTTTCACTCCCACCTTCCTCCCTTCCCTTACGGCGCGGTTGAGGTGTCCACAGAAAACAAGTGAGACAGTTACCGCGCATTTCCCTTCCGCGCTGAAAGGAAAGGGAGGAATGTCGAATTGAAAAAATGAGGAGAGGGAAATAGAAGCTGTGTCTTAGTCGGCCGCTCTATGCACTTTCTCTAATCTAGCACCCCAGTCATCCAGAATGCGAATAAATTCGACTTGTCTTGGGATCTTTAACTGGTTTTGACATCAACGCATGTGTCCCATGCGCCTTTCCCTCAGCAATCCATCGAAATGCGGCCGGTCGCGGTCGGGTTCGAATTTTTTATTCCTAATAAGTAGCCGATATGAAGGAGCACTGAACAAGAATAAAGGGGGTACGCCTCAGTTCGCAGGTCGAGGCGCGTTTCGACAAGTGGACTTGTCTTCGTCTGGGCAAAGCGATTATCACAGGCAGGGATTTAAATACGCTTTTGCTTCCGAAGCAAAAGCATATTTTAACCCCTGCCAGTGACGATCGCTTTGCCCAGATGAAGACAAGTCCATTTGTCGAAACTTTGGCCCGCTCTGCGAACTGAGGCGTGCCCCCTTTACCCTTGTTCAGTGCTCCTTCATACCATGCAAACCATCTTCTTCCTCTCGTTCTACCTGGATCCTCAATACGTAGTAGCCAAGTGCCCTAATCACTGAGCCACCATGGCGTGTTGGAGTTATCTAACGTATCGCACAGAGCATTGGAGCCTTGCTTTTCCCCATCATCGTGAATTGGCTGCCACTGCAAAGATAAATCCCGCGTCTTTGAAATAGAAGTCGAGTGTCCTAATGACAGCGCCACCAAGATGGGGCCGGTGTACATTTCACATGTTACTCGGCTACCATTTGGTTTTGCATTATTATTTCGATATTTGCTTACGAATTTTATTTATTTATGATAGTTTGGGCTTGCACGTGAATTTACATTGTGTAGGAACTTGTTCAGAGGTACAGTAAAATATTTAGGAATAACGTCACGCCAATTAGGTACGGTGTTCGAATTTATTGTTGCCGTTATTTACATACGTATCCCCAAAGACACGCTGGAGTTTATTCTCAGTACAATAACGAAGGTGGGTGCAACTTGTTTTTCTACCACCAAAGCACATGCCCGACAACTCGAAAGTCAACAGCGGAGCGCTTCGGCGCGGCACTGTACGGGACGTAGACACAAAACCACATTTGTGTAAAGGTCGTGCCAGAGGCCATGACCTGCTGTATCATGTTGACCATGCGGAGTTCCGAAGAAAGCACTGGGGAGTTTGGCTTTGTTCTAGAAAGTTTTGAAGAACAGTTGCTATATTTGAAAAGTGCCTAAACGTCCTAAGGAGCTAGGGAGGATTCATAACCACCCCACAAACCAGTTGTCAGATGGATTTCGGCCCTTTCGACCTCTTTGTTTTTAATTCAACGGTGAAAAAATTGGATGCGGCTTGGCTCAGCTATGCCAATTTACACGTAGCAAGATAGGGGTTAGACTTCTTTGTCCCCCGTCGTCGATGCACCTCTTTCAGAAACTAGGCGAAACTGTCGGCACCTCTTTCTCTCTATTTTCACTCCCACCTGTCTCCATTTCCTTACGGTTGTTCGCGGAGAATTGTGACAGATACTGCGCCTTTTCTCCTCTAAACCAATCTGGAACGCCACTGTTACGCGCTGCACTGAGTCCGCTTCTATATGCTGTGTGGTGCGGCATTCGAGGAAGCGCGAAATGAATGGTGCAGCACGGACGCCTGGATCCAAAGCCCGGCGGGGTCAATTTCGTATATGCGTGAATTGCCTGGTGACGTCATTACCAGTTGTGACGTCAAGACCGCACATCATTACCAGTCATTTGTCATTACTCATGACTATTTAGCCATGTTTAATGACTAATTAGTCGAGTTAGTGACTAGTTAGTCATTAGTCATGATCAGCGACTAGTTAGCCATTAGTCATTAGTACTACACCAATGATGTAGCTCGCCAGATACGATGTAGGAGCGGTGCTACCACGACTCGGCCACCGCCACAGGGGAAATTTATTTATTTATTTAAAATACTGCCGGTCTTCTTCCAAGACCATAGCAGGGGGCTTTTAGTACACTTCGAGTAGAACATATGTACAATGCGGCCAAAAGTAGCTCTCGATAAAAAGTATGGATGTTGGACTCGTTCAGTGCGGGGATTTGTCTGCGGAGCAATACAATATATTACAGGAAGTGGCCGGTTGTTTCCAAGTGCATTTCATTTTCGAGGGTGTTTTAGCTATATACGAACATTAGAATTTTCACCTAAAGAAGCCGCAAGATATTTAGCTATTGCCACCTATGAGAGTGCAGCAAAAGTGACGTTGTGCGCTTAGCATCCGTAGTGAAGTAAATATGGCTTGTTCGATTCCGGCAAATTTAAGTATGTTGAAACACTCACCCATGAACTCCAGGTATGAGGCACTGAAATCCAGCGCCAGTGGTGAGGTACCACATCGAATGAAACGGCATCCCTGGAAAATAAGTAAGGGCATTTACAGATTGCCCAAAAACAGAAGTCCCTGATGAAACCTTTTCGCTCGCCACCCACGACCCATTGAAACTGCTTTCTGTTCCAGCAAAGTGAAGCATTTATTCCCCACTGGACATCGAGAACAGTCATGCGGCAGACAGACATTCACAAGTTCCTGTGTGCGATGCAAGCATACCAGAAACACTTGTGCAGGAGGAAGCATTTCTACGTGCTTTTGCCGGTCGAGCCGACTACATGAGTAGTGGATCCGAAACTTGATGTTGTCGGTCACATTTTAACTATCGCGCAAGCAGAAAGGACGGGATGTAAAATATCGTCACCTGGTACTCTACCTTTTAACAGCACCAGTCGTGCTTTTGGCAAACCAACCCCACTGAAAAAATTGTATGAGGCAATTATTTCCCATTTTCTCACACAATCTCACTCAATTCACATAAGAAATAACATACAAGTCGCATATAATTGCATACGTTGTCATAGTTTCTTGTACATTATCATAAATTATGTACGATATTTTACAATAATGATGTGCACCGTTTTAGAGTCTATATGATTAGATGAGATTTTGTGAGGTTATTGCTCCGTAGAACTTTTGGTTTTTCAGTAGGAAAGTGCTTCCTTGGGGCTGCTTTGCACCACTACTCTTAAAATAACACGTAAACAACAAAAGGTACACCGATTTCGGCACATTTTTCATCTAATACGTACTCACACAAAATGTCCCGGTGAAGATATAAGTACACCGATTAAAATTCTACACTCTCCATTGCTGCAGTGCTCCTGAATGACATTTTTATGTAGTAAGACGAATAACCAGCATTATGTCACTTTTATGGCACGCGAAAACCACAAAAAGGTATGGTTTACATGACGGATGCTGGAGGTCTATACAACTTTAGTCCACACATCAGGCATTATGAGCAAACAACACGGCGACACTCGTCATAAAACCGCATGACATTATTCAAAAGAGACAAAAAAAAAAACCACACACACAGTACGCTGCAGACACCTCACGCTCATTTTCGATCATGGTCGTAGTCTTCTCGTTTCAAGCTGGAGTGGAGAAATTGTTTTTTATTTTTATTTATTTATTCAGGTTGCCCCTAAAGGCCCTCCAAAGGAGGGTATTACATAGGGAAGGGGGGATACAATTGTAAAAAAACAAAACACGATGCAATTAGCAACAATTACAATAAGAACCGTTATATAACATCAAAAGAGGAAAGAAAAACAACACCAAATATTCTACACATTTCCGTCACCGCGAAGTAGCTCTTGGAATTTATTTATGTTAGTTTCTGTAGGTGTGTGCGATGGCAACTAATTCTAGAAACTAATTCCTTTTTCCAAGCGCTACGGAACGGCAACTGACCGAGCTATCTTCTCGGTTCGACGTACACAAGAGTTCAAAAAGATGTGCAAATTTCGCTTTGCTGAACACGCGCATTGTACTTGTTCGTTTCAGTTAGAACGCCTTAATTTCGAGAACAATTGTAAATGTGGTGAGCTGAATGACCTCTATTACTTGGTTATCCAACTGTTTTCCAGCATTCTGGGAAGCGCTCGCTGATACTGCACCCAGTGTGGCCCATGCGTCCCATGTGACAGTCCAGGCGAAAACTATCTCTCCGTTATGTAACACCACTACTGCTGCATCCAAGTCAACGAGAGGTCTGGTGTGCTTTGTTTACTCGAGAGTATTAACTGTACCATCATCTTGAAACTCCAGCTAAAACTCACCATCTTGTCTCTGCCATGTGGCAGTTGGTAATTCACATGGCCTTGTTGTGACTAGTCGATTGTGTTGAGAGCGAATGACATGCAAGTGTTGGCAGGAAATATAAATATGAGGGGAGCTCCTATAAAATGAAAACCAAAATCTCCGCGGCCCTTGGATTGCTAGTTAGCCGCGCTACTACCAGACCACGCGGGGACGTTCGTAGCAGGGATTATATGTATGTCGGGTGATAGTCAACAAACAATGCTAGAAAACGGCTGTATTTTAATGAGAATGTGCGAGATAATTGAGGCACGTATGAAGGAATTCACGGTTTGTCGAAGAGCATATTTCATGTATGACAATCGGCAAAGCTATAGGCGGAGACGGGAGCCATGAAAGCCATCGCGTCATATATACGCCTAAATGCGAAGCTTAATTGTACCCCAAAGTATTCCTGCAAACTGAGCACGTATGTGCCTCATTTACTAGATGTCATTTGCAATCCAGGCATTCTGGTGCCGAAACTACAACACGTACTCGGCACTTTTCGCCAAAACGTTTAACGTTTAAGGCTGGCGTCGCACCTGATGCCAATAGGCGACAACGCCTGGTCTGTGCTAAGAAATTGTATTTTCTGTTTGCATTTACTGTACAGAGGATTTCACTTCGCGGATCATGTCACTCTGACGAGATGAAGTGGCGTGGCCTGATCGACCGGTGGAGAATGTAAAGCCACGTGACGAAATCGCTGTTTCTTCTAACAATACCAAGAAGTTTCAGACCTTGAATAAGTTCAGTGATGACAGGAGTCACAAAGACACTAGAGTGAATTCATACCACTCTACTAAGAGCCGAAGGCACGTAATATTCACCGGTCAGGAGGTAAGCGAAAATGATGCATAGCAAAAGCAAGGAAAAGTCCTTGCTAGGTATTAGTATTGCAATTTGAAATCAGTTCATTATCGAAATGAATTTTGTGTATCATGGTACAGTCGTGTTCTACCATTTTTCATGGTTCTAACTGCCTTTTCCGGCTCTTCTGCAATACATGCAGCCTCCGTCGATATTTCTTATTTTAAAGAAATATATCAATGTTTTGATTTTGCTGATTTTAAAGCATGGTCGGAAAACCAATGCGTGATGCACTTATACAGCTAGTGAGCGCTTCCAAAACGTAATTTTTGACACATTGATTGCATCTCTGGCTCCTCTTAACCTATGCTTCGAATTCGGTTTGCTGTTTATTACTGAGTCAAGATTCTCTTCATGCGTCATCTTTAAAATCATGCAATGCTGTCCGGAGAGGCAGCTTGGAAAATATCAGGCACCAGGCTTCGCCTTTGAAGCTATCACGCGACAGTGATACTGAATGCCGTATGTAGTTTTGTTTTCGTGTCCGCATTCATATACACTTGGCAACTCTCTCAACCACGATGACATTATTCTGCTGTATATTTTATAAATTTCTTTTTATACTCTCTAAGAGCCCGCCGGTATAGCAAAGAGTTTTGAAGCAATCGGCTTATGTTCACAATAATGAAACTTTTGTTCCATGTGCTTACCAGGATCGAGATTCATGGAATGCTCAGCCGGACAGACGTACTCTTGGCTCCATGTTGGGCCACCCGTGTGGTCCATGGCGAGACACGTGCCAAGGAGGCGGGTGCAGCATAGTACATCGGTGCAATAAGGATTGTCTGCTGCAGGTCGTTACCATGACAACGAAGAATTGGCATCCTCTTGTGGTTCTTTTGGGACAATGAATATTGCGGAACAAATCAGCGATGATTTTATGCAGTAGAAAAAAAATTATTTCATTTGTGATCTCTCTGCTAAAAGCCAACAGTTATGGAACAACAGCATCGGAATGTATGCTCTTGTACTGCACTCAAAACCCTCATAAAGGAGGTATAAAAAGCAAGACGTCATTCCCAAAATTATTGCCTTTATTACCAAAACACGTATAATGGGTGAATTGGGCAACCTCCAATAAGTACGAGCGTAAGTGACACAGGAAGTGGAAGGAAGGCACATAGGCAGAAGCCACCCGGCCTGCTACTACAATTCCGTAACTACAATGTCATGGTCCAGTTTGTTTCATCCTCTGGACGAAGAAAGATGTATTATAACGAAGAGAGTGATCATTAGTATCTCTAAAGTGTAGTGACAAGTGAAATGCATTCAGCTTTTACTGTAAGTTCGCAGCGGAAGAAAAAAATGTTGAAGTGCACGAAACAGTTACATAAAGGTGTATGGACAATAAGCGCTACACACTGACAATTACAGACTAAATATAGGTGCGCACACAAGATGCGTTGCTAAACAGACACCCGTAGTAGAGGCTGCCCGTGTCTACCACCTCTTTCGCTGTGTAACACGTCGTTCTCGAATATCTAGAATTCTATATTTACAAGTTCTGACCCGGCTTATAATCCAGGGCTATAGCTTCCTGGCCTGATGTTGTACAAATAGAAATAATCGTTAAATTTAGCATATGACAGGTAAGCATGGAATTGTGCAACAAATATGCATCACTACTGGCGTAGAATTGAAGTTCTGGTACGCGTTCGAACCCAATGCCACAGTCTTCCGGGCTTGTGGCGCTATCAAAACTACTAGCTACGTAGGTTAGGACATGGTAAGGCGAGAGCAAATAATCAACAGCTTCCTGCGCCACGATGTTGGTCAGACAAGTTTCAGAGGAACCCCTTGTACCATGTAGGAAGATTTTAAATGTATGAAACATTTTAATAGTTTGCGCCAAAAGAACTGGTGTTGCTAAGAGCAATTGAATTTATATGCCATATTTACTCTCCTAAATCTTCTAAAAAGGATTTGACAAACAACTTCCCCTCAGCGAGCTCTAGGCTATTCTGCGTCACCATGACGGTATTTACTTAGCTTCTGGTTCATTCAGTTTGTTCACAAGGCAAGGAGCTCGGGACTCAACTCCCGATTGGGAAGAATGTTTTCAAGCACGCAGCAACGGAGAGAGTTGTGGTACTTTTGGGCGGCTGAGTATCATTACAATTAAATTCAGAATATACGCTGTTGGGCAATAAACGCAATGCTGTGATTGAGGAGAGCTGTGTACATAAATGTGATAGCAAACGTTTGTCTATGGTTAACGTGTGCCGAGAATAACGCAGAGAAACCATTCCTAGAACGTAAGGCGAATGCTAACCGCGCGGGTAGCTAGAAGGTAAATTTTAGTACGAATGAGTTTTTAGATTTATAGGATACCGTGAAGCACCCTATTCTTCCTGCTCAATTCTCGCAGGAAATATGTAGTTCACTGCCGCTATTTAAATGTCTTAAATGATAAAATATGTGCTTGTTTTGCACTTAGCTGTTTCGATATAGCTGTTAAGGCAATTACAACACACTGCTTCAACAAGTAGACACATCAATTATTTATCTCGCCGTCGCTTCGAAAGTGCCTGGCATGAGAGTACGTAAGAAGATTGTTCACCTCCTACTGGTGGCCCGGTTGTCCCACGTAGCCACGATGCAAACGCGACGCGCAAATTGAAGCTCTTCAAACGGAATGGATCACAGATCCTGGTGAATGCTTTAGCGGCGCCGCACGGTCTGCGGAATATGCACTCGGGATCAGGATCCCCAGACCCGATTTTTCATTTGGACTCCAGGCCACCAGGGCCTACCAGGGAATGAGGCCCCCAACTCGGCCGCCCACGCACTCACTAACCGGGCCCCCGGCGTAGACCCTACCGATCTGGACCAGGACACACATCCTCTCTTAACTTTTCAAGACATCTGTGCCTATTACCGGGACTCGCACCATCAGTACCCGGCTCCTCTTAAGTGGCTAGGGAAAAGGGGCGAAAGAATACTCCTTAGACTTTTTAGTAATACTCTACTGTGCCCGACAGTACTGAAACATTTCGACCCTTCCTTTTCTTGCCTCTGCCCTTTCTGTGGAGAAGTGGCTGACACCTTTCACATGGCCTGGGCATGCCAGCTAAATCTTACTTTTTTAACCATAACTTCTTCCCCTACCCGAGAGAACTTGGAGGCGGCCCATGCTCGGCTGCCTGGATCTAGCGGCACAACAAGCGCTGGTCTAGCGAGCTCGTGTGGTGTTCCAGACCAATGGAGTCCCGGAATAAGGGACTACACCTAGTATTGTAAGGGTAGTGGCCCACTAGGGATGGCCCTCCAAGTGTCCTCTCCTTTTGTATTAAGTGCTTACCACCACCACCAGTTAGAAGGCCATCATCGGTCTGCCTGCAGCAAATGTATAGCATGCGGAGATTTAAGACATATCGCTTGCCCTTTGCGTGTCCTGAAAAATATTTTACTCCTTTTTTTCTGCCAGAAGGCAAACGGAATAATTGGCGAAAGCCTATCATTTCATCTCCTATCATTTGCCTCTCATAGTTTCCCTTTACTCATTTCCAGTCACGTGAGGGCATTACAAGTCGTCGTTTGACATAATGCTCTTCCGTAGTCATGTTTAGTCCTTTTAAGATCATTTTATTATTTAATTTTACTCACTTTGTCGATATCTATCGTATAACGTTTATTCATTACCAATCACCATCAATTTTCATTCCTGATTTCCTTCCTCACACATCCGTTATTAGCAAGTCACACATCAGCACAGATTGCGATGCATATATCCCATGCATAGGTCCGAAGCACAGATCCCGCTCACAAATCTCGCGCGAGGGATTTCGTTCCTTGAGGCGAGAAAGGCTTTCGCCTCAATACACGAGCTTAGGTACCCTTTGAAGCCCAGTACTCAACATTGCCATTATTATATCGGAGTGCCTATCGTATCATGCAACGTATGTTCGTCCTGCTTGGGAAAGACAGAAGCCGTAACGGTCAATTACGGATTCTGTTTTATCACGTATATCACTTGATATGAACATATCACATGATATGAGCAGGTTTCAGCAGAGATTATATCGTCGCTACACCTAGCGTCAAGAAACAATATCCCACACAGATACTCAAGGAGGAGAAAGGCACAGGAAAACAGTTCTTGCTTCTAACCTCCCGATGCGCCTGCCGGACCAGATATGAGGCAGGAGAGTGGGAGCTAGACCAAGAAGGCAGCGTATTTTCAGTTTTCCCGAACTCGAGGCGAAGCCGTGGGGGCACCATAAACTATCCTGAGAAGGATTGGTGGCATACGGTACTCTATGGCGGTTCAACACTGCTTACGTTCTCGAAAGGCATTTTTTTGCGTCAGTGGCAGCCCACTGTGTCGGCGTCGCGATCCCCTCGATGGAGAACTCACTCTGCATATTCACCCAGCGCTCTGTGATTCAGCGTACCAAGACCTGTTCGATGTCCTCCCGCGAGCATCGCCACGCCAAACATATGCCTAGCAGGAGCGTTGGTTGTCTGCACATCAACCACAGAGATAAAAAGAGCTGCGGGATAACATTTCAATTTAGTTGCGCGACCAGTGATTCAACCGAAGATAGAAACTGTGATGCGGCAAGCCATACACAACATCATTGGAGGTTTGTTCTGATATTTTTAGAGACAATGTGTTTCTCCCAAATAAATGCTTAGTGGTTTGCTTTTTTGTTTATTCGGGCTTGCTCAATTTTTTGCAAGTGTAACAATCTCAAATCTGTTTAAACTTGGGCTATGATGCGGTTAAATATAAGTACGATTCGTAGGATAATGCATTGAAGTGAGGACACAAGACATGCAGATAAATCGTCAGAGAACCTACTAGTTCTTATAGGTTAGTTGCGCTTCTCCCGTTTCAAGCATTGAAGTTGCATTGAAGTTACAAGAGTGACAAGCTCAAGTAGTGGCAAGCTCAAGTACTCGTGGTATCGCGTCTATGATGGGGCGTAGCATGTTTAAGTCACGTCATACAAAAGTCAGCAAGCGTTTTTGACAGATCTCGAACGGCCCCCAAAGTGCAAATTCAGGCGACTTTTACAGCACGTTCTATATATGAAAATATGAAATTGCGCTTAAGCGATAAGGCATGAAATAAAAGCAAGGGACCTGCACATCTCCTTAAACGGAAAAGTTACTTGTTAGCACTTTTTCCGCAGTAACCCCATTCGAGCGCCCTAACAAGTCTGCTCACGAATGTACAGTCTTTGCCAAAACCGTACAGACCAAGGGAGGTGCTTCTAAGCGTTTTATTGGAGCTTCTGGAAGCAGTGCTAGAAGACCTCCTAAGGTCTGGATGGGTGAGAACTAGACTTCACGAGCGAAATTTTAGCTTTTAACATCGTCTTCACGCCATACACGTGCCTAAATGTTTCTTACTTTCTCGTCGTTCAGGCGTTCAGGAAGATCAGAAATGGCAATCTTGGCACCGCTAAAAACCACCGGAGAAGTGGGAGAGATGTATGGGCGACGTTCGTGGGCGGCCTCCATCGTAGGCGCAGCCTGACAGTTTGCAAGTTTTCACGCATCCGGTCCCTAATTAGCAGATACGAGGCGATCATTAAAGCTATACACAAGCGCAGTTGAATCGTCCAGTTAAAGGAACTCGTTATTGCGCCCAGGCTGATGTCAAGGTTAGCTCTTCGAAAAGTTGAAATAGACAATATCGACATCGACTTCCGCGGGTCCTTTCTAAAAACGCTCTTTTTCACGCTCATTTGAAAGCAGATGAGCCTAGTCGACGTATCGTTATAATGGGGATCATTAGGTCCTGGCTGAAGTTGCTTATCCTGGCCCGCTAGCGCATTCGTAGGCCCGACAAGCGAATTTCAGCTAGACAAGCTAATTCAAGTAAACTTCTAATATGAGTTTTATATATCATATTAAAAGCAGAACAGGTTGCGCGAAGTAGTGCAACCGAAAGTCGCGCCACGGCACATGACGTCACCAATTTATATGTGGTAATTAAGTATAATGGGGACGAGGCTTTGGTATGTCTTAACGGGAGTTAATAAAGACCACACTAATCGCGGCACAAAAGACGTTGAACCAGCGAAGGAGTGAATGGGACAACCGCAAAATTCGGAGGCAGGGTCCTCTGCTCCTTTGTCGCTTCCTGCGCTCTTTTTGTTCCTAAGCCATTTTTAACGGTCATCCACGCCTCACCAGTTATCTCTTTCTTGTCGAAATTGTGACGCAGCCTCTCTTTGGATAGCTTTCGGGGTGGTCGCAAACTATTACGCTGCCTGATCGGCATGCATTAGCTATCAAGCAGGGAATATTGCCTCAGTGGTATGCCCTAATCACCGTACTGTGCCGTGTGACCTAGATGAGCCGGATTTGTTTAGGGAGGAGAAGGGTAGTGGGCGGAATAAGAGGTAGGAGATGTGGATAAGGTGATGCTAGAGATGCAGATGTAAGTAAGCAGGACGTCAAATAACCGCTGGAGGGATGGCTCGCAGAGCAGGAGGAAGCGTGGAGATACGGCGCTGCTGCACGAGTGCACATTTGCCTTCGTAGACTTGGCTGCCGAAAGAGTCTCAAAATTTTTTTCATTCATGTAATCATTCCCATGGCTGTCAGTCTACCGAGCATATTTGGTTTTACAGCGTTGGGCACAACTTCGCACATATGAAGTCTTGCGCTGTTTCCTAACGAATTCTGCTGTTAGCTTGTAACGCTTAGTCACCATTTTTCGTTTTCATAGTCTTGTTTTATATTCGCCACTGTCTCTGATATTAGGGAACGTAGCAAGCGAAGAGTTTTACGAAACGACACTAGTAACAAGGACGAACGCGTACCTGGTATGGAAGCTACTGACCAAACATTTTCACAGAACAGTGCATTTCTGCGCTGGTGAGCCGACAAAGTCAAGACATGCTTTAGGGTCGCAAACATTCCAGCTTTCCGCAAAATTCACATAAAATAAAGTAATGTTTACGGCCAGATTTTTGTGGTAGCTCAGACTACTTGGAGACCAAGCGGACCAGGCTCTCCGGACCTCTGAACGCATCACTGGAAGCAAACGAAAGATTTTTCATTTAGTTTTGCGAGCTAGGATTTCACCAAGACAAGTTGATAACATTACTTGTGCGCACGTATTGGGGCTGTTTTCGTTTCTTTTGGGGGGGACTTAAGCTTCAAACGGTGTGATAAGCCGCACGAGCGCTTTAAAATTGACTGTTGCACATAGAGAACAACTGTTTCAAATTCGGCCCTTTTTCTCACGATTGCTTAATCAACCCGCCGTTGTGACGCAGTGATTATGGCCCACGACGGCGGTGCGCATGGACGCGGGATCAAGTCTAAACCCTGGAGAGCATTTTTCGATGGAGGCGAAAGCAAGGTGTTACGGTGCGGTGCGATGCCAGTGAACTTTAATGAATTCTAGATAGTTGAACTTTCCTGAGCACTCAACCACGGCGTCTCTCATAGCCTGAGTCGCTTTGGAGTTTTAAACCATAAAAACCAACCATATTGCCACGTGCCTAGCGCCGCGCGACAGCCGTGTTTGGGGCCGACGACAACGAAGCGGTGGTTGGCACGAGCGGCGCGCTGGTGCTGGACGCTGTGACTCTGTGTTCGAAAGGACAAGCCGACCTCATTCTCGGGTCCTTGGCTACGTGGTACTTTCACGGCTCCCTCGGACTTCAGTCGTGACACTGGTGGAGGTGCGATCGATGATCCCTTCTCCTGCGGACGACCCTACGCGGCCGCCTCTCGTGACCACTCCGGTTCATCGTACCAGCCGACGGCTCCGAGGCTTGTCCCCCGAGGCCTTCCCTCTTGACGAAGAGACTCTGGCTGTGGCAACGACACCGCCCGCCCGTACCATGACTGTCCCTTCCACCCCTTCGTCCTGTCTCATCCTTCAGACCCCACGTACCCCTAAACCATTTCACGGTGAGCAGTTTGAAGACGCCGAGGACTGGCTAGCTCACTATGAAAGGGTCGCGACGTTTAACGGCTGGGACGACGCTGCGAAAATGCGGAACGTCTACTTCAGCCTTGAAGACGCTGCTCGGACATGGTTCGAGAACCGCGAGGCCATATTCTCTACGTGGCCGGCCTTCCGAAGTCAGCTCCTCGGTACGTACGCCAACAGTGACCGCCGAGAGAATGCCGAGCGTGCCCTGACCTCTCGAGTTCAGCGTCAGAACGAGGGGGTCGCAATGTACGTTGAAGACGTCATGCGCCTTTGCCATCGCGCCGACCCGTCCATGAGTGAGGAGAAGAAGGTTCGGCACCTGATGCACGGTGTCAAAGAACAGCTTTTTTCCGGCCTCGTGCGGAACCCGCCCACCACCGTCGCGGCGTTTCTGGCTGAAGCTGTGACCATGGAGAAACTGTTACAGCAGCGATGCAGCCAGTACGGTCGGCCGCTGAATTCCATATCCACACTACCGCCGTCTGACCGAACCGACTACAATCCCGGGGCAGATATGAGCTCCCTTCGCGACCTCATTCGCACCGTGGTTCGCGAGGAGCTCCAGAAAGTTCATGGAGCTCCTGGCGCAGCTTCCCTGGCCAGCATCATCCGTGAAGAGGTCCAGAATGCACTCACGCCACCAACAAGTACAGTCGTTCCACCACCACCCCCGGGCCCCACCGAGCGGATGACTTATGCTGATGTCACACGCCGCCCAGCCCTGCTACCCACCCCTTCGCCTTACACGCAACCTCAGGTCGCTGTGCACGCTGCGGCACCGCTGCCCCTTTGGGAAGATCGGCGCCAGGCGCCCCGGAAAACTGATCTCTGGCGCGCTCCAGATAACCGCCCTCTCTGCTACCACTGTGGCGAGGCAGGTCACCTGTACCGGCAGTGCCCTTATCGTCAGATGGGCCTTAGGGGATTTTCCCCCGACAGCCCTCGTCCACGGCCTGGTCAGCGGCCTCAGGACATCGCCGAGTACGTAACCCGCCAGCGTACGTCACCCGCCAGTCTGTCACATTCTCCTCGTCGCGAGTCGCGCTCGCCTTCGCCTCGTCGCTCTTCACCCTCTGGGTCACGGTATACCGCTGGACGCCATGGTTCCTCGAGTCCTCATCGGGAAAACTAGCTCCGGCGACCTTTGGGGGCGAGGCCGCCGCACACCGATTCGCCGTAAAGCTTCCACCGCCGCACCGCTCGATTCGCCCCGACGTCGAACGCCGAATCCCTGTCCAGTTTTCACCGCACAGACCAGATCGCCGTGACGTCGTCCGCATCGCCGACCAGTTATCACCGCCGTGTCGCTTAAATCGCCCCGACGCAGACCACACAACTGCCGCCCAGCTTCCGTCGCCGCACCGCTTCCTTCACTCCGACCTGCCGTCGACATTGAATTGTCCCGACGCCGACCACCCAACCGCCGTCCAGCTTCCGCCACCACACCGTTCACTTCACTCCGAACCGACGTCGACAGGCCCTGGCCTTGGCCGGGTCTCCCTGGACATCCCTATTATCGTCGACACGAAGGAGGTCAGCGCTTTAGTTGATACGGGAGCCGATTATTCTATCCTTAGTGGGCGGCTTACAAGGACACTGAAAAAGGTGATGACGCCATGGAACGGCCCAGACATACGTACGGCAGGCGGACATGTGGTTGCACCACTGGGTATGTGTACAGCCCGGGTTACGGTGAGAGGCTGCACCTTTGTTGCGACTTTTCTCGTTCTACGCGAATGCTCTCGTGATGTTATTCTTGGCATCGACTTCCTTCGTGAGCACGGTGCCACTATAGATCTACCGAACCGCTTGGTGACGTTTTCCGCCAAACTGGCCACTGAAAAGCATGAGTACCGCGGGTCCCACTCCACGCTGCGAGTCGCCGATGATAGCCTCACAGTGCCACCACGCGCCAGCATCCTCGCCAGAGTTACTTGTGACGAGCCACATCACGGCCTCCGGGTTGTTGAGCCTAATGTCTCCCTCTCACTCGCCTTGGGAGTTTCTGCGGCAAGAGGTCTTTGTTTCCTTCGTGGAAGAGAGACGGAGGTACTTGTCACCAATTTCTCCAATGAACATCGACACCTGTTCCGTGGCACTGTCATTGCTTACGTCGACCATCTGCACGAAGTCGCCGAATGTTTTGCTTCAGAGGAAGCTACGCCTAGCACTGAACCGGATGATGCCGTACACGCTGTCGACATCA
The DNA here is from genome assembly GCF_055883805.1 of Amblyomma maculatum. NCBI lineage: Eukaryota > Metazoa > Arthropoda > Arachnida > Ixodida > Ixodidae > Amblyomma > Amblyomma maculatum. The sequence continues at coordinate 107,429,701 of NC_139348.1, read as the reverse complement.
ATTCTAGCCTTTCCTCCGTTGAAAAGAGGCAACTTCAAGATCTATTGCTGGAGTTTCGTGTGTGCTTCACGTCTTCATCTAAGGTGCAGCAAACGTCGGTCATTAAACACCGGATTATCACGCATGAAGGCACTCGACCCATCCATCAGCAGCCCTATCGTGTGTCTCCTCGGGAGAGAGAAGCTATCCAACAGCAAGTCAAGGAGATGCTCGCCGATGGCGTCATTCAACCTTCAAGCAGCCCATGGTCCTCGCCTGTAGTCCTCGTTAAAAAGAAAGACGGAACACTTCGTTTCTGCGTTGACTATCGGAAACTGAACAGTATGACAAAGAAGGACGTCTATCCGCTACCACGGATTGATGACTCTCTCGACCGACTTCGCCGAGCCAAGTACTTCTCCTCCATTGACCTCAGGAGTGGTTATTGGCAAATTGAAGTTGATGAGAGGGACCGTGAAAAAACTGCCTTCGTAACACCAGATGGGCTCTATGAATTCCGCGTCCTCCCATTCGGGCTCTGCTGTGCTCCTGCCACCTTCCAGCGGATGATGGACACTGTGCTCACAGGTCTTAAGTGGCAGACATGCCTTGTTTATCTCGACGACGTAATAATTTTTTCACCGACGTTCACGGAACACCTACGCCGCCTGAGAACTGTTCTCGAAGCTGTCCGGTCTGCCAACCTTTCTCTCAAGCCTCAAAAGTGCCACTTCGGGTTCACCGAATTGAAGTTTCTTGGGCACATCGTGAGTGCTGATGGCATCCGAGCTGACCCTGAGAAACTTGCTGCCGTTGCTGCCTTTCCCGTCCCCGCCCATAAAAAAGCAGTCCGACGGTTTTTGGGGCTGTGCTCCTATTATCGTCGCTTTATCAAAAACTTTGCACAGATGGCCAGCCCTCTGACTCTCCTGACTCGAGATGACGCATCATTTTCCTGGGGCGCCGAGCAGCAGATGGCTTTCGACGAGTTACGACGCCGGCTCCAGTCACCCCCGATCCTGGCACATTTCGACGATGATGCCGACACAGAATTACACACGGATGCGAGCAACGTCGGCCTTGGTGCCGTTCTAGTTCAGCACCAAGACGGGGTCGAGAAAGTAATTGCCTACGCCAGCCGTGCACTTTCCCGTGCTGAGTGTAACTATTCCACCACTGAAAAAGAATGTTTGGCGGTAGTATGGGCCGCTGCCAAGTTCCGCCCGTACCTTTATGGCCGACCGTTTCGCGTCATCACTGACCATCACTCGTTGTGTTGGCTGAAAAACTTAAAGGATCCTTGTGGCCGCTTAGCACGTTGGGCATTGCGCCTACAAGAGTTCGATTTCGATGTTATTTATAAGTCTGGCCGGAAGCACACCGATGCCGATAGCCTGTCCCGCGCGCCCGTCGGCCCTCCTTCGTCAGATGCCACCGACGACGATAGCTTCCTCGGAGCAGTCACTACGTCCGATCTCGCCTCCAGACAGCGTGCCGACGGCGAGCTGCGACTGATTATTGACCATCTTGAAGGTGGGCATCCTACAATACCCCGGTACCTTGCTCGGGGGTTGTCGTCGTATTGCCTCCGCAATGGGGTGCTTTATAAGAAGAATTCTACGTCGAGTGCGAAAACATACCTGCTAGTCATACCAGCTGATCTAAGGCACGAAATCCTCCTGGCCTGCCACGACGAACCAACTTCAGGGCATCTTGGCTTTACACGCACCCTAAACCGAGTCCGGCAGAACTACTACTGGCCACATCTTTCTCCGAGCGTTAGACGTTACGTACAGACCTGTCGACAATGCCAGCGACGAAAAAAACCCACGCTCAAGCCATCCGGTATGTTACAATCTATAGAACCGCCCCTCACACCCTTCGAACAAGTGGGCATGGACCTTTTAGGCCCATTTCCTTTATCCTCGAACGGACACAAGTGGATTGTAGTCGCCACAGACTACTTAACACGCTACGCTGAAACGAAGGCCCTTGCCCGAGGTACTGCCGGCGAAGTTGCTCGATTCTTTATGAACGACATTGTGCTCAGACACGGTGCACCGTCGACCATCATTACTGACCGAGGAAAGGCGTTTACAGCTCGGCTACTGCGGGACACCTTAACTCTCAGCCATACCGAGCATCGCACAACAACAGCGTATCACCCTCAGACAAATGGATTAACGGAACGACTAAACAAAACTTTGGCGGACATGATCTCAATGTACATCGACGTTGAGCATAAAATGTGGGACGAGATCCTGCCGTATGTCACCTTCGCCTACAATACGGCGCCGCAGGAAACCACGAAGTTTACGCCATTCCGTCTCGTATATGGCAGAGAGGCCCGCACGATGTTGGACGCGATGCTCCCGTGCTTGGAAGAAGCGGTCGAACCCGACGCCGCCCATTTCGCGGAACAGGCCGAGCAAGCCCGTCAGCTGGCCCGCTTACACATCAAGGAGCAGCATGCCACCGACGCGCGACACTATAACCTTCGGCACAGGGAGGCCCACTACGAACCAGGGGACCAAGTGTGGGTGTGGACCCCCGTGCGTCACAAAGGCTTGAGCGAGAAACTACTCCACCGCTATTTCGGACCCTATAAAGTCTTGCGCCGCTTAAACAACGTTAATTATGAAGTCGTTCCAGATGGAACTGTGACCGTCGGTGTTCGACGCCAGCGGCCTGAAATTGTGCATGTGGTGCGCTTAAAGCCGTATTTTTCGCGTGACTGAGCGTTCCCTGCAAGTGAAACCTTGCGTTATTGTACAGTTCACCTCATGCCTATTTTTTTTTTTTCCTATCACCTTGTCATCGGGACGATGTTTTCTTTCACGGGGGGGAATAATGCCACGTGCCTAGCGCCGCGCGACAGCCGTGTTTGGGGCCGACGACAACGAAGCGGTGGTTGGCACGAGCGGCGCGCTGGTGCTGGACGCTGTGACTCTGTGTTCGAAAGGACAAGCCGACCTCATTCTCGGGTCCTTGGCTACGTGGTACTTTCACGGTTCCCTCGGACTTCAGTCGTGACAATATTTTCTAATCAAATAATTCGCCTTAAGTCTGCAAATGCAGTCGGTCGTAACTGTAAATGGAGCTGGAACGAACTTTATTGTAAAAGTACATGAACGGCTTTTTCATACTTTCTTTTTAGAGTTTTCTGCTTGACTCTAATATATTGTTCACTGCGATCACTTCGTCCTAAACTCTATAAATGAATATATTCTTTTCGCGGGCCTATACCTGTGTGCAGTATACACATTATTTCAGAATGAAGCGCGACACTAAAGCTGCTTCGCATTGACACGACCACCATTCGCAAATGTCTGCTCTGTTAGCTGCAGCTTGCCTACGACTACATTTAACCACGAGCTCCACGATTTCATATCATTTTCATCTCTATAGATTCTATAATTCTGTCCGTGCTCTTATGGCACACGTGTCATTCTGTTTGCTGCCGCTTAAGTGAATATGGCTACCAAGCAAATAAGGTCCAGCCACATGCAAGATACTTAGGAGTTTTGTTATTTTATACGTTCATACCGCAGCACACATCTGTATTACCTTCGCCTGCCACGTATTTTCAATCTGACACTGTGTTTTACTAAATTTCGTTTCAAAGTTTGCTGGTCTCGGTCTTATAAAACCCCCGCCCTCAGTCACCAGAGGCTGCGGAGCAACTGACCCCGGCAGTGGTCAGACCTGTGACGCCGCGGAGGGTGCTAAGAATCTGTGGCTGCTATGGACAGGCTGCCATTGGAAACTGACCCTGGCAGCACTTAAAGCCATAACCCTAGCTAGTGAAGCTAGTTTTGCAGTGCTGTTAGAGGAACCAGAGGGTATGAAATGGGATGTCATAGGGCTTAGTAAGATTACGAAGCCAAATGAGGCAGATACTGTACTGAAGGAAGTGCATGTACTCTGTAATGGAGGTTTACCGGAGAGGCGAGAACTAGAAGTAGGGTTCCTTGTAAATACCGTTAGTGCTGGTAATATAGATGAACTCTATAGCATTAATGAGAGGGTGGCAGGCATCGCAATTAAGCTTAGTAAGCGGTATAAACTGAAGGTTGTACAGGCCGACGCACTTACATGTAATCATGCTGTAAGGCAGTTGAAGGCTTTTACGAAGACGTAGTATCGGCTTTGCGAAAAAGAATGACTGAGTATACCATACAAATGGGCGACATAATGTGCTAATGGCAATGCTAAGGTAGGGAAAAGCAAGCAGGATACCAGGAAGTGGGTGAAAATGGTATTGGTTCTAAAATTACCAGGGGGGGGGGGGGGTTACTAGTTGAGTTTGCAGAGCGCAAAAACTTAGGAATCATGATTACTTTTTTCAGCAAGCGGAAGAACCGGAAGTGGACATGGAAAAGTCCTTAGGGGGGACTAAAAATGAAACTGGCTTCATACTATGTTCTAATCCAGCCATTATACACGATGTAGGGGCAATCTGAAAAGTGCGATGCAGTGACCACGGGATGATAAGGTCTGCAATTAGTCGAAGTCAGAGGATAGGACAAAAGAGACTGGTAAGAAAGAAGTCCATCAACGAATCTGCGTTGATGGGGAGGGCGGAAGAGTTCAGGATCTCGGTACAGAACAGACATTCATTTCTAAACGAGGATGAAGAGATTAGCCGAGAAGCATTGAGCAAAACTTTCAGAGATAATATTACTGAGTGCTCTGTAGAAGGAGGCGGTAGTATAGTTAAACGGAAACCGCCAAGCTGTCTAAGGAGACGAACGATTTGAATAATAAACGCCAAAGTATAAAAGGTTCAAATCCAACAGACCAGATAGAATTAGCAAAGATATCAAACCTAATCAATAAGCACAAAGTGGCCATATAAAGAAGTGTAACATGGAGAAAATTGAGCATGCTCTAAAGAAAGGGGGAAACCTTAAAACGGTGAAGAAATTGGGCATAGGCAAAAATCAGATGCATGCCCTAAAGGACAAGGCGGTCAACGCCATTACGAATTTGGACAAGAGTCAAAGTAGCCAAAGAGTTCGATACTTATCTCTACAGTAGCTAAAGTAGTCAGGACAACAATGAGATTGAAAGTAGGGAAAAACAGTCAGACGTTCCGCCAGTGACGAAGGGCGAGGTTAAGAAAGCGACAGGAGCTATGTAACGAGGGAAAACAGCTGGAGAGGATCAGGTAACTGTTGATCTGTTGAAGGGCGGGGGTGGGGGGAATATCATGCTAGCAAAACTAGCTACCCTGTATACGCAGTGCGTGGTATCATCGACGGTACTGAAAACCATGGAAGAACGCAAACATTATCGTAAATCATATTCTAAGGGACGCTAAGGACCTGGAAAATTACAGAATTATCAGCTTACTGTTACGTAGAAAATATTACAAAGGTAATCTCTAATAGAATCAGGACAACATTAGATTGCAATCAAGCAAACGATCAAGCAGGTTTTCGGAAAGGGTACTCTACTATCGATCACATCCATGCCATCAACCATGTGACAGAAAAACGCTCGGCATATAACCAGCCTTATACATAGCATTCATTGATGATGAAAAAGGATTTGACTCAGTAGAAACCACGGCGATCATGCAGGCATTGCGAAGTCAGGGTGTAGACGACTCGTACTAGAAAGTATTGGGTGATATATTAGTAGCTGCGCAAAAATTATAGTTCTGCATAAAGAAAGTAAAATTACTATGAAGAAATTAGTTAGGCAAGGCGGCACGATCTCCCCAGTACAATTCACAGCTTGCTTAAAGGAAATATGCAGAATTGGGAGCAGTTGGGGATAAAGGTAGATGGAGAATACCTCAGTAATCTGCGATTTTCTGATAACATTGCCTTGCTAAGTAACTCTGGGGGAGAACTACAAAGAATAATTCATGACCTAGAAAGGAAAAGTAGAAAGGTAGGCTTGAAAATCAATATGCAGAAGACTAAGGTAATGTTCAACAGCCTCGGGTAGGAACAGCAGTTCATGTTAGGCAGCGCAGCGCTGGAAATAGTAGGCGAATATGTCTACTTAGGACAGGCGGTAACAGCAAATCCGGCGTATGAAAGGAAAACAACAAAGAGAAGAAGACCGAGATGGAGGACATTTGGCAAGCACTCGCAGATTGTGACTAGCTGCATACCGGTATCGCTCAAGAGGGGAGAGTACAACAGTCGCATCTCACCTGTACTCACCTATGGGGCTGAAACGTGGAGGCTAACCAAAAGGGTTCTACTTAAGTTGAGGACAACGCAGAGGGCTATTAAACGAAAAATGGCAGGGGTAACGTTAAGTGATAGGAAGCGAGACGAGTGGGTCGCAAGAATAACTCAAGTTGCTGACATTCCAGTGAAAATCAAGAAGAAATGGGCATGGGCAGAGCATGTGGTGTGAAGAGAGAATAACCGGTGGTCGCTTGTCGCTTAGGGTAACAAACTGGATTCCAAGGGAAGGAAAGCGTAGCAGGGGGCGGCAGAAAGTTAGATGGGTGTATAAGGTTAATAAGTGGATGCTGCAACACAGAACCGGGTTAATTGGAGGAATATGGGAGAGGCCTTCGCCCTGCAGTGGGTATATTCAGGCTGATGATGATGATCACTAACAATCAAAATGCCCTAAACACTCTGAAGAACCAACTCATGAAAGAAAAGTTTTAGATCTTAGAAAGCAGGTCCAAGAGTGGCCCGTTAACACTTCTAGAGAGGGCGCTTTCGGAACGAAAGGATTATGCGTTGACATTTTGGTTTCTAGGTTTCTAGCTGGTTTGGCTTACGGGGTTTAACGTCGTAATGCGACTCGCACTATGAGGGACTCTGGAATGGAAGGCTCCGAAAATTTCAAACACTTCAGATGTTTTAGCATAGAATGCCATCGCACTGTGCGCGAATCTCTTCCTCTCGCCTCCAAGGAGAACAGCCGCACCGGCCGAGAATTTGTGCTATTGGTATTGGCAGTCGAGTGTAAATATTTCACTTTTTCCGACTGCGAGCATCAGATTTTACTTTTATTTTCTCAATACATGTTGCGTTCGTATTTAATTTATTGCCGACAGTTGGTGCTGATGCGTCAACGTATTTGCGTGCACGAGTTTGTAAGCAGGTACGATAAGCAAAAATGCGAACATCGCTACTCCTACTTCATTGCTCAGCACAATTTCTTGCCGCCTTGCAGGTCCCTGAGTGGAAACAAACGTGCGCTTATGTTTGTCCATGGTGCAATAACGAATGTTTATAACCTGTTTTTTTCATCATAATGGCACACGCGCGACGACATGAAGTTGAAAACATGAGCGCGTCGGTGCGGCGTTGCATGTGATGAAGACGTTCGGTAATTTACATAAAATTTATGCCTAACACTGTTGTGTGTTATATTGCCGCAATATTAAATTATAGCACCGCCATGTGGTCAACATGGTCCGCGGTGGGAAGGCAAAGGGACCACACTCGGATGCTAAGCCTTTCAAGCAGCGGCTCGCCTTGCGCACATCTGTCGTGTCCGCTGTGTGTAAGTGGGTGTGGGAGGCACCCATAATATTTTCACACTTGGGATGGACTCCGCACCTCACCAAAATGTCCAAGAAGCCAGTTGAGCTAATTAAGCAGGTTTACTGACACCAAAATACCACACAAGTATTGGCGAATGAGGACACGGCTGTGCCAGCCGACTCGCGAGCGAGATGCCAGAAAACAAAGAAAGCGAACATGCGCTAGTATCCCTATCTCGACTACATGGCGGAGCAATAATTTAACATTTTGGCAAACGTGGTAATGACGCATCACGAAGGCACTTTTGAGGTACTTATTTTTGGTTTTTGAAACTGAGTTAAACAGAAGGAAAGTTCTTATTATCAGCGGTGGTTAAATACACAGAGGTATCTACGCCAGTGCTCATCGCCACCCCACTAAACCCAGTTACCATCTGAACACTATAAGACCCTTGACCCAATGTATTCATCAGTTAGGATCTTGATCGCCATTTACTGCTGCGAGTTGTTTACGGAGAAACTACATACCGCACAAGGTGCGCTGTTGTTAACAAATTCAATTCGTCTTTAAGAGTGATTTAGCTATATGCTTATGTATTTATTTTCAGCACCGAGAGGACCACACAAAATTTAGCTTTTGTCACCTATAAAAATACTCCGACAGGTCAAAATTAGGTGCTAAGGATCAATAAGTCTGACTCAGGTCTTACAAAGTAAAGTATACCGATATACTCACCCGTGAACTCCAAACTAAGGTAGTTAATTCCGGTGCAAATTTGAGGTACCACATCCAATTAAGCGCTTTCCCTGAAAAATAAACAAAATCAATTTGAGATTTAACAAAGGAAAAGAAGCCTCTGACAAACTCCGTTGAGCTCGAGCCAAGGCACAGTGAAATTAATCTTTGGTCCAGCAAAGTGAAACGTTTATATTCCACTTGACACCGAGAATAGAGATGTCGCTGATGGTCAGTACAGGTACCTAGGCTTGCTGAAATATACCGGATGCCACATGTGGGAGCATTATTTCTGGCTCTCGAAGGACATGCTCACATTATGAGCAGCGGATTTGAAACGCAAGGGTGTCGGTAACTATTTAAATAAAGCGAACACAGAGCAAATTATTTAATCCCAGTGTTATGCACTTAACGCAGTATAGCCTCGTTACGAGTCATATTTAATTTGTGCAATCAGCCAAAGATTAATGGTAGAGTTGATATCAAGTGTTTCTGAACTGAATTTTATTCCACACATAAGGCCTTATGCCCACCTTTATGTTCCCATGAAGTTGTAGGCCTATGTAGGCCTCTATATTCTATGAAACGGGAACCGAACTCTCCAGGGCCCTTGGATCCCAGATCAGGGACGCTACTCCTATAGATCACGCGGGGACGTTCGAATGGTGGGTGGCATGAATGTCGGGTGGTATTTAACAAACTGTGGGAACATACCGACTGCATGCTAGTGATTCCATGTGAGATAACAAAGGCGCGAATGAAGGAATACATGATTAATCAGTACCAAACTTCATGTACGATAAGGACCATCCGCAATGCGAGCCGTAGATGGGAACCATAAAAAGCTCCCACGTCGTATACACTTGGAGGTGGTGCTGAAGTGTGCCCTCATAGTATCCTGCGGGCTCCAATTTTCCTCATTTGGTAGGTGGCGTATGCGCTTCAAAGATTCCGGGGCTAAAAATGAAGCATGTACACTTGTCGGGGGTGGCACCTTGTGCCAGTATCAGCTACTAGGGCCTGTCTGTGCTACGAAATTTCACTTTCATTTTACATTTACTTCCCACCAAATTTCACCTCGCAAATCTAGAATCTTACTCTTTTGATGCTGTGAAATTGCTTGCGTTGATAAAAAACGACTGAAGGCGAGTTACGTTATGGAAGCACCGCTTCTTCTAACAATTTCCAGAATTTTCAGACCTATCTTCAATAAGTTAGGTAAGATGCGGTACCGCTGAGGTGCGTTTCCGAGGTTAACGCTGTGCATCAAGGCAGGATCGTCTACTACTTCTACTTCCGGTACCTGCAGCTTCCTATTTCGGTGTATCTGCAATACATGCAGTCTCAGTGACGACATCGGTTATTATAAACAGTATTATAGCTGAGGCACTGCTAACTTTACTACATCATCATAAAATGAACCCGTAATGCCCAAAGGTATCGGATAAGGACACTGATGGATAGTCCTGAAAGGTAAGTGTATGCTTTCATGGTTCACAGGATGTCTGATTGTAAACTGTTCGCTGAAGGGTAGTGCAACAGCCAATTTTATGTGCATTACAGAGATGATAAAAGTTAACATAAATTTTTATACCTATGGTTCTTCCCAGCCGAAACCTCTAAAGCAAAGATAATAACTCAAGGTTGCATTTTTCTCACAGGGCTTGAACTGCTGCCAGTTGGCAGGTGCCACTGCGCGCTCAAGCAAGTAGCGCGCTGCTGGGCTTTGGCAAAATTTTATTGAGTTTGTTTTCACTGCATGTCACATTTTGTGCATACACTGTTAATCTGGTTCCAGATATGTGTAAAAAAGTCCCAGTTATAAGAGGAAGTACCACTAATAACTGGAACTGTTATGACGCGTTTGGGGAACAAGATTAAGAGTGTACGTCATACATCAGCGTTGAAACTCACTGATCTTGCGATAATCTAGAACAATAAGCCAGGTCAAAGCACACCTAAATTTGCATAGCAGGAGATTACACTTAGACTAAAAGATAACACCAAGAGATGAGCCAAAACGATGAAGTTGCAACTAAAACTAGCGGCAAAAGACGATTCATCCGTGTTCCTTCGCGTTGACTTCAAAAACGCACCTATCCTATTATTCCGTGTAAAGATCAAATACTGAGCGGAACGCCTCAGTCAACTTCAGTCAGAAGGTTTAATATCCCAGGCGTCAGCCGTTGGTGGATGGGTAGCACAATCAAAGACGCTCGGGTCCTGTAAAAGCGACAAAGACGCCGTAGGATTGCAGTGTCAGAAAACACAGCCAAGACGTGATGAATCTAGCAACTACAGTCTCCCATCCTTAAGGAGAGTATTTTCTTTGCTCGTTTTAGAAAAATGAACACCTTCGTTACCGTGTGGTCAGCGGATTAGAGAGATTAAGTTCGGAGAAATCAGCAACTGAGAGCACACCGGTACAGGTGCCCTAAACACAGACCGCAGGAATCCACACCTATCTGCTCGGCTCCGAAACAATACAATAAAAAAACAAAATCATTAACCTGGTTTAAAGTACGGTTTTTATGATTGAAAAGTTAGACCAAACGTGGGCGATTTCACTAAGAGGCGTGGGAATGCGGCGGGTAGCGAACAACTGCTTAGGCTTCACGACTTCTACACTACACTACACTACACTTCTACACGGACTTTCAGCACAAAATTATTTATATGTCCGTCTGATGCTTGAACCGGGCCGATGTTAAGGAGTAACTTCACATTTCAACGGTCACCAACAACCGGCAGTTTGATGTTTACTGAAACTTTGCTGCTTTAGCAATGTCTACTTTTTATATTCATGCAAAATAAGTTAATCACCTAAATTATCAGATAAGCTTGCCACCTTCTCAATCAGCAGGAGGAGAAAAGGCAATTTTGAGATGGATTGCTCGACGTAATTTTCGTGACGTATTCAATGCGTCGTTAGCTGCCCTTAAACCGAGCCTTGTATTCTGCTTGCTGTTTCTTGCTGTGTCAAAGCTCCCTTTGTTCCTCATTTTGAAAACCATTTATAGCAGCCCGGAGAGGAAAGCTTGAAAAATAGGGAAATTCTTTACTGAGCTTTAAGAGTACGACACGTTCGCTGATGAATTCCGCCAGTGCCAGGGGTCTCGTATTCGGGTGCGTAAGCGCACATATTGCCATTCGTTTAACCATGCAAAATTTAATTTCTTGCATGGTGTTATTTTATTTTTTTAATACAGTCTTTCAAAACATACCGGGCAGGTTTTCCCCGCCTTGCGGTTCTTGGACGCGCCGCCCGTGTGGTCCGTGGCAAGACACGTCTCAAGGAGGCGGGTGCAGCATGGCACATCGGCGCACCAAGGATTATCTTGCGCAGGTTGTTGCCATGACAACGAAGGATCTACGTCATCAGCCGTAGTCGGCTGTGATTCGATGCGGACAAAAGAAAGAGACATTCTTATGCTGTGCGATGTCAGTGCACGTTAATATTCCCCAGATAATCTAAATTACTCCGCAGCCTTTACTCCTTCACCTCTTTTTTTCTTTCCGCTTGCCCCAGCTTTCTCCATTCTTTTGCGGCAAGGTTAGCTGTCCACTGAAAGTGAGACAGATACTACGCCTATACAAACAATAGAAAAGAAATAGGAAAAAAAATATCGCGGGTTTAAAATGGGGTGTTACAAGGGCTATCACGGCTACTCTAAAGGCGAACCATGATCGTCCCCTTAAGCAGTATTTAAAACAGTGAAACCATGAATAACCATGTTTAAAACAGTTTTGATTCTGTCAACAGGTTTTAGGCACGCTTAAACTCCAACAGTTGTGTTTTTTTACGAATGGAAGACGTATGATCTGTCTCATTTGTCAGTAATCATTCGGCCGAAGTAAGGCAAAATCTGAAGTTCCGCCTAGTGTAAAAGAGTTTATGCTCTAAAACCGGAGGAGCACAACTTGTCTTTGGTTTTCTGCCGCATCAATCCACAAACATTGACACTCTTTCTATTATCAAGCATTGCTTTTCAACCTATTTCAAGGAAGATGTCTCCCTAGCGTTGAGGCTAGCGCGTGCCAGTGTTGTCCGAAGTTTCAGAGTTTGGTTTACACTATTTGATTAGTGAATTTCGTTTCAAGGAAGATCACTAAGAGTAACTTTATTACGAAGTCCCGAATTCTCTGGACATATTAGGAATTTCGAGTAGCCGACTCCTCGTTACTGTTCTGCTGACCGGTGCCTGTAACGATACAGATTTGCTAGCTGGTACAAACCAGCTCTGATCCCATGTAAACGGTATGCAGGTCACAAAGATTACGGTATGCGTAATGGTTGTGAATAATATTTCTGTATAAATATCGCTCGACAACACATTTAGGAGCACTGCTTCTTGAACGCCAATCGTATACGAGGAAAAGCCGATAAATACGATCACCTTTTATATTCACCCCACATATTCATGCTGACTGTAATACCTGAGAGTGTTGCTTCAGTTTAGTAAGTAGAAACATTACGAAAGTTATACTATATTCCATGCTCAATTCACTACCTACATACAGCCACTTACACAGTTATAAAGCATCCACACTGGCTCAACGTTGGTGTTTTGATATTTCCACCTGGGACCGTAGGGTTAAATATAGGCATGTACTCGTCAGGTATGAAACTTTTCGGTAACTGTTTGTTTTTACTGCAACTGGTAATATCTATTGCACTTCTTCCTTCATATACACGAAACTCATCCTATGCCTTTATAAACTACGTGTGGTATACTCGAGGAACCACGAATTATGGAATAACGAGCAACCGGTAATTTTCGCACGTACAAGAAACACACTGTAAAAGAGGAGCTATTTATGAGAACCAAGGGGGCAACGTTTGACAATCATACTAATCGACTATCTTGCAGTGGTCTAGACGCAAGGACGCCTGTTACGAGAAAAGGCCAAATCACAGTTCGGTAAAAAAACTTTGAAGGTACCTTCGAAGAACGTAACCTTGGCTGCAACACTTTGGAGTTGTGCAAAGCCATGTTTCAGTTTCGGATCGACAATCAGCGATATCTGAAAGTATTGCGTAACGGCTGTGGGTTGAAGCCCTAGAATCCAATACATGCTGATCAGCCTCTAGAGAAGTATTCTTTTATTATTAAAAACGGCTAATTCAAGCCTACCGGTGCTGGCGCGCCAAGCTCTACGCATTGAGATCAGCTTGATTCCGGGACAACCTGATAGGGATAGTAAAGACAGCCTCTCTCGAGCTTTCATAACGCCAGTCACTGCTACCCCACAACTTTCATTTCATTTTTCATTTAATTTCATTTAATAATACTGGCAGCCTATGCAGGCTATTACAGATGTGGAGAATAAACAAAACGCACAAAAAAGGAGCCCATTACAACAAAAGTCCCACACAAAAATACAAGCAAATGCACTGGACGTAAAGCAGAAAATCAAACAATACAGCAAAAAAAATGAGACTGATTATGCAGAGGGTCAACTTTTATATAGGTATGTTATGTTCAAAGTATGTTTTCAGGCTTTCAAGAAAGACACCTAGGGTATTACTTTTTACATTGAAGTCAGGCAGCATGTTGCACACTTTAATCACTCGAGGAAAAAAGCTGTATTTAAAACAATCATTATGAGAAAGCTGCACAGAAATTCACATACTATGGCGATGTTTTGATGGCTCATTGGGGTGTATTGCAAAATAGTGTGATGTGGTAATCTTAAAGTGACCATGGATTAGAAAAAAGAGATACTTCAGCCTTTTTATCTTAGTGCGGCATTCTAGTTTTTCGTGGTTGGCTGATTTGCAAAAATTCGGTTGATGAATCGGTTCTGCGAGTATTTATTGTAGATGAAACGGGAAACAAGTCCGAACTTTTTAATTTTTTGTTTTGTTAGATGCGGTTTAGGTGTACCACACAATGTTCCCATATTCAAGTTATCGGTCTTACCCGGATCCTATAAGTGAGTATTTTGATACCGGAAGTTGCACTGCGGATATTACGACCTAGCCCCCATATTACCCTGTATGCTTTAGGGCATACATTATTAATGTGCGTTATTTCAGCGTAGGTCCAAACTGAAGGTCAAACCAAGATACTTATGCTGTTGGACCCTATTAACTTATTTACCTGCAATGTAGTAAAGAAATGTAACAGACATGATTACATATTTATCAGGGTTGAGTACCATTTGCCATTTAGCGCACCAGTTTTCAATTTCTTGTAGATTAGTGTTCAATTCTTCTTGGTCACTTGCGGACTTGATTGTTTTGTACACCACACAACCAACAGCGAACAGCCTGACGAGAACAGATTTTGGAAGATCATTTATAAAAACCAAGAATAAAAGGGGGCCCAGGACATTTCCTGCGGCACACCTGAAAGAACTGGGGAAGAAGTCGATTTAGAATATTTTAGATATACGAACGTTTTTCGGGAGGTGAGGTAGGGAAGAAAACCAGCTTGTTATTTTGGGGTTTCTGAATACGGCGTTAATTTTAAGCAGCAACTTTGGACGGGATACCCTATCGAATGCTTTTGCAAAATCCAGGCATATTACGTCCGTTTGACCACGGCAATTTATTCCTTCGGAAAGATCATGAACGGTTTCTATAAGCTGACTAACTCTAGAAAGACCGTTTTGGAACCTATGTTGAGAAGAATGAAGTATGTTGTTATTATCAAGGTACGCCATAAGCTGCTTAAATACAATGTGTTCAAGCAACTTGGAACATATACACAGAAGAGAGATTGGTAGGACATTTATTGACACCAGATGTAGAACCACACTTATGGATCGGAATAAGTTTGGCGTGCTTCCAAGCGGACGGGAAAGACCCTGTGGTAATAGATATTTGAAAAACTTTCGTGAAATCTTTGGCAACCCACTCTGCATATCTGAACGGAAGTTTGTTTGGGATTTCATCGGGGCCTAGGCTTTTCTTTACTGATAGTTGAAGAAGCAAGTTTAGAACTCCTTGCTCTGTGATATATATGTCTTGAACTGGTGGGCCGACAGGTGAGTCTATTAAATTTGGTGACAAACCGTCCCAAAAAGTGAAAACTGAAGAAAAACAAGAATTAAGGCTTTCGGTACGTTCTTGAGTATTATATCCGCCACTTTGAGTCTTCGCTGGATTGACATATCGGCAAAATTTTCAAGGTGCCTCAGTTAAAAACTTTTTGAGTGTCACATTATAAAACTTATCGTTAACTACTTTGACAAGACTTGGCTAATGACTATTCCGATTTGATCAGACCTATTCCTGTTTGCCCTCCGTTTACGTTTTAATTTTTGTTTGGCGTGTATGATTTTTCTCGTGATCCAAGGATTCCTCTTGTACATTTTAGGCGCTTGAGAATAAACTGCTTAATACAATGCTCGACCAAGTTTGAGAAGTAAAGCCAGAGTTCGTCAACTGTAGTTCCGTTTTCGACAAGACATAAAATCATCAAATGAACGCTCGAGGTAGTTCAAGACAGCAACATCGTTAGCGGCCGCAATGTTTCGGACCGTCTTATGAATGTTGTGCGAATAATCTGGTATCATGTCTAAATCCCTTATTACCATTTTATGATCAGATATACCCTCGTGGAGTTCACATGTATGTAGATACGGTAACAGTTCGGAGGATACAAAAACTAGGTCAAGAAGTGATGATGTCGCTTCACATATTCTTGTGTAACCTTCGATAACTTGTGTTAGCTTATAACAAAAAGCAGGTTCTACCAAATTCTCGCAGCTAGGTATATCCGTTGTACTAAAGGAGAGTGCATTCCAATCGATTCCTGGAAAGTTAAAATCACCTAAAAGCAGGATTGGGTTATGATTTAACTTTGCATCCATGAAATTTCATAGATTAACAAGAATACCCGAAGAGTTGTCTGGAGCTCTATAAACACCACCGACAAACACGGAGTGGTTGTTCAAATTAATTTTATTCCATGCTGATTCTATAATAGTTGGAACATCCAACACAGAAAATATTATATTGCTTTTAACCATAATTGCCACTCCACCAGCTCTTTCTATCCTACCTTATCTTACTATTGTATAGTTTGGGCACGTGACCTCCGCATCTGAAACGTTCTGATGAAGCCAAGTTTCAGTTATTACCAAAATATGAGGTTCGTGCAAGATAATACTTTCAATGGCGGCTACTTTGTTGACAAAGCTTCTGGAGTTTATGATTATAATCTAAAGAGATGCATTGGGAAAAGTATTGAGTCACACATGCTCGCTTTTTGCTGGAGCATTACACCTCACTCTCTCACCTGTGACTTCATCTGACGCGTATAGGACGTCGCTAATTTTAATCTTATCGAAGATTAATTTAACGTTCGTGCCATTGCTCCTCTCCACGTCTTAAGAATCCCAAAGCTTCTTTCGGATCTCAACAACACATTTAGAATAGTGTTTTGATATGCTCGTTTAGAGAAAACTAACTAAAAGACATTGTTTTTGCACGTTAACACAATATTATCTTCACAATGTTTCATTTCTTCGCTAACAGCCACTATCGGCATAAGCGTTGGCGAAATATTATTCAGGGAAAATATTCCCACTCAACCCGTCGCCCATTATGTATTCAAGATCATACAAGAGCATGCTGTATTCACTTTACAAATGCTTCATAGTTGCTTCATCGTTACTGGAAGCAGCCGTGTTCCATGCGAAGAAGCTATCTTTTGATTTCACCGTAAGATACTTTAACTAGAACCTCTTCTCAAGTACTCGTGGTCACTATTCGTATAAAATGATGCCCAATACATATCCCACGCATATAACCAATTAAGGACCGGTGCGCTTGACTTCACAGTAATAGCTATATTTTTTTAACGACTAAATCATTAGCAGATTTAAGGTTTCCTATTTAGCGCATTTCATACGCGCCTGCCCGATTGGCCGTCTCACAGCTTCGGTTCTTTCAAAGGAAAATGTGCAGTTGGCCGTAATATATGCGATCGTGTGGATATATATGTAGGTTGAATCATTTCCTCCTCCTCTGTCCGCACCTGGTTTTGCTCGAGTGTTTGGACGCTCTCTGACATAGCACGCATGTTTAGAGCTCCAGGATCACGGACATAGCCTTGTTGCTATGCGGAAGCCATTAAGCGTAAAACGCACATAACCACGTCAGGACTACAAGTTCGCCACCACATTTTAGTGGTTACCATTCGGGTCCAACTCGCCGGTGCCATGCCACACTAGGCTGAGAAGTCTAATATGACGAAAGACAAGTGACTACGTGTGCATGCGCTCTGTTGCCTTCGCCATCCGAGTTCCTGCCTGGAGAGTACGAAAGCTCTTTGCTCACCAAGCGTTGCCTCCCGGTCATTCCTTCGTAGCCACGGTGCATACGTGTTGCACAGTGTGAAAACGGCTCAACGTATATTCAACCGCAGATCCCGGTCAGCGCAGTAGCGACACCGCATAGCCCCTGGAAGATGTACGATGAGAAATCCGTAATTGGACGGCCTGCTGTAAGAGTGACCCAATTTTAAAGTGATTACTTAGGCATTGTTTTGACTGAATTCTATTTATCTAACAGTCGGTGCTAATTTGAAGGAGGCTAGTCGAATTGCATATAGGAAAATCATTGTTCATTCGTTTTTAACTGCAACCTTAGTTAGAAAATGATGATCACACCAAGCACTATTACGCGGCGTTAGGCCAAAGGAAAAGCTTTAAGGGCCCAATTGTGCCTGACTGTAGACTGAATCGCATGCACAGAACGCACGAGGCTTTGCGGGATGAATTCGGTGTTGTGTCATCAGATAAAACGTCAAGGTGGGCTAACGGATAATAAGTAATCGCGCGTTTGCACATGAATGATATTTTCACTATTGCTACAGAGCAGACTAAAGAACCTCTCCTTTGCCTCTAGCAAATGTACAAAGAACCTTTATTATTACCCGTAATACGCGGAAACACACTAGGCAGCTTAACGTGAGAAAGCGTTGGTGCCATCATGCAACTCCCAAGCGTCAGTAGTAGCTCAACCTACAAAGCAGAAGGCTTCCACTATGCACAATATACATTTTACTAACGAGGTACTAACCTATCATTGGAACCGAACGTCAACTATATTACTATGAATGCTAACCGCTCGTTAGGCTACTTGAAACGTAATTGTCCAAACATTCCTTCATCCGTTAGACTTCAACATTACAAAACATTTGTCTGTCTAAAACATGAATATGTAGCATCTGTATGGAATCGTGGCCTTGATTGCCTAATAACCTCAGTCGAAGCCATTCAGAGTCGATCTGTTCGTTACAATACTTCGTAATTACCATCGTACCGCCACCAAAACTGACATGAGAAACACTACACCTCCCTGCTCTATCACCGATACTTCAGATACTCAGTCTACGACTAATATATAAAATATACTATCATAATACACTTCACAGTCATTTTCTTCGTCGTTTCCTCTTACATATCACCTCGTGTAGACCATTGTCATAAAAATGGCTCAACATATCCCACAAGCGCTTTTTACAGTTCATTCCTGCCGCGTTCAGTTATTGATTGGAACCACCTTCCCGCGGCGTTAGTAAAATAACCAATATAAAATTATTCAGAAATGTCTTAGTGCACAATATGGGGTTCTAAATTGATAAACGTTGCATCGTTTATAATTTTTCGATTTGTACCCTTTTATATTTTCCTGTGCTTTCTCTTATTGATCAAATGTTTTCTTGCATATCACTCCACTCTTTAACGCCCGACCCGGACCCTGAATGAATAAATAAATAAATAAATAAATAAATAAATAAATAAATAAATAAATAAATAAATAAATAAATAAATAAATAAATAAATAAATAAATAAATAAATAAATAAATAAATCTCGCATGAGTTCGGTAATTTCAGACATGCGGCGACAGTTAATTCAGATCACAAGTACTGTTTTCATTTTTTTCTCCTTCCAGATATTCTCTAGTAACGCCGGGCTTGACGAGGATTTTCTGAGGAAATGCAGCCGTCTGGAGGAGGCCTGATTATCGGCCGAACAGAAGCCTCGACACTGTCGTATTAAAATGCACAGCTCCCTATGCAAATACCGTCCATGTCCACAATCTTGTTCCCTCGGAAGTTACAGGTATGAAAATGAGCTGAAGGCCGCCTTAACTATTGCTCGCCTGAAATTCAATTCAGTTCAATTCAATTCGGTTTATTTTCCATCAAAGCGGCAGGGGCTCGAACAAAAGTGAAAAACACTTCACTTGACGAGGTTCAAGCCCCTGTGTACAAGGCATACAGCGGTCGTACAATACAGCATACAGCGGTCGCAAATGTTTAAATAAGCAGTGCATAATCTGCAGGACAACCTTTTATAGAAAAAAAATAAATGTGCAAGGACATTGCATAAACTGAAGCAAACATAATAAAATAAAGCTTCATTTGTATGTTCAAAAATTGCTCAATCAGTATAATGAACACAGTACATATATACAGTATGGACAAAAACAAACAAAAAAAAAGATATAAAGAAATAGTCATCATTATACAATTCTTTACGAAGGTACCATCTCTATTATGATGCAAAAAAAGTCTTCAACGTTGACATAGTAACATTTTCTACCATAATATTGTTAGTGTGGAGATAATTAAGTAACGATGGAAGTGAAAATTCCAACATTTGACGGCTAAAGGTTGTGCGTAAAAAAGGAACTTTCCAAATTTCTGGTGACCGGGATGTAGACCTACCCTCCCTTAAACTTAAATTTGCAATGAATGTGATAAAGGCCTCATTGTTATGTAGACCTTGCTTGTACCTTCTGGCCAAGGTGAAAGAGTAAAGATTATGTATGGGAAGTATTTTAAACTCCGTGAAAAGGCTTTTGGTGTGTGTATTTGGTTCTGCACCTGCAATGAGTCGAACGGCTTTCTTTTGTAGAATGAAAATTTGGTTTAAATTTGTGAAGGTAGTGTTACCCCAAACAAGAAAACGGCCTCGGCGGCAGCTTTTCGGTGCAGGCGAAAAGCAAGGCGTCCGTGTGCTGTGCGATGTCAGTGCACGTTAAAGAACCCCAGGTGGTCGAAATTTCCGGAGTCCTCCACTACGGCGTCTCTCATAGCCTGAGTTGCTTTGGGACGTTAAACCCCACAAACCAACCAACCAGTAATTTACATTGGACATAAATAACGAATTAAACAAATGAAGTTTAACAGCAGGCGGTAAGAAATCACGTTCGCAAGACGTCGCTGCGTTCGATCACGCCATTGGCAAATCTCCAGGTAGCGGCGTGAACTGTACTTCGTCTTGTCATTGTAAAAGTCTAAAGGTGTGTGCGAGATATATTAACATAAAGCGACCAAAATATAGTGCCAGCAGTAAATTCCTTAAGGATGCTAAAATATAACGCTGCGAACTGCCTAACGTATCGCCTAGGTATCCAAGGATTACGATGACGCATGGTTACTTCTTAGATATGCTGTCGCATTAATCTATAACATATGCACGTAGCTCTTCCGGAACCTTGCAGTATTTTCGGCCCGATACCAGGCTATGACGATTCTACTTCCGGGTGCTTATTTATCCATTCTGATTAGGTTCGCACACGATGTTCAAGGTGACGAATGTAAGCTATGAAACGAGTAATACAGAAATACTGGCAGCAGAACACAGGCCATGGGTGGGCATAACATTTTGCTTATAGGTCCTACCGTACGGTGGGGGCAGTGTACGTGTTCTCTGCTGGTCACATGTGAGGAAGGGAGGCTTACTTGAGCTCTATCTCATAAGAGTACAGAGCACACTTCGCTCTGGATACTACTTCATTTCCTGCAGTGCATTGCAGAGATCAGCCATGTTTCAGCAACAGTTTCAGCAACAGTTTCAGCAACAGTTTCAGCAACAGTTTCAGCCATAAAAACCGTTCAGTGACATTATTTTGCGTAATGCTCCTCCGACTGAGCAGAACACACGCTGGCTCCATGTAGAGAATTCGGGTCTCAGAAAGTGATGTTTGAGATGAACGTCGGTTTCTTCTTGATAGGCCTGGACTATTGTTCATGCAAAGCAAAGGAAACGCTCCAAACACTCGTCACTATATATATATATATATACCGCAACTTAGCCACCACATCACCTACGATTGTAAGAGAGCATATATATATATATATATATATATATATATATATATATATATATATATATATATATATATATATATATATATATATATATGTATATATATATGTATGCTCTCTTACAATCGTAGGTGATGTGGTCGCTAAGTTGCGGTGCTCATAATTGGCTGTCACATAGCGATGGAGCGCAAACGTTTTCAACACTGACAACCGGGACTCCGAACAAATCGGTACTACTCCTTTTGTGGCAGAGCTTTGTGAGAGAAGCACGCGCGATTCTGTCACTGAGCTGTGCGGTGCCACAGTGAAGTACAAAAAATGGGCCTGTTGGGGGCTGACACAGAGCAAACGCAGCAATTTATGATCTTTACGGCATGAGAATCAAGTGTTCAGCCAATGGCTGACTACCTCTACAGAATGTCTGACAAAGCCAAGAACTCACCCATGGACAGCAGGCTGTGATATTGAAAGCCAGGGAGCCTTGGGTCTAGTGGCAGGTACCGCATCTAAAGAAGCACCGCCCTGCAGAAGCAATGAGAAGGTTTTAGTGTGGTTCGTAAGAGAACGTCTGACAAAGCCAAGAACTCACCCATGGACAGCAGGCTGCGATATTGAAAGCCAGGGAGCCTTGGGTCTAGTGGCAGGTACCGCATCTAAAGAAGCACCGCCCTGCAGAAGCAATGAGAAGGTTTTAGTGTGGTTCGTAAGAGAGCGTCTGACAAAGCCAAGAACTCACCCATGGACAGCAGGCTGCGATATTGAAAGCCAGGGAGCCTTGGGTCTAGTGGCAGGTACCGCATCTAAAGAAGCACCGCCCTGCAGAAGCAATGAGAAGGTTTTAGTGTGGTTCGTAAGAGAGCGTCTGACAAAGCCAAGAACTCACCCATGGACAGCAGGCTGCGATATTGAAAGCCAGGGAGCCTTGGGTCTAGTGGCAGGTACCGCATCTAAAGAAGCACCGCCCTGCAGAAGCAATGAGAAGGTTTTAGTGTGGTTCGTAAGAGAGCGTCTGACAAAGCCAAGAACTCACCCATGGACAGCAGGCTGCGATATTGAAAGCCAGGGAGCCTTGGGGCTAGTGGCAGGTACCGCATCTAAAGAAGCACCGCCCTGCGGAAGCAATGAGAAGGTTTGGTATGGTTCGTAGGAGGACGTCTGACAAAGCCAATAACTCACCTATGGACAGCAGGCTGTGATATTGAAAGCCAGGGAGCCTTGGGTCTAGTGGCAGGTACCGCATCTAAAGAAGCACCGCCCTGCAGAAGCAATGAGAAGGTTTTAGTGTGGTTCGTAAGAGAACGTCTGACAAAGCCAAGAACTCACCCATGGACAGCAGGCTGCGATATTGAAAGCCAGGGAGCCTTGGTGCTAGTGGCAAGTCTCGCACCTAAAAAAACACCGCCCTGCAGAAGCAATGAGAAGGTTTTGGTATGGTTCGTAAGAGGACGTCTGACGAAGCCAATAACTCACCCATGTGCTATATATATTTGGTTTACAGGAAAGGGAAGGCCCTTTATCTGTCACACTTTATCCGGCAAATATGATTATGTGTTGCGTGTGTGTTGTGCTGAGTTTTATGGCACATAGGCAACTAAGGCCATCATGCGCCACACTCATTTTAAAAGCGGTTCTTGTGAAATATAACTCAGAGTTTATTTATTAGCTTTTCTTTTAAAATATCAAAAATAGAAGAAATTTCGACAATGGCATTCTCTCCTAGCAAAAAAACTTGGGAAATGGAATGTGCTTATATGAGTTTGGATGGTACACCACCGCTCCTGTTGCGTAGCGTTCCTTGGCGCGCGTACAAGTGTGAGGTTGCAGATGGCAGGAACGCTAGACAAGAATGCACCTCGCAGAATATGACAGATCCCGTGAACAACTCTCGCGCATGAAATTTCATTCCATGAACCTAGAAACGCTTCAGCCTTACGAAATATTGCTGGAAATCTCAACATGTTGTGGCTTGGTGGACACACGAGCATTGCTCTATCTTTCGAGCAGCTTTAAAAGAGTTGCGGGGTTAATGGGAGAAAGAGAGCTTGGATGAACTGCCGCATACAGAAATGTCCGCCTGAAGCATGCACCGACAGTAGGCTTGTAGAATGGCGTCACAGGGGCGGAGTATGCCACGTCACGCTCGCGACACAGCAAGTGCGTCTTGAGCGAAGGAGCAATCATGGTCCTGACAAGGTGCAAGTCACCACCGCCAGCAAACGTCAGGCGTTTTCGCAGAGTTGCGGAGGGCAACCAAAAACGAGGGCTAGCGATACAGTAATGTTGGCCGGAATATCCAAGTACGATAACGTCGTTAATAAGGCAGTCACCGTTGGAAAGGTGATCAGAGATTTAAGTTCTTGCACCACGCACTAATGCTGCTATGTTAACAGAGCACGCACTTGTGTACTGATAAAACCGATAAGGGTTTTACGTATGTCAGGAATTCCGCCTTGCGGTTTAAGGTATATACTAATCCAATTCAGAGATACTTACGCAAGGGCCAGCTGCTTGAAGCGCCAGGAACCGTCTGAAGTCCAGGCTTACCACTTTCATGCCTAAAACGCATCACTGGAACGAAGCGAAGTAGTGGCGCCTTTTGTCTTATGGTTTTGGTACGATTGAAGCATAAGATAATTAATTCTGTTAATGTTTCTCTGGTTGCGTGTGTAAGCGCATTTTAGGTTTTATAGCACATAAACAACTAAGGATATGAGAGGAAACATGCCTCAAAAGAGGTGGCTGCACTTATGAGATTCGTTTAATAAATATCCGTTTTCTCGAGAGATTTTTATTCCTAAATTTAGCAAATGGTGACATGTTATTTTATATCTTTTAAAAATACAAACCTTGCCAAATTGACAAAAAGATAAGCTTAAACTGGATATTCGAACCTTATGAAAACCCAGATGTTTGTTGCCGACGGCAAACTGTTTTCTTATTTTTGTACAAATTCGCAAAACTTGGGTAAGCTTCTCATATTTTATTAAAATTGCGGCATTGACATACCGTTCCGCGACTTACTGTTGCGAAGTACAGCGAAGTACGGGGCGGCCCTTACCCCGTCGGTAAAATGCCGATGGGAATCGCAAGCTGACATCGGACCAACCACATGCCCGAAGTGTTCCACACCAGCTGCAGAAGTGGATGTTCGCCACCTGCTATGGACTTGTGCAGGGACAAGGGCATCAAGGACACAGGTTCTGCGCGAAGTGGGACTAACCACAACAAGGGAAGAGGACTTTTCTAAATGGCTCACCGACAACGCTAAGAGCGGGAGCCTGCTCCGGTTCCTCACGGAAAACCATTTACATGAGTTTATATAATATGCCTTATGGCAAGCTTGCGTACAAAAAAAAGTACAGCTTAATAATAATGAAGGACTAAGATCCCCACAGGTCTTTTCCCACAGATCCCCACAGATTCCCGACCTACAGGTCTCTTAGCGAAATATGATAAATGCTATATATTGCATTCACTGTATGGCTAGAACGCCACCTTGCTTGTGATACTCAAGAACAGAAGTTGACCTGTCCACATATAATACCCTCACCCCTGTCTCCACCTTCATCACTCTAATGCTCTCCCCAAAAGTCTGAATTTGTGCATATACGCCCATCATCAAAGTGCACAGCCAAAATTACATTGTTTCTCAAGACAGAACCAATCCCTGAGCGCGTGGAAGTCCGGGTACTGGGGCACTTTATGCATCAACACAGGCGGTCAGAAACGACATTGGCCAAATTCCGTAATGCGGGGGACCAGGTGGGCCGCATTATTCGCCGGGTTTCTAACAAGCGTGGGGGGGCTGGGGTGGGGGGGTTACCATGCGGCTGACGGATGCGTTTGTAAGAGTCAAATTCTTTACTCGACTCCGTGTTTCCGCCTGCGGAAGCAAAACGAGGATTCACTCGAAGGCATCCTCCGCAAAATTATAAAACGGGCACTCGACCTCCCGTGAACACCTCCAATCAGCGTCGCCTGAAGTTGGGCATGGTGAACACATTTCAAGAGCTGCGGGAAGCCAACTTGAGCAACCAATATACGCGTCTCTCGAAGATATCATCGGGTTGCCACATCCTTGCCCGACTACATATCCAACATAACACTCACATTGAAAAGCGCGTGCGCATTCCATCACAGTGGAGACGCGCCCTTCACGTACGCCCTCTTCCCGCGAATATGACCCCGGTGGCCGGTGCCTGGCGCGAGCAGAAGCAGCTGGCTCGCCACTATGGATTAAAAACAGAGGTATTTTACGTGGACGCCTCCGGCCTTCACCGCAGTAAACGGGCTTGCCTTTCGAGCCCGGGACATAACATGCGGAGGAGGTCGCCATTGCGTTGGCTGCATCTCATTCCACTTCCAAAACATTAATTTCCGATTCGCTAGGGGCCTGTAGGAACGTCGAGCAAAACTGGGTGCGATACATAGCCTACCGCCTTCCACAAAACTCCGTATATACCGGGGACCCTGCTCTCCGGAATATTGTTTGGGCCCCTGCACACATGGGACTTAGGAAAATGAGGCAGTTGATGCCGCCACCAGCGCGCTCTCTTACCGGGCATTTTCCTCCAACCCGACAATCAGGAATTACAATGAAATCTTGCCTACTCTTTCACAGATACCGTTCTGCACTATCTGGCCAAAGTCTTCAGCCGCGCCCATGTCCCCGCTCCTCCGCCTCTAAAAGGCAGAGGAGCGGCTTCTGCTCCGTCGTTATACTAATGCTTTGCTGTGCCTGGCAGCTCTAAAACACGTTGACCCTCCTTTCTTGGGCAGCCGTCCGCACTGTGCGAAGTCTTCATACATCTAACATATAGCGTGGGCCTGCTTATCCAACCCTGCTATCTCCCCTAACCACAACCCCGCCTGGGAGGAGTGGGAGGCGACCCTGCTTGGCTGTTCTGGCCTACAGGCTCAAAAGGCCTTGGTCAAGCGCGCCCGCACAGCGGCCGACGACACTGGGGTCCCGTACTAGGGACTCCCCCTAGTGCTTGTAAGGACCAGCCCTTTAAGGGTTGATCCAATCACCTCCCTGTACATACAAATTTCGAGTTATTAAATGTCGTTCACCTCCTTCACAAATGTATATAGAGCGTGCCGAAGGGAAAATTTGACTTGATGTGGAATGTCCCTCAAAATGCTATGGAATAGCTTTCTTACCGTAAATATAAATTACAGCTGCCTTATCGGATGCTCGAAAGACTGGTCCACATCACGCTACGTCGTGACATGATCACCACTCCCTCAGAGGTTTAAGTGCTTACAGACAATAGATAAAAAGACGAGTGAAAAAACTGCCTTTAAACGCCATTTAGCAATAGCTATCTGGGATCGAGACATTCCTGGCAATGACCCATTTTATCGATATGCATGTGTCATTGCCGTTGTTTCTGTCGCTGTCGCTAGATGACGATTCTATGCTGTTTTCCCGAGCTCCGCCACCCGCTGTGTATTGTAGGTCAATTTTGCTAGCGGCTGTACAATAAATACATATCTTTATGGGTTACCATTCCTTCTACTCAGCAAAAGTTATAGCTTTGGATGTGGCCGTTTGCAGTTGTCTATTGTGCCACATGCCAATTTTTTATTTACTATCTACAAACTCAATCGTTTTATTGAGGACATGCGTCATCGCTTGCATACCACCTCTGAACACACAGCTTCAGGTCCAAGCTAACGTGAGTTTGTATATGGTGAAGCTGTTTCAGTACGTAACGTAATGAAAGAGTACCCAGCTACCGAAATTCCATTTCATGTCAACTTTGACTTAGCTTTATTGGCGTGTCTGGGAGCTGGAGTAGTTTTGTTTGCACAAAGCGTAAGCTATATAAAGCAATGTAGAAAAACCAGCTGTCATAGAAGGAGAGCTTGAAATTACAGATAGGCTGCGCCCACATTTACGGCATCCGTACACTTTTCGTCATCGGCAAAGCAACATTGCAATCTTAACGATATCTTAGATAAACATAAGCTAATCAGAAATGATCAATGAAATAAATCGCACACCCATGCCATAAGTTAGCAGTCACATGTAATGAACTAGACCACTTTCCGTAGAAGCTGTGATTCACTTACTGAGTGATAGAGGGCACTAGCAGAAAATGCTCTTATCAAGCATATTGCTGTTTTATTTGTTCTTGTATTGTACAAAAACAAAATCACTGCAAAACTGCGTGATTGTTAATTTGCCACCCCAACACCTTTATGTTAGAATGAAGCGAATTAACCTGCTCTAGTAGCTGCGTAAAACCGCAAAAACATCATCATCATCATCATCAGCCTGACTATACTCACTGCAGGGCGAAGGCTTCTCTCCCGGTTCTGTGTTAGCTGCATCCACTTGACCCCTGCGAACTTCTTAACCTCATCCGCCCACCTAAATTTCTGCCGCCCCCTGCTACGCTTTCCTTCCCTTGGAATCCAATTTGTTACACGAAGCGACCATCGGTTATCCTCTCTTCTTACTACATGTCCTGCCCATGCCCATTTCTTGATTTTCACTAGAATGTCAGTAACTTGAATTATTTCTCTGACCTACTGTGCACGCTTGCGATCTTTTATGGTTACCCCTACCGTTTTTTCCTTCCATAACCCTCTGAGTTGTCCTCAACACAAGTAGAACCCTCTTGGTTAGCCTCCACGTTTCAGCCCCATAAAATCGCAAAAACGCTCACCCATAAATTGCAGAGATGATGCACTGCCATCCGGCCTTAGTAGGGAGGTACCACATACAAAAAAGCGGCAGCCCTGCAAAAAAGTAGGACTATTTAGTAATGGCCCCTCAAAACATGTCTTAGATAACTTCTTTTAAACTCCAGCTATTCTTGAGTAAACCGCCTATGGTGCCTGAAAAAGTAAACTGGTAATCGACTGTAACCACCTAGTCACAATCCGTAGAAATCCACATGCATGATGTAGCAGCACAAGCGTAGATGCAACGACTCTTACAGCTATAGGCTACAGCTACGCTGCTAGACCACGGCTCGATTTCCTGATTCAATGAGTTGCGGATCAAAAAGCGAGGTGCACTACGTTGTAAGTATCCCAAATCCTAAGACTGGAAAATGACGTGTTAATGTGCTATGCTTCTTTAGGGAGATCAGTTACCCTTGTGAGAAACTAGTTTCCTCCTTTGTCCAGGCGGCCGACCACCACAAACATTCTAGTGGGCGTTGCCGCGCCACCGTGTCGAGCACCGTGGCAGCGCCGGATTGATTAGAAGATTGCTATTCCCGCTTCCCTTGGGGGAAGCGGAACTAGTGATAGGTACGCCACCAAGACTTTTAGATGGATTCCCACAAGGAGAATACAAAGCTCCTGGATTTAGTCAGTAACGCGAGCGGTCGTCTGCCGCCATCTCCCACGGCAGGCAGAGGGAAGGCTCGCCTTAAGTATGCGGCGCACACGGGATGACCATTCCAAACAGCAAAGCGGCTAGTAAATACAGCAGGCTCTCGCTGCCTCCCTCGGGCAGATACCATTTTATGGCTTTGTCCGAAAAACGAGGCGCGCACAGAAGATCCCAGCGGCCTTTCCCGGCTCGTTCAAGAAGAAATGAAAGATGTCGGGCCACTTGGTACTGCATAATGAAATAAAACAGTGCAGGGAACGGGACGAAACATGGAGGGAAAGAACCACGCTCGTGTTGGTGTTTCTTTCCCTCCGTGTTTCGTCCCGTTGCTTACGCTGTTTTTATTGCATTCGTTCAAGCACTCGCATCCAATGTCGCACCCTGTTCTCAAACCAGTGAGTTAGAAACCTTTCTACAAAGACATCTGCCAATGAAAAAATTGGGGCTGTGTAGCTGACCTGGCTCGCCCTTTATTATTTGAAAGGGCAACAAGCACTATTTGAGTGTTAATGCTGCATTGCCGTGCCATTGTCCCCTCCATGGGAGCCTAGCGAACACAGAAGAGGCGGGTATATGGCGAAAACTACAGACAGGGACGTTCTCGAATCTGGACGTACGAAACATTATTAACCCCACGGCATATCCGCCCTTATGCCCGTGGTGTGGTGAAAAACCCATGATGTACCATATAATTAGCATGGGCGTACCATAAGATTGACGTGGTAAACGTCATACAAGACCCTAGTGCGGAGCAATGGGATGCAATGCTGGCCAGCGACCGCTGTGAAGACCAACGAGGTCTGATACAGCGTGCTCTACGGGCGGCGGAAGCAAGTGGAGCTCTGTAATAGGGACACGAACCAGTGCTGAAGGCTCAGGAAAAGGAGCAACCGCGAAGAATACCCTGATCAAATAAAGTTATTCAATCAATAGCGAACGAACTGCATCTGTGGAGCGGGATGGAAGGTTGGCCCCTTATAACGCCAGACCCTTTAAGGCGCAAAAGTATTCCTTTGAAGGGATTGCGCACTGCTACATTCAGGTGAACACGCCTCTTCTGCATCACTCACCCAAAAGCGGGATGCATTGTGCCCGTCTCTACTCAGCGAATTTCGAAATTTTTTATGTAATCAATTCTGCCGAATAACATACTCGAAATGATACCATGAACATCAGTTAAATGTCCAGTGGAATTCGTATTAGAAATATTCAAAATTGCTGATGTAACCTACAACATTCCGATAGATTTTGGCACCTTTTTAAATACGCGCTTCGTATTTTCATAATACTACACGGACACGGTTCACACTGAAGGTTCTTTCTAGCAGTGCTTCACCTATATCTAACACGATGCGGCGGTCGTTGTTGCAGCGGTGGTTTTGTATTCTTCCACACGGCAGTTGACATATCAAACATTTGCCTGCTCTCAACTTGAATACACATCGTCCATTTGGTCACCCCACCAACATTACTTAATTCATTCCCTAGAGCACGTAGAAAATCATGCCGCTGGTTTCATTTCTCGCAACTATTGCAGACATTCCAGCATAACGAACATTAAGACGTCGTTATCCCTTCCATCCTTAGAATCTCGCAGAATAGCGCTTATCTGCCTCTTCCATAAAACTGTTTATAGCCATCATTCCATCACACTACCTGTCACAAAACCGGCCCGCACATCTCACCGATTGCATATTCAGCTCAGTTTTAAACGCCTTTCGGGAAGAACCACTGCAATCAACTCATCATCACTTCGCCTCGCGCTATCAGTTATTGGAATACTCTTCCTCACAACATTGTTCACATTTCAGATTATGTTATTTTCAAAGAAAAACTAGGCAGCATTTTGATCTGCAGTGTGTTCTATAGTGTGCTTTTCAAATTTTGTTCTTTTTTCTTTTGTTTGCCATTGTATAACGATAACGTTTTGAAAATAACAATGTTAACATAACCATCTGCTACTTGCTTCTGTTTCGCACCCCAGTTATGTAACCCCCCTCACATAATACTCCAATCGGAGCCCGTGAGGTATTTGAATAAATATTTTTTCTCCACCTACTTCGGTTCGGTCCTCACAATAAACAACCGGGTATTTTCTTTCTCACTCCCTCCATGCATACCAGAAAGGTATTTCAATTGCCACAGCCTTAGCCAAGACTTGGATTTACTGATATTAGAGTTTAGAACAGTGCAGCAGCGACTGAAGACAGAGTGCTCTGTTTTCCACCGGGAAGCAGGTCTCGCCCCTTGAAACTCACCAGAGATGTAACAGATTTCATATCCCGCGTGACAAAGTTTCCTTACCTTGATATTCTCAGCGCATATGCCACCTGCATAAGCCGTCGTAGTGGGCTCGCAATGTAGCAATTCACGCTGCCTAACCTCTAAATTCACGGCACCGATTGGATGAGAGAAGGCCATTTCGTTTACGTAACACTCGCAGATGACACTTTGGCGAGAATGTATAGAATGTAGAGGACAAGCCCGGCCGTCCTCAATCAACTCAATTTAGGATTAGGGTGAAGCACCAGGTCTGTTTGTTTCTAGCGTGTTACGAGATGGACAGCTCTGTGGACGGCAACTTATCTTAGCAGAAATGCAATTATTCAGTCAACGTGAGGATGGAGCAAGCTCTTAAGTGCTACCTTATGTACAATAACAAGGGAAAAGTTCCTTCCTTACTGAAGTGAAGCTCGTTCCTGCCAACGCATGACGTCTTAGTGAACAGGAGCTAAGCAAGAGGCGCCTTCATAGCGGCCCTAGCTGCCACAAACGTGGCCGGCAGCTCCAGATCACTTTCCATGGCATCTGAGCTCTGGCGACTGGACTGGGCTTTGATTTTAGCTTTCAAATTTTTAATTTTCGGGAGAAATTGCTCGTTCTGGGTGCCCTGAGCAGCTCGATTTGTTTGCGGCTCCCGACATCTGCGCCGGAGACCGCGGGAGGGAAGGAAGGTAAGGGGATAGGAGAGGAAGCAACCCCTACGAGCGGCGACTTTCCTTTGCCGCTTCCTCGAACTCCGCACCACAGAGCATATAGAAATAGACGCAGAACAGCAGGCATCAGCGGCCTTTAAAATTGGTTGAGAGCAAAGAAAAGGTGCAGTATCTCTCACAAATCTCCACGGACACCTTAACCGAGCTGTAAAGAAAATGAACAAAGTGGCAGTGAAAACAAAGCGAAAGATGTGCCGTAGTGGAAGGCTTCGCACCACTTGGCCACAGACGCTTTCGCCTCATCATCGCACTTTAGTAGTCCAGTACCCCCATAATTTTTTCAAGGCGCCATGTTGCCGCGGCTTGTTTCTGAGCGTCCGAAGCCTTCGGAATTTTGCCGTGCAATCCCGTGAGCCCGTGAAGTGGGCCAAGCCGCAGATTACACACAACGTTAACATTCATGTGGAGCTGGGCCTTCTGGAGTCATCTCCACACATTGGCCCCATAAGCCGCACTTTGAGGGGTTCGGAGCAGGACACGTGACCGCACCTCACACAGGCCGGTACGGTACGCTTGTATTCACATACGACAGCCAGTTTCGAACTGTAATGCACAGAGCGTGGCACCATCGTCTACAAAAAAGCTCCCCCTGCTTGCGTACGACTGCGAGCTCGCCAGCTCGCCACTGCACTTCGTCTTTCAGTGTGGTGCTTGTCTCCTGGTTGGCAAAAGAGATCACACCTCGGCCGAATTCGCCGGTCTGTTTCATATGTCCACTCATAGGGAGGGGTCTGTTGCTGGTGTCCAAGTTGAAGTCGCGAATTATTCGGTCAGCTGTGGGTGCGTCTTGGGTGCCTACTACAAGATTTTGGTCCCATTCCGGGACGATGCTGAGAGTGGCTGCCGCTTGCTTGCTTCCGCTTCTGGACTAGAAGTGGCGTTTTACAAGCTTGAAAAAGTTCTCGTTTTGAAGGCGCTCAGACAGGACAACCAGTATCCTTGCCGTGGAATTGATGGACCATGCCATTTCGGACGGGTAATAGCCGCGTTACAAAGCAGAAGTCATTTGGAGCAAAAGGGGTGAGCAACCCGGTGGTGGGGAGTGGCGTAGCCGTTAGGCTTAGTGTCGCTGCCGCGATGCCCAGATGAAACTCTGCCACCTAACGGGTGAAATTAGGCCCACCTGGATAAAAGCGGTGGCTCCAGATGTTGGGTGAATTGCGTCATGCAGTCGCTCTGGTTTCGTCGAAATTCGGGTTGATGTGCCATGACACAAGGGAAAACTCA
Source organism: Amblyomma maculatum (assembly GCF_055883805.1). Classification (NCBI taxonomy): domain Eukaryota; kingdom Metazoa; phylum Arthropoda; class Arachnida; order Ixodida; family Ixodidae; genus Amblyomma; species Amblyomma maculatum. The sequence continues at coordinate 107,396,863 of NC_139348.1, read as the reverse complement.
CGGAGCCTATGCACCATGTATCCGCTTGCTTCTTGGTGCCGTCTTGTGTTTACCGACCACCGCGCCTGCGCTTCGGTGGAGAGGAAACGAAGAGGCTTCTATGTGCTGTGCTATGTAGTGCGTATTAAAGATTCCCAGGTGGTCGAAAATACTATGCAGCCCTCCACTACGTTACAGCTCTATCTTTCCACTTTCACTCTCTTTTTCCCATCCCTTACAGAGCGATTCAGGTGCCCACAAAACAAGTTGAACAGGTGCTGCGCTTTTACTTTCCTGTGAACTAATCATTATTATGTTAAAAATTTTCCAAGGTCAAATTTGCTTCCATACTAACAGCTTGAAAACCTAGAGTAGTGACGCTTTCACTCAAATATAATAAACTGCTTCAGAGGAAAGGGAAGGCGCAGTATTCTTCGCAATATCCTCTGTGTACACCTGGCCGAGCAATAAGGGAACGGGTGAACGAGGGAGTGAAAATAGAAAAGTTGAAGAAGGAGCCGTAGTGAAGGGCTACGGTTTGGTTTGAATTGGTTTTGTGCGGTTCAACGTCCCAAAGCGACTAAGGCTACGAGAGACGCCGTAGTGGAGAACCCCGGAAATTTCGACCATCTGGGGCTCTTTAACGTGCACTGACATCGCACAGCACACGGACGCCATTCCGTTTCGCCTCAATCGAAACGCAACCGCCGAGGTCGGGAGGAATTTCCACCACTTGGGGACGTAAAATGCACTGACATAGCGCAGCAGACGGACGCCTCTCCACTTTGCCGCCATCGTGGTCTCCTAATGCAGCTTCAGGAATGGTCTCTCAATTTTTTTTATACGCAGCCCTGCACTACGGCAGGCTTTCTCTTACCTTTCATCCTTCCCTTACATTGCGGTTTAGGTGTCCACGAAGAGCTGTGATAGTTACTGAACTTCCCCTTTCTTGTAAACTGATTTACATTGTCTAGTGGCGACTGCCAGATCAAGTGGGGTTAGAGTGCGGAAGCATTGCTTCATACGGCCAAACTGGATCACGAATAAAGTGTAACACGTGGCCTTGAGGTTGGCGTTTGCCTTTCCAACGGTTTTGACGATTCAGCCAGGGTAAGACCATGGCTTACTTTTTTCGTGCACAATAACATCTATACGCCCTCCGCACGAGCGTGCATAGTTTCGACGCAGGACGTCTGCACCCAGCCACGGTGGATCGAATCCCGGCCGTTTCGATGGAGGCTGAAAGCTAGGCACCCCTGTACTTTGGGAAGTGAGTGCACGGTAAAAAACCCCAGGTGATCAAAATTCCCGGAGTCCTCCTGTACGGCATCTCTCAGGGCTTGAGTGTCTTTAGGACGTTAAGCCTCCAAAACTAAACCAGACTATCATCTGCACGCAGTCAGTCAAGGAAATAGAAACTCGTTCAGCGTTTGTTTATATTCTGCTCAGTACAAGTTAGCATTGAATGAGGCTGCGTAGCGAGTACTGCCAGCGTTACATGGCTCTGCTCTTCCTTTCTCCACAAGTGCTCCGACAGGCAGCTTCGCTATGTTGATTTAAAACGTAGATGAGATGTTTTATCGGGCTCGAGATAGTATAACAAAGCCAAATTTACAGCTGCCATGGCTGTAAGATATTGTATAGAGCTATGCGCATCTGTCACCATTCTAGCCCGCCGGGGTGGCGCAGTGGTTACGGCGCTCGACTACTGTTCCCAAGGACGCGGGATCGAATACCGGCCTCGGCAGCCACTTTTCGATGGAGGCGAAAAGCAAGGCTCCCGTGTGCTGTACCATGTCAGTGCATGTTAAAGAACCCCAGGTGGTCGAAATTTCCGGAGTACTCCACTACGGCGTCTCTCATAGCCTGATTCACTTTGGGACGTTAAACCCCACAAAACAAACCACACTGTCACTATTCTAAGCGGTAGTGGCAGGATGGCCATCCTCAGCACGCGAGACGTTTCCTGAAAATTTGATTGCCTCATTTATTTCGACACGAAGATAAATGGTCTGGATGGAACCTTGCGTTCAGGTTCCTTGCAGTTACACCCAAGATCAAATGAAAATTTCAGTCACTTGTGTCTATGACAGACGTTTACAAGTTGAGCAATTTACTGCGACACTGAAGGATAGAACGCGACAGTGGTTTGTGGTCGCCTGGGGATCGCCGGTGGTAGGAAATTGACAAAGATGCACAGTGTGCGCTGCAAAAGACGCCTTGGAACTAAACTTTACCAGCGCAAAGAAGTCTGAGCCAGACGCCACTTTTCGGGGCGGTCGCATACGAGATCGCGACAGTGCAAGTATGGCTGTATGCCCGCGTCGTTATGTCACGTCAGCCAGAACGTTAACTGGCATTCGTATCATGTAATTACTACGTCCACAACGTTAAAAAGCCCCAGAGGGTCGAAATTTCCGGAGTCATCCACTACGGCGTTTGCCAGTCGCTTTGGGACGTTAAACCCTACAAACCAGCCAACCATTACCATTCACAATTTACATATGCATGTTCATTAGCATGGCGAAGCAGCACTTTACATGACAGATCATGCGGCTCATATCAAATCCATACAAAGCATACATCGTGGCTGCCTCGCAATTGGCTTTACAAGGAAAGGGTCGAGTTCAAATGAGCCTGAAACATATAAAACTATCTTATACTGAGTGCTGTCTTTTTCAGAATGAGAGCATTGGAGGTATCGTTCTGCTATTAGCGTATTTCAAGTGTGGAATGCTTGAGGCAACCGTAACGAACGCACGTGTACTATCATAAAAGTAGACCATCACAGAGACGCGCATTTTGGCCTGCTCATGGTGATGCAAGTGGACAAAATAATACAAGCTCAAATTGCTATCAAGAGAAATCTGCATCAGCGACAAGATTTGTAAATAGATTTGTAAATATGCAATATATTTTTCTCACAACCTAAGTCAGAAATATTGGAATCGAAGCGGCGACTGGAGTAGTCGTTCGCAAATTTTACACGTTTGTTGCAAACTTCACTTCTTTCTACAGTAGTCAGAAACCTTTATTGTCATAGAAATAAGGAGAACTTCATACATCAGCAAAAAAGCGCCATATGGTTAAAGCCTTCTTCGGGGCGTACATGTACTTACATCACCGCGTTTCAATGCAAAGCTGTCTATCGGCCCTCGCATCTGCGAGAGTATGCTAAGTTCATTGTTCTGTCGGGAACCTGTGCTTACCTTCTGTGGTGACGTGACGGGGGTCGTACCAGCTGTCCTCTTTCGAAGATGTTTGATGCGTTTCGTCGGAGGCAACCATCAAGTTTCTCTACGGCATCAGCCATGGCGTCCCGGAGCCTGCTGTTTCTGTGCGGCCTCGACCCCCAAACCTTATGGTGCGGGAGGCCTTGCCTGGGGTAGCCGTAGGATGATGATGGTCGCGGGTTTAGGTCTGTACCCTCACAGCAGGATCGCACCTAGTGCATCCTTCCTTCCATCTGACAAGGCGTCGTCGTTTCTATGCCGTACTTGGACACGTGTCTAATTAACACCATTCAAGAAGCTTTTGATCTGATTGGGCTGCATTCCTTGTCGTGAAAGTGTGCGCGTGCATCTGCTTTCAACTTGCTTCGTGCGCCACCGGTGATCGTCGTCGTCTTTGATGATGGCGCGAGAGCTGCTATAATTCCACGTCGTAAACTTTTTTACGAGTTTTCTGTTGAGGCAACACTTTAGCCACTGCAATAAGCACAAACTTTTTAACATACTTTGCTGCCATCAATAGTCTCTTGGAGTGATCTCTTAAGGTCATCATCATTATCATTATAAAAATGATAAATATAGGAGAAGTCCAGTAGTTCAGTGCTGGATCTCACAGGTCTCTGCGCTCAGACGTTCATTTTTGCGCCTATGATGACATCGGTAGCCCGGCCTGCATGGCCGGTCTGTGGAGCATTGCCGGGTCTCTCATACTTCCGAAATGTGAGGTGCTCCAGGCCCCGAGGAGAGCGTCCGCCGACCAGAAGGAGAGGACGTGAGATAAGGTAGAAGAGACGTGCAGGCTGAAGGAACAAGAGTACCAAACTGTACCTACCAATTATTTTTGTTTGTTTTTGATTGCAGGGATTAAAATCCCAAAGCGATTCAGGCTATGAGAGACGCTGTAGTGGAGAACTCCAGAAAGTTCTACCACCTGGAGACCATTATTGACCACTGACATTGCACAGCACATGGATACCTCTCAGTTTCTCCTCGACAGATACGCAGCCACCGGCAGTCGGTATAGTACCTGAGTACTCGGGCACAGTAGTCGGGCACCTTAATCACTGCACCACCACGGCAGGGCTGCACTAATTATGTATTACAATAAGAGAAAGTGCAAATATATGTTGGGATTAGAATTGCAGCGTTTCCTAGCTCACAGAAAGAGTAGTAGTTTACACACAAGCCTTAATCTTTTCGAGTGTTTGGCGAGTGTTATATAGAAAACATTGGCGGTTTCTAACCTCAGCTAGGTCAAGATATACGTTTAGCTAAGTTTAGCTTTGGTTTGGCTATAGTACTTAACCACAGGTCCCTTATGTCAAATTGGCCGTTTGGTCAATTCTTAAGGAGTAATATATGCACAAAACGTATCCTCGATGAAAGAAATCGTTTGGCGCCATCAGTGAGTACTGGTAAACCGGGCGGCATCGGCAGGTACCGATACCAGTGTCCGACGCTGTAAATGGCAATCTGTGTTTAGCAAGAGAAACCCTTACGAAAACACTAGCTGCTTGTAGCGTTTAGAGAGATCATTCGTAAAAATCTAGCTCCAAAATTGGATAAAAGGATGCACTCCATTTTGGTAGGTCCTTCCGATGCCACATCCTTCGGCAGACGGAACACACAGAGCCAACTTCTTTATTTACAATGACAGATTGGAAAGTTCTCGTTGTCGATGCGCTGGCCGCCAGAGGAACTCAGTGTTTGGTTATACGGCGTGTCTTTGTCGCGTATTGTGATTATTCCCGACGTAGTTCTCGTTCTCGTAGGGGTTCGGCATCGACTGGATATATCTGTCTCTCCGTGTCGTAACTCCGCCGCTTGGCGAGATGTTCTGCCTGCTTTTCAGGCGTCTGCGCATGAGCAGCCCTTTGAGCTTCTGGCGCAAACGCACATCAAATACCATAATGCCAAATTAGAATGTCTGCTGCATTGATGAGACTATAGACATGACATATAAGCCGAGGACTGACATATTACCGGACATTAGCCTGCAGAAGATCCACAGTAGCGTCAATGCCTTGGTACCTGGTTGATTTGTAGCCAGCGTGGGGCAAGTCATTTAGTACGGAGTTGCAATCGTTTTCGGATCTCCATGTTCCATTAACAGCCCTCTCTTGCCAATCAGCGCTGCCAGCTGTGCCAGGCGGACAATACAGTGACCAAGAGAGAGACGATTCTCCCAAAAGAAAATTATGTAAGGAAATACATGCCGATATTAATTTTATAATATCTTCTTTCGCCTTGAAAATACTGCGCGGAGTGCACCACCTGTGGGCCATAATTGAGAAGACATTTTTTACCACTGAACGGCACTGCTGAAGCCATGTATGAAAAAACTTTTTGTAGACCCCTTCGAAGTCTGTAATCGATGATCGACTGGAGCCACTGGAAGCAAATAAGGGATGGAGGCCTGTTAGTGAACAATCAGTAGAGAGGCTGTACCAGGGTTCGATCCCGACCGCCAGCGGCTCCGTTTCGATGGAAGCGTAACTTCGAGTGCTATGCGATTTTAGTGCGTTGTTGTGGTTGTTGTGGCTGTAGGAAGAATTGAATTGAATGTCCTTTATTGAATGGGAAGGCTCATGGCCATGGATGGGGATAAAGGGGAGTAGACATAATCTTCATTGTTTAGGTCGTCACTCGAATCACATTGCTCTAACCAGGCCACTAAGCGAGCCATACTTGGCAAATATTATCTGTGTGTTAGCATCAGTTTCTAGAAGGGAACGGTAGTTCAGGCGGTAGGGTTCGATCTCGGGGCGTCCAGTAGAAAAAGCAGGGCAATCCCAAAGTAAATGAGATATGCCGCCGCAGGTTAGAGTCGTACAGTGGGGGCACGTAACCATTTTCTCCGTACACTGACGCCAGCGGGCCATAATACGTGGCGTGTAAGCCGCATGGGCGATGAGCTTATTCAAAAATACTTCCTGACTTCGGGTGAAGTGGGTTCTTCTCGTAAACGGTGGGTCTGGCGTGGCCACCTGCATGCGATGCTGACCGAGGCTGCGAAGACTGGTTTCTTTGAAGCTTACAAGGAAATCGCTACTCCGGGTTCACAAGATGCAACAGCTACGGCTATACAGCGCCTCCTTAAACGCCACCAACTCTCGACCAGAACTGTCGCTATTCACTGGACCCCAGGTCACTCGGACGAATCAGGAGGCAATGCGGCGGCACACGCCGCGGCTGCCTTGGCAGGTGGGATGTCCACATTTACTTCCCCAACCCCTTTGCTTCATCCTTATTCGACCTTGGGCGGGCAGCGTATTTGGGTTTGCTCGGTACGGTGGCTCCGCAAGGGACAAAGCAACAGAAGAGACGAAGAAAACGGGCTGTTCCGACTAGCATCTACCGCCCCAGGAGCCGAGAAGCCTAGCGATTAGCGGCGCATGCTTTTTCAGTGGGTGTCGCGCTGGACGCGGCACTAGCTTGAGAGAGCCTATAATACTATTACTACTACTACTACTACTACTACTACTACTACTACTACTACTAAATAATAATAACAATAATACACAGTAATATTTCTCTGCTAATTATTATTATTATTAATATTATTATTATTATCATTAGTAGTAGTAATAGTATAGAGGAAGACTCGTTTCAAGTTGGCACTGAATTGTCTAGTTAACGGCCGAATTAACTGGCTAAATATCTTCACAGTTTTAATTAATAATAATAATATTGATTGGTTCACAGGAAGGGAAAGGCGCAGTATCTGTCACACTTGTGTCTGTGGACACCTTCATCCCTTGGTGTCCACAGACACAAGTGTGGCAGATACTGCGCCTTTCCCTTCCTGTGAACCAGTTAATGTTATTATCATTAATAATTAAAACTGGGAAGATATTTAGCCAGTTAATTTGGCCGTTACCTACAGACAATTCAGTGCCAACTTAGTGAAACGAGTCTTCCTCTATACTACTACTACTATTACTACTATTACTACTACTACTAATAGTACTACTACTACTATTACTACTATTACTACTACTACTAGTAGTACTACTACTACTAGTACTACTACTACTAATAATAATAATAATAATAGTAGTAGCAGTAGTATAGGCTTTCTCAAGCTAGTGCCGCGTCAAACGTGACGCCCATTGAAAAAGCATGCGCCGCTAATCGCTAGGCTGCTCGACTCCTGGGGGCGGTAGATGCTAGTCGGAACAGCCCGTTTTCTTCGTCTCTTCTGTCGCTTTGTCCCTTGCGGAGCCACCGTACCGAGCAAACCCAAATACGCGGGCGGGCAACTCACCCCTTCTCTAGGGGACCGCAGCTTCGCAGGGGGGCGCTGCAAGCGCCAGTGAAAAGCGCCCTCTTCGGCGGCGTCCCGATAATTGACCGGGCAGGCCGGTTCCCCATCCCATTGAACAGCTGCGCGAGTGGCTCTTGAAAGGGGTCAGTTCTGCACGTGCTGGGCTGTTGCAGATCTGTTTATACAGTCGCGTGCTTGCTCATGGGTGCGTGCGCGCTTACGCATGCGAATTCTTCAGAGAATTAGGAAAATCTTTCAGCGCAAACGCGAAAAGAAAACTTGTGGATAATGTCCTTTCCGTGAGGCAAATTGACGAAAACGCCATTATGTTAACGGCGCTTTTAGTGCCGCAAGTAATTAAGTGGCAAAACAGTTTACAACGTAGAAAGTAAATCTATTTTTTACGTAGTCATCTTCACAATGCAAAATTTTATTCGATGGCTCAGTGTGGTGCACGGAACTTCGCTGACTTAATAGATTGGATTTTGATATTTTTTGTGCTAATAGTAATGAAAATTACCGTTATTTTAACGCAAATTAAGAGTCCTGAAGGCGATATGCGAGGCTGAAGAGAAAGACGAGACCATTCACCGAATATGTCTACCAACTGCTCGCTTATGGTTAAAAGGAAAATGTAAGCTTGATTAATAAGTGTCACAGAGAAAAGCGGTTGCTTATTTATTTCAAGCTATCACAGCGCACGCGTACCCTCAAGACAACCTATCTGCAGAGCCATCGATCATAAGCGAATGCTCACTGATGTGGATGACAAATGTTTTGACTTCAAAATTCTTTTTTCGAAACTGCATTCGGCCGCATGAACATTCGTAAGTAAATAACAATAATGGAGAAATGCTTAACTAAATGCTACGATTCCGTGCAAAAGTGTGGTAAATGTTTCTGCAATAAATAATGCCATACTTTTTCAATTGGATAGAAGTCTGGTCTAGTTGGAGGCCGTTCATGGCAAAAAATTATGGGCGCGTCTCCTCTTTCTCTGTACTCGTAAACTGTGCGACAAGGAAGTTTCATCGCGAACATTTTTTTAGCATTCATGGCTATGCTCTCCAAAGCAGCAGTTTACAAGCAGTGGCAAATGCACTTGCAAGGCTAGCATTCTGTGGCACTGCAAGTATGGTGCTGTTGTGTGATTTTAATAAAAAGAACCAAGAGGGGCCATTCCGCACCCCTGGACACAATAACCTTTTTTTCCCTCTCTGAAAGCCTTGGAATGCCGGCCAGACTCGCAGCGACCAGCAACATCTCTTTTGTGCACCTGCGAGTGAGATGGCGCGTGCATGCAATGAAGGAGAGGGCGCCAACGGCGCGAGCAGCGCGCGTACCAGTCGGGACGTGGGTGGTTCAATGCGCTCCCCCGGCGACGTCCCCGACCAGTCGTTCAGAAATGACCGCCAGAGGAGGAGGCGGCGCTGGTGTAGTGGCAGCAAACTTCAGGTGCGCTCCCCTCTTGTAGGAAGAAGGAAAAGAAAATGCACGGGCCTGCTGCTGGCTGTGTAGCTGAGCCACCTCCGCTGAAAAAAAAAACATTTATTTTATAGGAAGGGAAAGGCGCGGTAACTGTCTCACTTGTTTTCTGTGGACACCCCAACCGCGCCGTAAGTGAAGGGAGAAAGGTGGGAGTGAAAGTGGAAAGAGAGAAAGAGGAGCCGTAGTGAAGGGCTACGGAGTAATTTCGACCACCTGGGGATCTTTAACGTGCGCTGACATCGCACAGCACACGGACGCCTCTTCGTTTCGCCTCCATCGAAACGCAGCCGCCAAGACCTCCGCTGTTTCGTGCAGACCGAAAAAAAATGATTTATTTATAGGAAGGGAAAGGCGCGGTAACTGTCTCACTTGTTTTCTGTGGACACCGCAACTGCGCTGTAAGGGAAGGGAGGAAGGTGGGAGTGAAAGTGGAAAGAGAGAAAGACCGAATAGAAAATAGAGAAGAAATGAAAGGAAGAGGGAAAGGAAGACGCGCGCCGCTACAACAGCTGTACAATTTTAGCGCGAGGTAAAGATTCCCAGGTGGTCGAAAGTACGCTGTACTTTTTCTCTTCTTTTTCCACTTTCACTTCCACCTTACTCTCTTCCCTTAAGGTGCGGTGAGGCTGCCCTCCACTACGACGCCCGCCCCGCCGGGGTGGTGCAGTGGTAAGACGCCCGACTACTGTGCCGGAGTACCCGGGTTCGAACCCGACCTCGGCGGCTGCGTTTCGATGGAGGCGAAACGAAGAGGCGTCCGTGTGCTGTGCGATGTCAACGCACGTTAAAGATCCCCAGGCGGTCGAAATTCCGTAGCCCTCCACTACGGCTCCTCTTTCTCTCTTTCCACTTTAACTCCCACCTTCCTCCCTTCCCCAACGGCGCGGTTGCGGTGTCCACAGAAAACAAGTGAGACAGTTACCGCGCCTTTCCCTTCCTGTAAATAAATCACTACGACGCCCGATTACTGTGCCGGAGTACCCGGGTTCGAACCCGACCTCGGCGGCTGCGTTTAGATGGAGGCGAAACGAAGAGGCGTCCGTGTGCTGTGCGATGTCAGCGCACGTTAAAGATCCCCAGGTGGTCGAAGTTACTCCGTAGCCCTCCACTACGGCTCCTCTTTCTCTCTTCCTACTTTCACTCCCACCTTCCTCCCTTCCCTCACGGCGTGGATGCGGTGTCCACAGAAAACGAATGAGACAGTTACCGCGCCTTTCCCTTCCGATAAATGAATCGGTTAAACACTACGGCTCCTCTTTCTCTCTTTCCACTTTCACTCCCACCTTCTTCCCTTCCCTTACGGCGCGGTTGCGGTGTCCACAGAAAACAAGTGAGACAGTTACCGCGCCTTTCCCTTCCTTTAAATAAATAAATCAGTTTTTCCACAGGACAAGCGTGACAGATATTACGCTCTCATTCCTGTGAACTAATTATTAGGCACTCGCGTTCGGTGCCGACTGCTGGCGGCTTAAGGTGAAAGCCTTTAACGCCTCATCATTGTCGACAGAAGGTTGTCAGCAGAGGTGTGACACTTTCGAGATTGAGAGTTAAAAATAAATTCACAAACTGTCTCCAACGAGAATCAAACCTACATCCCTTGGATCCCAAGATCAGCGATTTACCACGGCCGCTCGATGGAAGTGCGCTTTCATCGAGCGGCCGTGGCTTTACCAACTGCGCCATGGCCCGGATCGGAAACGCTGTTCATAATTTACCTTGTCTACCATGAGGATAATAGCGGGATTCCGCGACTGACAGACTGCCTTTCCTTTACTGTAAACAAATTATAGAATGCCGGTGAACTTTTAGGCGTTCAATAAAATTCTGGTTGTGTTGTTGTTGTTGTGGCTGTAGGAAGAAGGAAAAGAAAATGCACGGGCCTGCTACTGGCTCTGTAGCTCAGCCACCTCCGCTGCCTCGCGCAGACAAAAGAGAAAATAGAGAAGAAAGAAAAGGAAGAGGGAAAGAAAGAATCGCGCCGCATCCACCACCGAAGCGGTGGCGGGTGCAATGACGGCTTACAACAGATAAAAATTCGGTGGCAGGCTAGCCACCGCCGCAAGCGGCGGTGACCTACCTGCCCAAGCCCCATCAGGGGAGTGGTTGTGTTAGACAAGGCGCGCGCGCGATGTACTGTCGTAACAGGTCATGACAGGCTCAACCCACTACCGTTAAGTGGTGAAGGGTGGCTGTTCCTGGCCCTACGGGGCTGGGACGAGTTGGTCAACACCGCTTGCGGTGGGGGCTAGCCTTCCTCTGAATGTTTATCTGTTGTAGTTGTCATTGCACCTGCCACCGCTTCGGTGGTGGATGATGGCTGTAGCGGCGCGCGTCTTTTTCTCCCTCTTCTTTTTCTTTCTTCTCTCTTTCCTCTTCTGTCCGCATGAGGCAGCGGAGAGAGAGAGAATAAGCTTTATTTATACAAAGTAATTACGCGGGTGATTCACCCAGGTCCGGGAAATCATTGGCGAATACAGCCCTTCAGGCCTGACCGATCAGCTATCGCTGAATGGGGAACTCTGTGTGAGCCAGCTTCGCCTCCCACTTTTAATGATTAATTTTCTGTAAACCATATACTTTAAGTTGTTCAGGGCATTTCCAAACCATGTGGAGGATTTCGGACATCCCTCCGCAGGCTGGACATGCATTTGCGGGGTATTGCGCGGGCCAAAGCTTATTGTGTCGGGTTGGGTTTGGTAGTATACGGGCTTGCATGTTTCGCCATATAGTGGCTTCCTGAGGAGTGAGGTCTTTGTGGAGATCTGCGTATGTTCTGCGATAAAGTCGATAGGGGGTTCAGCTACAGAGCCAGTAGCAGTCCCGTGCATTTTCTTTTCATTCTTCTTACAGTCGCAACAGGCTATGACGTCTCTCTAATGTAATGTATAGGGAAATTGATGGAGTTTGTAGTCCAAACGCGACTAACGCCTTTCATGGAGGTTAACGACCGGTGGAAACATGAAATGGCTGGGTTCCGACCCGGCCTGTGCACACAGGACGTATTACTCCGCTTGAAACACGACATCCTAGAGAGCGAAATCAGGGACGCGAGGTTATACTACTAGTTCTAGACCAGACAAAGGCCTTCGATAACGTAAAACACGCAACGATTCTTTCTGCCCTCCAAGACGTACGACTACGTAAAAGACTTCCTGTTTGGTAGAACGATAAAGGTAAAGTTTCAGGACATTGAATCCTCCACCGTCAAACTAGGAAGCGGGGGTACGCCGAAAGGTTCGGTGCTGTTCCCGTTCCTCTTTAATGTGGTATGCGAAACCTCCCGGCAGAACTGACGAAGGTGGAAAACTTAAAATTCGGCATGTACGCGGACGACGTCAACCTGTGGGCTACTCAGGGGAGTAGCGCGAGCATCGAGGAGTGCTTGCAAGCGGCAGCGGACACCGTGGTGTCCTATGCGGCCGAAAGGGGCCTCTCGTGCTCTCCGCAAAAATCGGAACTGCTTATCTATAACCCGAAGGCGCTCAGGTGCAAACGCCAGATAAACATCAACATAATAGAAGACGGCCAAACAGTGCCGAAAGTCGAACAAATTAGGATCCTGGGGCTGTTTCTACAAGCAGGTGGGTACAACGATATAACCGGAAGATGAACGTGTACGCCACGTAAGTGAGGGGTGTGTCCAGGAGGATCGCACTCAAGGGACGGGGCCTGAAGGAACGAAGCCTTCTGAAGCTAATGCAGGCTTACATCACTAGCCGCATATGTTACGTCACACCATTCCTTAACATCATGTCAGACGAAAAGCAGAGAATCGACGTACTCATCAGACGATGCGCGAAGAGGGCTCTTGGACTCCCCATCTCGACATCCACTGAAAGCATCCTCGAAATGGGGGTGCACAACAATTGGACGGAACTAGAGGAGGCTGTGCGCATGGCACAACTAGAAAGATTGAGCAGAACCACCACGGGCAGAGCCATCTTCGGCTGCATGGAACTGCAGTCAGATAGAGGAACAAGCGACAAAGTGCCCCCCCCCCCCCCCCTACCTAAAAACATGCACTTTATATACAAGAAGAAGAGGAGCCAAAAGAGGGCCGATACGTTCGCAAACAAAACGGGGAAAGGAAGCTGGGGGAGGTCGTCTACGTGGACACAGCTAGCGGGAAGTCGAGGGCGGAGGTGGCTGCGGTGGTCAAAGGCGTACCCGCCGCCGCCGCGTCCGTTAGAAGCCGAAATGTAGACACCGCTGAAAAAGTTGCGATAGCACTCGCTTGGGTTGGAACGGAAGCCAGCATAGTTTTTAGTGACAGCAAAATGGCTGTCTGGAATTTTGGAAAAGGGAAAACCTAGAAGGAGGCCGCCAAAATTCTAGACAAAGGAAAACTTCACAGGATTCCATTTTTTTAAGTCGATATTTATTGCCTCAGGGCATCAGTAGGTTATGAGATGAAGGATGAATAAATCATTAAATGAATGGAAAATGGTTAGCTGATTTTATGAAGTCCAGAAGTGAGCGATGATGAGGTCCCTGCGTCCAAGGGACGTATGAGGCAGGATTGGTTGCTGAAAGGCCAGCTATGCTCAGGTGCCGGATTCGTGTTGGCTTGAGTGCTGGGCAGTCCCACAGCAAGTGGTGGATGTCGGCCTCGACATCTTCGTTGTTGCAGATCGGGCATCCTGGGCGAGGATATAAGTGTTGGAAGTATGACCACGTCCTAGTTACAGCTGGTGTAAGGGCAACACCGACCCGGATCCTCCTAAGCGCAACCTCTTCTGCACGGGTGAGACCGCGGGGAAGGGATATCGCACACGGAGGGATAAGTGCACGTGTGCGGCGCCGGAGGTGCTCCTTTCTTGACAAAAGGAGGGTAGCGTCGTCGACTTCGAGAAGCCGTGGGATTGATGCGTCTTGGTTGACGAGGCGGGTTGCAAAATCAGCTTGACTTTGGGAAGGCAGCAGATCCCGTGGGACCCACTCAATGCGTATTGATTGTGGGATGCGCGCCGCAAGCTGGTGGATGTCCTGGCAAATTTTAGGGCAGCGGCTGACACGTCGGAGCAGACGTACTGCTTGAAGTGCGTCAGTGCGGATGACAATGTGGGCTGTAGGGAGCATGGTAATAGAAGTCACGGAGCAGAGTGCCTCCTGAACTGCCACAAGCTCAGCGCAGAAAGATGTAAGTAGTTCCGAAAGCTGAAACGTAGTTGTCTGATTCAGGCTAGGTTTCCGTGGACAGTAGATTGCCGTTTTGGCTTCACAGCCTTGCAGGCTTCCATCTACGTACACTACTATGGAATCTTGAGGCAGGTTAGTATCTTGCTCTTCAAATCTCTGGCATAGCAACGATGCAGAGTTGGCAGACGTCGGTCTGCGGATGTCGGTTGGCTTGTTGTCTCCTAACTGTATAAATTTCCAGGGAGGGAGAATTGGCGCAGGTGGCTGAAGAATAATGTGGGACGTTGCATACGCCCTCAGTGCTTGCGTGGTATGTGACAAAGTGGCCTTGAGTCTGCGAGCATCACGGCGCTGCTGCACCAATTCATCGATGGTGTTGAGCTGCGCATTCTCCTGTAACGCTACGACCGGTGTGATTCGTGGAAGGCATGATATGGTCCTCATAGCCTCTCGATTTACGGCTTCAAGGCGATCCCATTGTGCCCTTGTAAGATGCTGGAACTGTGCCTGGTAAACAATACGGGGCTGCAGAACCGCCCTCACTAACTGGCGTGCGACAGAAGAGCCAGCGCCACCCGTTTTAGGTGCAATTCTTCTTATTAAACTTACAGTTTGAAGTGCTTGCTTTTTTGCATGAGAGAGCCAAACAGTCGCTGATCCTGATTGGTGAATTGTTAAGCCCAGAATTTTCTGGCTCGAACTTTCTTGTATTGGCGTGCCTGATAGAGAGAGACGAATTGGATTTGAGGCAAGTTTACGGCGTCCCCAGCGGTTGGCGACTGACGTGTATGAAGTTTTACACACAGAAAGTTGAAGGCCAATGGAGGATGCGTAATCAGAGGTTACGTCTAATGCTGACTGAAGGGCGGCCTCTTGAGTGAGAAGATCATGGTGAGTGCTCCATACCGTGATATCATCTGCGTACTGCAAAAACTTGATTTCAGGGCTATCATGTAAGCGCCACGCCAATGGGATGAAAGTAATATTGAATAACGTCGGAGACAATACTGATCCCTGGGGCACGCCACGTAGTGAAACGAATGAACCAACAGTGTCACCGCTGAGGCGTATTGCAAATTTTCTTCCGTCCAAAAATGATGCGACAAAAGTGCGTACTCTCGGAGGGAGATGAAGCATGTCAATGGCATTCAGGATTGCAGCATGACTGATGTTGTCATATGCCTTTGCAACATCCATTGCTAATATGGTACGTACATTGCGACTGTGGGTAGATGACAGAACTGCTGATGCCAAGACAGCCAACCCGTCCTCTGTATCTATGTATGGACGAAATCCAATTTGAGCAGGGTGATAAAAACCGTGCTGTTCAAGCCACCAAGAAAGTCGTGTGGCTAGCATTTTCTCGGCGAGCTTGCAAAGCGTTGATGTTAAGGAGATTGGTCGTAAGTTGGCGAGGTCCGTTGGAGGCTTCCCAGGTTTGGAATAGGGATCACGACAGCGGTTTTCCAGCTCTCGGGTACGACACCATCAAGCCACACTTTGTTTATGGTGTCTAGTAGTTGAGGAAGTGCAGCAGTACTGAGGTTCTTGTAAACCTCATACTGAATTTTGTCCAGGCCGGGCGCTGTTTTCCGTTTCGCATCGTCAATTGCAGCCAGCAGCTCGAACATCGAAAAGGGGCTCGCAATTCCATCTGCGTCGGCAGCAGATGGTAGTTTCCATGCGTCTGCAGGGATACCTGCCAAATTAAGGTTTACAGCTGAAGGATGCAGTATATCGTATTTTGGGAAAAATTTTCGAGCAGCTTCTTTGGCGAAATCACCCGGCGACAGATTAGCCGCAAAGCATGCAGTTGCTGCTGCGTCAGTAGAACGACGACCATGTTCCATTGCACGAAACGTTCGCCATAGTGAGGCATTCGATGATTTATCAGAAAATTGTTCACACCATGCATGCCACTGGCGTCGCGAGAGATCGCGTTCATATCTCCGAGCCTTCGCGGTAAGATAATTCAGTCGTGTACGTGCCTGCACCGAAGTAGGGTCTCGCGTAGCAGCCAGCTCAGCTTGACGGCGGGCTGCCCACAAGTTAAACAGGCCGAGATCTGGTGCCGGTCGACCTATATCAATCCAGGTAGTAGTCGTAGCGCTGTTTAGTGCTGTCTGCATACGGTCAACAAGGAGTGACGGCGAATCTGAAGACATACTGTCGAGAGATGAGCGAAAGCTGTCCCAGTTTATCACAGAACATTTGCGGCGTAAAGGGCGGAGACGGGAGGGATGGAGACCGATGAGGATAGGGTGGTGATCACTTCCCCAGCAGTCCGGCTCCATGTGCCATGAGGGAGTTCCTGCGCCCAATCACCATGTCAAGTCTGGAGCATAGGCAGCACTACGTATGTGACGCACAGGCCGTGTTGCTGTCCCAGGGTGATTAAGCAGAACAAACAGGGCATCAGTGAAGGCGTCCCGCACCCGCCTACCACGAGGGCTTGCAGTCGGATAACCCCAATCTGGGTGAGGGGCGTTAAAGTCGCCTCCGACTAAAATTGGACATCCGGGGTATTGCCGACGAACACTTAATAACCAGCCAAGATTAATACGGGAAGAGACGCCTCCAGCTGGTCGAACGTAATAAGAAACAAGAACAACGGTTCCTTTCAGAAATTTCGCAGCAACTCCTACTACCTCTTGGTATGATGTGCACCAGTTTTCGAGAGAAAGGCGTACATGAGGAATACGCGTTTCAACATATATCGCCGCCTTTCCCGGGGGAGAACCAGTCTGCACGCGACGGTCGGTCATTGAAGGAGACACGTAGCCGCTGAAGCCAGGAATAGATGGTAAGGCGTTCGTTTCCTGAAGTAACATAGCCCACACCCGAAGCTTGTTAAATCGCAGTCGGGTCTTGAGCTCGGCCACCTTCGTGGAAATACCTCTACAGTTCCACTGTAGTACACCAGGACGACCGGATTTCGCCATTTTTGTGTGCTAGTCCAAGCGCTGTAGTATCACAGATGTCAGGTTGGACAAGTGGTTGACCATATAGCGAAGCAGCGATGTTGCAGAGTTATCATTGGGCGTTGTGGTACTCTGGGAAGAGGCAGCAAATGGCCCTGTTGCTCGGGATGAAGGCGGTTGTGTTGGGCAATTACTAGATTTGGCGGTTACTTCTGCAGCTCGCCGACGTCGAGCAAGCATTTCACGGTGTTGTCGGAGCTTAGAGACCTCTGTTAAGAGACGATTGATTTGCTCATCCACTACAGCCATATCGTCGTCTGGTAGATCAGTACGCTGCTGTATTGGCTGTTGTCGACGGCGTTTCTTGAGCACCGTATCATTAGACTTTGTCTTAGCTGGAGGTGCATACGAAGCGGGCTCAGTAAGCTCTGGCCACTCGTCATCATCCCACTGAAGAGCTGCAAAGCGATTGGATGTCTGCACCGGTGTCATGTCCTCTATTGGCCAACGCTTAGTGTTCCGAAGACGAGCCTTCTGCGTTGCCTTTTGTTTTGTCGGACAACTTGGAGATGTTATCTCGTGGTCATCTGATTTGCAGAGGCCGCATCGGTACGTAACTTTTCCTTCAGACGCACCTTCATCGGCAGTAGCAAAGGGGCAAGATTTGCGCATGTGCCCACCTGCCCGAAAACAGTTATAACAGTAAACCACACTCGGTTTATACGGCCGTGGCCTTAATATGCAGCCGTAGTAGTACAGACAGGCTGGGAGTGTCGGAGGGCCTTGCAAGGTGATCATGCAGGAACGCCCCTTTCCTATGTGTCGGGCCTGTATGACTCGGTGCGTTGGGCAGTAGTACAGCTCACGTTGAAGGGTGGTTTGATCTTCGTTTATGTCGACGTTGTAAACGACACAACGCTGCAAGTCGGAGCCTTCAACTAGATACACTTGCACAGGCACTGAGATCTCACTTGTGACTGAAATATAACTAGCGTTTGGACACGTTCCACCGCAGTAAGTGTCGGGAGCCACACAGCTATAGTGTTTGACTTGCCGTGAAGCCCCGAAAACCTCTGGTTCCGAGACACGCGTCCAAGTTGGCCTGGATGATCCTGTTTGGTATATCGGTCAGGCTTTTGTTGGCTAGAGATTTAATCGCCACTTTATAAGATGCCGATCCCGGTGTAGATGCAACCTGGTTTTCGATAGTTAAACAGGAGCGCTTTCCTTGATAGCCACCACTTGCCGAGGACGAATTCGGTTGATTATCTTCCGAAGGACGCTTGTGAGGGGCACGGGTACTCGTTGATACGGATGGTGGAGCCGATAGGTCCATTGGAGAGCTTGTCTCCTCAGGTCGCACTGTTGGATGTGCATCTCGTCGGGTTAGCTGAGTGGCCATAGCCGTGCTCCGCCCAGAGAACAGTTCACTTACGGGCTGTTGTCCATTTTGGGAAGGCTGAATGGGCGCTGGTGCTGAAGAACCGGGAGCACCAAGCTGGACCTGAGGCCGATGGTCAGGTTGAGGTGTCGACGGCAGGGCAGGAGTTGCAGCGAGCAACTCCGGCGAAGCTACCTCTGCCAGCGTGGCAGCGGCAGCACTAGGCCTAGCCTCCGTGCCGACCTGAGCTGCAATCATGCATGAGTAGCATGCGCCGGAGGTCTCGCAACCTGACGCGTAGAGGACGTCTGGAGCTTCCTCAGAAATAGAAGATCCACTTCTCTGGAGACAGGACAGGTGCTTACAAGGACGGCAAGAATTTTCAGAGGAGCGATGAAGCCACCTTAGCAGGAAGACACTTCTTCCAAGGATTCCAATTATTTCGACTTCCGCGCACGAATCCGTCCCCGGTAATGAAGCGGAGCACGAGCTAACCTGAGCTCTCTATTTCCGGGCAGCCGTAGAGCCGGCTAATTGCGATGGGATGGACGAGAGGCTGCAAACGTATTGAGCAGAGGGTCCCTGCCACTACCGGACCGAACGCTAAATAACAAGGAGGCCGTTGCTTGGGGGCGCCTGCAGGGTGGACATTTTTCAAGTCCTGTCTGGCTTTCTACACGTAAGTGGAGGAAAAGGCGGACGATAAAAGTGAAACCTGCGGAGAAAGGGGTACCTTTGATATAATTTGGCAATGCCTTGATTCCCCTTGCGTCAAGGAAAACATATATAGCAGAGAAGCCTGGGAACTGCTACTGCGGAGCGAGTCCCCCGCCAACCAGCAGCAAGCTATCCGCCTGGCAGCTGAAGGCGCGAAGAAACACTGTCACTTTGCCTGTCTTTAGTCGTGGAGGCCCCGGCCATCGTCACATAGGCCTGTGTGCCGGGGGTGGCGAGTAGGGCGCCTCCTACATCGGTGGAAAAATGAAGTTCTTAACAACAAAAAGAACAACATGCATACACGAACCTGATTCTGCCGGGCGTCCAACCCAAGAGTCCATGCAGCACTTTGGCACTTCCTGGAATGCCGCACCACACATCAATCAGAAGACCCAGATCTAGGCGTTAGTACAGCAGGCATCAGCGGTATTTGAAATTAATTTAAAGGATACAAAAGGCGCCGTGTCTATCGCAATTCTCCAGGGACCCATTTACCACGCCGTAAAGGAAGGGAGGAAAGTGGGAGTGAATGAAGAGAGGGAGATATTTATTGATTGATTGATTCGAAAATGTTTATTGAGGTGGAGAAAAGGCGAGCAGGAGTTGGTCATGGGTGGCTTCCTCTGTACAGGATGCCAAGGACAGTTGCCGTGGCGCCGGCCTGGTGAATCAGTCCTCGCTGAACCGCCAGGTCGGAACTGAAGAGAGGGAGATAGAGGTGCCATAGTGGAGGACTACGATTCACAGCGCTATAATTGCTTTCGCCTCATCGCACTTCAGTGGTCCAAGGTGCCTTCCAGAATTTTTGACTGAGTCGAAACGAAGAGGCGTCCGTGTGCTGGGCGATGAGGAAGAGGAGAATAACTCTATTTTCGTTGATAGTAAGTAGTAACACATTGTGAAGTTATAGTTCCATCAAGTGGCCATGAGTTCGTAGCGCTCGGCGACTTCAGGGCTCTTTTAACAACCCGGATCTATGTGTCCGAGACGGAGCTAAGTAACGCGACTTCCCAATGGTCTTGATTCAAGAACTGCAAACCTGCGGGAGACGTGTCCCGAGGGCAAGCCCACAGTATATATGAGAGTGGCGTTTTCGCCATATAGTATACATAATGAGAAGTACACCCTAGGATATATGCGAGAGTATATCGCAGGGTTCGGGAAAGTGTTGCACGTTAAAAATCCCCAGGTAGTCGCTATTACTTCGCTTCCCTCCACTACAGCACACCCTAAAGATCCCCAGATGGGCAGAATTATTAGGCAGCCATCCACTACGGCACCTCCTTTTCTCCTTCCACTTTCTTTCCATTGCGGTGATGTATAGATGTCCACAGAACAAGTTCAATAGATCTTGCGCATTTTTGTTCCTGTGAACTAATTATAAGAAAAGTTATGAAAAGACCGCGGATATATAATGCGGTGTTACACAGGCTATTGCTGCAGCGCACACAGGTTTTGCTCTGTCGCTAGATTCAAGCCATGTTTAAACCCCTGAATGTTTTGAGATTGTTCTTAATTGGTTCACAGGAAGGGAAAGGCGCAGTATCTCTCACACGCTTCTGTGGACACCTGAACCGTGCCCTAATGGAAGGGAGGAAGGTGGGAGGGAAAGTGAATAGAGAGAAAGGGGTGAAGTAGTGGAGGGCTCCGGAGTAATTTTGACCACCAGGGATAGGCGCATGGTTTGGACCTCCATGACTGGTAGTCCTCTCATATATACGTTCAAGGGGGTCGGAGGGCTCTGGATTGCTTTTCTTTCGCGCGGCTTGACCCTGAAAAAAATTTAATAATTTCGGGTCTGAGCAGAGAGTGATCACGGCCCGCTCCCGACGCGTAAGTTTCGACTATGTCGAATGCCTGCTGTACCGTATCCATTATATGGACGTCATTCACCGTGGTTACCTACGAACCCGACCTCGGTGGCTGCGTTTCGATGGAGGCGAAACGGAGTGGCGTCCGTGTGCTGTGCGATGTCAGTGCACGTTAAAGAACCCCAGGTGGTCGAAATTTCCGGAGTCCTCCACTACGGCGTCTCTCATAGCCTGAGTCGCTTTGGGACGTTAAACCCCACAAACCAACCAACCAACCTACAGGGTTATCTCTTCCGCGTAGAAAGTGTGCTGTAACCCCTGCAGGGCGGCGAGCTTGTGGGGAACAGTAATGAGTGCAAGATTAAAGAACGGTGAGAGCACCGAGTCTTGCATCATGCCTCGGCTTCCCTGAGGATAGGGACCCGATTTGAGGCTACCTAAAGTGAGTTTTGCAGTCCTCACGGATAGAAATGATCGGACATAATTAAAGAACCGGTCTCTCGGGCCTAATATAGAGATATTTTGATGATTGTTTTGTGCTAGATGTTGTTGAAGGCTTTGCTTTGGTCTAACACAAGCATCGGCTTCGTCGCGAGTCCACGTGGAGGGCCCAGCACGTCCTTCTTAAGCTGGAGCATCACGTGCTGCATGGACAAGTTTGCTCTAAAGACAATAATTGTCGCCCCGGCGGGGTGGTGCAGTGGTAAGACACCTGAATACTGTGCTGGAGTTCCCGGGTTCGAACCCGACCACGGCGGCTGCGTTTCGATGGAGGCGAAACAAAGTGGCGCTACATTAACGGCACAAATATCCCGCCTATACAACTGGGTGGCTGGCAGAACTTTATTATCCCACTTAAACCTTAGCGCAGTTAAACCTTAGCCCTTTCTCCTAACCTCCGCTGTAACCTCATCATACCTCCCATTCCTAAAAAACATGCACCCTGAGCGAGACTAGGGCCGCAAAATAGCCAGGGCTCATGCCCTTCACAGACAATATAGCGAAGACGAAGAGGTGGTCTCCGTGGACGCAGCGGAATATACTACAGGCTCCCGTATGTTCCTGGCTGTCGCCGACAATCAAGCAAAGCTGCTTGCTTCCAACTCTATAATCACAAATTCCACCAAAGAGGCAGAGGAGGCAGCCATTGCGCTTGCTCTCATCTCTAAATCTGCCACAAAAATTATCTCTGACTACAAATCTGCGATTCTAAATTATGCCAACGGCTATATATCCCGCACCGCTGCTCGCATATTACGCTTTTGGCAGCCCCGGCACGCCATAACCCTCATCTGGACGCCAGCACATGCTGGCCTCCCTGGCAATGAGGAGGTTGATTCCTTAGCCTGAGGTCTTGGTGGTAACAACTTTTATTGCCACGAAATGAAAGGAATTATTTCGGGCTGGGGCGAGTGTAGGGTGGCCTCCAGTCGGGAGCGACCTCTTGGCTCGCGTGACGAGGGCCAGTTGCGTAGTTTTTCTTGGGCTGGCCAACAGCTTGTCCCATTCCTCCGCTGAGGGAGCTGGCAAGAGTGTCTTTGGAGGGGGATTGCTGGCGCATTCCCACAGTATATGGTCTTGAGTGGCCTGCGTCCCGTCACCCCAGTGCCGGCATGCAGGGTTGAATTCTCCGTTTGTAATTAACGATAGTCGGTAGGAGCTAAGAATGGCCTTTGTTTGTAGGCGTCTGAGTGTTGTGGCTTGCGCCCGGTCGAGGTCGGGGTGAGGGGCGGGGTACGTGCGTCTTAGCTCGCGATAAAAGTTTGTTACCTCCGCGTATGTGCACTGCGCCTCGACAGGGGCGTCCGTTCCCGATAGATCTCCCGTCTCCCGGTTGGTTAAGCTTCGGGCTAAACGGTCGACCCCTTCGTTTCCGGAGTTACCCGCGTGAGCCGGAACCCATACGAGATTACTGTTCGGGTGAGAGGAATGGAGCCCCCTCTACAGGCCGAGGAACGCCTGCTCCCTTCCGCGATATCCTCTTGTACTACCGGGACAAACGAAGGGAATATACACCCCCAGCCCCCTCTCTCACCATAACGCAGGCCGTACACTGGCGAAGCTTGCAGTGCAGACTCGGACTGCTCCATACCCTACAATACTATACGTGCTCGATATCCAGACCAGTTTTCATCATGCAGGCTCTGTGGCGAACCAGGACACTTCCTACACATCCTTCTTACATGCCCCACCTTTCCTCATCCCCCATCACCGAACTTAGCAGAGTCCTACTGGAAGTCTGTCGTGAAGAGCACCTCAAGTCAAGACCAACGAAAGATCATTTCCAGTGCTATGAGGAGGATTGCTCTTCAATGACTTTATTTTGCCTTATAATAAGGGTGTCTCCCATGTAGTAAGGGAGCACCCAAGTGCAATGCAGGGGGCTTCGCCCCTAGTGTTTATTTCAAATGGCAATAAAATGTTTCTCCCACCACCACCACGAAGTGGCGTCCGTGTGGTGTGCGTTGTCAGCACATATTAATGATCCCCAGGTGGTCAAAATTACTCTCTAGCCCTCCACCATGGCTTCCCTTTCTCTCTTTTCACTTTCACACCCACCTTCCTCCCTTCCCTAACGGCGCGGTTCAGGTGTCCACAGAAGAAGTGTGACTGATACTGCGCATTTCCCTTCCTGTGAACCATTTATTATTATTAATATTACAATTATTATTATTATTATTATTATTATTATTATTATTATTATTATTATTATTATTATTATTATTATTATTATTGTCACAGGAAGTATATCGTGGTCTTCAGCGTAATCTAGCAGTCGAGTTAAGGGCGCCCGCAGCCGCTTCTCCCAGTTAGCGAAGATGCCGTGCGCAGTACACGCTCGCACCATCAACCTCACCCACGGAGCACGACACTAGCAAAGCGTATACTACCAGGGCTTTTAAGAGCATACGTTCTTACGTGTGGCGATTTCTGTCGGTTTAACCAGGGCTCCAATGTTCTCGAAATCTGAAGCAGTGTTCATCATGTTGGTGTGCCACATTAGCAATTCAGGATGGTGTCTGCCCTAAAATCTGAGGTTCGGATCGCTGCTAAACAGTTCGTCGGGTTAATACACACAAACTTCCTTGTCGAGTCGAGCTTTAAATGTGTGACGTATTTGTCCCGACGCGCAACCGTAACGAAGGAGTATCTTCCGGCGGCTGTGGCGATAAATGGCTAAATTGATTTGAAGGAAAGGTGCATGTATCTGTCATATCTCTGCGGACACATGACCGTGCTGCTAGGGAAGAGAGGCAGGTGGGTGTCAAAGAGGCGGCGCCGTAGAGGAGGGTCCCGGAATAATTTCGACCACCTGGGGATCTATAACATGCAGTGACATTGGGGGGAGGAGGGTGGCTGATACTAGCCCCGATGGGGCTGGGAGAGGTAGGTTACCGCTGCTTGTGGCGGCGGCTAGCCTGCCACCGAATTTTTCTCTTTTGTAGGCCGTCAGTGCACCCGCCACCGCTTCGGTGAGGGACGACGGCTGTTACGGCGTGCGTCTCTCTCCCTCTTCTTTTTTATCAAAATTCTCTTCATTCGGCGTTTTGATGGAGGCGAAACAAAGAGGCATCCATGTGCTTTGGGATGTCAGCTCACGTTAAAGATCCCCAGGTGGTCAAAATTACTCGGTAGCCCTCCACTACGGCTCCTATTTCTCCCTTTTCACTTTCACTCCCATCTTGCCTTCCCTTACGGCGTGGTTGAGGTGTCCACAGAAAACGTCAGACAGTTACCGCGCTGAATAAACCTGTTCACTCTTGAAAGAGTGGCCTAAATTGCTTCGCTTCGAAGCCCCGGCGGTCAGCGCTTTGGAACTGATAAACGCTGTCGTAAATCGTCTACTTATGAAACTGCCTTGTTGTGAATCCTATCTTGCTTTAGTAAATAATCATAGGATTAACTCTGGCGACGCATTAATCGCAGAGCTAGTACGAGCAGATCGGATGGGGCGAAATGCACCAGCGGCAGCTTGCTTGAGCGGAAGCTTATATCCCGGCCATCGCTCTTACCAGCAATTTGCTGCTGGTCAGCGATCCTCACGAGGGCTTCACACTTGATATTCGGCTCAGTATTCCAGATGCCAACAAATTTTAGCACGCTTTATTTCCGACATCGGCGCTAACGATCCACCGTGTCATTCGCGTACAGTATGGGGGAGTAGGGGCCACAGCGGCGGTGTTTGCGGCGGTCGAGGAGGTGCTGCCATCATGCAGTGCTTGACGGTGCTGTTGCAACGCCTCCTATAACTTCCAGGCCTGCGCCCAAAAATATGACGTCACATCCTGCCGGCGGTCACTTCGCCATGCCCCTCTCCGCTGCCGCGCCGTGCAGTCGGTGCCTGGAGTGCTTCGCCGCCGGTCGCAATGTGAACGCCGCTGTTGCGCTCGACCAAATCGCTCGCCATCGGCGTTTGTGCGCGTTTTCCATGTGCGTTTATCGACGGCTGCAATGCCTAACAAGTGTTGCGTGCCGGGTTGACTATAATGTTGAGAAGAAAGTTCAAGTGTTTTCTTTTCCGAAGGAGAAAGACACCTTCGAGAAGTGGTTGCGCGCTATTTCGAGGAAGAATTTCGTGCCAACTTCATATACCAAGGTAAGAATGCTTTCAATGATTCTTTAGTTTTCATTTTTCTCAAACGATTTCGTTTCACCAAGAATGTCATGCGTGTGAATGGTCCGATGAAGCGTTGGTATGTGTGCTGAGAGAAAGTATTAATTTTGTTAGCCGTAATGTCCGCTGTATGAAGTACGGCTACAACCTTCTCTGTTGCCGCTGCCTCGGTTGACTCATTTGTAAAGTTTATGTAAATATATTCCCTTCGCGTTACATTATTTATTGCGTGGTCAATATGTAAGCTCTCAGAGGTGCAGGAGTTTTTGATGCAAAATTCCTCAGTGCAGAAGGTAACCTGAAGGGGAAAAAAAATTCAGAGGGCTTAAGGCTGCTTACGTGCTGTTAACGCGAAAGCATCGGTATGTCATCATGAGCGTTCGACCGGAACGCTGGTTGCGCAAAAGACGCGTTTGTGCACATCGACTCCACAAAATCAGAGGGCAGTTAAAGCTGCGGGCGCGAAAGCATCAGTGTGTCATCGTGAGCGTTCGACCGGAACGCTGGCTTCGCACAAGACGCGTTTCCGCACACCCATTCCACAAACTCGGAGGGCAGTTAAGGCTGCGAACGCGAAAGCATCAGTGTGTCATCGTGAGCGTTCGACCGGAACGCTGCTTGCGCTCTGAAGACGCTTCTCCGAACGCCGATTCCACAAACGCGTTTTGTGTCCAACGAACTATGTGACAGATACTGCGCCATTTCCTTTCCCATATCCACAATTATTATCAAGAAAGGTAAGGGTGCAGTACCTCTCACATCTCGACATATCGGTGAACATTTCAACCAACATATCGGTGAACATTTCAACCAACATTTTTAGGAAAGGATGGGTGCGGTAACTCTCTCGCATCACAGCATCTCGGTGGACTCCTCAATCGCGCCTTTCATGCAGCGTCCGATTATTTCCGACGTGATCGTGCGAACTACAACGCCGGCGGCTTTTCGGGCGAACGAGTTGTGTACACTTCCGCGTAAAACTTTAAATATGCGGCACGTTGAAAAAAGCACGCCGTTGGAAAGTTTTAGATTTTACTACCGATGTATTGCCGTTGTTTGAGCAAATGTTGCCAGGTTTACTTTCAATAAGGAACCAGTAAATTGCTTATTTTTTACACAAAGGTCACATTTGTGGTAGTAAACTTGGCAATTTTTTATATGAGTGAAAAAGGGAACCTAAGAATGTAATGGTAGAAATTCATAAATTGCTGGTTTAATTTATTTGCTTGGGCATTTTCCATTTACGAGAGCAATTTTCTTGCACTGATACTATGTCCCTCACACGCATATTTTGCTTTCCTGTAGGTCTGTGCTGTTCACTTCGACCCTTCGTGCTTGGAACGAACAACGTCGTATACTGACTGGAAGACAGGAAAAGTGATAGAGGTGTCATTGCCTGTGCCACGCCTGCGACCTGGGTCTGTGCCTAGCGTGTTCCCTGGGTGCCCTACATATCTCACGAAGAAAAAACAAAGCTCAAGAGTACCGCCAGATATCAAGGGATGCCGACAGGAGTCCTCAGGACTTGCTCGGGCTCTTCAAGAATCTGTTGCGTCATATGAAGCGGAAGAAGAAAGGCACAATTTTTCAACACGTCAGCAGATGAAAGCGTGCCTTCAAGCTGCATCAGTTTCAGATGTGTGGACTGTAATACACAACGACAGGTGCACAATGTTTCTGAACATTGTAAATGAAAGTGAACCATATTTGAATTCATTCCTAACGGTGTTTGACAGTCTTAAATTATTTCTGAACATTGTAAATGAAAGTGAACCAAATTTGAATTCATTCCTAACGGTGTTTGACAGTCTTAAATTAAGTGCCTGCTATAAGGGAGCCCCTATCAAAAAGTTGAGAGATATTGTTATTCCAGACGCAGTTAATGATGTAAGATCCCTGTTGCAAATTTTAGACAGTCTTTCTATGCTGTCTTCTGAAGATCAAACATGCCACCTGATGGATGAAATCAGCGTTCTCCTCGAAAAGCTTGAGCGCAATATCCATGCAAAAAAGAAAGAAACTGTTACGTTTTTGAAGGAACAACTGATAACGCTTGTTAAAGGGCGTGTCCAGTACAGCCCTGAACTAATGGTGCTTTCATGCATTTTGTACACCATATCAGCACATGCGTATAAGTATTTAAGAAAGACGAGTGGACTCACTTTGCTTCATCAAAGCACAATACGAAATGTGTGCTCTTCTTATCAGCTGGCTCCACAAAAAGAGTCGTTAGGGCCGGGGCACCTTCCTACAGTATGTAGCACACAGATTTAAGCAGCTGCAGCCTCACGAGACTTGTGTCACGTTGATGTTGGATGAAATCCACATCAAACCCTTTCTAGACTATAAAGGTGGCAGCATTAGTGGTGCTGCCGCAAATTCTACCGAAGCAGCAACATTAGCACATGTATTCATGGTACAAAGTCTTTTAAGTTCATTTAAAGAGGTGGCATATATCTTTCCAGTCAAAACGTTGACTGGTGGTGATCTCCATGTAATACTGAAGAAAGTTATTTTGCGTTTAGAAGAAATAGGGTTTAAGGTTGTAGCAGTTGTCTGCGATAATAATTCATTAAACCGAAAAGCAATGATGATGTTCAGTGAACTGAACAAGCTCCGTATTCTGTACCCGCACCCTGCGGATCCATCCCGACCGCTCTTTTATGTAGTTGATGCCGTGCACTTACTGAAATGCATACGAAACAACTGGATTAACCAAAAAAATGCGGGCACAAGCTTCTACTATCCACACTTTGAGCTCTATAACAACAGTGTACACCCAGACAGCATTAGGACTGCCTCATTCAAGGATTTGCGAGAAGTGTACAAGATAGAATCTTCACAACTTTTGAAGTGTGGGTATGGATTAACATCTAAAGCCCTTAATCCAAGCAACTTGGAACGCCAGAACGTTAAACTTGCATTGCAGGTTTTTAGCCCATATGTTGCTGAAGCCCTTTGTAGTACACCGCGAGTCAACGTCTATCTATCATGCAGAACAAACTTCAGACTTTCTAAAAATAATCATACGTTGGTGGAGCATTGTAAATGTGAAAACACCAAACAAAGGCATACACCATCGCAATGTCTTTGAGGAGCCTATCTCGTGCCTAACAGGTGACCCCAAATGTACATTCCTCGATGCCTTCATCACATGGCTTGATGTATGGGAGTTATACAAACAGGACACTGGCGTGCTCACTAAAGAAACGCTCAGAGCTCTGAAACTGTCTGCACACGCTCTATTGGAGCTTTCAAAGTACTGTATTGCCGAACTAGGCCACAGATATGTTCTCCTCGGTAAAGTACAAACTGACTGCCTGGAGAGTCGCTTCGGCCAGCACCGGCAGATGGCAGGAGGAAATTACCACATATCAGTTAGGCAACTTTATGAGACAGAGGGCAGGATTCGTTTACAAAACACTCTGCCTGTAATGAGCTCAGAGGATCTGAGAGACATTCAAGACACAAGCCCTGCCAGTGGCACCAACAGCAATTTTTGTATCAACGTCACAGATTCCGACCTTGAAGCACTAAGTGAACATATGCCTGTAATAGCATATGTTGGCGGTTATTGCGCCCACGCTGCATTGAAAGTCCTTAAATGTGCAAGCTGCCGAGACACCTTAGTTGTTGATAGAGAGGAGGTTGATCTGGAAAACGAACCGAATTCATTAATTGCTCACTTAGATAGGGGTGGTTTGCAATTACCATCACCATTTGTTGTAACAGTTGTCATGCACACTGAGGTTATTGTAAAGAAGCTGACTGAGTACAATTGTTCTGAATTTTTGCAGACAGGAAATCAAAGGAAAATTGTCAGGCAGCTGACATTACAGTCTCTGCCCCAGCTTCAGGAAGTAACAGAAGGCGTAAATGGCCACAAATATGAGCTCCTTCTTACACTTGTTTCAAACTGTGCCACGAATATATTGCGGAATAATTTATGCAAGCTGAGAAACGATATTTAGCGTGTTGGGAAAGAAGAATGTGCGAAGAAAAGAAAAACACGCATCTTTGTGGACGAACAGTCATAAAGCGGTTTTAAATTCCTGGCAGACTTTCACACCTTGGTTCATGTTCATTTGAAATTGTATTGTACTACACTGTATTGACAGTGAGCGAAATTAACTGTAAATAAACATTGCTTGGGTCACCCTGTTATCCACGTTTGGTTGTTTCATAGCAAAAGGGTATCGTAGTCTGCAGCATCAATTTAGCCCTTCGAGAGCTGTGATGAACATTTTTTTTCCACCTGCAACCATCTCCTCGACGCCCGTGCCTATCTTTCCTGCCTGAAAAAGCATATGTCAATCTCTCAAAAGCTACAACAATATTAATGGTACGTGGTCAATATAATGAACCAAAATAAAGTGGTAATGGTGCTTGATATGATTCAAAATCATTTAAGATTTACAGTTCACAAATAGCGTTACATTAGCAGTGCTTAACAGACGGCACTAAATCACGTACCAGTTCCACGAAACAAAAACGTGACCATGAAAAAAAAAATAACCAGCATCCCCCATTCATGACCGATCGCATTAATGGGCTGCTCTTGTCAACAAAATAAAACTACTCAAGAATGCGCACAGGCGCATACATGATGCATTCATATAACGCAGTAATAGGCCACATGCAAAACTACTCCACCCGCTTGCTTCGATGTTCGTTGCGGTAAATAGAAACCAGCTGACATTCATAAATGCATGGGACATTCTTTCGTCGTTTACGAAACTCGCACCTTCAGACATCGCGCCTGCCACAAAAACGATGGGAGCTACAAGCGCAGCGCGACGCAGCCCGCACTACGCCGGCGACGCCACGGCCACGAACGGTAGGAGTGCCATCAGCCTCCGCGTCGTGACGTAGCCTACGTCACGTCACGTGACGCGCAGGCCAGGAAGTTATAGGAGGCGTTGGCACGAGACAGCGGAGGTGGCTCAGCTACAGAGCCAGTAGCAGGCCCGTGCATTTTCTTTTCCCTCTTCCTACAGCCACAACAAGTAATCTGGCGAAAACTGCAGACGGGCACCTTCACAAACCCGCCCCGCCGGGGTGGTACAGTGGTAAGACGCTCGACTATGTCCGGAATACCCGGGCTCAAACCCGAACTCGGCGGCTGAGTTTCGATGGAGGCGAAACGAGGAGGCGTCCGTGTGCTGTGCGATGTCAGCGTTGTTGTTGTGGCTGTAGGAAGAAGGAAACGAAAACGCACGGGCCTGCTACTGGCTCTGTAGCTGAGCCACCTCCGCTGCTTACTGATTTATTTATAGGAAGGGAAAGGCGCGTTAACTGTCTCACTTGTTTTCTGTGGACACCGCAACCGCACCGTAAGGGAAGGGAGGAAGATGGGAAAGAAATTGGGAAGAGAGAAAGAGGAGCTGTAGTGGAGGGCTATGGAGTAATTTCGACCACCTGGGGATTTTTAACTTGCGCTGACATCGCACAGCACACAGCTCCGCTGCCTCGTGCAGACAGAAGAGAGAATAGAGGAGATAGAAAAGTAAGAGGGAGAGAAAGACGCGCGTCCACAACAGCCGTCGTCCGACACCGAAGCGGTGGCGGGTGCAATGACGGTCCACAACAGATAAACATTCAGTGGCAGGCCAGCCCCCGCCGCAAGCGGCAGAGACCAACCTGTCCCAGCCCCATCAGGGGAGTAGCCGTTAAAGATCCCCAGGTGGTCGAAATTACGCCGCAGCCCTCCACTACGGCTTCTCTTTCTCTCTTTCCACCTTATATCCCATCTTCCTCCCTTCCCTTACGGCGCGGTTCAGGTGTCCACAGACACGTGTGACAGATACTGCTTCTCTTCCTGTGAACCAATTATTATTATTATTATTATTATTATTATTATTATTATTATTATTATTATTATTATTATTATTATTATTATTATTATTATTCCCGAACCCGTAAATCCTACACAATTGGGATCCTAAGGTGCACTCTTCCAAATGTAAAAACTGTGAAGGCATTGCTATCCTAAATCACATCCTCTGGGCTTGCCCAGCACTTAATGGGATACATGGAAATAAAGAGTCATGGGAATCCGCCTTTCACAGCCAGAAAGAACAAGTCCAAAAGCAAGTCATCCGTCGGCCCCACCGGGGTGGTGTAGTGGTAAGGCGCCCAACTACTGTGCCGTAGTACCCTGTTTCGATCCCGACCTCGGCGGCTGCGTTTCGATGGAAGCGAAACGAAGAGGCGTCCGTGTGCTGTGCGATGTCAGCGTACGTTAAAAGTCGCCAGGTGGTCGAAATTACTCCGTAGCCTTCCACTACGGCTCCTATTTCACGCCCACCTTCCTACCTTCCCTTACGGCGCGGTTGAGGTGTCCACAGAAGAAAAGTGAGACAGTTACCGCGCCTTTCCCTTCCTATAAACAAATAAAGTCATCCGTCAAGCCCAGGTCGCCGCCGGAAGCCAACTGACTCCGGCCGACGTCCAGGGCGGAGATAGAGGGTGAAACGGGGAGCTGCGTCTCACCCGATCATACCAGAGATGCAAATAAAGTGCTTTCTCTCTCTTTCTCTCCTGCTCTCTTGTGGCAGTACCTGTCAAACAGCGCATGAGCACGCGCTTTGCGTCCCCTGACACGTGGTCGTGCGAGAGCTATGTCGACCGGATAACGAAAACGTTTTCCATCTAACTGATTGTTATAATTATTTCCTTAATTGCTGATATACTTTTTGTTATTCCTAAACATGTATTTATTATTATTATATTGGTAATATTTTTTTCTCAGTAATTAAAATTTCAGCAAGCCCATGCATCACCCTAAATCACCACTGACAGTGAACTGGATTTTATTAAAATTTTAATCTGATTTCTGCACAATGCAATATCAGAAACTGTAATCACCGCCAAGTTGTGGCTAATCCCCTCTGTGGGTATGCGCCATTTATGAGGACAACAACAACAAAAAGCAAAGGATTGAAGAGCGAAAAGGGGTTTAATAAGACATATCCAGAGAGAGTTAATGCTCATAAGTGATGTGCATATCGGCGTTCGGGTGTATGGTTGAGTTGTCTCCGAGTCCAACATGACTTATAGGCTCCGTGGGTTGCAGTTTAGGGCAACGTTGTTTAGGGAGCGCGCGTGGCGCCATCTGGTTCACAGAAGGGGCGAAATGTGGACGCCACCCTCTCTCTAAGTTTGCAATCATCGAGGCGAGCGGAACTGTGCTTCCCCCACAAGGCGAAAATAAACTCCGCTAATTATGGGTGGCTTGACCTATTGTGTTTACCAATGTCGTGAGAGCTATAAACCACTGGAGCCAAGGCGGCGAAAACAAATTTGTATTGTTTTCCTTTGAGATTGTGCAAAACGGAGAGGGCGCTGAGGATTCAGGCAGTGTTTTTGCATGTTTTTTGCATCCTAAATAGCTAAGCCGTTTTCTGTAATTGCTGCGGACACGATTTTGCGTGTTTTGTTCCTAATTATACACCTAATATCTTATTGGCCTAATTATTTTTATGGACACAAAATTACGTCACCCTCTATCGATTGACACTGCTCATTAACCTCTACCACTTCTCAATTACTCACAATCGCTGCGGACACGATTTTGCGGACACGTTCTGCGGACGCGGCCTTCGAGCGCGGTCTGCGGACAGAAATCTGTGAACATAGCGAAGTAATACTTCCGCATTAATGAAGGGGCGGTAGTCATTCATTGTATTCTTTTGCACAACTCTGCCCGAGTCATCTTGTAGTCTACCGGAAACATTCCTGAGTTTACGCAGATGGAGGAACTTGCCTCTTTTCGCTTCTTCAAATAATGTGAGCGTGCTCACGGGGAGCGACAACTTTTGGTTGGGAGAAAAGGCTTGTAAAGAGACTGACACGGGTTTCCGCAAGTGGTCAGTTTTAGCTGCTGTACAGCACACTTTCAATGTAGTGTTACCTGTTAGCTGTAAATTTTGTTTACCTCAAGGCGAATGTCGTAGACAACACTTTTCATTTTCGCGAAGCACCTGTCGTTAATATCGGACTGCCCACAGTGGCAATTGCTGCTTCTTGACCGCCATACACATGATTGCTCTTACAAATCGAAATCCGCATATTAGCAGGCGTTGACCCGCCTGCGGTGCCATTCTCGCAACGACGTAACTGCGTGTCTATACACGGACGGGTTGACGGAAACGCACTGGGCGTCCACATAACGCGGAATTGCTCAGTATTATGTGTTTTCTACCTTGGCTGCTGGCGTGTTTAACTGCTAGGGCGATTGCAACTTTCTCTGCATCTTCTATGTAGTTATTGGTCTTGATCGATGAGCTGGTCACCTCTGTTCTGGTGTGGTCAACTGTGGTGGCTACCGCTGCTTTTCTCCCCAAATGCCTGTTGTGCCTTCCTCCTGGGGCGCGTATGCAAACAGGCACACCGAATAATGAGGCAGGAAAAAAAGACGGGCAACATGAAGCACACAATCCTGTAGATACCGGCACACGAGGGAATCGACGACAACGAGGCTGCCGACAGGATAGACCAAGGGCATACTTTCCGGGCACCTGCGCCAGTTGTCCCAGAGCCTTCAACCCCTCTCACATACGGGGATCTAATACAATACTTCAAATTAGAAAGAAAACGATACGCAGAACCGCACAAATACCTCAATAGACAGGAGGCAGTAACCTGGAGGAACATACAGGCTAGGACATTCCCAAACCTAGCAAATTACCACAAACTCTGGCCCGAAAAGTTCACAAATAACACATGCACTGCATGCGGTGGTCTCGGACATACTTCACATGATATGGAACTGCAACGAGCAATTAGAGAAATATAAAGCTCGAGCGCTCAGCCAAGTGGAGTGGGAGGCAGAGCTGGCCCACACGGGTCTCTCTGAGCAGCAAAGCCTGCTCACCAGGGCCCGGGAGACAGCCCAGGCCTATGATATCCTGGACTGAGAAAGCCACCCACGCTATTCCGTCAAACAAAGTTTACTCCCTCTCTATCCAGTTAACGCGGGGAGTGCCGTGTGGCGGCGCTGGCAATGCGGTCGCTGCTGGTGCCACCATACAAGTGCACGAAGGTGCTCTCCCTCTACTTCTGGTCACCTAGTTGCACCTGGGCAGGTGCGTCACATTATAAGTCTGAACGCCTACGTGCTGCAGAGTGACCGATGCTAGGCCTCCATGTGCTAGCCAGGACTTTGCGACGCTGGAGCTGCTTGTTTATGGTGAGCGTTTTGTGTCAATCTCCCCAATTTTGAGTAAACCGAACCGACGCCGGTGCTTTTATGTGGCATTATCTTGGTCTTTAGTGAAGAACCCACTCATGAAATTGTTTGTTTCGAATACCTTTGCTGCGGTTTTCCGGCAGAGAGAAAGAATTTAATGTTATAGAACCGCCGGCCTAATGGGAGAATCCTGCCATGATGACCACGTTGGTGTGGACGTGAGTATTACCCTTAGCCTGGCAAGAGGTCGCAGTGGCTGTTTCATGCGACGTACGCATGACCAGCAAATCGAACACGAGAGCCGAAATTTAATAGCGCGTCCTTCTACTAGTCATGAACCGGGAAGACACCGGCACAGCGATAGCTTTAAGTAAACGTGCATTACGTGGCCAGGAAACAAACTGCGAACGATAGCACATTGTGCTTGGATAGATAGTATTGGAAAGTGCATCTCTCACAGTAAAGGAGATTATCACATCCCAATAAGGTGTAGAAGCGGCATCATATTTTCTGAAGTATGCATTCTTGTAGGATGCATGTGTAGAGCAGTATGCACGGGGTAACCTGGTTAGGCCGTCATCTGTTTCTTCCGACCATATGAGAAGGAAGGAGCAGGTTTTTCTTCTTCGACTGCCGTTTTAAGCCGAAAACCTTTTCTGGCCCATAATCAAAATCTCGCTTGCACGAAATTCTGCGAGATGTGTTATTGTCTAGCGTTCCTATCATTAGCGATCTCCCACTTGACCGCGCGCCAAGGAACGCCACGCGACAGGAGCAACGGTGTAATATCGGTGCCAAATGTAACGAATGAGATAGGCCCAACTGAGGCTGCTTGTCTGTCGTTATCAGAAAGAGGTACGAATTTCTTATTCGCGATAGTTTACTTCTATTTTATATGGCGTTCATGTTCTGCTTTGCCACCGGAGCGCTACTTCATGCTTAGCACCGATTACAGCTTGCACAGCACTTTGATTGTGCTTCCACCGATGCCATGTTATCAGCATCTGGTTGCGATGCGAACAGCGCGGCGGCCAATCGGGAACGGTCGGTGCGCTACGTGACATTTTTAATCGCTCTTTTTTTCTGATAAACCTCCTCCGCCAGAAAACCGCGCTGCACTTGCGATCGGTAGTAAGTATGAATGTGTCGCTCCAGTGGCAAAACAAGAAAACGAACGCCAAAGAAATTAGAAGCAAACTATCGCGAACCATAAATTCGCGCCTTTCTCTGATAACGACAGGCAGGTGGCCTCAGTTAGGACCATCGCCACGCGTTCCGCTGTTCGCAATTCATTTGACGGTGATAGTACCTTCCTACTCAAACTTGCCAGAGAAAGTGTAACAGATACTGCGCATTTGTTCCGGCAAACCAGCTATAATTATTTATAGCACTGCAACGAACGTACGCCAAGGAAAGGAAATTTCCACTGTGTGGCACGAGCCCCGACCTTGCTAGCAAAAACTCTGCAACGGGCGCACGGTATATGCCTTGTGCAGCAGCAACACTCACGCTTTCGCATTTCTCCAGTGCGAATTTTGCAGTGCTTTCTGAATTTTTAAGGCGAGAGCCGTTTTAGGCTCATGGAACAAATTCCCGTTTCCGAGAGTTGTGCGCGAGATCTGTCAACGCCTCCTTTTAGGAGGTGTTGGAGCTGTGCGCGGGATTTCACGATATATATATTCTCGTCTAGTCTTCTACAATCTGCCGCTTTTTGATGGAGGCGAAAAGTAAGGTGCCAGTGTGCTGTGCGATGTCAGCGCACGTTAAAGAACACCAGGTGGTCGAAATTTCCGGAGTCTTCTACTACGGCGTCGCTCATAGCCTGAATCGCTTTGGGACGTTAAACCCCACCAAACCAAACCAAAAACCAAGCAATCCCACACTTGAACGCACGCCATGGAACGCCACGTGAGTGTCCATGCTCACATTTGCCGGAGGAAGTGTCACCGATACTGCGCCTTTCCTTTTCTGTAAACCAATTATAAATATATGTAATAATGCAAAGAAAGCCGATAAGAGCGAATGATAGGAGATAAAGGGTAGGCTTTCGCCATTTTCGTTTTCAGACATCTCCGAGACCCTTTAATTTTTGGGGTGCTAGTATGCCCATTGTCCTTATGGTTTCCAGATGGCTTTTAAAACAGTGTATCTGCCTTCAATATTTGCACTCTTTATGACCCAGCCATGGTAGTGCAGAGGGTAGGGCATTCAACTCCTGTGCCCTAGAATGCCGAATCGAATCCCGACCGGGGCGACCGCTCCTCGATGGAGGCTGAAAGCAAAGCGCCTCTGGGCCGTGAGTCGAAGTTAAGGGGCCTCTGGTGGTCGAAATGTCTGGAGTCCACTATTGTAACGTCTCTCGTAGCCTGAGGCGCTTTAGGACGTTAAACCAATAAACCACACATCACCTCGTCTCATTGGGAAAGCGTACAGTTGAATGTATTTTCGTGCACGAGAGTTAAACTGGACCCCATTCGTTTTACCGCACCTTTCATATATGCGAAAATCTTCTGATGGGATGCTAGGCTGGTCATGTGTCCCAACCATAATACCAAAAAATTGCAAAGTGCTTAGGTTCTGCTATGTGTAGACGCGATAGCACCTTTTAATACCACCCATTCATTACCAATTTCTATTAAGACGAAAGCCTTTAGTGCCTCATACTTTCGCCCGTTCGCCCGACTTCTGTCCGGACGTTAAAGATCCCCAGGTGGTCGAAATTGCTCCGTAGCCCTTCACTACGGCTCCCCTTTCTCTCTTTCTACTTTCACTCCCACCTTCCTCCCTTCCCTTACGGCGCGGTTCAGGTGTCCACAGAGCAAGTGTGACAGATACTGCGCCTTTCCCTTCCCTGTGAACCAATTATTATTATTATTAATATTATTATTATTATTATTATTATTATTATTATTATTACTACTATTATTATTATTTCAGTCATCCTGACTGACACACCGAGCATGCGAGAAACATATCCGAGTTACCCTTGTCTAGCTTCATACAAGCGCGGTTATCATGGAAACCGTCGGCGCTAGTCAGTGGTCGATTGTGACTGTCAATTATAGGGGTTCTTAGTGATAGTGACAGCAATGATAATAATGACAGAGATGACTATGACGTCATCACGTGGTGACGTCATGACTAGCCATCACGTCACCAGGAAGCTGACCTCCCTCTGACATCCGATCCTGGCATCTGTGTGAAGCCTTTCATTTGACACTTTCTCGAACGCCACACTACGCAGCATATAGAAGCCGACGCAGTGTAGCAGGCATATGCGGCGTTCCAAATAAATTGGTTTACAGGAAAGAAAAGGTGCAGTATCTGTCACAATTCTCCGTGGATATTTTGTTGTTGCGACTGAAGGAAGAAGGAAACGAAAATGCACAGGCCTGCTACTGGCTCTGTAGCTGAGCCACCTCTGCTGCCTCGTGCGGACAGAAAAGAAAATAGAGAAGACAAAGAAGAGGACAAGACGCGCGTCGCAACAGCCGCCACCCGCCACCGAAACGGTAGCGGGTGCAATGACGGCCTACACCAGATAAAATTTAATGACAAGCCCCCGCCGCAGGCGACAGTGACTTACCAGTCCCAGCCTCGTAGGGCCAGGAGCAGCAACAACTCATCTCTCTCCCCGATACTTTAACCGAGCCGTCAGTAAAAGGAGCAAGGTGGGAGCGAAAAAAAAATTCTAAAAGGCACTTTGGACCACTGAATTGCGATCAGGTGAAAGCGACTAAAGAGCAGTGGATCGCAGCACTCCACTACGGCACCATCTCACTCTCTTCTTCCACTCATATTCCTCCCTTCCTTTTGCGGCGCGATATACATGTGTCTGCGGAGCATTGTTACAGATACTGCGCCTTTTATTTCCTGTAAATCGGTTTTCAACGCTGCTGATGCCTGCTGTACTAACGCCTCCTAAACATCTGGGTCTGCTTCTGTTTGCTGTGTGGTGCTGTGTTCGAGGCAACGGCAAATGAAAGGCGCCGCACGGACGCCTGGATCGGACAACCGCCGTGGTAGCTTCATAAGCCTGGTGACGTCATGACCTGTCATGACGTACATCGCGCACCCCATGCGAACGCAACCAGCATTTCATTGAACGCATTAAATTTCACTGTAGCAGGTGTCATGACGGCCTACAACAGCCTAAAATATGGTGGCCGGCTAGCCCCCGCCACAAGCGGCAGTGACGTACCAGTCCAGTCCCGTAGGGCTAGGAGCAACCATCACTCCTTTCTCTCCCGATACTTTGACCGAGCCGTACTTGCTCTGTGGACACCTGGGGCCGTATTCCTAGTTTGCTTCGTTATCGAAGTGTCGCTGTCTCCCTGACCTCGAGTCATCTGATTGGTGAAAACGCCGGAACTTGATGTTGCCATTTTTTCCGGTTTTGCAGCGGCAACACCCGGTTCCGGCGTTTCTACCAATCTACCCGCCGGGATGGCGCAGTGGTTACGGCGCTTGACTACTGTTCCCAAGGACGCGGGATCGAATCCCGGCCTCGGCGGCAGCTTTTCGATGGAGGCGAAAAGCAAGGCGCCAGTGTGCTGTGCGATTTCAGTGCACATTAAAGAACCTCAGGTGGTTGAAATTTCCGGAATCCTCCACTACGGCGTCTCTCATAGCCTGAGTTGCTTTGGGACATTAAACCCCACAAACCAAACCAAATCAATCAGGTGACTCGAGGTCGCGTGAGATAGAGGTACTTCTATAACGACGCAAACTCTGAATACGGTCCCTGAACCGCGCCGCAAGGGAAGGAAGGAAGATGGGAGTGAAAGTAGAAAGAGAGAAGAGAAGCCGTAGTGGAAGGCTACGGAGTAATTTCGACCACCTGGGGATTTTTAACGTGCGCTGACATCGCACAGCACACGGACGCCTCTTCGTTTCGCCTCCATCGAAACGCAGCCGCCGAGGTCGGGTTCGAACCCGGGTACTCCGGCACAGTAGTAGGGCGTCTTACCACTGCACCACCCCGGCGGGGTCCATGCCGTGAAGGAAGGTAAGAAGATGGGAGTGAAAGAAGAGAGGGGGTAAAGGTGCCGTAGTGGAGGGCCACGATCCACCGCGCTATAATAGCTGTCGTCTCATCGCCCTTTAGTGGTCAAAGGTGCCCTCTAGATTTTTTTAGCTCTCGCTCTCAGAAGCTTTTCATCTCTGTTGACAACCTTTAGCTGACAGCCTTCTGTGGACAGCGATGAGGCAAGACTTTTGCCTTAAAAGTTATCATAGTGGAGGGCTTCGGACCACCTCGTCATAGAGACTTTCGCCTCATCGCAGTTTAGTGGTTCAATGTGCTCCCTTTCGTTTTCAGGCTCATGGAACAAAATCATGTCCGCTAGATTTGAGCGCGGGATCTACCAACGCCTCCTATCGTTGGATCTCTGCGCGAGATTCCGCGAGATGTGCTCTCTTAGTCTAGCGTTCCTGCCATCTGCAAACCCGCACTTGCATGCGCGGCAAGGAACGCCACGCGATAGGAGCGATAGTGTACCGTCCAAACTCACACTTGTAGGAGAAAGTGTGACCGAAACTGCGCCTCTTTTGTAGCGTTAGCTACACTGACCAAGATTGAGCAGTTTCGCGTGGCTCCTGGAGAGTCATGCTGCTCACGCACGAGGAGCAGTGACGTCACACGGCACGCTGCTGGTTCAGGATGGTTTAGGACACGAGCGCAGGAACAGTGTTTGCAGCTGCGGCATGTACGCCGATTGTATCGCATGGCAGTAACACTCGGCAGCTCTTGAGAACCGACATACGGGCTACATCGATCTCACCGGCGGCCCATGGGCACAGCGGTGCCATTATGCGCGTTGACGAAACGGAGCTCGGTTCAGTCGAAAGCCTTTCTTAGCCAATAGGTAGTACAGGCGGAAGTGTCGCACAAAGCGTCGGCAAAAGCGTCAGCAGAAAAATTGGGCATAGTGGGAAATTTCGTCCACCTAGGGTACTTCAACATGCGCTAAAATTCCACCGCGCACGCGCGCCTGTATTTAGCCACTTCAGGCTAAGGACAGCTTGGACTAGCACTTCAGCCTGCATTTCAAGAATTCCACGGCGAAAATGTGTGAGATACTGTGCCTTTGCTTTCCTAAAACGATTTCGCGATGTTGAGAGTTCGGGCCGCTTTATCTTGAAAAAGGTGGTTCGACATTGGCCTGAATTTGTGTAAGTATTGATCATTCCATGATGTCTGCCCTAAACTGCGCCTTCCTTTCCCCAGAGCCTTTCCGCGGTGACTACTGAAAGGTGCACGGCACCATCAGTTTCCCAAAACCTAATTTCAAGAAAAATGTATAAAAAATTGGCAGTGGTTTAACTGAGTTGTGAAAGCAACATCTCCATGGCTACACTTAGGATAGCTTAGGCTAAGCGCTGAGCAGCTGAGCCGGGCCGGCGAAGCGCGCGGCCGAGCGCGGCTGCGACGGCAGCTCCGACACAATGGCCGGCGCCTGGCGCGGGCGGAAGCCCTGGGCCGTCATTCATGGGCCGAAACCTGGCATTTACTACGTGGACGCTCCGGCCCCCACCATGCGGGATGGTACACGGCCGCAGTGGTCCACCAGTCCAAAACTCTTAACGGACTTATATTTCGCGCCCGTGACATAACCTACGCGGAGGAGGTTGCCATTGCGCTGGCAGCTACCCACACTGATTCTAAAACAATTATCTCCGACTCGCAAGGGGCCTGTCGGAACGTCGAGCAAAGCTGGGAGCCATACTTAACCTACCGACTACTTCAAAACTGCACCTATACCGGGGACCCCGCTAGCCGGAAAATAGTATGGGCTCCTGCTCATATGGGTCTCGAGGGGAATGAGGCAGCCGACGCCGCCGCCCGCGCGCTCTCTTTCCGGGCTTCCCATCTCGACCCCCTAGATCAGGATCTCGAATTCGAACCCGCGTATTTTTTTAAAGACATCGTTCTTTATTGTCAATCTTGTCATAGCCTTTACCCTCGCCCGAGTAAAGGTCTATCTAAGACGGAGGAGCGGCTTCTACTCCGTCTGCGTACTAACACTCTGCTGTACCCGGCAGCACTAAAACATTTTAATCCCTCCTTCACGGGCAGTTGTCCGCACTGTGCGGAGAACGGAGAACTCTTCGGACATCTACCACATGGTGTGGGCTTGCCCATCCAACCCAGCTACTCTTCCTCACCCCAACCCCAGTCGGGAGGACTGGGAGGCGACCCTGCTCGGCTGCTATGACCTGCAGGCCCTAAAAGGCCTTGGTCGAGCGCGCCCGGGCAGCGGCCGACGCCGCTGGGGTCCCGTACTAGGGACCCCACCTAGTATCTGTAAGGGCTGGATATTCAAAGATCCGGCCCATGCATGCATCCGCCACTTTTGAATCAATAAACGTTTGTCACCACCACCACCACCGACACTATGGTCCCTGGAAAGACTTATTAGTCCTTCGTCTCCGCGCTCTTTTCTATGCAGTGTGGTGTCCTGTCTCGTAATGCATACAGCGGTGGCGCTGCGCGAAGTCGGGATGCTGTCGCTTCCCCGCCGTTGCCGTTGCTCCTCCTGAACAATGCTTCAGGCGATCGTACGTCATTGCCGGTTTCGTGCGTATTTTGCGAAATGTGAATAAATATACAACACACTTAAATGTATTTATGAATCTTGGCAGTGCTAGCTTGTAGCCTTTGTTAAAAAACAAAACTCCGTGCTTTGCTCGAATGAGAGGTCGCTGAAGTATATATAACCTTAGCTGCAGTGCTTACAGATGATGTCCACTGTTGTTTTGCAAAGTGACTCCGAAAATATGTTCTTTGGCTTTACAGATTGCGCTTTTTTGGACGCGGTACCTCACTACAGCGTGAGCTTGTAGGTGCGACAATTCGGGTGCCTGCTGCGCCTGTAAGTTCACTCATAAATATACTGCGAGATATTCATTTTT
The DNA here is from genome assembly GCF_055883805.1 of Amblyomma maculatum. NCBI lineage: Eukaryota > Metazoa > Arthropoda > Arachnida > Ixodida > Ixodidae > Amblyomma > Amblyomma maculatum. The sequence continues at coordinate 107,354,211 of NC_139348.1, read as the reverse complement.
GTGCTCTGCTCAGTATAGCCCTAAATTAAAATGTCCAGCAAATGACTAATCTATAAAACTTAGATAACATTTCATGCCGTTCTTTCGAAACCTTTTTTGCGATTGCGTGAAAAGATTCTGAAACAATTGACGCTTTGTTATGTCGCTTGAAAGTGTTTAGAATTTACCCTGAAATGCTTGAGCAGTTTAAGAGTCTCATCCTCAGTCTCAGAAAGAGCAATGTGGTGGTTAGATTGAGTACGAAGGAGTTATTGGCAAGGAGGCACAATGAGACAAGTGCCTTTGTGATGATGATGCTCATCCTGGTGCGCTTTACTTAAAACTCCCCAGTATGCTGTAAGTAAATCGCCCTGTTTTTGCACTTTCTATACACTATAGCTACCTGCCACTGCTTCATGTCATCTCCACGCATGCGCAGACAAAGCTCCAGAGCAGCATGCGCTTTCCTAAATTGTAGCATACGCAGAGGAATTTCAAGAAACAGTATGCTTGTTTTAGTTGTCAATTCTTATTTTAAGAACTCGTGCAGACCTGCTAGGCGGAAGAGTAGTGTCACATATTTGTGATAATAAAAGAGAATAACGCACCTATGGCCTTATGTTTCGCGTCTCTCGACTTTTTGTAGGCACTGACTGAGTGCTGATTTTTCGTTGTCATGGAAACAGCCGTTGGAGCCACCAAGTACACGAAGCTATTTTGGAACTTGGTAAGAGCATGCCAACAAAGCATTGCATATATATCAAGCATGTTGAGAAATGGCCCCCCGAGTAGATGCGAAGCTAAAGATGAGAATCGGCCTCTTTACACACGACTTGAAAAGCAAACGAAAAAGTATTTTACTCAATTTTACAATGTTCCATCAGGCATTTATTTTAAGTGAAACTGGTTTTGTTGACCTGACGTGTTTTGGGTTCCCTAAATGGAGGAAATGTTTTAAAGAAACTGTAAATTAGATACATATACTCCGCTAAGCTCAAGATACAACCTTGTGTCTGGAGCATGATAGCCTGAGCCGCTTCTGCGCCAATAAACTCAATACAATACAAACACTGCATTCTGTGGAAGCGGTCTCCATAATATTTTATTGAGAATATTTGCGTGCAGTCGGGGAGAAAAATGCGGTAAATATTGTTATTTTGTAGAACTTATCTAAAGTCCCTCCCTGGCTCTTGTGGTCTTCAGTAGCATAACCAGCGGGTTACTACAAAAAATAAAAAAGTGTCCTCAAGATGTGTGGTCTGGTTATTGTACCTGTTAAAATTATTGCATTAGTGAAGTAAAGCTTCTGACTTCAAGACCGATTATTCTTTGCATGTGGATATTCATAAAACCGAGTGTTGGAGATCCGTGTCGAGAAACCTATTTTGAGGCTCTTGAGGTATGTGCAATCGCCTGGTTAGGAGGCAAGTAGAAAGAACATTTTCGTACAAACTTCTATCATAAGTTAATACAGAATGGTATAGCACGTTGTTATGTGTTCTAGACTAGCGGAACCAACGCATGCTTTGCCGCTCAGTGGCCAGGGCCCTCGACTGCTGAACGAGAGCAGTCGGTCAAATTCGTGTTGGGTTTATCATTTTTCTAGATTTTTTTAGCTGCCTCCGTACAAAAAAAAGAGGGGGGGGGGGGGGGGCTTATGTTGCACTCATATTTGCCATCTATATTGGGCTCAAAATAAGATTTCTTCATTTCAACTTTATTCTCGTGACTATTCTGGCCAGTTGCGTCGCTGTTTACAACGCTCGCAACTCATTGAGCTCCGTGTACACAGGCTTGTACAGTACAGGTAGAGTTGCCAAGGCAGATATCTACATCGTATGGTTTGAGCCATTGAACTGGCTGGGGGCTTCGTATAGCATTTGGGATCTTTGTACACAAATATATTTTCATGACATGCTTGTTTAGATTCGCAATGTTGGTAGAGGCGCTTTGATAGTCAGTCTTGCACGGGACTTATTAATCTAGCGTGACTATTTGGCGCCTAACTGACACAACATTGTCCTATAGACATCAGCCCGCTCTCCTTATTCGATTAAACACTTGGGGCAAGGAGCTGTCTGAAAACTAATTTGCCAGCGCTGATGACGTGGTCATTGGCTAAGTTTGTTTTATGGTACTTTTAATTCGTACGAAAAAAAAAGGCCTAAACTGTGGTTCCATTTAGTAGTTTAGTTTTCCTGTCAAGTTGTTTCCTACATGTTTAGAGGAAGATACATTTAATTCACTGTTTTTCCCGAGATTCGTAACTTGTCTGTTTTACAGCAGATCAGTTTAGTCGTCGGATGATTAGTGTCGCTAATCATCAGCCAGCGCAAATGTGAATATTATCATATTCACATTTGCGCTGGCTGATGATTAGCGACACTAAATAAGCAATCCCCCTTCCTACTGAAAAAATTGTCTGCGGCAATAACCTCACGTTTTCTCACGCAATCTCACTCAATTCACATAAGAAATTGCAAACAAGTCGCATATAATTGCATAAGGTCTCATAGTTTCTTGTACATTATCATAAATTATTTACGATATTTTATGATAATGATGTGCACCGTATGAGAGTCTATGCGATTAGATGAGATTTTATGAGGTTATTGCCCCGCAAAACTTTTGATTTTTCAGTAGGGCTTCCATGTAGGGGCGATCTTCGTCCTATGCTTTCTTACAGCTGGTGCTTCTTTGAACGCGGTACACGGTCGCCGACCTCATCCTGGCCATACTTCAGCCAAAAAGGTAGGCGAATTCGCATCTTTTGTCGAACTCGGGCTGGCGTTTGTCTGCATGCGTTACCTGATGCTAGAAATAAGCTGTAATCTTATGAGAAACTGGAGTAAAAATGCTCTTGAAATTAGCAACTGATTTCGCTTCCTATCAGTGGAGACTAAGAAAAGACATTGAAATTATTTTTTAGCGGCTGGCTCGAAAACAGCAATAATAGGTACAGAAATGAGCATTTTTAAAATAATTCCCAATATTGCATGGTAAATAGCTTCAACTTACATTAGCATGGATTTCTGTTTTAATATAATAATTAATGCAGCAAAATCAGCCAGTTGCTTTTTCGTATTAATTTGCAAGCGGGCTGTATTGAACAGAAACAACATCAAATAATAGCGACACTGCACAGGCAACTATACGGGCCGTTTCCTGTATCGTTGCCCTATTCTTTGGTGCTTGCTTAGGTTAAATACAGCAAGCTAGTGCATTAATTTTTATTTTGTACCCCAAGCCTAATAAACTGTCACCGGATCAACATAAGTTTGCAAGACAGCATCATGCACACTAGCCTCTTAAAGACTGCGTCCCAGCTTTTGTTGAAGCTACGACCTCACGTGCGCAACATTAATCATTTTTCGCATCACCGTTTAAACTGCGTGTCTGCGCTCCCGGGTACTCTTGAAGTATGTGGATGTAGCATAATAACTGTTCCGTTAGGGTTCGGAGTTTCTCTCAGTGAATCCACGCGACCATGTTGCATGTCCAGTCTCATTTTCCGGCTTCGGGGAATGTGCCGTGTGCTGCAATTGTACCCGTTATTACGCACGGATCTTGATCTGTTCCTCGGCCACTCTCATCATGTGAGTTTGCGAAGTATCACAGAATGTTGGATCTTTTTATCGCTTATAATTCGTCTGACTTTGTCCGATTCATTTCGTCCTGAATGATTATTGTCGCGGAGAACATAAATATCTCGCACGACAAAATAACCGAGCTGATTCGCGCACTACAGCGAGCAGTCAACAGGAGCTAGCAGTAATGCCGTACGCGTAGACGACCTGAGAAGTGGTGCGCCTGGCTGAAATCACTCATATTGCATGCTGAGCCTCACGCGACATGTGAGGAAAGTCAGCTTTGGAAGGCTTTTGTAGGAGCTGTCTGAATTGAATCATTTGTCAGCACATTTTTATTAGACATGTGCTTCTCATTGAAGGAGAAATGCGATGAAACATGCTACTCTGTACCATGCTGCTGGGCGAACCTTTCAATGCTTGGCTGTTTGACGCGGCAGCCTTAACGACTCCTGTTCGCGGCTGTCATTGTAGATCCGCGTTTGTGCTAACGTAATTTGTTACTACCTTCATAAAGATTTTCTAAGTGCTTGCCTGTATTAATTCACAATACTCTTCAGCATACAGTCGTATGATAGTACATTTTTAAAACATCTTCGGATATATATATAACAAGCCCCACATTCAAGGGCCATGGATGATTACATTTCCCTCGCCTTCTCATCCGTATTTAGTAGAACGATTCCGCAGCTATTCCCAACCAGCCAAAGCATGTGGTCGCGGGACGTCGAACAACCTTATGACCATTCAGTGCACGAGAGTCTCAACTGTCAGCTACCACCACTTGGCAGAGCCATACCATTCCCATAATGTTTGCCTCAAGGAGCCGATGCCATGTTTAATAGAGAACGGGCCTTCAACTGCTCGCGTTAAAAGCTTGAATGCTAGTTGAGTCTTGTCGGGGGGCCCAGATACAGCCAGACATCGACACGCTCCGTGCCTCTAAATACCGTTGTTTAACGTAGTCGAGCGAAAGCAGCTCGGTTGCGCAAGACCTGCAGTGCGTCAAAATCGAGACGAATAGACAGGGGTGTGCTCTAAACACATGACTACCCCTTTTTAACCGACGGCACTACGTGTCCTGTCCTAGCTGACTAAGTCATGACCAGTCTGAGCCTAACAAGATTATTCAGTCACGCTGACGGCGCTTTTTCCGTCGAGCAGGAACTAATCGCCAACCCGTTAAAGTGCGGTACGAAAGACTGCCCTTGTACACTGGGGCGCACATACAATATGCTTTTTTTTTGTGATAATGTTATAGACCACCAGTTTTGAGAATTTCGACGTCAAAACTATGAGCGGAAAGCCCCGGATGTGGTTCGGAAAGATGTTAGTCTGCAGGTGACATGGCATTAAGAGGCCATTAGGTTGTGTGTCGTCACTGGAACGCATGACATGGCCGATTTGGTAGGCACTGAAAGCTGGAACGTCGCCTTTAGGATAAGGTGGTGATATTGCAATGCGGCCTTCCAGAAGTTTTGGATTCCTAGAGGAATGGAGGAATTTAACGCCTTGCCCTTCGACTTGCAGGCACTACATCGGCACTACAGCGCCTGTAACCCGTTGTTTACAACTGTATGCTAATAAGTACGTGTAAACTAAGAGAGGTACACATTACAGCATGAGCGAAAAACGAGGAGCAAAGTCATGTGCGGAGAACAGTCACCAAAGAGAGCCACCAAACAGGAGTCTTTGACAGCCGCATCACGCATCTGAGGATGGAGGGTGAGGAAGTTTCCTCACAGATTTTGACCTATATCATACTCGGGGGTTATATACGCGCGTCGTTCATAAAGTTTCATTTATTCGCAGGACGGGCACACATTAAAAAACGATGCCCAGGGGGAGGAGGAGGAGGAAAAACGTTTATTTAAATAAAAAAAACGTAAACACTCCCTTAGTCCAGGAGCCCTCTGGCTGTTCCTTCTAGCTTAGCCCACTCGACCAGCCACAACTGATCTGCAGGTTGCGTGGTTAAAAGGACAGCCTCCCAGGAGGAGGGGGTGGGGTGTTTGACGGGAGGAACGCGGATGGGATGTGGGCATTCACATAAGTAATGGTAGAGGGTGGGTGGGGTGGCGTTGCATGTGTTGCAGTATGGTGGGAAGTCTGTGGGGTGAAAGATGTGGGCAAATTGAGGAAATGGAAACGAATGTGTATGGCGTTGTCGCCAGTATGTGCTGTCGGTATGAGGAAGCGTGTGATGTGGTGGCGGGTACGTGGCACGGCAACGACGATAGTAGTGAACAATTGTAATATAGTCAAGAGGTTCGATCGGGGTGTATAATGAAGACTTGGGGAGGCCATTCACCGGCACCCGGAAGCTCAGTTTTCGGGCAAACGCGTGAGCGCGCTCATTTCCGAGGATGTCCTCGGGAGGGGTAGGTAGAATAGATATTTTAGCAGATGAGTGTAGGAGGGTGTACAAGTGCAAGTTGTTTCCTTTTCCCACCCCTTTGAGTCAGGATACCATCAAAATGTATCCATTTATTCATTCAGTGTTTCTGATTTGCATCCAGGGAAGGTATAGTGAGTTTCTAGACGCCACTAAAAGCGACAAACAGCAATGGCTCTGAGATACGTTTTCTCAGTGCCTACAATAAAAATAAAAAATGAAAACAGTGCCAAAATCTTCGGAGTACCAGGATTGAGGAAACAAGGTAGTAGGAGTATGGCCAGAACTCTTTTAAAACTGCCGATATAAAAGTGTAAGGTTGGCCTTTTTTCCAGCACCCCAAAAACTTTGGTCGGCATTAGTGAACTGTCGTTGGCATTTTCTTAAAGCAAATGCATCTGGTGCGAAAAACAGCGATGGATATCGAAATAACACATTCAGGCCTTAACAAAGTTTTGCGCTTTACCGGTCTTTCATTGTCTTCTTAATCACTGATGCGTGAACCTGACAGTACAGTTTGGAAACTGGTTACCACTGGTCTTCAAAACGATATGTTCCATACGTTCAAAGCCGGTACCACTCTTGGTGAAAGAAGATTGCTCAACGAAATGTTCAACGCGATAACCATTAAGGAAATAATTAAGGTGAGGCTAAATTTCTACCTAAAATGTGAACGGGACTGCCCTTTAAAAACGTCTTTTCATTCCGTGAATTAAAAAAGAAGCTTTTGTTTGAATTCCTTAAATTATTGAGATGAGGACACGGTAGCAGGACCTTACGCACTACAATGCATTAACTAGGCGCCTCTCATACAGGCTTGGTGACAAAAACCCTTCGTGGCCTCCCGTACGGCATGTGCATATCCTGGGTTTGAACCACGGTGGTTTGAACTCTAAGGCACTATATTTGTTTATTTACTTGATTTAGTTACAATTTTTGAAGCACACCATCTTCCGCATTACTGTTTTTTTTTTTCGGCCTTAAATCTTCCAATTCATTAACTGTATTTTTTTGTTGCGCCCGTATTTAAAATTACTACTTCAAGATCACATGGTTATGACGTCATGACATGGTTGGCCTATAAGGATCTTTCTCGACAGCCGTCTCCGGAGGTGGCAGGTGTTTTTCGAGAAAATGATCGGGTAAAATTAACGTGCGAGGGGCGAGGAATGGAAAACTCATTAGTGGTCCTGTTCGCCAGTGATTTAATTTTGGGCTAGTAAATTAATTTTGATATTGTACCGCAAGCCTAATAAACGATCACGGCGTCAGCATATGTTTGCGAGAGAGCATCATGTACACTAGTCTATTAAAGATTGCGTCCTGGCTTTTATTTATTTATTTATTTATTTATTGTTTCCTCAAGGGTCCACAGGGGACAATCGCGACCTCACGTGCGCAACTTCAACAATTTTGTTGAATTCGCGACCTCACGTGCGCAACTTTAACATTTTGCGCACCACGGATTACACCGCATGTGTGCGCTCTCAGATACCCTTGAAATTTTGGTACGAGTTATGCCAATTTAAATTTGTCACGTTTTTTGAGGTGACATTAGGACCAGTCGTGATGCCATAGTTGTATGTGACGTCATCGTGACATCAGTTCCGGTTATTAGACATGGCCGGAGACGACTTCCAGTAGATGTGACGTCACATCGTCCCCTTCGCTATATCGACGACTTGAAGTATGCGGTTGCAGTAGTAATAACTGACCCTCTGTTCGGATTTGATTCAGTGTGAAGTTCAGCTGGAATCCAGCTTCCAAGTGAACAAAGACCGGCGTTCGTTTTGTGCACAGCTTTCGCTGGTAAGCTACTACAGTATGTGGAAGAACGCTTGGTGTACACGTTTTGAGAATTCCGCGATATTCAAGCCTTCGAATCTAGATAGGCTTTAGGCAATGCGTGTGAAGTCTTTTTATGCAAGAAGTTGAAGTGATGCCGTTATCGACGATTAAAGATCTAGCTTCTTCTTGCAGCACTGGAACACTTAGATAACGTCGTCGACAGTGCTATGTTGTATTTTTGTTGCTTTTGCCAACATCCTGCGGTGACTTGTCATGATGTCGGCAAAGTCGCTAGCGAATTTCGTAGCGTTGTTTTTACTTCTTCATACAAACTTGTCTATTCGGGGGACGTGCCGGTACCGTTGATGACGCCAGCTTGCGCCCCACACCAATCGCTTGCAGTGGGGAGAAGGCTGATAGCTGCCGCGGTTTTAATCGCTAATTGCGTCATTAACTCAAAACATATATGCTTAACCAACTGGTTAAAAGGGCACCTACTTGTGCAACAGCTTATGTGATTAGTAAAACCATTTGATTTTCTTCGTAGGTACGTGTGTGGCTGTATTAATGAAAAAAGTGCATTTGTTTATTTATGCTTCAGTCGGCTCAAAGAGGTGTTGCTGGAGTTTGGTGATTGTTTTTGAGAAATGGCAGCGTAGCACAGAGATTGTGATAAGTGAGGCTGTACTGGCTCACTGGACTAGATCTGCGTTAGTGAACAGTGTAATGATACCAGCTGATCGCTACTATACCTTGTAAGAATGAAGCTAGTCTGCTACCAATACGACGATGTAAAAGATCCACGCATAGACAGCTTTTAGCTAATGTCGAGTGAACAGCGCATTCTTTCTTTTTAGCACGCTTGTTGTAAACTGGAGCAGTGAAATATCGTTGTCACCCACGACACAGTAAGGAAAATTGCCAATTTACGGTTGTATTGCTTGCTATATTTTTGATATTTACGTAGCAATTGTCCTTGCGAAGCTGGGAAGATGAGGAAGCCTACGATTGCTGCGTGTGGAGTACCTGCGTCGCGTGCGGTGGGAACACCACCGTACACAAGTCCATCTCACCCTTTATTACACTACACTGGCCAGGTGAGCTCTGTACAGTGTGCCAACTCTTTTCCCGAGGAGCGACTCGTTGGATACCTTTACACTTTGGAACAAAAAGGGAAGAGGAGGTCTATTGTTAGCCCTTTCTCTCTCGGAAGAATCGCCATGCGCTTCCTTGAATATTGAATTCGTCCCAGAGGCTGCCAACCAACGGCTTCCCGTTAAATGTACCCGTTCTACGCCGCTGTACTGGAGTTAACCACAATTGCAATGTAGATGACAAAACACACCTTTTTAACGCGACATAAAGAATATATTTGCGTACCCATGTATGGTGTCCCAGTTAACTTGGCCAAGGTTTAAGAAATGAAACATATGAGGTGGCCAAGCGTAACCAGTAGCATAAAGCTACAGGCCGCGCCACATACCACAAACAACGTTCAGTTTTGCAATTACTTTGTAATGAAAATAATTTACGGAATAAAATCGATTTTGTGCAACAAATAATAATAGTAATAATTGATTCACAGGAAGGGAAAGGCGCAGTGTCTGTCACACGTATTTCTGTGGACACCTGAACCGCGCCGGAAAGGAAGGGAAGAAGGTGGAAGTGAAAATGGATAGAGAGAAGGAGGAGCCGTAGTGGAGGTTTACGGAGTAATTTCGATCACCTAGGGATCACCTACGGAGTAATTTCGATCACCATAACCGGCTGGCAGGTTCGTGATTCGGAGGCAATTCAAGCCGAGTGAAACAATGCGCACTGTTCATATTATGGTTCGTATGTTATAGTGAAAGCCTTCAATGGCTCATACTTGCGGCCACGACACTGTTCGTCCGACCACGATAAGTGTCACCCTTCTTAGCGATATATATATATATATATATATATATATATATATATATATATATATATATATCTGTCAGAGAATTCTTGTTTTCTCAGCAGTAGCATTTCTTTGGGTGTGGTACCTAGATACCGGTAAAAAATAAAGGCAATCGAGGTTCTTTTCCCCTCACCTGAATTCACACGGTACGTTTCCCTTTCACACATTATTAAGACAAGTTGCAAACTGTTGGCTGTCATAATTTAAGGTTCGTTTTAGAAGGAACGACTTGTGTGTCTGTCTTCAGTACACTAGAAGTTGTTTTGTAAACTATATTCACTGCTTTCCCTGTGAAACAATGTTTATATTTCAGGACTGTCACTTCTCTGGACCTCTTACCTCGATACTGGCCAGAAAAAAAGGCAATCGACGTTCTCTTGCCTATGCCCGAATTACCACGGCAAGTTTCCTTTTCACACATTATACAGACAAGGTGGAAACAGTTGGCTGCCATGATGTAAGATTTGGTTTAGAAGCAGCGACCTATTTTGGTGTACAGAACACTAGCAGTTGTTTTCTAAAATATCTTCGGTGGTTTCTCTATGAATTAGTGTTTATATTTCAGGACTGGCACTTTTTTGCACGCGGTACCTGGGCACTGGCCCCCCAAAAAGGCAACCAAGGTTCCCTTGCCTACGCCCGAATTCACACGGTATGTTAAGTTTCCTTTTCACATATTATTGAGACAAGTTGGAAATGGTTGGCGGTCCTGAGTTAAGTATCTTCGAAACAGCGACTAGTATTTTCGCCTACAGAACACTGGCCAGAAAAAATTGGCCAGAACACTGGCCAGAAAGTACCTGGACACTGGCCAGAAAAAAAGGCAATCGAAGTTCCCTTGCCTATCCCCGAAATCACACGGTATATAAGTTTCCTTTTCACAAATTATTGAGACAAGTTTGAAACAATTGGCGGTCATGACCTAATGGCTTCGAAACAGTGACTAGTATTTTCGTCTACAGAGCACTAGCATTTCTTTTGTAAACTATCTTCACCGATTTCTTTGTGAATTAGTGTTCATATTTTGGGACTTTCACCTATTTGGACGCGGCACCTAGAGACTGGCCAGAAAAAAAAAAAAGGCAACCGAGGTTCCCTTGCCTATCCCCGAATTCACACGGTAAGATTCCTTTTCACACATTTTTGAAACAATCTGAAAAAGTTGGCTGTCATGATTTATGATTTGGTTTGGAAACAGCGAATGGTGTGTTTATTTCTTCAGACCACTGGCAGTTGTTTTTTTAACTTATCCTCGATAGTTTCTCTGTGAATTAGCGTTTATATTTTAGGACTGGCGTTTCTTTGGATGCTGTACCTGGACACTGGCCAGAAAAAAAGACAAACCGAGGTTCCTTCGCCTATCCCCGATTTCACACGGTAAGTTTCCTTTTCATACATTAATGAGACAAGCTGGGAACAGTTCGCTGTCAAGATTTAGGATTTGGTTTAAAAATAGCGACTTGTGTTTTTTGTCTTCAAAACACTAGCAGTTGTTTTCTAAACCATCTTTACTGGTTTCTCCGTGAATTATTGTTTATATTTCAGGATGGCACTCCTTTGGACGCGATACCTAGGTACTGGCCAGAAAAAAGGCAATCGAGGTACCTTGCCTACACCCGAATTCACACGATATGGTACGTTTCCGTTTCACACATTATTGAGACAACTTGGAAACAGTTGGCGGTCATGACTTAAGTTATGGCTTTAGAACAGTGACTAGTACTTTCCTCTACAGAACACTAGCACTTGTTTTCTAAACTATCTTCACTAGTTTCTCTGTGAATTATTGTTTATATTTCAGGACTGGCTCTTCTTTGGATGCGGTACCTGGACACTGGCCAGAAAAAAAGGTAATCGAGGTTCCCTTGCCTACACCCGAATTCACACGGTAAGTTTCTTTTTCACACATTATTGAGACAAGGTCTAAACAGTTGGAAGTCATGACTTAAGTTATGTCTTCCAAGCAGTGACTAGTATATTCGTCTACAGAACATTAGCACTTGTTTTCTAAACTATCTTCACTGGTTTCTCTGTGAATTATTGTTTATATTTCAGGACTAGCATTTCTTTGGACGCAGTACCTGGACACTGGCCAAAAAAAAGACAATCGAGGTTCCCTTGCCTACACCCGAATTCACACGGTACTGCAAGTTTCCTTTTCACACATTATTGAGACAAGCTGGAATTAGTTGGCGGTCATAACTTAAGTTAGGGCTTCAGAAATGTGACTAGAACGTTCGACTACACAAGACTAGCACTTTCTTTCTTAACTATCTTCACTGGTCTCTGTGTGAATTATTGTTTAATTTCAGGATTAGCATTTCTTGGGACGCGGTACCCGGACACTGGCGAAAAAAAAAGGCAATCGTGGTTCCCTTGCCTACACCCGAATTCACACGGTATGGTAAGTTTCCTATTCAGACATTATTGAGACAAGTTGGAATAGTTGGCGGTCATGACTTAAGTTGTTTCTTCAGGAAAGTGACGAATTTTTTACTAACGAACACTAGCAATTGTTTTCTAAACTATCTTCACTGGTTTCTCTATGAAATATTGTTTATATTTTAGGACTAGCAATTCTTGGGAAGCAGTACCTGGACACTGGCCACTAAAAAAAAGGCAATCGTGGTTCCCTTGCCTACCCCCGAATTAGCACAGTATGGTAAGTTCCCTTTTGACACATTATTGAGACAAGCTAAAAGAAGTTGGCGGTCATGACTTAAGTATGGCTTCAAAACAGTGACTAGTAGTTTTGTCTGCAGAATACCAGCACTTGTTTTCTAAACTATCTTCACCGGTTTCTTTGTGAATTAGTGTTTATATTTTAGGACTTTCACTTCTTTGGACGCGGTACCAGGACACTGGCCAGAAAAAAAAGGCAACCGAGGTTCCCTTGCCTATCCGTGAATTCACACGTTAAGTTTCCTTTTCACACATTTTTGAACAATCTGGAAACAGTTGGCTGTCATGATTTATGATTTGGTCTAGAAACAACGAAGTGTTTTTTTTTTTCATTTTTTTCTTGAGAACGCAGTTGTTTTCTAAACTATCTTCACTAGTTTCTCTGTGAATTAGTGTTTCTATTTTAGGACCGGTTATTCTTTGGATGCGGTACCTGCACACTGGCCAGAAAAAAAGGCAATCGAGTTACCTTGCCTACACCCGAATTCGCACGGTATGGTACGTTTCCTTTTCACACACTATAGAGATAAGTTATAAACAGTTTGAAGTCATGACTTAAGTTATGGTTTCGAAGCAGTGACTAGTATTTTCGTCTACAGAACATGTTTGCTAAACAGTCTTCACTGGTTTCTTTGTGAATTATTTTTGTATTTCAAGACTAGCATTTCTTTGGACGTGGTAACTGTACGCTGGCCAGAAAAAAAAGGGAATCGAGTTTCCCTCGCCCACACCGAATTCTCACGGAATGTTGTGTTTCGTTTTCACACAGTATTGAAACAAGTTCGAAACATTTGGCAGTAATGACTTAAGTTATGGTTTCGAAGCAGCGACAAGTATTTTAGTCTACAGAACACTAGCACTTGTTTTCCAACTATCTTCACCGGTTTCTTTGTGAATTAGTGTTTATATTTTAGGACTTTCACTTCTTTGGACGCGGTACCTGGACACATTCCAGAAAAAAAAACAATCGAGGTTCCCTTGCCAACGCCCGAATTCACACGGTAAGTTTTCTTTTCACACATATTTTGGACAAGTTGGAAACAGTTGGCGGCTATGACTTAATTATTGCTCCGAAACAGTGACTACTTTTTTCGTCTACAGAGTTTTTAGACTATCTTCACAAGTCTGTCAGTGCATTATTGTTTCTATTTTAAGACTGATAAGGGAGATGCTGGTGGTGGAAAAGCCGCTGCCAATGAACGAAACACGGCGTTCGATTTCAGGGGCACACTTAAGTCATCTTACTTGCAGCAAGGCGAAAGCATTTTGGCCTCCCCATTTGCGATTGTTCGAAGTCCTATGATTCTTCTTGAAAGAGTCTCTCTAGCGTAGAAAGCGAGTCTCTCTCTCTTCCGCAAGGAACAGAGCCTCTCTCTCTCTGTAGAGATAGGGGAGGGAGGAAGAGGGGAGAGACAGGATGGAAAGAGGCTGTTTCTAAAGAAACCTTCTTTCTCTTCTCTCTCTCTCCTCTCTCTGGAAGGTATAGAGCTCTCCCTCTCTAGAGCGAGTAGAGCGAGAGAGACTCTCTCTATAACATTGACTATGACTATCACTATCGCTCACTATACACGACAGCTCCACCAATTATGTCATGAAATCTCGCTTATACATCTCAGGCAAAGTTTCTGCCCACACTTTAGAGGATGCCGAGCATAATCTTTCGCCTGAATACATTCTGCACAATGAGCTCACATTTACAGTTAAGACAGCGATTTTATCCCATAAGCGGTACTTCACGTGGTCTAAATAGATCACCGATTCGGTGCGGCGCTTGTAATTGAAGTGGCATTATCAACGCGACATATTACAACTGCCGAGCGCAGAAAAAAGATAAATCCCCTGAGTGGAATGGATCTGGCCCTAGGAATCTCTTGTGGGAAGCGAGGACGCAACTTTGCAGCTGTCACCGAAACCCGTCATCCAGAGTTTTACGCCAAACCCCTGTCTCCTTTGGAGAACTTGAATAGATTTGCACATGCAGGAGCTATATGCTTCCTTTTTTCTTACTATAGGATGCTCCCTGAAATGGTACAAAAACGATATTCGACTCTTGGAGTGGTCAAGTATTTCTGAATAATGATGCACATATGTAAGGTACTGTCGGAAGATCTCTAAGCTGCAGGGCTTTGTACATCATGAAGAATGATGGGAAGAACGTGCTCTTGACATCGTAATTGCTTATATGTGAACTGACTCAGCTGCGCTGGCCCAAGTTCTCGAAATCAAAAAGCATTTCCCAAGCTTCGCGTTCACCTATCGGCTTATATGCTCATGGTATACTGGAGGTAAACACATTACATGCGACTGCTTACCTACCGCCTGCATGAAAGCGCAAGTGCAGCTTGATCATGTGTGCCAGATGGCAGTCTTGTCCAAAATTAATCGGCTGCAGCCCAAATTGTTTGCGTGATAGCTTCTAGCAGAGAGATAAATTGAAACGCTGACTCACACCCTTCTCACACGGGCATACGTAATGCCATTAAATCAGCTGACACTAGCATGTAATGCCGTTATTCGGCTGCAGCACGAAAACATCGGTCATCAGGTTTGTATGGAATTTATCATCTAATGAGTTCCAAAGAGGTGAAACAACCTACACGAAAAAACTATGCGCGCACAACGAAAGGTTAATGCCCTGTTCGTGGAGCTATTCTATAACACTTAATTTTGGCGCGAAACTATTCGAATTTCAACCTGTCGTGGAAATTATTACTGTCTGCCTCAGCAAGGGCCCTGTCATTTCTGCAAGTGTCGATCATTTTGGGTTCCTCTCTGCCCCTTCTTCACCAGCGTTTATACTGCAAAGTATCAACTACATACGTGCCTTCGTGCTGCATATCACCTCGCCGCTAAGTCAGTCATATTGCTTGCTCGCAGTTGTCGGATTAGTGGTTGACTTTATATATATGGCATAGAGTTTGATGCTGAAACAGTAGTTGAAGCCACATACTATCGAACATAAATGCTATATTCATCTATAATATGATGCATAATAATCTAAATTGTTTTCCTCGTTGATCTTAGTTAACAGCAGTCATTTCTTTACTCATCATAAATTCAATTGTTTGTGAATGATATATGTTACTGTGTAGCACAGACAGAAACCAAATCACATAATGAGCAGAATGCTATTCGATTAGAATGCCATCAATATTGTAATGTGAAAGGGATGCAATTACACAAGAGTGGATGGCGTTCTAACTACGAAATCAAACATTGCCACCGGTGACATATATGGAAGAAGGTACTGCTCACAAGGCGTCAAAAACGTCCCTATTTGCAGAATGCTATTTGAAAATCCACTGAGGTGGACGCAGCAGATCGGTGATTGTAGCTTGAGTACTTATATTTTACCTTCTGATGCAAGAGCGGTCGACCCGATGCAGTGCATTTGTCCTGCCTGTACACAGATGTTATGTTGAACAGGATGTAAATCGTGGCAAGAAAGGCGTAGCATCCCTTGCAGGCTCCATTCTATTTTTAAATGATAGCAACAAATTAGTGGGGGACAAGCTTTGTCGTTCAGGGTATGACTCGATAGAAAACGTTCACCGACGACGTTTCCACACTTGATTTTTTAAGATAAGTTGTTTCATGTATTTCTCTTTTTCTGCTTGTCGATAACATCAACGGTAAGCTCGGATGCCTACTCTTGACCCATAACGCCTGCCAGCGCGCTGAGCGGAACACTGTATCTGAGTTAGATGCAACGTTGGGGGACTCCATGGTCAAAGGCATCATGGAATTGCGTTTTACACACAACCCAATTGCATTTCACAATGTTTTACCTTTTTATGCTTTAATGTTTTTTATTCTCGTTTCATGGATACATAGCATCAGCAAACATTGACTTTCAACAATGGGTGTGAAAATCCTATCCGAACACATTTGTTTCTCACTGCGCTCATTTTCAGGCGAATAATGCAGTAACATTTTGCTGCACTTACGACCTTAAGACTGTAGTGGCCTTGAAATAAGACACTGTGTGTAAGTTCCCGTGAGCCTTGTCCAGCACAGTCTTCTGAGCAGCAAAGTCCTTCGTTCTCTCCAAATGTTCAGCAAATCATACTTACCCAGCATGGATATTGTCACGTGGCGGTGATAATGGCTTGATCACAAATGAACCCACAGGCGTAGAAGCACTTAAATGAACTCTTTATTGGGTTGACTTGCGCCCGCAAAAGAACTAAGCTATTCGGCGGTGGCGATTGCAGCAAGCCTGCTCGGCGGTCGTCGAACAAAGCATTCCCGTTTGACTTGTCAGCGCTGAATTTAAAAGCGGCTTAGACACATCTAGATAAAACCACGGACAATGACTAGCATAACCGGGAACATTGTAGAAATGGAAATGTGTGGCTGTAATTCTTCAAGACACTTCTGGAATCATCGGCCGCAACAAAAGAAATGATAGCCGCGTCTCGCGACAACGAGTATGAACAAAGAATACAGAAGTGATTCCCCCGCCAGATTCACAATGACAAGGGCGCACGCCTGTGGCTTTAGGAAGAGAACAAATAAATATCTCAATGGTTCGCAGCAATATGTACGCCTTTCATGAAGCTTATAGCCTGGTAGGACTGATGAACGGGCAATGGCTGCCTATGGCTGGGATGGCTGGCTATAAAATGAGAAGCCAATTAAGCTCACAAACCTAACTACGGATTCGGCTGAGTACAAGCTTGTCACGCGGCAATGAAACGTTAAGTTCTCAGCGTAAACATATGCAACAAAAAGTGTGGGTTATGTTTGAAGTGCTCAATAAGTCGCGGGGACACATGAAAACACCGTGGAAAATGCTCGTGGAACTAAAATGAGATGAGCAATTACTGATATCGTTAAAATGAAAGGCGTACTTATAGCGTCTACTGGAGCTCCGGTGGAGGAATATAATAGAGAGATTTAGCTTACCGTGATTCGCGATTCGCCACCGTAACCCCCTACCGTGCGCGGGCGCGGCGCACAAGCTTATTGGTATTTTAGGAAACGTAGCGCAAAGACAAGGACAAAAAAGAAGGAAACACACACGAGCGCTTACAACAGATTTTTTATTAGAAAAGCTAACAGAATATATAGGATGCAAAAAATTATCAAATACATGAAATAAAGTGGTGAAATTGACAAAAATTGACAAAAATGTGGAAAAATGCGTTTCCTAAAATGCGAATGCACTAACTCGCCCAATTTAGCATTCTTGTGAAGCTTATTGGTCTCGACGCGGCGACATCAAGTATGTGGCACCATCTCCCGGCGTCAAGGGGATCTGGGCATGCGCAGTGGAATGCATGGTGGCGGATCACGGTAGCGGATCGCGAATCACGGTGAGCTAAATCTCTCTAATAAAGTTCGTACAACTGAATACGTCGTTGTAGTTGCGGTCAAGTTGCAGTCCACTGTATATTCAAAAGGCCCGACTGTTTGTGAGTGCGGATGAACACTGAGACACAAACGTTCCAGCTGGCCTATAAAGGCGCATCGACATTGCGGTGTTTATGAAAAATATCTGCGGGCGACTTTCGCCGTTCATTTTGTTTTCTGATAGCCAATTTTTTTCAGGTAGCTGTACGCTTGGAAGTTCAAAGCTGTATTGAGCGGCGAACTAATTCAGAGACAAAGTGTAAACGTTGCGCTGGGTGCATGATGGCCTTAGTCACCTATGTTCATAAAACCTAACTCATCATAACACTGAAAATATATATGTGAATTAATACGGGCACAAAGTTACAATAGGCCTGTCATCCATGCTAATAAATTTGTTTTTATTAACAGTGCTAAAATATACTCGCCTGACATTAATTATAAAGATTTATATGATTGTGACAAACAAATTATAAATGTTTCGTTTATTGTCGTAATACGTCGTACTTCGCCGCAAACATGTGAACAGAAGTAGCGTCATTCACTCTTTCCTTCTCCTACTGCGTATGTGGAGGGAACACAGCAGGTTGGTAGAAGTAGTCTTTGGCACTGCCAAATTATGCGCCTTTCAATAGGAAGCGGCGTTTTGCCGCAGTGGAACTTGCCACTTCATGTCCTCTCATTTCTCGGCCTATTCTTGTAGTTGATGAGTATTGTACGTGGCAAGCACCATTTTGGTCTTAATCGGAGAGAATTTTAATTCCATTTTGGGGATAGTTCCTGACATTAATCATTCCTTCATGTCTCTATTCTATAGATCCACCTCCTGCAGACTTGCCAAGCAGCATCGGTGCATCATTATCGGCATTCACTTGGCATTCAATGCCCACGAAACGTGTGGCTACCAACATGTTGCCATTATCATCGCAGTTTCCTCTCCCGATCTGATGGACAGGTGGGTGTTGCTGAGGGCGCCGAATTTATTTAAGTATAGAAGAATCGGGCGCGATACTAACCGGGTGTCGCAGCTGAAGTAGTCAATTTTGTTCTATTGTATTGCGTTAGCAATACTGCACCAGGTTTCGAGTCGTCGCGTAGTCCCGGCGGACGCCACGTTTGACCTTGAACAGCTGCAAGTAGTAGTAGTAGTTGAAAGAAGTAAAAGTGGAAGAAGAAGAAGAAAAGAAAAAAGGAAAAGAAAGAAGAAGAAAAAACAATGTAACAGGCAAAAGAAGCTTCCGCCGTTGCTATCGCAATTCAGCAAGGGTTAATTACTCACGCATTTCAGTTTTATTCTTAAAGCAGTAGCGCTTTAAAAGTTTTTCGCATAATTTGTCTGAAAGCAGAAATAGATATAGGGTGAGATATTTTTATAACAGGAAACACAGAAAACGTACTTTGAAGCATGAAAAAAGGCGAAACTAAATGTCCGCTTTCAACGAGCCTATAGCAAACGAGCTTTTTGCACTTTTTCAAAACCGTAAGACAACTTGAAGGGTGCGCCTTAAGACACCTGAACATATGTTTGATGCTGTAAACCAAAATATGCAACTCCTGAGGTAATGTAATTCATTTTATCTATTAACATGCAATGGACGACTGACATATCTCTGGATGCACTTTCACAGTCGTCCGTCATCTTGTTTACAATAGACTACCTGGAAAGCGGATATGTTAGCTGATAAGCAGAAAGGATATGCAGAAAGCTGTGTTTAGTGTTGAACGACAGCACGCATTGTTGTTTTACGGTTATCGAACAGATGCAAAAACGTTTTCTAAGCAACATATACAGCAAAGCAATAATTTTGTCTGGTTTTAGCTGTAAAAAGTCTGTACTTCCTGCAACAACCCGCAACAGCAAACGGAACTAAGTGCCATGCAGAAGAAACCGGCAAAGCCAGATAAACATTTTCAAGGTTTTACGTCACCGACATATCTAGGAGAAATGTATCACAATTGCCGAAATTTCTGATCTAATCATTGCCCGGTTATTATTATTATTAATATTATTTTATGCATCCATAGACTGAATGTATTTGGTGGCGAAGCCTGTTGGTGCTATCTCTTGTACGCTTTGTTCTGGCTGCTTGTCCTCCGTACCTGTACAAATGCAAGACCTTATGATTCAATCAAGCACGATATAAAGGATGCCGCCCATTGTAAAGCGATGGGTCGATGTTGTTGGCTTATTAGTCATATTCACGTGTCATTGGGCGAACAATGCCAAATCTTCCTGACAGAAGAAATCCTCGCAATAATGGTGCATTACCTCAATAGAACATGTTTTCTTCATAATATGCGAACTAAAAAGATTGGTTTTACGGCGCTTTCTGTCATTTCTTTCTGTATTAGCAGACCTCCTGACTATGGTGCGTTCTCACGCGAGTGCTAATCGCTGTCTGTAATGTAAAATCAGACCTGGCGCTACTAATATTTTGACATAATATTTGATAAAATGTTGTTGTTACGAGCAGTCGATGTTGTACAAAGGAGGGGGTGATAAAAAAACATTTCCGGTCGAGAGATTTGAAGTGTGGTGTGAATTCCGCAAAGTTAATTTATTTGATTGTTTTTCGCAAACAAGCCTAGACTGAGTCCAGAGGGGGAGGGGTCGAGCATCACTTTCGATCGCCCGTACCTCGAGGGCTTAAATGTAGCTTCAGAATATTGGCTTTGGTTGACAACTGATGGGATACCTATCGCTCGTGCGTGTTTTCGAGTTTTATTCAGCTTTTAATGCGCCTTTATAAATTCTACAAACCAACTGGTACATTCTCTCATTTCTTTATACCGATATCGAAAGCGATATAGAAAACTATCTGTCTTTCGCGTATATGCTGCATGATTTTCATTTATTGTTTTTCAATTCTCTTCTTCCTCTCTACTACTCGATAACTTTCTGGGAGAATGGCGTGAAGGACACACTTTTTTTCTGGCCGAAAACTGGACACTCGTCTGAACCCCCTTTCTGCTGTCGGCCGATTGTCATCAACTTTGGTTTGGGAAGGTGCTCGAGCGCATTGTGTCTGGCAGCATCTATATAATGTCGCGGATTCCTTCACGTGGCGAAGTTCGGCATCACGCGACGGCGAAGCGCCGTTTAGTTACTTGGTGCCACCGTATCAAAGTTGCTATAGTTTCGCGATGCTCACCTCGGCTTACTACTCATTTCTATGCACTTGCAGGGTGCCTTCTAAAATGTGTGGCATTCCTTGGTGCTGAGTTCACTTAGCCGAGCGGGGCGCCATCAGTACCAGGCCACATTCCACATGTTCTTCCCTACAGGATGAAAAGTAAGCTTGTGCTACGATTGATATATCGAAGTCAATATTCGGGCAGAAGGCGAAAGCCTTGCTTGTTTACGTTTGTTAAAGCGTGTGCACAAAACGTGGAAGAAGCACAACATGTAAGCAAAATGTAGCGTTTGGCCTGGCATCACATTAGGATGTGACTGTTAGTCATGAATGTGTATGTAATGACTAGGGTTATAATAAATGTTATATCTTGCCTATAGTCATATCATGTGAGTAATTATACTTTAACCACGAGTCATAGTCCCTTTTCGTGAGTAATTAAGATCGAACGTACATGACTATGGAGTCCATGACTTGTGTAAGTAAAAGTGATGACCTTGATTGTTGTCTAGTCATTACTCTCAAGTGCTCAGTCAAGACACTATAGGCACTACTAAAGAGTGACCAGCGCACATGCTTTCATTGTACCATAATGTACCAGCGCCCGAAGGGGCTCACGGCGTGATATTAACTGAATGCCCAGATAATTTATCTGTTTACTCTGGCTAACAACGTCAGATCGTTATTATATGTGATGTAGTATTTCTAACACATATGGTGGAGCAGTAATCCTTAAAATCCAAGTAGAGTTTATGAGACCTCCCTTTTGAAATCCCTCTGATGCATAGTTTAATTTAATGCTAAGGAAATGTTGATAGGAACGTCTAATGTCTTCCAATAGCCTGGAAAATCACCTTCCAAGTTTTGTTTTGTAATCCTCAAGGCGCTGACTCCCAAATAAAACCCAGAATGTTATTTAATCGAAAAATTTTAAATAGAAATTTGTCTGCCAAGTGAAAAATTGCTGATGAGTTTTTCGGCATGGCGGGATGTGAAAGGATCGCGAACAACTTCAAAGGAAAAAAAGTGCGCTTGGGAGTTTCCAGATATGTAAACTACTCATGTTGTGTTTAAAAAATCACGGTACTCAGGTTCATACAAAAGTTGCATCTTAAAACGTTCATGAAATAAAACATATTTTATTTTCTTTACTTAGTATACTCATGGTTCCTGATTGCATCACTCGATTCCGTTGATTAGATTACGTCTTTTTCCACAGCCAGAGCTGGCTACACACTTTGGTGCTAACTCTGAGTGGCACATTTGTGGAGTTTGACTGCCCAGAAGCGACACATGTGATATAATATGCCGTAGTAAGATTTGTCTGTATTAATTTCAGCAACTAGGGGTTCTCTGAAGCAGGGCACCGCTGAAAACATGGACGTCCTGTGTAAGCGCTGTTCATTAAAACGCGGCCGCCGCGTCCGGGCTTGATCTCGAGCCGAACACCTGAATAGCTGAGCGGCCAATGAGCTATAGAGGCAAGTCCCTAGCGAAACAACCGTATGAGTCACAATAACCTCATAAAGATTTCTCCTAAAAGCTCATACAACCCTCATAAAAATCTCATACAATCTCATATATTTCTTATACGTTGAATGATATTTGTATGAGATAGAGTTTAGTATGAGAAATCTGTATGAGTTTATTGTGACTCATAGAGTGTTTTCGCTAGGGGAGTGCATCCAGTGAAGCTTGGTTGAAAATTTCGAACTGCTAGACACGTCTTGTGATGCCACCGTGGAAGCCAACTGTATTGTAGATATCTTTTTGTCATCAGTTGTGCCACAGGCTACCGGTTTCGAATTCATTCTGTTTTCTGCCCTGCAAATTCTCGCGCTGTCGAGAGTAACTTCCGTCTGTGCACTCGTCTACCATTTGTATTCAACAATGCTCCCAGGGACAAGGTGGGCAACGTCATCGCGAATATGGATAAGATAGTCAAAGTAGCCGAGGAGTTCTATACAAATCTCTAAAGTAGCCAAAGTAGTCAGGACTGTAATGAGATTGGCGGTAAGGAAAAACAGTCAGACGTTCCACCAGTGACGAAGGACGAGGTCAAGAAAGCATTAGAAACTATGAAAAGGGGGAAATCAGCTGGAGAGGATCAGATAACTACGGATTTGCTGAAGGACGGGGGGGGGGGGGATATCGTGTTAGAAAAACTGGCCACCTTGTATACGCAGTGCCTGGTGTCATCAACGGTACCGGAACCATGGAAAATGCAAACATTATCCTCATTCATAAGAAAGGGGAATCTAAGGACCTTAAAAATTACAGACCAATCAGCTTACTGTCTGTTACGTATAAGGTATTTACTAAGGTAATCGCTAATAGAATCAGGGCAACCTTAGACTTCAATCAAGCGAAGGATCAAGCAGGGTTTCGGAAACGGTACTCTACTATCGATCATATCCATACCATCAATCAGGTGATACAAAAATGCTCGGAATATAACCAGCCCTTATACATAGCATTCATTGATTACGAAAAAGCGTTTGACTTAGTTGAAAGCTGGGCGGTGAAGCAGGCATTGCGAAATTGGGGGGTAGACGAGCCGTGCGTGAAAGGGCTGGAAGATATATACAGTGGCTGCACAGCAAGCATAGTTCTGCATAAAGAAAGTAACAAAATTCTCATAAAGAAAGGTGTTAGGCAAGGAGACACAATCTCCCCAGTACTATTCACAGCTTGCTTAGAGGAAGTATTCAGAGACTTGGAATGGGAGCAGTTAGGGATAAGGGTAGATGGAGAATACCTCAGTAATCTGCGATTTGCTGATGACATTGCCTTGCTAAGCAACTCGGGAGATGAACTACAAATAATGATTGATGACCTAGGCAGGAAAAGTAGAAAGGTAGGCTTAAAAATCAATATGCAGAAGACTAAGGTAATGTTCAACAGCCTCGGGAAGGTACAGCAGTTTACATTAGGTAGCGAAGTACTCGAAGTAGTAGGCGAATATGTCTACTTAGGACAGGTAGTAACCGCAGATCCGGACCATGAAAAGGAAATAACAAGAAGAATAAGTTGGGATGGAGCGCATTTGGCAAGCACTCGCAGATTGTCTAGCAGCTTACCGGTATCGCTAAAAAGGAAAGTATATAACAGTTGCATCTTAACTGTACTCACCTATGGCGCTGAAACGTGGAGGCTAACCAAGAGAGTCCTACTTAAGTTGAGGACAACCCAGAGGGCTATAGAACGAAAAATGGTAGGGGTAACATTAAGAGATAGAAAGCGTGCAGAGTAGGTCAGAGAAATAACTCAAGTTACCGACATTCTAGTGGAAATTAAGAAGAAGAAATGGACATGGGCAGGACATGTGCGAAGAGAGGATAACCGATGGTCGCTTAGGGTAACAAACTGGATTCCAAGGGAAGGAAAGCGTAGCAGGGGCGGCAGAAAGTTAGGTGGGCGGATGAGATTAAGAAGTTCGCAGGGGTCAAATGGATGAACCTAGCACAGAACCGGGTTAAGTGGAGAAATATGGGAGAGGCCTTCGCCCCGCAGTGGGTATAGTCAGGCTGATGATGATGATGATGAATGCTCCCAGCAAATTCACTTCATGCCTTTGATCAACCTCACCTTTCAAGAGAATAATTTCTCTGCCTCCTTTTGGAAAGTTACTTGAAACCCACAACACCTCGCGGCCTCAAAATGCGATGAAAATGTTTTTACGCACGCATATTAAACTGTTTTTGTTAAAATAGCTAGAAACAGAACAATATTTATAATAGCGAAATGCTGGCGATGGCGGAAAGAAACCAAAGTGGCCATTTGCAACTCTAGAAGGGCCTCTAATAACCTACGGAAGACCCGCCAGGGCGACTGTTATATTGAATATAATCGCTTTACAATATGAATGAACGGTAAATTAATCAGAAACGACACTCCATGTGAACGTGAAAAAAGCACACTAAAGCAGCCTTGATTTAACTTAAGGTAGTGGGAAAGATACCGGGTGTTTATTAATTCGAAAATTGCAGAGCTCCATTGCTGGCGATGGCGGAAACCAAAGTGGCCATTTGCAACTCTAGAAGGGCCTCTAATGACCTACGGAAGACCCGCCAGGGCGACTGTTATATTGAATATAATCGCTTTACAATATGAATGAATGGTAAATTAATCAGAAACGACACTCCATGTGAACGTGAAAAAAGCACACTAAAGCAGCCTTGATTTAACTTAAGGTAGTGGGAAAGATACCGGGTGTTTATTAATTCGAAAATTGCAGAGCTCCATTGCTGGCGATGGCGGAAAGAAACCAAAGTGGCCATTTGCAACTCTAGAAGGGCCTCTAATAACCTACGGAAGACCCGCCAGGGCGACTGTTATATTGAATATAATCGCTTTACAATATGAATGAATGGTAAATTAATCAGAAACGACACTCCATGTGAACGTGAAAAAAGCACACTAAAGCAGCCTTGATTTAACTTAAGGTAGTGGGAAAGATACCGGGTGTTTATTAATTCGAAAATTGCAGAGCTCCATTGCTGGCGATGGCGGAAAGAAACCAAAGTGGCCATTTGCAACTCTAGAAGGGCCTCTAATAACCTACGGAAGACCCGCCAGGGCGACTGTTACAATTGAATATAATCGCTTTACAATATGAATGAATGGTAAATTAATCAGAAACGACACTCCATGTGAACGTGAAAAAAGCACACTAAAGCAGCCTTGATTTAACTTAAGGTAGTGGGAAAGATACCGGGTGTTTATTAATTTGAAAATTGCAGAGCTCCATTGCTGGCGATGGCGGAAAGAAACCAAAGTGGCCATTTGCAACTCTAGAAGGGCCTCTAATAACCTACGGAAGACCCGCCAGGGCGACTGTTATATTGAATATAATCGCTTTACAATATGAATGAATGGTAAATTAATCAGAAACGACACTCCATGTGAACGTGAAAAAAGCACACTAAAGCAGCCTTGATTTAACTTAAGGTAGTGGGAAAGATACCGGGTGTTTATTAATTCGAAAATTGCAGAGCTCCATTGCTGGCGATGGCGGAAAGAAACCAAAGTGGCCATTTGCAACTCTAGAAGGGCCTCTAATAACCTACGGAAGACCCGCCAGGGCGGCTGTTATATTGAATATAATCGCTTTACAATATGAATGAATGGTAAATTAATCAGAAACGACACTCCATGTGAACGTGAAAAAAGCACACTA
The DNA here is from genome assembly GCF_055883805.1 of Amblyomma maculatum. Classification (NCBI taxonomy): domain Eukaryota; kingdom Metazoa; phylum Arthropoda; class Arachnida; order Ixodida; family Ixodidae; genus Amblyomma; species Amblyomma maculatum. The sequence goes on along the minus strand of NC_139348.1, from coordinate 107,328,170 downwards.
AAGCAGCCTTGATTTAACTTAAGGTAGTGGGAAAGATACCGGGTGTTTATTAATTCGAAAATTGCAGAGCTCCATTGCTGGCGATGGCGGAAAGGAACCAAAGTGGCCATTTGCAACTCTAGAAGGGCCTCTAATAACCTACGGAAGACCCGCCAGGGCGACTGTTACAACTGAATATAATCGCTTTACAATATGAATGAATGGTAAATTAATCAGAAACGACACTCCATGTGAACGTGAAAAAAGCACACTAAAGCAGCCTTGATTTAACTTAAGGTAGTGGGAAAGATACCGGGTGTTTATTAATTCGAAAATTGCAGAGCTCCATTGCTGGCGATGGTGGAAAGAAACCAAAGTGGCCATTTGCAACTCTAGAAGGGCCTCTAATAACCTACGGAAGACCCACCAGGGCGACTGTTATATTGAATATAATCGCTTTACAATATGAATGAATGGTAAATTAATCAGAAACGACACTCCATGTGAACGTGAAAAAAGCACACTAAAGCAGCCTTGATTTAACTTAAGGTAGTGGGAAAGATACCGGGTGTTTATTAATTCGAAAATTGCAGAGCTCCATTGCTGGCGATGGCGGAAAGAAACCGAAGTGGCCATTTGCAACTCTAGAAGGGCCTCTAATAACCTACGGAAGACCCGCCAGGGCGACTGTTATATTGAATATAATCGGTTTACAATATGAATGAATGGTAAATTAATCAGAAACGACACTCCATGTGAACGTGAAAAAAGCACACTAAAGCAGCCTTGATTTACCTTAAGGTAGTGGGAAAGATATCGGGTGTTTATTAATTCGAAAATTGCAGAGCTCCATTGCTGGCGATGGTGGAAAGAAACCAAAGTGGCCATTTGCAACTCTAGAAGGGCCTCTAATAACCTACGGAAGACCCGCCAGGGCGACTGTTATATTGAATATAATCGCTTTACAATATGAATGAATGGTAAATTAATCAGAAACGACACTCCATGTGAACGTGAAAAAGCACACTAAAGCAGCCTTGATTTAACTGCAGGTAGCGGGAAAGATACCGGTTCTTTATTATCTCGAAAATTGTACAGCTCCATCCTGCGTGACTCTATATGCGTTGTAGTCGGCGAAGTTCTATGTCATACATTTTGCGTCGTCGTCCGCGTTTTTCTGCTGGTGCTTATAGGACGTCACCAATCCCCAGTCTTTATGCAGGCACAAATGAACCATCCCTAGAATATAGACGATCCATGCTTACATTGTCATACATCATGAAAATACGCTCCCTAACAAAACACTTATACTACCCTATTGCCACGAAGTGTGCCTCCAAAGTATTGTCATCAATAGGCACCAGGCTATCAAACCTTTGTTACTTAGTTTTGAAGATAAATGTAAAGAACTAGGGATATTGCATGCCGTCCCTGATATTGCATCGAGACACGATCCACTGCCACCCTGGTACAGCCTTCCTGTTGTTTGTGATTTCACACTCATTTTTGTAAGCTGAAAACACCACATGAACACATCTTGCAAGAGTTTTTAGATCTTAAAGAAAAATATGACTATTGCACACAATTTTACACGGATGGCTCCAAGACAGCAAAACACATGGGTAGTGCCGCAGTACAAGAAAATGAGAAAGAACGATTAGGCTACCTCAGTGTGCAAGTGTTTTCACTGCTAAAGGTTACAACGCTTGCTATGGCTGTGAGAAAAATACTGTACGAGAACATCACAAACAGTAGTGTTTACACAGACTCCTTAAGTGTCCTCACAGCCCTTCACCACAAAAACGCAGTTGCACCACTACTTGGGGACATCGTACACATTATATCAACAGCTTCTGCTCAAGGACATCACATAACATTTTGTTGGGTCCCGAGTCATGTCTGTATTCGAGGCAACGACAGAGCAGACTTTTGAGCTCCCCAACCCATGAAAAACAAATAAAGAACATAAATATGCCGAACAGAGACTGCATGCTAGTGCACAACAGATTAAAGGAAAATGGCAGCAATCATGGAGTAGGAAGGTAAATAATAAACTGCAGCTGGTGAAGCCAGTTTTTGGGAATGAAAATCATGTCATCATCAGGAACGCTTCATGGAAGTGATATTTTGCCGTCTCCGCATTGGCCACACACACATGACACACAAAGTTCTGTTGAGAAAAGAAAACAAACCTCTGTGTGAAGAATGCGAAGAGCACGTCACCATAAACCACATTTTATTTTCATGCAGAAGATTTGGAATACAAAAAAAAGTGTTTTACCCTTTTTTACGATGAACAAATTCCTTTCCATCCAGCTTTGATTTTAGATGAAAGTGAACTTGCTCATCTACATGTGTTCTAGCTTTCTAAAAGAAGCAAATGTTTTACATAAACTATAAAATAAATAGTATACGCTATTTACAAGCTTGTGCTTGGCGCATGATAGCCTGAACTGCCTATGGCCATTATACCCAGTACAACAACAACAAAAACTTTACACGTTCCTTACCGCCTTTGCTCGCTCAGTGTGATCATAACATGTTAGTTATACCACCACCTGTTTCCCCGCATTTAATGAAACCCATTCTCAATGCAAAACGTCAGTTGCAATTCCTCCATGCACCCTTTTGGAATGTACAAAAGAGGAAAATGCATATAGATGAAGCATCCAAATAACCATTATGTGTTATAAAACCCCCATAAAACTCGTTATCTTTCTCTTCAGACGTTTTTGCAGAGCATGGAAGGGTGAGAAGTCTAAAGGACACCTTTTTACAGTCAAGTTTTTATTCATTCCACATCAGAAATAATATGCCTCGCTTATCGCATCTAGTGCAGGCTTGCTTAAATTGTGATACAGCTGGGCTCATATTCCGAGTTAGCGTCGTTATCGAAGTGTCGCTATCTCACGTGACCTCGAAACATCTAATTGGTGGAAACGCCGGATGATGATGCGGCCACCGGTTCCTTAGTAGCAGCACCCGGTTCTGGTCAATTTAGACCATCCAATTTAGAACTAAATTTCGAAACGTATTAGCCCATCGCGAGGACATTTCCTGTGAAACATCGCTCCTGTATGCCGCATATCGACGGAAGGTACAGTGACAGCAGGGGCGCAACCTAAATATCTATTATAAACATCTTATACAGAGCATATTGAAAATCTCTTACCAAAGATACGCTCTAAGAGTAAGAGCTGCATAACACAATATCGGGCAGTGGTGATATGAAACCTGTGAATCGCGAGGAAATATAGAAATCTGCATATTTGCCAATATCTATAGCAGCGCACTGCGTTCATATTCGAATATCTTAAGATGTGCGCCAACAACAGTGCGTTCGGCTCAGACTGCCTGGTGGGTAGGACGACGCCACAGCTCAAAGCTCCATGGGCAGAACACTAGGGTGACGACACGGCTTTTATGAAGCACGCTGAACAGCGACAATGTGCGCCAAATATTTCTGCACGTATAACGCCTGGGGGCAAGAGCCACCAATAGAGATATTCTGAATGTCTTAAAGCGAAAGACACGTATTTTCCGCTTAGCCATATTGAAATCATATTGCCCTCAAGCCTAAATTGAGGTACACCCTAATAAAGTCACCAACAGACGAAAGGATGAAGAATGAGAGCTTAGAAAAAGCGAGACTTTAAAACCTGTAACGAAAGAAAGCTAAAAACGTATGTGAACATCGGCCCTCCATGAAATATATCGATAAGGTCGAAAGCATCCGCATATTATGTTGCCAGGCGATTTGAGGGGGGACCTGTACACGAGGATGGTAGGAAAGTACGAAAAAATGCACTCTGAATGGCTTAATCAGGAATGCTTGCCATAGAGTTGGAGAGAAGGCTAGAAAGGTTGCGGTGTTCTTTTTTTATCCAAAAGTTGCGTTTGCTTGGCGTTTATCATCAGAGAGCCGTTTCTTTTATAATAAACTTCTGTAACGCCTCGAGTAACAGCAAATAAAAGCAGGCTTAGAATGTGGCGTATGCATTTTTGTCAAACCATTTCTTTAGGCCATTTGCAATTAATGCGTCTACTACTGTTCAACGCATTTTCATATTGCGGACGATGTGAGTACTGATTTCTTACGATAACTTGTGGTCTTCGATAAGGGCTGCTCTGCTTTGCTCTAACACGAAGTCTTTGATTGCTAACCTGCTTTAAGTATAATCGATTTCATCATTTTATACCTTAAATTGAAAAATATTTTTTTTTTCGTTCTACAGAATTGGAATTTCTTTTCACGCGGTACATGCCCACAAAGAATTTTGTGGAAGAAATCGAGAAACTGACGCCAGGTGCAATGGAAGCATCAAGGGTAAGTTCTTTCTTGCATCTGTGTTGACATGATTGTCTTGTGCACCTGGAATGCAAACTTCAGGCTCGTTAGGATGGCAATGGATTGATAGTAGTAAAACAAATATTTGACAGTTTCGAAAGTTACGATCAATTAAGAAATATATATAAATGAAACCAGACATGCTTCCCTGTTGCATGTTGCCTGTGAGTCTGCCTCAGAAATGTCACGTATAATTATCGGAAAAAAAGGAAAATATACACTGTTTTCGTAACCACCGCGTTGCTCACCCGATTGAGCGTACAAGAACGGCAAGAATACGATTTGCGAGACCTATGATCAACAAGCGCTGGTCTATCGTTTAAAAGTGAGATGAAAGCACACAAAGAGCTGATAGATAAAAGCTCTTCACTAGCTATCTCTAGGGCGTTCATGTTTTATGTCTGTGCCAATATATATATATGAAGGAAAGAACCCAACAAGCGGCAAGGCCAAGAAAAGCATTGGGGATTGTTCTTTGTCTTTTTTTTATTGCTTACTTCGGTAATTACATAAATTAGTAATGAAATCTGTTTATGGGAAAGATAATTAAACTCAAAGTAGAAGGAAAAACAACTTGTCGACGGTGGGAACCGAAACCACGACCTCCGAATATCGCGTCCGGTGCTCCTCCAACTGATGTACATCGGCCGCTGTCCCACCTGCTACTTTCTTGGGTATTCATGTTGTCTGTATACGAACCTTGCGAGTGTTCACCAGCGCCACCTTCAAGCATAGCGGTGGACGTAGAACGTCCTGTGTTACCGCCAGCGTCACGTAGAACGTGATCAAGAGTGTGGGCGATATATATATATGTATATATATATATATATATATATATATATATATATATATATATATATATATATATATATATATATATATATATATATATATATATGTGAAGGAAAGAAGCCAACAGTCGGCGAGGCCAAGGAAAGCGTTGGGGATGGTATGTTTATGTCATTTTTTTTTAATGTTTACTTCGATAACCACAGAAAATAGTAATGTAATCCGTTTAGGGGAAAGATAATTAGACACAAAGTAGAAGAAAAAACAACGTGCCGATGGTGGGATCCGAACCCACGACCTCCGAATAACGCGTCCGGTGCTCTACCAACTGAGCTACATCGGCCGCTGTCCCCCCTGCTACTTTCTTGGGTATTTATGTTGTCTGTATACGAACCTTGAGAGTGTTCACCAGCGCCACCCTCAGCCATAGCGGCGAACGTGGGACGTCCTTTGTTACCGCCAGCGTCACGTAGAACGTGATCAAGAGCGAGGGCGAAAGCTGTGCTAGAACCCTCTTACGCTACCTATGGCTTCAAGACTGCCAGAACCGAGACCCCCGTAAGCTACAAGCAGATCAATCAAGGGGAAATGAGGGTGCTCGTTATAATGCATGAAGGAACGAAGCCAACAGTCGGCGAGGCCAAGGAAAGCGTTGGGGATGGTATGTTTATGTCATTTTTTTTTAATGTTTACTTCGATAACCACAGAAAATAGTAATGTAATCCGTTTAGGGGAAAGATAATTAGACACAAAGTAGAAGAAAAAACAACGTGCCGATGGTGGGATCCGAACCCACGACCTCCGAATAACGCGTCCGGTGCTCTACCAACTGAGCTACATCGGCCGCTGTCCCCCCTGCTACTTTCTTGGGTATTTATGTTGTCTGTATACGAACCTTGAGAGTGTTCACCAGCGCCACCCTCAGCCATAGCGGCGAACGTGGGACGTCCTTTGTTACCGCCAGCGTCACGTAGAACGTGATCAAGAGCGAGGGCGAAAGCTGTGCTAGAACCCTCTTACGCTACCTATGGCTTCAAGACTGCCAGAACCGAGACCCCCGTAAGCTACAAGCAGATCAATCAAGGGGAAATGAGGGTGCTCGTTATAATGCATGAAGGAAAGAAGCCAACAGTCGGCGAGGCCAAGGAAAGCGTTGGGGATGGTATGTTTATGTCATTTTTTTTTAATGTTTACTTCGATAACCACAGAAAATAGTAATGTAATCCGTTTAGGGGAAAGATAATTAGACACAAAGTAGAAGAAAAAACAACGTGCCGATGGTGGGATCCGAACCCACGACCTCCGAATAACGCGTCCGGTGCTCTACCAACTGAGCTACATCGGCCGCTGTCCCCCCTGCTACTTTCTTGGGTATTTATGTTGTCTGTATACGAACCTTGAGAGTGTTCACCAGCGCCACCCTCAGCCATAGCGGCGAACGTGGGACGTCCTTTGTTACCGCCAGCGTCACGTAGAACGTGATCAAGAGCGAGGGCGAAAGCTGTGCTAGAACCCTCTTACGCTACCTATGGCTTCAAGACTGCCAGAACCGAGACCCCCGTAGGCTACAAGCGGATCAATCAAGGGGAAATGAGGGTGCTCGTTATAATGCATGAAGGAAAGAAGCCAACAGTCGGCGAGGCCAAGGAAAGCGTTGGGGATGGTATGTTTATGTCATTTTTTTTTAATGTTTACTTCGATAACCACAGAAAATAGTAATGTAATCCGTTTAGGGGAAAGATAATTAGACACAAAGTAGAAGAAAAAACAACGTGCCGATGGTGGGATCCGAACCCACGACCTCCGAATAACGCGTCCGGTGCTCTACCAACTGAGCTACATCGGCCGCTGTCCCCCCTGCTACTTTCTTGGGTATTTATGTTGTCTGTATACGAACCTTGAGAGTGTTCACCAGCGCCACCCTCAGCCATAGCGGCGAACGTGGGACGTCCTTTGTTACCGCCAGCGTCACGTAGAACGTGATCAAGAGCGAGGGCGAAAGCTGTGCTAGAACCCTCTTACGCTACCTATGGCTTCAAGACTGCCAGAACCGAGACCCCCGTAAGCTACAAGCAGATCAATCAAGGGGAAATGAGGGTGCTCGTTATAATGCATGAAGGAAAGAAGCCAACAGTCGGCGAGGCCAAGGAAAGCGTTGGGGATGGTATGTTTATGTCATTTTTTTTTAATGTTTACTTCGATAACCACAGAAAATAGTGATGTAATCCGTTTAGGGGAAAGATAATTAGACACAAAGTAGAAGAAAAAACAACGTGCCGATGGTGGGATCCGAACCCACGACCTCCGAATAACGCGTCCGGTCATATATATATATATATATATATATATATATATATATATATATTGTGGAAGAAGACCAGGTCGAGACGGAAAGGTCGAGATATATATATATATATATATATATATATATATATATATATATATATATATATATATATATATATATATTGTGGAAGAAGACCAGGTCGAGACGGAAAGGTCGAGACGGCAAGGCAAGGGATGCCGTGTCTGGCGTTTTACTCCGATGACAAAACCCAGGCGCGTGACGGAGCCGGCGCCGCGGGACGATGATGATGGTATGTACAAATGAAAGGAAGATGATGGCATGTACAAAATAAAGAACGTCCACAGAAGGCTCACAATATATATATATATATATATATATATATATATATATATATATATATATATATATATATATATATATATATATATATATATGTGTGTGTGTGTGTGTTAGCGAAGAAATGTCAATTGGGGACAAGTGAATTCAGTCTGTTGTTTTGCTTGTCGTATGTGCTATGTTTACGCAGGATACGCAGCTGGGGCAAGGAGGAATATTATGTGTGGAATATCTGCATCGCGTGAAGCTGGAAGACTACACACACGTGTTAATCGAAGCTTTTATTACACTACACTGGCCGGTGAGTGCTTCTAGTTGAAAAAGTAAAGCCGATTGGTTTATGCGGCCGGTAATATACTGAATGTATAAAAAAGGATGCTATTTTACCATCAAGTCTACCCCGCTTTTTTCACTCAACCTCAAGAGGCCATCGTCACCGTTTATGTTGCCACGACGTAAATGAAAAATTTTCTTACGTATATGATAAGCAGAGTAACTTTTGTGACAAGGTGTGGTATATTGAAAAAAATAAGCAGAGCATAATTGCAAGGTTTGTTTTCTTTATTTTTTTTTCATGGTTTATATGTAACAAACGTACAGCCGAAACCAGATGCCGGGTCGCGCTAGATGACTGCGTAAAGAAAGCTGCCGCCTCAACGAAATCGCGCCACACCTTATATAAGAAAATATTTAACTACAACGGCTCAGAAGACTGCGAGTACTGTGCTACAGCCTAGTCTTTGCATAATTAAGCCGCATAAAATGCCAGGGCTTTTATTAGCAGTGGCACTTTCTGCTTCTGACTGGGTCACCTTGCGGTTACTAAAACGTTACCTTCATCTCGTCGAAGGATCCATTCATGCATAGCACCAAAACTATCTCTATCTGGCTGGAATTTCCTACAAGAATATCTTTTCAAAGTAGTAATTTTAGCAAGGCACATTAAGCTTATTTTCTAGGTTAGGCTGTCCAATGTGTGTTATTAATCCATTGACAAGCTCCATTTTCTATGTCGAATTACGCTCTCTGTTATGTCTAATGTTGTGTTTGTGCTTATGTATGCCGCCTCTTAAGGTTTCCAGTAAGAAACCAGAAGCCCATTTTTGTTGCCAGTGTAGTAGAATTGACTCAGATTGCACTGTACTAGGCAGTCCTGAGCAAATTAGTGTGCGTCGGTGAAGGCGTTTTTTATTTGCTCCTCCTAAGGGTATAGAAGGCTGCCCAACTGTGCATTATCGACACAGATTAAATGCTAACTCCGTATACTGAGAGGTTATTGTGTAGTATCAAGGGAGCCAGCTTTGTTGGCTTGGCGTTGGCGGTGCTCCTTCAGTAATTAGTTTACTTTTTTTTTCGTTTCCCGCTTTCTACCGACATGCACAGACCAAGATATTATAAATATGGTCGTTCCTGTATTGAAAATTTTGAATCCGCTACAGCGCTGTGTCTACCTTTTCTATGTCCGTCATTGGTTTTAGCAATTGTTATTTTGATGCTGAGGATTAGTTCGAACTAATAGACAGGGTGAAAGAGCACTGAAGAAGGGAAGAGGAGGCAGCCTCCGTTCGCCAGTCGAGCCAACGTATCGGCAAGTGAACTTGTCTTCGTCGGGGCAACGCGATCATCAATGGCACGGTTTTAAACACACTTTTTTTTTTCTGAAGAAAAGCTAAGGAGGCGGAGACAATTCTGTTTGACAACACTGCGTGCCAGATTTTCTGGCGGTGAAGCGTAAAGAAACCCGTATTGTAGGTGCCGTTTTGTAGCGCAAAAGAGTAGATTGATAGAACTCATACCGCGGCATTCCACTGCATCTTCGTCCTCTTGCCGTGACAGATTATGGATAACCTGCAGACCCGCAGCAGGACCACTGGAGTGTAGTTATCTTTGCCGATTTGTTTGCAGTGGCAATTGCTCTAGGTCGGCAAAGCGGTGCCGCGTTCACGGCGGTTGTCATTTCTCGCATTGTTCCACTTCTGTGTCATTTATTTGCGCTTCTTTTGTAAACTGATCACCCAGCTATGATTCGAAGCTTTCTGACGAGGACAGTCCAGTAGTAATTATTCTGCAGATGCTTATGCCTTATGACCAGAACATAGAACTTGTACGAATAGCGGACTGTCATCGCTTATATCTGATAGGCTTCCAAGATTCTGCTGCATGTTAAAAGTAACTTCTGCTAAGCAGACAGCTGTGATGTGTCCAACTTTGTTGCGCTAAATGCGTTGTGGCACAAGTGGCGTTGGGAAATGTTTATTTAGAAAGCTCGACCACTGGTCCGAAATTTACCCGTGGTCAGGCGTAGGCCTTTGTTGACGGTGCCGCAGGAGACGTGGTCACATTAATTTTTCCCATGAACACCGGTTGGCTCTGAAAACCAAAAATAAATGGTGGTCAGCGGCGCTCACTACCGTGCCTGAAAGAGTTATACACGAAGGCGTACCCTCAAGATACCTGGTATGAAGTGGCGGGTCGCAAAGATAACCCCGTTCAGCTGAAGAGGTACTTCGGGAGCAAATGGTAGTAGTATATAGCTACCATGGTGATGCAAATCCTTGGTGCTGGGGTAGTGCTTATTACGGTTTGCGTCATGGACCTGCCGCCAAGAATGACGAGTCTCACAAAACCGTTTGTCTGGAAGACGTAGAGCAACTGACGATATCGCTTTAGATGCATGCATTACGGTATATCCGTCCGGGCTTCCGACAGGGATGTCACTGAAGGCAGTGTTTGTGTGATGACAAATACAGCACATGCTCTTAAGTTGAAGTCGCACATTCATTCCTTGTGTGAGAGGCAGTTTTAAAATGCTGAAGCATGGCAGTTTCCTGTCACACATTTATCGGAAACAAAGAAAATAGACAGGTTTCGAAACCAGCACCTGGAACCTTGACACAACTGGAACATCCCTGCACTCTGCCCCTCCATCCCCCTCCTGCCCTATATCTACTTCTACACAAGGGTATTTTGAGTTGCTGCTCACAAGGTTCTTGGTGCCTGTTCATTGGAAACACAAAATAAAAACTATCTACGGGCCGAAACATACTTGAATGGATTTCAAAAACTATCTTCTTGGTGGCTCACGCTTCTCAGCATTTGAGTATATATACTGGATCAATTACAAAAAAGAAAGGTTTTATGGGTATGAGGGTTGCGGATATACAATTCCATTAGTTGGCGGTGTTGTAAACTGAGACATTGCCTTTCTGTTCTCAGAATGATTGTCACTGACTACACATAAAACTCTGTAGCCAATACTTCACCATGATCGTTTATTTCAACAGGAGGATATGAACCTAAATATTTCAAGTTGACGAATATATTAGCAGCTCGTTGTTCTGAGACTAAGGCGTCGAGCATCGCCGCAAACATGTGAACAGAAGTTGCGTCATTCACTCCTTTCTTCTCCTGCTGCGTATGTGGAGGGAACACTGCAGGTTGGTCGAAGTTGTCGTCTCTGGCACTGCCAAATTATGCGTCTTTCTATAGGACCCGCCGGTGTGACACAGTGGTTACGGAGCTCGACTACTGTTCTCAAGGATGCGGGATCGAATCCCGGCCTCGGCGGCCGCTTTTCGATGGAGGCGAAAAGAAAGCGCATGTGTGCTGTGCGATGTCACTGCACGTTAAAGAACCCAAGGTGGTCGAAATCTCCGGAGTCCTCCACTACGGCGTCTCTCATAGCCTGAGTCGTTTTGGGCCGTTATATCCCACCAACCAAACCAAACCATCTTTCAATAGGAAGCGGCGTTTTGCCGCATTTCTCGGCCTTTCGTTGCGGTTGATATGTATTTGCAAGCACCATTTTTGTCTTAATCGGAGAGCTCTATTTTTTTAATTCCAATTTGGGGTTAGTTCCTGACATTAATCATTGCTTCATGTCTCTTTTCTAATGATCCACCTCCTGCAGACTTGCCAAGCAGCATGGGGGCATCATCATCAGCATTCACTTGGCGTTCAATGCCCACGTCACGTATTGCTACCATGTTGCCATTATCATCGCAGTTTCCTTTCCCGATATGATGGACAGGTGAGTGTTGCAGAGGGGACCGAATTTAGTGAAGTATAGAAGAATCTGGCGCAATACTAACCAGGTGTCGCAGCTGAAGTAGTGAATTTGTTTTCATTGCGATAGCAATACTGCGCCCGGTGTCGAGCAGTCGCTTAGTCTCGGCGGAGACCACGTTTGACGTGAACAGCCGCAAGAAAAAGAGGTAGAAGTAAAAGTGGATGAAGAAGTAGAATAAGAAGTAGAAGAACAGAAGCAGAAAAGCAGAAGAAAAGAAGAAAGGAGAAGAAAGAATGTAGCAGGCGAAATAAGCTTCCGCCGTTGATATCGCAATTCAGCAAGGGTTAACCAAAGCTAAAACACAACTAACATTTTTTTTTGTAAATTACTCGCGCATTTCAGGTTCATTCTTAAAGCAGTAGCGCTTTAAAAGTTTTTCGCATAATTTTTCTCAAAGAATCAGCAGCAGAAATAGAGATAATGTGAGATATGGCAATGCGGAGACTACAGCTAGGGTTTATAACAGGTCCGCTTTAAACGAGCCTATAACAAACGAGCTTTTTGCACTTTTTCAAAGCCGTAAGACAACTTGAAGGGTGCGCCTTAAGATACCTGAACATGCAACTCCTGAGGCAATGTAATTCATTTTGTCTATTAACATTCAATGGACGACTGACATATCTCTGGATGCACTTTCACAGACGTCCGTCATCTTGGTTACAAAACATAATTTAGAGTACTTGAAAAGCGCATATGTTGGCGGATATGCAGAAAGGTGTGTTTAGCGCTTAACGACAGCACGCATGGTTGTTTTATGGTTGTCGACCACATTCAAGCAACATATACAACAAAGCAATACTTTTGTCTGGTTTTAGGTGTAGAAATTCTGTATTTCCTGTAATATATCACAATTTCCGAAATTTTTGATCTCATTCAATGTCCGGGAATTATATTATTATTACTGTTATTATTATTATTATTACTACTAATGTATGCATCCATAGATTGAATGTATTTGGTGGCGAAGCCAGTTGGTGCCGTCTCTTCTATGCTTTTTTTCTGGCTGCTTGTCCTCCGTACCTGTACAAATGCAAGACCTGATGATTCAATCATGCACGATATAAAGGACGCCGCCCATCGGAACGCGAAGGGCGATGTTGTTGGCTTACTAGTCACATTCACGTGTTATTGGGCGGACGATTATGCTCGAACCAAGCTGCAATGACGCTAAAAAACCTCGCAACACTGGTGGAATCTGCACCACTTTATAGGAAATGTTTTCTTCATAATTTGCGAACTAAAAAGGTTGGTTTTAGGGCGCTTTTTACTATTTCTTCTTGTATTCGCAGACCTCCTGACTACGCTGGGTTCCCGCGCGAGTGCTAATTCCTGTGTGTAATGTAAAATCAGAGCTGGCGCTACTAATATTTTGACATAATATTTGGCCAAATGTTGCTGTTTCGAGCAATCGATGTTGTACAAAGGAGGGGGTGATAAAACTTTATTTGCGGTCGAGAGATTTCAAGTGTGGTGTGTTTTCCACAAAGTTTTTTACTTATTGCTTTTCGCCCACCAGCGTAGACCGGGTTCCGAGGGGAGGGGTCGAGCATCATTTTCTATCGCCCGTATCTCGAGGGCTTAAATGTAGGTTAAGAAATTGCTTTGGTTTACAAATGATGGAATACTCATCTCTCGTGCGTGTTTTTCAGTTTTCTTAATCAGCTTTTCATTCGCCTTTTAAATCCTACAAACAAGATTGCTACATTCTCTGAGTTCTTTACATCGATATTGTATTGATTTGGCACTCTATAGAAAACTATCAGTATTTCGCGTATATACTGCATGATTTTCATTGAATTCTCGTCTTCCTCTCTACTACTCGATAACTTTCTGGGAGAATGGCTCGAAGGACGAATTTATTTCTGGCTGAAAACCGGACACTTGTCGGAACCTCTTTCTTCTGTCGGCCGATTATCATCAACTCTGGTTTGGGAAGGGTGCTCGAGCGCATTGTGTATGGCAGCATCTATATACTGTCGCGGATTCCTTTACGTGGCGAAGGTCGGCGTCACGCAACGGCGAAGCGCCGTTTAGTTACTTGGTGCCACCGTATCAAAGTTGCTACAGTTTCGCGATGCTCACCTCGGCTTACTACTCATTTCTATGCACTTGCAGGGTGCCTTCTAAAATGTGTGGCATCCCTTGGTGCTGAGTTCGCTAAGCCGAGGGGGGCGCCATCAGTACCAGGCCACATTCCACATGTTCTTCCCTACAGGATGAAAAGTAAGCTTGTGCTACGATTGATATATCGAAGTCAATATTGGGGCAAAAGGCGGAAGCCCTGCTTGGCTACGTTTGCGAAAGAGTGTGCTCAAAACAAGAAGCACAACATGTAAGCAAAATGTAGTGTGTGACTTGACGTCACATTAGATGTGACTGGTAGTCATGAATGCGTATGTAATGACTAGGCGTATAATAAATGTTACCTCTTGCCTATAGTCATATCATGTGAGTAATTATACTTTAACCATGAGTCATAGTCACTTTTTGAGTTATTGAAATCGAACGTACATGACAATGGAGTCCATGACTTGTGTAAGTCAAAGTGATGACCATGATTATTGTCTAGTCATTACTCTCAAGTACTGAGTCAAGACACTATAGGCACTACTGAAGAGCGACCAATGCACATGCTTTCATTGTGCCATATTGTACCAGCACCCAAAGTAGCCCACGGTGTGATATTAAATGGATGCCCAGATAATTTATCTATTTACTCTGCCTAACAACGCCAGATCGTTATGATTGGTGATGTTGTATTTGTAACACATATGGAGGACCAGTAATCTTTGAAAGGCAGGTAGTTTATTCGACGTCACTTTGAAGAGCCCTCTGATGAATAGTTTAATTTAATGCTAAGGAAATGTTGATAGCAACGTCTAATGCCTTTCAATAGCCTGGAAAGTCAATTTGCAAGTGTGGGTTTGCAATCCTCAAGGAGCCGACTCCCAAATAAAACCCAGTATGTTTTTTAGTCGAAAATTTTTAAAAGAAATCTGTCTTCCAAGTAAAAACTGCTGATGAATTTTTCGGCATGGCGCGATGTTGGTATTATATGAAAGGATCGCGAACAACTTCAAAGGAAACAAATGCGCTTGGGAGTTTCCAGATATGTAAACTACTCACGTTGTGTTTAAGAAATCACGGTACTCAGGCTCGTACAAAAGTTGCATCTCAAAACGTTCATGAAATAAAACATATTTTAATTTCTTTATTTAGTACACTCATGGTTCCTGATTGGATTACTCGATTCCGTTGATTAGATTACGTCCTTTACCCACAGCCAGAGCTGGCTACACACTTTGGCGCAAACTCTGAGTGGCACATTTGTGGAGTTTGACTGCCCAGAAGCGGCACATGTGATATAATATGCCGTAGTAAAATGTGTTTGTAATAATTTGAGCAACTAGGGATTCTCTAGGGCACCGCTGAACACATGGACGTCCTGTGTAATCGCTGTTCATTAAACGAAGGCCTCCGCGTCCGGGTTTGATCTCGTGTCGACCACTTCAATAATCGAGCGGCCACTGAGCTATAGAGGCGAGTGTGCATCCAATGATGCTTGCTTGAAAATTTCGAACTGCTGGACACGTCTTGTCATGCCACCGTGGAAGCCAACTGTGTAGGCACCTTTTTGTCATCATTTGTGCCGCGGGCTACCGGTTTCAAATTAGTATTTCGATCTGTTTTCTGCCTGCACATTGTCGCGTTGTCGAGAGTAAACTTCCCTCTGTGCACTCGTCTAACTTTTGTATGCAACAATGCTCCCAGCAAATCCACTTTATGCCGTTGATCAACCTCACATTTCAAGAGAATAAGGTATCTGCCTCCTTTCGGAATAATAAAGTTGAAGTTATTTGAAACCCACAACAGCTCACAGCCTCAAAATGCAATGAATATTTCTTTACGCACGCATATAAATTGCTTTTTTTTAAAACAGCTAGAAACAGGATAATATTTATAATAGCGAAATGCTGGCGATGGCGGAAAGAAACCAAAGTGGCCATTTGAAACTCTAGAAGGGCCTCTCATAAAGTACGGAAGAAACACCAGGGCGACTGTTATGGAGAATAGTTTTGCTGAAATAAGCAGTTGAATATAATCGCTTTACAATATGAATGAATGGTAAATTAACCAGTAACGACACTCGATGTGAACGTGAACAAAGCACACTAAAGCAGCCTTGATTTACCTTAAGGTAGCGGGAAAGGTACGGCGTGTTTATTAACTCGAAAATTGTACAGCTCCATCCTGCGCGACTCTATATGCGTTGTAGTCGGCGTCGTTCTATGTCGTACATTTTACGTCGTCGTCCGCGTCTTTCTGCTGGTGCTTATTGGACGTCACCAATCACCTGTCTTTATGCAGGCACAAATGAACCATCCCTAGAATATAAACGATCCATGCTTACAATTTCATACACCATAAAAATACGCTCCCTCCCAAAACACATATGCTACCCTATTGTCACGAAGTGTGCCTCCAGAGTATTGTCATCAATAGGCCCCAGGCTATCAAACCTTTGTTACTTCATTTTGAAGATAAATGTAAAGAACTAGGAATATTTCATGCCCTCCCTTATATTGCATCGAGACACTATCAACTGCCACCCTGGTACAGCCTTCCTGTTGTTTGTGATTTCACACTAACTCATCTTTGTAAGCAGAAAACACCAGATGAACACATCTTGCAAGAATTTGTAGATCTTAAAGAAAAATATGACTTTTGCACACAATTTTACACGGATGGCTCCAAGACAGCAAAACACATGGGTAGTGCAGTAGTACAAGAAAAATGAGAAAGAACGATTAGGCTACCTCAGTGTGCAAGCGTTTTCACTGCTGAAGGTTACGCGCTTGTTGTGGCTGTGATAAAAATACTGAACGAGAAAATCACAAACAGTAGTGTTAACACAGACTCCTTAAGTGTCCTCCCAGCCCTTCACCACAAAAACGCAGTCGCACCATTACTTGGGGACAGCATACACAACGCTTCATGGAAGTGATATTATGCCGTCTCCGCATTTGCCGCACAAACATAAAGAAAACAAACCTCTGTGTGAAGAATGCGGAGAGAAAGTCACCATAAACCACATTTTATTTTCATGCATAAGATTTGAAATGCAAAGAAAAAAGTATTTTACCCGATTTTACGATGAACACATTCCTTTCCATCCAGCTTTGATTTTAGGTGAAAGTGGACTTATTGATCTACATGTGCTTTTAGCTTCCTAAAAGTATCAAATGTTTTAAAGAAACTATAAAGTAAATATTATACACTACTTACAAGCTTGTGCTTGGCGCATGATAGCCTGAGCTGCTTATGCGCCATTATACCCAACACAACAACTTTACACGTTCCTTACCACCTTTGCTCGCTCAGTGTGATCATAACATGTTAGTAATACCACCACCTTTTTCTCCGCGTTTAATTAAACCCATTCTCAATGCAAAACGTCAGTTGCGGTACCTCTATGCACCCTTTTGAAATGTACAAAAGAGGAAAATGCAGATATATGGAGCATCCAAATAACCATTATGTGTTATCAAACCCCCAACAAAACGCGTTATCGTACTCTTCAGACGTTTTTGCAGAGCACGGAAGGGTGAGAAGTCTAAAGGACACCTTTTTACAGTCAAGTTTTTATTCATTGCACATCAGAAACAATATGCCTCGCTTATCGCATCTAGTGCAGGCTTGCATAAATGGTAATACAACTGGGCTCATATTCCGAGTTAGCGTCGTTATCGAAGTGTCGCTATCTAATGTGACCTCGAAACATCTCATTGGTGGAAAAGCCGGATGATGATGTTGCCATCGGTTCCGTAGTAGCAGCACCCAGTTCCGGTCAATTTAGACCATTCAATTTAGAACTAAATTTTGAAACGTATTAGCCCATCGCGAGGACATTTCCTGTGAAAAATCGCTCCTGTACGCCGCATATCGACGGAAGGCAAAGCGACAGCAGGGACGTAACCAAGATATCTATAAACATCTTATACAGAGCATATTGAAAATCACTCACCAAAGATACGCTCTAAGGGTTAGAGCTGCATAACATATTATCGGGCAGTGGTGATATGAATTGAAACCTGTGAATCGCGGGTAAATATAGATATCTGCATATTTGCCAATATCTATAGCAGCGCACTGGGTTCATATTCGAATATCTGAAGATGTGCGCCAACAACAGTGCGTTCGGCGCAGACAGCCTGGTCGGTAGGACCTAGCCACAGCTCAAACCTCCTCGGGCAGAAGACTAGGGTGACGACACGGCTTTCATGAAGCACGCTGGACCGCGTTCAATGTGCGCCAAAAATTGCTGTACGTATAACGCCTAGGGGGCAAGAGCCACCAATAGAGATATTCTGAATGTCGTAAAGCACGTCAGTGAAGTGAAAGACAAGTATTTTCAGCTTGGCCATATCGAAATCATATTGCCCTCAAGCACAAATTGAGGTACACCCGAATAAAGTCACGAACAGACGAAAGGATGAAGAATGAGAGCTCAGAAAAAAGCGAGACTTTAAAACCTGTAACTAAAGAAAGCTAAAAACGTATGTGAACATCGGCCCTCCATGAAATATATTAATAAGGTCGAAAGCATCCATATTATTATGTTGCCAGGCGATTTCAGGGGGGACCTGTACACGAGGATGATAGGAAATTAAGAAAAAATGCACTCTGAGTGGTTTAATCGGGAATGCCTGCCATCGAGTTGGAGGGAAGGCTAGAAAGGTTGCGGTGTTCCTCTTTTATCCAGAAGTTTCGTTTGCTTGGCGTTTATCATCAGAGAGCCGTTTCTTTTATAATAAACTTCCTGTAACGCCTCAAGCAACAGCAAAAGCAGGTATAGAATGTGGCGGCATGCATTTTGTCAAACTATTTCTTTAGCCCATTTGCTGCTAATCCGTCTACTACTGTTCAACGCATTTTCATATTGCGGACGATGTGAGTACTGATTTCTTACGATAACTTGTGGTCTTCGATAAGGGCTGCTCTGCTTTGCTCTAACACGAAGTCTTTGATTGCTAACCTGCTTTGAGTATAATCGATTTCATCATTTTATACCTTAAATTGAAAAATATTTTTTTTTCCTTCATCAGAATTGGAATTTCTTTTCACGCGGTACATGCCACAAAGAATTTTGTGGAAGAAATCGAGAAACTGACGCCAGGTGCGATGGAAGCATCAAGGGTAAGTTCTTTCTTGCCTCTGTGTTGACATGATTGTCTTGTGCACCTGGAATGCAAACTTCAGGCTCGTTTAGAATGGCAATAGATTCAGTCTGTTGTTTTGCTTGTCGTATGTGCTATGTTTGCGCAGGATGACTCTTACGGAGCTGGGGCAAGGAGGAATATTATGTGTGGAATACCTGCATCGCGTGAAGCTGGAAGACTACACACACGTGTTAATCGAAGCTTTTATTACACTACACTGGCCGGTGAGTGCTTCTGGTTGAAAAAGTAAAGCCGATTGGTGTATGCGGCCGGTAATGTATTGAATGTATAAAATAGGATGCTATTTTACCATCAAGTCTACCCCGCTTTTTTCACTCAACCTCAAAAGGCCATCGTCACCGTTCACGTTGCCACGACGTAAATGAAAAATTGCTTACGTATATGATAAGCAGAGTAACTTTTGTCACAAGGTGTGGTATATTGAAGAAATAAGCAGAGCATAATTGCAAGGTTTGTTTTCTTTGTTTTTTTTTCATGGTTTATATGTAACAAACGTACAGCCGAAACCAGATGCCGGGTCGGAAAATATACACTGTTTTCAAAACCACCGCGTTGCTCACCCGATTGAGCGTACAAGAACGGCAAGAATATGATTTGCGAGACCTATGATCAACAAACGCTGGTCCATTGTTTAAAAGTGGGATGAAAGCACACAAAGAGCTGATAGATAAAAGCTCTTCATTAGCTATCTCTAGGGTGTTCATGTTTTATGTCAGTGCCGATATATATATATAGTGGAGAATCTGACGCCAGGCGCGATGGAAGCATCAAGGGTAAGTTCTTTCTTGCCTCTGTGTTGACATGATTGTCTTGTGCACCTGGAATGCAAACTTCAGGCTCGTTTAGAATGGCAATGGATTCAGTCTGTTGTTTCGCTTGTCGTATGTGCTGTGTTTGCGCAGGATGACTCTTACGGAGCTGGGGCAAGGAGGAATAATATGCGTGGAATACCTGCATCGCGTGAAGCTGGAAGACTACACACACGTGTTAATCGAAGCTTTTATTACACTACACTGCCCGGTGAGTGCTTCTGGTTGAAAAGGTAAAGCCGATTGGTGTATGCGGCCGGTAATGTGTTGAATGTATAAAATAGGATGCTATTTTACCATCAAGTCTACCCCGCTTTTTTCACTCAACCTCAAAAGGCCATCGTCACCGTTTACGTTGCCACGACGTAAATGAAAAATTTGCTTACGTATATGATAAGCAGAGTAACTTTTCTCACAAGGTGTGGTATATTGAAAAAATAAGCAGAGCATAATTGCAAGGTTTGTTTTCTTTGTTTTTTTTTTCATGGTTTATCTGTAACAAACGTACAGCCGAAACCAGATGCCGGGTCGGGCAAGATGACTGCGTAAAGAAAGCTGTCGCCTCAACGAAATCGCGCTGCACCTTATATAAGAAAATATTTAACTACAACGGCTCAGAAGACTGCGAGTACTGTGCTACAGCCTAGTCTTTGCCTAATTAAGCCGCATAAAATGCCAGGGCTTTTATTAGCAGTGGCACTTTCTGCTTCTGACTGGGTCACCTTGCGGTTACTAAAACGTTACCTTCATCTCGTCGAATGATATGAAGCACCAAAACTATCTCTATCTGGTTGGAATTTCCTACAAGTATGTCTTTTCAAAGCAGTAATTTTAGCAAGGCAAATTAAGCTTATTTTCTAGGTTAGGCTGTCCAATGTGTGTTATTAATCTATTGACAAGCTCCATTTTCTATGTCGAATTACGCTCTCTGTTATGTCTAATGTTGCGTTCGTGCTTATGTATGCCGCCTCTTAAGGTTTCCAGTAAGAAACCAGAAGCCCATTTTTGTTGCCACTGTAGTAGAATTGACTCAGATTGCACTGTACTAGGCAGTCCTGAGCAAATTAGTGTGCGTCGGAGAAGGCGTTTTTTATTTGCTCCTCCTAAGGGTATACAAGGCTGCCCAACTGTGCATTATCGACACAGATTAAATGCTAACTCCGTATACTGAGATGTTATTGTGTAATATCAAGGGAGCCAGCTTTGTTGGCTTGGCGTTGGTGGTGCTCCTTCAGTAATTAGTTTACTTTTTTTTTTCGTTTCCCGCTTTCTACCGACATGCACAGACTAAGATATTATAAATATGGTCGTTCCTGTATTGAAAATTTTGAATCCGCTACAGCGCTGTGTCTACCTTTTCTATGTCCGTCATTGGTTTTAGCAATTGTTATTTCGATGCTGAGGATTAGGTTGACCTAATATACAGGATGATAGAGCACTGAAGAAGGGTAGAGGAGGGAGCCTCAGTTCGCCAGTCGAGCCAACGTATCGGCAAGTGAACTTGTCTTCGTCGAGGCAGCGCTAGCATCAATGGCACGGTTTTAAATACACTTTTTATTCCGAAGAAGAAAAGCTAATGAGGGGGAGACAATTCTGTTTGACAACACTGCGTGCCAGATTTTCTGGCGGTGAAGCGTAAAGAAACCCGTATTGTAGGTGCCGTTTTGTAGCGCAAAAGAGTAGATTGATAGAACTCATACCGCGGCATTCCACTGCATCTTCGTCCTCTTGCCGTGACAGATTATGGTTAACCTGCACACCCGCAGCAGGACGACTGGAGTGTAGTTATCTTTGCCGATTTGTTTGCAGTGGCAATTGCTCTAGGTCGGCAAAGCGGTGCCGCGTTCACGGCGGTTGTCATTTCTCGCATTGTTCCACTTCTGTGTCATTTATTTGCGCTTTTTTTGTAAACTGATCTCCCAGCTATGATTCGAAGCTTTCTGACGAGGACAGTCCAGTAGTATTTATTCAGCAGATGCTTATGCCTTATGACCAGAACATAGCACTTGTACGAATAGTGGACTGTCATCGCTTATATCTGATAGGCTTCCAAGATTCTGCTGCATGTTAAAAGTGACTTCTGCTAAGCAGACATCTGTGATGTGTCCTACTTTGTTGCGCTAAATGCGTTGTGGCACAATTGGCGTTGGAAAATGTTTATTTAGAAAGCTCGACCACTGGTCCGAAATTTACCTGTGGTCAGGCGTAGGCCTTTGTTGACGCTGCCGCAGGAGACGTGGTCACATTTAATTTTTCCCATGAACACCGGGTGGCTCTGAAAACCAAAAATTAAATGGTGGTCAGCGGCGCTCACTACCGTGCCTGAAAGAGTTATACACGAAGGCGTACCCTCAAGATACCTGGTATGAAGTGGCGGGTCGCAAAGATAACCCCGTTCAGCTGAAGAGGTACTTCGGGAGCAAATGGTAGTAGTATATAGCTACCATGGTGATGCAAATCCTTGGTGCTGGGGTAGTGCTTATTACGGTTTGCGTCATGGACCTGCCGCCAAGAATGACGAGTCTCACAAAACCGTTTGTCTGGAAGATGTAGAGCAACTGACGATATCGCTTTAGATGCATGCATTACGGTATATCCGTCTGGGCTTCCGACAGGGATGACACTGAAGGCAGTGTTTGTGTGACGGCAAATACAGCACATGCTGTTAAGTTGAAGTCGCACATTCATTCCTTGTGTGAGAGGCAGTTTTAAAATGCTGAAGCATGGCGGTTTTCTGTTCGAACGATAGGGGTAGCGTGGCAATTAAGACAGTGGATAAAGTTTGAGGAGTTGTCAGCTGTTAAGGCGGCCGTCAGGTTACTCGGGGTCTTGTAAGGCGCAAGGCTGCATGGAAGCAGAATAGGATTACGCAGAAGCAGGCCAGAGGGTCAGATAGGGAATCTCGTTGCGTGCAAAGCTGCCTG
This sequence comes from Amblyomma maculatum, assembly GCF_055883805.1. Lineage (NCBI taxonomy): Eukaryota > Metazoa > Arthropoda > Arachnida > Ixodida > Ixodidae > Amblyomma > Amblyomma maculatum. The sequence continues at coordinate 107,305,367 of NC_139348.1, read as the reverse complement.
AGGAATGTCACACATTTATCGCAAACAAAGAAAATAGACAGGTTTCGAAGCCACCACCTGGAACCTTGACACATCTGGAACATCCCTGCACACTGCCCCTCCACCCCCTTCAGCCCTATATCTACTTCTACACAAGGGTTGCTGCTCACAAGGTTCTTGGTGCCCGTTCATTGGAAACACAAAATAAAAACTATCTACGTGCCGAAACATACTTGAATGGATTTCAAAAACTATCTTCTTGGTGGCTCACGCTTTTCAGCATTTGAGTATATTTACTGGATCAATTACAAAAAAGAAAGGTTTTATGGGTATGAGGGTTGCGGATATACAATTCCATTAGTTGGCGGTGTTGTAAACTGAGACATTGCCTTTCTGTTCTCAGAATGATTGTCACTGACTACACATAAAACTCTGTAGCCAATACTTCACCATGATCGTTTATTTCAACAGGAGGATATGAACCTAAATATTTCAAGTTGACGAATATATTAGCAGCTCGTTGTTCTGAGACTAAGGCGTCGTGCTTCGCCGCAAACATGTGAACAGAAGTTGCGTCATTCACTCCTTTCTTCTCCTGCTGCGTATGTGGAGGGAACACTGCAGGTTGGTCGAAGTTGTCGTCTCTGGCGCTGCCAAATTATGCGTCTTTCTATAGGACCCGCCGGGGTGACACAGTGGTTACGGAGCTCGACTACTGTTCTCAAGGATGCGGGATCGAATCCCGGCCTCGGCGGCCGCTTTTCGATGGAGGCGAAAAGAAGGCGCCCGTGTGCTGTGCGATGTCAGTGCACGTTAAAGAAACACAGGTGGTCGAAATCTCCAGAGTCCTCCACTACGGCGTCTCTGATAGCCTGAGTCGTTTTGGGCCGTTATATCCCACAAACCAAACGAAACCATCTTTCAATAGGAAGCGGCGTTTTGCCGCATTTCTCGGCCTTTCCTTGCAGTTGGTATACCATCTTTCAATAGGAAGCGGCGTTTTGCCGCATTTCTCGGCCTTTCCTTGCAGTTGGTATGTATTGTTGCAAGCACCATTTTTGTCTTAATCGGAGAGCTCTATTTTTTAAATTCCAATTTGAGGTTAGTTCCTGACATTAAGCATTGCTTCATGTCTCTTTTCTAATGATCCACCTCCTACAGACTTGCCAAGCAGCATGGGGCCATCATCATCAACATTCACTTGGCGTTCAATGCCCACGTCACTTATTGCTACCAACATGTTGCCATTATCATCGCAGTTTCCTTTCCCGATATGATGGACAGGTGAGTGTTGCAGATGGGGCTGAATTTAGTGAAGTATAGAAGAATCGGGCGCAATACTAACCAGATGTCGCAGCTGAAGTAGTCAATTTGTTTTCATTGCGATAGCAATACTGCGCCCGGTGTAGAGCAGTCGCTTAGTCCCGGCTGAGACCACGTTTGACGTGAACAGCCGCAAGAAAAAGAGGTAGAAGTAGAAGTGGATGAAGAAGTAGAATAAGCAGCAGAAAAGCAGAAGAAAAGAAGAAAGGAGAAGAAAGAATGTAGCAGGCAAAAGAAGATTCCGCCGTTGATATCGCAATTCAGCAAGGGTTAACCAAAGGTAATACACAACTAACATTTTTTTTTTTGTAAATTACTCACGCATTTCAGGTTCATTCTTAAAGCAGTAGCGCTTTAAAAGTTTTTCGCACAATTTTTCTCAAAGAATCAGCAGCAGAAATAATGATAATGTGAGATATGGCAATGCGGAGACTACAGCTAGGGTTTATAACAGGAAACACAGAACATGTACTCTAAAGCATGGAAAAAGGCAAAACTTAATGTACGCTTTAACAAACGAGCTTTTTGCACTTTTTCAAAGCCGTAAGACAACTTGAAGGGTGCGCCTTAAGATACCTGAACATGCAACTCCTGAGGCAATGTAATTCATTTTGTCTATTAACATGCAATGGACGACTGACATATCTCTGGATGCACTTTCACAGTTGTCCGTCATCTTGGTTACAAAACATAATTTAGAGTACTTGAAAAGCGCTTATGTTGGCTGATATGCAGAAAGGTGTGTTTAGTACTTGACAGCACGCATGGTTGTTTTATGGTTGTCGACCACATGCAAGCAACATATACAACAAAGCAATACTTTTGTCTGGTTTTAGGTGTAGAAATTCTGTATTTCCTGTAATATATAACAATTGCCGAAATTTTGGATCTAATTCAATGTCCGGAAATTATTAATATTATTATTATTATTATTACTAATGTATGCATCCATAGATTGAATGTATTTGGTGGCGAAGCCAGTTGGTGCCATCTCTTCTATGCTTTTTTTTCTGGCTGTTTGTCCTCCGTACCTGTACAAATGCAAGACCCGATGATTCAATCATGCACGATAGAAAGGACGGCGCCAATCAGAACGCGAAGGTCGATGTTGTTGGCTTACTAGTCACATTCACGTGTTAAAGGCGGACGATTATGATTGAACCAAGCTTCAATGACAGTACGAAACCTCGCAACAGTGGTGGAAACTGCATTACCCTATAGAAAATGTTTTCTTCATAATTTGCGAACTAAAAAGGTTGGTTTTACGGCGCTTTTTACCATTTCTTCATGTATTCGCAGACCTCCGGACTTTCTGGGTTCTCGCGCGAGTGCTAATTCCTGTGTGTAATGTAAAATCAGAACTGGCGCTACTAATATTTTGACATAATATTTGGTCAAACGTTGCTGTTACGAGCAATCGATGTTGTACAAAGGAGGGGGTGATAAAGCTTTATTTCCGGTCGAGAGATTTCAAGTGTGGTGTGTATTCCACAAAGTTAATTTACTTGATTGCTTTTCGCCCACCAGCGTAGACCGATTTCCGAGGGAAGAGGTCGAAAATCATTTTCGATCGCCCGTATCTCGAGGGCTTAAATGTAGCTTAAGAAATTGCTTTGGTTGACAAATGATGGAATACTTATCGCTCGTGCGTGTTTTTGAGTTTTCTTTATCAGCTTTTCATGCGCCTTTTAAATCCTAAAAACAAGATTCCAACATTCTCTCAGTTCTTTACATCGATATTGTATTGATTTGGCACTCTATAGAAAACTGTCAGTATTTCGCGAATATACTGCATGATTTTCATTGAATTCTCGTCTTCCTCTCTACTATTCGATAACTTTCTGGGAGAATGGCGCGAAGGACGCATTTATTTCTGGCTGAAAACCGGACACTCGTCGGAACCCCTTTCTTCTGTCGGCCGATTATCATCAACTCTGGTTTGGAAAGGGTGCTCGAGCGCATTGTGTATGGCAGCATCTATATACTGTCGCGGATTCCTTCACGTGGCGAAGTTCGGCCTCACGCGACGGCGAAGCGCCGTTTAGTTACTTGGTGCCACCGTATCAAAGTTGCTATAGTTTCGCGATGCTCACCTCGGCTTACTACTCATTTCGATGCACTTGCAGGGTGCCTTCTAAAATGTGTGGCATTCCTTGGTGCTGAGTTTGCTAAGCCGAGCGGGGCGCCATCAGTACCAGGCCACGTTCCACATGCCCTTCCCTACAGGATGAAAAGTAAGCTTGTTTTACGTTTAATATATCGAGTAAATATTCGGGCAAAAAGCGGAAGCCCTGCTTGGCTACGTTTGCGAAAGTGTGTGCACAAAACGTGGAAGAAGCACAACATGGAAGCAAAATGTAGCGTGTGACGTGATGTCACATTAGGATGTGACTGGTAGTCATGACTGTGTATGTAATGACTAGAGGTATAATAAATGTTACCTCTTGCCTATATTCCTATCATGTGAGTAATTATACTTTAACCATGAGACATAGTCACTTTTTGTTAGTAATTGAAATCGAACGTACGTGAAAATGGAGTCCATCACTTGTGTAAGTCAAAGTGATGACCATTATTATTGTCTAGTCATTACTCTCAAGTACTGAGTCGAGACACTATAGGCACTACTGAAGAGCGACCAATGCGCATGCTTTCATTGTGCCATAATGTACCAGCATCCAAAGTAGGCAACGGTGTGATATTAAATGGGTGCCCAGATAATTTATCTATTTACTCTGCCTAACAATGTCAGATCGTTAGGATTGGTGATGTATTTGTAACACATATGCAGGAGCAGTAATCTTTGAAAGGCAGGTAGTTTATTCGACGTCACATTGAAGAGCCCTCTGATGAATAGTTTAATTTAATGCTAAGAAAATGTTGATAGCAACGTCTAATGCCTTTTATTAGCCTGGAAAGTCAATTTGCAGGTGTGGTTTTGCAATCCTCAGAGCCGACTCCCAAATAAAACCCAGAATGTTTTTTAGTCGAAAAATTTTAAAAAGAAATACCAACATCGGCATGGCGCGATGTTGGTATTATGCGAAAGGATCGCGAACACCTTCAAAGGAAGCAAATGCCCTTGGGAGTTTCCAGATATGTAAACTATTCACGTTGTGTTTAAGAAATCACGGTACTCAGGCTCGTACAAAAGTTGCATCTTGAAACGTTCATGAAGTAAAACATATTTTATTTTCTTTATTTAGTATACTCATGGTTCCTGATTGCATTACTCGATTCCGTTGATTAGATTACTTCCTTTACCCATAGTCAGAGCTGGCTACACACTTTGGCGCAAACTCTGAGTGGCACATTTGTGGAGTTGACTGCCCAGAAGCGGCACATGTGATATAATATGCCGTAGTAAGATGTGTTTGTAATAATTTGAGCAACTAGGGATTCTCTAGGGCACCGCTGAACACATGGACGTCCTGTGTAATCGCTGTTCATTAAACGAAGGCCTCCGCGTCCGGGTTTGATCTCGTGTCGACCACTTCAATAATCGAGCGGCCACTGAGCTATAGAGGCGAGTGTGCATCCAATGATGCTTGCTTGAAAATTTCGAACTGCTGGACACGTCTTGTCATGCCACCGTGGAAGCCAACTGTGTAGGCACCTTTTTGTCATCATTTGTGCCGCGGGCTACCGGTTTCAAATTAGTATTTCGATCTGTTTCCTGCCTGCACATTCTCGCGCTGTCGAGAGTAAACTTCCCTCTGTGCACGCGTCTACCTGTTGTATTCAACAATGCTCCCAGCAAGTCCACTTTATGCCGTTGATCAACATCACATTTCAAGAGAATAAGGTATCTGCCTCCATTCGGAATAATAAAGTTGAAGTTACTTGTAACCCACAACAGCTCACAGCCTCAAAATGCAATGAATATTTTTTTACGCACGCATATAAATTGCTTTTTCTTAAAACAGCCAGAAACAGAATAATATTTATAATAGCGAAATGCTGGCGATGGCGGAAAGAAACCAAAGTGGCCATTTAAAACTCTAGAAAGGCCTCTCATAAAGTACGGAAGAAACGCCAGGGCGACTGTTATGGAGAATAGTTTTGCTGAATTAGGCAATTGAATATAATTGCTTTACAATATGAATGAATGGTAAATTAACCAGAAACGACACTCCATGTGAACGTGAACAAAGCACACTAAAGCAGCCTTGATTTAACTGCAGGTAGCGGGAAAGATACCGGTTCTTTATTATCTCGAAAATTGTACAGCTCCATCCTGCGTGACTCTATATGCGTTGTAGTCGGCGAAGTTCTATGTCATACATTTTGCGTCGTCGTCCGCGTTTTTCTGCTGGTGCTTATAGGACGTCACCAATCACCAGTCTTTATGCAGGCACAAATGAACCATCCCTAGAATATAGACGATCCATGCTTACATTGTCATACATCATGAAAATACGCTCCCTAACAAAACACTTATACTACCCTATTGCCACGAAGTGTGCCTCCAAAGTATTGTCATCAATAGGCACCAGGCTATCAAACCTTTGTTACTTAGTTTTGAAGATAAATGTAAAGAACTAGGGATATTGCATGCCGTCCCTGATATTGCATCGAGACACGATCCACTGCCACCCTGGTACAGCCTTCCTGTTGTTTGTGATTTCACACTCATTTTTGTAAGCTGAAAACACCACATGAACACATCTTGCAAGAGTTTTTAGATCTTAAAGAAAAATATGACTATTGCACACAATTTTACACGGATGGCTCCAAGACAGCAAAACACATGGGTAGTGCCGCAGTACAAGAAAATGAGAAAGAACGATTAGGCTACCTCAGTGTGCAAGTGTTTTCACTGCTAAAGGTTACAACGCTTGCTATGGCTGTGAGAAAAATACTGTACGAGAACATCACAAACAGTAGTGTTTACACAGACTCCTTAAGTGTCCTCACAGCCCTTACCACAAAAACGCAGTTGCACCCCTACTTGGGGACATCATACACAATGCTTTATGGAAGTGATATAATGCCGTCTCCGCATTTGCCACACAAAGATAAAGAAAACAAACCTCTGTGTGAAGAATGGGGAGTGCAAGTCACCAAAAACCCATTTTATTTTCATGCATAAGATTTGAAATGCAAAGAAAAAAGTATTTTACCCGATTTTACGATGAACACATTCCTTTCCATCCAGCTTTGATTTTAGGTGAAGGTGGACCTGTTGAACTATACATGTGATTTTAGCTTCCTAAAGGTATGAAATGTTTCAAAGAAACTCTAAAATAAATAGTATACACTACTTACAAGCTTGTGCTTGGCGCATGATAGCCTGAGCTGCTTATGCGCCATTATTACCAACACAACAACTTTACACGTTCCTTATCACCTTTGCTCGCACAGTGTGATCATAACATGTTAGTTATACCACCACCTTTTTCCCCGCATTTAATTAAACCCATTCTCAATGCAAAACGTCAGTTGCGATTCCTCCATGCACCCTTTCGGAATGTACAAAAGAGGAAAATGGAGATAGACGAAGCATCAAAATAACCATTATGTGTTACCAAACCCCCAATAAAACGCGTTATCTTACTCTTCAAACGTTTTTGCAAAGCATGGAATGGTGAGAAGTCTAATGGACACCTTTTTACAGTCAAGTTTTTATTCATTCCGCATCAGAAACAATATGCGTCGCTTATCGCATCTAGCGCATGGTTGCTTAATACGTGAGAAAGCTGGGCTCATATTCCGAGTTAGCGTCGTTATCGAAGTGTCGTTATCTGACGTGACCTCGAAACATCTCATTGGTGGAAACACCGGATGATGATGCTGCCACTCGTTCTGTAGAACTACATTTCGACACGTATTAGCCCATCGCGAGGACATTTCCTGTGAAACATCGCTCCAATATGCCGCATATCGACGGAAGGTACAGTGACAGCAGGGGCGCAACCAAAATATCTATTATAAACATCTTATACAGAGCATATTGAAAATCTCTCACCAAAGATACGCTCTAAGAGTAAGAATTATCGGGCAGTGGTGATATGAATCCTGTGAATCGCGGGTAAATATAGAAATCTGCATATTTGCCAATATCTATAGCAGCGCACTGCTTTCATATTCGAATATCTTAAGATGTGCGCCAACAACAGTGCGTTCGGCGCAGACTGCCTGGTCGGTAGGACGTAGCCACAGCTCAAAGCTCCATGGGCAGAACACTAGGGTGACGACACGGCTTTCATGAAGCACGCTGGACAGCGTTCAATGTGCGCCAAATATTGCTGCACGTATAACGCCGAGAGGGCAAGAGCCAACAATAGAGATGTTCTGAATGTCTTAAAGCATGCCCGTGAAGTGTAAGACAAGTATTTTCAGCTTAGCCATATCGAAATTATATTGCCCTCAAGCACAAATTGAGGTACACCCGAATAAAGTCACGAACAGACGAAAGGATGAAGAATGAGAGCTCAGAAAAAAGCGAGACTTTAAAACCTGTAACTAAAGAAAGCTAAAAACGTATGTGAACATCGGCCCTCCATGAAATATATGGATGAGGTCGAAAGCATCCATATTATTATGTTGCCAGGCGATTTGAGGGGGGACCTTTACACGAGGATGGTAGGAAAGTACGAAAAAATGCACTCTGAATGGCTTAATCAGGAATGCTTGCCATCGAGTTGGAGGGAAGGCTAGAAAGGTTGTGGAGTTCCTCTTTTATCCAGAAGTTGCGTTTGCTTGGCGTTTATCATCAGAGAGCCGTTTCTTTTATAATAAACTTCCTGTAACGCCTCAAGCAACAGCAAATAAAAGCAGGCTTAGAATGTGGCGTATGCATTTTTGTCAAACCATTTCTTTAGGCCATTTGCTGTTAATGCGTCTACTACTGTTCAACGCATTTCCATATTGCGGATGATGTGGGTAATGCTTTCTTACGATAACTTGTCTTCGATAAGGGCTGCTCTGCTTTGCTCTCATACGAAGTCTGATTTCGAACCTGCTTTGAGTATAATCGATTTCATCATTTTATACCGTAAATTGAAAACTATTTTTTTCCGTTCTCCAGAATTGGCACTTCATTTGACGCGGTACATGCCCACAAAGAATTTTGTGGAGGAAGGGGAGAATTTGACGCCAGGTGCGATGGAAGCATCAAGGGTAAGTTCTTTCTTGCCTCTGTGTTGACATGATTGTCTTGTGCACCTGGAATGCAAACTTCAGGCTCGTTTAGAATGGCAACGGATTGATAGTAATAAAACAAATATTTTAGTTTCAAATATTTACGATCAGTTAAGAAATATATATAAATCAAACCAGACATGCTTCCCTGCCTGCATGTTGCCCGTGAGGGTGCCTCAGAAATGTCACGCATAATTATCGAAAAAAAGGAAAGTATACGCTGTTTTCAAAACCACCGCATGGCAAAGCGTTGCTCAACCGATTGAGCTTACAAGGACGGCAAGGATATGATATTGCGAGACCTATGATCAAGCGCTAGTCCATCGTTTAAAAGTGAGATGAAAGCAAACAAAGAGCTGATAAAAGCTCTTCACTAGCTATCTCTAGGGCGTTCATGTTTTATGTCCGTGCCGATATATATATATATATATATATATATATATATATATATATATATGAAGGAAAGAAGCCAACAGTCGGCGAGGCCAAGGAAAGCGTTGGGGATGGTATGTTTGTCATTTATATATATATATATATATATATATATATATATATATATATATATATATATATATATATATATATATATATATATATAACGTCAATAAATTGTTTCACACGTTGGTCTTCATTTTTCACTACTATTGACCGTGGCCAAGATTTCATTTTGGTGCATTATATATATATATATATATATATATATATATATATATATATATATATATATATATATATATATATATATATATATATATATATATATATATATATATATATATATAATATACATAAATACCCAAGCAAGTAGCAGGGGGGACAGCGGCCGATGTAGCTCAGTTGGAAGAGCACCGGACGCGATATTCGGAGGTCGTGGGTTCGGTTCCCACCATCGGCACGTTGTTTTTCTTCTACTTTGTGTTTAATATTCTTTCCCCTAAACAGATTACATTACTAATTTCTGTGATTATCCAAGTAAACATTTAAAAAAATAATAATAATAAAAAAAATAAAAACAAAGTACCATCCCCAACGCTTTCCTTGGCCTCGCCGACTGTTGGCTTCTTTCCTTCATATATATATATATATATATATATATATATATATATATATATATATATATATATATATATATATGAAGGAAAGAAGCCAACAGTCGGCTTCTTATATATAGTATATATATATAAGTATATATATATATATATATATATATATATATATATATATATATATATATATATAATTATCTGTGTGTGTGTGTGTGTGTGTGCGTGTGTGTTGGCAAGGAAATGTCAATTGGGGACGAGTGAATTTAGCCTGTTGTTTTGCTTGTCGTACGTGCTATGTTTATGCAGGATGCCTCTTACGCAGCTGGGGCAAGGAGGAATATTATGTGTGGAATACCTGCATCGCGTGAGGCTGGAAGACTACAAAAAAACAAACACGTGTTAATCGCAGCTTTTATTACACTACACTGGCCGGGTGAGTGCTTCTGGTTGAAAAAGTAAAGCCGATTTGGTGTATGCGGCCTGTAATGTATTGAATGTATAAAAAAGGATGCTATTTTACCATAAAGCCTACCGCGCTTTTTTCCCTCAACCTCAAAAGGCCATCGTCACCGTTTACGTTGCCACGACGTAAATGAAAAATTTGCTTACGTATATGATAAGCAGAGTAACTTTTATCACAAGGTGTGGTATATTGAAAAAATAAGCAGAGCGTAATTGCCAGCTTTGTTTTCTTTATTTTTTTTTTTCATATTTTATATGTAAAAAACGTACAGTCGAAACCAGATTCCGGGTCACGCTAGATGACTGCGTAAATAAAGCTGCCGCCTCAACAAAATCGCGCCACACCTTATATAAGAAAATATTTAACTACTACGGCTCTGAAGACTGCGATTACTAGCCTTTGCATAATTAAGCCGTATAAAATGCCAGGGTTTTATTAATAGTGGCCCTTTCTGCTTCTGACTGGGGCACCTTGCGGTTACTAAAACGTTACCTTGATAGTGGCCCCCATCGAATGATCCATTCATGCATAGCACCAAAACTATCTCTATTTGGTTGGAATTTCCTACAAGAATGTCTTTTCAAAGTAGTAATTTTAGCAAGGCACAATAGTAAGCTTATTTTCTAAGTTAGGCTGTCCAATGTTTGTTGTTAATCCATTCACTCGCTCCATTTTCAATGTCGAATTACGCTCTCTGTTATGTCTACTGTATGCCGCCTCTACAACTTTAAGGTTTCGTGTAAGCAACAAGAAGCCCATTTTTATTACCACTGTAGTAGAACTGACTCAGATTGCACTGAACTAGGCAGTCCTGAGCAAATTAGTGTGCTTCGATGAAGGCGTTTTTTATTTGCTCCACCTAAGATAATACAAGGCTGCCCAACTGTGGGTTATCGAGACCGAGTAAATGCTAACTCCGCATACTAAGAGGTTATTGTCAAAGGAGCCAGCTTTGTTGGCTTGGCATTGGCGGTGAGTTTTGATTAATTAGTTTTCTTTTTTTTTGTATTTCGAGCCTGCTTTCTAACCACATTCACACACACCAAGATATTATAAATATGGTCGTTCCTGTATTGAAAATTTTGAATCCACGACAGCGCTGTGTCTGCCAATTCTTTGTTCGTCATTGGTTTTAGCATTATTTCGATGCTGAGGGTTAGTTTGAACTAATAGACAAGGGTGAAAGAACACTGAAGAAGGGTAGAGGAGGGAGCATCAGTTCGCCAGTCGAGCCAATGTATCGACAAGTGGACTTGTCTTCGTCGAGGCAGCGCGATCATCAATGGCACAGTTTTAAATGCGCTTTTTCTTCCAAAGAAGAAAAGCTAAGGAGGGGGAGACAATGCGGTTTGACAACACTGCGTCTCAGATTTTCTGACGGTGAAGCGTAAAGAAACCCGTATTGTAGGTGTCATTTTGTAGCGTAAAAGAATTGATTTATAGAATTCATACCGCGGCATTCAACTGCAGCTTCGTCTTCTTGCCGTGACAGATTATGGATAACCTGCAGACCCGCAGCAGGACCACTGGAGTGTTCTCTTTGCCGATTTGTTTGCAGTGGCAATTGCTCTAGGTCGGCAAAGCGGTGCCGCGTTCCCGGCGGTTGTCATTTTTCGGATGGTTCCACTCCTGTGTCGTTTATTTGCCTTTTTTTTGTACACTGATCACCCAGCTATGACTCGAAGCTTTCTGACGAGGACAGTCCCGTAGTAATTGTTCAGCAGATGCTTATGCCTTATGACCACAAAACCGCACTTTCACGAGTGAATTGAAATTTGACAAAATCTGTTCTTGCTGGGGTGAAAAACATCGCTGGTACACTTGATCGATCAGCAACACTTCGTCACGGATCATTTCATTGCACGTTCCCGTATCGGGTTTAAATACTCTAATACCGTCTACTGATCTTTCCTACTATGCAACAATATATGCTCTTCCAACAAGCCACACGTGCCTCTCCCGCATCCACGCGATGGTGGAAAATATCTCTGACCCAGTTTTTCTTTCTCGCGCTTGGTATCCACGTACTGAAATGACATTGCCCTCTCATATAAACTCAGGCTTCGTCCTTTTATTAGGGAGAGACTTTATGTTATCTTATATCTTGTTATATTGTTGCGAAGTAGATCATCAGTGGCGCAAGCGGAGCCCTCGTGCTATGCTAGCCATTAAATAATCGTTCCTCCTGTCGCCATCTTGTGCCGTCGTCTTGCTTGTCAACACGTAACATTTTCGTTGAAGGTGCGGCGTACGGCATCCTAACTTTGGTGCACCGACTCCATCCGTACTCCGGGACCATCGACTGAGAGCCCTTGGCGGCGCAGCTTCGCCCCAGCCGTTCCTGCCCAGACCCGATAGCCGCAACTACCCCCGCCCAGCGCCCAGCCCAAAGCCCGGATCTGAAGACAAGGCGCACACACGAACTGACCAGAGACCAGATGAGATCACGAAGGATCCGAAGAACCGAACGACAAAAACACGCAACCCCTCCCCCCCCCTCCCCCCGGCAAGGCGCCCAACGCGACCTCGAGCCATCGGTTCATGGATGCTTTTTTGGCTGATGGCTGAAGAGCTACAGGGGTGGCGGATCGCCTAAGCATGATCGTGATGGGAAACGAATTTCTGTTCTATCCTTTCTTGAACATCGTCACGTCACCATCAACTTCAATAAACCGATCGGGACGATCGCTCAGTGGCTCCGGGAGGTGTTGTGAAGAAGAATACCGGCAGTGGTGCGAGAGGAGCCCTAGCGCTAGGCCAACCATTAAATCATTCATCATGTCTCCGTGTGGTGCTGTCTTCTTGCTTGTCACCACGTAAAAATATTAAGTATGGGAAAGACCATGGGTTAAATAGAGCGTAAACAGCCTGTGCTAATGTGCCTGCGTGGCCTCGGGATAGCGTATCTGACACAGATTCCTAATGCCCCAAAACTTGAGCTCAGGCACACACTAAACAACTTCTCACCCTTAAGGGTGGAAACTGGCTTGTCCCCAGACGCTCACCCTTTTTTAGTAAAAGGGTGCAACCAGTAGGGTGCAAACAATAGGGTGCAGATACTGCACCCTTAAAAAAGGGTGCCAAGCTTAAAATTTTAGAGGGTGCAATGGTTGCACCCTTGTCGAAGGGTGCAATATTTCCTTTGCACCTTTTTGCACCCTTACTAAAAGGGTACTCGAAGGGTGCACCACATGCATATGGACTGAAGCAGATGCCTCGGATTGATGCGGGGAAAGAAATGTATCCACAAATGTATATAAATACTATAGGCCTGCATTTCGAGTCTTCATGATTCTGGCCCTCGAACGATTGCTACAAGCAGAGGAACTTATTGTCAATGCTCGGTGACAACTCCACATCTCTTCCCATGTTTCCACCAATGCATGCGAGAGTGAAAACAACTTAAAAAAGGTCAGTGCATGGCAATCAATATTCAGTGAATGACAATGTAACAGAAAATGCTTCCCACAGATGTAATGTTCTAGCTAAGCAATTTTTACGATCCCGTTTTAGACTATATACTGCTTCAGTTGAGGGCCTCTCTGCACATATATCACAGAGGTGCTTGTCCACCATCCGAACATGCCTACAAAGTATACGAACATATCAAGATAGTGCAGGCTGATCCCTGAAACTTATTTGATTTTCCCCAGCAAAGGCAAATAGTATACACCTGCCGCATTGCGAGCATGCATATATAGAGTGACATCTATCAGTTTTGGTGGCAAAGTTTATTAACACTGTAACCAAAATACTTTGTTGGTTTACATAGTTGAACATCCCAAAATGACTTGAAATTTATTACACTGTATATCATGATTTAAATACAAACAAAACCACATCACTTAGTGAAATGCACCTCATTCACTGAAATGGCTAAGAAATACTTTATCAGGTGCGAGACAGCAAAAATAAGCTTTCGATACAAAATCTGCATTATTGAGCAGCTGTTGAGCATAAATGTAATTTTAGGGCAACTTGAATGAAGGCACTCAATGTAAATGTTCACTAAACCATCAAGGCTTCTGTTATGCCCTCCTTAGACTGCAACACAGTAGAAATACCTACTTACAAATGGCCCCAGTGGCCATAAATTAAGACAAAATATTGCCAGATTTGTAATAATGAACAATGATGGAATACACGCAAGTGCAGTGTCAATGAAATGACAGCTCAACAAAACTTGAATAGAGGCTAAATGTTGCATTGCAACTTGACGAAAGAACAAAGAAGAAAGGAACAGAGAGAGAGACAGATAAAGGAAGGAAAGGACAAAAACAGATTTTATCACCAGAAAAAAGATATGCATTGGTTCGTGCATTGCCCTGGTTCTTTGCAATCTCTTTTTAGCTTTTGTAGACCACGCCCTTCAGCAGAGTTTTCATGTTGTATCTCCACGGGCACGGAAAGGACTTTTGCCCTACCTATCAGCACATCAGAACTGTCAAGAGAGCTATCGCTAACTAATGCTTGGGGCCTGCCCTTACAAAGTTATGCCTGCATAGTCGAGTTTTAGTAAGCAATTACACAGGTCGCTGTCTGCCGGTTACCCCTGCACGGTCATTGCATCAGTAACGGAAGCCCTTCATCAGAAAATCAAGTGAGCATGCTTGGGAAAAAGATTGCGCCACAGAAAATATGGTTATACCTATTGTGGTATCGTGTATGCATAAGGTTGGCCACCACGTGAAGAAAGTAGTGAACAGACATGGCATGCTGGTGGTGTCGTTCACTCCGAAGAAGTAGGCCGAGCTGTGCTCACGCATTTCTATAGTGTTGAAAACCGAGCGTATGTAAGAAGCATGCTAACCGGTTTGTCAACTGCTGCATGGGGGCCGTTTATGAGATTTTTCACCTGGGGGAAGGCATACATAGGCCAGACCGGGTGCTGTACCAATGAACGGACAGGGGATCATTTGCAGGCTTTAAAGCACATTGTGCGAACTGTACTGCGTGCGAGCCGCAACTGAGAGACGTTAAGATCCTGGGTAGAGGCCACGAGAAGCCACAGAATATGGGGGAAATAATATCACACTTGCCTGGCTTTTTTTTGGTGCAAGTTCACACAAGTTTTGCCAAATTAATGCTTGTGGCAAAGCATAACACAGAAAACTGCATTTGTATCACAACAACACAACTGTCCTAACCCCTTGTACCTGTCTACAAATAATAAACAAGTGAACTCAATACAAAAGACCACAACATACAACTCAGCCTCTGTAAACATGCATATTTCGGTACACTTTGTTTAGAAATTTTGTAGCCACCGGTCTTGGTGCACTCAATGAAAGCCCAAAAAAGAGCCGCTCCAGCACAACAAAGGTGTTGAACAACTTGCGGTTGTACTGGATGTTGAAAAGCCAGTATGCAGACATAACAGCTGCCAGTCCCTCTTCAGCATTTTTTACGGAGAACAGTCTATCCCGGTCCACCCTCATATGCAGCAGGTTGGCATCCTCAACGCTTTCTCCAGAGTACAAGACGCAAGGGGTAGCTGGAACACTTGAGTCCTGAGGGGGCAATAAAATATTGCATCAGCACCTACTGTGCATGAGGTATTCCCTCATAACCACACTTTGATGCACTCTTTGTAAAGCTGCTTAAGGCTGTAATACAAACAATGTTAACACAAATTGCTTGTTTGATAGCTGCGCCTAAAATATTTATGCCCCATGGAATTATTTCGATGAAGGCCATTATGTCCACAATCTTAACTGGCAGGCTTTATGTTTCTCACTCCTTAAACAAAATTTACTCAGGTTAACATATGACTTAAATTGAACACTGGTGAAAGCAAACAGCACAATTATCTTCCCAACTGGAATCTGCAAGCTGTTTAGAGACTCCATTAAAAAACTTGTTATGGGGCAGTAGAGGTTGTGTTACTGTACTGCTTCTGAAAAAAATACAGTAGGTATGCGAGTATGGCATAGCCTTTACTGAAACGCAGTATTACATTTCTTTTCATGCCACAACATAGGAAAACTATTTGACTGTCATATACAGTGTGACACCATCTCCTGCAAACAGTTCTAAGGCTTTTTGCCTCTACTGATGCTGCTGCTGCTCTTTCCTTCAAGTTGTGAAAGCATTTTATTCCACCCATTCTTAAATTAGATTTACTGTTTATGTTTATGAGGCTTAATGTCCCAAAGCAAGTCAGGCTATAAGAGACACTGTAGTGGAGGGCTCAAAATATCCACCACCTAGGGTTATTTAATGTGCACTGACGTTGCACAGCACACTGGAGCCCTACTTTTCGCCTCCATCGAAAAGTGGCCGCTGAAGCCGGGATTTGATCCCGTGTTTATGGGCACCACAGTCAAATACCAAACCACTGCACCACTGCTCTGTCTGTTGCTCAATATAGGAAACATCAGGTATCAAGCAATCTTGAACTCGGAAAGAAAAAGATGTTGGCTTTCTATCAGACAGTATCTTCAAAAGAATGCAGGTCATCCAGTGGAAGGTTTTTAATGGACATATATAATGGTTCTGAGTAGAGTAACTATAAAGATAATTACCTTCACCTGCTAATGGCAGAATTATTTCTGCAAAGCATAACACATTTTTGCAAGTGTTTTGACCAAATGGCATAGTACTAAAAAGGCATTGTTGCCAAAAAACTTTTAAATGACCTTACCTCCTCGTGTAAGAAGAGAGTTGACAGAGCGTCCTGCTCCTTGACATTGCCAGACAATACGCGAAGGACTGCGATGGTCAGGATGTCTGAAAAGGAAGTCACATTGTCAACAATTGAATCCAATTTTATTTTATTGGCACCATACTAAACCCCAGTACCCTATGAAAAGGTTCCCTTTTCAGAAAAAGGATTTGGTTTTGTGAGCTTCTGTTCCTATCAGTCAAAGAATATAACGCGAGGCTATCCTCTTAATTACATCTGTCACAAGTTGAAAGCATTTCCTAGATTTTTAAATTGGCTGTTTTGTAGCTGCTATGGCATTCAATATTCTCTATCTAATCACACAGCTCTAATATTGTTCCCATTTTTTTTTTCATCTGAGGCCAATAAACTGCAGCTCCAGACAAGATACAGGCTGTAAACCTAAAAACACTTCTCCAAACAACCAAATGTAGCAATAAGCAGCAATCGTGATGTCTAGTATCATATCTATGAAAGAAACCATTCAATAGGATAGAATAGGAAATACGTTAATTTCTCTAGGAAGGTCTTGTACTAGAAGCAGAAGCGGTCCATCTTCCGTCTTCTCACAGGGTCAGTGGCCCTATTCCAGGGCTGCGCTGAGCTTCGCTGCTCGCTGGGCGTGCTGGATCAGACCTAGTTGGCAATCCAGATCGCCGCTGGATTGCCAACTTTCAATAATATTCTATATACAGTAGGCCTGAAATGTGCTATTTAAAGTCATAACACCACTTACGTCGTGTTCGCAGCCTTTGTGGATCCATGTCGCGGGCTTGTTCCAGCAATGTCATGGCACTTGCTTCGCAGGTGATTACTTTCTGTTCAACCAGTTTAGCAATGCTCTCAATGCCACTTGCAATCGAAGCTGATGGATCAATTTTTGTAAGTATCTGGAAGTCGCTGCAGAACTGAGAGAAAAAATGCACATTTAACTGCTTTGGAACAAGAACCTAGCAAATTCTAAAAGTACAAAAATGTATCTCAATGAGACTCTTTGAACACACACACAGATATATATATATATATATATATATATATATATATATATATATATATATAGCAGACAATTGAAAGGGAAATGAGAGGCTTGCTATTAAAGAATTTAAAGGAGTGAACAGCCTAAGAGTGCAAAGCAAACGTTGGGTTTCTTCCCTTTTTTTTATGTTTATACTGTTGACATTGACACGAATTAGTCTTATGGTGATTATCGGCATAAAGAACATTAAATGCAAAGCAGAAGGAAAAACTGTGCCGATGGTGGGAGATATACACATATATCTGTATTTCTAAAATAAATGCCAGTTGCTAATCAGTGCCTGTGTAGTGTTCTCGCTTCATACTGTGTTAGCACTGCTTTCACCATGAAATAAAATAAATTGCCGAACCCTCCCAGAATGCATCTCTGCATCAAGTCACCATATTTTATCCCTGCCATTTTTTGCAACCTTTAGTTAAGTGCTTCATTTACAGAGATTGCACCATTTGCATTACAACTCACAAAACATGCACTAAGTTGCCATGAATGAAGGTGGCTCCCCAATCAAGGTGAACGATAGATTTTCCACCTCTCACTGGCATTCAAAATACCTGACTTACCCTTTCGAAATTCATCACGTAAGGGTACTTCATTTTGATGTCACGCACATTGCTTGTAGCAAAATCAGAGATCCTATCTTTCGATGTCAGCTTCAGCCTTTCCTTCATCTCCTCTTCATCAGGCGCAGATTTCATATGCTCACACATAAGCCATTCAATATGCATTGCCAAGCTCTCTTCGTCTTCGCCTGGCATTTCACACATTGCAACGGCCTGAAGGAAGCAACACAAAGTAGCTAAACGTGATATACACTTGCACTATGCAAGGAAAAATTCATTATCTTCTAATTGAAATTCTTTACCTCACTTTTCATATGCAATATTCTTTAAGTTCATAGTCACCATGAATTTCTTGATTGATAGTAAGATGTAATTAAATGTATTAACAAATGACCTAATTTGTTTTTTCCACCTGCTAGACAACCATCCAACCAACCAGCAAATGATTATGACTGAATGCCAAAAAATATGATACATATAAAATAATACTCATTTATTATTCTTATTGTTTATTATAGGGTATTCTAGCTTTTTGCTGCTATATGCCCCCCCCCCAGTGGCTCAGTGGTTAAGGCACTCTACTGCTGAACCCAAGGACCTGGGATGGAATCCGGGCCGCTTTTCGATGAAGGCGTAAAGCAAGGTGCCGGTGTGCTCTGCGATGCCAGCACATGTTAATGAACCCTAGTTAGTCGAAATTTGCTGGAACTCTCCACTACGGCATTTCTCATAGCCTCGGTCACATTGGTATTGTAAGCGCCATCAACCAACCCAACCTTTATGTTGCTACTTGTCTGACCTAATTTTGTTTAGTTTTGTCCAAAAAGTTTATGCATGCTCAATAATATTTGGAAGCATTAGCACATACAAATACTGCACACCTTGTTAGCTTTCTGTGCATTATGCTAGCTGAACAAATTGAAATATTGCATTATAGTGCAGAATGCTACTCACCATCTTTGGCATCTTGTGTCGCTGGAGCTCACCAGTCGTTGCCTTGCTAGATTTTCTTCGTGCTGCAAATTTACTACGGTTTTCGGCCACTCGTCCGACACGTGGCAGGGCTCGTCGTTGGTGCTTAAACCTGTACCGCAAGGCTACTTTCCAGGAGTCCTAAACATAGTAAAAAAAGGAAAATTAACTGTGTACCTGCATGCAGCAGGATTCAATGACACTGTATATTTTGTGTTTAACATCAGAAAGTGATTACTACAAAGGAAGGGGTTGAATTGAGATCTGACCATGAAATAAAATTCATAGAAAAAAGGGCAGCTACAGCTATACAAAACACTGATGACATAATGAATGGCAGAAAATATTAAGGCATTACAATTTTACTTCCTGATTATTCCAAGTCATGCATCCCGTGTGGCACTCAAATTGCCTCTGGTCTGCTCAAAACAATTCTTTAGATATTATCCCTTCATAATGAAATCGTAAAATAGTTTTGCTGAAAAAAAAAGTTAGTGAGCTGAGCAATGTGAGCTTTTTCAAAAAGAAAGATGCTTGGAATCACGAAATAGTTAAAAAGAATTCAAATGTTTGAAAACCACTGCAGAATTGTTTAATGGCAATTGAACAGGATTATGCTTTTAATTAAATATGAGGCATTAAGCTTTGTACTGAAAAATAATTTTATCATATTGAGAGAAAATGTCAAAATATACAATTTTTTTCATTCCTTTAGAGATATCAACTTGCTCTCAAGAATTTAGAAATAACCATAATGCTTCCAAAAGTCTATTAACAACATTGTCACAGCTCCATAACTATAAATAGCAGCAAAAACTGCCAAGCCTGCAAAAGATTGCATTTTGAGCCTTAAGCACCCTTCACATTTACCTTCAGGTTGGCCAAGTAAAAATGCTAATAGCAGATTAAATGCAAAGTTTTGTTTCCTTTCATTTCTGAAATTGTCATCCAGTCAACTTTTGTTTAAAGCGATAAAATAATTTTTGATGTTAGCTCTCGTGCCACAAGTTGTGCCGTCCTTTAAGGTCCATACAAGTTATATATGTGGTTATTTTATTAAATCTTCCATTTTTTCCACTGTTTGGTTCCTTATATTTTTAACTACGAAGCTAAAGAAGATATAATGTGACACTGGGCAGTTAGACTTCCATAGATTGTTTTTGCTTATAAAACTGAAATGAACCTACTTTGGCATTAGGGAGCCAAGAGCAGAAAAACGCGTGTATTCAGCATGCTGCCTCACAAGGACGAAGAGGGACGACCAGCCACAATGGCAGGCGTACACACACAAGTACTTTATATCTGAATATTACGAAAGCATTGCACGCCTCAGAGTGCAACGTGACCGAGCGAAGTGCACACCGGTGTGGTGAGAAACTCAAAATGGGCACAGGCGTTGAGCGCGGCCCGCTTGCACAGATGTGCCTCAATCACATGAGCAGGCTCCTCGCATGATTACCTGGTTGACTACTTATTTTTCCAATGCCTGCCTACAGTGGTAACTTCATTTAAGCACAGTAACTATGCATTTCATTTGCTAACGGTGTCGACGGTTCTGTGCTCAGTGGTGAAGATGTGTTAGGAGATGACGCAACTTATGGTGCGAGAACTGCACTTCAAAAATTTTTTTTTTCTTGCTTTATACAAAAAGTACTTCAATGAAAAAAAAAAGCAACATGACTGGCAATAAACTGTTGTACTCAGTATACTATTGCATTGTTACCTGAGCACTCAGGATAAAAGTAACAAGCTTTTTATTGCCAAAAACACTGTCTTCAATTCTAGAATTTGTTTACCTTGATGTACACTGTTTCGTCCCCTGTAACAGTACTTATATTTAATAGCCATGTAGGAAACGAAGCTGGTTATTAACAAACTGCCGAGTAGCTTGATCCTTAAAAAATCAATGAAAATGGTACTTCTAACTTTTATAGTCTTTTAAAGAACATTTTTACCATGCAAAACTGCATGCCCACCCATCTAAAAAGATAACTATGAAAACGCAATTTTACATATACGTAAAATGTTTTCTCAAAATTTATTTTTTTAGCCTAGGACTCTTGGCATGGAAAGACCAGTCGGCTGCCTTCACTGCAAAATGAAGTCTTTTCACTGTGTTTGAAGATGAATCATAACCAGCAAATGTAGGTTGTAATTTCATGCACTGCTCCGCTCAAGGCATCAACTTTTACACTGTTACTGCATCTGCTAAATGTGCTATCATAAAGGATGCGCCCATTATAGGTAGGTGTCACCAGCAAAAAAGGGATATTTACTTACAGCTCCACTTCCTACAACATCCTTTAGCTGAGGGTATTTCTCGATCAGAAGTGAGGTGACTTTTGCATAAAAATTGCGGGTAGGGAACCTGAAAAACATTACCAAAATTAACCTTGTCTTAATTTGCCATCAGCTACAAATTACACAATTGCCACAATGAGCTGTGATTAGTTTGCTCTCACCAATATTGCAATTTTCCTCAGAAATGCATGCAAGTAAATATTCAAAACTCGAGCCTGAACACTTTTAAAGTAATTTCAAATTTAAGGGTCTTCCCCTAAGGTCACTCAAATGATGGTCTGTTGACCTTTTCATCACAAAATTGTCCTCAGTTTCGTCGATACCTTTTCTGTGCTGCTGGGCCTTCATTTTATATAGAATTCATTTTATACCCTTAGCAGGGAAGAAGTCAGACTTACAAATGCAACTTCTTGCATAAGGATCTTACTGGACTGGTGGTAAGTGCATCAAAATTATGCAATGGTTTTAATGATATTGAAATCTGAAGTAGAGGACAAGAGGTGGAAAAAGTTTAAAGAACATCCAAAACATTTTTTTTATTGTCCACAGACATTTTCTTTGCTCACCATTTTCTTGAAATTAGCATGACTGTATCTCTGTATTGAGACATAATATAAATATAAGCTTTAGCAGTTTGATAGATAAGTGTGTTGACAACATAGTGTGAAATTGTTGCTGCTCTACCAAAAGCATTTTTTGAGATAAAGGCTTGCAAAGTAGGTAATATTTCATTTCCTAGCCCGATTTTGAGATTTTATAAAAGCCCCTATACTACCGAAAAAAAGCAAAACTTAAGTGAATACAAATGAAACATGCACATATTTAGTGAGACAATTTTCAGCTACCTAACTTCTACATTTTGTGTAATTCATAACCAAAGTTGGACAAAACAGCAGAGAAGATAGCCGTGGCACTCCACTTTTTTGTCCCTGTGCCCTGTGCCTCGAAAAGCGTTTTGGCAGCAAAACCAATTAAGGTCTTTTTTGCAGTCATCAGGCAACAATATATAAAATTTTGATGTAATTATACAAGGTAGACCGACCATGCTTTGATCTTTCGTGGAAATACCCTACATGAGACCAGAGCTTAATATACGAAGCTCATTAATAAACAACATATTTGATTAACGTCTGAATTGAAACTCTTGAGGAAACCAATGAATGGTTTTGCCAAACCGTTACACGATTCCAGATCAAATTAGAAAAAATATTTCAGTATTGTTTACAACATTACAGAAATTCAGCAATCGTCAAGGTTTTTAAATTAACCAAAACTAGAATTATCAAGCATTCATTCGGCAATGCTCTCTAAGCTTTGAAATATAGAAAACCTGGGAATAAAACCTTCATATACTATTAATGGTATCAAGATTTTTTGCGCAATATATCATGCCCTGTGACTGATTTAGCAGGCATGCTTATGCTCACAGCTACCAAAATAATTCGGAGGATAATTTACTCACAGAGTAATCTTCATCATTTCAGTGAAGAGCGTGTTGACGATTTTTTTGAACGCTGCCGAAGAAAGCGGTTTGC
Organism: Amblyomma maculatum; assembly: GCF_055883805.1. Taxonomy (NCBI): domain Eukaryota; kingdom Metazoa; phylum Arthropoda; class Arachnida; order Ixodida; family Ixodidae; genus Amblyomma; species Amblyomma maculatum. The sequence continues at coordinate 107,282,345 of NC_139348.1, read as the reverse complement.
CACTGACTATGTCACCATGTAGGGCTCCCAGGCTTGGTAACACAAAAGTATGGCCATCATCATCTGAGTGTGACGGCCTGCAAAAAAGCTGTAGCTTAGAGCTCAGTTCTGAACACACTACCTGAGACTCATAGACTATAGTACTCCAATCAGACACACTTACAAATCAAAATAACCGCCCATTCCGATTTCTTGTTCTTGCTCACCACTGGGAGTCACATTTTCCGACGTTGTATCCTGTAAGTGAAAAAAAAAAAAATCACGAAAGCTTAAATATAAATTCATGTCTGTGCTGCGGCTTTCCTTGATATGCATTTCTTAAAGATAAATACCTGTGACGAAGTTGAAGCAATCTGCTCCTTACTGACATGTGAGTGCAGCTGAATTTTTGACATATCAGCAATTGTGTCTTCATCAGAGAGGTCAACATATTCTTCGAACGCCTTGTCCAGTATCTGTGAACAACGAAGTAAAAGTGAGTTTTTTTTCCTCCTAAACCAAAGTTTTTGCCGAAGAAAGTTATCAGTCCACAACGACGTGGCGACGTGGGACAGACAACTTAAGCGACTTAATCAAGCGCCGAAGGCAGCTCAAGCCGTCACTCGTTTGAACGCGCTGAGGACCGGCCAGCGCAGCCACCAGCCCCTTTCATACTTCCCGCGCATTGCACTTGAGAGAGTTTATAAGAGAGAAAGTTTATAAGAGACAGTTTTCTAGCCTCTCACAGTAGAAAAAAGAACGAAAACAAAAAAATTTCGAACCCACAAAATCTGCGCTCACTCTACATTCTCGAGAGCATGGCGCCTTTTGACAACACCGCGCCTCTCAAAATTGACCAAAGCGCACTGCCATATTGGAGACTGAGCTGTGCTCATAGCACAGGAAAAAGCTGCGGATTCCCCCCCCCCCCCCCCCCCCCCCCCAACTGCTTCACTGCCCAGTCAAACCGGTTTCTCACAGAGTCGTGAAAGGTCTCACGTACGGCTGTACACAAGGTTGTTCCGGCACCCGTGTGTCACGTGATTGCGCATCCTGGAAGATTTCGTGCTTGCAGAGCAACATTTATTCCCTGTCGTTTTGAAGAACATGCAGCCCGCAATTAATGCTTTAAGCTTTTGTCACTGACGAGAATGACATTCTCATATCTGGGCTGTGACGAATAGGCGATTTGTAGAGCATGGTATGGCAGCGGCTACGACAGGTTGGCGCGCGCTTCTGGAAAACGTGCTTTGTCAAAAGCCTCATTTAGCGACTCAACACTCAACGAAGCTTCCTTTCGTATAAATAAGTTTCGGGCAAAGTTTTCAACACATGCGCGAGCCTTTTTGAGCGCCATTGAAAACAAAGAAACAAAGATACACTTGCCTGAAACGAGCTCGATGACAGGTCCACCTTGCCGCCGAGAACCGGGCAAGCGCGAATGGCTTCTTTGAGCGCGTTGAGCGTGTTTCCCTCAATTGAATATGTCCTGGCCGCACCAAGGTGTGGCACAGCAACTAAACACCGCATCGTAACTGAAAATGCTTAGAAAGACACCTACACAAGCTTTCCGACGCGCTAGTTGCCGAGGAAATCAAAAGAATGCGAGCACGCAGCGAGCACCACATTAAACGCATCGAAGAAAGAAAGCATGGAGGGAGCGCGCGGCAGAACCTAGTAATAAAAAATAAAAAGGAGCGAGTCGTCCCACGTGATTAGAACACGTCATGGCTTGATATCCACAACCAGCGCCTCCTCGGCGTTGCTACAACCGTTGCGTCTGCGCCTGCGAGAATCGGCGCCCGCGTGCTGCCCGGGAATCGGCGCGGTAACCATGGTAACCAATGCGCGCCATAGCAGAGAGCCGCGCGCCCGCGTCTCGTCGCTGCCGGCGGTACGTGAAATGCACGGCTTTGGTTGTGCCGCGCGTGCGAATGTGCTTTGCGTTTGGTTCTTGTTGGCGTTCTAGGTAGCATTTGTTAAGAAGAGCAGCCACTTCATCTTGAAGTAGACTTGACAAGGTAACAAGATGTGAGCGCTGCCTTTGAAGGGACACAAAGAGGTAAGTTTTATGAAACTATGAACACGTACGATTTTTGCGTTGCGGCGCTGTGTATTTACTCGCATAGCCTTCGGCGTAGTAGTAGTCTGCACTGCGTGTTGGAAATAATCAGGTACTGTATAAAAAATACAAACTCCGTTAATCACGGAATATCGTACAGGAGCAGGGCGTTTTGACAAGGTTGTGTTTGCTATCTCAATTGTTAAGCGTTATTTTTCTCTGTTAGTCAGGCGGCCATGCTTCCAGACCACACACACTGCATGCGTGCTGCAGCACCAAAAGTTCCAAAAGCAGCTCAGAATGTGCAGCGGAGAAATGTGAACGCCTGAGCGTTACCACTGCAGATAGGGCAATTTTTTACCTACACCAGCTGCACTAGTGTAAAAAAATACCATTTTAAGTATTGTTTTGCTACACAGGTGTAGGTGGTGTAGGTTAAAAAAGAATGGCTGTATGGTACATCGCGCGCCCCTTGTCGAACACAACCAGCGTTCCGTTGATCGCATCAACGTTCACCAGATTTTTATAATTGGTGTATAGGAAAGGGAAGGCGCAATATATGCCGCACTTGTTTCTGTCAGACGTCGGAATTTTGCAGGAATGCTGGTAGAAGGGCTGCAGCACTAAAAAATCGCATCATGGCAATTTGTGGTTCTGGTGATCGATGCTCGATTGGCATATGTGATGGGCGATTGTTTCATGAAATCATTGTGTTCATTATTGATGATATAAAAAAAAAATAAAGACGAAAACATCGTCAAAGGTGGTTGAAAGATATCAATATGCTCAGAATGAAACAGAATTGTTTTTTAAAAAAAAAATTGGAATGTAATTGATCAAAACAAATAATAAAAATGAGTAATTGAAAAAGGGGGTTCAAATGTGCCAAAATACTCAGAATCAATAGCCAGTGCGTGATGACGCTAATTAGGAAAATTTAGAGGTCGTAATCGGTAAATAATTGAAATATTTGAAGAAAAAAAAAATGAAAAATTGCGAAAGGAGGTTTTAAAGGTGTCAATATGCTCAATGAAAAACCAATGCTTAACGAAGCTATTGACGAAAATAGGTTAATTTAATTTTTGAACTGAAACGCCTGAAATGAAGCCATACCAAAAAGAAATATAATTGTTTTTATTTCAACATTTATTTCCTGACAGTTGTATATGAAATTAATATGCAGGTTACTATGGATTTGACGTGCTGAAGAACTGGCAAAGTTGGGCACTGTGGCTCTGATAACCATCTGCTAAAATAAAGACGGTAAGGAGTTACCTACTTATAGCCTTATTGTGTATCTTGAAGCTTTTCATTTGTGTTTTTCATTTTTTTTATTATTGCAGAGGATTTCTCAGGAAATTCTCACCACTCTGTGGTGCTGTGAACCAGAATACTAATGCACGGCACTAAAAACAAAACTTGCTTTCCTTGAGAACTCCCATCTTTCTCAATACTATTCTTCATGTTACTCTGATTTAGTTGTTTCTGCGCATTTAAACACACCATGCTAGGTGAACTGCAAGTTTTCAGAAAAACCTTTATTTTTTCACTACTCATGGCTGGGTGGAATATATTGTATGGACTCGTCACAGTAGCTTGGTAGTTAGGTGCTTGACAGTTGTCATATATTTGATCCCAGTAATGGTATAGCACCTTTTAAATGAAGGTAAAATGAGAAGCTTGCTCACTATATGATTTGAGTGATCATTACGGAGTCCCATATGGTCAATATATATCCGTCCTTCATAGCCAAAGTCATGGACATTAAATGCCATGAGCTAAACTTATATTCATTCATGACTCTACAAGGGGCGCAGTAAGTTTGAATTTTGTTGCTAATATCTTTTGAAGTTTTATTGCTGTCTTGTCAGTTTAAAGGTAAGCAAATGGCATATGATTTAGTGCCTAAAATGAAGAGCTTGGCATCACATTTGTTCTTGTACACATGCTAATATGCAGTGCAAATTTTTGTTATGGTGAATATATGTACAATGCTTGAAGACTGACTGAAGCTCATGATGAACAGAATTTTTTAGTTATACTAATATTTATTTAATACTGAAAATAATTACATTCTTTTAGGGTTGCTGATCTTTTCTATGATGCGAATTGTATTATACACCGATAAGTCATAATAGTGGTAGACTATGAAATCCATGTAGGAAAATTTTTAATAGTAAAATTTCTTTTTCACTTCAGATGCCAGGGGTACGATTCTTTCGGTGCCCACGATGTGCCTCCCACCACTTCTCCCTACGTGCTCTCTTCAGACACCTGCGAACTACCCATGGCCATGAAACAAATTGGGTGTGTGGTTTGAGTGGCTGCATGCAAACATTTCGTCAGTTTTTTTCATTTAAAAAGCATGTATATCGGAAGCATTGTGCACTCATAGAAGAAATGCATCCCTGTTACTTTGTGAGAATGGGAACTACAAGAAGAAATACCAGTGTATATGATGTGCCAACAGATGATGAACAATCTTTAGACACCCAGGATGAGCAGCATGAATCAATGAACAAGTCAGATGACTATGCTTATGCACTGGCAATGCTACTGCTAAAGTGGAAGGAAGGAAGGCGGCTACCAGAGTCCACTGTACATGAATTAGCCAATGATATTATCGATTTTATGGAGATCATTGGAGATCATCAGCAACTTCATGGTGAGCCAGCCATCAACATAAAGGAAGTATGCAAACAAAAACTTCACCAGCTGCGGACAAGATCTGGGCGGACTGAATATTGGAAGGCACATTTTCCTGTTGTTCAGTCCCGCACGATAGTACTGCAAGGAAATGACACCATGGAATATGTTCCTCTATGCGATGTGCTCAAGTGCATTCTTGAATACTCCCAACATTCAGAAGAGTGCAGAAGTTACCCCAGCACGGATGCTTACCTGGTTTCGGTGTTTGATGGCAGTGCGTTTCAAAACCATGAGTACTTTGCAGGTGACACCAGTAAAGTTTGCCTGCAGTTGTACAGTGATGAGTTTGAAGTGTCTAACCCCCTTGGTAGCAAGAGGGGAACATATAAAATGACAGCTGTGTACTTCTCAGTGTTAAATTTTGATGCAAAGTTGCGGTCAGCACTCTCTGGTATTCACTTGGCACTCCTTGTCAAAGATAAACACATTGCCACCTATGGACTCTCTAAGATTCTTGAGCCTTTCATTGCAGATGTCAGGATATTGGCAAATCATGGCATAACTGTGAATGGTAATTTGGTGAAAGGGTCAGTCTTTATTTTCACAGGAGACAATTTATCTAGTCACAGAATGGGTGGCTTCAAATGCTCATTCAACCAAGGAAGAATTTGTAGGCATTGCATGGCTTTGCGGACTGAAATCAACTACAAATATTTGGAAAGTGATTTTGTACTTCGCTCAGCAGAAGGGCACAAACACCATATGAATATGTTGAGTGCAGGGCTGCCAACTCTTTCACTGTATGGGGTCAAGGAGCCATGCGCTCTTTTATGCCCTGGCTTTGACCCGACACAACACTTTCCACCGGATATTATGCATGACCTCCATGAAGGAGTCATACCATTTGCACTGCGCCATATATTATTTTTGTTAATTGAACAACAGTTTTTCTCTCTCAGTGCTTTAAACAGGACTATTTCAGAATGGGTTTATGATGCATATGATATCTGCAACAAACCAGAGCAAATTACTAAGGAATACCTTCAAGGGAGAGTGCCTTTGAAGGGCTCAGCAACACAAGTATTTTGCCTGTTTCGCACCCTAACCTTTTTTGTTGGGGATAATGTTCCTTCAGACAGTGCAGCATGGCAGGTTTATCTGCTTCTCCGAGAAATTGTTGACATTGTCATGAGCCATAAAATTCCAGTGTCGCACATTGCCTACTTGCAAAGAAAAATACATTTTTTTTGTCTTGAATTCAGAGCATTGTTTCCTGCAGCATCGCTTCCATGTAAGCTGCACTATCTCATACACTATCCTTCATACATACAAAAGTTTGGACCATTGAGCTTGCTATGGGCAATGCGATTTGAGGCAAAGCACCAGTACTTCAAAGATATTGCTCGGAAAATACGGAACCGAAAAAATCTTTCCCACAGTCTTGCAATGAGGCACCAGTTCCTCCAGAGTTATTTACTTTCTGCAGGTGACAGACGAATTTCCAGTAATACAGGCATGAAGTGCATATTGTATGAGCATCTTCCAGACTGTATTAAAGAATTCATCACAGAGAATAACACTGAGTCAACAAACACATTTGTTGTACAATCTGTGACCATTGATGGGAGGACATACAGGACAGGATGTTGCCTGGTCAAACATGCACCTGAAGATAGTCTTCCAGAATTTCTCCTTGTCTCTCAACTATTCTATGCAAACAAGGTGCGCCTGGTTATGGTAAAAATGCTCGAAACTGTTTGTTTTGATGAGCATTTTCATGTATATGTTGTCAATACAATTGAAAAGTACAGTGTCCTGACTTCATTTGCAGAGTTTGAAGTAGAACCTTTGTACATGCGTGCACACAAGGGTCGGAATGTTATAAGCACTCGCCATTCATTGTTCTGAATCTTTATATGAAATATTTAGCCTGTCTAACTAAAAAAATAAAATTGTACAGCTACACAGTGAACTGTCCTATCTTCAGGTATTGTGCACAATTGTATTAGTCTTGTTATTCCCTTGCACTCCTCCAGATGAGGACAAGTCCATTTATTGAAACATATATACTAGTGGACTAAGCCTCCCCCTTCTCTTGCTCAAATTTTTTTTTTACTTTGTATGCTCAGTTTCACCTTGTTCTATATGGTATTGTAAGATTTTTTTATTAATTTATCATGCATGAGCTATTCATGTTGGAGGCTCGCTTGGAATTCAAACCAATAACCTTTTTTACTGCAAGTTGTATGCCCTCAAACCATGATTTCAGTGATTATGGCTCGCAACCACATAAAGCATGGCAGTCAATGTCCACTACACAAGTAGGCACCAAATACAATACCAGCCGAAGATATTAAAACGTCATATACCTCACCATGAAAACATTTCACCAGTGAGACTAAGACACGTGTAAACAGTTTCAAGTGCGTATAGACTATTTTTACTTTGGTGAATCATCATTTTTTATACAAGCTGTGAAACAATGGCTCTATGTTAAGTCAGATTTCTTGGATGTCTCGAGTCTGAAAATAAACTATCATGCTCTGTGTAAACATTTATTGATTGTATTTTGCCACTGCAAATGTCTATGTGCGTGATATGTGCATGCTATAAATTCCAATGCATTTGAAAACAATGAACTTTCTAAGAGAATAAATATCCTGTTCAAATGCTGAATACTTGTTCCTCTCACTGTGCCAATTCATTTCTGCTTAGTTATTGTTATACATGCTAACAAAGATGCTTTCTTAATGCATATACTTGCAGCATGTGCACCCATTTTTTTTCGCACCTTTCCTACAGTGTCCTTTGCACCCTTCTTGTAAATGCACCCTTACCATAGGGTGTGCCTGCCCAAATAGGGTGCAATACAGTGCCTCACCCTTTTTTCCACCCTTTAGGGTGAGATACTGCCAAATAGGGTGCTCTAAGGGAGCGCTATGGGGTGGAAACCCATGCCGCACCCTTTTTTGCACCCCTAAAGGTGAGATTCTGTTTAGTGTGCAGGCAGCACCTGTCAATGTGACAATGTCAAATGTGGTCGCGCGGCATCGTGCAACGATACGACCTGTCAGTGTCTAGCCATACAGCTGGTAAGTATTGCACCCAGAGCTATGACCTGAATTTTTTGCTCAAAACATCGTCCCCCACAACGCCAATGACACATTTTCTGGAGGACAGTCTCTCTGAGGCTACCGCTTTGGAACGACTTACCCCAAATCCGAAAAATACTCTTTGATTGCGGTACCTCTACTTTTGTACCTCTACTCTACACAGCAGCTTGCTTTACAAGCGCGAATCAAGTCCGCTGGCGCTCATATAACGGCGAAGAGCACGCACTTCCTGGACGCCCTTCCCCTTGTCCTGTCAAGCGCCCAGCAGCAGTTCCTCCGACAGAGGCCTCTTGTCTAAACGCTTCAAGGAAGCAGCTAGCACATTTCTTTCGTTCGCATACTCTGGGCACACTAATAATACATGGTCCACAGTCTCTGGGAGGCCACAAGTTGAACATTCCGGTGAGTCCATCTGTCCAATTAAATGTACTTGCGCGTGAAAGCCACGTGATTCGTAGAAATTGGCGTTAAGTGGTGGTAACCTCTCTCATATCAAACAAATCACTGACCGGCGTCGTTCTGGGTTCTAACGCGCAAATACCGCATGGTATTCGCAGCAAAAGTTTTAGTATTCTAGGCTATTAAACGTACTACATAAGTTATCCTAAAGCCGGGGAGGTGGGACCAACGCAAAGTAGTGAGACCGAATAAACTGAACTGCAGCAGCAGCAGCATCATCATCACTCGCTTATGGCTTCCATGCTTCATCTTCGCCTATTTCAGAGCCGTACTATCTGTCTTCCAAAGAAGCATTGGCCTGGTGGTTAGCCCAGATTAAAAGAAAATATGCAGAGGTACATACGGTCTGGAAATGTCTACAGGGCCAATGGCAATGTAGTGCAAAACAGGAAATCGTGTATGGTTTAAGTGTACCCACATTACCTATATCAGGCCATGGTTCCACGCGATGGTGGCGTTTCCGTGCGGCTGAAGTTTAGCGATGAAACGAATAACGCAAATACACAGAGATATTAGCCGCCTACACTTCAGTATCGCAGGAAGTATAGAGTTAAAAAAATATGTTTAGGGTTGCTGAACAAACCGGTAATCCACACCGTTTTTACACCTACTGAGGTGACTGGAGGCTTCCACGAAGCAGCTAAGTGGCACTTCTACCGGATTTGCGACATGTAATTTCGCGAACTTGCTGTTCTTTAGAAAAACTTTTGAACAGATTGTGAGGTTATCAGAAACTCTCTTGGTAAAAGCCGTCATCGAAATAACAAAGTCACGCCCATAACAAGAGCGCTTATTTGATGTAGCTCTTCATCACGGTAGAATTGAACACCTCCACTGTACGAATAGCTTTACACTGAATAATATGTTAAATTTAAGATGTATGTGAAGTCATCTGGTAGAGCGACTATACGAAGCATTGTTTCGCAGTAGGCCACGTAACGTATTTTTTTTTCAGCATTTTCTAATTTAAGCTCGTGTTTCATCTAAATGAGTACCCTTTGGTACAAACTGGGGTGTCCCCTCCTTCCAGCTCCCAATACTGCCGAATTGATGATGCCATCATATGATGCATAGCGCTTTCATACGACGGACAGTTGAAGAGGAATGCGTGCAATGTTCCGACCATCTTTTACAAGCACTGAACATTACGCAATTATATGGCAATATTTTATTTATATGACAATTACATGACCTTTATTGTACATCCATAAGCTTGATTAGAATGAAAAAATGGGACGGGAATTCTATCTAATCCGCCTCGTCCACAATTTTGCTGCTATAGAGTTGGCCTTTGGATCAGGGCGAGATCTGTGGCTTATGCTGAACCTTATGAGAGAACAAGTAGTATGGCAAAGAAATGCTTTCTCAGCGGTAAAAAAAAAAAAAAAAAAAAAAAAACATTAGCTCACACCGCCCGTACTCAGTGGTCCAGTTCATAAAATAACGATTACCGCGATATTGAGTGTCTTCAGTTTTCGCAGTAGTTGATATTAGAAATAGAATTTATATAGCGTATAGGCTAGTGCGGGCTAAAACTTCCAGCACAGAGGGACCTTGACAAGTTTCCGGTCCTCTTTACACCTTGTTAGGAAATGACCTTGGGAACTTCGTCGCAACTTGAAGTAAAGTCCCTTCAAATTGGCTTTTAGAAGAAAAGAACGCTTAAGAGTGTCGTCTCCAGGATATTAGGAGAGAAAGAATTTACTAAATTTCACCACCCGAATCATTGATCAGGGCCCCATTGTGCATTACAGGAGAATGATGTATCCCGCCACGGATCACTATCGTGTGCTCAAACCTTCGTGGGCTGGACCGGCAATTACACCCCTCCGCAAATGTGGAGAGACCACAGAAATAAAGTAAAATTGGTTCACAGAAAGGGAAAGGCGCAGTATCTTTCACACTTGTTTCTGTGGACACCTGAACCGCACCGTAAGGGAAGGGAAGGAAACTGGAAGTGAAGAGAAAGGGGAGCCGTAGTGGAGGGCTAGGGAGCAATTTCTACCACCTGGGGATCTTTAACGTGCGCTGACACAACACCACCTAGACTAACAAGGCCTCTTCGTATCCTCCTCCTCCTCGCGCCTACGTCATCACACTACGACGGAGTTCTTTCGTCGTCTCCCGTCTCGGCGCATATCCGTTGCTAGGGTTGGGATTGCGCTCGCCTCCGGGTGCAGCTCTCCCCTGATGAGGCTGGTACAGGTGGGTCACCGCCGCTTGCGGCGGGGGCTCGCCTGGTACCGAATTTTTATCTGTTCAGGCCGTCATTGCACACGCCACCGCTGGTGGTGGACGACGGCTGTTAACTGCAGTGCGAGATTTCGCCTTTCTGCAACGTGTGTCGCAAAAGTTTTGCTAATGTTTTTTTAGAAATAAGTACTGGATGAGTGGCGGTGACAGGTCTGCGCTGATGCGGCAGTGTTTTCATCAAGTGTGAACGTTTTTAGAATGCCTGGACATTGCTGTGTACCGCGGTGCCACGGAAACTATGATGGTGGGGATACAGTGAGAGTCTTCACGTTCCCATCGGACCCAGTGAGAAGGGATCAGTGGATAAAAGCCATCCATCGTGCCGATTTCAAACCAGGAAAGCGATCAGTGGTAAGGCAAATATTCCTCCTTACTATTTGTTATCGACAACTTCTTTGCATCATTAACGCTACATAGATACTCCGAGATCCTGTGTACGTGATACTTTCCTTAAAAATAACAAGGGACTTCAGCGAGTAAAGTAGTGGAAGGCGAAAGCCCGAGAAATCTCATCTTGTCTAGCGTTCCTCACATTGCAATCCCACACTTGAACCAACACCACCTAGACGAACTAGGTGGTGTTGCTTGAACGCGCGCCAAGGAACGCCACGCGACAGGATCGCGATGGCGTACCATCCAAACGCACACTTGTCGGAGAAAGTGCGACGGATACTGCGCCTTTCCTCCAGAAGTCTCATCTTGTCTAGCGTTCCTGCATCTAAATTCCACACTTGAACGCACACCGAGGAACGCCAAGTGACAGATGCCGCAAAAGCGGGACACAGTCCACGACAGTATGAGCCATTAAAGGCTTCCGCCTTAAAAAGAAAGTTTCCATAGCTATGGTGCGAACCTTATTTTATACTACATGAATGTGACAGAGACACCGTATTACTGATATTTAGTGCGCGCTGATTTTAAGCTATTTTGCGATCATTAGAACCTTAAAAGGTAGGGCTGCTGGTTTTTTTTACCTTCAGGTATTGCATCCTTCTAACGTCTCATTTCACATCCTAGGCCTGCGAGCGTCCCTTTAAGCCTGCGGACATGGTCGACAAGTTACGTGGATGCGAAGACAGGAAAAGTGATTGAAGCTAAGCTGAAACTGGTACGACTTCGACCTGACGCAGTACCGAGCGTACTCCCAAACTGCCCAGCGTATATTTCTGGTCCAGCTAGAAGTGCCTCTCGAGAGCATTTTTCAATAAATACTTTCATACTCGAAACATTTTACGTATTTATTGAGCTGAAATCAATTCTAGAGCCAAAAATAAAGTCCACTGCTGATCGTAGAGTTACATATTTTGAGTGCTAAGAAATCATTGCGAAACCTTCTTCCCATTTGTTTCCAAAACGAGTACTGAGACTTAAGAATGGCCCAGCGTTTATAGAGCTGACTTTCTGAAGCTATGTTTATATCCGTAGCGTTATACTAACACTGGTACAATAAAAGCGGTGCTTCTGGTGCTGTTTCCTGAAACTTGAATCGTTAGAAAATCCGCTGCACGAAAATACAGACGTTTACTTGCGATATTGGAGCAGACTGTAAAGTTATGTATTACCTTCCTCCCTTCCCTAACGGCGCGGTTCAGAAACAAGTGTGACAGATACTGCGCCTTTCCTTTCCTATGAACCAATTATTATTAATATTAAACAACGGGGCTTAAAACACCAAAGAATGTTTTCGCATGCGGCAACAACCACAATTCTAGTGAAACAAGAATAAGCCAGCAGCAACGCGCAGCAGCGCGCAGTTTCCGCGTTCGTCGTAGTGTGGTGACGTCACGGAGGGGCGGAGAGGCCTTGAGTAGTCTAGGTGGTGTTGGCTGACATCGCACAGCACACGGACGCCTCTTCGTTTCGCCTCCATCGAAACGCAGCCACCGCAGTCAGGATCGAACCCGGATATTCCGGCACAGTAGTCTGGCATCTAACCACTGCACCAACCCGGCGCTGAAATTATTATTCATTGTGTAAAACTGCTCTAGAATACTTTGCTTGGGCAAGATGGCAAGCATATTGTTACCTGGAAACGCGGGACCAAAGTGATGTGCACACTGAAGACGACGACGACCGAGGAACACGGGCACGACAAAGCGTTGAAAAAGAGGACGTAGCTGACAGCGTGGACACTGCACGGCTACTGAAGTCTCAGCGTCGAGTTCAGCCCATCGCAGTGCTGTTACATTAAGTACATCCCCGTAACAATATAAGTGCGCCTACTTTATGCATAAGTTACAAATAACGGCTACACCTTCAGAAAACACTGGCGTGCAGTTCTGTTAAAACTCATTTTGTCTCCACTTTAGTGCAAGAGTGTACGGTTGTGCTCTGGAGGATGCCGAAATTGTGTTCGACCAATGTCGTCATATGTTATGAAACAAGCCCTGCTTATTTGAAGCGACAAAAAGACTTCACTCTCGCAAGCATTGAGTGTGTTCAGTACAGAAGCGTATCACTGATTCGTGCGCTAGTTAAGCTCAACATTCTGCACGGCATTGATGTCATCTAGAAGCACTTTCCAGCATAACAGCTGCGTGTAAATCTAATCTTTGATAAGGACAGGCATCGAGGACAGGCATTTTATGCACAAACATTTTATTCTAGACAAACATGGGAGAGGCCTTCGCCCTGCAGTGGGCTGTTGAAGATGATTTTATTCTGTATGACGGGGAAACTGCCGCGAACATATTACTTGCGCGCGTGTTACTGGCAACAGGGAAGTTCTGCAGTCATGTCATAACAACCTGCAGCCTATCGTCGTGCCTTCGTCACGTGGGCGCACATTCTCCCTTCTGACGCCGGATCCACGATCCACTTTCGCAGGTAAAGCTGGCTGCCAATGACTTTGTGTTGGCTTTGCTGAGCGTTGTTTCGTGGTCCGAAAGCATTCTCCCGAAATATTTTTTTAATGCTTGGTGGGGTGAAAGTTTAATATGATATACTTAGATATAGTTATATTTTCGTATTCAAAAAAGGCCTTGCTTATTCTTGTGTCACTTGGAATAAGCGAAAATGAGTGAGCTTACTCATGAGGCTCGTCAGTATGCCAGTGCATTATGTTCGAGAAAACAACAATATCCAACAAAGATACAACTGTCACTTCTCAGCGACCTGAAATATAAATGATATACTACATCGAAGAAGAAATAGACAAAAACTGCAACTTCCCAAATTTAGTTTCATGAATGACAAATTATGTTCAATAAAAATTTTCACCCCAACATTTCGCCAGTATCCTAATCGCAGGCATTCCTACGTTACCACTGTGTAGTACAATAAACCACGCAGGAAATACCTGAACTGATAGTCATAGTACCGTACATGTCGTTTGCATGAAATAAACATGAGAAAGCAGAGAAAAAAATTAGCTGCAGTTGTTTTTGCAACGCATTCCTTTAAAATTCCTAATTTTGTAGAAGCCTTCAAAGAGTCTTGAAATTTCTAAAACGTCGCAACAACGTCTTGAGGTGCAGAACAAGGTATCCGCCACCAGGCCAAGCTTTCTTGACTCTTCTGTAGTTTGTTCTACGCGGAGCATCGAGTGCTATGCCAGTTGCGTTGCAGATCTGTGACTCGAATGGCAGAGACCGAGCCTGTTGATCGGAGAGCCTTCATTCTTCTCGTTACACATGCCCGCTATTCCGAGTAGGCTTTTTACATACAGACAGACCGCTATGCGCTGTTATCGTGCGATGTCTGTCTTTGTTAGGATCCCCGGTTAGCCAAAATTATTTCATATCCTTTACTACGGCATCCACCGTAGCTTAGTTATTTGGAAGAGTTGAATGAAATTCGCTTTGCTTACTCTCTTGCCCCTGTATCCTGGCTTGTAGCGGTGACAAAGTGAGTGGAAAGCTGGGATGTCTACTTAAGCTCTTGTACAAGAATACGCCATGCTACTGATGCATTTTATAGACACAGATTTAAAAAGCACTGCAGAGCTTATAAAAGCTATGGCATATGTAAATATTACGCTACACATCGTGTACACGAAATCATTGTGCGGATTCTCTAAGTTCAAGGACGCGCACACAAAAGTAGGTGCTCTGTAGTTTTTATATGGTTGGAGCTGGCAATGAACTGAATTGTCGAGTTGCATGACTACGAATATAGATATTTACACTACTGACGGGGTCATTATTCTCTAACCTATCTTATTAAGACATCCGATTGAACATGTTTTTGTTGCATCCCAACGACCTCTCGGCTAAAACCTGCAGAGAGAAAAGCTGTAATAGCATCAGAAGTCACCTCGCGAGCGAAACAGATTTCAGGCCACTTGAAATAATAATCAGCTAAGGTGATTGGAAACCTGCTGTCAAGCGGAGCATGATGCAAAGGACCGACTATGTCCATACCTAACCCTTTCCATGCAGGTACAGGAAAAGGAACGGGTTGGAGCAGAGAAAAGACTGGTTTAGCCGAGATGTCACTTCTGACGTGTTCGATTTAACGCTGTCTCGTTTAGGCTCAAGAACATTCTGCGAAGAGCCACAACCCTGGCTTTAATGAATTACACAAGTTACGGAGTATAATAAAACCTAACCACTGCATTATATGCTAAATTATTTCCATAGTTTTCATCTTTGGCCTTTCACTCCACCAATCAAGTCTGACAGTGCACAAAAGTGCAGTAACTGTAGTCTTCTAAAAGTGCAGTAACTGTAATCTTATAGAAGATACCCGGAGGCAGCTCCCTGTTATACTGCAATCGGTTTATCATTGACCATGTTTCATTACGTATCTGGAGAACACACGGCACCTACTGTCTTGTTCTGCTCGAGAGACTGCCATGCTTAGTACCAACCTATGGCATCCACCGCATAATGATTGTATAACGTTAGCAACGTGTCATAAAATACTTTACTGATGATATGGCATATAATCGGATTAGATTCTAGACATTCATCTTTCTTGCATATCTCTCCCTCGTGTTGTCTTTTCTTACCGGCTGAGACTGACTAAAGAAACGAATTCGCTCTTAGCACTTTCAGGGCAGCTATTTGAGGCGATGACCTCTGCTCGAGCAGTTCAGTTCAGACTGGTGACGGCAAGTGAGTGAGTGAAAACTTTATTGACTCAGAAGTATTCGACAACTGAGGTCAGCGGCAGGGGCATTCACTCCAGGGTTCCAACAGTCACAGATGTATAGCATTCCCCGTCACCAATCACATTTGGTCGTCCATAACTTCGCTGGATACGCACGGGTCCACGCTATTGACCTCACTTGGCATGGATGTACCGAAGGCTGCTGCAAAAGCAATTCGCACATTAACTCAAGTTTCTATCGCAATAACGTACGCAGAAACTCACTACTTCGGCTCCCGAAATCACGATTTGTAAAAAAGGGAAAAAGAAACCCGGGTGTAGGCATACTGGCTACTGTAAACATTTCGGAGCGCAGTTCAGGATGCCTCCCGTTCCATAATATATTGGATGTAAATTCTTAGTTTAGCTATATCTTCATCAGAAGTTTCTTTTCCCTACTCAGTGGGAGTGAAAGACAAATTACAACTCAAAACATGAACAACTATGCGATACATTAGCAATAATTTACACAAATATAAAAATCACGCCTTGTTTCAAGTGTGCTTATATTGTGAAATATATGCGCACACGTTGTTTATAACAATGTTTTATTTTGCTCAAGCTAAAATGTTATGTCCTAGAGATAGTCACATTTTCCCATAAACCAAGGCATAATTTGTACATCAAACTACAATCACGTACATTTAGAACTCAATGACAAATTTAGGTAGGAAAAAACGGGCAATTTATTTGAGAGGACAACAAAAGGCACAAGCGTTTACGGGTTCCCTTTGGTCGAAAAGGTATCCAATGTCACGGCGGTTCCTCATTTCTTGTCGCATATCAACGGATACGAATCCATGACCACTGCGAGTTAATTACTTTTTATGCATACGCAGCGTGCCAAATGTTGTCCTGACAGAATTCGCCTCTTACAGCAGCAATCAAGCTAATTCAAATCCACATTTCATTTGGTACAAAATACTTCAAGCAATCTTATCGGTGATACAAATAAAAGAATAGAAGAGAGTGTTTTACCAGTAAAGAAATGCACATTATTAGCCTTACTTTCGCCATGATAACAGAAAGCTTTTGCTCCCCGCAAATAATAACATCTTGCTATGGTGGCGGTTATGGTGGCTAGCCACCATAACCGTATAGGTAATGGGCTAATTAAAAAAATTGTTGTTAGCCTGAGGGCTGCGCCTCCTTTAGGCTACACTCTCTAAGATCTGGCTTCGAAGTGGTCCTGCTTACGCGATGTTCGTCCAAGAGGGCAGTTACGGACGCTGGCGGTGCAATATCGTGGGAAACGCGGTCGCTACGGTCGTGCCTTCGACATGCGCTGCACCCCAGCCTTTCTGGGCTGCTCATCGGCGTCTCGCTCGGCAGCAATCCCAAACCTTCGTTCTATGCCCTGGCATCGAGCATCGCCGCCAACGCGACGAACGCCCTCCGCATCACCCACTGCTCTTTGATGGCAGTCATGCGAGCTGTAATATTTCCTCTGCTTCTAGCACTGCACATTTTGGCACAGCTTCCTCTTCCAGAGCACTTTCACATCTGAGCTGCAGACACTAAGATACTTTGTTGGGCGAGTTGGTTAAACATTCATTATTAATTTCAACAGCGCGAACCAGAAGACACAGGACAAGATAAAAGAAAGCCACAGTACAAGCGCTGACTCACAACTATGCCTAAGCTTTTACTCCAAGGCCCAGATAAAAACAAATATGACGAAAACGAAACAATCATGTGAAACAACCCCTGGGTTCACCTGCACAAAAAATCACTTAAAAAAGACACCTCTTTGCTTGAAAGAGCAAGAGAAGTCTTGTTGACACACGTATTGTCCATTGAAATAAAATATTAATCTCTCTCGTCATCTTTTGTTTGTGGCAATACAAAATCCTGGTCTGGTCAAACATAGGAGTACACTTCTTTTCCTTCTTCATTGTTTCACATGAATGGCAATGTGAGACCTGAAATGCTTCGTCCTTGCCACTTTCTAAGTTGTTCCGGTGTTCCAGTAATTTAATGCAGCGTCCTGACACTTCAAGGAGTATAGACATCAAATTTTGGCGGCATTTCCTTCCTGTTAACGATGCTTAAGACGTTCATTTACGTGGAGATCATCACGTGGCTTTCGCCTACGACCAATACATAATTTATCATTAAATTTTCTTTTATTAGCAGTTTCTGGTTCAGTTTAGGCAGCCAAGAGAAGGCTGCGACATCACAATCAAGAATAGATTATGCGCGGCATGAAACAGCAACGATATAACCACTGACACTTCACCTGTGATTCCGTTTCATGCGGCAGGCTGGCTTAGCGCTGTAAAGAAATTAAACGACAAACGAACGATTATATCGCTGTTTTTTTCATCCCTCACCTAATCTAGACTTGATTTCGACGTCTCAGCCATCTCTCGGCTCTTGAAACGGAAGCCAAAATCGGTAAAAAAGGAATTCGGCGGTGCAGTTTACATTTTTTGGTGCACAACAATTTCGTAAAGAGAAGCTTAAATCTGGATGAAACGAAAATGGATTCAATAAATCAGATGTCTTGATGAGATAGGATGCGAACAAATGTGCCCGTATCCCAGACTGTCATTTGCTCTTATCCGTGCTTTTTTTTTTTGCGCTTTCACGATCATCACGGTTAAGCAACTCCTTCCAAACGCAACCATTATTGATAGATTCGTTTCTCCAAGACATCAGTCAAGTTCGAAGGTTACGCGCAGAAAGAAAAACTATTGCTTGTACTTTTGCAAGTCTTTTGCTTGAAAAGGACAAGTCGACTACCGTAGTTAGTCGTTGATATTGCTAAGCAGAATGTTCATTTGGGCAAGTTGGTGGACGTTCATAATTGTAAAACAGCGCGAACAACGGTAGACAAGAACGAGAAAGACATGGGACCAGTGAGAAAGACACGGGACCAGCGCTCGTCCCGTGTCTTTCTAGTTCTTGTTTACCATTGTTCGCGCTGTTCTACAATTATGATTGCTCATATTGGCCTCGTAAACTATTGTGGATTACACACTGCTAATGTGGGAAAGTCGATGAAAAGAACACTACATAAAATTGGCTTGAGAGGAAAGCTTACTTTCTATATAATGTTCCATTCTCAGTATGATTTCACAAGTTGCAATTTGTTCCAATGTTCAATTTTCAGTAGCGTAGCATTTAAATTTCGTGTTAGAATTGAATTGTGATATCTCTAGACTGTAGTACATTTTAATGCTTTGAATGTAGTAAGCCAGTAAAGTTCCATAGTTGGTTCTTTTTGCCTTGTGCACCAGGGGTGCGCTTCGGAGACTATATACGTGTTGCAGCGGAGGTTCCTTGCACCAAAGGCGCCCCGTCGGAGACGGTAGGTAGCGAAGATTTTAGTACCGGAGTTTGCGAGAAGGATAACTGAATATTTATATACACAGAAGATTCAAAACATTTGCAGCAGAGTTGCAATGTGGAACACGCTAACAGGAAAATATTCCCACCTCGGCTAAACCTAGCCCAGAACATCGGACTGGGCCCTCGGGCTCGGTGTTACACCCCCTGTGGTCAAACACTAATTTCCACATTATCCAATCACTGCAAACGTCAACCTCATTGGCTAGTTGCGAAGTGCCACTCCCACTTCAACTTTAAAGGACTAAACTTTCTCCCCACAGAACAAGCACACCCCGAAAATGATCGAACTGCTCATAGAAGACATTAGAATGTCAACAGAAGAGAAAGATAGCCAAGGTGATTTGGCTGCCGAGACACGCGTCCTACCTGTGTCTTCGGCAGTGTGATTGAACCCTATCTCACTGATGAAGGAAAAAGGGAACGGAAAACTCCTAGGGTCACGTCCTTACTACATTCCAATGTACTACATCTGACCGCTACAACCTTAGACTAAACGAGTAACGTTGCTTCCTCCGGCCCACAGCCGCAGTCTCTCATACCTCGCCGTCCGTGACTTGCAACATTCGCGACCCCGACTTAGCGGTGCAAAAAAAAAAGGAAAAAGAAAAGAGCGGTAAGTAGTCCTGCCACCGCTCGCCTGATCGCCACTTCTGTTAGGTGCTCACCATACTCCATCGAGCGCGTCCGTCATAGAGCGTCTCACCTGCGACTGCGGGATTGAGGCGGCGCGCGAAAGCCGGTGTGCCCAATGCCGCCTATATCTCCCACTTTGGCGACCACTGTCATTCGGCTAGTAACGCTCCTCGTCCTAAATGGCTTTGCGTGCTTCGGCCGGCGCCTCGCGGCGCCCTTCTGTCATCGCTAGCGTCCATTCATGCTACAAGGAAGAGGCGTTGGGCTCATAGCCACATACCTTCCTCGACTTTCCGCGCCGTTGGTCCCTTACAACTCCTATATGTTAATGCACCACATGGGTCTGGCTTTTCATTTCCACTTATTGCAAAGTTACGCGGTAATAAGGAAGCATTTTCATGCATTCTTGTGTAGTAGAATGTTATGTATGATATAACGTATCATATGTTAAACTGACTTTACCAGACCCAGCAAAATATAAAAAATGATTTCTGACCTCGAAGCAATCACGCTAACCAAGGCCACCACAAATCACATGGTGGCCTCCCTCGCCTCAAATTGTGCTCTCACTCGACTTGTTGCGGTGTTATGCAGGCTGTCGGGGATCTGCTCTTAGAACGGCAGCGTTGCACTCACGAAACAATGACACGATGGGCGCTACACGCCGCAGCAGCCAGCTTGTCGATCCGCCTTATCTTTACAAAAATAGATAGCAGGTAAAACGCTCCGTGACAGTATCTCCAACAATCAGAACAAAATACTCGTGGTTAAAATGTATATTCTCGCCATACATGCGTATCAACGATTGGAGTTTCACATGATTGCCGTGCTGGAAAGAGCTTCAAGTACGACATCAATACCGTGAAGAACGCTGAGCTGAAATAGTAGTCAGGGACAAAAGTGTGCGGGATGCGGATTTATGAAAAAGCATTTGTTTTTTTAATTCTGCGCTGCCTTGCTACTTCTTCCTGTTATATCTTTTCTCTGAATGAGGCGTGCATATCTCCTCGTTATTAAGCACATTTCATTCGCTGTTTTCTCAGCCACAAAACAATAAATATTTTTCCAGCAACACACGTCCCGGAAACTTTTGTTCCTGACTGTGCATATAAAAGTGGTACACTAGCGTAATAAAATACAGTAGCTGTCATCGAAAGAGCAGAAAAGCCGTCACTTCACTGAAGCATTGCTTTTGTTCACATGACGACAGTTAAAAAAAAAAACGCAGCGGTGGCGTTGTCCACCAGAAACATACGTACGTAGCGGTCGAGCCCACGAAGGACTGAGCCTGGCGGGAAACAACGGCATTCGTCTGCAATGAATAATGAAGCAATATTCAGTTATTTAGTTGCTGAAGTAATCAATTATTTTTCTCCTAATGTCTTGAAAACGACGCCTAAAGCATTCATTGTTTACACGTGGCCAATGTTTAGGATTTCCCTGTATTACTGTTTTTTTTTTTTTGTGCAGGAGCAGTTTCCAAAACGCATTTTGTGTTTGCCGTAGATAGCACCTAAAACCTTTCAAATAGTCAAGAAGTTTCAAAGACGTACATTTTAGCAGGCACTACGCTCTACGCTGCTTTCATTGCATTTCTAACATCAACAACTGCAAGAATAGAGCATGCTTAAAATAGCGTAACCGTGTAATGTTCAGCCCCGTCGCGGTAGTGCAGTCGTTAAGATGCCTGAAAGTCAGGTGGATGGATGAAGTCAAGGAGTTCACTGGAGTCAAATGAATGCCGCAAGCAGAGGACCGGGGTAATTGGGAGAATACGGCAGAGGCACTCGCGCTTTAGGGGTATAGTCCAGCTGATATGACAATGACAATGAGGAGGAGGAGGAGGAAAAATTGGCAAACGTTTGCCACGTGTTCCAAGGGTATTTGAATATGCTTTCATGCTTTGTGATACACTTATATTGGAAAACGATGTACGTAACTTCACATCTGGAGGACCTAAAGAGTATGCGTAGAATAAACACCGATAGAATGCCCTACGTGCTTTTCAGTATATCGTGAGCTCAATCAAGGAACCATTCAAGAACTATAATTATTGTACTGAGGAATTTTAGGACGATGTGATTGCATGAACACGAAATGCAGTGGGCATTAATCAAAGGTAAGCCTGTTCCTTATGAATGCTTGTGCTGATATACAGCTAGAATCGATATGATAGAGAACACGGGAGCGCGTGGCCTCCGCGTTTTGCAAAGCACTGCCAGCAACACAAGAAGAGAATGGGTGGCACCAATGGTATGATCGAAAATAGCAGCTGACTGACCAAGCTTACTTTGAATGCATCTTTTCAACTGAAAATTATCACCTGTCGGTAACAGCACATTTGAAAGCGTATAGGCCACGCGCTCCCATGTTCCCTTTCGTATTGCTTCTAGCTGTACTAAGAAGCCCCAGCTCAATGAACGCTCAATATCCCAAAACACTCTGGTATGTCAACCATTTTCCGAATGTAAAATCAAGATTTTCTCGGGTGGGGCAGTAAAACACAATTAGCATAATAACTAGCCGTGTTGAAATGCCTTTTTGTACACCTCGAGCGAATACAGTCAAACAGCGAGAACGAAAATGCATTTTTACACATAACTGAGGCGGACATAGCTGGCTCGATATATAAGTAAAAGCCCGTTGCTGGTCACTGGTACCTCGAATGTTCTTTCCTTAAATGCTCACAAGGTACTTGAAGAGGACGTCTCCTGGAAAATTCGCCAAGACGCAAGAATTACGCAGGATGTGTTCTGAGCCCACTCAAT
Source organism: Amblyomma maculatum (assembly GCF_055883805.1). Taxonomy (NCBI): domain Eukaryota; kingdom Metazoa; phylum Arthropoda; class Arachnida; order Ixodida; family Ixodidae; genus Amblyomma; species Amblyomma maculatum. Next base: position 107,259,984 of record NC_139348.1, on the reverse strand, counting down.
CCATGATGTAGTTTTGATTTCAATGATTCATTGCTATGACCACTCACTTTTTGAATGGAATAATCTTGTAGTATATCTCCAGATTTCAAAAAGCATGAGTTCTAGTAAATGAGGAGACGTCTAATGTTTGCACACTCTCTTCTCGCAAATGCATAGAAGGGCCTTGGTGTGCTTGCACTTTTGTGGAAGATAATAAAACAGGTAAATATATGCCGTACCAAAAGACAGGCGAGAATTCGTTCGCGCAAAATAGCTTATCTGGCCATCCCTCTCATAAAGTTTGTTTGCGCCTTAATTTCTGCGCACGCACGATTGCCGTGAGAAACGCGATGTCATCTGTACTCGAGTTACCAAAGACGCGAGTCAGTCGACGGCATGCACAACAGGTACTTCTGCGTCATGCGACTCCAGAATTCCTCTCTAGGTCGTGACTCAATGGCAATGGTGGGCAAGGCTGCAGCAGCAGCATCGGCGCGATGTTCAATCGCTGCTTACTACTCTTCATGGAGGTAAAGCCTTTGTCTGCTTCTGAGCCGAAGGAGGAGAAGGAGGTCTGCTTCTGAGCCGTGTAGTGGCTCTGATTGAGCATTAGTGAAGATCCCGCTCATAGGAGAGAGTAGGACCAGAAACTGGTCTTACCATCAAGAGATTCAGAACTCTGGAAATGAATAAGCTGCTCGAAGTGGCTAAGAAGCCGAGCCCCTGGCCTTTAAACTTTTGACCAACACTGTAAGTTTTTACTCATGTTTATACCATTCGGTTTGATGATTGTTTTTTCTGTTGCTACCCTGCCAAATGAGTTTGTGTCTCGGTGTTTGAATGGTTTATACTGCGCAGGTCGCCTGCTCCTGAGCAGTGATGTGGTAGATAATCCAGGTCCCCCTAATCGCGCCACATTCAGGCAGTTCGAATAAACGAAATCAGTTAGGTTTTGGTCCTGCAACACGGTTTAGGACTGATTCGACTACCGCTCGTGGCGAGGCTTCTGCTCAACGTTCTCCTGGTATGCACCATGAAAACGTCACAACATATGTAGTTTCAATGCTCACGCTACTTTTGCCCGGTCAGAATCTGTTCGCTACATACATCACGGACATCAACGCATTTCAAGAATCAACAGCCTAGCGTTCTGATGCCTTGGGGTCACGAGTGACTTACCTTGGATCCTGCCCTGTACCCTGTGACTCAAAAGTATTTTTCGATTTATATGCTCAAGCTACTTGTTGGATTGAGAAAGTGGATCACTTTGTCCGAAAAGTGGCCACCTTGAAAATCAAAGAAATAAACTTGTCATACGCGGCTTTCCGGAAAGCCTGAGTGAGGATGTCAATGTACGACTTTCTCAGGTTTAAGATACGTGTCCCCCATATTGAATGTTGTCACCGGCTTGGTAAAGCAGACACAGATTATTCTTGACCTGTTATTGTCACATTTCTTGATTTTAATGACAAGATGCAGGTATTAAAATTGTGGCAAAACTTGAGGGTTAAAACTTCGCCATTACTGAGGACGTTTGTCTGAGGCTTCGCTCCATTCGCAAGAAAATTTAGGACGAGTTAGCCCCTTTTCGCAAAGAAGGCTGCTCCATGAAGTCATGGTACGAACATGCTTTCATTGATTATGTCCGTTATAACTGAGAGAACATCTCGAACTCTCTGCTAATGGTACCCGTGCATTCTATTTGTTCACAATCAATTGCTTCTCCTACGTTCTCCACTCCTTGACATCATCTTGGACGTCTTATCACCTCGTGGTCCTTAATATTAACTCTGGAAGCATCGTTAAAGAAATTCTAATTTATTGTTCGTCTTTTATCACTCTCTATTCATAATATATTATTTTCATTACTGACAATTGGCTGCATAGTAGCATTTATGATTGCGAGTTCACTCCACTCGGTTTCACTGCTGTCCGCTTGAAAAAGACTTCAGGCTCTGGCGATGGCGTAGCTCTAATTGTACCCTCAAATCTACAATTCTGTTTTTCCGTCTTATCCTGAAACTACATCTTAGTGGCTTAAACTGTAGATAAATAACAGGCATACCATCATTAGTGCTATATATAGTAAGCACGGCTCTTCCACTGATGTCCTTTATGCTGTACCTGACTTTATGAATGAGCCGAACGTTGCTGCATCTAGTTTCATCTGCATAGACGACTTTAACGCTCCTGGTATTCACTGGCCATCACTGTCTATTTTCGGCGTGATTCAGCTATTTTTAAAGAGCTAGTACAAATTTGTTTGTCTTTTGAAGTTATTCAGATTGTTTCTAGGGCTACGCCCCGCCGGGGTGGCGCAGTGGTTACGGCGCTCGACTACTGTTCCCAAGGATGCGGGATCGAATCCCGGCCTCGGTGGCCGCTTTTCGACGGAGGCGAAAAGCAAGGCGCCCGTGTGCTGTGCGATGTCACTGCACGTTAAAGAACTTCAGGTGGTTGAAATTTCCGGAGTCCTCCACTACGGTGTCTCTCATAGCCTGAGCCGCTTTGGGACGTTAAACCCCACCAACCAAACCAAACCTGTTTCTAGCGCTACTGGGTTACATTCTGTTCTCGATATTTCATTTCTATGTGCTGATCTTGCAGGAAATTCCATTTCTCGAAAAACAGTCGATGGCATCTCCGACCACAAAGTTGTCTTATTGTTCCGCTCTTATCCTGTTTCAAGTCACCCTATATCTTGCCTGACTTCACCCCGTGCAGATAAAAAATTAATTACTGACGTACTAGCTGAACATTTCGACATTTCAGTGCATTGTCGTCAGACTGCCTGGACGTAAATTTTCTGCTTGATTACTTGGAGCGTCTCATAAATTCATCCATCCAACGTTTAATCTACTAACATCCCTTGGATTACTCGCGAAATCTTAAATCTGTCACAATGCGTTCGCGGGATCAGTCGTTTAAAAGATGTAATGATCCTGCCATCTTAGATATTTCAATGCCAAGAACGAGCTAGCTTAATCTTAAGTGCGTTCAGCCAAAGATTTATTTTATTTGTGTGTATGTTTATGGTGCATTATTTAATATGTGTTGATGTGCAATATTTATTAGGTGTTGATGTGCATTATGTAATAAAAAGTAACCCTAAAAGTTTTGCCTTACAGTCTTCCCAGTGATACTTCATCATCTTGGTTTAAAATAGGAAATAACGTTGGTAACGGCCCGGCAGCTGTCTCGAATGCTTCCAATATGTATTTTCAGCCCATGTTTGTTTTCAGTAACAACCTCATCTCACTACTTGCCAATATATGTTTTTACTCAGGTGATTAAATGGGGTGGCAGAGGACCATTTCCTAGTTTTCCTTCAGGTCATTAGTGATATCGAAATAAGTAGTGGCTTTGGGAATCTTGTACTAAACTTGGATTTAAAGAAATACACAGCTCCGGATGATATTCTGAACGCTTTCCTGCTATTGTGAGCATCGAAATATCTGTGAGTAATATTTAAAAAGGACAGATCCCGTTTCTTGGAAGTTAGCCAAAGGGCTACCTCATTATGAATATGGTGATAAGCAGTTTTTGCCGATATCACTGGCATCATAATTGTACAAAATGTTAGAACATATCATTGATAAGCGCACCACGTTATTCTTATTATCTGACAATTTACTCGCTAACATGCAATATGGGTTTAGACGCAGTTTTATGACAATAACACAGTTGACTGAACTCGCACATTACATTGCACTTAACCTTGATCATGGTAAACAGGTTGATACCATTTTTATTGATTTCTCAAAGTCATTTGATACCGTATTGCGTTCTAAACTTTTATCTAAACTCAGTGATATAGTAAATAATCCTCAACTAGTTAATTGGTTTTACAGCTTCCTAACACATCGCTTCCAGTTCCAGTATCATGTCACATCAGAGTTCCCTCAAGGCCCTGTCCTCGGGCCATTACTTTTTTTAATATTCATAAATGCCTAGTAACATTTCTTCTAACATTCGTCTTTATGCAGCCCCGGCGGGATGCTGCAGTGGCAAGACGCCGGAGTACCCGGGTTCGATCCCGACCGCCGGCGGTTGCGTTTCGATGGAGGCGAAACGAAGAGACGTCCGTGTGCTGTGCGATATCAGTGCACATTAAAGATCCCCAGGTGGTCTACATTACTCCGGAGCGCTCAATTACGACACCCTTTTCTCCCTTTCCGCTTTCACTCCCACTTTCCTCCGTTCCCTTACGGCGCGGTACAGGTGTCCAAAAAAACAAGTGTGACCTTTACCTTTCCTGTGAACCAATTATTTATTATTTATATTTACGCAGACAACCGCATATTATACGAAGTGAATAATTATTGTAGCGACCATTTTCGCCTACCAGAATCGCTTGGTACGATTTGTCCTTGGCGCAGTAAATGACAGATGAGGACCTTTGATAGAACTGTCCTGGTGTCCTTATCTCCACTTTCATTCAGTTACCCATTACAGGGCGGTACCTTAAATAGTGTGTCCGAGTATAAACACCGTGGTGTCATTTTCACGCATAATTGGTCTTGGACAAATGACTTTGATTACATCTGTTACAAGCAAACTACAAAAACTACAAAAAACTAATTCCCCTGTAGACATAAAGCCACTAATTCATAAATCACTAATTCGTCCAGTTTTAGACTATGCTTCTTTAGAAGTTTGGAAACTATTTACACAACCACAGATTGATTAGTTGGACGCTGTCCAAAGGAAAGCAGTGCGTTTTATTTTTCGCCGTTACAACCGCTATTGTTCACCCTCGTCGGCACCTCGCTCCCCGAAACTAACAACGCTTTCTGCCCGTCGTCGCATCGAATCATCCCTAAAATTCCTTTACTGCATAATCAGTTCATCAACCACGCTCTCGTCCAATCACAGTACTTTTGCTCCAGAAACATCAACCAGAAATCGACACGAATTTAACTTGGCTCTTTTTTACACACGTACAAACACGCACAAACACGTTCAAACTCAGATTTTTTCTACGCACCGTTGAATCGTGGAACGCATTACCTTGGAACATTCGCTTCTTGAATCTCGACAATTTCGTACCAACCATTCAAGACGTGAAAACATTTGTATACATGTCTGTAACCCTCCAGTGATCATGTACTCCGCTGTTGTTTATGATTATGTTGTTCTCTTCGCATCATAACTTATAATTACTTGAGTACTGTATTCCAGCGTTGAACACTGTCCAATATGTTTAATGCATGTTTTAATCTCCCACTCCATTGATACAGCACTCTATTGCGCTGCAGTGTGTATAAACAAGTAAATATTTAAATAATAAGTATCTGCAAATATTTTATGCCTTGAAATAAAGACCTTTATCACTTTGCCAAACCCTGTGCCAGATGTTCAATGCTAAAAGACCAAGTAAAATTGTCAATTGCATCCTAAAGATTTCATTAAGTGTCAAAAAAAAAAAGCAAACAGGAGAACTTGGAGACACAAGGTAGTACCAGCTGATCATCAAAAGGACGGGCTTGAAGGTTGGAGGCTTACCTTAAAGGCACACTGCAGCACTTTTTGCAGACATCAGGAAATAATGAGAAGGTTATTCTTGACATTGATACCCCATTTTGCAATAACAGCAAATAATACACCCGATATTTTCACAAAGTGCACGAAAAAGTTACTGACTAAATTTGCTGTTGGTAAAAACAAATAATACACATGATATGGTCAACCAGTGCTCGAACAAGTTAGTGACTAAATTTGCTGTTGGGAAAAACTGCAGTTTAATAGAATTCCAAATTATGTCATCAAATTGCCTTGACATTGCGCTCAAGATTAAGTAGTTAAATCATGTTTGGAAACCTCACTTTATCATCTTTTCGCGGCTCCTTTTGAAACTGGACAGGTATACGCCATGAGTCACATTTACCTTTTTAGAAGAATTATAGGACTGTGCCATAAGCGTATATTTAATTTTTATCTCGCGAAGGGACGCATGATAATGATTATATTCGATCATTTGTGCATAAGAAATGCGGAAGACGGAATATTGGTTGTCTAAATGAAAACGGTTTCTTTGTGTACTATTATTCACCGACGGTATTCGTTTCAAAACGAAAAGACCATTATCGGCTTCAATGCGACAATTCTCCAATCGACGTTTGAGTCGAAACTTGCCGCTCTCTGCTTGGACCTGTTGGCATAGGGACGGAAGAATGACATGAGCTGCTCTGGTTTGAATTTTCCTTACCTGCAATGTCTTTCCCGTCGTAGCCCTCGTTTTTGGATGAGGCTGTCGGCAGGGTGACATGCATCCACGTACGTAGGCTTTCCAAATCGTGCAAGGAACAGTTGCGCTACTTTCAACAGCAGTATTTGCCTCAATAAGGCCTCGTGCTGCATTAAGAGAGAGGAACAATTCGATTCATCAAGAGTCTTGGGAGAGCAAAACAACAGCACTGGAGATATATGCTAGTGTTATGAAAAGCTCCACGTAATGGCAGTGTCAGGGATAGGCATGCTAGGGGCTATGAAGGCATAGCATTTGAGGAGAAAGGCCGATAATCATGTTCTTTGCTATAAACTATCAAAACTAGTACAGTTTACTCTCTATAACACCGCTACCACGTTGGCGCACAAGCCTTTGTTCTGCTCGGGCGGAAAGGCATATTGTCCGAAATTTTGTTGAAAAGTAATTCATATACTACATATAATACATATGTATTATATGTATTATATGTATTATATGTATTATCTGTATATGTAATATATATGTATTATATGTATATGCATACATATAATACATATACAATAAACATAGGGGACCTAATTTTTAAACACACCTACGAACTAAAGCTAGCAAGCAAAGATGAAAACGAATTGTGCCGCAGTGCCAAGCCAAGTTAAGTTTTTAAAGTGTGAAATTGACATGGGTAATTTCCGAGCGCAAGTCGTTAACTGTCAGATAGTGAAATTGAGTCTAGCTTTAAAAGAATAATTTAAAGAATATTTGAATCCGCTTTTATGTTGCATACTTAAATATTTTTGGAAGTCAGCCAGCTTTTGAAATTTTGCCGTGAAATTGAGTTTTTGTACCTAAAAGTATACCTTACACTTTCGTCAAGGTTCCTTGAACCCATTTTTATTCCGTCGAATCAACACGGGCAGAAATTATAGGCCTACGAGTGAAGTAGAAGCCGCGAAAAAGAATATATTTTGTTATACAGACTGATCGGAAAAACTTTCTCAAGAAAATTCAATCTCGATGTTTAAATTAATGATGCGACAGCAGCAAATTGTTGCCGTGCGTGGCTTCCCTTCTAAAGCCTTGCTCCTGTTCATAAACACTGATACATGTTTAAACAAAACAAATAATTTGTGCCTCTAATATCCCAGCCATAGTCATCAGAATAGAGACGTAAGCAGATCCTCAATGTAAAAGACGTAAAGACAGTCCTGGTTACCATGGTATATCAGCGTGCCTATCTGGCATAGGCTAGCCATATCTGGATTAGGAGGCAAAATGTAGGAGTGTGGATGGGCTTAGTTCCTACGCAACCTTCCGTCTCAAAAGAAAACCTTGAGACTTTCCAGGTGTCGTAGGCGTCCCCCCCCCCCCCCCCCCCCCCCCCCCCCCCTAAGCAAAAGTAACACACCCAAGTACTTCTGTCGCCTCCTAATGGCGGCGGAGCGTTCTTCTGATCGCGCTCTGAGGGGGAGTTGGCACCACCTACATTCCGTTTCGATTGTTTCAGTGGGTTTGCTCGTGTATCATGAACATTCGTATGTAGAAGCGACGATGCTGTCGGTAAGTAACGATGGTGTTAAAGCGGTGGTGAATAGAAAGACTCTTTATGTATTAGGTGGAGGTGCACCCTCAATGAAATACGTAATTCGGCCGCTGCGACAGCAGCAAAAACGTTCTCTGCATAGTCGTCGAACAACGAGGCTCCACTGTGCTTGCAAGCACAATTTATAAAATATAACCTAGATAAAGCCGTCAAAGGTGGCTTGAACAACGTGTAAATGTGTGGAAACAGATGCGCATGGCTGTAATCATTTCAGATACATCCCTGCGCATATTGCGCGACAAACACAGTGATAAAGACCGCGGCATGCAAATGAAGAAAAAAGAACACCACATTATTCAGCGCAGCAAAAACACACTCCTATCAAAGTGATATGGCCGCGTGCAGGCGGCAGTTGAAAGAAAAAAATAAAGCCTACAACCATCGCGCCAGTCCTGTGTCCTTTCTGTCAGTGTGCGTCTCTAATATAGGGCTCTAATGCGTCTATAACATAGGGCTAAGAAAATACTTTCTATCCCGTCCAAAATTTCTTTTGAAAAGTTTAGCAGGAATATTAGTACTGGACCTAATAATGTATCACATCTCACGTACTCACTCCCTCGTCTTAGAGTGGAATACGGTAGTATATCCGCAGCCCATAATCACAAAGCTCCTTTCAGACTGTCCTTTATTCCCTCTTTGATCGGTTTATCATGTTCTGAGCTTAAACAAGTAAAGATGCCTATGTTAGTACGCTTGACGTGAAATCCTTTTAAGATCGTATTTGGCACCTGACTCGGCTGGCCAATGAATTGTCTGCAGGATGGGTGACGTGACGAGATCTAATGATGACATGGTCGTCTTGGCAGGTGCTACCATCTCAGGTTTCCCTTTCCAGATTGGCAGTTGAGATCAGCTGTTTTTGTTTATCGGATTAAATAAATGTTCCAAATCGACTCAGGTTATGAGCGACGTCGTAGTGAAGGGCTCCAGAAATTTCGACCACCTGGGGTCCTCCAACTTGCACTGACATCGTACAGTATATGGGCACCCTGCTGCTCGTCTACATCGAAATTGGCCGCTGCTGTCGGGATTCGATCGCGCATCCTTTGCCACAGAAGTCGAGAGCCGTAGCCACTGCACCACCGCATCCGGTATGTGAAAGTGAATACATTTGTGTGTGTTTTCTTTCAAACATCGTTACAGGTAATGACTTCATGCTACTTGTTATATGTGAGATAATAGACATAAGGGATCAGCAAGCAATAAATTGCACATATTACGACGAGGATGCACAAAGGGCTCAGGGGTGATAAAACGCGTGAACAATCTTATGTCAAACTATTGAAGAGAGGGCCTAACCATCTCCAGTTTTACGTAAAACGCATAGACCTCATTCGGTCGAAAACCGATTGCCTTCCCCGTACCTGCAGCTTTGAGAGTATCGGTGTCGCAGAAAATAGGCTCCTTAATTCATACCAAAATTTTAAAGAAACGGTTGTTTCCGCACCATTCAGTGTGGTGTCATACTATTCCAATTCAAATTTTTTATTTCGCATCTTGCTTTTAGTCAAGTTGTAGGCCTGTTTGAAAGATGGATTTGAACCAACGACATACGTTCCCCAAACAGCTGCAGGTGTCCACTAATATACTGCGCCATCACTTCAGCAAAAACCAATTAAAAGTGAAAGTATTCGCTAAATATAAATGTGTAGCGCCAGGCTAATGTTTGTTTTGTTTTGGGACAATATACACAGCTGAATTCCTCTGACCGTGTAGGCTAAGTTGAGGTGAAACTACTGAGGTTGGGTGGTATAACAAATAAATTCGCCCGCCCTCTCGAAAGGTGTCGAAGAGCAGAAAGCTATAGTATAAACTGTTATCCGCTAAACCCCTCACTCGACCAGTTTAAGCGCTCGCTACACAAACAGCAGTCGGAAAGCAGCCTGTGAGAGCTTAGAGTATACATATATATCGGTCCCTCGCAAACACATGAAGAGACCATAAGTTTGCTTGTTCTATGGATAGACAAGGGATACCATTTTCAGTGCGGATGCAATTTGAAGCTGTTTACCATGGAGTGTCGAAAATTATATTTAATGAGTATATTTATTGCTATTTAGTGCCAACCGGGAAAGAAAAGTAGTTTTTGTTTCGCTTTCTTTTATCAGGATCATTGATCAGCAGCTGCTAAACTGAACAAGTTATGCACATGGACAATACTTCTACCAACATGTATAACCGTTTGTTAAGTCTAAAACCTCTTATGAGTCACTTAGATAACGGTAGCCGAAATGCTCACCTTCGATGTTGGTCTGCGTGCAGGAAAGTATGGCCGACAGTAGGTTGGAGGCCAAGTACCTTGTCTAAAGAAGCGTCAGCTGCGACAAAACGTAGACTTAAGATTGTGTGTTCTCGGAAATAAAGTGTTTATTCATTCTCAGCGGTTGTCAGCCAGAGTGACTGAGGTGTCATTGTCTGAGTAATCACTACATTTCCCCAAATATAAACAAGCGTCTACTTTCTCGTACGCCAATGACTAATTAAAGACAAGCCGCTTCGAACAAAAAACCTGACAACGTTGCGGCCACAGGAAATTAAATCAGAGCTGCAGTCACACATTCTGCTTTTATTTTACTTAACATTTCCATAATACAAGAAAAAATGGCCACAACAGGAACGGGGCTGGAAAGCGTTGTTGCACTTCCTGCCTCCACCTTTCTTTCCCTTCTGCAGTGCCCATTCTTCCGCTTTCGGTTAACTTTTCCCTTTCACGGTTGTCACAAACTCTTCGGCCCTCCTCGTACCCTCCTCCTTTCTTAGCTGCCACCCTCGGTACTATTCCTGCGAAAGCCAACTTTTCATTTCTGCCACCTTTCGGTTTCGCCACATCGTTCAGAACCCTGAGCCACCATTTTCTTTCACCCTGTCTACGCCTTCCATATTCCCTAAATGGGGGATGGGATATATATTTCCCTATTCTGCTACCTGTTAACCGCTGCAGATGGCTTGGTGCGGCTTGGCTCCGCTAAGACGTGCCATAGGGGGTGAATGGCCGGTTGTGCTAAGCTACGCCGACCATTACACAGACGACAACGCAACGAAGCGCTCGGTCCAGAAACGGGCGCTTCACAGCTTCATTCTAAAGAGGCAGCTTGGCCGTATTAAATATGTGTGTTTAGGCATCCAAGCTCTCACCACCGGCATTTTCGATCCTCCGCGGGTTGCGTGAGCACGTACATCCTGAATTTAGACGACGCACGACCCAGCCAGGCCAAGGTCCACGTCCCTCTACCCACAGTTTCCATGGCAACGAAAAACCGGCATCCTGCGGACGGATGGAGGTCGCAGGAATATAGGGAGTACATAAGGCACATTGATTGTTTTCTTCCAAATTACAATATAGAGCTACCATTCAGAACTGCAAGCTATCTACGATTGCTGTCTATGAAAATAGTTTAGCAACATGCAAGTTACGCGGGAACAGGGAGCACACAAGGCACATTGTTTTCTTCCAGTTCGCAATATAGAGCTACCGTTTAGAACTGCAAGTTATCTACAACTGCTGTCTGTGAGAATGGTTTAGCAACATGCACACATGATAACTGCTTTCGATGTTATCACTCTAAATGCGACAGTACTTACAGCAGTCGATTAATGTCTTCTTCTGTTCACAGATTAGAAGGTAATCAGAACTTTCAATTAACATTTCAGACGAGACTGGGAACTCTATAAATTTAAATAAGGAGTTTGTAAATGACTATGTCGGGCAGCAAATGCGAAGGGAAGCTAATCGTAATTACAAAAGACGAGAGGCACAAGAGACAGCTAGAAAAAGTAGGGTGCATGATTGAGGCTAAGAAGACGCAGCTTTCTTCATTAAAACAAGCATTATTTTGGAGATGCACGAAAATTCATTTTTTCTGTAGAAGGTCTATTTAGGCTAGAGATGATATATGAAATATGCCGACAGTTGCTCGACATTGTTGCCATCACAAGGTACTTCTTGTTAGGTTGTAAGAATGAAAATAATATTTCTGGCAAGTTGTTTGGGCATTTTATAGCTGCCCGAGTGGTGCGCATTATGGAAGGAAGCTCACGAAGTGAGATGAAAGATTAGTCTCACTTTTATGCGCGAACAATACGAAATCCCATAGTATGATGAATACTTCGACGATTTAGAGGAAAATGCTTATCAATATAAATATTTCATATATTTAAACGGCCCCAAAAGTATCACTATAGAATTGATTTTTCGTTGCAGCCCTTTTTACTCGCTGTGACCAAAAAGAAAGCTTCAGAAACAGCCTTTTGTAAAACATTCGTACTTCACACTTTTTCCAATGTTATTTTCATACTTAAAATATTTCACAAGATTACAACATAACCAATCCATAATCAGGAACCACCTAGGTTCTACCACCTACCTACAACTACATCAAAAGTACCACCTACGGATCTCAAAGCTGAATACCGAGTTGGCAGCGCCTAGAACAGCAGTCAGCAGCTGCTCTGCAAGTCAATGCTCGTCTTACTGCATGCAGAATGCCGCATTCCAGATATACACGTGAGATTTTTCGCTTAAAGTTACTATGTAGACATCGCCGATGCCTACAACGCCAGATAGCAGCGCTCAATGGCGACTCAGAATCCCGAACTATCTTGTTTTTTTCGTTAATCCTACGACCCTGAGGGTAAAATAAATAAATAAATCCATGACATGGGCGTACAGGGTTTAACGGTAGCTGAAATGCTCTCTTGGTGGCAAAACCCCAATTCCCTGCAACACAAGGACCGGTAACGATGTTCAGGTCGACGTGCGTTCCTTCCGGAGCTGACATTCAAAAACATATTCAGTTGGTTCAGTTGGTTATTAGAAAAGGAAAAGCGCCATGTTTTGTCAAGGAATGGGGAATACCTTGAGTGGAATTCGAAAGAAATGAAGTTCAATCGCACATTTTTTTCTGGTTGTGATGCTGCTTATGACGCATTTTCTTAGGTGTCCTTCAGGCGCGAATGCATCGACCTTTCCCGTAAAGAGAGAAGTAAAGATTCTTTTATTGAGTTTCTCATGAACACTAGAGTATACTCCTCCCTTCGCTGTTCCGCATGCTGCCCTGTTTATTTCTATAGCATCGGTATAGATGTGCTGTCACACGAAGCACATTCCGGATACGATGCATTCGGTAGGCAAAACACTCATGCCATTTAATACTTAATTGTGTTTTACTAGCCGGAACGCGATTATGTCTTGAAAAAGGACGTGGTTATTACATCTAGTGTCGTTTCATGATAAGGGAAAACGTATATTTGTCTTCAATTCAATGTCGCGAGGTGTAACACAAGGTGAGATAAAATCCTACCTTTGCTATATGAATATCGTAGCTCTTATATATTGCAATCAGCTTATGTATCCATGCTCACGCATATTTCACTCCATTTGTCTGCACGTTCACCTGCTAATTGGCAAAGATATAATCCTGGAGTAGTGGACCCGCTGGCGCCAGTTTCACATTTACTGACGCTAGGCTCGCGTCAAAAAGTGAACATGTTACAGGAAGGTTATAACACGCCAGGTTATAGGACAGGAAGGTTCAACCCCCGCCATTATGCAAGATGTAGAGGTAATCGGGAAAGTGCGATGCAGTGACCACAGGATGGTGAGGTCCCGAATTAGCCTAAATTTGAAGAAGGAACGCAACAAATTAGTAAGAAAGAAACCCATCAATGAATTAGCGGTGAGGGGGAGGGCAGAAGTGTTCAGGATATCGCTACAGAATAGATATTCAGCTCTAAACGAGAATGGCGACATTACCCTAGAAGCAATGAACAATAATTTCAGAGATATCATTACTGAATGAGCGGTAGAAGTAGGCGGAAGGATAGTTAGAGAGGATACCGGTAAGCTGTCTAAGGACAAGAAAGATTTAATTAAGAAACGCCAGAGTATGAAAGCTTCTAATCCAACAGACCAGATTGAATTGGCCGAAATATCAAAGCTAATCAATAAGCGCAAGGTGGACGATATAAGGAAGTATAACATGGAGAAAATTGAGCATGCTGTAAAGAACGGGGGAAGCCTTCAAGCGGTAAAGAAGAAATTGGGCATAGGAAAAAACCAGATGTATGCCATAAGGGACAAGGAGGGCAACGTCATCACGAATATGGACAAGATAGTCAAAGTAGCCGAGGAGTTCTATACAGATCTCTACAGTAGCCAAAGTAGTCAGGACCGTAAGGAGATTGACGGTAGGGAAAAACAGTCAGACGTTCCACCAGTTATGAAGGACGAGGTCAAGAAAGCCCTAGAAACTATGAAAAGGGGGAAATCAGCTGGAGAGGATCAGATAACTACAGATTTTCTGAAGGACGGGGGGGATATCGTGTTAGAAAAGCTGGCCACCCTGTATACGCAGTGCCTGGTGTCATCGCCGGTACCGGACCCATGGAAGAATGCAAACATTATCCTCATTCATAAGAAAGGGGACTCTAAGGACCTTAAAAATTACAGACCAATTAGCTTACTGTCTGTTACGTATAAGGTATTTACTAAGGTAATCGCTAATAGAATCAGGACAACCTTAGACTGCAATCAAGCAAAGGATCAAGCAGGTTTTCGGAAACGGTACTCTATTATCGATCATATCCATACCATAATCAGGTGATAGAAAAATGCTCGGAATATAACCAGCCCTTATACAGAGTATTCATTGATTATGAAAAAGCATTTGACTCAGTTGAAATCTCGGCAGTGACGCAGGCATTGAGAAATCAGGGAGTAGACGAGCCGTACGTGAAAGTGCTGGAAGATATATATAGTGGCTGCACAGCAACCATAGTTCTGCATAAAGAAAGTAACAAAATTCCCATAAAGAGAGGTGTTAGGCAAGGAGACACAATCTCCCCAGTACTATTCACAGCTTGTTTAGAGGAAGTGTTCAGAGACTTGGAATGGGAGAAGTTAGGGATAAGGGTAGATGGAGAATAAATACCTCAGTAATCTGCGATTTGCTGATGACATTGACTTGCTAAGCAACTCGGGGGATGAATTGCAAATAATGATTGGTGACCTAGACAGGAAAAGTAGACAGGTAGGCTTTAAAATCAACATGCAGAAGACTAAGGTAATGTTCAACAGCCTCGGACAGAAACAGCAGTTTACATTAGGTAGCGAAGTATTGGAAGTAGTACACGAATATGTCTACTAAGGACAGGTAGTAACCGCAGATCCGGACCATGAAAATGAAATAACAAGAAGAATAATATTGGGGTGGAGCGCATTTGGCAAACACTCACAGATTATGACTAGCAGCTTACCGGTATCGCTAAAGAGGAAAGTATATAACAGTTGCATCTTACCTGTACTCACCTATGGGGCTAAAACGTGGAGGCTAACCAAGAGAGTTCTACTTAAGTTGAGGACAACCCAGAGGGCTATGGAACGAAAAATGGTAGGGGTAACATTAAGAGATAGGAAGCGTGCAGAGTGGGTCAGACAAATAACTCAGGTTACCGACATTCTAGTGGAAATTAATAAGAAGGACATGAGATGGGCAGGACATGTAGTGCGAAGAGAGGATAACCGATGGTCGCTTAGGGTAACAAACTGGATTCCAAGAAAAGGAAAGCGTAACAGGGGGCGGAAGAAAGTTAGATGGGCTGATAAGGTCAAGAAGTTCTCAGGGGTCAAGTGAATGCCGCTAACACAGAACCGGGCTAAGTGGAGAAATATGGGAGAGGCATTCGCCCTGCAGTGGGTATAGTGAGGCTGATGATGATTATGATGATAACACGCCTGCACATAACGGGTGGAAAAATCGCAGGTTTTATTTACCAAGATATTCTGAATGCATATCCATGCAGCGAGCTTGTGGTGAGTGTTATCATTTACCTTTTTAGCTCAATGGTTAAAGCCAATGTTAGCAGAAAATCAAATAGTATATGAAAATTCGCTGAAATGGTAATCGAAACGGCCGATAAAAGTACGCTTGCTGTGGTTCACCATAGATACGTTGTCAAAAAAAGCACTTCTCGGACTCGATATATTCAGTGAAAAAATAACTAATGGCATTATTTTGCCACGTTGTTTAGTACCTCGAACAAGGCTTTACCATGAAAAAATTATTGTATGGTTGGCCTATTACATCTAGTCTCGTTTCAATGCAAGCCAAAACGCGCCGACGAAGATTAGTCAGATGTGAGATGCCAAGATAGAATGGTTCCATAGAATTCATCGCAAGACTATGAGTCGTGTGAAACCGATAGACACCTTCTGCTAGCATGCACAGGCGACAGAAACAGGTGAACAACAAACCCTGCGTCTCTCCATTCCGCTGCTCGAATTAGGATTTGGGTTGGGTTGTGGAGTGTAACGTCCCAACGCGACTCAGGCTATGAGAGACGCCGTATTGGAGGACTGCGGAAATTTCGACCACCTGGGGTTCTTTAACGTCTTCTCGACAGGCTTCTTCCTAGATAGTACACAAATTCAAAATGATGTACTCTGTGATGCAGTAACGAACTGCTCTAGCTTGCCTGTTTGCACACAGATACAAACCCGACGATTCCTGATACCCTGCGTAAGGAACTAAGAAACTACGCCACCGGGTTCTAGATTGCTTATTCCGATCAGCTTTCGCTGATTAAGGCGCTAAGCCGATAAGGTTAGCTGCACTAAATGATTTACGAATTAATATAGAAAACGTTGATGCGTTAACCGCTCTGCTTTTCGCCAAAAGAAAAGGATTGTGCGATACAACGAGACCAAAATGTTAAAGCCGATACAAAGTTGATCTGCTGTTTTTGATAGGGCAATATACAAGGACGCAGGTACACGGAGCAGATCGAAAACAACCAAGATATTGAAACTATTAGGATAGATGATGAGTACCTTTACATACATGTGGCATCGTGGGATACGACTCTAACAATGCAAAGTACACGCAGGTGTTGCACCGCTGAATACATCGAAGATATTTTATATGGTCCGAAGTGGGCGGTGAGACAGGCTCTATGCGTGTGCGCAAAATCCTTGTCGTGACAGGAAAGATTGCGGAAAGCGCTCACGTGCCAGTAACAACTGCGTATGTGTGAATTCGATCCCTGTAAAATGAAACATGAACCCGTGTACGATGCGCTATATTCTTTTGCATTCGAAGATAAGAGGAAGCTCGTAAGGGATACAATGATTAAAAACAATTTAAAGCGTTAGTGTGATCCGAAATCAAACGGATGCGCGAAAATAGTTGGATCACGTGCTGCAAGGTTCAGATTCTGGGATACATCCGTGTGCTGCAGTATCGGCTTTCGGTATTCACGCGACACGTTTTAATCTAGTGGCGCAACCTCTTTTGTTTCGGTTTTCCCAGCAAACAAACATATGTTGCGCTGCCGGGCCTAATGGCAAAAAGGCCACAATGAACCCTCCTGGGTCCACTAAAAGCGGAAACTGCATTTCGCTGGTATGATGGCATTCGCAAAGTGATCTGACTGCTCTTCACCGTCAACGCCAAGTTGACAGAGAGAACAGGATTCAGATAAATCATTGGCTCCAACCAAGCAGACATCTTCGTGAACAAAGGATGCACGTGGTCACCATCGGCCTCCTTCTGCCTCATTCTGGCTCGGCAAATGCCACACTCTTTTGTAAAGGAGCTCCAAATGGAATTGTCTCAAATTATACGCTGTCAAATTACCATTGTAGCACTGCCCATACTCTATAGGTGCCTCGTAGTTATCACACATTCTGTAAACTATTTACGCAACTGAAAGCTAGTTAAACTAACTTCAGTATATGCTTTAGGCATGTACTTTGTGCGAAAGGGAACAAGCAACAAGAACTCAACGACTGCCAATCTCTTTCGTAGTGAGCGTGTTATTCGTGCTGCATTCTTTCCGGCAGCAGCACATTGCAGGAGGATCGATCTCGGTTAAAGACCTGCCTGATGGCATGCAGTAAATGTAGAAATGCGCTTGCTGCTATCTTTTCAGATCCGACGGCTGCTTTTACCGCAACTTAAAAAAATCGCGCCCATCTTGGTTCCAAAGTGTCGGATATGCAAGGAACAAGATTATAAGTGCGTCCGCATTGGTTTACATGTCGAAGAAAAGAATTTCTGACCAACCTTATAAGTGTTTATATTTTCATTAAAGTTTATTGCCATTGAAAACGAACCGTACATCTGAATTGCAGCGTCTCAAACTAAGCATCTCAACGCAGATACCCGTATGAACTTACTGCTGATGCATTGCAAGCGTGTGGCTTCGGTGTGAGTCGGAGCACGTGGTTCGCCGTCCCATTTTCGGGCAGGTACCGTTTCGAAAGAAGTGCCGCTTCTGTAAAACAAGAAACATACTTATGAAACTTTTGAAACAAGATGAAACTGTTTATACTCTTCATTATAAATGCTTTGTGATGCTATGTTCTGTTGGTGGGGTTTAACATCCCAACGCAACTCAGGGTATGAGAGACGCCGTAGTGGAGGACTCCGAAAATTTCGACCACCTGGGATTCTTTAACATGCACTGACATCGCACAGCACACGGGTGCCTTGCTTTTGGTCTCCATCGAAAAGCGGCCGCCGAGGCCTGGATTCGATCCCGCGTCCTTGGGAGCTGTAGTCGAGCGCCGTAACCACTGCGCCACCCATTTTACAGATCATTATACAGACTTTGTGCAAGAGAAACGCATACATCCAAGAATACGAGTCAACGTAAGACAACCGCACACATTTATTCGGTAACAGGGACATCCGTTGAAGATTTATCACAAGCATTAGAATCAAACGCGTGGCACAAACATTTTGGCAAAAGATTGCTTGCCACACGCTACAGCTGCTATTTCTTCTTACCTGAAGCGAAATAATTATAGAAAGCACACTGTATTTCTAAAGTGGCAAGAAATTATATACATGTATAAAAGGTGCCCTTTTCACTATTTCTGTTCCTTTCTTCAGCTGAACTCCAAAAATTTAAATATCACTCGCTAATACGTGGCTACTTATCTTGGTTACGTGTGTTCGGAAGGGAAGGAACAAAGAGCGGCTTCTATGTATTTGGCGGAGACTAATAGTTGGTTCACAAATTTCTACAGCTACTTCGTAATCATCAGCGCATTATCTCACTTTTTGTTTAGATTTCATTTTGTATTCGTTCGCCTGTTGTGCGTCTAGTTGAGCGTTTGCATTACTGTGAGACAATTTCACTGTGGCTGTAGCTTTAAAGCTTTAGTTTCTCTTCACTGACGCGCTTTCCGACGTTCAGCATTTTATACAGGCGGTTCCTGCCTCGTATTCACCATAACTGCAACTAATAATTTTCAACTCTTCAAACATTTGAAAATATTTTTAAAAATATAATACTTGCAAATCATCATGCTTGCACTGGTGCTAAAACGTCGTTTTCTTTCAGCCAGGCACTTTCGGAAGGGAAAAATGTTTAAGCGAAAAGTTGGAGCTACCGATGTGGGCTATTCGTTTCCTGTCCCACGGATGGGACCACACACACCAACATGGTGGTTTTTCTGAACTTGGCCGCTGGATGGCGGCACCTACACAAAATGTCAGCGCCCATAAGAAAATATCTATGCGCTGTGACTACTACAATGACTGAAATATTCAATATCGCATTTACTATTTTTGTTATGAACAGAATCACTCAACACGTGTAATATATATATGACCTAGTAGTTGCTCACATGTCGCAAATTGTCGGACCCCCAAAATTTGACATCGTACGAACTGAAGCAGGGTTATTTTCCAGCCAAATTTATTAAATAACATATGATAGAAAACATAGTCTCGCATTATTTTACTGGTGTATTTGAAACTTAAGGAGCGTACACCGTGAGTCATATTTATATCATTAGGAGGATACGACGACTGCGCCATGAGCGTATTTCCTTTCGTTACCTAGCAAAGAGTTGCATGATAATGTATGATGTTTGAGCGTTTCTGCATACGAAATATGGCAGACGTGGCATTAAATGTCTAAATCGAAACAGTTTCTGTGTGTGCTGTTGTTCACAGAAATACTCTTTTAAAAATGGGAAGGTCATTATCAGTTTCAATTGTGAAAATAGTCCATTCCTACTTTCTGCCAAAAACTGCCCCTCTCTGCTCAGAGCTTTTGCCATAGGTACGGAAGAATGACGTACAATGACTGCACTGTTCGAGTATGTATTTTCTTTACTTTCGATGGCTTTCCAGGTAGCCTCCTTATAGGGTGATGCTGTTCGCGGGGTGACATGCATTCCACGAGCGACGGCTCTCCAAGTCATGCAAGGAACCATGGCACTACGTCCGGAGGCAGCACATGCCTTGCACTGCCTCCTGCTACATAAGAGAGAGGGAAGATTCGATGGATCAAACATTTTTGGAAACCCAATTACCCATTCAAACCAGTAAGGCTTACGCCCTAAATAGCGGCTACCATGTCGGCACGCATGCCCTTGTTCTTCGCAAAGGCATAGATATGACAAAAAGTTTGTTCATATGTAATACAGGTTCTACATTTTTAGACACACCTCCTACGAACTATTTGAAAGAGTCCGTGCTCCAAGTGATAAATAATAATTCTTTAAGTTGCATATCTGCCTACGAACGTGATTGCTACATGCACAGTCACTGTCAATTATGTATTGTTACTAAGAATTATACAGGCCTTTCTAATGGCGCAAGACTCAATATTATATACACGATAACTAAAGGAGCACTGATTAACGATAATGCCCATAGACAGCATTCACAAGTGACAAGTTGCAATTGTTACTTGATGCAGGAGCGTTTAAAAGCGATCATGTTTAAAAGACGTTGCTTAGCACGAGAAAAATTACGGCACTGCTCGCAAAACGGCGTGTGGCATCTTAGCATGCGGCAGCAAGAAGCTTTTGCCCAACTGAAGATGACAGCGTGTGGCTTCACTTCCACCGCATTGTCTCCACTGAAAAAGTAATTTTATCTCCTCCGACGATTTGAGGGTGGCTGTCAGGCGCTCGCAACCGACGCGCATTTGCAGCAAGCAAACATGACAACGTGTTGTGCACAGTAAAAATGAAAGTCGCGTTTTTTAAGTGTAAAAATTGGCATACGTAATCTGCGAGTGCGAAAATTTAACCGCCTCCCACTTCTAATGGCGGCTAGCTTTAAAAGCTCGCCTTTCGCAATATTCTGACCAGCTTTTACGTGGCATTCTTCAACATTTTCTGTTGTCTGCTATCTATCGTATTAGGCCGAGAAATCGAACGTTTTGTCCACAAAAGTATATTTTGAAATTTCGTCGGTGGGAAGATCGCACTTCCGCTGTTTTACTATTAGCCGGAGTTTTCCTTGTGACGCAGAAGCCTGTGGACTTAACATTACGGCGCCTGGCAAGTCTCATCAAGACTCTCCTTGTAACGGTGCGATAGGAACTAAATCCATCGATACCCTTGCATGCTGTCTAGAATACGCTACTGTTTTAGGCCAAGCAGGCGCGCTGATACCTCCGGTTAGCGAGGAATACATTAATGTCGTGCGGTCGTTTACATAGAGGGCCTGCTTACGACGCTATTCTTATGACTATGACTGAGATACCAGAAGCATAAATTACTGGGACTGTTTAGGCATGTAGCAATGTGTGTGTAGGCGAACAAGGTTCCACAAGGTCCAATCGATTTCTGGGAGGAGAGGTGTTGTGTTCAGTTTAATAGCGCATAAGCAGCTCAGGCTATCATGCGCCAAGCATGGTTGTAAGTGATATATACTATTTATTCTATAGTTTCTTGAAAACATTTCCTTCCTTTCAATAGCTGAAAACACATGATAGATCAACAAGTCCGCTTTCACTTAAAATAAAAGCTGGATGGAAAGGAATGTGTTCATCATAAAATTGAGTAAAATACTTTTTCCTTAGCTATTCAAATCTTGTGCATGAAAGTAAAATGTAGTTTAAGGTGAGTTCCTGCCTGCATTCTTCACACAGAGGTTTGGTTTCTGTTCTCAACAAAACATTGAGTGTCATGTGTGTGTGGCCAATGTGACCACGGCATAAAATCACTTCTATAAAAGTTCTTGATGGCGACATGATTTCCATTCCTCTAAAGTTGGCTTCATCAACTGCAGTCTATTATTTACCTCCCTACTCTATAATGACTGCCATTCTTCCTTTAGTTTGTTGAGCACTAGCACCATGCCGTCTCTGTACGGCATATCTATGTGCTTTATTCGTTTTTCATGGTCTTGTGCAGCGCAAAAGTCTGCTCTCTCATTGCCTCCAATGCCGACATGACTCGGGACCCAACAAAACGTTATTTTATGTTCTCGAGCTGAGGCTGCTGCTGTATTATGTATGATGTCTCCATGAAGTGGAGCAACTGTGTTTTTGATTTCTAGCTCTTAAAGAAAAATATGACAATTGCACACAAATTTATACGGATCGATCCAAGACAACGAAACATGTTGGAATTGCAATAGTGCACGGAAAATGGAAAAAAACCGTGACATTACCTCACTGTGCAAGTATTTTCACAGCTGGGAGGAGAGAGGTGGATGCCGCCACCTACATGGCGTTTCGCCTGTTTCAGTGAGGTTTCTTCGTGTATCATGAACATTGTCATATGGTAGTGACCATTCTGTCGGCACCTAACAAGGTGACTAGCTTGGTAGCGAACAGGAGGACTCTTTATTGAGCACACACGCGCCCTAAAATGAAATAAGTAACTAGCCCGTTACGATAGCAGCAAAAGTGCTCTCTTTTCGTCAAAATATACAAATTCCCGCTGCATTAGAAAAACTCAAATAAAGTCGACCAAACATCCATCTAGATAAACCCGCGAAAGGGGACTCAAACAACTGTAAAAATAGACATGGTTTTAATCTTTCCAGACACATCTCGGCACATCTTGCCGGCAAAGAAAATGATAAAGGGAGCACTCCGCGATGACAACGAGCAGAACTAAAGAGAAAAAGATTTTTCTGCGTGGTCAAAACGAAAGCTACCAAATGATAAGGCCGGCAGCAGGCGACGGTTAAAAAAAAGAAATATTGTCTACAATATGTCGCATCAGTCCTGTGCTCTTCTTTCTCTCAGAGTTCTCGGAAACTGTACTATAGTTTATAATCGAGGATATATACCCAATGTTTATACTAGACATTTATACTAGACATAATAGTTTTACTATCACGCCTCACGTTCTGAAATTACATTCTTAGAGTTGCATCCAGTAGTATACCCGCAGCACATGACTAGACAGCTCCTATTCAGGTTGCACCGAATGGAGCAGGAAAGTGTCTGCCCGCATCGCACTCTCCCGGCATAGAAGTGGGTTCGGCCTAGAATGCCGGTGAACTTTGGTGCGTTCACCGCAACGTTGATTGTGTTCGATGCAATGGTCGATAACCTACACCGACCGAGCCGAAACGCATAGCAACCGCCGTTCGCCACAGCGAACCGCGGTGGCTTGGTCTCTGCAAGTTCTTTCTAAGTCTCATATGAGCAAACCCATCGGTTGAAGTCCTTCGTCTGCTGTTTCGTGCACGTTTACACCGCTTAGTGCCACCGCCACCTTTCCTGTTCTAGTTCAGGCCACATATGCTTTTAGATCAAGAACTCTTATCCGAGTGTTTTTTTGAAGAATGAATATGTGGGAAAAATAAAGTTTCCTGAAATTGTGCATACATATCGGCTTGAATTCTTTGCCTAAATCTGTCGAAAAACTGAAAAAGCTGATGATCTGCACTAAAATTTCGCATCAGGAAGCAACGTAACTGTTGACAGTTTTTTACGTGCACTGACATTGGACTGCTCACGGGCGCCTTGGATTTCGCCTCCATCTAAAAACGGCCGCCGCAATCGGGATTCGATTGTACTTTTGGAAACAGAAGTCAAGCGCCGTGACCACGGCACCACCACGATGGGATGCATCTCTCTCACACACACACACACACACACACACACACACACACACACACACACACACACACACACACACACACACACACACACACACACACACACACACACACACACACACACACACACACACACACACACACACACACACACACACACACACACACACACACACACACACACACACACACACACACACACACACACACACACACACACACACACACACACACACACACACACACACACACACACACACACACACACACACACACACACACACACACACACACACACACACACACACACACACACACACACACACACACACACACACACACACACACACACACACACACACACACACACACACACACACACACACACACACACACACACACACACACACACACACACACACACACACACACACACACACACACACACACACACACACACACACACACACACACACACACACACACACACACACACACACACACACACACACACACACACACACACACACACACACACACACACACACACACACACACACACACACACACACACACACACACACACACACACACACACACACACACACACACACACACACACACACACACACACACACACACACACACTATATATATATATATATATAATGGTTGTGTATATAATAGCTTTCCTTTCACACACTGATTTAGCAATAAGAGAAGCAAATAAGGAAGCAATAAATGACATGTACGCGAATGAGGATGCACAAACGGGTTAGGCTGCGAGGACGCTTGAACGATCACATGTCAAACCATTGAAGACAGAGCTTACCCATTTCTAATTTCAAAGGAGGCGCAAAGGTCTCGGGTTGAAAGCCCATCTCCTTCGCCGCAGCAAGCATGAAGAAAACAATGACGAGAAAATACCCGCTTGAATCCGTACCTAAGTTTGAAAGCATCGCTTCGGCGCACAACGTCCAGGTTGGTTGCGCACCATTTTATTTCACATTTTTCCATCTCGCATCCATCTGCTAGGCAAGTTGGAGGCCAATTTGCGAGAGGGTTTCGAACCAACGACATACGTTGCTGAGAGAAGTGCAGGTGTTCACTGAGAAGTCAGACGAATATTGTGCCATAATTTCACAAAAACACAATTAAAAATACGAAAGTATTGACGGAATAAAAAACTTGAGGTTCCGAAAAACAAGACGTTTACAAGACGTTTAACATTTTAAGTTTAAAGTATTCAAGAAGCTTTCATTTTTTACCCTTTTAATCCGGATCTTTTCCCTCGCTTGCGACCGGGGAAAGCTGGGAACCAAACAGCACCATTCTTTTCGCACTTGACATTTGGACAACAACAAACCTTTTAGGTTAAGTAAAGGTCAAAATAATAAGGTTCGTTGGTATAACTACCACCTACGCCCAAGATCTCGAAAGATGTCTGGGAGCGGAGAGCTATAGTATAAACTGTTAACCGCTAAACGCCTCATTTGTCCCATTTAGGAGCTCGCTATTCCAACAGCAGCCATTACAGTGAGCAGACTTTAGAGCTTAGCGCAAACACATGCATTGTTCCCGCGCAAAAACGTGAAGACGCCAAAACCTTGCTTGTTTTAAGTGCGGATGCACGTTGAAGCTGCATGCCATGAAATATCGAAATTCATATATAATGTGTTCCTTTGAAACATTTATTGCTGCTGAGTTCCAGCCGGGGAAGAAAATATTTTTTTCGCTTTCCAATTGCAGGCACATTGAACGGCAGCTGTTACATTGAACAAGTTAATATAGACCCTATTTTACCAACACGTACAACCGTCTATTAAGTCTAAGACCTTGTCTCAGCCAGTTCGATAACGGCAGCGGAAATGCTCACCTTTGATGTTGGTCTGCATTAAGGAAAGTATGGCCAACAGTGGGCTGGAGTCCGAGTACCGTGTCTAAAGAAGCGTCAGCTGCGACAAAACGTGGAAATAAGATCATGTGTTGTCGGAAATAGAGTGTTTATTCATTCTCAGCGATCATCAGCCTGCGTGCCTCAGGTGTCACTGTCTGCGCAATCACTATTTTCCCAAATATAAACAACCGTCTACTTTATTCTCGCACGCCAATGATTAATTAAAGACAAGCCGCTTCGAATAAAAAACCTGACAACGTTGTAACCAAAGGAAATTCATCGAAGCTGCAGTCTAGACATTGTTTTTTTTTTCATATAAAATTTTCATGAAACAAACACAATTCGCCATGGTACCAACGGTGTTGTGAAAAGAGTACAGCGACCGTTGCCTGCTGCTAAGAATTTGTCGCATAGCGCTCGTCCACGTTTCTTTCCCTCCTGCTATGGCCATTCTGCCGCTCTCGGATAGCCTTCTTTCACGATTGTCATCTTTCAGAGCCTTTGTTTCGCACCACTCACAGACGGGAAGTTCTTCGGCGCTCGTCGTACCCTCCTTCCATGGCTCCTACCCTCGCCAGTGTTCCTGGAGTAGCCACCTTTCGGTTGTGCCATATTATACTCTCCCCACAACCTTCAGAACCCTGAGCCATCCTTTCGCTTTTACACTCTTAAACTTCCTTCTTCCCTAAATGTCGGGACGGGATTTTTATTACCCTTCTGCCATCTGGTATCCACGGCAGTTGCATGCTGGGGCTGCTTGGCTCCGCCACGACGTACCACAGGTGGTGGGTGCGCCAACAATGCAGACTACTACGCCAACGACGACATCAACGAAGCGCTGCGTCTAGTAACGGGCGCTTCACAGCCTCGTTCTAAAGAGCGAGAGATTTGGCCCCAGTGTGCTGTGTGTTTAGGCCTTCGAACACTCACCATCGGCATTATCGATCCTACGCTGGTTGTGTGAGCACTTACATTCGGATTGACGAGGACATCCGATCCAGAGAGTCCGGCTCTACCGGCAATTTCCATGGCAACGAAGAACCGGCACCCCCCTGGTGAATGGAGGTGTGCAAGAATTTAGAGAGCACATTAGGCTCCCGATTTTTACTTCCTCCACGAAAAAAGCAAAAAAAAATTTAGTACTCTAAGCTGTTCACGATTGTTTTCTCCGAGAATAGTTTAGCGATAGGCACATAAGATAATGATTGATTTCGGCCCCGCCGGGGTGGTGCAGTGGTAAGACGACCGACTACTCTCCGGAATACCCGGGTTCAAACCCGACCTCGGCGGCTGCGTTTCGATGGAGGCGAAACGAAGAGGCGTCCGTGTGCTGTGCGATGTCAGCGCATGTTAAAGATCCCCAGGTGGTCGAAATTTCCGGAGTCCTCCACTACGGCGTCTCTCATAGCCTCAGTCGCTTTGGGACGTTAAACCCCACAAACCAAACAGAACCTAATTGATTTCGAAGTTGTCAGTCTAAATGCTACAGCCGTGACTGCATTCAAAGAACGTTTTTTGCTGTTTGTGACACATATTTCAAGGCAATCAGAATGCTCGTTTCAGGGGCATTCGGCAGATATACATTCAGGAGGAAACGGGGAACTGCACAAATTTCAATAAGAATTTGGTAAAACATTTGCGCAGCCAGGAAATGGGACTGCACGCTGTTCGATAGTTCATGTCAGCAAAATACGTTACAAGCGATTACAGGCGCGAGAGACAGAGAGAAAATGTATATAGTGTGAATGAGACTAGCAAGCCGCAGCTGGCTTCCCTAGAAGGGGTCCGATTTGTAAGATGCACAGAAAATCTCTTTTTGCAGTAGGCCTATTTAGGTTGGAGATGATGTACAAAAATGCTGACAGTTCCACAACGTTGCCGTCATCCCAAGATACTCCTTTTCACGGAGTTATTAGCAAAATAATATTTCTGGCAAGTTTCTGGATCTTTGATAACTAGCAGGCTGGTGTGATTTCGTGTGGAAGAAAGCTCATGAAGTAAGAGGAGAGATGATTCTCTCTGCCATGGGAGCAGAATAACGATTTACATATATAGGGCACTTAATAGTTCGACGAATTCGAGGAAAGTGCTTATGAACATAAATTCTTCATATATGATTAGCTGCACCATAGTAATACGTACACGCATGATATTTTATTGCAGCTGTTTGTACCCGCTCTGAGCACAAAAAAAGCTTCAGAAACAAACATTTTGCAACCATTCGAAGCTCAGACCATTTCTATTATGCTTGCCAACTTACAATATTTAAAAGATTGGAAGATTTGTAACGCCATAATTAGGAACTGAGCACCAGTCACCTGAACGACCTAGTAGAGTACAAGAAAGAACAATCTGCCTTTTACACAAAACGTGGCGCCCTCTGGGAGTGGTTGAAAATTCGTCTGCTACTGGTTGAAAGCGTCCTTGGCGCCAGCGAAATGACGGTGTGCTTGACAGCTAACGCCTTCTATCGCATACGCCTGTCACGAATATTAACTACACATGGCCTCCAAGATCAGCTACGGCTGCGCTGATCGCGGAGGCCCAGACCTGCGCATGCGCAGCTAAAGTTGGTGGTTAGTTTTCAACCAGCGGACAGACGCGCATGCGCAGAGCGGCCTTGTGAAAAAGGCGGATTATGGAATAAGCAGGTCTTGTCAGCTCAGAAACGCGCAGACACCACTGTTGTAAAAAGGGTTGGAATAGCAGCGTTCATATAGTCTCCACAGGACGGCGTTAATGCAGGAATATGGGAGAGGCCTTCGCCGCCAGTGGGTATAATCCAGCTGATGAGGACGATGCTGATTATATAATCTCCATCCGAAAACCTGAAATATTACCTCCGAAACTGTGTGGAAGTAGAGTCCGGCTTAAGTGTTATCGCCAGCTTAAGATGGTTTGGTTGGTTTGTGGGGTGCAACGTCCCAAAGCGAATAAGGCTATGAGAGACGCCGTAGTGGAAGAGTTTGGAAATTTCGACCACCTGTGGTTCTTTAACACACACTGACATCGCACAGCGCACTGATGGCACTCCGTTTTGCCTCCATTGAAACGCAGCCGCCGAGGCCGAGATTCGATCCCGCGTCCTTGGGCACAGTGGTCGAGCGCCTTAACAGCTGCGCCACCCCGATGGGGCAGTTTATTTAAGGTAATAAACTGTACTGAACTGTTTATCATAGACAAAACGACTTATTGCTTTAATGCAGTCCTACAATCTGGGCTTCGAAAGGTAATCTTGCATGGAAGATGCATTCCTCCACATAAACGAAATAATAAACAGCACCAAACAAGGCGAACAT
Organism: Amblyomma maculatum; assembly: GCF_055883805.1. Lineage (NCBI taxonomy): Eukaryota > Metazoa > Arthropoda > Arachnida > Ixodida > Ixodidae > Amblyomma > Amblyomma maculatum. Next base: position 107,231,177 of record NC_139348.1, on the reverse strand, counting down.
TTGCTCCTGTCTCAACTGCGGAAGAAAATCAGTTGCATGGCATCGTTCTCCTCGTATCGCACACCCGCCAAGGTGATATCCGGTTGCCTTACGCACCAATATTTAAAGAAAGCTCACCGCGGTGTTTCCTTGTGCCTACAGTGTTATTCAACATAACCACAATAAACATAACACAAAAGCTCTTAACCCAGAAGAATGTGACCTTAGGCTTCTATGCGGAGGATGTAAGCGTGTGGGCTACGCAGGGTTCCTGGCGCAAAAGCAAGTTCTACAAGGAGCTAATAACCTAGTCGATAAATTCCGGGCTGAGAGTGGTCTTCAATGCTTCGCAAGAAGATCCGAGCTTCGCATACTACAGAGGAACAATTATACGACCCATATGAAAACTAAAATCTACTTGGGAAGGCCGTAAAATTGAAGAAAACGACAACATAAGTTTTCAGGCTGTGATCGGAGAGGGAGATTGAGATCTGGTTGTGAGACTAAGTCTCTCAAATCATCGGTCTATGAACTTTTCCAAGAATTCCTAGGGCTTTGGAAAGGAATGAGGGTGCAAGACATCCGCCCATTCTAAACTGCAGCCCGAGAAAGGAATCCATACAGGCTTTCTTAACAAAATATTACAATGTTGATATAAGGACAACTAAAACCATCCTAATAGCGCCTATAAAACGGTTCTAAACTTTCAATCAACAGTATCAACACGATGTCTTTGGGCACTAAATAGTCCAGTGAACCTTGTTCTTAATTTCGGCTAGAATATCATTACTTGAGTTATTTCGCTTAACCACTAAACACTTCCTACTAACGTTACAACAACCGGTTTTTCTTCCATAACTCTCCGAGGTTTCCACAACTTGGAACATTTTCGCCTGCACTCACTTCAATTCCGTAAGTGAGTACTGGTAAGATGCAGCTGGTAGGAGCGCGCACCTGACACCAGACAGAGATAAAGAACGAAAAACCCCAAGCGCTCACTCGCAACATAAGTCAAATGAACAAAACAAGCGAACAAATAACGTAGCCGCCGGCATAGGTGACATTCACGTGAAAGCAAGCACTTGCATCATCACAAAGATCATGCATGGGCATTAGGTGTGGATTGCACCGGGAAGTACAACTGATGGAGCTCCCGATCTAACAGCGAAACCGATAGACTCCCCTCTGTAATGCTTTGCCCTGAGGGTATAACACATAAATAAAAAAAAAATAAATGAATCAGGATAGAAAGTATCCCACCTCTTCTGCTTGCTTTCGATAAAACGGTCTATACGCAGGGGAGTTCTTTTGCTACAACATGCTGCATCAAAATCTTATTGTCTACATAAAGAACTTACCTACTTGAATGTTCGTTCCAGAATACCTTATAAGACGGTGCACGATCGCTGTGTCGGCGCACAAGCAGTGCGACAGAGCCCTCCCCTCCTACTACATACCCCGTCGGCGTGGCGCAGTGGTTACGACGCTCGACTATACTGTTCCCAAGGAGGTGGGATCGAATTGCGGCCTCGGCGGCCGCTTTTCGTTGGAGGCGAAAAGTAAGGCGCCGTGTGCTGTGCGATGTCAGTGCACGTTAAAGAATCCCAGGTGGTCGAAATTTCCGGAGACCTCCCCTACGGCGTCTCTCATAACCTGAGTCACTTTGGCACATTAAACCCCACAAATCAAATCAAATCAAAGGTCCAAACACTCGGCATCAGCTCCACCACCAGGATCCCCTTTTCCCCAGACGCGGCAAAGCCACGCGTGGCTAAGCGTGGGTTCTCGGCATGATAATGTATCATATTCGATATTTTTTCATAATGGATAAGGTGGAAATGGCACTAGATTTCTGAATCGAAAGGGTTTCTGTGTGTAGTAATCTTCACCAACACTACTCTTTTTAAAACGGAGGTGTCATTATCGCTTTCAATGCGGCAATTCTCATACCGACAGTTGAGCCAAAAACTACCGCTCTCTGTTTACACCTGTTGCCATAGGGACGGAAGAATGACTAACAATGTCATAGACGGCTCTGGTCTAAATTTTGCTTACCTTCGACGGTTATCCCACGGTAGCCCTGTTATTGGAATAAGGCTGTCGGCGGCTTGACATGCAGCCAGGAACGCAAGTTTTCTAAGTCGTGCAAGGAAATATCGTAGTACACTCGGCGGCAGTACTGGTCTCAATACTGCTTCGTCCTGTAATAAGAGAGGGGAAATTTCGATTGATCAAGCATCTTGTGAAAATAGATCGACAGCCCCACAGATACACGCTAGCGTTAATAAAAGCTTCACGTAGTGACAATGTTAGAGGTACGCATGCTAGGGGCTATGAAGGCAAGGCTTTTGAGGACAAAGGTCGGTGTTAAAAGTTATTGCTATAAACCATTAAAGCTAGGACAGCGTATGATCTAAAATGCTGTTACCTTGTAGGCGCGCATGCCCATGATATGTGTCGGCAAAAAGTTATAAATTTGACCGAAAGTTCATTTGAAAGTAAACCAGGTCCTGCAGATTGGACAGTATTGCTGAAAAATAAGGGGCTTAAAATTTCAGACCCACTTTCTACGAACTATTTTAGGAAGCCCGTGCTCTGAGTAATAGCTAGTCATTGGCTAATGTCCAAATCTCACTAAGAACATGATTGCGACAAGCACCGTGTCTATCGGCAATGTGTTTCTTTAAATATGGACTATACGAGCTTTTCTACTGGCACCCGACCCTCGGACCCTCGGACCCGACCCGGTGCTCGGAGCATTCATTTCCGATAATGCCCATAGATAACAATCACAGGAAGTAACTTGCAGCTGTTACTTAAGAAAAGTAATGTGAAGGGACCACGGTATTACAGCAATAATTTGGTTGGTTGGTTGGTTTGTGGGGTTTAACGTCCCAAAGCGACTCAGGCTATGAGAGACGCCGTAGTGGAGGACTCCGGAAATTTAGACCACCTGGGGTTCTTTAACGTGCACTGACATCGCACAGCACACGGGCGCCTTGCTTTTCGCCTCCATCGAAAAGCTGCCGCCGAGGCCGGGATTCGATCCCGCGTCCTTGGGAACAGTAGTCGAGCGCCGTAACCACTGCGCCACCCCGGCGAGCAATAATTTGGTTATAAGAGACTGATATAATTTGGTTATAAGAGACTGATTACTCATCACAGTCTAAAATAGCGCAGCTACACGCCTCAAAGTAAAGCTGCACGGCTTTGCAGAACCTGTGTGCATAAACTTAGGGCCATGTTCCTCCTTTTCTGGGCAGTAGCTGCACTAACCGAGAAAACAGGGAAGGCTAGCAGATCAACAGCATCGTGAGGGGGAAGTGATCAATGACTAAATGGAAATTATGTTCTGTAGCGTTTTAGATTGATTTGCAGTAGGAGAGCAGCTAAGATTATTTAAAACCTATGCATTACCCATAAGAACACCACACGAAATACAATAAGAGTGTAACATGGCGCTTTTGAACGTTGTGTTTTTCACCCAAGTTCAGGTATATAAACAACCAAGATATCCAACAATAAATACACTCAGAAATTGGGCATAAAATTGTTTTGTGGGAGAGGCGTCGTGCGAACCAGAAGTGCCAAGCACATAGACGAGAACGCAGGTCAGTCTAGATTCATGGTCCAGCAGCTTCTTACACCAAAGTTCGCCTTCAGTCGTAACCACGTGTCTAGTAATGAAAATAAGTCCCACAAACGCTAAAGCGAACCAGAAGTGCCAAGCACATAGACGAGAACGCAGGTCAGTCTAGATTCATGGTCCAGCAGCTTTCTACACCAAAGTTCGCCTTCAGTCGTAACCACGTGCCTAGTAATGAAAATACGTCCCACAAACGCTAAATTTAGGACGGCACATACAAACTCCTCTCGAAACCTCGCGTGTCACGCGATGGTCTGCGTGCATTACGAGTGGCTGCTGCAAAGCGCACCATTTCATCCGTCCACTGCACGTGCAACATGCCTACTCGCTTTTGTTGACCACTCGGCGCAGTGTGCGAGCATGCTCAGTTTTAAGGATTTTCGGCAGGTATATCGTTGTTGTTGTTGTTGTAGAGGTTACAAAAGGACGGAAAGATGTTTGCCAGCCTCGGTATCTGCTATCTGATATGTGAAGCACCTGAACTGGGACGGCGGAAATGAAGGGATAGCCAGGAAGGGGTAGAGGAAATCCAAGAGGTGAGCGATAGGGAGAAAGAACAGGGTAGGTAAAAATAGAAACAAATATTCACACTATGACATAATATACGTTAGTTTGCTGAGGCCCATCCACAAATATTTTGGTCACTGAGCACTCGGCAATTCGAGCGGGCCTCCGCAATAGCTCTGCGTCCATGTAAGTGTTTACAACGCACGCACGTGCACGCTGTATAAAACACTGACGGCCGACGTGAGGCGACCGGCCATTGTCGTCCTGAATAACACACGCTGAGCGTTCGGTCACAGCGCGCACTATCTGGCGAGATGAATTAGGCGGGTCATCAAGCCCGCCTGTTCGATGCATACCCACAGGCTGACGTGTGTTCGAGAGTTTTTACCGCACCACTGCCGTCACACATGTCACTGGTGGCAAGTCCGTGTCTCATCCATCGTGTGAGGTTTTTCTGTGCGCCACCACAGCACGCGTTCGTGAGCGAATGAATCGAACGAAGCGAGACGAATGATAAACAAAAAAACAGGTCTATCATTTTGCGTGACCCTTGGGAAACGCAAGGCGGCCAGCGCAGCCGCAAACAAGCTGAGGATCCGGGCTTAATTGTGGTGATATAAAGTGGCTGTAGCAGGTGCCATAATTCCATGACGCCGACTAACGAGACCGCTCAAGCAGCACAGTCATGAGATTCACCCAGTCTAGTTCACGGTGATATCCCGTGAGGGGGCGTCGATCGTAAGCAAAGGGCGGACGCTTGTGGGGATTACAAACACGCAAGCGTAGTGCAAGCTTTTGCTGGCGCTGCTGAATATTACGGCGCCAGCAATGTTCCACTTTCCCGGTCGTGAAGAGCGCACTGCCGACCTCTCTAAACAATACAGGACAACGCGCTGTTTCATTGAAAACGCCTTATAAAAAAGCAACTAGCGTGCACTGGTGACAGAAAGAGGTGAATTCCGCTGTCCTGATTTCTTCTCGATAGGCTTCTTCCTGGATAGTACAACAAATTCAAACTTCAGTAGTGCGTGATGCAGTAATACATTGCCCCAGCTTTTCTGTTTGCCCACAGATACATACCTGATAGCAAGCATTTTCAAATACAGAGCGCTTAGATGCCGTAATGCTATTATTTCTATGGCGAAAGTGCATGTTGGAGTATACAGAATGCAAACCGCTGTGTCGAGAATTTTACTTCCCCTTTTATAAGGTGGCAATTTTGTAAACTCCACATATATTTTCACACTGCCTTCTAATAGACTACAATCAAACAATGAAGTCGAAATAAAATATATGATTCTGATACTCTGCGTAGGAAAGGATGCTGATCTGCGCATCCGATGTAGATAGGTATAATAAAACCGTTGTATAAATGAGACACATGGCGGACAGGTGCTCATTGCGAATTCTTAAGTCTCACGGTGAATTGGTTAAATTACGAAGTGATTTTTCGTGTTCGAAAGCTCAACACGGGCATGCACTACCATAGATACAGCTTCAGGAATGCATCTTTACTTTGGGTATAGAACACTTATGGAAAGTGCATTAGTAGAGAATGGAACATTTTGCATTGAATCATAAAGTTTCGAGAAAAAAAAAACAGCCATTCTGTGTTTAGCCTTATGCAGCGGAGGTCAAGTGCTGAGGGCAGACATTTGCACAGCTGAGGTCCAAAATGTCATCTACATCCGGTCACTCTCTCCCGTCCTGGCCATTTATTAAGGAGCAGGTGGGTATGGCTTTCGGTGGCGTGATTTCCATCCACATGACGAATGCTCTTTTGCAGGTTACAGCTTCAGGGGAGTCGGGCTGCACCATTTACCTCACCACCTCTTCCTGCCGCTTTACAAGAACGATGAAGAAAGCTAGACAGCCATGGCGATGCAGTAGTTAGGGCGCTTAGCTACTGTGCTCAAGGTTGCGGAGTCGAATCACAGCCGCTGCGGCCGTTTTTTATGGAGGCCCGAAGCAAGGCAAACGTGCGCTGTACAATGTCAGTGCGCGTTGAAGAACCCCAAGTGGTCAAAATTTCCAGAGCCCTCCACTATAGCGTTTCTCATATCCTGAGTCGCTTTGGGACGTTAAATCCCCTAAACAAACCAAACCAAGAAAGCTGAACACGAAGATGCTAATGAAGGATTGTTAGATGCCCAACCGCACAGACGTCAAGGACCTATACCAGATCTACGAAACCAGGTTCTAGGCCGCTAATTCCGATCAGCTTTAGCTGATTAATGCGCTAAGCCAGTAAGGTTTGCTGTACTAAATGATTTCCCAATATTATGACAACGGTGGTGTGTTAACAGCTCTGCCTTTCGCAAAAAGAAGATTGTGCCATAGAGTTAGAAAAAATTGTTATAGCCGATACAAAGTAGATCTGCTGGTTGGGATAGCTGTCAAATACCTTGAAATATATGTGGAATACGACTATAATACTGTTAACTGCAAGAAGATGTCGCGCCGCTGAATGCATTCAACATTCTTCATACGGTCCGATTGCGGCGGAGAGACATGCTCTGTGAGTGTGCGCGAACTGCATGTCCCGCTTTTGCAGCGTTCTGATTGGCCGAGGCGGGATGCGTCCCTGCCATCTGCAATGCCACACTTGAACGCGCGCCAAGGAACGCCACGCGACAGGAGCGAGGGTGTGCCATCTAAAGTCACACTTGCCGGAGAAAGTGTGATAGATACCGCGCCTTTCCTTTCCTGTAAACTAATTATAAATATATGTAGAACTGAAACGAATGCTGACCAGAGGCTAACGATGGGAGGCAAACTATAGGATAGGAAGGATAGGCTTTCGCCATTCTCCTCTTAAGAGAGATTTAAGAGACCCTTAATTTTTTAATCATTGTGTCCCTTAGGAGTTTTCTGTTATCTCTGAAGGTAAAAGAATATAGTATATGGTACACGGGTTCACGTTGCCGTTTACAGAATCAAATTCACAAATGCACAGTTGTTACTGGTGCGCGAGCGCTTTTCGCAATCTTTCCTGTCACGACATGCTGTTCGGTAGCGCTGCATCTTTCGTTTCGGTTTTCCCAGCAAATGAATATATGTTGTGTTGCCGAACTAACAAACAAGAGGGTCACAATGAAGCCTCCTGCGTTCCTTAGAAACGAAAACTGTCTGCATTTCACTGGAATGATCGAATGCAATGTTATCTGACCGCTCTCCACAGTTAACGCCAAGCCGACCGAGATAACTGGTTTCAGACAAGGCATTGACTCTTAACCAAACAGTCAACGTGTCTTCCTTAACAGGATGCAAATGGTCACCACTGGCCTCCGTTAGGCTCGCCAAATACCACGCTCACTTTCTTTGTGAGCGTGTTATTCGTACTATGTTCTTTCCGGTGACAACACATCGCAGACGCCTAGATCGCTCTTGAAGACCTACCTGATGTCATGAAACACACTTCGAGGTACGCCTTCAACTATTTGTTAGACTCGACAGATGCTTCTATCACAAAGAAAAGCCCACCCGCCTTGGTAACAAATGTCGGATATGCAAGGAACAGGGATTTTAAGTGCGTCTGCATTGGTTTAAATGTCAAGCAAACATAATGACTACCTATCCTTTCAAGTGTTTTTATTTGCAATAAAGATAATCGTCATTAAAAACGAGCCATACATTTGAATTGCATCCCCTCAAAATAAGCATCTGAACGCAGGTGCATGCGTGAACTTACCGCTGATGCATTGCAAGCGTGTGGAATCGGGCGGTTGACTTTCGTTGTTCTCCATCAGATTTTTTGGGCAGCTGTACCGCTTCAAAAGAAGTGCCGATTCTGCAAAGCCAACAAACATGCTTTTGAACCTAGAGTATAAAACGAAATGAAACTGTTTATACTTTTCATAACCCAGGTCATTATACAGAATTCATTGTGTAAGAGAAAAACATACCGCGGTACATCCAAGACTACGAGTCACCGTAAGACAACCGCACACAATTAATCGGGAACAGAGACATCCGTTGAAAATTTATCAGACGCATTCCAAGATAACGCGTTGTACTAACAATTTGGCAAGAGACTGCTTGCCACACGCTAGAGCTGCTATTTCTTCTTGTCTGAAGCGAAATAATTATAGAGAGCACACTGTATTTCTAAAGTGCCAAGAAAACATATACATGTATAAAAGTTGCCCTTTTCACTTTTTCGGTTGCTTTCTTCAGCTGAACTCCAAAAGTTAAAATATCACTCGCTAACAAAGCCACTCGCTAATACGTGGCTACTTATGTTAGTTACGTGCATACGGAAGGGAAGGAACAAAGAGCGGCTTCCATGTATTTCGCGGCGACTAATAGTTGGCTCACAAACTCCTTCAGGTACTTCGTAATCGTCAGCGCGATATCTCACTTTTTGTTTAGATTTTATTTTGTATTCGTTCACCTGCTTGTGAGCCTAGTTGAGCGTGTGCATTATTGTGAGACAATTTCACTGTGGCTGTAGCTTTAAAGTTTTAGTTTCTCTTCACTGACGCGCTTTCCGACGTTCAGCATTTTTTATATGTAGTTCCTGCCTCGTCTTCATCATAATAATTCGCAACTTTACAAAAGTTTAAGAATATTTTTCATAATATATTCGAAAATCATCATGTTTGAATCATGTGTGCATTTCGCCCTCTGAAGTTGGCACTTTTCCAATGTCGTACCGAACAACAAATTATCTGCAAATTCTCTTGCGACGATATTCTTAAATGTGCGCACTACGCAGCTGTCTGTGCTACGATATTATTCAGATTTCGATATTTAAAGGTGATTCGCAGCTTTCACGTCACCTCTGCTAGATGGTGTTTAGGCTATGTTAGCTGCTTATCAATGGTGACACCTTTTTAGTGCCATTTTTAAAAGTTATCATTATAAAAAGGCTTGCTTTGTCTCTCGGGATTTTCGTATCTGATATTATTATCAGGTTTCTAAGAGTGCTTCTCCCAGGAAACCTCTTCAGTTATTTGGCATGGTATTCAGATGCGTGGCATATCTACCCGCCCTTATGGCTCACTCATTCGGCATCATGGTTCCCAGGACCTTAAACAAGGGTTAAAACCGAACACCGTGACCATGTTTCAGTGGATGCGAACCGCACAATGCGTCCGTCCATTTCGCCGTGCTAGTGTATATTACAGAAACCTGGTGACGGAAAATATCAGAAATGTACAACCACAGCCTCAATGTACATTCCACTATACTTTTCGTAGCTGCGAAGCATCTTAAAATCATTCTGAAAAAATCGTATCTCTAAAACATGAATGACAGAGCGAGAATTCCGAGAGGGCGCTAACCTGTGTAATCACCTCTGACAAATAAAAATGTGCAAATACTGCAAAAACATTGAATGACTTTTATTAACGTGTTCTTCAATATGTGAGTTTTACTGAGTAGTGAACCACTATGAAGACTCGGTCTTCGGTATGATAATTCGGTCCTATAACGAAGCGGAATACCTCGCTTTCTGAAACAAAAGTATAGGATATTGACATACCAAGGAATTCTCAAGTGCGTTTTTTTCTGGGAGGATTTTATGAACGTAGAATTTCCCCATATCGCTATGTTCTGCTATATTAATCAACACGCCCGGAAACATCCTCTCGACACACTTATAAGTTGGTGTTTTTAATGTTATTTTCTATCAGCAGAAAAGTTTCCCTATTGAGAGTATACTGGAGCAAACTACTGGAAGGCAGAGAAAAGCAAGCTTTGAGATATAAATGTTTCTCCGCATTGGAAGCCTCTCGCCATTCCTTCAATGTTTTTATAGCACCATCTTGAAATATAGCACAGCGTACTCATCAAAAAGAAGGCTTGGTCTGCATTTCGACGGTTACTGCTCCCACATTTCTGTTACGAAAAAAACGTTTCCCCAGCGAAAATATCCTATGAGTCACAATAACCTCATACAAATTTCTTATACTAAACTTGTACTAAACTCATACAAATCTCATACATTCTCATATTTCTCATATGTTGAATGCTATTTGTATGTGATGAGATTTATATGAGTTTTGTATGAGTTTATTATGAGCAATCTGTATGTGGTTATTGCGACTCATGGTTTTTTCGCTAGGGGAACTGTATTCATCTGATTTTGAGCAATAGAGTAAGCAAATTATTTATCCGAGCATCCAGTTCCTTCTACGCTGTGACTCCCTGTGGCTGCTGGCAAGTAATGCTAAGAAATTAAATTAAACAGTTCATTTTTATTATAAAATATTTTATCGCGCACTTACTTTTCATCCTGTAGGAAAGCTCCTGTGTAATGTGGCCTGGTGCCGAAGGCGCCCCCATTGGCCAAGCGAACTCAGCACCAAAGGATGCCGCACACTGCCCAAAGCACCCTGGAATTCCATAAAAATGAGCAATACGCTGAAGCATTCATTGCGATTAGATCGCAGTTTTGATTCTAGAGCATTGAATGCCTAGATTCCGCCTCGCTGACGCCTGAACCTCAAATGCATCGAGTGAAGGTATGCCTAATTTGCTAGAAGATAAATTCAGCCATACCGAAGATAAGCGTCCTGATTAAAAGGGAACTGAATGCGTCATGTGCGTCACGAGCCAGGAGTGTTCTGTGCGCCCCCGAGAATTTTTAACGTCCTGTACTTTCAATGCTTTCATTCGTCGAAAATTATGGCAGCAGCACTGGTATAAAAGCTCACGACACTATTGGACTAGTAGACGGGTTCAACGCTGATGAATCAAATGTGCTGGGGTGACCGAGCGTTGCATCGAAGACAACCAGGGTACCGTCGGACGCATCAAAATCATTGGTGTTTTATGCAGAATCCACGGCATCGCACGCCCTGCGCATGCGATTCAAGTAGACGCTTTTTACGGCGGCACTCTCATCTCCGGAGATGCCGCTACTCTTCTCCCATATCGTAAACCCTGGGACACCTGGCGAGAGGAAACGGTTTCGACGGTCGGTTTTGCCACGAATATGACTGCGAAGCGAACAGCTGTGACGGCGACGCGCCTATCCGTTAGAGGTCATTTATAAGCTTGATTTGACCTTCAGCTCTGCATGCGATTTTCAACGGAAATATCTACGTCAGGCCTGCGGACTTACTAGTGCATGCAATTATGTAATTATCTAATTGAGACAGTTATAATTACGCCATCACTGATTACGCCAGTTGAAAAGATCATAATGGAGATTCTTTGCGCAGCTTTCATAGTGGGTTTGTTTAGCATGAGGCGGCCGCATTTGATGTCTCGTCGTTTGATACGCCGCTCGCACACAAGGTGACAGCTGAGTGAAACGTTTCTTTCCGACTTCGGCGGTCTCAGTTCAAGGCAGCATTCCAAGTGTAGCGTGTACATCTTTGGCGATTTTTCTAGTACGCGTTAGTGCATCACAGGACCACAGCCGCTATGGAATCAGGTCGATAACGCGAATGTTATTAGCCCACCTGATTTTTTCACCACTCTGTTATGTAGCTCAAACTCAAAACGCCTATTCAACATCATACTAAGCATGGCTTCAGTTAAACAATCCCAATTATTCTATTCCAAGCAAGGCTTTTGAAGTCCATGCCCACTAACCTGTCAGAACAACTACACCGACCTGACATTTGGGATACGTACGTTTGCAGTTTCTTAAAATGTGCCGCGTTATCTCATTAACCAAAGGAAATTTTCATCTGGATTTCATAACAGAATAATTCTCCTTTGAGCTTCTAATTCAACTTCTGGCTCAGAATTGAGTATCGGTCAAGTTCTACCTGCTCCACCGAAATCATGCGATACATATGTGTGTTTTAATGCCTGTGCAAAATATTTCGCTCAATGCTTTCAGCCTGAGTGTGAGAAACTGCGAGCTTATTTACCAAGCAGGCTGCTTGCAGGACACGTTAACATAAGCCAAAGTAACTCTATTTTATTCCTAGTAACAATTTTGCAGCGGAGGATTGCTAAACTAAAAGGTAAAGTCTGTTTCTAGCGTGGAAGGCTCTCAGCACCTTCTGTCAGCGCGGCCGATGATTACACTGGCTGACCGACGGACATGCTAAACAATTTTTCGGGATTACCCTTTTACATGCAGGGGTTGGTCAGTGGTTATAACACTCAACAACTGGATCGAAGTACCCGGTTCGACAGAATGCCTGCGGCTTCGTTGCGACACGAAGAGATATCCGTGTGCTAAATACTATCGCAATGCTGTCTCAACTTTTTTTCAATTCTGCGCCATAACAATAGGCGGTTGGATGAGGCTTCATGTCCCATGCGCTGCTATGGCGAAATATACAGGCAGGGACGTTCCTTAATCCGCACGTACGAAATATTATTATTCACGGCATATCCGCACGTATTCCCGTGGTGTGAGGGAAAACCCAGATGGTATCACATAACATGGGCGTGCCAACAGATTCACGTGGTACAAGTCATACAAAACCCTAGTGCGGAGCAATGGGGTGCAATGCTGGCCAGCGACCGCTATGAAGACCAACGAGGTCTGATACAACGTGCTCTACGGGCGGCGGAAGCAAGTGGAGCTCTGGAATAGGGACACCAACCAGCGCTGAAGGCTTCACAAAAGGAGCAACCGCGAAGAATACCATCATCAAATAAAGTTAATCAATCAATCTCCTTTTAGTGCGTAGCACTACTAGCCGTAATCACGGATTTCGCCGGGGTCTATCCGAAGCCACTCACTCTCTCTCTCTCTCCGTGAACTTGAAGCGGAGAAAGAGAAGGTGGCTACGCGCGCGTCTCTGCATTGAGGAGGTGGAGCAGCCGCGGTGCTGTAGTAGAAGCTTCTATATTTCTTTGTCCATCCATCTCTCCGTGAACTTGAGAGGAGGAAGGGAAAGTGGCGAGGCCTACATCCCACGATCTAACACTGAGAGGGCGGAGCGACAGCATGATGCACCAAGTTGGAGAGTAAGACAGTGAGAGAGGGGCGTGTCAGTTGTGGACGTGGCGGCCGTCCCAGGGCAGCGTAGCACGAGCGTGTGTGCGTTTGCTTCGCGTTGCAATTGACGAAGCCGGTCCATCTGGCATTGCGGTTCGCCGGGGTCGACGTGCTGAAGCACAACGATGTTTGGGCCTTACGTTTGTGTGTTATGTGTTTTGGAAGCGCAACCGCCGGCGATGTTTGCCTTTGTGACTGCTGGCCGCCTCTTGGGTGAGCTCAGGGAAGATTTTGGAGAGAGTGTAAATCGCTGAAGTGTATGCATGAAAGGTATAGCGGGAATAAGCGGTGCTACGCACCTACTTCTTATTTGATTAACTATTCAAATCGGCGATATTTTGAATTCTCCCTTTCTTTCACTCCCATCTTCCTCCTTTTTCTTGCGGCTCGGTTCAGGTGTCCGCAGAAGCTTGTGACAGATACAGCGCCTTTTCTTTCATGTAAACCAATTTGAAACGCCGCTCATGCCTGCTGTACTGCGTCTGCTTCTATATTAAGGCGAAAGCCTTTAATGCCTCATACTGTCTTCCACAAATTTGTCCGCGATTGGGGTGCATGCCTCATACGGGCATATGCCAATCACCATTGAATTGATACCTAATCAATAGATTTTGGATGATATCGGAACATTTTCAAGACATTTTCATGATAAATTTACGACTAATAATAAAATAGTTAAGCAGATGCCAATAGGAACCCATGCATTTCGATTTCATAACTATCACTAACCATCACTTACTAGTTAAGGGGTGTTTAACTAACACTAACCACACATTAACTAGTGCTCAGAATGTGCAAGTCATGGTTAACTATCCTAACCAATAGTAATGGCTAGACGTTTAGAGACGTTCATAGTCGTCACATGGTGACGTCATCATGACTTCACATCCGGTCGTGTCTAACAATCGGAAGTTATAATGTCATGTTCGGTAAACGTCTTGACTGGTGATGACGTAACCAGCAGATTCACGCATATAGGAAGCAGACCCCACCTGGCGTTCCATCCCGCCGTCTGTGTGGCGCCTTTCACTTGGCGCTTCCTAGAACGCCGCGCCACAGAGCATACATAGAAATAGACGCAGTACAGCAGGCATCAGCGGCGTTCAAAATTGGTTGACAGCAAAACATAGGCGCAGTACTTGTCACAATTCTAGTCAACGGTCTCACATTCAATGCCTGTGCAGTGCGGTGGGGAAGACTTCCGCCTTGAAGCACTTAAGTGAGCCAAAATGGCAATGAATTTTTTGTGTGGTACGGCGTTCGAGGATGCCAAATGAAATGCACCGCACTGTGCCTGGATCGGACATCCGGCGGGATCAGCTTCGTATATGCATGAATTGCCTGGTGTTATGACCAATCCTGACGTCACCATGTGATGACGTCATGGTGAGTCATATGTCAATACTCCCATATTTGGTCATGACTAATTACTAATTAGTACTAGTTAATGACTAGTTCGACATTAGTTCCTGCACGTCATCAAACTAGTTGTAGAGACGGATGGATGGACACAATCGTGGCCGCGAGCAAGAGCCAATCAAGGCTTTCGCCTTAGGAATTACAGCTATAGTGAACCAGAATTCTAGTTCACTATGATCACAGCCAACAGGAATGACATTGCTCCGCTTTGGTGACTTGGTGGTTGTGGCACTCGACTACTGATCCCAAGTATCCAGGTTTGAACCCAACCTGCGTTTCGGTGGCGTTGAAACGGAAAGGCTTCCATTTGCTATGCGTTGTCTCAGCACGTTAAAGACCCCTAAGAGGTGAAATTAAGTACTCTGCAACCTTCCGCTATAGCACATCTATCCTCTATCGCCGCCACCTCCCTCCTAACAATTACATCACGGTTCAAGTGTCCAAGGAAACAATGTGGCAGAAACTGTTCCCTTCATTTCCTACAAAGAAATTTTAAATCCACAGCTTCGCTGTCCTCGTCAAGCCGAAGTCATCAGCGTCGTAGTTTGGCCTCATGTCCAGGGCGAGGAGCCGCCGCCATGCTTCTTGACAGGTATAATGAACTATTCTAGTTCACTATATTACCAGGTGTGGTGCCGTGAGCTGACAGCGCTCGATGCTTCTGCTTTTGGTTCGCTTTTACTTCGCACACTTGCTGCTCCTTCGCACTCGTGGTAAAACACCAGTACATAACTCCACAAATAGGTACCTTTTCCTGGCACAGGGCCCACAACATTTAAGTTCCCTGCTAACGCTTTCTCTCTTCCGCCACAGCTGGCCATGTCGGTCGCCTTCTGGAGCAGTCACCTTGCTCTCGACAATTCCGTGTCGTATCGATCCGGCCGTGGAGAACTTGATGTTCGCAGACAGCCATTGAGGAGTAAACCACAGCAAACAGTCTCTGACCATGCTTAATCGAGTTTCCCGTCTGTTACCTCGGTTATCTCTGTGAATATAACCTGCCTAGTCAAACACCATGACCAAGCATACCAAAGCCTCCACTTCTCCAACCGGTCTGAGCAGGGCTAAGTTGCAGCCATTTTTAAGGTAGGGGTAAAAGAATAGCTGCCGCAATGGAGGGTTGTAGAATAATTGCGAGCAGCTGTCGATTTTAATGTGCGCATATATCGCGCAACGCAGAAACGCCTTTGCGTTTCTCCTCCATGAAAACCGCGCCGGGTAGAGCACTGTCTTGTGGGCTGCCTGTTCGGCGCAGTGGTAAAAATTTAAGCTCTGGCAGCACGAATAATTTCTTCCCTCCAAATCTACAGGATCCACATCAAGAGGCATCCAGTGAGTACTCATCACGGTTGATGGCGTCGCTTCACCATGGTACCTCGTTCGGCTACCGCCGATGTCAATTTTTCAACGCTCTTCTCCGAGACGCGTGGTCATGACGATGCCAGATAACACAGTATTGCAGACCACCACACCAACATACATCTAGACCAAAATTATAAAGCCGATACAAAGTTGATCTGCTGTTTTTATAGGGCCATATACAGGGACGCAGGTGCACTCAGCAGATCGATAACAGCCGAAATATTTGAAACAATTAGTATAAATGACAAATACCTTTACGTATATGTGGCATCGTGGGATACGGCTATAATAATGTTAAGTGTCACGTAGGTGTCACGCCGTTGAAAACATCTGAGATATTATATATGGTCCAAAGTTGGCGGTGAGACAGGCTCTATGCGTGTGCGCAAAATCCTTGTCGTGACAGGAAAGATTGTGGCAAGCGCTCGCGCGCCAGTAACAACTGCGTATGTGTGAATTCGATCCCTGTAAAATAAAACATGAACCCGTGTACGATGCGCTATATTCTTTTGCATTCGAAGATAACAGAAAGCTCGTAAGGGACACAATGAATAAAAATAAATAAGCGTGTTAGTGTGATCCGCGATAAAACGGATGCGCGAAAATAGTTGGACCACGTGCTGCAAGGTTCAGATTCTGGGATACATTCGTGCGCTGCAGTATCGGCTTTCGGTATTCACGCAACATGTTTTAATCTAGTGGCGCAACCTTTTTGTTTCGGTTTTCCCTAGCAAACAAACATGTGTTGCGCTGCCGGGCCTAATGGCAAAAAGGCCTCAATGAACTCTCCTGGGTCCACTGAAAATGCAAACTGCATTTCACTAGGATGATGGCATTTGCAAAGTGTCTGACTGCTCTTCACCGTCAACGCCAAGTTAAAAGAGAGAACAGGATTTAGATAAATCATTGGCTCCAACCAAGCAGACAACTTATCTTCGTGAGCAAGGATGCACGTGGTCACCATCGGCCTCATTCTGCCTCATTCAGGCTCGGCAAATGTCACACTCTTTCGCAGTGGAGCTCCAAATGGAATTGTCTCAAATTATACGCTGTCAAATTACCATTGTAGCACTGCCCATACTCTTTTGGTGTCTCGAAGTTATCGCACAATCTGTAAAATATTTACACAACTAAAACCTAGTTAAACTTACATCAGTACATGCTTTACGCTTGTGCGAAAGGGAACAAGCAACAAGAACTCAACGACTGCCAATCTCTTTCGTAGTGAGCGTGTTATTCGTGCTGCCTTCTTTCCTGCAACAGCAGTTTGCAGGAGGATCGATCTCGGTTAAAGACCTGCCTGATGGCATGCAGTAAAAGTAGAAATCCGCTTGCTGCTATTTTTTCATGTCCAACGGCTGCATTTACCACAAATAAAAAAAAAGCGCGCCCATCTTGGTTCCAAAATGTCGGATATGCAAGGAACAGGATTATAAGTGCGTCCGCATTGATTTACATGTCGAACAAAGGAATTTCTGATTAAGCTTATAAGTATTTCTATTTTTATTAAAGTTTATTGCCATTGAAAACGAAACATATATATTTCAATTGCATCGTCTCAGACTAAGCATCTGAAACGCAGATGCCAGTGTAAACCTACCGCTGATGCATTGCAAGCGTGTGGCTTCGGTGTGAGTCGGAGCACGTGGTTCGCCGTCCCATTTTCGGGGCAGGTACCGTTTCGAAAGAAGTGCCGCTTCTGTCGAACAACAAACATACTTTTGAACATAGAATATAAAACAAGATGAAACTGTTTATATACTCTTCATTAAAAAGACTTTGTGATGCATTGTACAGATCATTATACAGACTTTATGTAAGAGAGCCGCATACCACTGCGCATCCAAGATTACGAGTCACCGTAAGACAACCGCACACAATTATTCGGTAACAGGGACACCCGTTGAAGATTTATCAGAAGCATTAGAATCAAACGCGTGGCACAAACAATTTGGCAAAAGATTGCTTGCCACACACTAGAGCTGCTATGTCTTCTTGCCTGAAGCGAAATAATTATAGAGAGCACACTGTATTTCTAAAGTGCCAAGAAAACATATACATGTATAAAAGGTGCCCTTTTCACTTTTTCTGTTCCTTTCTTCAGCTGAACTCCAAAAATGGAAATATCACTCGCTCACAAAGCCACTCGCTAATACGTGGCTGCTTATCTTGGTTGCGTGCGTTCGGAAGGGAAGGAAAAAAGAGCGACTGCATGAATTTCGCGGAGACTAGTAGTTGGCTCACCAACTCCTTGAGGCACTTCGTAATCGTCAGCGCATTATATCTCACTTTTTGTTAAGATTTTATTTTGTATTCGTTCGTATGTTTACGTTAATTGTGTTCGATGCAACAGTCGATAACCTACACCGACCGAGCCGAAACGCATAGCAGCAACCGTTCGCCACAGCGAACCGCGGTGACTTGGTCTCTGCCAGTTCTTTCTAAGTCTTATATGAGCGAGGCCATCGGTTGTAGTCCTTCGTCTGCTGTTTCGTGCACGTTTACACCGCTTAGTGCCACCGCCACCTTTCCTGTTGTAGTTCAGGCCACGTATGCGTTAAGATCAAGCTCTTATCCGAGTGTTTTTTGAAGAAATAATATGTGGGAAAAGTAAAGTTTCTTGAAATTGTGCATACATATCTGCTTGAATTCTTTGCCTAAGTCTTGTCGAAAAACTGAAAAAGCTGATGATCTGCACTAAAATTTCGCATCAGGAAGCAACGTAACTGTTGACAGTTTTTTTTTACGTGCACTGATATTGGACTGCTCACGGGCGCCTTGGATTTCGCCTCCATCGAAAAACGGCCGCCGCAATCGGGATTCGGTTGTACTTTTGGAAACATTGGTCAAGTGCCGTGACCACGGCGCCACGGGATGCATATTCACACACACACACACACACACACACACACACACACACACACACACACACACACACACACACACACACACACACACACACACACACACACACACACACACACACACACACACACACACACACACACACACACACACACACACACACACACACACACACACACACACACACACACACACACACACACACACACACACACACACACACACACACACACACACACACACACACACACACACACACACACACACACACACACACACACACACACACACACACACACACACACACACACACACACACACACACACACACACACACACACACACACACACACACACACACACACACACACACACACACACACACACACACACACACACACACACACACACACACACACACACACACACACACACACACACACACACACACACACACACACACACACACACACACACACACACACACACACACACACACACACACACACACACACACACACACACACACACACACACACACACACACACACACACACACACACACACACACACACACACACACACACACACACACACACACACACACACACACACACACACACACACACACACACACACACACACACACACACACACACACACACACACACACACACACACACACACACACACACACACACACACACACACACACACACACACACACACACACACACACACACACACACACACACACACACACACAACGCTCTCTCTCTCTCTCTCTCTCGACCCTATATATATATATATATATATATATATATATGGTTGTGTATATAATAGCTTTCCTTTCACACACTGATTTAGCAATAAGAGAAGCAAATAAGGAAGCAATAAATGACATGTACGCGGATGAGGATGCACAAACGGGTTAGGCTGCGAGGACGCTTGAACGATCACGTGTCAGACCATTGAAAACAGGACTTACCCATTTCTAATTTCACAGGAGGCGCAAAGGTCTCCGGTTGAAAACCCATCTCCTTCGCCGCAGCATGCATGGAGAAAAACAATGTCGAGAAAATACTAGCTTGAATCCGTACCCAAATTTGAAAGCAACGCTTCGGCGCACAGTGTCTAGGGTGGTGTCGCACCATTTCATTTCACATTTTCCATCTCGCATCCATCTGCTAGGCAAGTTGGAGGCCAGTTTGCGAGAGGGTTTCGAACCAACGACATAGATTGCTGAGAGCAGTAAAGGTGTTCACTGAGAAGTCAGACGAATATTGTGCCATCATTTCACCAAAAACCAATCAAAAATACGAAAGTATTGACGGAATAGAAAAGTTGAGGTTTCGAAAAACGTTTACAAGACGTTTTACATTTTAAGTTTAAAGTATTCAAGAAGCTTTCATTTTTTACCCTTTAATTACGGATCTTTTCCCTCGCTTGCGACCGGGGAATGCTGGAAACCAAACTAACACCATTCTTTTCGCACTTGACATTCGGACTACAAAAAACCTTTTAGGTTAAGTCAAAGTCAAAATAATAAGGTTCGTTGGTATAACTACCAGCTACGCCCACGATCTCGAAAGATGTCTGGGAGCGGAGAGCTATAGTATAAACACTGTTAATCGCGAAACCCCTCATTTGTCCCATTTAAGAGCTCGCTACTCCAACAGCAGCCATTGAGCAGACTTTAGAGCTTAGCGTATACACATGCATTGTTCCCGCGCAAAAACGTGAAGACGCCACAAGCTTGCTTGTTTTAAGTGCGGATGCACGTTGAAGCTGCATGCCATGAAATATCGAAATTCATATATAATGTGTTCCTTTGAAACATTTATTGCTGCTGAGTTCCAGCCGGAGAAGAAAATATTTTTTTCGCTTTCCAATTGCAGGCGCATTGATCGGCAGCTGTTAAATTGAATAACAGGTTAATATAGACCCTACTTCTAACAACACGTACAAACGTCTCTCAAGTCTAAAACCTTGTCTCAGCCAGTTCGATAACGGCAGCGGAAATGCTCACCTTTGATGTTGGTCTGCATGCAGGAAAGTATGGCCAACAGTGGGCTGGAGTCCGAGTACCGTGTATAAAGAAGCGTCAGCTGCGACAAAACGTAGAAATAAGATCATGTGTTTTCGGAAATAGAGTGTTTATTCATTCTCAGCGATCGTCAGCCTGCGTGCCTGAGGTGTCACTGTCTGCGTAATCACTTTATTTTCCCAAATATAAACAACCGTCTACTTTATTCTCGTACGCCAATGATTAATTAAAGACAAGCCGCTTCGAATAAAAAACCTGACAACGTTGTAACCAAAGGAAATTAATTAATCGAAGCTGCAGTCTAGACATTTTTTTTTTCATATAAAATTTTCATGAAACAAAAACAAATGGCCACGGTACTAACGGTGTTGTGAAAAGAGTACAGCGACCGTTGCCTGCTGCTAAGAATTTCTCGCATAGCGCTAGTCCACATTTCTTTCCCTCCTGCTATGGCCATTCTGCCGCTCTCGGATAGCCTTCTTTCACGATTGTCATCTTTGAGAGCCTTTGTTTCGCACCACTCACACACGGGAAGTTCTTCGGCCCTCGTCGTACCCTCCTTCCATGGCTCCTACCCTCGCCAGTGTTCCTAGAGTTGCCACCTTTCGGTGGTGCCATATTATACTCTCCCCACAACCTTCAGAACACTGAGCCATCCTTTCCCTTTTACACTTTCTTAAACTTCCTTCTTCCCTAAATGTCGGGAGGGGATTTTTATTACCCTTCTGCCATCTGGTATCCACGGCAGTTGCATGCTGGGGCTGCTTGGCTCCGCCACGACGTACCACAGGTGGTGGGCGGCCGGTTTCGCCAACTATGCAGACTACTACGCCAACGACGACATCAACGAAGCGCTGTGTCTAGTAACGGGCGCTTCACAGCCTCGTTCTAAAGAGCGAGAGATTTGGCCCCAGTGTGCTGTGTGTTTAGGCCTCCGAACACTCACCATCGGCATTTTCGATCCTACGCTGGTTGCGTGGGCACTTACATTCGGATTGACGAGGACGCCCGATCCAGGGAGACCGGCTCTACCGGCAATTTCCATGGCAACGAAGAACCGGCATCCCCCTGGTGAATGGAGGTGCGCAAGAATTTAGGGAGCACATTAGGCACCAGATTTTTACTTCCTCTACGAAAAAAGCAAAAAAAAAAATTTGTACTCTAAGCTGTCCACGATTGTTTTCTCTGAGAATAGTTAAGCGATAGGCACACAAGATAATTGATTTCGGCCGCGCCGGGGTGGTGCAGTGGTAAGACGCCCGACTACTGTCCGGAATACCCGGGCTCGAACCTAACCTCGGCGGCTGCGTTTAGATGGAGGCCAAACGAAGAGGCGTCCGTGTGCTGTGCGATGTCAGCGCACGTTAAAGATCCCCAGGTGGTCTAAATTACTCCGTAGCCCTCCACCACGGCGTCTCTCATAGCCGCAGTCGCTTTGGGACGTTAGACCCCACAATTCATACCAAACCTAATTGATTTCGATGTTGCCAGTCTAAATGCTACAGCCGTGACTGCATTCAAAGAACGTTTTTTGCTGTTTGTGACACATATTTCAAGGCAATCAGAATGCTCATTTGAGGAGCATTCGGCAGATATACATTCAGGAGGAAACGGATAACTGCACAAATTTCAATAAGAATTTGGTAAAACATTTGCGCGGCCGGGAAATGGGACTGCAAGATGTTCGATAGTTCATGTCAGCCAAATACTTTACAAGAGACTACAGGCGCACGAGACAGGGAAAAAATGTATATCGTGGGAATGAGACTAGCAAGCCGCAGCTGGCTTCACTAGAAGGGGTCCGATTTGTAAGATGCACAGAAAATCTCTTTTTACAGTATGCCTTTTTAGGCTGGAGATGATGTACAAAAATGCTGACAGTTCCTCAACTTTGCCGTCATCCCAAGATACTCCTTTTCACTAGGTTATTACCAAAAAAATACTTCTGGCAAGTTTCTGGATCTTTGATAACTAACAGGGTGGTGTGATTTCGTGTGGAAGAAAGCTCATGAAGTAAGAAGAGAGATGATTCTCTCTGCCATGAGAGCAGAATAACGATTTACATATATAGGGCACTTAATATTTCGACGAATTCGAGGAAAGTGTTTATGAACATAAATCCTTCATATATATTTAGCTGCACCATAGTAACACGTACACGCATGATATTTTATTGCAGCCGTTTGTACCCGCTCTGAGCACAAAAAAAGCTTCAGAAACAAACATTTTGCAGCCATTCGAAGCTCAGACCATTTATATTATGCTTGCCCAACTTACAATATTTAAAAGATTGCAAGATTAGTAACGCCATAATCAGGAACCTGAGCACCAGTCATCTGAACGACCTAGTAGAGTACAAGAAAGAACAATCTGCCTTTTACACAAAATGTGGCGCCCTCTGGGAGTAGTTGAAAATTCGTCTGCTACTGGTTGAAAACGTCGTTGGCGCCAGCGAAATGACGATCGCTACAGATATAGCAAAGGCATATGATAACATCCTTCACTCAGCCATTCTTGCCTCCTTACAAACTCTTGGTCTTCCTCACAGGTTTCTCCTCACCATTCACGCCTTTCTAACAAATAGAACATTCAGTGTGCGTGTCCATGGAAAGCCCTTTGGTCACTTCCCCTCAAACAGAGGAGTGCCCCAGGGCTCCGTTCTCGCCCCTACTTTATTTAATGTGGCCTTCATTCCACTTATTCGAGCTCTAGAGGCCATCCCTTCTATACGCGTGCTTGCGTATGCCGATGATATAACCTTATGGTGCTGTCACCCAGATACGTCTGTCCATCAGGCGGCCCTCCAGCATGCGCTGGATGTATTGACGTTTCGCCTCCCTCCTTTGGGCCTAACTCTATCGCATACAAAATCCTGTTTCATTCGAATTGGAAATAAAGCTGGCTTACGGAAAGCTCCCACTATAAATTTTATGATAGATAATACCCCAATTCCTCAGGTACAAACCGTTCGCATTCTTGGTCTTCTTCTACATTCCTCTGGAACTGGCACCCCGTGGCTGACAGCCATCCGTAAGACCGCTCACGCTACTTTAGGTCTCATTCGTCGCATAGCTATGCGCTCTGGCGGAGCGCGTGCTCACACAGCCCGCCAGCTTGTTCGCTCTGTCCTCCAACCACGTATAATATACCAGGCACAGTTTCAACGTCTCACCCGCAGACAGTGGGACTCCCTTGAGGCCATAAATCGTGAGGCTATGCATGCAATAACGTACCTTCCCCGCCTAACACCCATACCAGTACTTCAGGAGTATGCCCAGCTAAATACGCTCACTGAACTCCTTGATCAGCGGATGGCAAACAGAGCTCGCAAACAGTCTTTACAACTACATCATTTAAAGACACTACCTCCATGGTCGTACTGCCAGCTCACGGACAATCGCCCCACTGCTTCCCCGTCGGTATCATCCGCACATCTGCCTGAAGGGTGCATATTATATACCGATGCATCACATACTGCAGAGCGAGGAGTTACTGCTGTGTATAGTCCCTCTCATCCGCATCTCAACACTCACGTGACATATACCGCGGATACGTGCACCCCTCTGGCACTGGAACTTCAAGCAATTTACAATGCTATACATTCCCTTCCACCAGTTCCTACATTCAATGCAGTCCATCTTTACACAGACTCTCTCACTGCCCTTAAACAGATTAAGGCCGTTCGACGCACATTCCAAATAACACAGTCAATACATTTGCTATGTTCAAAGTACCCATGTCCTATTCGCATACACTGGATTCGCGGCCATGCTCGCGATCCACATAACATACAAGCAGATGCTATGACGCATATAAACACATCAGACGATCCACCCCCTTCCCCTCTTCCCCCAGATCCGTTCCTGTCCCACGTTTCCGATTCCCAAGTTCTGCGCCAGCGAACACGCGCTCTCATTCCTCCGTGTTCGCACCCTCTCCCCGGTAGTCTTACTCGGCAGGAGGAGGTGACAGTGCGCCGGATCCGGGCAGGGGCGGCTCTGACCCCATCTGTTCGACATCGATGGCGGGAAAAAGACCTACCAGTGACTGACAGGTGCCCTCACTGTGAGACTCCACCTGACGTCTGCGATGTGCGCCACTTGTTGTGGACGTGTCCATCAACAACGCACATTAGGCAACGGATAATCATGAAGGTGGGCCTGCGGTGGAATCGCGATAGTGATTATGAGAAATGGACAATGGACAATCGCTATACTGCCAACCTTCTCGTATACATAAGCACAACTGGACTGCACTCCTTCTTTTAACTTTCTATCTCCTGCATCCCATTCCCCCTTTCTCAACTTATGCCTTGTGGCAAACTCTTCGAAAAAAAAATGACGATGTGTGTTTTTGACAGCTAGCGCCATCTATCGCATACGCCTGTCACGAATATTAACTACACATGGCCTCCAAGATCAGCTACGGCTGCGCTGATCACGGAGGCCCAGAACTGCGCATGAGAAGCTGGAGTTGGTGGTTAGTTTTCAACCAGCGGACAGACGCGCATGCGCAGAGCGGCCTTGTGAAAAAGGCGGATTATGTTATAAGCAGGTCTTGTCAGCTTAGAAACACGCAGACACCATTGTTGTAAAAAGGGTTGGAATAGCAGCGTTCATATAGTCTACACAGGACTGTGTTAATGCAGGAATATGGCAGAGGCCTTCGCCGCCAGTGGGTATAATCCAGCTGATGAGGACGATGCTGATGATATAATCTCCATCCGAACACCTGAAATATTACCTCCGAAACTGTGAGGAAGTAGAGTCCGGCTTAAGTGTTGTCGCCAGCTAAAGATGGTTTGGTTGGTTTGTGGGCTTTAACGTCCCAAAGCGAATAAGGCTATGAGGGACGCCGTAGTGGAGGACTTTGGAAATTTCGACCACCTGTGGTTTTTTAACGTGCACTGACATCGCACAGCGCACTGATGCCACTCCGTTTTGCCTCCATTGAAACGCAGCCGCCGAGGCGGAGATTCGATCCCGCGTCCTTGGGCACAGTGGTCGAGCGCCTTAAACGCTGCGCCACCCCGACGGGGCAGTTTATTTAAGGTAATAAACTGTACTGAACTGTTTATCATAGACAAAACGACTTAATGCTTTAATGCAGTCCTACAATCTGGGCTTCGAAAGGTAATCTTGCATGGAAGATGAATTGCTCCGCATAAACGAAATCATAAACATCACCAAAACAAGGCGACCATTTGCTCCTGTCTGAACTGCGGAAGAAAATCAGTTGCATTCCATCGTTCTCGTCGTATCGCACACCCGCCATGGTGATATCCGGTTGCCTTACGAACCAATACTTAAAGAAAGCTCACCGCGAAGTTTTCTTGTGCCTACAGTGCTATTCAACATAACCACAATAAACATAGCACAAAAGCTCTTAACCCAGATGAATGTAACCTTAGGCTTCTATGCGGAGTAAGCGTGTGGGCTACGCAGGGTTCCTGGCGCAGAAGCAAGTTCTACAAGGAGCTAATAACCTAGTCGATAAATTCCGCGCTGAGAGCGGTCTTCAATGCTTCGCAAGAAGATCCGATCTTCGCATACTACAGAAGAACAATTATAAGACACATATGAAAACTACAATATACTTGGGATCGATCGAAGGCCGTAAAATTGAAGAAAACGACACGATAAAAGTTTTCGGGCTGTGATTGGAGGGGGAGATAGAGATCTGATTGTGAGACTAAGTCTCTCAAATCATCGGTTTATGAACTTTTCCAAGAATTCCTAGGACTTTGGAAAGTGCAAGACATCCGCCCATTCTAAACTGCAGCCGGAGAAAGGAATCCATACAGGCTTTCTTAACAAAATATTACATTGTTGATATAAGGAGAACTAAAACCATCCTAAGGGCGCCTATAAACGGCTCTAAACTTTCAATCAACAGTATCAACACGATGTCTTTGGGCACTAAATAGTCCATTAAACCTTGTTCTTAATTTCGGCTAGAATATCATTACTTGAGTTATTTCGATTAACCACTAAACACTTCCTACTAACGTTACAACAACAGGATTTTCTTCCTTAACTCAGAGTTTTCCTCAACTTGGAACATTTTCGTCAGCACTCACTTCAATTCCGTAAGTGAGCACTGGTAAGATGCAGCTGGTAGGAGCGCGCACCTGACACCAGACAGAGATAAAGAACGAAACACCCCAAGCGCTGACTCGCAACTTAAGTCAAATGAACAAAACAAACGAATAAATAAGGTAGCCGCCGGCATAGGTGACATCCACGTGAAAGCAAGCACTTGCATCATCACAAAGATCATATATTGCCATTAGGTGTGGATTGCACCGGGGAGTACAACTGATGGAGCTCCCGATCTAACAGCGAAACCGATAGACTCCCCTCTGTAATGCTTTGCCCTGAGGATATAATAAATAAATAAAAAAAATGAATCATGTTAGAAAGTATTCCACCTCTTCTGCTTGCTTTCGATAAAACGGTCTATACGCAGGGGGGTTCTTTTGCTACAACATGCTACATCAAAATCTTTTTGTCTACATAAAGAACTTACCTACTTGAATGTTCGTTCCAGAATACCTTATAAGACGGTGCACGATCGCCGTATCGGCGCACCAGCAGTGCGACAGAGCCCTCCCCTCCTACGGCATACCCCGCCGGCTTGGCGCAGTGGTTACGGCGCTCGACTATTGTTCCCAAGGACGCGGGATCGAATTGCGGCCTCGGCGGCCGCTTTTCGATGGAGGCGAAAAGCGAGGCGCCCGTGTGCTGTGCGATGTCAGTGCACGTTAAAGAATTCCAGGTGGCCGAAATTTCCGGAGACCTCCCCTACGGCGTCTCTCATAGCCTGAGTCACTTTGGGACATTAAACCCCAGAAATCAAATCAAATCAAAGGTCCAAACACTCGGCATCAGCTCCACCACCAGGATCCCCTTTTCCCCAGACGCGGCAAAGCCACGCGCGGCTAAGCGTGGGTTCTCGGCATGATAATGTATCATATTCGATATTTTTTCATAATGAATAAGGTGGAAATGGCACCATATTTCTAAATCGAAACGGTTTCTGTGTGTACTAATGTTCACCAACACTACTCTTTAAAACGGAGATGTCATAATCGATTTCAATGCGGCAATTCTCATACCGACAGTTGAGCCAAAAACTACCGCTCTCTGTTTAAACCTGTTGCCATAGGGACGGAAGAATGACGAACAATGACATAGACGGCTCTGGTCTAAATTTTGCTTACCTTCGACGGTTATCCCACGGTAGCCCTGTTATTGGGATAAGGCTGTCAACGGCCGGACATGCGTCCAGAAACGCAAGTTTTCTAAGTCGTGCAAGGAAATATCGCAGTACATTCGGCGGCAGTACTGCTCTCAATACTGCTTCGTCCTGTAATAAGAGAGGGGAAATTTCGATTGATCAAGTATCTTGTGAAAATAGATCGATATCCCCACAGATACACGCTAGCGTTAATAAAAGCTTCACGTAGTGACAATGTCCGAGATACGCATGCTAGGGGCTGTGAAGGCAAGGCTTTTAAGGACAAAGGTCGGTAGTAAAGGTTTTTGCTATAAACCATTAAAGCTAGGACAGCGTATATACGATCTAAAATGCTGTTACCTTGTAGGCGCGCATGCCCATGATGTGTGTGGGCGAAAAGTTATAAATTTGACCGAAAGTTCATTTGAAAGTAAACCAGGTCCTGCAGATTGGACAGCATTCCTGAAAAATAAGGGGCTTCAAATTTCAGACCCACTTTCTACGAACTATTTTAAGAAGCCCGTGCTCTGAGTAATAGCTAACCATTGGCTAATGTTCAAATCTCACTAAGAACAAGATTGCGACAAGCACCGTGTCTATTGGCAATGTGTTTTTTTATATTTATATGGACTATGCAAGCTTTCCTACTGGCACTCGACCCTCGGACTCTCGGACCCGACCCGGTACTCGGAGCATTCATTTCCGATAATGCCCATAGATAACAATCACGCTGTTACTTAAGAAAAGTAATGTGAGGGGACCCCGTTATTACAGCAATAATTTAGTTAAGAGACTGATTACTCATCACTGTCTAAAACAGCGCAGCTACACGCCTCAAAGTAAAGCTTCACGGCTTTGCAGAACCTGTGTGCATAAACCTAGGGCCATGTTCCTCCTTTTCTGGGCAGTAGCTGCACTAACCGAGAAAACAGGGAACACTAGCAGATCAACAGCATCGTGAGGGTGAAGTGATCAATGACTAAATGGAAATGGTTTTCTGTAGCGTTTTAGGTTGATTTGCAGTAGGAGAGCAGCTAAGATTATTTAAAACCTACGCATTACCCATAAGGATACCACACGAAATGCAATAAGAGTGTAACATGGCGCTTTTGAACGTTGTGTTTTTCACACAAGTTCAGGTATATAAACAAACAAGATGCCAAACAATAGATGCACTCAGAAATTGGGCATAAAATTGTTTTGTGGGAAAGGCTTCGTGCGAACCACAAGTGCCAAGTACATAGACGAGCACGCAGGTCAGTCTAGTATCATGGTCCAGCAGCTTCCTACACCAAAGTTCGCATTCCGTCGTAACCACGTGCCTAGGAATGAGAATAAGTCCCACAAACACTAAAATTAAGACCGCACGTACAAACTCCTCTCAAAACCCCGAGGGCCCTCGCGTGTCACGTGATGGTCAGCGTGCATTAATTACGAGTGACTGCTGCAAAGCGCACCATTTCATCCGTCCACTGCACGTGCAACATGCCTACTAGCTTTTTTTGACCACTCGGCGCAGTGCGCGAGCATGCTCAGTATTCAGGATTTTCTGCAGCTATATTGTTGTTGTTGTTGTTGTTGTTGTAGAGGTTACAAGAAGGAGGGAAAATGTTTGCCGATCACGGTATCTGCTATCTGATATCTGAAGCAGCTGAACTGAGACGGCGGAAATAAAGGGATAGGGGTAGAAGAAATCCAAGAGGTGAGCGATAGGGAGAATTAGGACAGGGTATGTAAAAAGAGAAAGTAATATATAGACACTGTGGCATTATATACAGTAATTTGCTTGAGGCCCATCTGAATTTTTTTTCTTCACTGAGCACTCAGCAATTCGGGCAGGCCTCCGCAATAGCTCTGCGTCCATGTAAGTGTTTACAACGCACGCACGTGCACACTGTACATAAAACACTGACAGCCGACTTGAGGCGATCGGCCATTATCGTCCGGAATAGCACACGCTGAGCATTCGGTCACAGCACGCACTATCTGGTGAGATGAATTAGGCGGGTCGTCAAGTCCGCCTGTTCGATGTATACACACAGAGTGATTTGTGTTCGAAAGGCCGCGCCACAGCCGTCACACATGTCACTGGTGGCAAGTCCGTGGCTCATCCGTCGTGTGAGGTTTTTCTGTGCGCCACCACAGCACGCGTTCGTCAGCGAATGAATCGAATGAAGCGAGATGAATTATAAACAAAATAAAACAGGTCTATTATTATGTGCGACCCTTTGGAAGCGCAAGGCGACGAGCGCAGGCGAAAACAAGATGAGGATCTGTGCTTAATTGTGGTGATGTGAAGTGGTTGTATCACGTGCCATAACTCCATGACGCCAGCTAACGAGACTGCTCAAGCAGCACAGTCATGAGATTCACCCAGTGAAGTTCACGGTGAATTCCCATGAGGGGCCGTCCTGAGAAAAAAACGGACGCTCACAGGGATCACGAACACACAAGCAAAGTATAAGCTTTCGCTGGCGCCGCGTAATATTTCGCTTTCCCGGTCATGAATAGCGCACTGCCGACTTCTCAGAAGAATAGAAGACGACGTGCTGTCTCATTGAAAACGCCGCATAATGAAGCAACTAGCATGCACAGGCGACAGAAAAAGGTGAACTCTGGTGCCCTAATTTCTTCTTTACATGCTTCTTCCTAGATAGTACAACACAATAACGATTGAGTAGTGCGTGATGCAGTAATAAACTGCTCTAAAATTTCTGTTTGCACACAGATACATGCCCGACAGCAAGAATTTTCAGCTACGGAGCGCTTAGATGCCGCATTGCTATTATTTCTATGACGATAGTGCATGTTTGAGTATAGAATGCAGACCTCTATGTCGAGAATTTTACTTCCCGTTTTATAAGGTGAAATTTTGTAAACTCTGTAAATATTTTCACACTGCCTTCTCATTGGGTACAATCAAGCAATGAAGTCGAAGTAAAATTTAGGATTTTGATACTCTGCGTAGGAAAGGCCGGACGCTGATCTGCGCATCGGATGTAGATAGGTATATTAAAACCCTTGTGTATATGAGACACACATTGCGGCCAGGTGCTCATTGCGAATTCATAAATGTCAGGGTGAATTGGTTAAATTACGTAGTGTTTTTGTGCTCGCAAGCTCAACACGGGCATGCACTACATAGATACAGCTTCAGGAATGCATCTTTACTTTGCGTATAGAACACTTATAGAAAGTGCATTCGTAAGGAATGGGTCATTATGCATTGAATCATAAAATTCCCAGAAAAAAAAAAACATTTTGGGCTTGGCCTTATGCAGCGGAGGTCAAGTGCTGACGGCAGGTATTTGCAATGCTAAGGTTTAAAATATGATCTACCTACGGTCACTCCCTCCCGTCCTGACCCTTTATTAAGGAGGAGGTGTGGCTTTCGGTGGCGTGATTTCCATCCACATGACGAATGCTCTTTTGCAGGCGACGGCTTCAGGGAGTCGGGCTGCATCACTGACCTCACCAACGATTTAGCAGAACGAAGAAGAAAGCTGGCCAGCCATGGCGATGCAGTATTTAGGGCGCTTAGCTACTGTGCTCAAGGATGCGAAGTCGAATCACGGCCGCTGCGGCCCTTTTTCGATGGAGGCCCTAAGCAAGGCGCCCGTGTGCTATACGATGTCAGTCCGCGTGGAAGAACCCCAGGTGGTCGAAATTAACGGAGCCCTCCACTTCAGCGTTTCTCATATCCTGAGTCGCTTTGGGACGTTAAATCCCGTAAACAGACCAAACCAAGAAAGCTGAACACGTAGATGCTAATGAAGGATTGTTAGATGCGCAACCACACAGACCTCAAGATCGTATACCAGATCTACGCCACCCGGTTCTAGGCCGCTTATTCCGATCAGCTTTTTTAGCTGATTAATGCGCTAAGCCAGTATGGTTAGCTGTACTAAATGATTTCCTAATATTAATGACAACGGTGGTGTGTTAACAGCTCTGCTTTTCGCAAAAAGAGGATTGTGCCATAGAGTTAGAAAAAAATGTTAAAGCCGATACAAAGTTGATCTGCTGGTTTTGATAGGCCAATATTAAGGACACAGATGCACTTACCAGGTCGAAAACGGCCAAAATATTTTAACTTATTTTGATAGCTGTCAAATAGCTTGAAATATGTGTGGGATCATAGAATACGACTATAATACTGCTAACTGCACGCAGGTGTCGTGCCGCTGAATGCATTCAAGATTCTTCATACGGTCCGATTGTGGAAGAGAGACATGCTCTGTGTGTGTGCGCGAACTCAATGTCGTGACAGAAATGACTGCGAAAAGCGTTCGCGCACCAGTAAGAATTGTGAATTTGTGAATTTGATTCTGTAAAAGACAACGTGAACCCGTGTACCATATGCTATGTTCTTTTACCTTCAGAGATAACAGGATACTCCTAAGGGACACAATGACTTAAAAAGGTTAGGGGGTCCCTTAGATCTCTCTTATGAGGACAATGATGAAAGCCTACCCTTCCTATGCTTTGCCTCCCATCGTTAGCCTCTTGTCGACATTTGTTGCAGTGCTACACATAATTATAATTGGTTTACAGGAAAGGAAAGGCGCAGTATCTATCACACTTTCTCCGGCAAGTGTGAGTTTGGACGGCACACCATCGCTCCTGTCGCGTCGCGTTCCTTGGAGCGCGTTCAGGTGTGGCATTGCAGATGGCAGGGATGCATCCCGCCTCGGCCAATCAGAACGCTGCAAAAGCGGGACACACCTTGTCCACGACCGCAGGAGCCATTAAAGGAATAAACAAGCGCGTAAGTATGATCTGAAAACGGGAGCGTGAAAATATCTGGGTCACATGCTGCTAAGATCGGAGTACATAGGTTACATCCGATTGCTGGAGTGTCCTATTTTAGACATTCACGGAACAAGTTGTAATTCAGTAGCGCTGCATCTTTCGTTTCGGTTTTCCCAGCAAACGAATATATGTTGTATTGCCGAAATAACAAACAAGAGGGTCACAACGAAGCCTCCTGCGTCTCTTAGAAACGAAAACTGTCTGCATTTCACTGGAATGATCGCATTTGCAATGTTATCTGACCGCTCTCCACCGTTAACACCAAGCCCACCGAGAGAACAGGTTTCAGACAAGTCATTCACTACAGTCAACGCATCTTCCTGAACAAGGCGCAAATGGTCACCACTGGCCTCCGTTTGGCTCGCCAAATATCAAGCTCTCTTTCGTCGTGAACGTGTTATTCGTACTGCATTCTTTCCGGTGACAGCACATCGCAATCGCCTCAATCGCTCTTAAAGACCTGCCTGATTGCATGAAAGACATTTCGAGGTACGCCTTCAACTATTTGCTAGACTCGACAGCTGCTTCTACCACAAAGAAAAACCCACCCGCCTTGTTAACAAATGTCGGATATGCACGGAACAGGGATTATAAGTGCGTCTGCATTGGTTTAAATGTCAAGCAAACCTAATGACTATCTATCCTTTCAAGTGTTTTTATTTGCATTAAAGATAATCGCCATTAAAAACGAGCCATACATTTTGAATTGCATCCCCTCAAACTAAGCATCTGAACGCAGGCACACGCGTGAACTTACCGCTGATGCATTGCAAGCGTGTGTATTCGGGTGCTTGGTTTTCGTTTTTCTCCCTCAGATTTTTTGGGCAGGTACCGCTTCAAAAGAAGTGCCGACTCTGCAAAGCCAACAAACATACTTTTGAACCTAGAGTATCAAACAAAATTAAACTGTTTATACTCTTCATAACCAAGGTCATTCATTAAACTTCATGTAAAAAAGAGAAAAATATAACACTGCGCATATAAGACTACGAGTCACCGTAAGACACACGTACAGAAATAATCGGTAACAGGGATATTCGTTGAAGATTCAGTAGACTAAGCCGCAAATGCGGGCCAGAAAGAGTTTGGCAAAAGAGTGTTCGCCACACGCTAGAGGTGCTTTTATTTCTTGTAACAATAGACATGTATAAAAGATACCCTCTTCGCTGTTTCTGTTCCTTTCTTCAGCTGAATCGCTAAAATTAAAAAGTCACTCGCTAACAAAATAATAAGTCGTTATGTGCGTTCGGATGGGAAGGAAAAAAGAACGGCTTCCGTGTATTTCGTGGACAGAAATAGTTGGCTCACATATTTATTCACGAACTTCGTAATCGTCAGCGTATTAACTGGCTTTGTGTTCAGATTTCATTGTCCATACGTTCGCCTGTTCGTGCAAGGAGTTGAACGTTTACAGTATAGTCATACAAGTTTGTTGTGGCTGTAGATTTTAAGTTTTAGTTTCCCTTCACTGAGCACTTACCGACGTTCAGCATTTTATGTACGTTGTTCCTGCCTCATCTTCACCATAACTGCAAATAATAATTCGCGACATTTCAAACATTTGCGAATGTTTTTCGTAATATATTCGAAAATCATCATGCTTGAATCATGTTTGCATTTCGCCATCAGAAGTTGGAACTTTTTCAATTTAGTACCGAACAACAATTTATTTGGAAATGCACTTGTCGACGATATTCTTAAAGGTGCGCACTACGCAGCTGTCTGTGGTACGAAATTATTCAGATTTAGATATTTACAGGTGATTCGCAGCTTTCACGTCGCCTCTGCATGATGGTGTCTTAGGCTGTGTTAGCTGCTTATCAATAGTGACACCTTTTTAGTGCCATTTGTAAAAGTCATGATTAAAAAGCTTTGCTTTGTCTCTCGGGATTTTCGTATCTGATATTATTATCAATTTTCTAAGAGTGTTTCTCCCAGGAAACCTCCTCAGTATTCAGATGCGGAAACCTCCTCATGGTATTCAGATGCGTGGCATATCTACCCGCCCTTATGGCTCACTCAAGGTTCCTAGGATCATGAACATGGGTTAAAACCGAACATCGTGACCATGTTTCAGTGGATGCGAACCGCCCATTCCGTCTGTCCATTTCGCCATGCCAGTGTATATTACAGAAACCTGGTGGCGAAAAACATCAGAAAGGTACAACCACAGCCTCAATGCACATTCCACTATAGTTTTGGTAGCTGCGAAGTATCTCAAAATCGTTCTGAAAAATCCTTATTTCCAAAAAGTGAATGACAGAGCGAGAATTCCAAGAGTGCGCTAACCTGTGCAATCACCTCTGACAAATAAAAATGTGCTAATACCGCAAAAACACAGAATGACCTTTATTAACGTATTCATCAATATGCGAGTTTTACTGAGTAGTGAACCACTATGAAGACCCGGTTTTCGTTATGAAACTTCGGTCTTATAACAAAGCGGAATACCTCGATTTCTGAAACAAAGTATGCGAAATTGACATACCAAGGAATTCTCAAGTGCGTTTTTTTCTGGGAGGCTTTTATGAACGTAGAATTTCCCCATATCGCTATATTGAGCTATATCAATCAACACGCCCGGAAACATCCTCTCGGTACACTTATAGATTGGTGCTTTTAATGTTCTTTTCTATCAGCAGAAAAGTTTCCCTATTGAGGGTATACTGGAGCAAACTACTCGAAGGCAGAGATAAGCAGTCTTTGAGATATAAACGTTTATCTGCATTGGAAGCCTCTCGCCATTCCTGCAATATTTTTATAGCATCATCTTGAAATATAGCACAGCGTACTCATAAGAAAGAAGGCTTGGTCTGCATTTCGACGGTTACTGTTCCTACACTTCTGTTACGAAAAAAACATTTTCCCAAATATCCTATGAGTCACAATAATCTCACACAAATCTCTCATACTAAACTCGTACTAAACTCATACAAATCTCATACATTCTCATATAT
Source organism: Amblyomma maculatum (assembly GCF_055883805.1). Taxonomy (NCBI): domain Eukaryota; kingdom Metazoa; phylum Arthropoda; class Arachnida; order Ixodida; family Ixodidae; genus Amblyomma; species Amblyomma maculatum. The sequence continues at coordinate 107,195,430 of NC_139348.1, read as the reverse complement.
TTCTTATAGGTTGAATGATATTTGTATGAGATGAGATTTATACGAGTTTTGTATGAGTTTAGTATGGATAATCTGTATGAGGTTATTGCGACTCATATGGCTTTTTCACTAGGAGAACTGTATTCATCTGATTTTGAGCAATAAAGTAAGCAAAGTATTTATCCGAGCATCCAGTTCCTTCTACGCTGTGGCTCCCTGTAGGTGCTGCAAGTTATGCTAAGAAATTAAAGTTAAACAGTTCATTTTTATTACCAAATAATTTTATCGCGCACTTTTCATCCTGTAGGAAAGCTCCTGTGTAGTGTGGGTCTGGTGCCGAATGCGCCCCCATCGGCCATGCGAACTCAGCACCAAAGGATGCCGCACACTGCCGAAAGCGCCCTGGAATTCCATATAAATGAGTAATAAGCTGAAGTATTTATTTCAATAAGATCGCAGTTTTGATTCGGGGGCGTTGAATGCTTAGATTCCGCCTCACTGTCGGTGAAATGCGCCGAGTGAAGGTATGCCTAACCTGCTATATAGGAGATAAATTCTGCCATACGGAAGGCAGGCGTCCCGACTTAGAGGGAACTGAATGCGTCATGGGCGACACAAGCCAAGAGTGTCCCGTGTGCCTCCGGGAGTTTTGCAAGTGCTGTACTTTCAAAGCTTTCATTCGGCGGAAATGGTGGCGGCAGCACTGGTACATAAACTCGGAATACTATATGACCGTTATACGGGTTCAACGTTGATGAACCAAATGTGCTGGGGGTGACACAGCGTTGCATCTAAGACAACCCGCGTACCGTCGGAAGTTGGATACACCGGGAAAGCTGTACCAGGGCGAAAGTGGGTTAGATGTCCGTGCCACTTTCCGGAGAGCATCCGGTGTATTCAAGTCTCTGCATATTTCTTCAAAGGTAAGGATTAGTGGTCTGACAGCTTGAGATTTGCTGTTGCTGAATAGTGTTTTGGATGGGGCTGTTGTAATGCTAGGGGCACTTTGGACTATACCTTCTATAGTGCGATGACGAGTAAGCCCTTGTAGCGCCGGGGTCCGAAGCCCTCCATTACAGGAACTCTCTCCGTTTCCCTCTCTATCACTAACACCTTCCTCGTTTTCCTTGCGGCTCGTTTCAGGTGTCCGCGGAGGCTTGTGACAGATAAAGCGCCTTTTCTTCCATGTAAACAAATTTGAAACGCCGTTGATGCCTGCTGTACTGCTTCTGCTTCAATATGCTGCATGGTGCGGCGTTTGAGGACGGGCTAAATGAAAGGCTCCGCACAGATGCCTGGATTGGACGCCCGGCGAGAACAGCTTCGTATATGCACTAATTGCCTGCTGGTATTATGAACAGTAGTGACGTCACCGTATGATGGCGTCATATTGAGTCAATACACGACTATTTAGTCATGCCTAATGACTAATTAGTACTAGTTATTTAGGTACTGGTTAGCGACTAAATGTCATAAAACTAGTAACGGACGGACGGACGGACACGATCATGGCCGCGAGCATGAGCAAATAAAGGCTATCGCCTTAGAAAACACAGCCAACGGGAATGCCAACGCCTCGCTGTGGTGTCTTGGTGGTTATGGCGCTCGACACTGATCTCGAGTGTCCAGGTTTGGAAAGACTTCCATTTGCTGTGCGATGTCCACAGTATTTCGGTTCTCTGCCTACCCTTTCTTTCTTCCTCCACAGCTGGCCATGTGGCTCGCCTTCTGGAGCCGTCACCTTCAAAATTCCCTCGACATGTTCTAGTCTTATCGATCTGGCTGTGGTGTCATTGATGTTCGCAGACACCCATGAAGGCGTTAAACCACAGCAAACACTCTCTGACTATGCCTAATCGAGCTTCCGGTCTGTTAACTCGGTTATCTCTGAGTCTAACCTGCCATAGCGACACACCATAACCAAGCATAACAGAGCCTCCATTTCTCTAACCAGGCTTGGCTGAGCTAAGTCGCAGCCAGTTTTAAGGTAGGGTGAAGAATAGCTGCGACAATGAAGGGTTGTGGAATAATTGCGAGCATCTGGTGACTTTAATGTCGGTACATATCGCGCAGCAGAAACGCCTTTACAATTCTCCTCCATCGAAAACATCCAGGGCGAAGCATTGTATTGTGGGCTGCCTTTTCGGCGCAGTGATAATTTATCTCTGGCAGCACGAATTAAGCTTCCCTCCAAAACTACAGGATCCACATCCAGAGGCATCTAGTCGGTTCATATCACGGTTGACGAGGCAGCTTCCGCATAATGCCACGTTCGTTGTGTTGTGTTGTGTTGGGTTTTATGGCGCATAAGCAACTAAGGCTATCATGCGCCAAGAGCAAGGTTAATGTATGTTTTGGTTGCAAAAGAGGAAATGGATATGCTAAATCTATAGTTTACTTAAAAAGTTTCCTTCTTCTAGGAAACTGAGAACAGATGCTAGGTTTACAAGTGCTCTTTCTCCTAAAAGCAAGGTGGGATGGAATGGGACGATATGATTGTAAAATATAGTAAAATGTTTTCTCCGTAGTGCCTCAAGTTTTGAGCATGTAATTAGAATGTGGTTTACAGTGAGTATCTCGTCGCATTCTTCACAGGTCGGTTTGTTATGTTTCATTAGCAGAAAGTTATGTGTAAGATGTGTATGTCCAATACGAAGACGGCATACTATCACTTCCATAAAACGTTGTTGATCTTTGCTCGATTTCCATTCTCCCAGTGCAGGCTTTATGAGACGCAACTTATTATTTTCTTGGTTGTTCCATCTGGACTGCCATTTATTCATCTGTTTATGTTTTATTAATTTCAAGCAATCACTATGTGGTATGTTTACTTTCTGAATCAATTTGTTGTGGGCAAGTGCAGCACATTTGTCTGCTCTTTCATTGCCGTCAATGCCTACGTGACTAGGGACCCAACAGAACACTATGTTATGTCCTTGTGTCGTGATCATTTTTACATTATGTATTATGTCACTGATTAGAGGCATGACAGCATTTCTGTGATTTAAAGCCATCAGTACACTCAACGAATCGGTGTAGATGACACTGTTCCCAATGCCTTCATTCACTATTTTTTCTACAGGTGTCAGGATAGCATAAGATTCAGCTGTAAAAATTGATGCGCACTGAGGAAGTCTAATTATTTGTTCCCAGTTCTCTTCAACTACGGCACAGCCAACATAAGTAGAAGTTTTTGATCCATCTGTATAAAACTCTGTATAATTACTGTACTTTTCTTTTATTGTGCGAAATTCTTGTATTATATGCTCTTTAGGAGTTTGGCTTTTGTTGAAGTGTGTTAGAGTGAGATCACAGACATTTGGAAGTTTGTACCAGGGGGGTAGGGGGCTGTTTTTTGGTGCAGTGTCGGGCAAGGTGTCCAGAATTTCTAGCTCACTGCAAATGTCTTCGAAACGCATTATCAGTGGCCTCGTTGCTTGTGGTGTATTTCAGAAAAATTACTCGTGAGCGGCATGTTGAGACTACCGCCGGTGTCTATTCCTGTAACGCTGTTCGAGACACGTGGTCATGGCGATGGCACATCCGGATAACAGTATTGCAGGCCACCACACCACTCAGCTCGTCAGTCAAGAAGCGCTTCATGAGATGCACGCTATGTTGGACATTTATCCTAGATGAATAAATGAATTTCTTTTATTTCTCAAAGAAAGTGTTAGATTTATGAAAATTTGAACTCCCAAATGACTCCTAAGTAAAAGTTCACGAATGAAGCAGCAGTGGAGCGGCTCTGAATTTCACCATTCTGAGTGTATTTAGCATGCTCTAACGTCGTCCGCACATTGCATAGGACGCTTCCAATTGACTGGCCTTAAATGTTGTTTTAAGGCTCATTACTGGGAAATATCCGAGAACGAACGAAACCCTGTTGGAGGGATCGGCTTATATTCGACCACCTAGGGTTTTTTTTTTTATCTTCACTGACAACGCATAATATATGGACTAGACTTACACTTTAATGAGAACGCAGCCTGCGAAGCCGCGCTCCATCCTACATCGCCCGGCTCTGTAAAGGAGCCCCTTAATTCATGAGCCGCTGAGAAAATATCAGTAATGGCCTCACGTCTCGGTGGACACCTGACCAGAGCCACGGGGGAACTGAGGAACGTTAGATGGTGAGTAGAAAAAAAAAATTGGCTGGGGCTTAGCTTTGGTTAAGCCTGGTAGGTTGAGAAAGCAGCGAGGCGACGCGCCTTCTCTTGAGGAGACTTGGCGACTGACGTGGCAGAGGGTGAACGCGAGTATACACCCCCGGCTCCGCTACCTTATGCTACCTTATTCATAAAGGTAACGTAATCGTTATTACTGAATAAAATAAAAAAACTGAATAAAGGATGATTTGGCGCAAAGCACGGGGAGCGTCCAGATTCACTGAAATCTCTAGTGATCCCTCGTTCAATAAAGTAATGATGATCATGAGCTCAGCGATCATGAGCGAGCTCCATTCGGTCAGAGGAAATATTGACCGCCTGGGGATCCTTAACGTACGCTGACGTCGCACAGCACACGGATGCCTCTTCGTTTCTCCTCCACCGAAACGTAGCCGGCGGCGATCGGGATCGGACCCGGGTACTCGGTCACAGTAGACAGGTCGAAAAAACTCCGTAGCTGTTCTCTACGGCTCCCCTTTCTCTGTCCATTTTCACTTCCACAATCTTCCTTTTCCTTACGGCGCTGTTTATGTGTTCTGCAGAACGACGTGTTAACAGATGCTGCGCCATTCCCTTCCTATGAACCAATTAATATTATTATTACAGGTCATTTGAAGGACAAGTCAGGCATTAGGAACCTCTATGGTGCGGGTTAGGTGCATATGGAGAACCTGTGACAAATACCGTGACTTTCCTCCTTATAAGCAATTCCACCGAAAGTCATTTTCCACTTCTCGTTTGCAACGTTGAAGACAAAATCAGGCTTGTATCGTCGTTGTTCAAGTATGCGCAACAGATACAGCGCATTTCCTTCTAATAAACCATTCATTACAGGTCATTGCCAGCCTGTTTGGACCTTCAGCTCTGTGCTTGGAAATTGCCACTAATTTAATGGTTTCCAAGAAGGAAACGCGAAGTACCTAATAATTTTCACTGCGGGGACCTGAACCGTGCCATAAAGTAAAGGATAAAGGCGTGAAAGAAACGAGAAGGGGAAAAAGAATTGCTGTAGTAGAGGGTTTCGTGGTAATTCGACCACATAGCTGACACAGGACAGCCCACGGACGCCTCTCCATTTCGCCTCCATCGAAACGCAGCAGCCGGCACTCGGGATCAGACACTGGTACTCCAGCACAGTATGCGGGCATCTTAACCACTGAGCCACGACGGTGGTGCATGTGGCATACTCTGCCCCACTTTTGGAGCTAAGCACCACTTCTCTCAAGCAGAGCTGAATGTCAAATCAGGCTTGGAAATGTCCTCTACTGGGAGGCCCGCGGCAACCCCAGCAGGGCGTTTTCAAATCACTTCCGCCGTACTCGCCAGTTATGTCACGTGAATCACCCAGAGACTCGTGAGATACGTGATGCTCGCCACGAAGGGGAGAAGTCCAGCGGCACCTCAGCAGATGCGCACGCCGGTGCGGAGAGAGAAGAGTAGTTTCCGCACTGCGCATACGTGCGCCACCCCGGAGATTTCCCCGAGTGGGGCGGCTGAGGCTGATAGAACAGTATTGATAATAAGAGTGGAGGATTGAGGCAAGTTAGCTAGCGTACGCAGGCCGTGGAACCTTGTGGTGGATGGAACTTGGCTTTACCCAAGCTTATTGAAAGGGATCAGAAAGATTTCTGAGGAGGCTTATGGACGTTTACACCCGGATCAGTAAGTCGAAATTGTCTTTCTCGCCACAAAACGGCAGAAGCGATTCCTGTCATATATAATTTTTATATCAAGTTCGGGTTAGAAAGGCTTAGAAAGGGTTCGGGTTAGAAGCCTGTAGATATCTCCATATCACTTGCTGGTGCCTGGCTAATGCTTTACGGGGTGGTGTGAGTGTTTTTATTGCTTTGTATTGTGCAGCGAGTTTTTGGTATATGAGTGGCTAACCGAAAGATTCTGGTTCCTTATTTTGCGCCACCGCTAGTTCGGCTAATTCTCGAGCGAAGTGGTGAGAAGCCTCATTTCCCGGATTATCCCATGAGCGGAGGTCTATATTAGTTCGATATCTCTCGAAAAGCGAAATGCTTTTATTTATGTGACCAATTTGTGCGTCGATATTGGAAACCATCCCTCTACTAAAGTTGTTGATCGGCAAATTCGAGTCGCTCACGATGTTAGTATGCATCAAATACGTGGAGCATGACAGTGGTTCTACATTGAACGTAGAGGAAATTACATGCGTTCAACGGAACGCTGGTTGTGTTCTATGCAACGCGAGGTCGCCCAAAGCCAATGCTTTCGCACCACATCCTGGTATGCAGTGTTGATCCTAATTTTTATAAATGAGAAGACTCACCTCTACTATGCAGTGTGGGTATACTAGGTTACACACCGCCAGCTTGCCGAAATATTTCAACACATCACAATAACTCATCATTACTATGTTCTTATTAACCGCAATACAGTTTGGTTTACATGAAAGGAAGGGCCCAGTATTTTTCACGCACTCCGTAGACACATGAAACGTGAAGGAAAAAAGGTGGGCTATAGAGAAATAGGGGGGCCATAATGGCGGGGTCCGGAATAATTTAGACCTTCTCGATGATTTTGGCTGGAGAGGCGAACATATCCTCCTCTCCACAGAACAATTATTCTTCCGTCGCCAAATTCCATGGCTAAGGTATCCACTGAGAGTGAGACGTATTAAAAGCTAGAAAGTCACATTTGTTGTGAGGAAGAATGAAACGTTAAAGCGCTTGCTTTGGTTAAGTACATTTAGGTTATCGCAACAGCGCAAAACATCTACGATATATCGACAAGCATTTCGTGTAAAAATTATTGCATTTAGACTCACCCTCTATTGTTTGTGTTTCCTATACACACTTCCTCCGCGAGCCTCTAAATGACTAGGCGGAGGCGATTTAAGTTTGTGAAATTCCAAAGCACTGTTATCGGCTCCTGTCGTTGGACACACCGATCCAGAGGGTGGTCACAAGCACGTCTGTTTACTGTTCCACCCGCACTTTGGTCATATTACCTAGTCAACAATTTACATAAAAATTATGAGTGTTTAAGGATGGCTTCAATCTAGTGATAGAGCGGAAGCGGCGAGCGTTTCAGTGGTATCCCCTGTAACACCGCCCTTACAATCTGCAGTTTTTGATATCTTTTAAGTTGGGCTTTGGGGAAAGGAAGGTGCATTACACTTTTCGGTGGACACAGCTGAATATTGGACACTCACACCTAATTAGGTCAAGGTCACTTGAAGGTCAAATTTAGTGCCACGCGGAGGAGGGCTCTGCCAATTGTGAAACTTTTGCTTCGGTTGTTAATTGGTTTATATGTAGGAAAACGGGTAGTATCAGGCAAGATCTCAGAATAAGGGCACCAAGGACACCTGAGTCTGCCCTATTTAGGCAGATACTTCTGAATATGTGATAAATCCAACCGCCAAAACGCAAATAGGAAACAAACGTGCAAAATTGCCAGAGTGAAGGCTCGGGAAACAGCGCGTTTGAAATCGTCATGTCATGCCAGCGTTATCTTTGTTGAGCCTCAAAGATAATCAGAGGAACACAGTATTATTTCCGCATGAAAATAAACTTAAAAATGCATCGTGCAGAACTGAAGACGCAGTAAAACAGAGCGTACAAGAAAAAGACAAAAATTCGCAAGCAGAATGTGTCACGCTAGCACTTAGTCTAGAACGCCTAATGAACACAAACTTGAAAACACAAACACCAAAAGCGTTGAAGAGCGCCTACACCTAATTGAAGCCGGTTAAAAGAACGTCCGTAACCAATAAAAAAGGTTGTGCCTGCTCCTTTCTTTCTGATTATTATTAAAGTTATTCTGAAGCACCAATGAAATGCACTGCCCGATATCTCAATGGGAGAATCAGAACGTATTATGTAAACGCTAACAATATTCCAAGAAACGCTGCTAGTAAAAATATCGCAAAAAAAGAGAATATTCTACACTACAAGGACATCACACCAATACAACGACGCGACTGAAGGTAGTGGGCACTAAAGTAATATAAAATAATTATCTATCTAAAATTTATTTTATTCCTCAATGCGCACTTTATGCCCTTCCAGGGAGGTGTAGCCATCTTTCATTGGACAGCGAGTAGCTTGTGGTATACAGTACTACTGGCAGCACCGAAAAGTTTATATCAAATATTCATGCAAATTTATGTACAATAAAGCAAAAAATGAACACGATGTTAGTCAGAATAAATAATAAGATGAAGGCTTGTCGTTTATAGGTGCTCTTTATTTCAATAATTATGTATTGTACGTACGCGTAACGTAAGTACAAGCTTAAGCCTCGTTCCCTGATAAGACCAACCCTATTATGGAGGAACGCTGCTAACACTATTTCTAGAGACCCTACTAACACAGCGCAGAAAGGTAGAGCATTTCAAACAGAACGCGGAGCTAATATTATTCCCAAACTAAGGCACCGCAGTTAAATGTGGTTTAAAATGTTAATAATATTCAGTCTATGGCCAGTGCGTCTCCGCCTTCGTTGGCGGAATTAAGAAATAATTAAAACATCACCGGCAGGAGAAGGACGCGGAAGCGAGTAATTATTACAGGCAGCTAACAAGTATCTATGGCAACTTCGGCCGAAATCTTCAGAGCTGTTTAGGGCGTCACTTAAGATAACACATGGGATACCCGCCATAGACGGACGGCCAGTTAGGCTTAAGGTGGCAAAAGAAACGCATCAAGAACACGGAGTCAAAAATTCGGACAACCATTGGTCTGCTTACGTGAAACTGCAGTGACTTGAATGTTCCTGGCTGTGCGGCGAATTCCCAAATCCAATAGATAGTTAGGAACTATATGGGCCAGCATAAATACCTCAGAACAGAGGCAGCGGTTTAACCGGTGCGTTCGATGGCATTCTGCTCCATTATTACCCGCCCGTCCAGCTCCGAACATGTGCCCGTCTGCACGGTGCTCGCGACCGCGAGAATCTCGTATCGTCATGTGTCACGTCAGTCCTGTACCACGTGGTCCCGTTCCTCCTCTCCAATTTTCTTCTCTCCAGTTTCAGCGTTGCGCAGTGATCCACTTGTACCCCCGGGAGCCCCGCCGGGGTGGTGCGGTGGTAAACTCCCGACGACTGTGCCGGAGTACCCGGGTTCGAACCCGACCTCGGCGGCTGCGTTTCGATGGAGGCGAAACGAAGAGGCGTCCGTGTGCTGTGCGATGTCAGCGCACGTTAAGGATCCTCAGGTGGTCGAAATTACTCCGAAGCCCTCCACTACGGCTCCTCTTTCTCTCTTTCGACCTTCACTCCCACCTTCCTCCCTTACGTTACGGCGCGGTTGAGGTGTTTTCGATGTCAGCGCATGTTAAAGAACCCCAGGTGGTCGAAATTAGACCGTAGCCTTCCAAAGAGGAGCCGTAGTGGAGGGCTGCGGACTAATTTCGACCACCTGGGGATCTTTAACGTGCGCTGACATCGCACAGCACACGACGCCTCTTCGTTTCTCTCTTTCCACTTTCACTCCCATCTTCCTCCCTTCCCTTATGGCGCGGTTGCGGTGTCCACAGAAAACAAGTGAGACAGTTACCTCGCCTTTCCCTTCCTATAAATAAATCAGTCTACAGAAAACAAGTGAGACAGTTACTGCACCTTTCTCTTGCTATAAATCAATGAATCAGTTTTTTTCCCCTGGAGGTACATGCGATGGGCCCCTCGCGAAATGGCGGGTGTTTGTTTTAGAATCACTGAATATAATATCACCAGAAGTGTTTGCTATAGCTAAGGCTATGGCCGCTACCTCCGCTGTCTAAGACGTGGTTGCGATCGATGCGGCCGCCAAAAGTGAACCGTTTTTAATCACCGTGACCAGTGCGAACGTTTATCTCGAAGTTTTCCGGTATTGCGCCGCGTCCACGCCCAGTCAGAAAAAACTACAGAAAATTTTGTGTCGTTAAGACCGAATTTCTGTGCGCATTTTAAAGGGAAACCTGTCGTGACATAAAAACGTACTGTAATAACATCAGAAATTTCTATAGTTACAACCAAAACGTGCTACAAGATACCGACAACATAAATATACTACAGAAAAACTACAGAATTACAGAAAAGAAAAGTACTACAGAAGTACATAAAAATATGACGTTTACAACAGAACTACAGATTATTTTGTCGTATTTTTGACACGGTTCTGTAGCTATTTCGACTAGGGAGCTTATTACGGGAGATTTAAGGCTACTTGTATGCCTGTCTAATTAAACATCTACCTTCTCCTATATAATATAATAATACTAATAATAATTTGTTCACAGGAAGGGAAAGACACAGTATCTGACACACTTGTTTCTGTGTACACCAGTACCGCTCCGTAAGGAGTGAGTGAGTGAACTTTATTAACTGCTCGGGGATCTTTTTTTTTAGCTTCTTCAGCCGAGGCTGACGAGCGGTTGGCGCCCCCAGTCCAGGGCACCACTGGCTCCAGTCCAGGGCTCCGTAAGGAAAAAATTACCGACGATTACGTTACTTCCTAATGCGAAATTTGAGCACAGCAAATAAGCTGTTTCACCTTTTCAATAGAGTGAGGCAAAGAAATCGAGCAACACATGTATGCGCTATCACAGAATTTTTTTTTATTTTTCACACGTATTTCCTTAACAAAGACTCCCTTCTCTGCGGCGGCGATGAGCTTCTGCTTCAGCCTCGCTTACTGCTCTGGATTCTGGCGGCGACGGCGCTAGGCCTCTGCTCTGGCAGCTCGTTTAGCAGCAGCAGCAGCAGCAGCAGCAGACGGAGGACTTCCACCGGTCGTCTCGCTCATGGCTCACAAAGAACTGGCAGATAATTTCGCAGTGGCGAACGGCAGCGGCAATTCCGGCTCGGGCGGTGCGCATATACAGATCCGCCGCCACCGATCTGGCTCTCTGATTGCCACCGCACAGGGGTTGCATTGGAGGAGGAGCGAAGAAAGGAATTAAGTTCGAGCCGGCGCTTTAACAACCGGAGACTCGCAGGAAGAGGGGGGAGGGGGGCGGCGTGTACACCCAGCGGCAACCAATGGGGGCAGAAGCGCGCGCAGCAAGCGGACAACGCGATAAAGGGAGGAGGGAAGAGATAGCAGCGACTGACTGATGCTGCTGACGCCGATAGTGAGTCAACCCCAGCTGCGGAGTTGGTTTCAGGGACAACGCCGCCGATGCCGACGCAAACAATATGATACCCTCGCTTCCGCAGCGCCAAGAACCAGGTCTAGCCGTGGGAAGGTGGTCACGTATTCGTCGACGTGCCGGGGCCTACGTGAAATTACCGGCGCGTCGGCAACTGAAGAGCACCCTATCCGCTACACAGGAACAGGGGGGAGGGGGGGGGACCCTCTCGTCCTCTTTCTGCATGGCGGCGACGGTGTTCTATGCAGTCACGTTATCTTGACTCTAGGGCGTCAGCGGCATCCAGCGGTATCAGTCGGTCGCTGCTAGCGCTGGGGGGATGAAAGGGGGGCGGAGCTGGTTACGAGGCCGACGCCGACGCGAAACCCAGGAACGGACGCCAAAGAGCTGCGCTCTGAAAAAAGGAGGGTGGGAGTGAAAGCGGATAGAGAGAAAGAGGTCGTAGTGGATGCCTACGGAGTAACTTCGAATGCCTGGGGATCTTTAACGTGCGCTGACATCCCACAGTACACGTGGCGGCTCTTCGTTTCGGTGAAGTGGGGGCTAGCCAGCAACCGAATGTTTATCGGTTGTAGGCCGTTATTGCACCCACCGCCGCTTATGTGGTGGATGGCAGCTGTTGCAGCGCGCGTCTTTATCTCCCTCTTCTTTTTCGTTCTTCTCTACATTCTCTCTTCTGTCTGCACAAGGCAGCGGAGGTGGCTCGGGGAAGGGTGGTGCAGTGTTATCAAGTACGCGTGCTGATGTATAGCATAAGCTTGACTGTTTACACGTGCCGCATTCTTGCGTATCATGATCTGTAATCAGTGCGGTTCTGTTATAAAACCAAGCACACCTATCAATAAAGGGGCAGTCCTTTGGCCTCCAGCCGCCGGCTACGTTCCGTTATTTCAGTGGCGACGAGGATGGGATAGTTGCTGCACGATGGCAGCCAGGCCACCCGAGTTCGACGACACGACTAGTAGCTGGGGCACTTACCGTGTTCGTTTGGAGGCCTTTTTTGAGGGCCACAGCATCACAGATCCAGGAAAACAGCGTGCGCTTCTGGTGTCGGCACTGAGTGACAACGTGGTGCGTGTGCTGCAAGGCCAGTGCCAGACGGAATCGGTGAACAGTCTGAGCTACGAGGCCGTCGTACAGCTCCTGGACAATCACTTTGATCCCCAAGCCAATGAGATAGCAGCTAGCTACGCTTTCTTTATGCGGAACCAAGCGGACGGCGAAAGGGTACGGGACTACATCACCGACCTGAGGCGTCTCGCCAAGGATTGCAGTTTTGATAAGTTTTTGGATCGCATGTTGCGGGATCGGATTGTCTGCGGAATCCGTGACGAACAAGCTCGACGGCATATGTTATCGCAAAAGAAGCTGAGCCTGGCAGAGGCAGAAGCTTTTGCTCTAGCCGCGGAAACCGCCGAGGCGAATGTCCGGGTGATGCAAGAAAGGAGCTTTAATGACAACGGGGCGGCTGCCAACGTCGTACGGAAGCACAGCCGGTATCCGCAGAAATCCGGACGCAAGCAAGGATCAACGACCGAGTCCTCGCAATGCGGGAGATGTGGCTCGAACCATGCTTCAGAAGTGTGTAGACACAAGAAAGCGACGTGTCACAAGTGCGGCAGGAAAGGACACCTAGCACGGATGTGCTCCAGTGGTCGCGCTAACCCTTCAGGAACATACGCGGTGAAGGAGGCAGACGGCAGCGATGGCAGTGAAGAAGATACGCTCTACGCTTTGGTGGCTCACAGCTACAGTACTAACGAGGCCGTACGGCCATTCGAAAGGGATTTCATCTGGGAAGGTCGGAACCTGCGCATGCTCGTGGATACAGGGTCTACTGTCAGCGTCATACCAAGGAAGGTATTCGAGAACCACCGCGACTTTTGGCCGACACTGGAGAAGACTGCACTGCGCCTATCGTGCTTCCTGGGGCCGCTTCCGGTCCTTGGCCGAGTGGCCATGAAAGTCGAATGCGGTAACACGCAAGTGGACAGCTCGCTCGTGGTTGTGGATTGCGACGGGCCTTTGTTGTGCGGCCGGAACACCATCCAAGCCTTCCAGAATGCGGGCATGGCACTACTGGAAGAATGTGCGCCGCAGAAAGTACATCTGGTTCAGGGTGACGCAGCGACAGTCGAACTTTTGGCGGAGTTTTCGGAAATTTTCGAGGATAGTTTGGGTCGTTGTAAGGGGCCGCCCGTGAAACTACACAAAAAAGAGGCCGCGGTACCACGCTTTCTCAAGGCTCGACCAGTGCCCTACGCGCTTCGGGAAAAGGTTTCGGCAGAAATTGACCGCATGGTACAGGAAGGAGTGCTTTCACCAGTGAGAGTTTCCGAGTGGGCTACGCCTGTCGTGCCCGTAGTAAAACGGAACGGTGAAATTAGACTGTGCGGTGACTTCAAACTAACCGTGAATCAGGTGACACATTTGGAACAGTACCCATTACCAAAAATCGAGGACATCTTCGCATCTCTGTACGGAGGGGAGGTGTTCACCACTCTGGATTTACGGCACGCATATAATCAACTTCCACTGGACGACGAGGCACGAAAAATGGCCGTGTTAAACACCCACAAAGGGTTGTTTGCATACAACCGCCTCGCTTTCGGCATCGCATCGGCTCTAGCTTTGTTCCAGCGTCGCCTCGAGTCCGTTCTACAAGGCATCCCTCGCGTCAAGGTGTACTTAGATGACATCATTATTGCCGAAAAACAGAACGACAACTCAACTCTCCGGCAAGTCTTCGAGCGGCTGCGCGATAATGGGCTCAAGATGAACCGTGACAAATGCAGGTTCCGCGAGAAGGAAGTTTCGTTCTTGGGCCACAAGATTGATGCAACTGGACTTCACCCCCCTGAGAATATGGAAGCCGTCACAGCCGCACCCAGACCGGAGACGGTGAGCCAGCTTAAATCCTTCTTGGGATTGATCACATATTACGCCAAGTTTCTGCCCAACCTTGCCACTACGCTGGTTCCCCTCTATAGGCTGTTGACTAAAGGAGCGCGATGGCAATGGGGATGCGAGCATGAGGAAGCATTCCAGGCAGCAAAGCAGGCTATGGCAAAAGCACAACTTCTCGTACACTACGACCCCGAAAAGCCGTTGCGGCTTGAATGCGACGCTTCGCCAGTGGGGGTCGGCGCTGTGTTGTCACACCGAATTGGAAACCGGGACTATCCCATATCGTTCCGTTCTATAGCACTGACACCTGCGGAGCGGAATTATTCGCAACTGGAGAAAGAAGCGCTGGCTTTGGTTTTCGGCGTTACCAAGTTTCGAGATTATTTGTTGGCGAAACATTTTACTCTGGTGACGGATCACAAGCCACTGACAGGTCTGTTCCACCCGGAAAAGCCGATTCCGCAAATGGCAGCAGGAAGAATTCAGCGGTGGGCGTTGTTACTGGCGGCTTACCATTATGATCTGGAGTATCGGCCAGGACAGCTAAATGCTAACGCAGACGCTCTCAGTCGCCTTCCACTGCCGTGCATGGAAGACCGAGGAGGGCAAGAACCCATGGAATACGTACTTTATACGGAGAGCCTCAATTCCACCGCCCTTTCCGCTCAACAGCTAGTGAACCTAAGCGGCTCGGACAATACGCTTCATCAGGTCAGGTGGTGGATCGCACATGGCTGGCCACGGTATTTATCAGCAGCACAGCAACACCTGATGCCATACTTTTCTCGCCGCAACGAGCTCGCGGCCAGTCACGACCTGATTTACTGGGGTCATCGAGTAGTGTTGCCGGAGGCGGCGCGACAAAGCATGTTAAAGGAACTGCACGACAGTCACCCCGGTATCAGTGCCATGAAGCGCACGGCTCGGGCGTTGTTTTGGTACCCTGGGTTAGATAGGGACATCGAAGTGTTGGTTCGAAGTTGCCCGCAATGTATACAATGCTGGCCCATGCCGGCTGCGGAAGTTACCAGTCCCTGGCCGGTGAGCAACAGGCCCTGGCACAGGGTTCATATGGACTTTGCGGGCCCCGTCAAGGGCTACCAAATTTTTGTGCTGGTTGATGCTGAGACAAAGTGGATTGAAGCCATACCTTTGAAAACGACCACAGCGGAGGTCACCGTTCAAGTACTTCGAGGTATTTTCGCACGCTTTGGCTTGCCATTCTGTGTGGTATCGGATAATGGACCACAATTTTCAAGCTCCGCCATGTCCAGTTTCTTGCAGGAAAACCAAGTGAAACACATAAGAACCGCCCCATACCATCCCCAGTCAAATGGGTTGGCGGAATGGGCCGTGCGAACAATAAAGGAAGGTCTTCGGAAGAATCCAACAGGTACACTGCAAGAACGACTAATCAAGTTTTTATTCCGTTATAGAACGACACCTTCGGAAGGAGGAAAATCTACAGCGGAACGACTGTTGGCCTTCCGTCCCCGAACCCGGCTGACAGCTTCTATCAAGGATACCAAGGTGATAAGACATGACGGTTCGAGCGAAGCGGTTCCAGCAGCAGCAGAAGTACCGACCCGGTTTCAACCTGGCAGGCATGTATGGTCGCGCCAGTTTCAGTCTGCCCGGAGATGGATGCCGGCAACCGTAGTGTCCACGACGGGAGCACGCATGGTGACACTGGAAACACCTGAGGGACAGCAACGACGCCACGTAGACCAACTTCGGCCACGACTAGTCACAGGTTCATCACCTAACAAGCAGAGCCATGACCGGACCAACGACGGAGCTCAGCGTAGTTCCGGGGAGGCAGAAACTCGCCAAGGTACGGAGGCACAGGAAGTCAGCTCTCAAGCCGAAGACCAACAACCACCACGTCGTTCGACTCACCTGCGGAAGCCCCCAGATCGTCTTACGTACTCCAGCTTAGGGGGAGGGGATGCAGTGTTATCAGGCACGCGTGCTGATGTATAGCATGAGCTTGACTGTTTACACGTGCCGCATTCTTACGTATCATGATCTGTAATCAGTGCGGTTCTGTTATAAAACCAAGCACACCTATCAATCAAGGGGCAGTCCTTTGGCCTCCAGCCGCCGGCTACGTTCCGTTATTTCAGGTGGCAGTTACTGGCCCTACGGGGCTGGGACGGTAGGTCAATGCCGCGTGCGGCGGGTACTAGCCAGCCTCCGAATTTTATTTGTTGTAGGCCGTCATAGCACCCGCCACTGCTTCGGTGATGGACGACGTACGGCTGTTGTTGCGGCGCGCGTCTTTCTCTCAATCTTCTTTTTTCTTTCTTTTCTTTCTTCTCTATTTTTTCTTCTGTCCGCACGAGGCAGCGGAGGTGGCTCGGCTACAGAGCCAGTAGCAGGCCCGTGGATTTTCTTTTCCTTCTTCCTAAAGTCACAACAGACACATCCGGCCTCGGCGGCCGCTTTTCGATGGAGTTTAAAACCAAGGCCTCCGTGTGCTGTGCGATGTCAGTGCACGTTAAAGAACACCAGTTGGTCAAAATTTCCGTAGTCCTCCACTACGGCATCTCTCATAGCCTGAGTCGCTTTCGGACGTTAAACACCACAAACCAAAACAAACCAAACCAAACACAGCTGCCGCGGTCGGGATCGAACCCCGGTGCTCCCGCACAATAGTCGGGCGTCTTAGGGGAGGAGAGGTGGCGAAGGGTGGAAGTTCCTGGCACTGCGGGGCTGGGACGGTTGCTCAACGCAGCTTGTAGCGGAGGTCCATATACGTAGAAGTCGCCCTCGGAGGAGTGATTCCTACCTGGCTCAGTACTGCACGGCCCACATGTGTCAGCGAGAGACGCTCATATTGAGAAGTTAGAGTCGCTTCAATCAGCTCGCTGACTGTGTTGGAGATCCCGAGGTTCATCAGTTTGGTGGTGGAAGTGGACATGGGTAGACCCAATGCTGTCTTGTATGCTTTGCCTAGTGATGCATCCAATCGTTCCCGATCTGTTCGCGTGAGGCAAAGGTAAGGGGCAACGTAGGCAATGCGCGTGCAAACGAAGGCTTGTACGAGGCTCAAAAGGTTGGATTCGCGCATGCCCGTATGCTTGTTGGCGACTCTCTTGAGCAGGCGGCTGATCTGGATTACAGATTGATCTATTCTCTGAAGAGTAGTGGTGTTTCCTCCATTATCGTGCAGATGAAGGCCCAGGATACGGATTCGGTCGGTACGGGGTAGGGGAGTGCCCTGTACTTGCAGATTGAAGGATGCCGGAGGCGATCTGGGGCGTCTTCCCTGGGTTCGGACAATGATGTATTCACACTTGGTGGCCGAGCAGGATAGGCCGACTGCGGCCAGGTAGGTACTAACGCGATCGATGGCTGTCTGCAGTCTCCTCGATCTGGCCGTCACTGCCGTGTGTAATGCACAGAGTGAGGTCGTCGGCGTATAGGCTGTGGTGCAAGGGGGGGATATCTGCCAAAAGATTGGGCAGGCCAAGCAGCGCAATATTTAACAGGAGTGGGGAAAGCACTGAGCCTTGGGGTGTACCCCGGCTTCCAGGAGAGATGGTGGAAGGATCTCCTGAGCCGCTTCCCTCCGCTTTCCAAACGTATGCATCCAGAGCATCATACAGAGCGCCGAGCCGACCGAGCCCGGCAACTCCACAAACGTTTTACGGGTCGCCCCGACGTTACGTAAACAGATGCCTCCCACCACACCCGTCGCCCCGCTATGATTGCGGTCGCATTGACACCCCACCGAAATTGGCACAACGCCTGCAGCGTCCTCAGCGCCGCAACTGTTAGCACCGCGGAAGAGGTTGCCATCGCATTAGCTCTGATCGATCCCTCCACCAAAGTAGTCGTTAGCGATTCCCAACAGGCAATTCGTAACTTCGATGCAGGTCGTATATCGCGACAGGCACACACTATCCTCCGATCTCTCCCCTTACCGTCTACACCTCGTCTTCTCATATGGACCCCAGCTCATGAGGCGCTCAGCGGGAACGCACAGGCGCATGCTCTAGCCCGAGAACTCAGCTACCGGGCGGAGCACCCTCCTCAGCCTGCCGCTTCCTCTGACACTCCCCAAGGCACTCATTCACGCCTTGTTACATACACAGATATCCTCCAGCATTATCGGCTCGAACGGTGTCTATACCCCCTTGCACACCGGGAACTATCCCGGCGCGAGGCCGTCCATTGGCGCTAAATACAAACAGGAACCTTTCCCAACCCATGGCTATATAGCAAAATTTTCCCAAACATTATTGCACGTCGCTGCAAACACTGCTCACAACCGGCCACATTCATTCACATGGTGTGGACATGTATACGACACAACGCAGACAATACAGCTACAATGGATGCATGGGAGTCCCTCCTGCGTACCACCGAGCTCGCCCAAAAGCGCAAGCTCATTTAGCGCGCATTGGAGGCCGCAGAGTCCCAAGGGATCCCTGCTGACCTTCTCTAAGCAGTGCAACCAGTCTTTCGGCTGGTTTCCCTTCTTTGGGAGTAAATAAAGAGTTCATCATCATCATCATTGCAGCGGAGGCTAGCCAGCCACCGAATTTTATCTGTTGTAGGCCGTCATAGCACCCGCCACTGCTTCAGTGGTGGACGACGGCTGTTGTTGCGGTGCGCGTCTTTCTCTCCATCTTCTTTTTCCTTTCTTCTCTATTTTCTGTTCTGTACGCCCGACCACTGTGCCGGAGTACTGGGTTCGATCCCGACCTCAGCGGCTGCGTTTCGATAGAGGCGAAACGAAGAGGCGTTCGTGTGCTGTGCGATGTCAGCGCACGTTAAAGATCCCCAGGTGGTCGAAATTACTCTGTAGCCCTTCACTACGGCTCCCCTTTCTCTGTTTCCACTCTCTCTCCCACCTTCCTCTCTTCCCTTACGACGCGGTTGAGGTGTCCACATAAAACAAGTTAGACAGTTACCGTGCCTTTTCCTTCCTATAAATCAATCAATCAGTTTCTGTTCTGTCCGCACGAAGCAGCGGAGTGGTGGTAGTAGTAAAACATTTATTGCGGGAACCAGGGTACATTATAAGGATTGAGGTAGTTCCTGATCCCCGCAGGTGTCTGTCAGGCCGTGCCTGGCAGCGACCGCGTCAGCCCAGTCAACCAGCATCTTTTGCGCTGCTGTGTTCGAGCTGAAGACTGCACCCAACCCCCTTGGTCCGTGAGGCCCCATTGGGGCGGTGGCTTGAAATCTTCGCACAGAAACATCATGTTATTGAAGGTGGCTCTAGGTGCGCCACATAGAGCATGTGGGGTCGTACCAGCCCGGGTGTGCCAAGGCCAATGAAACTGGGGAGGGAAGGTTTTGGCTTGTAGCTGTCGCCAGAATATTTGTTGGGGTTTTGAGAGAGAAGTATGAGGTGGGGGATATTAGAGTTGTTCTCGGTAGTGAAGTGTTATGTCATGATAGATGAGAAGTCTGTCCCGCGTGCTTCCCCAGTCT
Source organism: Amblyomma maculatum (assembly GCF_055883805.1). Classification (NCBI taxonomy): domain Eukaryota; kingdom Metazoa; phylum Arthropoda; class Arachnida; order Ixodida; family Ixodidae; genus Amblyomma; species Amblyomma maculatum. The sequence goes on along the minus strand of NC_139348.1, from coordinate 107,175,824 downwards.
TCGGTATGCCCCGCTCGCTTGACGTGCACTCGAGCGGTTGAGTGGGCTGCCTCGTTTCTGGGGTTGCCTGCATGGCCTGGAACTCAGACGATATGAATGGGTTGGGGAGCTGTGAAGCAGAGGTTAAGTTTTGATGGGCGACCGGGTGTATTTTCCCTTTTGAGAAATTTTGAATGGCCGTTTTAGAATCGCTGAATATGAATGTGGCAGTGAAAGATGAGATGGCGAGCGCTATGGCTGCCTCTTCGGCTTCTGTCGAGGTTTTTTATTTGACAGAGGCGGAAACTATGTGATTGAAGTTATAAGAAACCAAACTGATGACATATGCCATGGGGTAACTGTATTCTGCCGCGTCTACGTAGGCCGTTTCGCTGTCAGTCGCGTGTGCTTTGTGTAACGCCTTAGCTTGAGTGAGGCAGTAGAGATGGCTCAGCTACAGAGCGAGTAGCAGGCCCGAGCAATTCATTTTCCTTCTTCCTACAGCCAAAACAGTCGGGCGTCTTACCATTGTACCACCATGGCGGGGAACTTAAAAGGTTTAAGTTAGGTTTTGGGGAAAGTCAGGCGCAGTATACATTTCGGTGAACACCAGGGAATCGTGGACACCAAGATTTATTGAGGTAAAGGGTACTTGAAGGGCAAACTTTGTGTCGCGCGAAGACCTGCGATACCTAGCGTAGTGAAGCTTCCATTTCCATTGTAAATTGGTTTATAAAAAAACAAAGGCACATCATCTGTCAAAGTCACTTGAATGTGAAAACCTCCGGGACGCTGATGGCTCAAAAAGCTGGCGCAAAGAACTGCTTTCGCTTCAAAAACGGTTAAGGTTAGTGATGGGTGGCTGTACTGGCCCTACGGGGCTGTTGTTGTGGCTGTAGGAAGAAAGAAAAGAAAATGCACGGGCCAGCTACCGGCTCTGAAGCTGAGCCACCTCTGCTGTCTGATTGATTGATTGATTTATAGGAAGGGAAAGGCACGGTAACTGTCTCGCTTGTCTTCTGTAGACACGTCAACGGCGCCGTAAGGGAAAGGGGGAAGGTGGGAGTGAAAGTGGAAAGGTAGAAATAGGAGTCGTAGTGGAAGGCTACGGAGTAATTTCGACCACCTGGGGATCTTTAACTTGCGCTGACATCGCACAGCACACGGACGCCTCTTCGTTTCGCCTCCATCGAAACGCAGCAGCCGAGGACGGGTTCGAACCCGGGTACTACGGCACAGTAGTCGGGCGTCTTACCCCTGCACCACCCCGGCGGTGCCACCTCCGCGGTCTCTATATAAGGGGATACAGTTATAGGAAGGAAAAGGCGCGGTAACTGTCTCAGTTGTGGACTGATTTATTTATTTATAGGAAGGGAAAGGCGCGATAACTGTCTCACTTGTTTTCTGTGGACACCGCAACCGCGCCGTAAGGGAATGGAAGAAGGTGCCAGTGAAAGTGGAAAGAGAGAAAGAGGAGCCGTAGTGGAGGGCTACAGAGTAATTTCGACCACCTGGGGATCTTTAACGTGCGCTGACATCGCACAACACACGGACACCTCTTCGTTTCACCTCCATCGAAACGCAGCCGCCGAGGTCGGGTTCGAACCCGGGTACTGCGGCACAGTAGTCGGGCGTCTTACCACTGCACCTCTCTGGCGGGGCTCCGCTGTCTCTTGCGGACAGCCGGGAGAAAATAGAGGAAAGAAAAGTTTGGAGGACGCTTAAGCTTCGCCTTCAAGAGTGGAACGCGATAGCGTTATTGCACCTCGTTCGCACCGCCCACTCATTCGCTCGGTATGCTCTTCAGTCACACAAAGACATAGTTTTCATACTCAACACTTCTGAGCACCACGCAGAAGCATGATTCCTCGGAAGCAGCTCAGCACACATCGCAGGGAACGCTTTCCCAGCAGAAGCGCTACGGCGCAACGATCACGTCAGAGGCGTCCGGCATCAGACGCTGCACCTAGCAATCGCGCTGTGAGCGGAAAGAGGAGCCGCGTCGCCTAAACATCACTGTTCGAGTGACGCACGCTGGATGTTGGAAGGGGAGAGAGCGGAAAACTTAATAAACGCAAGGGTATTGGGGCATCCTCGCACCGGTACCCGCGCGGCCCGAAGGGGAGAAGCGGGTGAGCGAAGATAGTGATCTAAAGAAAGGAAAGACGCTTGATTCTACACCCCGTGAGGGTGCACGGCGAAACGTCAGGGGCGAGTGGCGCGCCACGTGTCGGGGCAGCGCCGCACATTGCGAGGAGGGGTTCTTCTGTGTTTGCTCTGCATGTGGCAGATGGCTCTGCATGTGCGCAGAGCGCAGAAGAAATGTAGCGGAAACGTACTTCACTACTCGTGTAACTGCGACTTCTGTAAGTAATATGCTCATAATTACCGATATAAACCGCAGTATAACGTTCTACGGCACGTTTCTAAGGCAACACCGCATTCACTAGAAGCGCTTTTGTACCGCTTTCAAGCATCGAACTCGTGGCTGAATGGTAGCATCTCCGTCTTACACTCCGGAGACCCTGGTTCGATTCCCACCCAGCCCATCTTGGAAGTTGCTTTTTATTTATGAAGTGCATGCCGGGATTTATCGCTCACGGCCAACGCCGACGACACTGGCTTTTGAAACATGCCATAGAACGTTATACTGCGGTGTATATCGGTAATTATGAGCATGTTAGCCCCGCCGGGGTGGTGCAGTGGTAAGACGCCCGACTACTGTGCCGGAGTACCCGGGCTCGAACCCGACCTCGGCGGCTGCGTTTCGATGGAGGCGAAACTAAGAGGCGTCCGTGTGCTGTGCGATGTCAGCGCACATTAAAGATCCCCAGGTGGTCGAAATTACTCCGTAGCCCTCCACTACGGCTCCTCCAAGGACGCGGGATCGAATCCCGGCCTCCGCGGCCGCTTTTCGATGAAGGCGAAAGGCAAGGTGCCCGTGTGCTGTGCGATGTCAGTGCACGTTAAAGAACCCAAGGTGGCCGAAATTTCCGGAGTCCTCCACAACGGCGTCTCTCATAGCCTGAGTCGCTTTGGGACGTTAAACCCCACAAACCAACCAACCAATCTTTCTTTATTTCCCCTTTCACTCCCATCTTCCTCCCTTCCCTTACGGGGCGGTTGCGGTGTCTACAAAAAACAAGTGAGACAGTTACCGAGCCTTTCCCTTCCTATAAATAAATCAGTAAGCATGTTACTTACAGAAGTCGCAGTTACACGAGTAGCGAAGTACGTTTCCGCTACATTTCTTCTGCGCTCAGCCATCTTGCGGCACAGAAGAACCCCTCCTCGCAATATGCGGCGCTGCTCCGACAGGTGGCGCGCCACTCGCCCCTGACGTTTCGCCGTGCACCCTCACGGGTTGTAGACTCAAGCGTCTTTCCTTTCTTTAGATCACTCAAGAGCATACCGAGCGAATGAGTGGGCGGTGCGAACGAGGTGCAATAACGCTATGGTGGTGGTGGTGAAAAACTTTATATTTGGGACCCTTAAGGGATTACATTCTAATGACGGGTCGGCTCTTGGCTGCGTGTTGTGGCCGAAAGCTGGTGCTTCACAGCGACACCCAAAGCCCAGTCTGTCAGCCGCTTTTGAACGGCCGGGTCAGAGCTGGACACCGCAGCCTCCCATCGCTCGAGGTCGGAGAGTTGCCAAGTGGCTGGAGGGTGGAATTCCGAGCATTTGATCATAATATGCTCAAAATCAGCTTTAGGTGCCCCACACAGGGTGCACTGCGGCGAGAACAGTCCTGGATGGATCAAAGATAAGAAAGCAGGGGATGGGAATGTACGGGACTGAAGCTGGCGCCACGTCACCTGTTGTAGCTTAGTCATAGATTTATGAGGAGGAGGGTAGATGGTTCGTTGATCGCGGTAATGGAGAGAGATTTCGTGATAGGATACCATGCGCTCGCGAGCATCTCCCCAGGCAGTGGCAGTCCCTGCTCGGCTGAGGTATCCTCGAGCAAAAGAGTGAGCTGCTTCGTTGCCTGGGTGACCCGTGTGAGCGGGCACCCATATTAGTTGAATAGGGTGTTCGGGTGGGGAGAGGGAGGCGAGGAACCGGAAGGCTGGGGTAGAGATCCGACCGCGGGCGAAGTTCCGTACGGCGGATTTAGAATCGCTAAAGATGGTTGTGGCTCGGGTGGTAGCTATGGCGAGGGCAACCGCCGCCTCCTCCGCCTCCAGGGAAGTGGAGGCAAAAGTTGTACCGGCCGCGACCAGTTGCAAAGAGTTGGAAACAGCGCTGAGGGCGAACGCTGGGCGGGAGGGGTATGAGGCAGCGTCTACGTAAACGGTCTCTGGCTGGAAGCCATAGTTTTTGTGAAGAGCTTCTGCGCGTGCCTTGCGGCCATCGACATGGTGCTCGATCGCCGCAAGGCACGCGCAGAAGCTCGCGTTCCACTCTTGAAGGCGAAGCTTAAGCGTCCTCCCTGTTTTTTTTTTATCTGTTTAGGCCGTCATTGCACCCGCCACCGCTTAGGTGGTGTACGACTGCTGTTGCGGCGCGCGCCTTTCCCTCTCTTTTTTTTTTTCATCTACTTCTGTCTGCACGAGGCAGCGGAGATTAGCCCCGCCGGAGTGGTGCAGTGGTAAGACGCCCGACTACTGTGCCGGAGTACCCGGGTTCGAACCCGACCTCGGCGGCTGCGTTTCGATGGAGGCAAAACGAAGAGGCGTCTGTGTGCTGTGCGATGTCAGCGCACGTTAAAGATCCCCAAGTGGTCGAAATTACTCCGTAGCCCTCCACTACGGCTCCTCTTTCTTTCCACTGTCACGCCTACCTTTCTTCCTTTTCTTACGGCGCGGTTGCGGTGTCCACAGAAAACAAGTGAGACAGTTACCGCGCCTTTCCCTTCCTATAAATAAATCAGTTAAATAAATCAGTTAGGCAGCGGAGGTGGCTCAGCTACAGAGCCAGTAGCAACCCGTGTATTTTCTTTTCCTTCTTCCTACAGTCACAACAAACAACAACAACAGTGGTAAGACGCCCGACTACTCTACCGGGGTTGCCGGGAAAGAATCCCAACAGCGGCGACTGCATTTTGATTGAGGCGAAACGAAGTGGCGTCTGTGTGCTGTGCGATGTGAACGCACATTAAAGATCCCCAGGTGTTCAAAATTATCCCGCAGCCCTCCATTACGACTCCCCTTTTTTCCACTTTCACTCCCACCCAAGGTGCAAGAATATACTCAGGCGTTGACACTGCGCCGGTGGGAACGTCCAGTTCGGCTGCGGTGGCGTACGCCTTCCAGTTCGGCCGCAAGCCTAAAAATGGCGCCGATATCAGCGGGTGCTAGGTGAGCGGTGCTGGCGCCTTGAGATTCCGCTGCCCAAGCTCAATTTTCTGTGCGGCGAGCCTGCTACCTTAAACTATATAATCTGGGACTGCGCGGAGGATCCGCCTCCGGTAGATCTAGTATCATCTCCCTCGCTGGACAATTGGGAAGCTGTTCTCGCCATCCGGTACCCAGACGTCCAGTCCCGGGCCTCGGCAAGAGCGCTAGAGGTCACTGACAGACTTGGACTGCCGGCCACCTATAGCAGCTGCATGCAACCCAATGCAAAAACAACCTAAATCTCTGCCGAATAAAGCTTTTGCTCTCTCTCTCGCTTTGCTGGCGTGAATTGGATGTAAAACGCTATGATAATTTATTGCTTGAAATTAAAATCAGTAGTGTTCCAGTCTTAAAACTTCTTTGAGTGAAATTATCTTGTTTAAAGCAGTTGAGGATTGAATATGGTCAAGCAGTACTCGAAGCATATTGAAGTTTCGCTTCCTCGCTCAATTCTTGTTGCATTAGACCTAATCATAGACCTAAGCATAATAAATATAAATAGGGGAGCTTGTGCCCCCTTTCTTCCGCTCACAATGGCAGAAAATTATTGCCCCTGAATTTTTGCTTCCCGGTTATCCTTGCTTTTTCACTCTATATGAAGACCGTTCAAACATTGTTTCCCTTAGGGGGCTAATTTACAACCCAAGATGTTTTTTTTTGTTCACAGGAAAGGAAAGGCGCAGTATCTGTCACACTTGTTTCTGTTGACATCTGAACCGCGCCATAAGGGAAGGGAGGAAGGCGGGAGTTAAAGTGCAAAGAGAGAAAGAGGAGCCGTAATCGAGGGCTGCGGAGTAATTTCGATCACCTGGGCATCGTTAGCGTGCGCTGACATCGCACAGCACACGAACGCTTCTTCGTTTCGCCTACATTTTTTTATTGATTTATAGGAAGGGAAAGGCGTGGTAACTATTTCACTTGTTTTCTGTGGACACTTCAACCGCGCCGTAAGGGAAGGGAGGGAGGCGGGAGTGAAAGGGGAAAGAGAGAAAGAGGAGCCGTAGTGGAGGGCTACGGAGTAATTTCGACCACCTGTGGATCTTTACGTGCGCTGATATCGCACAGCACACGGACGCCTCTTCGTTTCGCCTCCATCGAAACGCAGCCGCATCACTGGGACAGAAGAGAGAAAGTAGAGAAGAAAGAAAAAGAAAAGGGAGAGAAAGATGCGTGCGGCAACGGCCGTCGTCCTCCACCTAAACGGTGGCGGTTGCAATCACGGCCTACAACAGATCAAAATTTGGTGGCGGGCTAGCCGTCGCCGCAAGCGACGTTGACCTACCAGTCCCAGCCCCGTAGGGCCAGGAATAGCCACCCTTCACCACCTCCCCTGGCTGTAACGGAAGCGAGGAACGTGGGAGAGAAAGTGGAAAGAGAGAAAGAGACGCTGTAGTGGAGGGCATCGGAGTTATGTCGACCATCTGGGGATCTTTCTCTTTATTTATTGCTTGGTCTTGACACATCGCATTGCAAGAAAACAAAATCACACAAAAATCACACGAACACTATTTACATTTTACACACTAAAATTCACGCATATGCAACAAAAGCCTTGAGAGCCACTCGGGAGGTTCTTCTGCAGCTTTCTGGATTGCCAAATACCTGTCCACGCTTTACCGAAAATAAATTCTGGAAGGCCGTGCATCTTTATCAGAGTGGTAACCCGCCATTCTTAAGCGCCATATGCATGAACGCACATGAGCATAATTAAATCAAATGGTACCCCCATCCTCACTTTCTAGGAATAAGTACCGGATGCCAAGCGGGTCTGGTGAAAAATATTTCATTAGTGGTCTTTGCAATACATCCCAAAAATATACCCCTTCCGAACAGTGTAAAAAAAACATGGTCTAATGTTTCTGGATTCCTACACATTAAACAGTGTGATCCCCGGGTATAAATAATCCCTTTTCCTCCAGATAGAGAGAGAGAAATAATTTTCATTGGCACCGTCAAAAGGTTGGCGAGGATCTGAGGCTCAGCTCTGTCCTAGCCCGGTCCTCCCCCTCAACCATCAACCTGGATCTCTGGGATATGAGCAGCTGCTAAGGCGAGACGGATGACTACAGGTTGCCCTTTTTCGTTCTGTTTGAGAAGTAGAGACTCCCAAGACTCATCTTTTCTGTCAGGTTCTCCAAATCTAAGACACTTCCATATTATGTGGATCATGTCCGCTATGCCATCGCAATGTTTGCAACGGGGGCTAAACATTTCCGAGCGCCACTTGCTGTAAAGCTGGGGGTTCGGAAATACTCCAGTTTGTAGCTTATGCCACATAACCTCCTCGCTTTTAGTGACTTGCTTACATGCTTTTGGAAATATTGACCTGCCTAATTTGTAATGATTTAGAATATCTTGGTAGGTATTAAGATCATCATCGAACTGTATGGGCTGCTCATCGCGCAAGGGGTACGGGGTTGCGCATAAGACGTCACTAGGATTCCGGAATGTAGCTAATCCTCTTGCCAGTATGTGCGCTTTCTCGTTCCCCCTCAACCCCTGGTGCGCCGGTGTCCAAATGAACTCGACCTGCTCTGCCGGTGGTGGACCACTGGCCAACCCTCTTGCTGCTATGGCCGAAATGCGGCCCGCGTCAGTTTCCAATAGCTGATTTGGAGTCTGTAACTATAATTTTGACCTGTTGTTGGGTTAGAGCTAGCGCAACGGCCACCTCTTGCGCCTCTATTGCGGTCGCGTTTTGGATGCTGCAGCAAATTACCAAGCCCCCGTTTACTCTAGTTGCTACTGAAACACGTCCCATACCGTCCGCGCATTGTGCGGCATCTGTAATAAGACGTCCTGTCAGCCCTCAAAACGGGCTTACAGCGCCGCTGTTCTATCACTCCTCAGGCTCTGATGGTAGACGAGGTGCATGTATTTGGGGAGCAGAGGTATTTTTAATTTGTCCCTAACCTGTCTAGGAACCTTGTCTCTACGTCTGGAGCATGCCTCCAAAAATGTTTTTACCGGCAAGGTTCCGGTGTGCAACGTAAAAAAGGTTTTTGCGCCTGTTGGCACCTGCATTCCTTTTACCCTTTTTAACACATCTGCACCTGGGCCTCCCTTGTACAAGGGCACGTAAAAAGGCACAGGGAACAAAATGCCACATAACGCACAGTACAATTTCTTTCGTTTTACTGTTGTCAAATAATCCCTTCGTACACTGACGTGTTGTTGCGGCTCCCCGTCTTCCCCGGCACGCGTGCCGGGGGCGGGGAAGAGGACGCCCATTTCCGATGGAAATAAAAGTTGTGCAGCCAACCAACCAATTGTAGGAAGAACGAAAAAAAAAATGCATGGGCCTGCTACTAACTCTGTAGCTGAGCCCCTTCATCTACCTCATGCGAACTCAAGAGAGAATAGAGAAGAAAAAGAATAAAAGATGTGCATTACAACAGCTGTCGTCCGCCAGTAACATGGTAACGGAAAACATTGCCAATGATGGTCTACAACAGGTACAACCTTCTTTGGTCAGCTAGCCCCCGCCGCAAACGGCGGAGACCTACCATTCTAGACCATGTTGGGCCAGGAGCGTGGCCAGTAGAAGCCAGCCCTGCCTCTGCACTGACATCGCACAGCACGCGGATGTATCTCCATCGAAACGCAGCCGCCGGTAGGGCATAAAAAGTGGAGCATAGCAGCGGCAAAGAGAATGAGTATAAGAGAGCGAACAGTGCAGTGGTGACGCCCGAACAGAGATAGGAATGGCATGCCAATCGGTGATGCCAGACCACCTAGCGCAATAGGCGGAGCATAGCCGCCGAGATAGGGACTATGGAAGAGTGCAGTCAACGGGAACCAACAGATGAAGATCTGAAGGCACGTCTTGTAACTTATCACTCCATTTAAGTCTCCGAAAGTGCAACTGCAGCCCGGACATTTGAAGCAGACTTTATGAACAATCCGTTTGGAGCCGTGTGTAGTGCGCGTGTGAAACTGCTCCAAAATGGACTTGACACTGTTGAGTAATTCAATATATGAGACTTTGCGTTTGGAGACTCTGCTAAATCGAAATGCTGTATAGACAAAATTGAGACCGCCGTATGCTACTTCGCAGATTATCGGGCAGTCTTTGTCTCTATTAAATAAAATGAATAAAAGATGTATATCCAATGCCTCTCATTGCTAAACATAGATGACCAGAACAGGCTCAGCCAAAGAAATATATACCTGTCACTACGTATATCCTGGCAAAGCTGAGCTAAGCAATTGCCACTTTCTTTATAGTGCTGCAGCACTACTTAAGCGCGTAATGCATTCTCTCAAAATCCTGATGTTTGAAGATGATTTCACCTTTGACCTTTTCGAGGGACTTCAGGTGTCCACAGAAAACGTATGACAGATTCTACGCCTTGTCTGTAAACCACTTTTAAAATGCCAATATTTTGATGCATTCAACGAAAACCTGGTTGTATTCAACAAGGGGCGCTCAGAAACGCCCAGGCTTTCGCATTTATCGGCTGCAGATTTTTCGCGTTTTCGGAGCTTTTGAAGCGAAAGCCTTTATTGGCTCATCACTCGCCAGTGTGTCCATCCGTGCGTTTGCGAGAAGTGTCTCAATTCTTAGCGATATTACGCGGGATACCGCGGAATTCTAATTATCATTCATCCTAATGACGTCATCATAAAAACAAATATTCCACCGGGAGTCAAACCTCCACCCCTCGGATACCCAGCTGAGTGCCTTAACCAACCGCGTCACGCCTGGGATCGTGAAACGCACATTACATGTCCCCAGGTGGTTGAAATTACTCCGTAGCCATACACTATGCCTCTTTCTCTCTGTCCTCTTTTGCCCCCACCCCGCCGGGGTGGTTACGGAACTCGACTACTGTTTCCAAGGGTGCGGGATCAAATCCCGGCCTCGGCGGCCGCTTTTTAATGGGGGCGAAAAGTAAGACGCCCGTGTGCTGTGCGATGTCAGTGCACGTTAAAGAACCCCAGGTCATCGAAATTTCCGGAGTCCTCACTACGGTGTCTCTCATAGCCTGAGCCACTTTGGGACGTTAAACCCCACAAATCAACCAAACCAACCAACCCTATTTTGCCCCAAAGTATATTTATATATATTCAAAGAGCAGGTCGACCCCGAATGCAAAGTGTGGCGTCGACGCCACTTTAGACCACGTTACATGGGGGTGCGCGGCCTATCCGCCACCCGCGATTTGCTGCCAGCTCCATCTCTGGAGGAGTGGGAGTCCGGGCTGCGCTGCTCGCACCCGGACATCCAAGCTCGGGTCACTGAGTGCGCCAAAGATATCACCGACAGGAGGCAACTGGCGGACATCTGGCGCGGCCAACAATCAAACTGAACCCTGACCTCTTAAAGCTGATGAAAATAAATGTTTTCCCATCCATCCATTCCTCCCTTCGCTTACGGTTCAGGTCTGTATAGAAAAACGCGTGACAGATACGGTGCCTTTCCTTTCCGGTAAACAAATTTATTTATTTATTGCACAGCTGGACAGCATTGCAAAGCGTTATAGGTGTCAGACAAACGAACTGCGACAAGCAAACATAATCTTATTTAGGTCGTCACTCGAATCACATTGCTCTAACCAGGCCACTAAGCGAGCCATACTTGGCAAATATCATCTGTATATTATGTCTACTCCCCTTTATCCTCATCCATGGCCATGAGCCTTCCCATTCAATAAAGGACATTCAATCAATCTGCGACAAGCAAGGAAGAGTCCAATTACTCATCTCACACGGTCGGTGCGTTGCGGAAACATTTATGTGGGCTTTCAGTTCCGAACCGTCCAATATTATGGCGGCTCTGGAATACAAGGTTGTCATAACTGCCGTCTGGTAATCCTGATAGTGAATATGGTCTACTTTAATAATGTTTAATAATGTCTATATTTAATGGAAGATAATGTTTTATCTTCCAGCACACGGAAAGAAGTAAAATCTTATATCTTTGATCTGTATGTGTAATTTTGTTTTTCTTTCTTTCTTTGTTTTTTTTTATTTTTTCCCTCGTCACTTCTTGCCGCCTTTCTTTAGTTTTAGTTTGAGTCTTGTGCAATATTGACTTACTGTGCCGCTCCCTGGCTTGCTCCATTCTGCCGAGCGCTGCCCCACAAGCCCATTGTTGGCTTGGGCAGGCTCGTATTTGTATGTCATTTTTGAAATAAATAAATAATTTATATATATATATATATATATATATATATATATATATATATATATATATATATATATATATATATATATATATATATATATGGGTATATTCTGGCTGATGACGATGATGACGATGATGATGATGATGATGGTGTTTTTTATTGAAAGGGCGATCGCAATTTCTTCGGCATATTCTAGGTAGTAATTGGTCCTGAGCGATGAGCTTGCATTCGCTCTTTCATTGTGGTCAAGTGCTCATTTGGAGCAGCTGTTGCGCGTGATGGAAGATGACCACGAATACCGGCGGCGCACGAGACAAGTGGAAAGTAGATGCACGCGCACATTCTTGCTACGTGGCGAGCGGCTGCATCACACCATCAGACGCGTGTCCAGTTAGGTCCGGAACGAGGTCAAGCTGTCTAGGAGCCACACCTATCTTGCATCAGTGGAATCAGGACGCTTCGGAATGCCACCGCTCAAATCCTGCACAGATTTACTGGTCGCGCCCAGCGAAATTCAACTATGAAATATCTTCGAGGGGGGCAGTGACCAGCACGGCTTGCCGACACGTCATCACATGAGGTGAGAAAATTAATTTGCTGGAGCTGCGTATCAAGCCTACTGCCGGAAACGCGAGTGCTACCAGCCAGGTGCAGAAACGGTAAATTAGGCTGTGCAGGAACGCCTTAGAGGAAGTTTTTCCCTAGTCATTAGAATCTTTGTTTATGGGTTGTTACATTAGCTAGCCGCTATAGCGCACAGAGGCCTGTAATCTTATCCGTAATGTAATGAGCGACGCGCGCCAGTCCTCAAGGAAGATTTCGCACCCCATAGCTACAGATATAGAAGTGCTCCTACAGTACTGCATCGATTCAAGACAGATTGAGGGACAATTCAGAAATTAGAGAATATTCAGTAGCTGCTGCAGCTTGAACGTTTATTGTTTTGTTCCATTACATCCACCTCCTTGGTGGACCTTTCTAATTTGCTGTGAAGTTTACATCCCTGCTAGCAGATTTGCGTTACGTTCAGGTTGTCGCAAACATTGTGCCTTTGGGAGACGCAATTAGGAATGCGACATCAAAGCTCAAATTCAAGCGAAGAGGGTAGCGTTTAGTGTAAAGACCGACGTCATGCAGGCGTTGTGTCACGACCCCGCGTCCACTAGATATATGAGGTGAAACATAATTGGCATAAGACTTAAATTATGAAATGATGTCGCCGCATATCTCCACTAATTTTTAAATGTGCTGGTTGCACGTACCGAAGAGTCGCATGTGTTTCATCCCTGATTTGAAATCAGAACCATTCGTTCGCGAAGCAACCCATGCCACGTAGTCCTAGAAAGCTTGTATCGCTTTGTTACGAGCTGTTTTATTACAGAGTTTTAGAATAGGGGGCCCCAAGCTTTGGGGCCCCCAAGGAGCTTGGGGCGTCGAAATGCGCATGCGCAGAACGTAAGGCGTGCTTGGGGTCTTGGGTTAACGCTAGGGGCGGCCCCTTTTTCGGAAATAGCGTTCGCCCGAAGCTGCCGTTGGGTCGCTTGGGTTACGGCAACATGGCGGCGTTCGGCCAAGCGGCGGCCGCTCGCCTCGGCACACATTCGTCGTCGCCGCTCCATGGTGTCACGCGTTCATGGAAAACGAAAGGCGAACGAAGCTTATGTTAGGTCTCATGATGCCCCCACTACAAAATTTAACGCGCTATATTTTCTGATTGCCACCGGATTTACCGAGCTGCTAGGCTTAGCTAGTTCGCCTCCTTTGGTTGCCATGGGGACCAGACGGCGGAAAGCGCGGAAGGTTCAAATGAGGTTTCCCGGTCTCGGCCTGGATTGACAATTGGCCGATATTCTTGTCTGACTGAAACGCTTTATATAACCGGTAGTCATAAGATAGTTTTTGCACAATAATAGTACTTCTTGAGGAATAAAATAGCGTTGTTGGCTTTTATATATTTAAATTTAAAAAGGGGAGCCGTAGTGGAGGTCTCCGGAGTAATTTTCACCCCCTCCCCCTGGGGACATTTAACGTGCATTGACATCGCACAGCACATGAACGCCTCCATCGAAACGCAGCCGCCGGCGGTCGGGATCAAACTCGACTCCGGCACAGTAGTCGGACATATTACCACTGCAACACCACACCGGTACTTTAGGTTTTGAGTTAAGGAAGGCGCCGTATACTTTGGATGCATATCACGGAATGGGTCAAGGTCACGGCCACTTGAAGGTCACATTCAGTGACAGGCGAAGATAGGTTTACCTCGGAAATATCGGCTTACATAGCGTAGTGAACATTTAGCTCCAATTGTAAATTACATTATACGAAAGGAAAAGCGCAGCATCTGTAAGGTCACTTGTTGTTTTGGCTGTAGGAAGAAGGAAAAAAAATGCACGGGCCTGCTATGGCTCTGTAGCTGAGCCACTTCCGCTGCCTCGTGCAGACAGAAGAGAAAAAGTAGAGAACAAAGAAAGAAAGAAAGAGAAATAGGAGGAAGAGACGCGCTCCGCAACCGCCGTCGTCCACCATAGAAGCGGTGGCGGGTGCAATGACGGCCTCAGCACCGTAGGGCCAGGAACAGCCACCCTCCACCACATCTCTTTAAGGTCACTTGAAGGCACAAAGAGGCATCAAGCTGACGACTCAGATTATGGTCTTGAGTTTTGGATGTCAGCTTTTGGGGGTGAAGAAGTTAAAACATGTCTCACAATGTGTTTAATCCAAACTTGGCAATGAGAGTAGCCATGCACATGAAGCTTTCGCTTTCCTCCAGGGGTAATCAAAGTAAAACCACCAGAAAAAGTTTTTTTTCTCAGAGCGCGTACACCGGTGGGCGGCCACTGAATCCGGATTTCCGGTAAACGTACCCGTTAATTCCTTCTTCCCTTTCCTTATGGTGCGGGCACAGAGCAAGTGGGTGCGGGTCAGGTGTCCACGAAAAGAGTGAGATACCTCGACTTTCGATTACTATTATCTAATTTGTATTTTATTCATTTACTTTACCGCTCTCATGTTAAACCATTTACAGTACGGCTCTTTTTTTACCTCCACCAGCCTCACTAGTGTAGCAAAATCATTGGAGGTATTGGATGTTTCATACACTGCTGCACCTGGTGCAGGTTGAAAATGGCCTTAGTAAAACGCTGCTCCAATCATTATTTAGCACCCTACACTGATAGGATGTGATAGGGGAATAATGTAGCAGGCAAAAAAAGCTTCCGCCGTTGCTTTTGCAATTCAACTAGGGTTAACCAGAGCTAAACCACAGCTAGTTTTTGTGATATGCATGGCGACATTCGGAGAAAATATGCAATTTTGATGATTTGGTTTCATAAAACATTACAAATGCATAAAATAGTTACTCTAGGATTCCTCACTTCTAGGAAATATTACTTGTGCATCTTTGTCTTTGGTGTCCCCAAAAAACATAGCACGCTCTCACATTATTTCGCGATGTCGTTATGTGCAACAATGTGATAATTTGCTGATTTCGCAGCGTTCATGATGCCCGTGTGCTATGCGATATCAGTGCACGTTAAGACCACATGGGGTCTATATCTCGAGCCCTCCTCAACGTTAATTCTCGTAGCCTTAGTTGCTTGGGACGTTCACTCATAAACTAAACCATTACTCAGTGTGAGCTAGTGATCTGTATGAATCTCGTTGTTCAGAACTACTGTTCCCTGAGCCGGCCGATCGCACCGTGGTTTCGCATTGCTGTGTTATATTGTAGGAGTGTTTGCACCTACACATGTTCTTCTACAGTACTTATATAGCGCCTGCAGATGTCTAACCACTCGTGACTACTTGATCATTGTCGCTACTCTAATGAGACAGAACGATTTGTTCTTCAGGATCAAAACGCAGTTCCCCTCAAGGCAACTTCCAAATATTCTCACCTTTTTTGCAGAGCTGGAGTCATTTGCATGTGGTACCTTGCCACAAGGATCAGACTGCAGCGGATCATCTCTGAATTTTATGGATGAGTCTATTATGCATTTTTTCCAGTTACTAGAGCAGGACAATACCTTTCATCGGAAAATAAACGACGCCTTGCGCTGACAGGTTTTATGGCCCCATAGTTTTCAGCGGCAGCGCTAAAGGCTGTTTTAGAATGTAGCGAAAACAGAAAATAAAAAACGGTAAATTTCAAGAGCAGCGCATTTTCTGTGATGCTGTATATTACTCAGCAAGCGGAGCATAGCTGTGAACGGTAACAAGATCATTGTGCGGTCCTAATGAATTATGAAATGGGCATTTAAATTATTTCACTAATCATTTCAGAGTAATGTTGGTTTATGTAACAAGAAAAACGCGAGGATTGTACTGATGCTCCGTCGCTGGCGAAGAGCGTTGGAGGTGATGAATATCGCCGTAGCCTTTCCGCAGATTTGAGGCTTCTTCCACTATGACAGCTGCTTTTTGTATTATCTTTTGATTTATCTTACCCTTTGTGCGAAACGAACCTCTACGCTTCTGAAAACTATGTCTGAATTGGTGTTATCAGGGTCAATGACACGCAGCGGTTTCGGATGTGAATATTGCTTATATGTCTGCGCCCAATTCGCCTCTGTCGTTGAAGGCTGCGTGCTGTACTGCGGATTTGACAGAGCTAAATGAGAGGCAGTGCCAGAAAAAAACATGGCGACTAGCCACTGTGCTACAGTTACGTACCGAGGGAGATCCGACATCTTATAACTCACGTTAGGTTGTACCTGGAGATATGTTATGATGGGCGCTATATAAGGAGATGAAGCGTGCGATGTTTAATTCTGCAAAGTGTGATCGAATCTTGCGGAGAGTAAAAAATGCCGTAGCACGTTCCAGATGGAGACAATTACAAACGGAAGCAGGGAAGCTTTGTCCAATAGAAATTATCACGACACAAAGCTCGGTACTAAATACACATACGGCCTAACCTCGAACCTAACGTGAAAGAAGTCTTCATGCTTGTAAACCCTGGATAGCCTTTTTTATAAATGACTAGCTGGTCACAGGAAATTATATTTTAGTTGCCATGCAGAAGGTTGCGGAGCAACTTATAACTGATTACATGCTAGGAAGGCGAAAGCATAAATATCTGATGGTTATTTTTGTTTTATTCCCTTCTTTTCCCTTCTATTTTTGCTAACAATAACCACCACAACTGCTTACTGGGGGCCAGCTGTTCTTGAGCTTAGCCCAGTGGCTTTTCGTTGTCTCGTTAGTACCGCGTCATCTCGTATTCCTAAGGTTGTGATTCAATTCCCATCTCATCCAAATTACCATTTGAATACTTTCCGTGCAATTGCTTTTCTTCCGTTACCGTAAATATTTTGTCTATTAACTCAGTACACTGCCAGTAAATATCTTGACAGTGCTGTTGACATCATGAGGTCAAGCGGATCCAGTACGATGTTTTAAGGCACCCAAAACAGGGTTTCTTTGATAAGAAGCCGCGTGAGGGTTTTGCCCTAGGTCTAGTAGCTAGAGGAAGCCAATATCAAATCGCTTTGAAGATACAGGAAAATCTAATCTAGAGCAGCTTGAAAAACATCATTTACCAAACCAACTTTTCGATTTGACAGGCTTTGCATGTATGTTGTTCCAAGCGAGTTCGCAGCCTTTAGTGCCAGAGTTTGGTGCACCTAGCAGGGGATTCTTTGTTTTTAGGTATTTCGCATCTTTAATTAGCAGATTGGTAATCTAGCCAATATAATGAGCGCAATGTATAATACTTCGCAAATAGTTGAGTGGTGTCGAAAGGATTGAGGCGTTTTTCTGCGAAAGCACTAACACCCAGAAGTTCTGAGCCGAACAGAATCGTCTAAAATTTGTATGTCCGCGTTTTGCAGGTGTCCACCGAAATTTGAAGTAGATACTGCGCTTTTATTTCCCCCAACATCAAAGCACCTAAACGTATTTAGTTTTGTTCAGAACGTTTAACGCACACTAAGTGATCCAGACTCTCCAAAAGCTCGTTAATATCTTTCACGTTTTTCGCTGGACATTTGAGCCACGCTGTATGGGAAGAGAAGGTGGAAGTGAAAGAGAGAAAGGGTTTTTACCTTCATGGGGTGTTGCCGGATATTTTCCAGCACACAGGGACGTTTACGTGCACTGACCTTGCTCTACCAGTTTTTAAATGCCAAAACAGCATGCCCGCAATGTCAAACAGTGCTTACACGCATCTTGATTGGTTTATTTGACTTTATCCCTCGCCAACTTTATTATACAACTCTATTTCGGCATAAGTAGTAATATATGCATTTCATTTGATTTTGAACATTGTGGCTGCTTCTAAGTAAAAATTACTTCCGCGATCATTTGGGTATAGACTTTGTAGCAGTGACATGTAAGTTCTCTTATTTCCACAATGTATAATGCATTTAGCAAAACTTTGCACATCTTTTGCAAACGTATAATAGCTGGGATTGTCTCTCTAAGACAATGAAAGGGGCTTTGGTAAGGCGTGAATATCCAATTTGGGAAAAATGTTTTGCCGTTAGAAACAAGAATTGGGAAGGGTTACATTGAGACATTACGAAAAGATCTTCCACTCCTATTATATTCTTCCGGCGAGGTGGTGAAGGAGTGGACGCTCGACTACTGTGCCCAATGATGCAGAATCGAATTCCGGCCTCGGTGGCCGCTTTTAAACGGAGGCGAATAGCTAGGCGCCGGTGTGCTGCGCGATGTCATAAAACCTGAGGTGGTCGAAATTCGCGACGTTCTCCACTACGGCGTCTCTCATATCCTTAGTCGGTTTGGGACGTCAAACCCAACAAACCAACCTATGTTAGATTCAAAAATAAAACTACGCGGAGCAAACCAGGATTTAAGGAATAAATTCCGTGAACGGAGCCGCCTATATTGAAGCATGTATTTTCAGTGATATTCTTAGTTCCTATGTTAGATTTAAACATAAAACTACGCGAATCAAACCAGAATTTAAGGAATAAATTCCGTGGGCGGAGCCACCCATGTTGAAGCATGTATTTTCAAGTGACATTTTTAGTTGTTTATGCACGATAAAACCCAAAATGCGCACATTCTCGCACCTACACAGACATAGTGGTCCATGCTTCAGAATTACAAACACCAGAGGAAGAAAAGTGCAACTATTTTCTTGCAGCGATGCGTTCGAATCCTGGAGCAGCCGTGTGCGCCTGGACTTCAGACTGATGTTGACGCCTGAAGCTGTTGGTCCTCCCGTAAGTTTCTCTGCAATAAATTTGCATCCCTTAATGGCCAGGAAGTACTCTTGACAGCTATAAACCTCCTATCGGTATTATCTGCGCACAAGTATGTGTTCCATTAAAATACGTTTTTCAATGCCGCTGTCTACCAACGTCTTAGCATGTTAGAGTCAGCATCTCTGAAGACCTCTGGCGCTGCATAGTTACACACAAACACAACACACAAAGAGAAGAGAATAATGCAAGACGTTCACACCGATGATGCGCTCACTACCAACTGGCTGTTATTTGTGCAGCGCCAGAGGTCTTCAGAGTCGTCTAAACAACTAGCTCGCACGCAAGTACTACAGTCAGCACATTAGCATGTTAGCGTGCTATCATGTTAGCATGTTAGAGTAAGCAGTGCTAGAGTCAAGTAGTTTCCTTCCAGCTGGGTTGTCTGCCTTGGTTTCACATCAAGCAGCGCCCAAATAATGAAAACGAACCAGCAGAAAACTATAGAAAAAGTGTATGATATGGGGCTTAGTGCCCTTTACTTGATAACTTTGAGTGGTTGTATGAAATTTCATTGGCTGAGCGCTTTCTTTGAGTCGACCAATTTGAAGATAGATGCTGCATGATTGAGGAGACGGTGCAAATGAACAGCTATTTTCCTATGAACTGATATATGTTACCTTAATATATTAGTTTCAGTTTTTAAGCCTGAGCGTTTGTTTTACAGAATTCATTCAAATTGTTCCCTTTATTATTATGGTACTTATTTGCATAATTTACTGAAAATTTTGAGAAACAAGCTATGCAAGAATGGATTGGAAGATATAAGTGTGCGGATGCAATTGTAGACATTTCATGTGTTTTTAGTTTCTTAGAAGAAACATCTTTCCTGAACAAGCTATGATATCTTAACACTTTATTCCTTCTCAAACATAATATACCTTGTGCTTGGCGCATGATAGCCTGAGTTGCTTATGCGCAATAAAACACAACACAACACAACACAACGCAGGCATGCCTTGCACAATAGTGTATTTTGTCGCAATCAATAAAGGATTGTTGCTTTGATTTGGGGTTAGCATCCCAAAGCGACTCAGGCTATAGACGCCGTAGTGGAGGCCTCCGGAAATTTCGATCGCCTGGGGTTCTTTAAAGTGCATTGACATTGCACAGCACAAGGCCACTTTGCCTCCCGCCTCCATCGAAAAGCGGCCGTCGAGGCCGGGATTAGATCCCGCGCCCTTGGGCACAGTAGTCAAGCGCCCTAACCAATGCGCCACCCAGGCGGTGCAAAGTATTGCTGCCTGTCGGTTGGTTAGATGCTATTTTGTCTTTGCTGGCTTGATGTAAAGACAACTAAATAAAATTTTTACCACAGTATCAGAGAACACAATGCATATATCGGCTAAAATCATTTTGGATGATTGCCCACCGCAGTGGTGCATTGGTTAAGGCGCTCGACTACTGCCACTGGAGATGTGGGATCGAATCCCGGCCGTGGCCGTCGTTTTTGGATGTAAGCGCAAAACAAGGCCCCCATGAGCTTTGCGATGTCAGCGCCTGTTAATAAACTCTACGTGGTCTAAATTTCCGGAGTCCTTCACTAAGACTTCTCATAACGTGAGTAACTTTGTGACGATCAAATCCAAAGCCTAAAAGATTATAACTGAGGACGTGAATATTATCACCTGCCCGAACAGTTTCGTGAAGTAGGCAGATGCAATTCAACCCTGACATCGCTTTAACCAAATGACGTTAAGTGTTTTTATTGTCATGAATACTTCCGAATAAAGGTTGTCTTCTAAAACTTTAAATCCAAGAAATTTCCTCCGAACAGGCATTTGTTAGCTTTCGGTTGAGACAACAGTATTTTTAGCACAATTAATTTGAAATGAGATCATATTTTTGCAACCATATCGAAATGTGTCGTGCTGCAGTATTGCCGCAGGGAGGCTTGATCGCAGCTTTGTGATTACGCATCTTCCGCAGATATTCAGCTTGGAAAGAGTACTGGCTGGCATCTGCGAACGAGCTCGTGCGTTCCGCGTGCAATTTGGGCGCCACATGGGCATCGTTGCTGCTTGGAGACAACCGGGCCACCAGCGAGGGGTAAGTGAGTAGATGTACTTTGATGCAACCATGTTTAGTATCAGAGACAAAGGAATTGATGTATGAGTGAGTTTGCCGAAGCTATCATACGCCATCACTGAACTTGACATTGAGACGATGTGTGCAGTTTGACAGTTACGACATACTGATAGGTTAAGATCCATACAAGATATGTTTCCTTACAATTAATTGCACAATACCTCAATAAACGGCCAAAAAATTCTTAGTGCATATTCATTCCCAACATTACTTTCTTGCATTGAAAATGCAGTATTTTAGGAGACATATATACGCAAACATAGCACTCACATATGGCACGGCGGGCCGATGGGCGCACTAACATACGAACTAAGATAAAGATGTCTGCTTATCTGAAGACCTTTCGCTTCGCTTAAAAACTCATCCCAAAGATTATCTACGCTTATATGCGATGGCCACTGGTATACGCCCACCTAGAAAGCGCTCGGGAAGCCGCTCCCAAAAGTCCTAATTGATTGCAAGTGTGGAATCGGAATGCTACTATTGTATATCCGCAGATTGTTTAGCTCATGGGTGAATTATTTTCTTCTAATAATGATTTGGCACTCTTCAAACGCTAATAGTATTCGTGGCGCCTAGGCTACACCTCCGCTGCTTTGTGCAGCTGGCTGTCCCAATGCCTCTGGTGTATAATTAGCCGCAGTCACGGACGTCTGAAGACTGTGCCTGAGGGGTTACTACCCCATAGCTGCAGCTAAATTTGCATATTTATAGTACAACAGTATATTTCACTCAGGTGTATTTGTCCCGCCGCGGCAGTGCAGTAGTAAGGGCTCTTGACTGCGGCTCCCAAGTATGCAAGGTGGAATCCCGACCCTGGCGGTCGCTTTCCGATGGAGGCGAAAATCAAAGCACCCGTGTACTGTGCGATGTCAGTGCACAATAATGAAGCCCAGGTGGTAGACGTTACTGTAACTCCCCTCTACGATGTCTCTCAAACCCTGAGTCAGAATCCCATACAACCTAACTAACCATGCTCACGTTTAGTGGCATTCACGCACAGTAATATGTACTGTCGGCTTCGTAGGGGGCCGTACCTGTAGATGCCCAACATGTCATCAGCCGCAAGGAGCCCTGGATTCCAGCGCCAAAGCCTGAACATCTTGGGTTAGTTTATCCCTCTATCTCGCTGTTAGGTAGGCAAATAAAGAATTTTTCAATTCTTGAGCTCTCTCCTCTATTCTCAGGAGTAATTAGCATGGTTGGTTCATGTTCTGCACGGAGCTGCGATTTACTGCCTCCAGATGCAGGATTCGCGAATAAGGATAAACACATGTCTCCATGTTACACCTATTGCATATAAGAAATTGTTCACAATTGGACATTCCGGCCCACATTACTGAATCGCTCGCACTCCCTTCTGGCAGATCTTTATCATTCTGATAACGACTGAAGTTTGCAATGTCAGGTCAATGATTGCTTTTCACTCCAGCTCGCACTTTGCCGTAAGTGGAGCGTATACGCTCTTTTCACGCCATTGAGATTAACGTTGAGATTCCCAGCAATATTTTTAACTTCGAAATGCAGACTGGCAATTATTGTTTAAAAGAAGCAAGAACTGCGTGCAATTGTGGTTACGTAGAGGCCTATAGCATTAGGTTGCTCTTCGACGTTTCTCGTGTTTCGAGCTGTGCGTCCTGATGAACTCCTTCTTCTGTGCACAATTTCATCTATTGTCCTTCTCATTCTATTGCAGGGCGGCGCTCCTTTAGATGCGGTACCTGCCATTATCTTCAAGGAACCCAGGCTTTTAAATCCATAACCTGATGTTTATGGGTAAGTTCTTTGTTAGGCATCCAGTCAAGAATGGCAGCCATCGTGTAATGCGTTAATTCCTTGATAAATGTGTTAAACATTGCTAAATGTGTTATGGGTCAACCCGCTACTGGTCAACTGTTTTACGCTTCACTGCAGTATCGCACAGCTGAGTAACAAAACTACTTGTGCTTCTCACAAAAAGCTCTTCCGCAAAATCACGATTCAAGGCCTTGCAAAGGAGTTTCTGCACCATAGCTGTTTGATAACTAAGTGCGAGGATAATCACCGCAACTCAGAGACAATCAGCCGCCTGCTCTAGAGACTGTCTGTCGCGTCTCCCTTGCGTTATTCATTCAGCGAAGGTTTGTTTTTTATGATTGGTAAAAACATATATCAGCTGCCTTTAGATAAGCGGCCTTCAGGGTAATAAATGCATGGACAGTATTCGACGGCGGTCACCACTAGCAAACTACGCCGTTTCTACAATCCTTATTTTCACATACCATTTCTCACATAATGGATTCATTCTTCCGTGCTGCCATATTTTCCAACGCTGCTGCTTAAGATACGACGTTTATAGCAAACATTGTTTCCGCTCCCGAATTCTGTACACGACCGCGCACCGCTCTGCTCAGTCTGGAGAGCATTTGGGGCTCCATTATGCTAAAAGTAAGAATATCAGTGAACACTCTATGACTCAGTGTCGAAATATGAGAAAATTAGGAGGAAACATTTCATGTGTTTCTATAATAAGCACATTTCATTTCATCCAAGTCTTTTGCTAGGAGAGAATGCTATTGTCAAAATGTCTTCTATTTTTTATTTTTTAAAACAAGTAAAGCTAATAAACAAGCTCTGGACTATTTTTACCAAGAACTGCTTTACCCTGAGTTTATCGCATGTAGCCTTAGTTGCCTATGTACCCTAAAATCCAACACAACACACAAATCAAAGTGTCGGCGGAATGAGCCTCTTTTCTTTGGTATGGGTTCCAAGAGCTGGTGTCATATGTAGAGCCAAGTGTGTCCGAGTGCTCTTCCGAGATGAAGCTCGAGTAATTTCCTCTTCCTCCCTTGTAAACAATAGCGCTGCGACGCTATAATGCCTGACAACCCTTTATGAGCTATGTATTTTATGGCTCTGGTGTCTTTATCTTCAAGCAACTGATTCTCCTTTTGCAATGTAGAGCCGCAATATATGACGCCATCGTTGGGGCAGCCCGGTGCGGTGCACTGCTTAGAAGTCTGTACGCCAAGGTCACTTCATTTGAGGATTACATTGACTATTAAAATACTAACACATAACGATTTCGGATTTTTTTGCCTGCAAGTGTTTTACATTTTTCCAAGCTTGTCGAATTGTAAAACCTCTTCAGCTGCCCTTCAAATTTGCTTGGTGTGATGACTACTTCCGAATAAAGGCTACGACTGCGAAGAGCAAATCCATAGTTCCCCTAAGTACATGCACTTCGATTGGCCTTCCTGCTGCAGGTATATAATAGAGCACATTTGTTCAAAAAATGAGCTTCGCTTAAGTGATTAGAATGAAATGGCATCATGCTACAACTTTCCAGAACGCAACTCGATGATGGCATTCTCGCCGTACCTTTTTTCGGAGAACATTCGGCACCTATCCACAGCACCGACCGGAAGCTACGTGTGCAATCTCTGCGTCGCGTGTGGCTCTGTTTGACAACCGATCCGTCCACCCTAGGGGAGCGAAAACAATCATACTCTCGTGTCAGGAATGCAGTGGCGTAGAGAACAAAGGGACTGTGTATATGTTTATTCCACCTGAGTCAGAGACATATACGGACCTTTCAGCCGATAGTGGTAGAACCGTAACCCATAAATTGCTACGGCGCCCTTGTGGTTTTATGATGGTTGTGTCGCTGTTTGCGGACTCCGCGTAGCAGCCAGACTATGTCCCTAGGTTTAGTGCGGTAGGCTCGATTACTACTACGCCGGAGACCTTTTAAACATCCGAACGAAAGCCGGTACAGACAGCCGAGGAGCAAAGCAGCAGCCTAGATCCGTATGCATGCGGGTGCAAGGCGACAGAACGGTCGCATAGAACAGCTAACTGTAGATTTGCTGATTGGACAGCCGAAAATGTCAGGCCGCCAATCGAGCAGGCATTTATGAAATGCTAAAACGAACCTTTGACTGTTTACATGCAGATCGTTTAAAACAGTTTAAGCCCGTAACTTTACATGTATTAAATGTATTTGTTAAACATCAATGTTGTGAAGCGAGCTGCATAGGCAATTTATAGATATTGGGAAACCTGAGTTTTATGAGGAATCATTTTATACGGATAAGGTTAACGGCTACAGATTAGTAGGTATTGGTTACAAGAACTTCGGTGAAAGCAGTAGTGTCCCGCATGAAGCGAAACATCTATTCACTATAAAATGGGTATAAAACTTTTGTTGAAAGTGAGATAGCGTACCGGTTACAAGATCTTTCGGTGAAAACAGTACTGTCCCGTACGAAGCGAAACTTCTACTCACTACAAAACGAGTATGAAACTTTTGTTAGAAGTGAGAAAGTGTATCTTTCACAAGCTGTCGGTGAAAGCAGTACTGTCCCACATAAAACGAAACATCCATTAACTATAACGGGTATAAAACTTTCGTTGGAAGTGAGATAGTGTACCGGTTACAATAATCTAGCTTGGTAACCATTAGAAATAATATTAAAAGCTGGTTGGCATAAGTGTACAGTGCCTTTAGAGGTCCATAGTCCACTGCGGTATATTTGGTTTGGTTTCTCATAGGAAACTGCGAAGTGGTTCGTCTCAGAGGCCTGTTTCAGCGTATCTGCGCTCACGTCCTCGTCTTCGATTCGATCGCTCGCTTCACGGGCTCCATGCTTAAACGCCGCCGCTGCTGCAACGCAGCATTATCAATTACCAGCGCAGACTTCGCCGCCAACCGATTAGATAAACGCTGCCGTACCAAGTTCTACATCCCTGTCACCTTGCCGGCGCTCGCGTAGCCTGCAGCACGCGTGCGCAAACTCATAGCGCTGTACTGCTGTGGTCACGTCTTGTAACATGTAGTTACGTCTGGTAACTAGTGCTCCATCAGCGCGTAAAACTATATTCCTCTTCGTCTTTCACTCGTTACGGTGGCTCAGTGACTAAGGCTCTCGACCACTGACTGGGCGACACAGGAGAAAACCCGGCCTTGGAGGCCGCGTTAATTCCCGTCGATGCACAACGCAATGCGAACGTTTAATGAGCGATTTCAATCCAGGTTAAAGAGGCCGAGATGTCCGAAATTCACCCAAGCTCTCTATAATTGCGTCCGTCTAGCCCGAGTCGCTTCGGGACGTTGCACATTTTAAACAAGGCATGGAGACACAATCTCCCCAGTACTATTCACAGCTTGCTTAGAGGAAGTATTCAGAGACTTTGAATGGGAGCAGTTAGGGATAAAGGTAGAAGGAGAATACCTTAGTAATCAGCGTTTTGCTGATGACATTGCCTTGCTACGTAACTAAGGGATAAAAAGCAAATAATGATTGATGACCTAGTCAAGAAAAGTAGAAACGTAGGCTTGGCAATCAACATGCAAAAGACTAAGGTAATGTTTATCAGCCTCGGCAACAGCAGATTACGTTAGGTAGCGAAGCACTGAAAGTACTAGACGAATATGTCTATTTAGGACAGGATAACCACAGATCCGGACCATGAAAAGGAAATAACAGGGAGAATAAGATTGGGATGGAGTGCATTTGGCAAGCATTCTCATATTATGACTAGCAGCTTCACGCAACCGTTGCATCTTACCTGTAATCACCTATGGGGCTGTCAAGGATCACTGCGAGAGTGAAGCGTACTAATTCGTGTTTGCACTCGTATTCTTGGTCACATGTGCTCGACGCTCCGACCTGAGGCAGTTTCGTGATCTGCGTTTTTGTGAATTTCGTGATCCACAACGGCGCGCTCACCACAGCCGCTTCCTCCTTCGTTGAAGTACAGCGATTGTGCTTGTCGAAACAGCCCTAAACATGGCCATACCCGTAAGATCTTCCTCGCTGATAATTGCACATATTCAAGCCCTAAATAAGTCCGAATTGATCTACCCTGAGCCCAATAGCAGAGGCCGTAGAGGTGCGGAAGAGGACTCTTCGTTCAAATTTCGTCTAGACAGGAGGTTGTCGTGAAGCGAGTAGCACGCCGGTGAGAACACTCGGTGTCGATATGCGCTTGTAGCGGGTCTCCCCCTCCGTCACGTATCGAGCCGTGCGACCTCTGCTAGTCGCCAATGTGAACCAGCCTAAGATTCGTCTTGTGGTGGCATCTCAGGAACGAAGACAGATACGGAGAAAGACTGACCAAGTGCTCACTATCAACTGACAAAATTTATTGGGACATGTAATATACGTGACAAAAATTCGATACGGTGATATGGTTTGACACCATGTCGCTTTTGACATGAGCCTTGTAAATATGGACTGGAATTCGCATGTGTTGCCTTTTTGTTTCTTTGCGTTTTTTTTCGCATATATTACATGTCCAAATAATTTTGGTCAGTTTATAGTGAGCACTTGGTCTGTCTTTATCCGTATCTTACTTACTCCAGATGAGTATTTGGTGTACCCTTGCAAGGTTAGCGGTTCCCAAAGGTTGCACACCATGTGACGATACTTTGCATCACGATGATCACTGCGTGGGCACCACTGAGACCTGAAACCCTCGCGATTAGAATCACCTACTCACCTACCTCTCCAACGAGAGCTGCATAGAAATGCTTTCACCTGTGCAGGTGCTTCTGGTAAATTTCGTCATGCCTGTGGACTTTTAACTATCAAGTATTTCTGTTTTCTCGGTGTCAAAAATTATTCGTTTCACTTCTCTGTAACAAAATAGATATTCAGTGCGTCCTTGGTGTGGAGCGCAAATAATTAAGCAGTGACTTTTGTTATTTATGCAAACTCAAAATGTCCCTTTTTGTTTTACAGGGATGGCACTTCATTCGATGTGGTACCCAACCACTGGCCTTGTGTATCTGTGTCTTATATCTGGAATTTATGGGTGAGTGTAACGATATGCTTTACTTTGCATAAACTAAACCAAGTTTATTAGCTTCATTGCTGATGTCTAACACACCACACCTCTTAGCTCTTTTTCATTAGGGATAATAGCTAAATTTACTATGCCTTTTTTGAAGGCGCAATTTTATAGCAGAATATGGCCTAAATACGTTCAAAAACGAACTGCCTATGAAGAGATTTCATTCTGAGATTGGGGTACCCGACGGGTAACTTACAACAGCCGCCAGTGGCTTTTCTTCCTCAATGGAGGCGAAAAGAAAGAAGTCCATGTCCTGTACAATGAAAGTGCATTATAGAGAACTCCAGGTGGTCGAATGCACCGGAGCATTCTACTGCCCCTTTTTTCAGTTCTGCGTCCCTTTGGGATTTTGAACGCCATAAAGCAACAAACCGTGAAATGAAACATTTAATCATATTCACTCTATTTCATAGGCACAAACCCTATAAACCGTTAATGAGCGACCCGCGCACTTCTAAGTGTTACCACTTCTGTTTCTGTGTTGACGTTTCAGTTGACCTAGAGAAGTCTCATTCGTCTGTGATTGTATACGTAGGAACACGCACAATGATCTCGCGAAAGAACGTGCATAAGCAAAGGTAATATGTGATTGATACACAATGACAGATAATGGTGATCGAGAATCGCACAGTGGTAAGCGCATAAAAAGGTCGAAAATGGTTTCACGTTTCATATTAGGCTGGTCATTTATTACTCTGTAGCCAAGTTGGCATAGTATATTATGAATTGCTTATATGTCATAAAACCAGAGACACCCTCGCATATGTGTGCGAGGCAAATACTGTTAGCAAACTACCATCCATTGATCCGAGCACCGCAACACGTGACGCCGAAATTACTTGTTTACTTTCAGCGATGCGTTAAGAGGCATTGAAGAGCCTTGGGTTCATGGACAGATGACCAAAATGCCTGGCCATTGAGTAAGAGTCCCTTATTTTGACTTTGCCGAAAAATGACACACTTAGACTTCAAGCATGTATCGATTTAATTGGTTTATGGGCGCAAAGGTGAGGTGTTCTCTTAAAATGTTTGGTCGGTAGATCCTATTCTAGTAACGTTCTCCTTCTGCTGCCTTCCCTGCCTTCACAGACATCATGCTAGTCAAGACCATAAAAATAATTATACGATTATGCGTTGCCACCTTACAACGAAATTCGTTAGAATAGCCATCGTCATACGTACGACATCATGCTGAGTGTTGTGCAACATAATGTGCTCGATAGAATCATAGCTACAATGGAAGTTTCCTTGAATACCAAACTGAGCTGAAACTCACATTTTGGTCTTATCTATGCGATATGTTACGGGGTAGAACCGTCGTACTGGGCGAGCTCGATTGTAGGGGATAGGTTGACTCAACCCGACCCGCTTGGCCATGCGCGCGTATTGGCAATTCTGACGAACTATAGGTGTGGCCGCTCTCAGGCTAAATACCAGCCGCAGAAAAAGCTCCATTTGCGGTCAACCGAGACGAACGAAGTTTGCTATTTAACGCTATATAAATCGGGTTGTCTTCTTTAGATAAACGTTTTGCGTTTCGTGCTGCAAGATAAGGAATCCCAGTGGAAAACAGCAAGGGAATATAGGACGTGCGATGAAAGACACAACACAACCGCGCACTCGCAATTGAGTTTCATTCGAAGAGACCTACCTTGAAATATCTCAATTTGCAACGAGAGATCAGCGCACTCGCTAAATTGGAATTTCGGCCCACCGTCGCGTGCCACCGCCGGATTGGACAGTTTGAGTTTCAGAGGCTATTTCAGACTATATAAGTGAGCACACTGCCTCTCGAGACTGAGACCTCTACGAGCGCTTGTCTAGCTCCGTGCCGGACGCGTCGTAGTGTCAACCGCCGTCACTGTGCGACTGCAGTTCTGTCTAGCTTGTCATCCTCGATCCCCGTGCCGATTTTTGTAAATAATTCTCTGGACATAGTGTATAAAAACGCCTTCCTTCCTCATACTGACGCTGACTTGGTTTCTTTGGTACCGCCAAGGGAGCTGGATGCTCTCAATCACGAAACGGATGATGTGAGCAACAGGCTGTACTCCTTCGGCGCGACAATGTTTAGAGACTTTGAATTTGTATAGGGGGACGCAATCACTACTTCGTTGCAGGAAATGTTTCATAAATTTTGCACATGCCGTTAACTCCTGGAACACCGTCGGAAAGGGTTTTGAAGATATAACTTTTATTTTGATCTGTCACCTCCAAGGTCACCTGCAAATGTAAATTGCAGCACAGAATACAGAAACACAAAACGTGCCTCAGCTCATTTATTAGCCTCTTGGCAACAAGTAATGAATTTTAGAAATCCCTTCGAGAAGAAAATTGCTAAAGCGAAATTATCAATATACCTTCATGCTGCACCTTAGCTGCAAGCCGCACTAAGACTGTTTTCCAATTGTACATCGTCCGCAGTCCATTGGACGCCATCGCAGCATTCACCGGGATCTGCGATTCATTCCGTGATGGACGACGGGCTTCAATTTCCTCGTCGCGTGTACATCGTGGCTGAGAGGGGAACACCGGACCACCAACACCGAGTGAGCTAAGCACTTCCCTACTCTCGTACCAGGTACTAGAAATGCCATGGCGTTGGAACTGATATGTGGTTACTTTTCGAAGAAACTGTCCGTCCTTTGTAACAGACTTGATGCCTTCAATTATACGAAACACGCACGTCCGAAACCAGCACCTATTCGAGGTTATGGGCGCTTAGTTCCAGTTATTCAAACATGTTTCGTTCGTGAAAGGCGATAAAAAAAGGCGAAACGGCTCTTCACCGGGTGCTATTAAAAAACCTCATTCATAGCGATGTTTGCTCGTCATAGAACATAGGCAAGTAAATGCGTCATATATATTCAGAGTGTCTCTTTGTGATATGCTCGGAATATTTTAACTTTAGTTTCATGTTTGCTATACCATCAAGCAGCAAACCACGCCTCGTTCATAGCGGTGGGTTTATATGCATAACTATATATATTTCAAAATTCACTTTAGCGCAGCCAGTCGCCTTATAGCTGCAAACTTTAAAACATGCTTGCCAAACCGCAGTTCAAGTCCGATCATAACACTGTCAACCAACTGCATGGACTGCGAAGTCAAAGTAGACACATGCAAGGTCAAGCAAAATAATTTACAGTTCACAGCCTGAGAAGTGTAATTCACATCTTTTTAAGGAAATGTATTAGTGGCGATATATTTGTCATAATGATTATTTCATTACAAACAATAAATTTATTTCTTGTAACCAGTACAACTGGATGACTTTCCAAAACACTAGTGTAGCTTAGTTTATATTGTTACATGGTGGCATTCAAGCAATCGATCAGAATGATCGCTCAGTGTCCTCGTGTCATGCTAAAAAGACGCCAAAACGGGCAGGGGCGCAGGGCGCAGCGCACCGCTTCTCTCCCCTGCTCGCTTCGTCGTCTTGGTAGAAACATCTTCTTAGATGTAGATGCATTTTACGTTGTCGCGATTGTCCCCTCATCACTTGTCACCGGCACATTCGCGAAACGAACCGTGATGTCTTTTGGCCAAGTTAGCACGACTGACGTAGACATAAAGTCATCTTTCATAGCGCTGCAAAAATGCATCTTCGTGACTTAGGGGCAGCTTGGGAAACAAGGGCTCCAAGACTAGATTCTCAGCTCACCTACCCATCTTGTAGGCGTAGCGCGTTTAGACTCACTTAGACGAGGTTTGCAAGTGGACGCTGCAGTTTATCTCAGTGACATTGCTCTACCAGTAAAACATATAGTTTCTATCAGTAAAACTCATAGTTTCATTTTCAAGAAAGACGATGAACCAATATGTGAAGACTGTGGACATAGACTGACGATAAACGACATCTTATATCATGTAAAAAAGTCGAAAAGCTATGGAAAAAGCATTTTACTTAATTTTACACCTAACAGATACCATTCCATCCATCACTTCCCCTAGGAGAGAATGTAATTGTAGACATTTTGAGGTGTTTTTAGTTTCTTAGAAAAAAACTTTTTCTGAACAAGCTATGATATCTTAACTTCATACCTTGTCGAAAAAAAAAATATATATATATACCAATTTCTGACGCACCATTCAAGGAGCGCTGGTCAGGCACCGCGAAAAACACTTTTCACACAAACTCTGATGGCGTACATTTTCCATTATTCAATAGCATCCACGACGTGACGAATCCACACGAGTAAAAACAAATAAATGGACCAGCACATTTATGTACCTCGACAGATACAGCTCAACCCACTGGTCCTACTTGTACGGCTATGTCTGTAAAAATTCCGCCGCTAGCAACCCTGCACATTATGGCAACCTTTCCTGCTGCTTATTTTCCTGCCTGGTTGCATTGCGATTAGGTTTCTTCCCCGCCCCTTCCCATATTATCGAGACCTGGCTGGACTGGCTTGGTGCGGAGGTTGAGGAAGGACACGGCCTGCTCGTACAGCAGGTCATGAAATGCCTCTACTATTCCTAATATTTAAATACCATTCCTTAAGCAATAAATTCATCCGAACCTATACGCCCTGTTACGACCAAGCATCCGCATTTGCGCGCTCTATTGTTCGCCTGTGGGCATGAATAAGTGCTTTGGAAATGCGGTGATGGTCCAATGGCTCTAAGTGAGCCTGTTTCCAGGAATCCTGTTTTGTAAGCATGTTTTGCTTTGTGGACAACCTGCAAATGCCAAATTGGCCCTGTCAAGAGAACCTCTGGAAAAACACAAAGAAACGTCCCCCTGCGGGAAATAGCAGGAAGTGCTTTCTTTTGTTCACCCTTCCAGTCGAGAAGTGCTATCTTCCAGTGATGAATGCCTCCTATCCAAAGGAGACGACAGAGTGACATGTCCGCTGACGTGCAGGACAAGAAAGGAGCATGACTCATACGGCCATTAAGTGATTTCCCGGGAATGCAGGAAAGATTTGCAATTGTCGAAAAGGGACCATGTTGGGAGCCCTATGCGGCGCCACGTGCACTCGGGTTTCTGAGAAGTAAAACCCCTTGTCAGAACCAGCCTGTGGTTTCTTTGCTGAAGAATAGAAATGTACCTCCTCTCCTCGCCGTTCCCAAGCTTTTCCCGCCAACAAGTGATCACGCCCAACGAATGAATGCCGGACCAGTCAGTGCTTCAGACCATCAGTGCAGTGATGTGTTCGATTGGATGCCGATACCTGAGGGGCGTGCCCTGGATTTGGTTGGTCAGCATCTTCAGAGAGGGGCTGGACATAGGGGGTTTTTAAGGACGCTGCAGAGCACGAAATGTCGCTCTGGGCCCTGGGTAAACGGCTCATCCAGTCGCTTCTCGCTATGAACTCTTAACGCTTGCCATTTTGCTGATGTACCCTTCTTTTTCGTGTAAATATTGTAAATAAGTTTTCTCAAAGTGCCATTAAACCTGCTTGTACATATTTCACCAACTTCGAAGATTCAATCCTACTTCAACCCCGAGTCTCTGCACGCTACCAAGTGAAGGCCGGGTCGACGTAGCCCCAGCGTCACGACAACTGGTGGCAGCGGTGGGATAAAGCCCCAAAACTGGTGATCAGCGGTAGGATCTGAATCTACAAGCCCCAACACTGGTGACCAGCGTTGGGATCTGCATCTACAAGCTACAACATCTGGTGATTCGAGGTGGATCAGAATCTACAAGCCACAACATCTGGTGATCGGAGGTGGCATCTCAAGCAACAAGCAGGAGCAACAATCGGCCAACAAGAGAGCAGCTCGGAACATCGATCGCATGTGTGGGTGAGTGCTTGGCTTTTCTTCTGATGTGGACCAGGTTCTAGAACAGGGTTAGATTTTAGAACTGGTAAAAAGTGTTGAAACGCCTTTAGGTTTGGTAGTTTGCACTGTTGTTTTGGAAGTAGCCGACACTCGGAGCGATCATGGACCTACAAAAGCTGCAGAAACCGGAACTGTTGCAATTGTGTGAGGAACTGGGAATTGATACAAGTGGTTTGGCACGAAAACCTTTGATTATAAAGGCAATCACAGATTTGGGAGCCGATGATGAGGAGCTCAGTGAAGCATGGAACCTCATCGCCCAAAAAAAAGAGGAAAGGGAGCGCGAACGTCAGAGGGAAAAAGAGGAAAGGGAGCGCGAACGTCAGAGGGAAAAAGAGGAAAGGGAGCGCGAACGTCAGAGGGAAAAAGAGGAAAGGGAGCGCGAACGTCAGAGGGAAAAAGAGGAAAGGGAGCGTGAACTTGAGAGGGAAAAAGAGGAAAGGGAGCACGAACGTGAGAAGCTTGAGAGAGAAGCAAAAAAGCGGGAGCTAGAAATTGAGCTCCGGAAATTAGAAGTAGAGTTGAGCAAGAGGTCGGGCAATTGTCCCCAGCTAGCGGTACCTCTTCTCAACAAGGAGGCAGATTTCAAGATGTCAAAGTACATGCAGCCATATGTGATATCAGGGGATATCGGTCTGTATCTGGGTAACTTTGAGCGAACTTGCGAAGAACTGTCCTTCCAGCGAGACACGTGGTCTCAGAGATTATTGACGGTTCTGCCCTGCGAGGCAGCGGAGGTTGTCGCGCGGCTAAACAAGGAGGACGCGGACAACTACGAGAAGGTCAAAGCTTGCCTTCTGATTTTCGGAGACAGAGATGTGCAGGCCTTAACACGTTCAAAGGCGCGAGAACTAGCTACACTGCTCATTTCAGAAAAATCAACAGCGGAGGAAACGGCAGTTAAAACAGTGGTAAATGCGGAAAATAGCGGGCCAGAAAACTTTGAGAGAGAGGCATCTCAGATAAGTCAACTGGAAAGTGAGCTTGATGAGAAGCGGAATGAGGACGTTCTTGAGAGTAACCTCTTGCCGCCAGTGTCTAGTAATCTCACGAGACTTTTAAGTGGAACTCGAGAGGACTTAGCTATGGAGCAAGCCAATGATCATAAGATACAGGAGCTTCTCAAAAAGACGGAGCAGAGAGGAGAACTAAAGAAATCCCAGCTGTCCGATCTGGGCGAGATAATAACAGAGTTTGAGGCCTGCTTCGTGGACAGGCCAGGCAGAACTGATTTGACTGAGCACGATATTGAGCTGACTTCAGACGTGCCAGTGCGATCAAGGTGCTACCGATTTTCTCCAAGGCAAAGAGGAATTCTGGATAGGGAAGTAACTCGCATGCTGGAATTAGGAGTAATAAAACCCTCGGAAAGCGATTATGCTTCGCCTATGATCTTAGTAGAAGCTCCAGGTAAAGACCCTAGGCCTGTGGTAGACTACCGAAAGCTAAATTCTCTCACCAGGGATCAAGTGTATCCTATTCCGAATATTGAGGAGAGAGTAGAACAGGTCAGTAGAGCGGCATATGTGACTACGCTGGACCTTACTCGAGGATACTGGCAAGTACCGCTCACTGAACGCGCCAGCAGATACGCGGCTTTCGTCACTCCGACGGGCAGCTACCAGCCAACAATGATGAGTTTTGGGCTCAAAAATGCTCCATTTTGTTTTTCCCGACTCATGGATAGGGTTTTAAAGGGGTGTGAAACATTCGCAGTGCCTTACTTAGATGACATTGCGGTTTTTTCCGACTCATGGGCGGACCATATGGTACATCTAAGAGCTGTACTGAGCCTTTTGCGTCAAGCTGGACTAACCGTAAAGGCCGAGAAATGTTGCCTGGCAAGGGCGACCGTGGACTACTTGGGTCACAATGTAGGTCAAGGTTTCAGGAAACCCAGCGAGATTAAGATTTCTGCGGTAGCAGACTACCCGCGGCCGAGCACGAAGACGGAAATTCGAGCATTCCTGGGTCTGACTGGGTACTACAATCACTACATCCCTAACTATTCAGCTTTGGCTAGCCCTCTGACCGACGCTCTCCGCAAGACAGAACCGACAAATGTAGTCTGGGACGAACAAAAGGAAGCCTCCTTCGTAAACCTGAAGGCTGTGCTGATTAGCCGTCCGGTATTGCGAGCTCCAGACTATGGCCGAGAATTCACGGTCCAGTGTGATGCCAGTGATCGAGGGTTAGGTGCTGTTCTCTGCCAGAGAGATGACGACGGTAATGAGCACCCCGTGCTCTACTTGAGCAGAAAGCTGAGTTCTAGAGAGAGGGCTTATTGCGCGTCAGAGAAAGAGTGCGCTTGCATTGTATGGGCCATTCAAAAATTGCAGTGCTATCTTGGAGGGGCCAAATTCACCGTAGAGACGGACCATTGTCCCCTGGCTTGGCTGCAAACTGCGACATCGAAGAACAGTCGCCTTCTTAGGTGGAGCTTGATTTTACAGCAGTACAATTTTGAAATAAGATACAAAAAGGGGAAGTTAAATGGGAATGCGGACGCGCTTAGCCGCTCTTTCTAAGCGGTCCGAGATGTTCCTCACCATGTATCCAAATTGATAATCAGGTTTTTTTTTTTTTTCGTGCGCTTGTATATGTGTGGCTATGTAAAGCAGCACGTTTGGTTTTCTAGGAATACGTGGGTCCTGAACGTCTTGAGAGTGGGCTTTTCTCGAACAACAATGGCAGTTTTCTTTTAACCTGGTCTCTTCAGACGGGAGCCGAGTGCTTGCTTCGACATGTGGTTGAGTTTCAGACAGCTCGAGCAATTTGGCCTACAACAATCAAGACAACGCGACAAGCAACAGCGAGCTTCAAGCGTTCACGTGCAGGCCATTAAGTCGTCTCTTCATGCAGCAGCTGGGACTGCTGCCCTCCGAGTCTCTTCTGGCGGGGGAGGAGGCTGTTACGACCAAGCATCCGCATTTGCGCGCTCTATTGTTCGCCTGTGGGCATGAATAAGTGCTTTGGAAATGCGGTGATGGTCCAATGGCTCTAAGTGAGCCTGTTTCCAGGAATCCTGTTTTGTAAGCATGTTTTGCTTTGTGGACAACCTGCAAATGCCAAATTGGCCCTGTCAAGAGAACCTCTGGAAAAACACAAAGAAACGTCCCCCTGCGGGAAATAGCAGGAAGTGCTTTCTTTTGTTCACCCTTCCAGTCGAGAAGTGCTATCTTCCAGTGATGAATGCCTCCTATCCAAAGGAGACGACAGAGTGACATGTCCGCTGACGTGCAGGACAAGAAAGGAGCATGACTCATACGGCCATTAAGTGATTTCCCGGGAATGCAGGAAAGATTTGCAATTGTCGAAAAGGGACCATGTTGGGAGCCCTATGCGGCGCCACGTGCACTCGGGTTTCTGAGAAGTAAAACCCCTTGTCAGAACCAGCCTGTGGTTTCTTTGCTGAAGAATAGAAATGTACCTCCTCTCCTCGCCGTTCCCAAGCTTTTCCCGCCAACAAGTGATCACGCCCAACGAATGAATGCCGGACCAGTCAGTGCTTCAGACCATCAGTGCAGTGATGTGTTCGATTGGATGCCGATACCTGAGGGGCGTGCCCTGGATTTGGTTGGTCAGCATCTTCAGAGAGGGGCTGGACATAGGGGGTTTTTAAGGACGCTGCAGAGCACGAAATGTCGCTCTGGGCCCTGGGTAAACGGCTCATCCAGTCGCTTCTCGCTATGAACTCTTAACGCTTGCCATTTTGCTGATGTACCCTTCTTTTTCGTGTAAATATTGTAAATAAGTTTTCTCAAAGTGCCATTAAACCTGCTTGTACATATTTCACCAACTTCGAAGATTCAATCCTACTTCAACCCCGAGTCTCTGCACGCTACCAAGTGAAGGCCGGGTCGACGTAGCCCCAGCGTCACGACAGCCCGCACATAGGACATACATTGAGGCATACTACATGCTCATGATTTCTGCTGAGAGGTCATTGAATTGTGTCACTAAGAATCGTCCTCGGTTCATCATACTCGGCAGAATCAAACTGTGACATGTGGCGGCGGCGTGCGCTCCGTAACTGCGAATTGAATCGAAAAATAGTATTGACAATGGCGGTGGTAACAACATCTCATATTAAACACAAATGCGCGTTTTGTTGCGGCGAAGCATCTGCTCACTTTACCAACCGTAAATGATCCGTATATTTAGGGGTAAAAATCTACGCGATATCAGCTCCCGCTGACATCCGTAACTTCTCCCTTTTTTAGGTGAGTGGAAATCTACCCCAAATGAACTCCCGCTGACAACCACAATTGCTCCCTTTACATTGGAATCAAATTTTATCCCAAACCTGGAGTTCAAAATTGAAACTACATGCAGTTTACGGACGACGTTGGAGGAAAAGCCTTTCAGCTGTTCAGGAAGATACCGCTTTCGATATAATGTGCGTCACCATCCATGCCTGAGTTCACGGAAGAGTTCATTTCTGAATTTTCTTGCAGGCCTAGGCAAGCGGATAAACTTATTTGGTCTACTCCCGTCAGCTTTGTTTTGCTTATCTGAGGAATATTCGTCGTGTTTTCTAAGTGAGCTTGTTGGAACGAAACAGCCCGGTACCTCCTCCGTACTTATAATTTTTTTTAATAAAACAATGAACAACGGAGGTCGCGAACTTTCCTGATAAAAAGCCTAACTTACCATTGCAACATTATTGAGTATTTCTTTCAAACCTTCATAACCGTTTACACTGCTGATAGTTTCGCGTTGCGTAGTGAGAAATGAGCACAAGGGGCGCCTTGCAACAGCTAAATATATTTTATATATAACCTCAATACTAAACCGCTCTTTCTTACCTTCTTAAACGAAACTGCGGGGACGATGTCTGCATGCGACATGCCGTGGCATTCTTGAGTTGACATCCTCTGATGTGTTCAGCTCATTTTAACGGCTTTTCTGACCGCCAAGTTCAGATATGCTCTTTTAAGTGTGGCAGTTGCTGCATCAATTTACCTCCTGTAAACCTCTTTTCCTGTTCGAAATCTCCTCCGTCAGCCGGACAGTTCTGCAGTTTTTGTCCATCTAGACGAGATGAGTTGATGTTGTAAGCGATATTTCCCCACCTTCAAAATGCGGTCCGAGAACCATTTTTAAAAGAAGTGCAGAATATCCAAGTATCCATCAACGTAAACGGCAATGATGTTGAATTGCGTAAAATTGCACCTGTGTGGTAAAATGTTTCAAACGGACTTCACAAGTCTTCATACTCCTTCTCCGCGTAGGCGCATATTTGTGTGAGGTGTCTCGACTCCAGCCTCATCAGCTTTAACGACCGGCACAGATATATGTGGATGAGCCGAAGTAGTAAATAAATCTCTTCTGTTGCACTCGCTATCATCATTATGAGAAAATGATGCGATATTTTCGGTAATTGGCGGCGTTTTAATTTAGGAGTTATTCGGAATAATCAGCAGGGGCTCTACCATGGTTCCTTTCGGCCATCAAAGCGGCGGATACAACCTCTAGTGTCTACAAGTACAGATGTAAAATCCTCAGTGATTTCATTATCTTGGGATGTGCCAGTATGGTCATCAGTGAACCGAACGTGAAAACCATACATTTGGAAGGCTCCATATTGTTTTCAGGCCAGAAACTTCTGACCGAACTACTTGAGGGACAGAGAAGAGACCCGTGTTAGTAGTACTTGTATCACAACGTGTGTGCCACGCGCATCGTTGTACTATACATGCATTATATTCGTAAGTGACGTACGACATTTTGGATGCTGTCATACGATTTAGTGCCGTCTTTGTAGGATTACCGCATCATTGCGTATACCGAATATAGGTGAGCGGCGGTTTACAGAAATCCAAGTATGTTTAGCTTCCTCCTAGTCAATAGCAGACAACTGTTGAGATGCGGGCTATTTCTTATTTTGTTTTGTGACCTTCCTGTGAAGAGTATAATAGGTGTTCAATTCTCGCCTGCAGAAAATCTCCCTCCTTAATATGAGGGATGAGTTCAAGAATTGGGCTATGTGAATCCTTTCGCGACCGCCAACGCAGTAAGTGCCGGATGCACGGCGCAATAGGTAAACAGGGTGGCGCACGGAAACAAACCGCGGTGCTACTTCCTGATCAGCTTATAGCAAAATAATGATACTTGTTCTATTGACTTGGTTAGAATATGGAAACTTTTATTCCAATATAATAGGTACTTATCGGTAATGCCATTAGGATCAACGCGTGAAATGTTCTTTTTTTTTTTCTACTGCATGGCGTAGCCGCTAATCTGTTCCACAATAATCGTTCTCCCAACAGATGCTCATGACGACGCCAATCCTTCGTTGTCATGGTAACAACCTGCAGCAGAAAATCCTTTTGCGCCGATGTGCCATGCTGCGCCCGCCTCCTTGCCTCGGATCACACGGGAAGCCGGTCGAGGTGCCCGAAGGTTGCTAAAATCCATCCACCCGCGCGTTTCATGCTGAGGGTAAGTTCTATTACTGTAAACAGAATCCAGTTTGTTTCAAAACCATAGGATAAATAAGCGGGCGTTGAGAGAGTGCGTTCAGAAAGAAACTGCATTAGTAGCCGGCAGTATACTGTCAAATAGAAACACATTCAGTGTTTGTGTTATGTGTCATTCGATAAATTTGTCTACTTTGACGTCACTTACTGCGCCACATCTTCGCCCCATCACCGCATTTCAACTCTAGTTTGTGACGCATGATTACAAAATGCGACTTGAAGGGCAAACAAAATAATAAACATATGGTGGAGGATCAGCACGCTACATTACGATGAGACGCGCCAAGCACGCAGTTCCATTTGAGGCGCATTTTCAGGCCCCAATGACACCTTTACAAGCTGTGAGTTAAATACAAGAGTCGCCTATACACACAAGCTTACAGGTTTCAGCAGGCAACACCGAATATTGGTAAATTGATCAAGGTATGTCTTTCAAATCATTAAAACACGCAGGTAACTGTCTTCTGCGCATATTCAAAGCAGTGACCTTACAATTTCTCGTCCTATTAACAATGAAGTCAAACGCTTACCTTTCGGGACCATCTATCTCTGCGCTCACTTGATGCACATGCGCATAACGCAATGGTTTTGCGATGATGCAGGAAAATCAATAATGTCGAAGCAGACATATTTTTACAATAACCAATATCGAAAATGAGACTGCAAGTTCTGCAGAGAAAGAAGAGAAAATACCAACCGGAAGTAGCTGTAGCAGAGGATTCTTTCATGATACGCACATTTTACATCAAAAATGTACGAAAGATGTGCATTTCAAACTGAGGTGCTATTATATGGCATAAAAGTTTTCTTGATTTTTTTTTTGTTCGGTATTTTGGCTTTCGGCAGGCTGGATAAAAACTGCATTCGTTCAGCTTGTGATGGAGTGATTTAGTAAGCCCATTGCCGTACCTTAGTGACTGTTCTCATCACTCAAGTTATCGATGATCTGTAATTTGCCGGCATTTTTAGAGAACAGCGCTTTCGTAGTGTGACTGCAGAATTGTCGCCACTTTGTTTTATCAAGACTCGCGATTTCACCTCGCCAAATTTACATGATTCTAGATCCGCGAAGTGAAATCCGCTGTGCAGAAAATGCAGATTGAAAACGACGGATTTCGTAGCATGCGACAGTCTTGGTAGCCTACTCGCATCAGGTGCCCCACCCGCCTCAGAAGTTGAGTGAAAATCTAAATACTAGGGTCCTCTATATGTACAAACATTGCATGGGCCCATGGCGCAGGAGAGGCAGAAAAGCAAGCTGAGAACCAAATTAGAAAGTGTAATTGATCTCGTTTTTTTTTCAAGCAGTGCGCACGCAAGCCGGCTACGCACAGGTACACATATCCCCTGCAGTGCCTGCTCGGAAAACGACCGCTACTTATATGAAGGGGCGCTCTGGGGCTGCTGATGCTGCATTCCGTGACCTTCCTCTCTGGAATGGTGAGACTGCTACTGTAAATTAGGTTAACGTTATAGGTCCATGGATAACCTCTTATACCCCCACTGCATAGCACTACGATAACCAATAGTTCGGGTAGAGGGTAAGATTTTGAGCTTTGCGCTGCTGATCTGCAATTTCTGTGCAGATTCAAAACGTAAACAGGTCGCCGCTTATTGTCATCCTAATTGTGAAAAGGGTATTTGATTTAATGAGAACATTTCGGGCTAAGTTTATTTAGATAAAAATCTATTGGTCAGGACTTCGTTTGCGATGTCATTATCGACAGTCCATTTATCCAACTTGGGAAATGTGTTGTCCGTCGTCTACTACGCTTGAAATCGCGGATCAGTTCACTTATGTAGTACTTCTAGCAAACAAAGGCT
Organism: Amblyomma maculatum; assembly: GCF_055883805.1. Classification (NCBI taxonomy): domain Eukaryota; kingdom Metazoa; phylum Arthropoda; class Arachnida; order Ixodida; family Ixodidae; genus Amblyomma; species Amblyomma maculatum. Next base: position 107,134,110 of record NC_139348.1, on the reverse strand, counting down.
AGTGGAAGAAAATTTTATTTCGAGTCTACTTCCATTCTCCATATTTTGCTTATCTCAGGAATATTTGATGCGTTTCCTATGTGAGTTTTAGCGTACCTACCCGTTACCTTCTTCATGCGATTATTATTAAAGTAAACATAAACGATCGAGATCATGGACTTTCCTAATAAATATAAGTCATAAATATAAGACATTATTAGGTATTTTTTCAACCCTTCATCCTCGCTTCAACGGCTGGTTGTTTCGCATATCGTCATAGCAAATTAGCAGCTGTGGAGCATTTGCGACAACCACCTGTATTCTATTTCTAACCGTATTACTAGGCGCTTGTTCTTACCTTTGAAAGCGTTGTACTTTTAAATCACTGTGGACGGCCGAGAGCTGATTGCAACAAGTGACATTATTGAGTCAAGAGTCTGTCCTCACATCCTACCACTACTCTCACCGCATAATTGACATCTCTTAACTGTGCCAGTTGCAGCATCTCTACATCTCCGTTAAACCTGCTAAATGTGCTCCCGTTGACAAGCTCTTTTGTCAGTAAACAAATATAAACAAAACATATTGATGTCGCAATTGACAATAGGCCACATTTATTATGTTGCTGGGAATCATATTTTAAAAGGGTAAAAAATATGTGACGCTCCGTCTACGGAAACACCAATAGTGTTCAATTGCGTGAAATTGCCAACGTGTATGACTGAGGTTCCTCCAATGCAGCCTCATTATCTTTCATGTCCAGCGCAAATCTATTTCACGGGGGGGGGGGGGGGGGGGGGGTTGATGTAATCTTTACTATTATGCCAAAATATTAAATCCGACAGTAAATATATATTGCTGTCATTTATTGAAAAATGATGAGACATTTTCGTTAGAGGTCTGCATTATAATTTAGCAGTATTCCGAAATAATGAGCAGGGGCTCTATCGTTATGCCTTTTACATAAAAAGCAGTGGATACAAAATAACACGTTTACAAGTAGTTAAGTAAAATATTTCTCATTTCATTATATCGCGATGTGCTGTAAGGTCGTCGTCAGAGCGCCGAAAGTCTCTCAAAGAAAGCAATGCTTGTGCAAGGGTCCGCATCGTTTTCAGGGCTGCCACCTTGGAGCCAACTACTTGTGTGAGAGAAGAGACCTGTAGCGGTACTACGTGCATTATAGTGTGCGTGCCCCCCACATCGTTGTAATATACGTACATTATCTTCGTACGTAGCGTGCGGGGTTTTGGATGTAGACATCAGATTTAATGCCTCTTTTTCGGGATTACAGGGTTGTTGTGCGTCCCGATTACAGGCTCCACGGCATTTCCATTATTTTGTTCTGTAACCTACTTATGAAGTGCTTATTTTTCGCCTGCTTAACATCTCCTTCCTTGATGAGAAAGGGATGGGTGAAGAATTCAGCTTTGTGAATCCTTCGGCTGTCGTAAAGGATGTAAGTGTCGAACGCACGGCAAAATAGATAAACAAGGTAGCGCACGGAAACAAACCGTAGCGCTACTTCGTGGTGAACCTATAGCAAAAATATTATATATGTTCTATTGCTTTTCTTACAAGATGAAAAATGTTTATTATAGGCTCTTGTCAAGAGTGTGATTAGGATCAATGCGTGAAAAGGTTTTTTTTTTTCTGCTGGTCGGTGATCCGTTCCACAATATTTGTCCATGCAACAGACCCTCGGGGGCGACGCCGATTCTTCGCTGTCATGGTAACAATCTCCAGCAGAAAATTCTTGCTGCGCCCATTTGCCATGCTGCGTCCGCCTCCTTGCTTCGTAGGACACGGGGAGCCCATCGAGGAGCAGCAAGATTGGCACATCAGTCCGCCCGCACGTTGCATACTGAGCTCTAGGTAAGTGCACACACAGCGTAAGATCTATTATTGTAGACAGAAGCATATTTGTCTCAAAATTATTGGATAAACACAGGGGCTCTGAGAGGCTGTGTTATAAAAGGAAACTGCTATAGTAGCAGCAATGCTATGAAATAGAAGCTCGTGAAGTGTGTGTTGTTATATCTCAGTCTATAAATTTATGTCTACTTTGTCGTTACTTATTCCGCTACATCTTCGCAACACTAGTGCGTTTCAACTCTTTGAGAGGCATGCGTAAGAAATGCGACATGAAGGGCAAACAAAATAAAATTGGCGAGAGGGTAAGCCCGCGACGTGTTGTGATAAGAGTCGTTGAGCGCGCACTTGCATTTACGGCGTGTCTTCAGGCTCACTGAAATCCTTTATAAGCTATTCCTACTGAAAAACCAAACATTCTACGTGGCAATAACCTCATAGAATCTCATCTAATCGCATAGACTCTCATACTTTTCACATCATTATCATAAAATATCGTACATATAATATTAAAATATTAAGGTCGACAGCAGATATAGAAAAAAAAACTCGTTGTCGTCATTATGGGAAAAGGGCTGCGTTATAATTTAGCAGACGTTCGGAATAATCAGCAGCGGCTCTACCATGGCTCCGTTCGACCATCAAAGCTGCGGATGCGACCTCAAACGTTTACAAGTACTGATGTAAAAAGCTCAGTGATTTTATTATCTTAGGATATGCTAGTATGGTCATCAGTGCGCCGAATGTGACTCAAAAGAAACACATACTTGTGGAAGGCTCCATATCGTTTTCAGGGCTGCCACTTCTGACCTAACTATTTGGGGGACAGAACAGAGACCCGTATCAGTACTACGTGTATCATAACGCGTGTGCCACGCGCATCGTTGTACTATACATGCATTATCTTCGTAAGTGACGTGCGACGTTTTGGATGCGGTCATCCGTTTTAGTGCCTCCTTTGTAGGATTACAGCATCATTGTGCATCTCGCGTACAGGCTGCAGGACATTGCCTTAGGTGAGCGGCGTTTTACAGGAATCCAAGTATGTTTAATTCCCTCCTAGTCAATAAGAGACAACTGTTGAGATGCGGGCTATTTCTTATTTTGTTTTGTGACCTTCCGGTGAGCAGTGTAATAGGTGTGTAATTCGCGCCTGCATAAAATCTCCCTCCTTAATAAGAGGGATGAGTTCAAGAATTTGGGTACGCGAATTCTTTGGCGATCGCCAGCGCAGTAAGTGCCGAATGCACGGCGCGATAGGTAAACAGGGTGGCGCACGGAAACAAACTGCGGCGCTACTTCCTGATCAGCTTATAACAAAATGATGATACGTGTTCTATTGTCTTGGTTACAATATGCAAATTGTTATTCCAATATTATAGGTACTTGTCGACGATGCCATTAGAATCAACGAGTGAAATGTTTTTTTTTTTTTTCTTTTCTACTACATGACGTAGCCGCTGATCTGTTCCACAATATTCGTTCTCCCAACAGATGCTCATGGCGACGCCAATCCTTCGTTGTCATGGTAACAACCTGCAGCAGAGAATCCTTGCTGCGCCAATGTTCCATGCTGCGCCCGCCTCCTTGCCTCGGATCACAGGGGCAGCCGGACGAGGAGCCCCAAGGTTGCCAAAATACATCCACCCGTGCGTTTCATGCTGAGCTCCAGGTAAGTGCACAGGTAGGGTAAGTTCTATCACTGAAGACAGAATCCGGTTTGTTTCAAAACCATAGGATATATAAGCGGGCTTTGAGAGAGTGCGTTCAAAAAAAAAACTGCATTAGTAGGCAGCAGTAATACTGTCAAATAGAAACATATTCAGTGTTTGTGTTATGTCTCATTCAATAAATTTGCCTACTTTGACGTTACTTACAACGCCACATCTTCGCCCCATCAGCGGACTTCAACTCTAGTTTGTGACGCATGATTACGAAATGTGACTTGAAGGGCAAACAAAATAATAAACATATGGTGGAGGATGAGCACCCTACATTGCGATGAGACGCGCCAAGCACGCAGTTTCGTTTGAGGCGCATTTTCAGTCCCCAATGACAACTTTACAAGCTGTGAGTTAAATTCAACAGCCGCCTATACACACATGTTTACACGTTTCAGCAGGTAATCAACGAATATAGGTAAATTGATCAAAGTATGCCTTTCAAATAAAAAAGCCGCGCAGGTAACTGTCTTCTGCGCATATTCAAAGCAGTGACCTTACAATTTGTCGTCCTGTTAACAATGACGTCAAACGCTTGCCTTTCGAGACCATCTATCTCCGCTCACTTGATGCATATGCGCATACCGCTATGGTTTTACGATTATGCAGGAAAATCAATAATGTCGAAGCAGACATATTTTTACAATAACCAATATCGAAAAAGAGACTTCAAGTTCTGCATAGGTGGAAGAGGGAATAGCAAGCGCAAGTAGCTATAGCAGACGATTCTTTCATGATACGCACATTTTACATCAAAAATGTACGAAAGATATGGATTTCGAACTGAGGTACTATTATATGTCATAAAAGTCTCCTTGATTTGTTTTTTTGTTCGGTATTCTGGTTTTCGGCAGGCTGGATGAAAACTGCATTCATTCAGCTTGCGATGGAGTGATTCAGTAGGCCCACTGCCGTACCTACGTGACTGTTCTCTTCACTCAAGTTACCGATGATCTGTAATTTGCCGGCATTTTTAGATTACAACAGTGCTTTCGTGATGTGACTGCACGATCGTCGCCAATCTTCTTTTATCAAGACTCGCGATTTCACCTCGCCAAAGTGACATGATTCTAGATCCGGGAAGTGAAATCCGCTGTGCAGAAAATGCAGATTGAAAACGACGGTTTTCGTAGCATGCGGCAGTCTTGGTAGCCTGCTCGCGTCAGGTACCCCTCCCGCCTCAGAAGTTGAGTCACAAGTGCCGAGGTCGTGTATATTTCTCCCCGAAAAGCCTGAAGCTCAAATTCGCCAGTCTTGGACACATGACAAAAACGTGTCACTGATTACAAATACAATTACACTTCCTAATATAACTGTCTTTAGTGGTCAATTACACCACCACAAAATTACACAGCATTATTCGATTAAAATGAATTACTTTTACTTCGAACTTTATTGCAATGCCACAAAGCGGCTCAAACAGCAATAAAATAAAGCACCGACCTTGAAACCCCTTACGCGTAGGTAATTTTCAAAAGTAATGGTTTTTCAAAATTGTCACTCGTTATGGAACGCGTCTTCGAGACGATATCACCGCTACAGAGAACACTTTCTACATCCAAACGCTAGAATGAAGGGCGATGCTAGAAATTACTCATAATGCGCATTCATTTCATGCCAACTTATGCATTCTTAATACTACTTAATACCCACCGTAGCTCAACTACTGTTGAGCTGCGGTGGATATGGAACCTGGAGATGCGGGTTCGTATTTCGGCTGCTGTGGCCGCCTTCTGTTGCAATGAACCGCAAGGCGCCCTTGCACTGTGCAATAACAGTGCACGCTAAATAACCGCAGGTAGTCGAAATTTCTGGTGCCCTTCACTAGACCTTCTTTTGTTGGCTCAGTTCCCTTGATAAGTTAAAACTTAGCTCCGGGCAGGAGAGCGAAAAACCTTTGCGAGGGAACGGGAGGAAGGAAACACGACAGAATTAGGTGATCGCAGTGGCTGTAACTGCGTTATTAATCGTCTTTTCAAAAACATTTTACGGCATTGCGTTCTGGGTGCTCGTCTCACAGTCACCGGGGAAGAATATATTTTCGACCGGAGGGTGGGCAGTCGGCCTTTAAGGCGCTCAAATACTGCCCCCGGAGAATGTGGGATTGAATCCCGGTCGTGACCGCAGTTTTTCGATGTAAGCTTACAACAAGGCCCACGCGTATTGTTCGATGTGAATGCCCGTTAATGAGACCTATGCTTTCGAAATTTCCGGAGTCCTTCCCTACGGCTTACCTCATAGCCTGGGTACCTTTATGACGTTCAAATCCAAAGATTAACAGATTATAACTGAGGACATGATCTTTATCACTTGCGTGAACTGTTTCGTGAAGTAGGCGGATGCAATTCAACCCTAAACTACAGCCTGAAAAGGCTTTCCCTTTAACTGAACAAACATAGGTGTTTTATGGTCATGACTACTTCCGAATAAAGATTGTCTTCAAAAAATTTAAAGACAAGGAATTCCCTCCGAACATGCTTGGTTAGCTTTCGTGTGAGAAAGCATTGTTAGCGCAAATAAGTTAAAATGAGGTCATATTTTTGCAACCATATCGGAATGGGTCGTGCTGCAGTATTGCCGCAGGGAGGCTTGATCGGAGCTTAGTGATTACGCATCTTCCGCAGATATTCAGCTGGGAAAGAGTACTGGCTGGAATCTGCGAACGAGCTCGTGAGTCCCACGTGCAATTTGGGCACCACATTGGCATCGTTGCTGCTTGGAGACAACCCGGCCACCAGCGCGTTTGAGTGAGTAGATGTACTTTAATACAACCACGTTTGGTATCAGAGACAAAGGAATCAATGTATGAGTGAGTTTCTCGAAGCTATCATACGCCATCAAAGAATTTGACATTGAGACGATGCGTGAATTTTGCCAGTTACGACACACTGATATGTTAAGATTCATACATGACATGTTTCCTCAGAGTTATTTGCACATTACCTCAATAAACTGCCAAAACATTCTTAGTGCATATTCATTCCCAACATTGCTTTCTTGCATTGAGAACACAGTATTTAAGGAGATTGAAACAAATAACATATAGCTTATAACAGATTGAAATGAATAAGAGATAGCTTATGTACTTGTGTATTTAAAATCAAGACAGCAACGCAGCACTCGCATTTATGACAATCGCCTTTTCATGAATTACAGTGTCTGTTACTCTACAGAAAGTAATTGAAGCTTCCAAAATTAAAAGGAATCACCTCAATAAAGATAAAGATGTTATGCTTTGAGGTATTATTTGCAAATATTACTTCGATTCCAGGGTTCGACTTTGGAGCTATCACTTCCGCCATCAAGTTGTAAAGCGAGGAATTATAGGAGACGACATATCGAAGTCGACTTTACAGACAGCGTGTTGGCTCTGCTGTAATGGGTACCAAAGGAATCGCCCAAGGCGGACTAAAATGCCATTATTCAAGGAACTACTCGTTACAAAGATAGAGACCTCTACTACCACAGCCAAAGACAACTTTTACACACCCGCAGGCCGTTAGTGAAAACGTATTGGGTTTCGGCTGTACGTATGGGTACGTTTTGCTAGGTGGTCTTTATGAACTTACTCAACCTTTAAGCGTTCCCCTAAGACACTTTGTGTCAAAATTATATAATGATACATCATGTAGTATAACAATCTATGATAATGCACATCTGGAATTTATTATTAGTCGAGATAATTTTCAACAACATTCATAGTGAAGGCTCCACCTTCTAGGAAATAGGTCGCGAGAAATGGTCTCGCCAGACGCGTCACAAATATACAGTTTATATAAACAACGGTTCATTCCGGGCCAACACAAAGGCACTTTGAAACGATCAAAATCGGAGGTCATTGCAAACTGAAACATACATTCCAGGAACGTGGCAGCGCTAGGCTTAGATAACGAGAAGAAGAGGTTACTGTGCTTTTACACGGCGCGGCAAGCAAAACAAACCAGGGCGCGAATAGGGGAATGCGGCACGGCAAAATCGCTCCTATAGTGGCACCAGGGTCATTTCTTCGCTCGTGGCAACAACTCACGCAAACAGTGTAACCCTTCTCCGGAAGTACCGTTCTGTCTCCATCCTGGTGGAGCGCGGCTCTGCCATCGGGGATCACTCGGATGCATCGTGCCGCTTACTGACAGCACAAAGGCCTCCCAGCCAAGGCCCATCGTCCCAGCCGCGCTGTCACGGAATTTCCCTCGCTTGGCTTTCCGCGGTCCTTATTAAGGCTCGCGGTCAAGCGAGCACATTTCAGGCACCGCGATCAAGTCTGCACATGCGCAGTTGCGCCACCTCCAAGCGCACCATGACGAAGTGGAAGGAGCGCGCATAGTTCAAAAGATCATGAGGGGCGCGAGAGTCCCACAATTGTTTCCTCTCACTTTGTCGGTGATGGTTTGCAAATACGGCAGATTTGCGATCAGCTCCATTTTTTATACCTTTGACGTGAAGGAGCTCTCACTTAAAGAAAAAATTTGTTTCCGCTGGGGAACTTTTTTTTTTACTCTTTACGTTCTGTTAAGCACTTACGCGGTTTTTTTTCTCCGCTCATCACACAATGCAATGTCATCACGACACAATAAACTTCCTCAAAGCAGCAATCGCTTGCAATGAGATTTTGTGCCTTTTCACAGAGCAATGTAAAAAATCCTTTGTATTTCGCGTAAACATATTACGAGTGTACAGTTTAGTACAGTTTAGTACAGTTTAGTAGTGGTCGCAAGAGCCAAGCCCAGAAGCGGCTTTGACGTACTATCCATCATCTAGATGACGCGAGTCCTCTCATGCTATCAAAAAACTCTTAATGAGCCATGCATATCAGTGCGCCCATCAGTCCGCCGTGTCGTAGCTGAGTGCTATGTTTCCAAATATATATTTGCAAACATGGCACTCACCTATGGCGCGACGGACCGATGGGCGCACTAACATACGAACTAAGATTAAGAAGTCTGCACATCTGAAGACCTTTCGCTTGCTTATCAATTCATCCGAAAGGTTATCCACACTTATATGCGATGGCCACTGATATACACCAACCTAGAGAGTGCTCGGGAAGCCGTTCCTAAAAATGCTGATTGACTGCAAGTATGGAATCGAAGTGCTACTATTATATATCCGCAGAATGTTTTGCTCAGGGGTAAATTATTTTCTTCTAATATTGATTGGGGCGCTCTTCAAACGCCGATAGTATTCGTGGCGCCAAGGCTACACCTCCGCTGCTTTGTGCAGCTGGCTGTCCCAATGCCTCTGGTGTATAATTAGCCGCAGTCACGGACATCTGAAGACTGTACATGAGGGGTTACTACCCCATAGCTGCAGCTAAATTTGCATGTTTATAGTACAACAGTATATTTCGCTCAGGTGTATTTGTCCCGCCGCGGCGGCGCAGTTGTAAGGGCGCTCGACTGCGGCTCCCAAGTATGCAAGATGGAATCTCGGCCGCGGCGGTCGCTTTCCGATGGAGGCGAAAATCAAGGCACCCGTGTACTGTGCGATGTCAGTGCACAATAATGAAGCCCAGGTGGTAGAAGTTACTGCAACTCTCCTCTACGACGTCTCTCAAAGCCTGAGTCAGAATCCTATACAACCTAACTAACCATACGCACGTTTAGATGGCATTCACGCGCAGTAATATGTACTGTCGGCTTCGTAGGGGACCGTGCCTTTAGATGCCCAACATGCCATCAGCCGCAAGGAGCCCTGGATTCCAGCGCCAAAGCCTGAACATCTTGGGTTAGTTTATCCCTCTATCTCACTGTGAGGTCGGCAAAAAAATAATGTTTCAATTCGTGAGCTCCCTCTTCTATTCTCGGGAGTAATTAGCATACTGGGTTCATGCTCTGCACGGAACTGCGCTTTACTGCCTCTTGATGCAGGTTTCGCGAATGAGGATTAACACCTGTCTCCATGTTACACCTATTTCATATAAGCAAATGTCCGCAATTGGACATTCCGGCCCACATTACTGAATCGGTCACGCTCTCTTCTGGCAGATCTTTATCATTCTGATAAAACGACTGAAGTTTGCAATGCCAGGTCAATGATAGCTCCTCATTTCAGCTCGCACTGTGTCGTAAGTGGAGAATACACTCTTTTCACGCCAGTGAGATTAACGTTGAGATTCCCAGCAATCTTTTAACGTTCGGAATGCAGACTGGCAATTATTGTTTAAAAGAAGCAAAACATGCGTGCAATTGTGGTTACGTGGAGGCCTGTAATATCAGGTTCCTCTTCGACGTTTCTAGTATTTTTAGCTGTGCATCCTGATGAACTCGCTACTTCTGTGCACAATTTCTTCTGTTGTCCTTCTCAATCCATTGCAGGGCGGCGCTCCTTTAGATGCGGTACCTGCCATTAGCTACAAGGCACCAAGGTGTTTAAATTCATAACCTGATGTTCATAGGTAAGTTCTTTGTTAGGCATCCAGTCAAGAATGGCAGCCATCGTATAAGGTGTTAATTCCTATTCCCCGACGATCAAACATTGCTAAATGTGCTATGGGTCAATTGTGCTATGTAATTGTAGACATTTTGGTGTGTTTTTGGTTTCTTAGAAAAAAAAACATTTTTTTCTTAACTAGCTATGATATCTTAAAACTTCATACCTTGTCGAAAAAAATATATATATATTTATACGAATTTCTGACGCACAATTCAAGGAGCCCGTCAGGCCCCGCGAAAAACACTTTTCACACAAGCTCTCACAGCGTACATTTTCCATTATTCAATACCATGTATGACATGACGAATCCACACGAGTAAAAACAAATAAATGGACCAGTATATTTACGTACCGCGACAGATTTAGCTCAACCCACTGGTCTCACTTGTACGGCAATGTCTGTAAAAATTCCGCCGCTAGCAACCCTGTACCTTATGGCAACCTTTCCCGCTGCTTATTTTCCTACCTGGTTGCATTGCGATCAGGTTTCTTCCCCGCCCCTTCCCGTATTATCGAGACCTGGCTGGACTGGCTTGGTGCGGAGGTTGAGGAAGGACACGACCTGCTCGTACAGCATGTCATGAAATGCCTCTACTATTCCTAATATTTAAATGCCATTCCTTAAGCAATAAATTCATTCAACCCTATACGCCCGCACATAGGACATACATGGAGGCATACTACATGCTCATGATTTGTGCTGAGAGGTCATTGAATTGTGTCATTAAGAATCGTCCTCGGTTCAACATACTCGGCAGAATCAAACTGTGACATGTGGCGGCGGCGTGCGCTCCGTAACTGCGAATTGAATCGAAAAAATAGTATTGGCAATGGCGGTGGTAAAACCATCTCATATTAAACACAAATGCGCGTTTTGTTGCGGCGAGGCATCTGATTACTTTATCAACTTAAATGATCCGTATATTTAGGGGTAAAATTCTACCCCATATCAGCTCCGCTGCCATCCGTAACTTCTCCCTTTTTTAGGAGAGTGAAAATCTACCCCAAATGAACTCCCCCTGACAACCACAATTGCTCCCTTTACATTGGAATCAAATTTTACCCCAAACCTGGAGTTCAAAATTGAAACTACATGCAGTTTACGGACGACGTTGGAGGAAAAGCCATTCAGCCGTTCAGGAAGACACCGCTGATATGATGTGCGTCACCATCCACGCCTCAGTTCAGGGAACAGTTCATTTCCGTATTTTCTTGCAGGCCTACGCAATTGGATAAACCTATTTGGTCTACTCCCGTCAGCTTTGTTTTGCTTATCTGAGGAATATTCGTCGTGTTTTCTAAGTGAGCTTATTGGAACTAAAGAGCGCGGTACCTCCTCCGTGCGTATACTATCGTTTTTAAATAAACAATGAACAACGGAGATCGCGAACTTTCCTGATAAATATCCTAACTTACCATCGCAACATTATTGAGTATTTCTTTCAAACCTTCATAACCGTTTACACTGCTGATAGTTTCGCGTTGCGTAGTGAGAAATGAGTACAAGGGGCGCCTTGCAACAGCTAAAGGTATTTTATATATAACCTCAACACTAAACCGCTCTTTCTTACCTTAAACGAAACTGTGTGGGCGATGTCTGCATGCGACATGCCATGACATTCTTGAGTTGACATCCTCTGCTGTGTTCAGCTCCTTTTAGCGGCTTTTCTGACTGCCAAGTTCAGATATGCTCTTTTAAGTGTGGCAGTTGCTCCATCTATTCACCTCCTGTAAACATATCTTCCTGTTCAAAATCTCTTCCGTCAGCCGGACAAGTCTGCAGTTTTTTTCCATCTAGACGAGATGAGTTGATGTTGTAAGCGATATTTCCCCACCTTCAAAATACGGTCCGAGAACCATTTTTAAAAGGAGTGCAAAATATCCAAGTATCCACCAACGTAAACGGCAATGATGTTGAATTGCGTAAAATTAGACCTGTGTGGTAAAATCTTTCAAACGGAATTCAGAAGTCTTCATACTCCTTCTCCACGTAGGCGCATATTTGTGCGAGGTGTCTCGACTCCAGCCTCATCAGCTTTAACGACCGGCACAGATCTATGTGGATGAGCCGAAGTAGTAAATAAATCTCTTCTATTGCACTCGCTATCATCATTATGAGAAAATGTTGCGATATTTTCGGTAATTGGCGGCGTTTTAATTTAGGAGTCATTCGGAATAATCAGCAGGGGCTCTACCATGGTTCCGTTCGGCCATCAAAGCGGCGGATACAACCTCAAGCGTTTACAAGTACAGATGTAAAAACCTCAGTGATTTCATTATCTTGGGATGTGCACCGAATGCATTATCTTGGGTCATCAGTGCACCGAATGTGAAAACCATACTTGTGGAAGGTTCCATATCGTTTTCAGGCCAGAAACTTCTGACCGAACTTCTTGAGGGACAGAGAAGAGACCCGTATTAGTAGTACTTGTATCATAACATGTGTGCCACGCGCATCGTTTTAGTATACATGCATTATAATCTTAAGTGACGTACGACATTTTGGATGCGGTCATACGATTTAGTACCGGCTTTGTAGGATTACAACATCATTGCGCATACCAAATATAGGTGAGCGGCGTTATACAGAAATCCAAGTATGTTTATTTTCCTCGTAGTCAATAACAGACAACTGTTATGATGCGGGCTATTTCTTATTTTGTTTTGTGACCTACCCGTGAAGAGTATAATAGGTGTTCAATTCTCGCCTGCAGAAAATCTCCCTCCTTAATAAGAGGGATGAGTTCAAGAATTGGGCTATGTGAATCCCTTCGCGATCGCCAACGCAGTAAGTGCCGGATGCACGGCGCAATAGGTAAACAGGGTGGCTCACGGAAACAAACCGCGGTGCTACTTCCTGATCCGTTTATAACAAAATAATGATACTTGTTCTATTGTCTTGGTTAGAATATGGAAACTTTTATTCCAATATAATAGGTAGTTATCGGTAATGCCATTAGGATCAACGCGTGAAATGTTCTTTTTTTTTTTCTACTGCATGGCGTAGCCGCTAATCTGTTCCACAATAATTGTTCTCCCAACAGATGCTCATGACGACGCCAATCCTTCGTTGTCATGGGAAAAAACCTGCAGCAGAAAATCCTTGCTGCGCCGATGTGCCATGCTGCGCCCGCCTCCTTGCCTCGGATCACACGGGAATCCGCAGGTGCCCGAAGGTTGCTAAAGTCCATGCACCCGCGCGTTTCATGCTGAGGGTAAGTTCTATCACTGTAAACAGAATCCAGTTTGTTTCAAAACCATAGGATAAATAAGAGGGCTTTGAGAGAGTGCGTTCAGAAAGAAACTGCATTATTAGCCGGCAGTACTGTCAAATAGAAACACATTCAGTGTTTGTGTTATGTCTTATTCGATAAATTTGTCTACTTTGACGTCACTTACTGCGCCACATCTTCGCCCCATCAGCGCATTTCAACTCTAGTTTGTGACGCATGATTACAAAATGTGACTTGAAGGGGCAAACAAAATAATACATATGGGGGAGGATCAGCACGCTACATTGCGATGAGAGGCGCCAAGCACGCAGTTCCATTTGAGGCGCATTTTCAGGCCCCAATGACATCTTTACAAGCTGTGAGTTAAATACAACAGTCGCCTATACACACAAACTTACAGGTTTCAGCAGGCAAGCAACGAATATTGGTAAATTCATCAAGGTATGTCTTTCAAATCATTAAAACGCGCAGGTAACTGTCTTCTGTGCATATTCAAAGCAGTGACCTTACATTTTGTCGTCCTATTAACAATGACGTCAAACGCTTACCTTTCGGGACCATCTATCTCTGCGCTCACTTGACGCACATGCGCATAACGCAATGGTTTTGCGATGATGCAGGAAAATCAATAATGTCGAAGCAGACATATTTTTACAATAACCAATATCTGGCTGAATGAAAACTGCATTCGTTCAGCTTGTGATGGACTGATTCAGTAAGCCCACTGCAGTACCTTCGTGACTGTTCTCATCACTCAAGTTATCGATGATCTGCAATTTGCCGGCATTTTTAGATTACAACAGCGCTTTCGTAATATGACTGCACAATCGTCGCCACTTTGTTTTATCAACACTCGCGATTTCACCTCGCCAAATTTACATGATTCTAGATCCGCGAAGTGAAATCCGCTGTGCAGAAAATGCAGATTGAAAATGACGGATTTCGTAGCATGCGGCAGTCTTGGTAGCCTACTCGCATCAGGTGCCCCACCCGCCTCAGAAGTTGAGTCACATGTGCCGAGGTCGTGTATTTTTCTCCCCGAAAAGCCTGAAGTGCAATGTCGCTAGTCTTGGACACGTGACAAAAAAATGTCACCGATACAAATACAATTTCACTACCAAATGTAACTGGCTACAGCGGTCAATTACACCCCCAGAAAATTATAGAGCATTATAGGAATAAAATGAATTACTTTTCCTTCGAACTTTATTGCAATGCCACAAAGCGGCTCTGAAAGCAATAAAATAAAGCACCGACTTTGAACGTTCTTACGCGCAGTTAATTCTCAAAAGGAGTTGTTTTTTAAAATTGTCGTCACTCGTTATGAAACGCTTCGTCGTGAGAATATCAGCTGCTGCAGAGAACAATTCCTACATCTAAGCGCTATAATGAAGGGCGGTGCTACAAACCATTCATATTGCGCATTCACTTCATGCCAAATTATGCACTGAAGATGCGGTTTATGCACTTATGCACTGCAAATTATGCACTTATGCAAATTATGCACTGAACCTGAAGATGCGGTTTCGTATTTCGGCTGCTGCGGTCGCTTTCTGTTGCAATGAAATGCAAGGCGCCCGTGCACTGTGCAATCTCAGTGCACACTAAATAACCGCAGGTGGTCGAAATTTCCAATGCCCTTCACTAGACCTTCTTTTGTTGGCTCAGTTCTTTGATACGTTAAATCTTCTACAAACCAAATTATATCAGTGATCCTCTTTAAAGCGGTGTGCTTCGCTGTTGGCAATGTGACAAGTCGTTGTAGCTAAGGTCACAAAAAAGCTTACAAAGTGGCTGGTGTTCATGGTAGAAGTAGAGTTTTTGCTGGAAAAATCCTGGCTGTGTTTTTTTTTTTTTCACATAGCAAGTTGAGGCTTACGCCTTGTCTCCATGCACAGTTCAGCTGTACAGCACGAACTACGGCAGATACTTCACATTCCCATTAAAAACAATTGGCAAATTACGTTTAGGTGTTCATCGAAAAGTGAGATGCGCCTTAGTTTAAACAAAAACCGACTTAAACTAAAATACATAATAAATATATACGAACGAAAAGGTTGTTTAAAGGACTATCCAGTCTGCTTGTAAGGTAAAACCTGAGCGCTCCAAATTATTATTCTCATTCTCGTTTCATTCCCCATTTCCCCTGCCTTGCAGCATGGCGCGGGGGGTGTCCACTGAGTAGTAAAAGAGTTGCCGCGTCCTCCCTTTCCTTCCTGGCCAGTCATCCTTTGTACCTATAAATCGCCTGCACTAAGATATTACAGGCTTCCTTATTAAATGGCTAACACATGTGGGAACATGGGGCTAATCGGAAACTTCCAACAGTAAAGCCGATCATAGACAAATGGTGGCCGTGACAGCACTAAAACATTTGCATTCAAGGTGCTTCATATCGTCTTCGCATCAGGCGTAAGGTGCGTCATGCATCGCTTCATATCGGGTGTCGAACGCCTGTTAACTTGCGTACTATATCGCGAATTGGCCACAGTGAGCCATATCTTAGTTTTGTAGAGAAAACACGAGAAACCAGTTAAAAAGATGTCAAGCTGCTTTACATCGCATTCTTTCCCCTCCAACTCTAGCCTCTGTAGACATATACGCCGGTTTGTTGCCTGTGTAGACATATGTGCCTGTTGGCATTGTCATTAACCTCCGCGTTTCGTCACGGAGGAGGAGACCCGAACGAGTCGCCAGAGACCCGTTTGAGGAAGTCGCGGCGCTTTTGCCTTCTTCCTTATGCGGGAAAATTCAAGAGTGCATTCGCGCGTGTGCACGACTTACTGCGCGCGCAGTTGTTGGGCACACATGTCAAGCATCACTGCGAGAGTGAAGTGTATCAATTCGCGTTTGTATTCGTATTCTAGGTGACGCTCGGGCATGCGATTTCGTGATCTGCTATTTCTCGGGACCGAAAACAAAAGCACGCACACTACAGTCGCTTCCTTCTTCGTTGAAGTACAGCGAATTTAGCTTTCGAAACACCTAAACATAGGCATAACCATAAGATCTTCTTCCTCGATGATAATTGTACATATTCATATCCGAAACGAGTCCGAATCAGTCTACCCCGATCGCAACCGCAGAGGTTGTAAAGGTGCAAAATTCGGCTCTTCCATCAAATCTCCTTGGAAGAAGGGGTTGTAGTGACGCGAGTCGCACGCCGATGTGAACACTCGGTGTCGATCGGCGCTTGTCGCGGGTCTCCTCCTCCGTGAAGAATCGAGCCGCGCGACCTCTGCGAGTCGCCAGTGTGAACCAGCCTTAAGTCTTTGATGCGCATTCTTTTTCCTTAGTTTATCCAACAGTGCTGTCATGCTGCCAGCGCAAACATAATCCGATGGCTTCATTCCCACCACCCAGCCATAAGCTATAGTTTCGGTCAAGGAAGAATAATTAAGCTGAACGTTCTTGCACATCTGACATTTTGAGTGCATCACGCAGGGAGAATCTTCCCGTCTGATATATTTACGTGCCACAATAATCTAAGGAAGCCTGCAGATGCTCGTATATTCATCGGTAATTAAACTGGTCGCTTGAGGTGTCCGCAAAAGCGCTTTCTGTGAAAAGCTCAACTAGTGTTCCTAATAGTGAAAATCTAAATACTAGGGTCCTCTATATGTACAAACATTGCATGGTCCCATGGCGCGGGAGAGGCAGAAAAGCAAGCTGAGAACCAAATTAGAAAGGGTAATTGATCTCGTTTTTTTTTCCAAGCAGTGCGCACGCAAGCCGGCTACGTACAGGTACACATGTCCCCTGCAGTGCCTGCTCGGAAAACGACCGCTACCTATATGAAGGGGCGCTGTGGGGCTGCTGATGCTGCATTCCGTGACCCTCCTCTCTGGAATGGTGAGACTGCTACTGTAAATTAGGTTAACGTTATAGGTCCATGAATAATCTCTTATACCCCCACTGCATAGCACTGCGATAGCCAATAGTTAGGGTAGAGGGTAAGATTTTGAGCTTCGCGCTGCTGATCTGCAATTTCTGTGCAGATTCAAAACGTAAACAGGTCGCCGCTTATCATCATCCTAATTGTGAAAAGGGTATTTGATTTAAGGAGAACATTTCTGGCAAAGTTTATTTAGATAAAAATCTTTTGGTCGGGACTTCGTTGACGATGTCATTATCGACAGTCCATTTATCCAACTTGGGAAATGTGTCGTCCGTCTTCTACTACGCTTGAAATCGCGGATCAGTACTTCTAGCAAACAAAGGCTATTGGATGAAACTTTTATTTCGAGTCTACTTCCATCCTCTCTATTTTGCTTACCTCAGGAATATTTTATGTGTTTTCTATGTGGGTTTGAACGTACCTACCCGTTACCTTGTTCATGCGATTATTATTTAAGTAAACATAAACGAACGAGATCATGGACTTTCCTAATAAATATCATAGGTCATGATCGCAACACTATTAGGTATTTTTTTCAAGCCTTCATCCTCGCTTCAACGGCTGGTTGTTTCGCATATCGTCATAACAAATTAGCAAATGTGGAGCATTTGCGACAGCCACATGTATTCTGTTTCTAACCGTATTACTAGGCGCTTGTTCTTATCATTGAAAGCGTTGTACTTCTAAATCACAGTGGACGGCCGAAAGCTGGTTGCAACATGTGACATTATTGAGTGTATAGTCTGTCCTCACATCTTACCACTACTCTCACCGCATAATTCACATCTCTTACCTGTGCCAGTTGCAGCATCTCTCCATCTCCGTTAAACCTGCTAAATGTGCTCCCGTTGACAAGCTCTTTTGTCAGTAGGAGAGTTGTGCTGTTTTTGTCGATATAAACAAAACATATTGATCTCGCAATTGACAATAGGCCACATTTATTATGTTGCTGGGAATCATATTTAAAAAGAGCGCAAAATATGTGACGCTCCGTCTACGGAAACACCAATGGGGTTCAATTCCGTGAAATTGCAAACGTGTATGACTGAGGTTCCTCCAATGGAGCCTCATTATCTTTAATGTCCAGCGCAAATCTATTTCGCGGGGAGGGGGGGGGGATGTTACGTAATCTTTACTATTATGCCAAAATATTAAATCAGACTGTAAATATATATTTCTGTCATTTATTGCAAAATGATGAGACATTTTCGCTAGAGGCCTGCATTATAACTTAGCAGTATTCCGAAATAATGAGCAGGGGCTCTATCGTTATGCCTTCTACATAAGAAGCAGTGGATACAAAATGACACGTTTACAAGTAATTAAGTAAAATATAACTCATTTCATTATATCGCAATGTGCTAGTATGGTCGTCGTCAGAACACCGAAAGTCGCTCAAAGAAAACAATGCTTGTGGAAGGGTCCGCATCGTTTTCAGGGCTGTCACTTCGGAGCGAACAACTTGAGTGACAGAAGAGAGATGTCTAGCGGTAATTCGTCCATAATAGCGTGCGTGCCCCACACATCGTTGTAATATACGTACATTATCTTCGTACGTAGCTTGCCCCGTTTTGGATGCAGACATCAGATTTAATGCCTCTTTTTCGGGATTGCAGGGTTGTTGTGCGTCCCGATTACAGGTTCCACGGCATTTCCTTAGATGAGCCCTATTTTGTTTGAAATCCAAGTTTGTTTAGTTCTCTAAGGGTCAATAATAGAGAACACTTTAGAGGTGGTCTATCCCTTATTTTGTTTAGTAACCTACTTATGAAGTGCGTATTTTTCGCCTGCTTAACACCTCCTTCCTTGATGAGAAAGGGATGGGTGAAGAATTCAGCTTTGTGAATCCTTCGGCTGTCGTAAAGGATGTAAGTGTCGAACGCACGGCACAATAGATAAACAAGGTGGCGCGCGGAAACAAAGCGTAGCGCTACTTCCTGGTCAACCTATAGCAAAATTATTATATATGTTCTATTGCTTTTCTTACAAGATGTGATTTCTTACAAGTGTGATAAGGATCAATGCGTGAAATGTTTTTTTCTTCTGCTGGTCGGTGATCCGTTCCACAATATTTGTTCTCCCAACAGAACCTCGTGGGCGACGCCAATTCTTCGCTGTCATGGTAACAATCTCCAGCAGAAAATTCTTGCTGCGCCCATTTGCCATGCTGCGTCCGCCTCCTTGCTTCGGAGGACACGGGGAGCCCATCGAGGTGCAGCAAGATTGCCACATCAGTCCGCCCGCACGTTTCATACTGAGCTCCAGGTAAGTGCACACGCAGCGTAAGGTCTATTATTGTAGACAGAAGCATGGGTCTATTATTGTAGACAGAAGCGTAAGCAATGCGACATGAAGGGCAAACAAAATAAAATTGGCGCAAGGGTAAGCCCGCGACGTGTTGTGATAAGAGTCGTTGAGCGCGCAGTTGCATTTATGGCGTGTTTTCAGGCTCACTGAAATCCTTTATAAGCTATTCCTACTGAAAAACCAAACATTCTACGTGGCAATAACCTCATAGAATCTCATCTACTCGCATAGACTCTCACACTGTTCACATCATTATCATAAAATATCGTACGTAAATTATGATAATGTACAACAAGCTATCAGACTTTATGCAATTATAGGCGACTTGTATGTGATTTTTCATATGAATTGAGTGAGATTGTGTCAGAAAATGTGAGGTTATTGCCTCATGCAATTTTTTCAGTAGGCATGAGTTAAATACAACCATATATATGCACAGGTTTACAGGTTTCAGCAGTCAAACGACGAATATAGTTATAATGATTAAGGTACGCCTTTAAAACCTTCAAACCTGAAGGAAACTGGCTGCTGCACATATATAAAGCAGTTCCTTACATTTGACGTTCCAGTTAACAATGAAATCATATGTTTACCATTCGGGACCGTCTCTTCCTGCTCTCTCTTGAAGCATAGGAAGCACATTACCTCCTCAAAGTTTTCATGGAAGAGGTAGAGTTCCTGCTAGAAATATCCCAATGGTGTTTCACAAATCAGCACCTGTTGAACTCTTCTTCAGGAACCAGGTGGAGCGCCGGACGACGTCCTTTATTAGGCAACCGTTTGGCTTTAAATACAGGAACTGCTGCAGAGGCCACAAGAAGGCACACCAAGAACAAATTCTGCGGAGAGCCCTAGCATGCCATGCAGACATGCGCACCATCGTGCGGTTAAAAAGTTCGACTCAATCACATTGTGAACAATGCTCCCCCTGTACCATCTTCTGCACTCACGTAAATGATAACTGGTAATCAATTACCGAAAAAATCTCAATTACCCGAAACGTCACTCCTTGGAAAGAATTTCAAATTTGTTCAAAAGTGTAATTACAAGTAACGTTCTTCTATGTATGTGACCTGAGCCAAATAGCCCAGCATGCAAGAAAATATTAAGGCTTGTTTCAGCACTGCATTTAAGTGCATGGCTCGACGGCCTTTAATGGCTTCCGTCTGCGGCTCCCATTGGGCATGGTCGTTCAGCTACATGAGCTACATGTATCATCCCGTATGGGTATAAACCCTGTTTCGAACGTCCCCGCTTGGTTTATAGGCGTAGCCCGACTATCTAGGTTTCCCAGAATACCGGAAAGTTCAGTTCCCATTTCATACGGGCTCGTCTACTTGGTATAGCTTCTGCCAAGCCTTCCATGCAATGCGGTTAGCAGACCTAAACAACCCATCAACCGATAACAGCATGGGCTTCTTGCCTGCCAGTATAGGAAATAATTGATTATATTAAGCTGAATGCTAAAAGTACTAAAATGCGCAAGGATAAGCATGAGGTATTGGAAGCATATGCTCCGATTTTTTGGGGTTTTTTACTGCTTCCATTGATTTCGTTCATTACCCGAAAATTATTTCACGTTTTTCGACCAGCCATGTCGTCCTGTGGGCACATAAAAGCCTGGTGTATAAACTAAAATTCAGCACAATCCGGCAGCCGTGATTTAAAATCTAACTTAATTTTTCAGCCGCCCGAAATATCATTGACTGAACTGCATTAAAATGTAAAACAGGAGCAAGGCTATATTAGGGATTGCATCATCTTGTTCAAGACCTTCTAGCTCTACTTTTATGAGTGTGTAGATATGAGATGCATACTGAAATAGGGCCACTATTGGTAGGTAATGGGTTGTAGCATGTTTATTCTGTAAAGTTACTTCACAGGAGTACTTGCTGTACTCTTGCAAGGTTAGCGTATTCCAAAGGTTGCACACCATGTGACGATACTTTGCATCACGATGATCGCTGCGTGTGCACCACTGAGACCTCAAACCCTCGCGATTGGAATCACCTACTCATGAACACGGCCTGTCCAGCGAGGGCTGCATAGAAATGCTTTCACCTGCGCAGGCGCTTCTGGTACATTTCGTCATGCCTATGGACTTTTAAACATCAAGAATTTCTCTATTCTCTTTGTATGAAATAGGCGTTTTACTTCGCTGTAACAAAATAGATATTCAGTACGTCCTTGGTGTGGAGCGCAAATAACAATCAGTGGCTTTTGTTATTTATGCAAACTCGAAATGTCCTTAGTTGTTTTACAGGGACGGCTCTTCATTCGATGCGGTACCCAACCACTGGCCTTGTGTATCTGTGTGTTATATATGGAGTTTATGGGTGAGTGTAACGATATGCTTTACTTTGCATAAACTAAGCCAGATTTATTACCTTCATGGCTGATGTCTAGCACATAATTTTCACCTCTTAGCTCTCTTTCATTAGTGATCATAGCTGAATTTACAATGGCCTTTTTGAGGGGGCAATTTTATAGTAGAATGTGGATTTCATTCTGAGATGTGTTGCATTTTTTCGCAAAACGCATGGCAGCAATGAATGAGATGGACATTGTAATCCTTCAGTTTTAAATTACGTAACAGGACTAATAATTCTTCAGCTGAAAACTGTGTTTTCTAAAGTAGTGACAAATGCTGGCCAGCTCCTGATTATTACCTGTTCAAATTTGGCAATTAGAGTTCTGTTTAACTCCTTCGCAACAAAACGTCTCCGCTCAAGGATGCCTTTTCTGTGTGGTCGCGGTTACACAACACGCCCCTTATTCGAGAACGAGGCTACACAACTATATCGCGCTATACACATCGCGTATACCGCAGCTACTAAGATGCTCTTCTGTGCTCAGTTTTGTGTTAGTCATATGCCCTTGTGTGAAAAACATAGCTTTGGTGACGATCTTTACTGGAATGTGAAGATACTATATCGTAACATTGTTAGTAGGCAAATACAAGCCCAGCAACAATAAAATCGATATTGCACCAAGTGGGAGCAGCGCTGTTGGCTATTTCGCTTTGTCGTACTTCTTACAAACGGGTAGAACGAGAGGAAGAAGATGGTTTACACGGTATGAAGGAGCACTGAACAAGGGAAAATGGGGTACGCCTCAGTTCGCAGGTCGAACCAACGTTTCGTCAAGTGGACTTGTCATCGTCTCGCACCAAAGTACGCAGGTGCACAAACCCAAACTGCCGTAGATTCTCCGCTGTTGAGGTACTCGACAGATGATTTACAACAGCCGCCAGCGGCTGTTGTTCCTCAATGGAGGCGAAAGGGAAAACGTCCATTTCCTGTACGATGGGAGTGCACGATAGAGAACTCCAGGCGATCGAGTGCGCCGGAGCTCTTTAACTGCCGCATCCCTCAGCTCAGCGTCGCTTCGGGATTTTGAACGCCATAAAGCAACAAACCGTGAAATCAAACGTTGTCTTATTCACTCTATTTCATAGGCACAAACCCTCTAGACTAAAACCGTTAATGAGCTACCCTTGTACTTTCTAAGTGCTAACACATCTGTTTCTGTGTTGACGTTTCAGTTGACATAGAGAAGTTTCATTTGTCTGGGATAGTAGACGTAGGAACACGAACAAAGATCTCGCGAAATAACGTACATGAAAAGGTAATATGTGATAGATACACAATGACAGATAATGGTGATCGAGAATCGCACAGTGGTCAGCCCAGAAAAAGGTCGAAAGTGTTTTTAAGTTTCATATTAGGCTGGACATTTATTACTCTGTAGCCAAGTTGGCATACTATATTATAAATTGCTGATATGTTAAATTCAGAGACATCCTCGCGCATGTGTGCGCGCCAAATACTGTTAGCGAGATACAACCCATTGATCCCAGTTTGATCCTTGTTTACTTCCAGCGATTCGTTAAGTGGCCTAGAAGAGCTTTGGGTTCATAGACCGGTGAGCAAAACGCCTGCCTATTGAGTAAGACTCCCTTCTTTTGACTTTGGCAAAAGCTGACACACTTACAGACTTGAAACATGTATCCGTTTAATCGGTTTATGAGCGCATAGGTGAGGTGTTCTCTCAAAATGTTTAGTCGGTAGATTTTATTCCAGTTGCGTTCTTCCTCTGCTGCTTTCCCTGCCTTCACAGACATCATGCTAGTCGAGGTCATAAAAATAATTATTACGATTATGCGTCGCTACCTTACAACAAAATTCGTTAAGGTATCCATAAAAGAGTGATATGTACGACATCATGCTGAGCGTTGTGCAACCTAATGTGCTCGATAGAATCATAGCTACAGTGGAAGTTTACTTGAATACCAAAGTGTCGGCTTGAGCCGGTCTGTCGAGATGAAACTCGCTCTTTGATCTTATCTATGCGATAGGTCACGGTGTTAGAGTAAGCAGCCGTCCCGTCGCGCTGAGTGATCTCGACTGCAGGGGTTATGTTGACTCAACCCGACCCGCTTGGCCAGGGGCCCGTATTGGCAATTCTGACGAACTATCGGTGTGGTCGCACCCAGGATAGATACCGGCGGCAGGAAAAACTCCGTCTGCGGTCAACCAAGGCGAAAGAAGATTACTATTTAACGCTATATAACTCGGGCTGTCTCCTTTAGATAAGCGCTTTGTGTTTCGCGCTGCAAAATAAGGAATCATAGCGCAAAACAGCGAGGGAAAACAGGACGCGCGATGAAAGGCACTACGGGCTAGCAATTGAGTTTCATTCGAAGAAAACTTCCTTGAAATGCCTTGATTTGAAACGAGAGATCAGTGATAGTGATTCGGCAGATTTGAAACTATATAAGTGAGCACACTGCCTCTCGAGACTGAGACCTCTACGAGCGCTTGTCGAGCGCCGTGCCGGACGCGTCGTAGTGTCAACAGCCATCGCTGTGCGACCACAGTTGTGTCTAGCTTGTAATCTTCGATACCCGCGCCGATTTTGTGTAAATAATTTCCTGTAATAGTTTATAAAAACGGCTTTCTTCCTCATATTGACGCTGAGATTTCTTTGGTACCGCCAAGCGAGCTGGAAGCTCTCAATCACGAAACGGATGATGGTCGCCACAGGCCGTACTTTTTCAGGGCATCAATGTTTAGAGACCTTTAAATTTTATATGGGGAAGCTATCACTACTTCTTTGCAGGAAATGTTTCGTAAATTTTGCGCATACCGTTAACTAATAGAACACGGTCGGAAAGAATTTTGAAGATATGACTTTATTTTGATCTGACGTGATGGTCACCTACAGATGTAAATTGCAGCACAAAATACAGAAACCAAAAGCGTTCTTCAGCTAATTTATTACCCTTTTGGCATCAAGTAATCAATTTTATAATTCCATTCGAGAAGAAAATTGCTAAAGTGAAAACTTCAATATACCTTCGTGCTGCGCCTTAGCTGCAAGCAGCACTAAGACTGTTTTCCAATTGTACATCGTCCGCAGTCCATTGAACGCCATCGCAGCATTCACCGGGATCTGCGATTCATTCCCTGATGGACGACGGGCTTCAATTTCCTCGTCGCGTGTACATCGTGGCTGAGAGGGGAACACCGGACCACCAGCACCAAGTGAGCTAAGCACTCCCTACTCTCGTGCCAGCTACTAGAAACGCCATGGCGTTGCAACAGATATGTGGTTACTTTTCGAAGAAGCCGCCCGTCGTTGTATCAGACTTGAGGCCTTCAATGATACGAAACACTCAAGTCCGAAACCAGCACCTATTCGAGGTTATGGGCGCTTAGTTCCAGTTCCTCACTTTGATAGGGCGTGATAGGGGAATAATGTAGTAGACAAAAGAAGCTTCAGCCGTTGCTTTCGCAATTCAAATAGGGTTAACCAGAGCTAAACCACATTTTTTGAATATGCATGGCAACATACGGAGAACCCATGCATTATGATGATTTGGTTTCATAAAACATTAGAAATGCGTCAAATAGTGACACTAGGATTCCTCACTTCTAGGGAATACTACTTGTGCTTCTTTGCCTGTGGTGTCCCCAAGAAACATAGCACCCTGTCACATTATTTCGCAATGTTATGTGCAACAATGGGATAATGTACTATGATTTCGCAGCGTTCATGACGTCCGTGTGCTATGCCATATCAGTGCCCGTTAAGACCACATGTGGTCTATATCTCGAGCCCTCCTCAACGTTAACTCTCGTAGCCTTTGTTGCTTGGGACGTTAAAGTCAATAAAGTAAAAAAAAAGTGAAAGATAGTGACAACCTGAATGAACCTCGTTGTTTATAACTACTGTCCACTGCCACGACCAATTGCGGCGTGATTTCACATTGCTGTTTTACACTGCAGGGGTGTTTGCATCTACGCATGTGCTTCTACTGTTAGTTTTACCATGCCTGCGGATGTCTAAACACTCGCAACCAGCTGAATATTTTCGGTGCTCTATTCAGACAGAATGATTTCTTCTTCGGGAGCAATACACAGTTCCCCTCAAGGATGGGTGGCTATGAAGAGAAGCTATCGGCGGCTTGTGTTTCGGAGGCAACTTCAAAATATTCTCATCCTTTTTACAGAGCTGGAGCACATTTGCAAGTTCTTCCTTCCAGCAAGCGTCAGACTGCGGTGGCTCATCTCTGAATGTTATGGGTGAGTCTATCGTATTTTTTTCGTTCACTGGAGCAGTTCAATATCCTTCGTCGCAAAATAAACGACGTCTTGCGCTGACAAAGTTTATAGTCTAATAGTTGTCCGTTGTAAGATTTTTTTAGTATATAGCAGAAGCATAAAATAAAAAACGGTAAAATACATGAGCAGCGCATTTTCTGTGATGCCGTATCTTACTCAGCAAGCGAACCAATGCTGTGAACAGGTGTGCGTCATTGTTAAATCATGACACGGGCATTTATAATATTTCGTTGACAATTTCAGAATAATGTTTATGTAACACGAAAACAGTGAGGATTGTAGAGTTGCACTGCCGCTGGTGAACAGAGTTGGAGGTCATGAATATGGCCGGCGTCTTTCTGCAGATTTGAAGCTACTCTCACTATGACAGCTCATTTTTTATTATCATTTTATTTAGCTTACCATTTGTGCGAAGAAAACCTCTACGCCTCTGATGAATAACTGCATTGGTGTTATCAGCGGCAACTAACGCGGGACGGTTTCGGATGTGAATATTGTTTATATCTGTGCGCAACTCGCCTATATCGTTGGAGGCTGCGTCCTGCATTTTGCCTTTGTTTGCGAACAAACAGAGCTCGATGAGACGCAGTACCAGATAAAATATTGCGACTGGAAGTTACGTACCGAAGGACATTCAACATCCTATAACTCACGTTAGCTTGCAACTGGAGCTATTTTATGATGGGTGCTGTATAAGGAGATGGAGCGCGAGATGTTTAAATCTGCAAAGAGTGATCGAATCTTGTGGAGATGAAAAAAATGCCATATCACGTGGCAAAATCAAACCAATTGCAAACGAAAACAGGAACGCTATGTTTTGCCCAACAGACGCTATGACCACATGAAGTTCTGTACTGAATATAGATACTTCACGCAACACAGCTTCGAACGTAACGTGACAGAATTCTTCATGCTGGTAAACCCAGGATAGCCTCTTTTCTAAATCACTAACTGGTCAGAAGAAATTATATTTTAGTTGTCATGCAGATGTTTCGCAGCACCTTAAAACTGCTTACATGCTTGGAAGGCTTAAGCATGCATGTCTGATGGGTATAGTTGTTTTTATTGCCTTTTTTCACTTTGATATTTTTTGCTAATACTGACCACCACAACTACTTACTGAGTGCCAACTGCTCTTCAGCTTGGCCCCGTAGCTTTTCGTTGTCTCGTTAGTACCGTGTCATCTCGTATTCCGAAGCCTGTGATTCAGTTCCCACCTAATCCAAATTATCCTTTAAATACTTTTCGTGCAATTGCTTTTCTTTCGTTGCCGTAAGGATGCCGCAAACAATTTGTCTATTTTCTCAGTAAACTGCCAGTAAATACCTTGGCAGTGCTAGTGACATCGTGAGGTCAGGCGGATTCAGTACGACGTTTTAAGGAATTCAACACAGGGTTCGCAGCTTTTTGTGCCAGAGTTTCCTGCACCTAGCAGTGGACTCCTTGTTTTGGGGGTATCTCGCATCTTTCAATTCGAATAGTGGTGCTCTAGCCAATTTAATGAGCGCAATGTATAATATTTTGCAAAATGGTGAGTGGCGTCGAAAGAATTCAGTCATTTTTCTGCGAAAGCAATAATACCCAGAAGTTGAGAGGCGCACAGTTTAGTTTAACATCTGCATGTCCGCGTTGTGCACGTCTCCACCGAAAAGTGAGGCGGATACTTTGCTTTTATTTCCCCGAAGTCAAACCCCCTTATCGTATTTAGTTTTGTTCATAAAGTTCAACACGCTCAAAGCTATCCAGGCTATGAGAAATGCCATCGGGGAGGACTCGGAATATTTCGACCCCTGTTTTCTTTTTATTGTGCACTGACATCGCTCAGTATACACTCCGTGCATCGTGGAGGTTGAGCCGCCAGGTGGCGGCGTCACAAAACGCAGGCGGGGCTCCCCGGCGGCCTTTCTTCGTGGGTTTCTATGCAGTCGAAGGTTTTGACGCACGAAAATTGTGATCGTTTGGTTCATACGCTTCAAATTGAACTTTGGACTTATCTAGATAACTTTTGTGTAGTGGGGTGCTCTAACAGCTATAAACTCTCTCTGGGAATAGATTTTTTTTTTTCAAGTTTTCTGGCTTGCCTTACGAACAGGTGCAATGACAACAGTGGATTGTGTCTGGGTGGAGAAACAAGTTCTACTCACGTCTCGCTGACTTTACCCCTTACGCATATCATCTGCTGATACCACCCGGAATGCAAACACTACAAGAATCAAGCCAACATTTTAGGCAAGCACTTTGCCAAAGTTTCAAGCTCGTCCAATTACACTCTCACATTTCAAAAGCATAGAACAATAGTAGACAAACAAAAGCTTCCTCTTTAGACAGGCATAAAGGATGACTAAAATGAGCTTATAACAATACATGAACTAAACAGAGTATTATCTTCTGGTAAAAAAACAGCACCGGGACCTGAGAGTGTACACTATCAATGCTTGCCAATCTCTCGCAAGCTGCTGTGGAGGCATTGGTGAAATTTTTTAACAGAATATGGACGACTGAAAAGGTACCAGAAGTTGGAAAAAAGCCATAATAGTACCCTTTTTGAAACCAGGCAAACCCCCCACATCTCATAGCAGCTACAGACCAATAGCCCTAACCAGCTGCATTGCGAAATCTTTTGAAAGCATCGTAAACATCACACTAACCTTTTTTCTTGAATCCCGGCAACTTCACGATATACATCAATGCGGCTTCAAAAAGGCATCATCAACAACCGATCACCTTGTCCGCCTCGAAAACACAATCCAGGAAGCGTTCAGCCACTGGCAGCACTTTGTCGGGGTCTTCTTTGACCTGGAGGCCTACGACACCACGTGGAGGTTCGGTATCCTCCGCGACCTAGCAGATCTAGCTTTCCGGGGCAGGATGCTGAGCTGCCTGAATGACTTCCTGAAGAACCGTAAATTTCAAGTCCGTTTAGGCACAGTACTCTCCATGACTTTCACACAAGAAACGGCGTGCCGCAGGGGTGCATTCTAAACACACCTCTCTTTATAGTGAAAATGAGCTCATTAGCTGCAGTAATCACAAAGTCCATAATGTACTCCGTCTACGTAGATGACCTGCAAATAGCATGCACTTCCTCCAACATATACACCTGTGAGAGACAACTACAACTGACACTAAATAAACTAGCTACCTGGGCAGACAGCAATGGATTTAAGTTCTCTCCTCAAAAACCAGTGGCCATTATGTTCTCTATGAGATGAAGCTTACAGACCGATCCCATGCTATACCTCAACCAGACCATACTACCAGTGAAACAAGAACATAAATTTTTGGGAATCACATTTGACAAAAAAACTTTAATTACTTCCCTATATAAACAATCTGAAAAATAAAGCAGCCCAAACCCCTAATGTCCTAAAGGTACTCTCACGGAAACGGTGGGAGCCCGACCGAGCATGCCTTTTGCAAATCTACCGCTCCGTGGTGCGCTCCAAGTTAGATTACGGATGTATAGTATATGGTTCAGCTAGGACATCCTTTTTAAAACGACTAGACCCCATACACAATCTTGGATTACGGTTAGCAGCTGGCGCAAACAAAATATCCCCAATAACCAGCCTCTACGTAGAAACAGGTGAACCTGCATTAAAGGATAGACGGTCTGACCTGACAATGTGCATACATCCTTAAAATTCGTTCTCAACCAAAACATCTATGTCATTCAGTAGTCACGGAATGTCCCTCTAGGACAGCCTTCAACAGGCCCCGATTGATTACGCCTCTTCTCATGCGCTTCGAACAAATGTGCCAGGACTGAAACATCAGCGAATTGCCAAGTATTGCCCCAAGAAACAAACCACTCCCACCATGGTACACCCTTCCAGCAATGTCGGACCTCACACTAACACAATTTCAGAAAATACGCACACCACGTAAGCATATAATACAAGAATACCTGGCATTAAAGGAAAAATACAAAAATTGCATTGCATTTTACACAGACGGCTCAAAAACTAAAGACTATGTTGGCAGTGCAATAGTGCAAGATACATCAGAGAAAATAATACGACTACCCCTGCGTGCATCAGGTTTTACAGCTGAATTCTAAGGTGTTTGTGTTGCCGTGGAGAACATATTGAATAAAAACATCAAACACAGCATCATATACACAGATGCATGAAGCGTCATCACTGCAATAAACTCCAAAAATGCTGTTCAACCACTGATAGGAAACATTACACACAATATAGTAACGGCCACGACACGAAAACAAACAATAAAATTCTACTGGGTGCCTAGTCATATTGAAATTAGTGGTAATGATCGAGAAGATATATGTGCGGCAAGTGAGAAAAATTTACAAATAAAGGAAATCAATATGCCACATAGATATTGCGTGAAGTCAGTACGCAAGAAATTACGAGCTAAATAGCAGGCTGCTTAGGAAAGTGAAGCAGGGAACAAGCTTCACTCCATAAAACCCATATTAGGAGAATGGCAATCATGTCAACATCAGAAACGATTCATTAAGGTAAATTTGTCGTCTGCGCATAGGTCATACACACATCACCCATAACTTCCTGCTAATGAAAAAAGACAAACCTGTATGTGAAATGTGTGGACATGAGCTAACAGTAAATCATATTTTAATCTCATGCTCAAAACTCGAGGAGCACAGGAAAAATATTTTACTGTATTTTACAAAGAACACATTCCATTTCATCCCGCATTGCTTTTAGGCCAAGAAGCACTTGTTGATTTTTCACTTGTTTACAGAATTTTAAAGGAAGCCAATGTTTTAAACCAAATATGAGCAACATTACTATAACCACTTGATCGTCTAACCTTGCGGTTGGCGCATGATAGCCGCAGTTGCTTATGCGCCATAAAACTCCATATAACTAACTAATTATTTAATACACTGCTTTTATGGTTTCAGTTCGTTTCAACTGGTTTTTTCTTTAGTTCTATGCAAAAGACAGTTGCACGCTTGCCTCAACAGAGACCGCATCATGTGCACAGCATTTGTTGTTTTTTTCAGAGTGAATGCAGCGCTGTTCGGATAAGGTTTCACGCGTGGCTGTGGATTGTTTCTGAGCTCTTCATGCACATGCCTGTGTGTTTATCTGCTGGCGAACTGGGAAGCGTTTGGCACAGCTCCCGCAATTTCTCGCCTAGGTGCGCAGTGTCATTCGCTGCGTGTATTTGCAGAATGGTGTGCTGCAGATTTTTTTATTTGCACTGATGCTTTGGTCTCTAGCTGTCAATAAGTCGGCACATTCGTGCACGTTTTACAGCCTTTTTATTGTTTATGACGTAGAAAATAGGTCATGATTTTGTGACATTTACTGAATGTCCCCTTAATTTATCGCCCCAAGAGTAATTTTAAAGGTATATTCGCCTGGATTCATTCCTAACACATCTTGTCGATTTCTGTTGACGAATATTCGCATTCTGTGAAAGGTCTACCAAAAACTGCAGCATCTGGAGCCAACAGCTTCTGAATGGCGAAAAATCAAATGACCAGAAGAGCCAATCGTACCTACCTTGACTGTTTGTGACTGTTTAAAAGTGCTCTACCACAGGAACATTTGAAGGAATCGAGGGTAAATTCTATTTACTTTTAGTGGCAACATGAATCGCAACATGGATCGCATCACGTTTCCCGCATGACATTCAATTCTCTGCCTTTTCAGCTCATTTCCACAGCTGTTTTCCCTGCCAAGTTCAGATATGCTCTTTTATGTGGGGCAGTTGCTGCATCTATTCATTTCCGTTAAACCTCTCTTCCTATTCAAAATCTCTTACGTCAGCCGGAGAGTTCTGCAGTTTTTGTCCATCTAGACGAGACGAGTTGATGTTGTAAGCGATATTTGCCCAGCTTTAAAATGGAACCTGAAAACCATTTTTAAAATGAGTGCAAAATATCCGATTATCCGTCAACGGAAACGACAATGATGTTAAATTGCGTGAAATTGCAGCTGTATGTTACACTTTCTCAAATGCCATTCACAAGTCTTCATGTTCCTTCTCCAGGTAGGCGCGTATTTGAGTGAGGTGTCTCGACTCCAGCCTCATCAACTTTAACGTCCGACACTGATCTATGTGGATGGGCCGAAGTAGTAAATAAATCTCCTATTGCGCCAAAATATTAAGTTCGACAGCATTCGAAATTATCAGCAGGAGCTCTACCATGGTTCCGTCCGACCACCAAGCAGCGGATACAACCTGAAACGTTTACAAGTACTGATGTAAAAAGCTCAACGATTTCATTATCTTGGGATGGGCCAGTACGGTCCCCATTGCACCGAATGTGAAGAAAACCATACTTGTAGAAGGCTCCATATTATCGTTTTCAGGGCTGCCACTTCTGAGCGAACTACTTTAGGGACAGAACAGAGACCCGTATCAGTAGTACATGTATCATAGCGTGTGGGTAACGCGCATCGTTGTACTGTACATGTATTATTTCGTAAGTGACGTGCGACATTTTGGATGTGGTCATACGAGTTAGAGCCTTTGTAAGATTACAGCATCATTGTGAATCTCGAATACAGGCTGCAGGGCATTGCCTTAGGTGAGCGGCGTTTTACAGAAATCCAAGTATTTTTAGTTCCTTCCTGGTCAATAACAGAGAACTGTAAAAAGGTGGGCTATTTCTTATTTTCTTTTGTGACCTACCGCAGAGTAGTGTAATAGGTGTGTAATTCTCGCCTGCATATAATCTCCATACAGGACATCAAAACCCTCTACTTATGCCTATTATTTAGATACCATTACTTATTGAATATATTCATCCGAAATCTTATGCATGCACATTGGACATACATGGATGCGTACTACATGCTCATGATAGTGTTTTGAGAAATCATACAGAAAGAAACGTAACTATAGTAAGTTAGGGCTGAGTTAACCTTCGAACCAATTCGGTACTTGGGGAACCTTGTCAGATATTTCATTAAAAATTACTTGATACCGAGACCATCTATGAGCGCTTTTCTGCAATGTCATTAAGAATTATCGTATCGACATACTCGGCAGAAACACACCGTGACGTGTGGCAGTGCCGTGCGCTCCGTAATCGCGAAATTGAATCGGAAAAATAGCTTTTTGCAAAGGCAGAGGTAAGAGCATCGCATATTAACCAAAAATTGACGTGTGGCTGCAATGATCATATGCCCTCTTTATCAACCATAAATGGTTGGTATACTTTGGAGTAACAATATACCCCATATCAGCTCCCACTCACAGCCGTATCTACTCCGTTTTTCGAAGAGTGAAAATCTCCCCAAAATGATCTCCCACTGCCACCCACATATTCTTCCTTTTCCAGCAGTGAACTTTCACCCCAAATCTGGATTTCTAAATTGAATCTAACTTACGGACGATATTAGAGGGCAAGTCATTAGGCCTTTTAGAGAAGAAACCGCGTTCGATGTGATGTCTGTCATGATCCTGCCTTGATTTCACGGATCAGTTTATTTCTGTATTTTCTAGCCGGCCTAGTTGAGTAGATGAAACTTTTATTTATTTTGCTCACGTCACCCACATTAGACTTATATGAAGAATATTCGTCGCGTTTCTTTCCCTGGTTTGTTTGAACGAAACAGAGTACCTCCTAAATATGTGTGTTATTTTTTTTAATGTAAACAATAAACAGCC
This sequence comes from Amblyomma maculatum, assembly GCF_055883805.1. Lineage (NCBI taxonomy): Eukaryota > Metazoa > Arthropoda > Arachnida > Ixodida > Ixodidae > Amblyomma > Amblyomma maculatum. The sequence continues at coordinate 107,100,428 of NC_139348.1, read as the reverse complement.
GACATCATGGACTTTTTATATAAATATCCTAACTCAGGATCGCAACATTGAGTGTTTCCTTCAAACCTTCTTCACCGTTTCCACTGCTGATTGTTTCGCATTGCCTAGTGGAAAATGAGTATTCTACTATTAAACATATTCTATATCTAACCGCATTACAAAGCCCCTCTTTCTTACCTTTCAGAGTTTTGCTTATATAAATTTAACTGCGTGGGCGATGGCTGGTTGCGACATGCCATGACATTCTTGAGTTGATATTCACTGCCCATTAAAGCTTTTTCACCGCTGCTTTTACTACATAGTTAACATATGCTCTCATAACTGTGGCAGTGGCTGCATCAATCCATCTCCATCTCCATTAACCTCTGCTCCTGTTCAAAATCTCTTCCGTCAGCTGGAAGGTTCTGCGGTTTTTGTACATCCAGACAAAACGTATTGATGTTATAATTGATATTTGGCCAGCTTTACCATGTATCCTGGGAATCAGATTTATAAGGAGGGCAAAGTACCTGTTGCTCCGCCGACGGAAAGGCAATGGTGTGGAAGTTTTGAAATTGCACCTGCATGGCACACATTTTTCCCAAGCCACCCACAATTCTTCCGGCACGGATCTATGTTGAAGGGCCGGAGTAATAAAATTTGTGCTATTGCGCCACAATAATAAATCCGAAAGCACATATAGAAAAAAAACTCGCTGTGGACATTTTCGGTAAACGAAGCGGTATATTTTGTAGTGGGCGTTAATAAAATATAAGCAGTCTTCCTGAATAATCAGCAAGGGCTCTATTTTTGTTTCCCTCCGACCAATAAAGCTGCGGACACACCCTCAAACGTTTACATGTATTGATGTAAAAAGGTCAGCTATTTTGTTATCTGGCGATGTGCTAGTACGGTCATCAGTGCACCGAACGTTACTCAAAGAAAGAAATCCTTGTGGAAAGCTCCCCCTCGTATTCAAGACAGCCGCATGGAGCGAACTACTTGAGCAAAAAAACAGAGACCCGTAGAAGCAGTAAGTGCATCATAACGTGTGTGCCACACGCATCGTTGCATTATAGGTACATTATCTTACTAAGTAGCGTGAGACGTTTTGGATGCGGACATCTCATTTTGTGCCTTCCTAGCGGGAATGCAGTACATTTGTACATCCCGAATGCAGGCTTCAAGACATTAGATTAGGTGTGGGGCATTATAGCAAATGCAAGTTTATTTAGATCTCTCCGAGTAAATGTTCAGAGGCTGGCAATTCATTTTTCTTTTCTAATCACCTATGAAGTGTAGTTATTGCCTGCATATAAACCTCTTTCCTAAATGAGAGAGGGAAGAGAGGGATTGGTGCAAGAATTCAGGTATGTGAATCCTTGAGCTGTCAACAACGCAGTAAGTGCGCACGCACGCCACGCCGCAATAGATCAACAGGGTGGCGCACGGAGACAAAGCGCAACGCTGATTCCTGATCAACCTATTGGAAAATAATTATATATGGTCTATTCTCTTGTTTACAAAATGCAAAGGGTTATTACAATATTATGGATTCTTATCAGCAATGTAGTTATGATCAACGTGTGAATTTTTTTTTTCTTTTTACTGCATGACATGGTCGGTGATCTGTTCCACAATATTCGGTGTCACAACAGACCCTCGAGGGGAACACCGATCCTTCGTTGTCATGGTAACTACCTCGAGCAGAAAATCCTTGCTGCGCCGATGTGCCATGCTGCGCCTGTTTCCTGCCTGGGCACACACGACCAGCTTGTCGAGGGGCATCAAGGCTGTCGAAACCTGACCACCTGCGCGTTTCATGCAGAGCTCCGAGTAAGTATACGTAGCGCAGGTTCTATCTTTGCAGACAGAAGCCGATTTGTTTCAAAACAATTGGATCAACAAACGGGAAAGCTGTATAGCTTTCCTTTATAGCCGTATGGCTCCTCTTGAGTGAATGCCAATGAGTAATTACTCCCTTATTACAAACCTACTCCACCTTGCGGTGGAGCTCCAAGCTAAATATTCAATCAACATTTTTCCCACCTCGAGTGAAGATCAATTCGATCTCACCGTACTATCTGTCCTGCTGACCCTCCTAGTTAGCTCAGTTTTTAAAGAGACTGCCCGGAAAGGCGGTGGTCCCAGGTGGTTCCATCCCCGGACCAGGACGAGTTTTTCTTTAACTACGAAGTTTCTGAGAAAGCTGTACAGCTTTTCGTTTGTAGCCGTTTGGCTGTGTTTGGGTGGATGCAATTGAGTAATTACGCTCTTATTACAAATCTAGCCCACCTTTGGTGTTTACCCTAAATACTCGATCAGCACCTTCCCACTGCGAGTTATAGATCAATTCGATCTCGCCGTACCATCTGTTCTGCTGACCATCCTACACATCTCACACACAACACTTCATATTCCTCGGACAAGGAAAACCTACATGTGAGACAAGCAATAAACAACGGACAGTAAACCACATTTCAATATCATGCACGAAATATGAGGAAATCAAGAGGAAACACTTTGTTTCACTAATAAACACATTCTATTTCATCCAAATCTCTTGCTAGAAGAGAATGCCATTGTCAAAATTTCTATTTTTGATTTTTTTAAAGAAGTAAAGCTAATAAACCAACTCTGAGTTATTTTTAACAGGAATTACCCTGAGTTTGGCGCGTGATAACCTTAGTTCCCTATGCGCCATAAAACCCAACACAACAACAACGTCCTGGTTGGTAGAGCGCTGGTAGAGTTGGTAGAGCGACCTCACCGGAAAGGCGTTGATCCGGGGCTCGATCCCCGAACAAGGACTAGTTTTTCTTTAACTACGAAGTTTCTGAAAAAGCTGTATAGCTTTTCATTTGTAGCCGTTTGGCTGTGCTTCGGCGGATGCCAACGAGTAATTATGCTCTTATTACAAATCTAGTCCACCTTGGGTGTTTATCCTAAATATTCGATCACCACCTTCCCACTGCGAGCTATAGATCAATTCGATCTCGCCCTACCATCTGTTCTGCTGACCCTTCTGGTTAGCTCATTTGGTAGAGCGACTGCGCCGAAAAGGCGGTGGTCCCGGGTTTGATCCCCGAACTAGGATGAAGTTTTCTTTATCTACGAAGTTTCTGAGAAAGCTGTACAGCTTTCCTTTGTAGCCGTATGGCTGCGCTTGGGTGGATGATGCCAATGCGTAATTACTCCCTTATTGCCATTAAGTGCCTGACGCGTTGGCTTTAAATGATCCCGTCTGCGGCACGCATTGGCCATGTTAGTTCAACTACATGAACTTCGCCACTGAATTAGTCTTGAATTCCTTCATTTGTGCCTTCACTATTTCACACATACTCAGTAGCATACAGTCGTATGTTACAACATTTTGTTATGTGTCAACTGATACGCATATTGCCACCTGGTGTCCCAGATGTTTTTAGGTGGCACCTGGAAGAAAAGGACGCCGAAGTTGTCTCGCGTGCTGTGCGCGGAACTTTGCCTGCTGGTTGAGCTTCGACCCGTCGTCTTAGTCACATCTAGCCCTGTTGTCCGTGACATATTTTGGTGGAGGTGCTGGGTATAGTAAGTTGGAGCTCCTTGCATAGCCGGTCGAGGGGCGCCTGCGGTGTTGAACTCCAACGGCCCGTTCTCAGGTGGTAGGCCTAGGTTCCTCCGACTAGCGCGGTGAACAGGAGTGTCGATTGGCACAGGACCTGAATCCTGGATATGCGGAGGAGTTCGGGACATATACTGGGATCGATACCCTGCGCCGACACCAAAATATGTCACGGACAACAGGGCTAGATGTGACTAAGACGACGGGACAAAGCTCTACCAGCAGGCAAAGTTCCGCGCACAGCACGCGAGACAACTTCGGCGTCCTTTTCTTCCAGGTGCCACCTAAAAACATCTGGGACACCAGGTGGCTGGACGGCGCAGCGACGCTCGCCAAGTCCCCACCGGGAAAACTAAATACAGCGACCTCCGGGGGCGAGGCCGCTTGCACTCGACGTGACGAAGACCCCCTGACAAGGAGACCTGTGAGCGATCTGGATTTTACGGCACCGACGACAGTTCCTACGCATGAACATCGACTCTCGCTGGACATACCCGTGCTTCTCGACGGCCATAAGGTTAGCGCATTGGTGGACACTGGCGCGGATTTTTCGATTATAAGCGGGAAGCTAGCAGCGCTTCTAAAAAAAGTCATGACAACATGGTCGGGCACGCAGATTTGCACCGCTGGCGGACATGTCGTAACTCCTAGTGGCCTGTGCACGGCACGAGTTCAAATTCGCAGCTCCACGTTTATTGTAAGCTGCCTCGTTATACCTGACTGCTCCCGTGACGTTATCCTTGGGGTTGATTTTCTCCGGGAGTATGGAGCTATTATCGATCTCCGAAAGCGCACAGTGAAATTTTCAACCGAGAAAGCTGCTGATACTGACGTCAAGAATCGCCAACGCCGCGCCGCCCTTCGAATTTCCGCCGAGAGCGTTTCGATTCCGCCACGCGCCAGTGTATTTGTGACTGTTACTTGCGACGAACTGCGTGACGGGCATGCGGTCGCGGAAGGCAACCAGTCACTTTTGCTCACCCGCGGCATCTGTACAGCGCGCAGCCTCATCCACCTCCGCGACGGCCGGTCTAATCTTCTGGTGACCAACTTCACCAACGAACCCCGGAATCTTTTTCGTGCTACTGCCATCGCGTTTGCTGACTCTTTAGCGGATGTTTGTGAATGTTTTACGTTTGGGGCTGTTAGCACTGTGCAGCCCCCACTTGACCGTCTTGATATTAGTCCGGATCTCTCGGACACACAGAATCGTGAGCTACGTGCCCTCCTACTAGAGTTCAGCTCTTGCTTTGCGTCCTCATCGAAAGTACGGCAAACGCCTCTCGTGAAGCACCGCATCATTACTCCTGACGACGCCCGCCCTATCCGCCAGCAGCCGTACCGTATCTCAACGACGGAACGTGAAGCGATTCGGACACAAGTTCAGGAGATGCTTTGTGATGGTGTCATACAACCATCCAACAGCCCGTGGTCATCCCCTGTCGTGCTGGTAAAGAAAAAAGATGGGACCCTTCGCTTCTGTGTCGATTATCGAAAGCTGAATGCCATCACTAAAAAAGACGTCTACCCGCTGCCCCGTATCGATGATTCGCTCGACAAGCTTCGTCGCGCCCAGTACTTCTCCTCCATTGACTTGAAGAGTGGGTACTGGCAGATTGAGGTTGATGAGCGGGACCGCGAAAAAACAGCTTTTGTCACCCCAGATGGACTGTACGAGTCCAAAGTGCTGCCTTTTGGCCTATGTTCAGCGCCGGCAACTTTTCAGCGCATGATGGACACCGTCCTCGCCGGCCTCAAATGGCAAATCTGCTTAGTCTATCTCGACGACGTTGTCGTATTCTCTGAAACCTTTGAAGAACACCTCGAACGCCTGCGCGCAGTATTAGATGCCCTCCGGTCAGCTGACTTGACGCTCAAGCCCGAGAAGTGCCACTTTGGCTACAAAGAGTTGAAGTTTCTTGGTCACCTTGTGAGTGCCGCAGGCGTTAGGCCAGACCCCGACAAGACTGCTGCTGTCGCCAAATTTCCCGTTCCTGCAAACAAGAGAAGTTTGAAACGCTTCCTGGGTCTCTGCACGTACTACCGCCGCTTCATCGCCGATTTTTCCAAAGTTGCTGCCCCCCTGACTCGCCTCACGCGCGATGATACACAGTTCGTGTGGGGCGCCGAGCAACAAGAGGCTTTTGCGGAGCTGCGCAGCCGACTGCAAACAAGCCCTGTTCTTGCGCACTTTCATGCAGACGCTGACACCGAAGTCCACACCGACGCCAGCAATATCGGCCTTGGCGCTGTACTCGTTCAACACCAAGCTGGCGTCGAAAAGGTAATAGCGTATGCCAGCCGCACGCTCTCCCGCGCCGAGACAAACTACTCCACTACGGAAAAGGAATGCCTTGCGGTTGTGTGGGCAACCATGAAATTTAGGCCTTACCTCTACGGCCGCCAGTTTAAAGTTGTCACCAATCATCATTCCTTGTGCTGGCTGGCTAACCTCCGCGACCCATCGGGGCGCCTAGCACGATGGAGTCTTCGCCTCCAAGAATTTGAGTACACCATTGTGTATAAATCTGGCCAGAAGCACGAAGACGCTGACGCGGAGAGCACGGACGATGAGAGCGGTTTTCTTGGACTGGTGAGTGCTTCAGACATAATGACCCCACAGCGAGCTGACCCTGACCTTCGACCTGTCATTGGCCACCTGCAGGGTCGCGCTGCTGATATCCCTCGGCAATTTGCTCGAAACCTGTCTGCTTTCTGTGTCCGGAATGGCGTTCTATACAAACAGAACTCCAGCACTGTTGACCGAGCGTTCCTCCTCGTAGTGCCAGCCGACCTCCGTGCCGATATCCTTTTTGCCTGCCATGATGAGCCCACCTCCGGCCACTTGGGCTTTACACGCACACTAGCCCGAGTTCGTCAAGCCTATTATTGGCCTAAACTCGCTGACGCCGTTCATCGCTACGTCAGAGGCTGTCGTGAGTGCCAACGTCGAAAGGCGCCACCTCTCAAGCCAGCAGGTTTGCTCCAACCTATTGCAACTCCCCGAACACCGTTTGACCAAATCGGCATCGACCTTCTGAGCCCATTTCCGCTGACATCGGTCGCTAACAAATGAATTATAGTCGCGACCGACTATCTCACATGGTATGCGGAAACCAAGGCGGTGAAGCGTGGCACGTCATCTGAGATCGCCCAGTTTTTTATGCGGCAGATCGTGTTGCGCCATGGCGCACCGTCCCAAGTAATCACCGATCGAGGCACGGTGTTTACGGCACAACTTATGCACGACGTAATTGAGCTGAGTCACACGAGCCATCGCAAAACCACTGCTTATCACCCACAGACGAATGGCCTCACGGAGAGACTCAATAAAACGATCGCCGACATGATTGCAATGTACATAGACTCCCAGCACAAGACCTGGGACGAGATTCTTCCGTACGTCACATATGCCTACAACACTGCCATCCAAGAGACAACGCGTTTTGCGCCATTTCGCCTGCTCTATGGACGCGACGTTCAGACGATGTTAGATGTCATGCTTACGTGCTGCACGGATAATCCTCTCATCCCAGACGCTGAGCAGTTTGCTCAGCGCGCCGAGGAAGCACGTCAACTTGCCCGCATCCATATTCAGCAACAGTAGGGAAAGGATACGCGTCGCTACAACCTCCGTCATCGACACGTCACATACCAACCAGGAGAGCAAGTTTGGGTGTGGACACCGGTGCGCCGGCCCGGCTTGTCTGAAAAACTGATGTCGCGATACTTTGGACCTTACAAGGTTCTGCGCCGTGTCACAGAAGTGACATACGAAGTCCTTCCAGCGGGTACTGTGCAGACCTCGCGTCGGCAACCATGCTCCGAAGTGGTGCACGTTGTCCGCATGAAACCGTATTTCACGCAGTAATGTGCGGTGTACTATGCACTCGTTTAGTTGTGTAGGGCACCGCCTCTGTTTTATATTCGTTTTCTGTACTGACTTGCATCGCCCATCGCTCGCGCCCAGTCTGTGCTTTCGTTTTTTTAGGAGGGGGAGTAATGCCACCTGGTTCTAAGGACCCCGGAGATTTCGGTTCGCATAAGATAGGAGCTCCCCTACTTGGTATATCTCCTGCCTTCTGTCAACTATGCCATGTCATGCGGTTTGGAAGGCGTAACACAACCCATCAACCGATCGCAACAAAGGCATGTAGCCTGCCAAATACAAGAGGCGAACCCTGACTTTTCACACACAACTCCCCGATTAAGAGTTCTATAATGGTACATTTATTACTTTCGACCTAACAAAGCACACAATAGACCCCTCATTCACTGTGATGCAGCAGTGCTCAGGTTGCCTTTATGGAGAGATCTTATTCCCTCGCATTTCATAAAGGGAGTATAGGCTATGCTGGCTGTTGTTTCAATGAACGCTTTCATGAACACCGCACGACAATCGAATCACCAGGTGGTAGAAATCATGGAGCTGGCCATACTTCCCATCGCTCTGAAAAGCATGAAAAGTGGGGCGTGTTTGAAACGAATACCTGTTATGTTGAGGATTCAAGTTACCAAATTTCGGTGCTTTTTTTAAGTATTTCCGGCATCGAACCAGGAAGCTACCTCTGTCAGCGCCCTATTCGTAGCGTTTGGAAGAAAAGAAATGCATCATTTCAGCCAGGTGCGAATAGAGTAATGAAATGAGCAAGAGTACTAAAATACACGAGGGATCTGAATGATTTGGACCAACTTGTCTGTTTCTTTCATTTCGCTGCTCTCAATAATTGCCAATAAAGTTCATTTGACCATCCATGTCCTCCTGTGTGCACGTAAAGGCCTGGTGTATAAACAAAAGTCTCGCAGAATCTTGCAGACATGATTTAAAATCGAACCCAATTCTTTCGCCGCCTGAAATATTATTCAATGAACTGCATTAAAATGTGGTACAGGAGCAAGGTTATAATAGGCATGTTGGGTCTTGTTCATGTCCTTGCAGCCCTACTCGGTCAGTTAGTATACGTGTGTACGGATGATTTGAAAAACCTTCAGCGCAAATGAAATAGCCCGAAGGCCTTCTTTTCGCCTGCTGTTTGCCTTCGGGCTATTTGATTTGCGCTGACGTTTTGTCAAATCGTTACGCACAAATTATCCTAACAGAAAGTTTTACATCAGTAGAAATTAAATGCATACTGAATTGGTCCACTAATGGTAGTAAAACTGTTGTTTGATGTTTATTGTGCATGACGATACTCTACATGCCGATGATCACTCCGTATGTACCACTCAGACCGAAAACCTCACTATTCGGATCAGTTGCTCATGGAGTCGGCTTGTCCTGCGAGAGCTGCGTAGGAAGACGTTCACCTGCGCGGGCACTTGTGATAAATTTCCTCATGCCTAGGGACTTTTCCATATCAACTATTTCTCTATTCACGGTTCAAAGAATAAAATAAGCGTTTCTCTTCGCTGTAACAAAATAGATATTCAGTGCGTCCTTGATACGGAGCTGTAATTGTTAATCAGCGGCTTTTGTTATTTAAGCACACTAAAAATGACCTTACTTGTTTAAAGGGATGGCTCTTCATTCGATGCGGTACCCAATCACTGGCCTTGTGTTTCTGTGCCTTATATCTGGAGTACACGCGTGAGTGTAACGATATGCTTTACTCTGTATGAACTCAGCCAGGTTTATTAGCTTCATTGCTGATGTCTACCACACAATTTTTACCTCTTAGCTTTCTTTGATTAGTGATAATAGCTATTTTTACTATGGCCTTTTTGAGGGGGCAATTTTATAGTAGAATGTGGCTTAAATATGTTCAAAAACGAATTGCATTTGAAAAAAAGAGATTTCTTTCTGAGATCTGTTTCATTTCTCCGCAAAACGCATGGCAGCAATGAATGAGATGGACATGCAATTCTTCAATTTTAAATTACGTAACAGGACTAAAAATTCTTCAACTGAAAACTGGGTTTTTTAATGTAGTGACCAATGCTGGCCAGCTTCTCCTGATTGTTACCTATCCGAATATGGCAAATATAGTTCTGTTTAACTCAGACTTCCTCGCAGCAAAACGTTTCCGCCCAAGGATGCATTTTTCGTGTGGTCACAGTTACAAAACACGCGCCTTTTTCAAGAACGAAGATACACAACTATAGCGCGCTATACACATCACGTATTGGGCAGCTACGATGCGGTTCTGTGCCCAGTTTTGTATTGTTAGGTATATGTCCTTTTGTGGAAAACGTAGAGGTGGCGACGATCTTTACTGCATTGCGAAGAAACTGTATCGTGGTTAGCAGGCAGCTACAAGCACAGCAACAATACATTCGATAGTGCACCAAGTGGGAGCAGCGCTCTTGACTATTTCGTTTTCTCATACTTCTTTACAAACGGGTAGAACGAGAGGAAGAAGATGGTTTACACGCGTATGAAGGAGCACTGAACAAGGGTAAATAGGGTACGCCTCCGTTCGCAGGTCGAGCCAGCGTTTCGACAAGTGGACTTGACTTAGTCTCGCACACAAAAAGTACGCAGGTGCACAAACCCATACTACCAGGAATAAATAAAATTCTTACAGAACGATCGAAACAAAATTATGAATCAGATTATAGCAGGGTAAGTCGAAATAATCGAACTGCAGTTGTTTCTCCGCTATTGGGGTGCTCGACGAGTAATTTACAACAGCCGCCAGCAGCTCTTTTTCCTCAATGGAGGTGAAAGGAAAGACGCCCGTGTCTTGTACGATGAGAGTGCACGATAGAGAACTCCAGGCGGTCGAGTGCGCCGGAGATCTTTACTGCCGCTTCCCTCAGCTTAAGAGTCGCATCGGGATTTTGAACGCCATAAAGCAACAAACCGTGAAATGAAACATTTAGTCATATTCACTCTATTTCATAGGCACAAACCCTCTAGAATAAAACCGTTAAAGAGCCACCCTGGTACTTCGAAGTGCTAACACTTCTGTTTCTGTGTTGACGTTTCAGTTGACCTAGAGACGTCTCATTTGTCTTTGATAGTATACGTAGGAACACGCACAACGATCTTGCGAAAGAACGTACGTACATAAAAAGGTAATATGCGATTGGTACACAATGACAGATATTGGTGATCGAGAATCGCACAGTGTCACCTCCAAATGTAAATAGCAGCACAGAATACAGAAACTCAAAACGTGCCTCAGCTCATTTATTAGCCTCTTGGCAACAAGTAATCAATTTTAGAATTCCATTCGAGAAGAAAATTGCTAAAGTGATATCTTCAATATACCTTTATGCTGCACCTTAGCTGCAAGCAACACTAAGACTGTTTTCCTATTGTACATCGTCCGCAGTCTATTGGACGTCATCGCAGCATTCACCGGGATCTGCGATTCATTCCCTGATGGACGACGGGCTTCATTTTCCTCGTCGCGTGTACATCGTGACTGAGAGGGGAACACCGGACCACCAGCACCGAGTGAGCTAAGCACTTCCCTACTCTCGTACCAGCTACTAGAAACGCCATGGCGTTGGAACTGATATGTGGTTACTTTCCGAAGATGCTGCCCGTCCTTGTATCAGACTTGAGGCCTTCAATGATACGAAACACTCACGTCCGAAACCAGCACCTATTCGAGGTTATGGGCGCGTAGTTCCAGGTATTCAAACATGTTTGGTTCGTAAAAGTCGATAAAAAACACGAAACGGCTCTTCACCGTGTGCTATTAAAAAGCCTCATTCATAGCAATGTATGCTCTTCATAGAACATAGACAAGTAATTGCCTCATATATATTCAGAGCGTCTCTTTGTGATATGCTCGGAATATATTAACTCTAGTCTCATGTTTGCTATACCATCATGCAGCAAACCACGCCTCGTTCATAGCCGCGGGTTTATATACATAACTATATATATTTCAAAATTCACTTTAGCGCAGCCAGGCGCCTAATAGCTGCAAACTTAAAAAAATGCTTGCCAAACCACAGTTAAAGTTCGATCATGACACGGTCAACCAGCTGCAAGAACAAGGAAGTCAAAGTTAACACACGCAAGATCAAGCAGAATAATTTACGTCTCGCAGACGGAGAAGTGTAATTCACATCTTTTTAAGAAAATGTATTTGTGGCGATATAATTGTCATAATTATTACCTCATTAGAGGCAAGAGATTTATTTCTTGTAACAGGTACAATTTTCCGACCTAGGATGACTTTCCTAGCTTAGTTTATATTGTTACGTGGTGGCATTAAAAGACGCCGAAGCGGGCAGGGGCGCAGGGCGCAGCGCACCGCTTCTCTCCCCTGTTCGCTTCGTCGTCTTGGTAGAAACATCTTCTTAGATTTAGATGCATGTTACATTGTCGCGATTGTCCCATCATCATTTGTCACCGGCACATTCGCGAAAACAACCGTGATGTCTTTTGGCCAAGGTAGCACGACTGACGTAGAGATAAAGTCATCTTTGATTTGGGCTGGAAAAATGCATCTTCGGGACTTAGGGGCAGCTTGGGAAACAATAAAGGGCTCCAAGACTAGATTCTCAGCTCTCCTTCCCATCTTGTAGGCGTACCGCGTTTACACTCACTTAGACGAGGTTTGCAAGTGTACCCTGCAGTTTATCTCAGTGACATTGCTCTACCAGTAAAACATAGTTTCTATCAGTAAAACAGTAAAACTCAGTTTCATTTTCAAGAAAGATGAACCAATATGTGAAGACTGTGGACATAGACTGACGATAAACGACATTTTATATCATGTAAAAAAGTCGAAAAGCTACGGAAAACGCATTTTACTCAATTTTACACCGAACAGATACCATTCCATCCATCACTTCCCCTAGGAGAAGGAAAGAAGCCAACAGTCGGTGAGGCCAAGGAAAGCGTTGGGGATGGCACTTTATCTCTTTTTTTTTAATGTTTACTTGAATAATCGCATAATTTACTTGAAAAAATAAAAAAAAAGATAAAGTACCATCCCCAATGCTTTCCTTGGCCTCACCGACTGTTGGCTTCTTTCCTTTATGTATTATAACGAGCACCCTCATTTCCCCTTAATTGATCTGCTTATAGCTTACGGGGGTCTCGGTTCTGGCAGTCTTGAAGCCATAGGTAGCGTAAGAGGGTTCTAGCACAGCTTTCGCCCTCGCTCTTGATCACGTTCTACGTGACGCTGGCGGTATAAAGGACGTTCCACGTCCGCCGCTATGGCTGAGGGTGGCGCTGGTGAACACTCTCAAGGTTCGTATACAGACAACATAAATACCCAAGAAAGTAGCAGGGGGGGACAGCGGCCGATGTAGCTCAGTTGGAAGAGCACCGGACGCGGTATTCGGAGGTCGTGGGTTCGGACCCCACCATCGGCACGTTGTTTTTTCTGCTACTTTGTGTCTAATTATCTTTCCCCTAAACAGATTACATTACTAATTTCTGTGATTATTCAAGTAAACATTAAAAAAAAAGAGATAAAGTACCATCCCCAACGCTTTCCTTGGCCTCACCGACTGTTGGCTTCTTTCTTTCATGTATTATAACGAGCACCCTCATTTCCCCTTAATTGTTCCCCTAGGAGAGAATGTAATTATAGACATTTTGATGTGTTTTTAGTTTCTTAGAAAAACCATTTTTTCTGAACAAGCTATGGATATCTTAAAACTTCATACCTTGTCGAAAAAAAAATATATATATATATACCAATTTCTGACGCACCATTCAAGGAGCCGGTCAGGCCCCGCGAAAAACGCTTTCCACACTAACTCTCACGGCGTACATTTTTCATTATTCAATAGCATCCATGACATGACGAATCCACATGCGTAAAAACAAATAAATGGAACAGTACATTTACGTACCTCGATAGATACAGCTCAACCCACTGGTCACACTTGTACGGCTATGTCTGTAAAAATTCCGCCGCTAGCAACCCTACACCTTATGGACACCTTTCCCGCTGCTTATTTTCCTGCCTGGTTGCATTGCGATCAGGTTTCTTCCCCGCCCCTTCCCATAGTATCGAGACCTGGTTCGACTGGCTTGGTGCGGAGTTTGAGGAAGGACACGGCTTGCCCGTACAGCAGGTCATGAAAGGCCTCTACCGAATTCAGAAATGTGGCGCAACAAACACAACACAAACACAAGAGAAGATACACAACACACGCGTACACTACCAACTGTAGTGTGAATCTGAAAACACTTCTTCACCACTCCTCCTCTTCTACACTCAGGTACATATCATCTTCCTCTTCTTCTCATCTTCCTCTTCTTTGCCAAGGTCATAGTGGCACTTTCTTCCTCGCAGACAATAAACATCGTCCAAACATGGCAGTCACCATTCTCATCTTCCTCTTCTTCTCTTCTTCCTCTTCTTCTCTTCTTCCTCTTCTTTGCCAAGGGGATAGTGACACGTTCTTCCTCGCAGACCATAAGCATCGTCCAAACATGGCAGTCACAAATTCTACACTGTCTTGTTACTCCACACCTCTGCTTTGCCCAGTAACTCATACCACGCTGGACAAGCAAATATCACCACATAGTCACATAGTCATACACTACAAACCACCGCCACACATATACAATAGGACATGTCCATCCACACCACATAACTTGTGTAGTCCCTATGTATTGAAAAACTTTAACCTGCCAACGTCTACGAAGCCACGAAGCCCATGTACTTGAGGGAAAAAGATTCTTTAAACTACCATGGCCCCAAAACGTAAGAGGAGTCCAAGAATAACAGCTTTAGGCCAAGAATAACAGCTTGAGGCCCGATAATAAACTCGTTATTTGCATTACTCAGGAGGATTGCTCAATAAAAGCAAATTCTTTTCTACGAAAACTGAACGAAGCTTCACTAATACATCTGTCTTCTTTCTTCTGTATACAGTACGCCTCTAAAATTTCGCGCGCCATCTTATCCCGACTCTTTCATAAAATGTCAAGCCTGCTAAACAAGGGCTCACACTTGCACTTCTGACAGTGCAGAGGTAAATTTGACCCCTTGCCATTTTCTATGGACTTTTCGTGTTCCCTCATTCTATCATTGACGCATCTTACAGTTTGCCCAATATATACTTTACCGCACGTCAGAGGAACCTCATAAATCACTCCCACCCGACATCCAATAAAACTCTCACGGTTTTATTGGATGTCGGGTGGGAGTGATTTATGAACCCCAAATGAACTCCCGCTGACAACTACAATTGCTCCCTTTACATTGGAGTCGTTTACCCCAAATCTGGAGTTCTAAATTGAAACTATCCTTTCCTCTGCCATATAGGGACTACACAAGTTATGTGGTGTGGATGGACATGTCCTACTGTATATGTGTGGCGGTGGTTTTTAGTGTATGACTATGTGACTATTTGGTGATATTTGCTTGTCCAGCGTGGTATGAGTTACTATCCTTTCCCCTGCCATATAGGGACTACACAAGTTATGTGGTGTGGATGGACATGTCCTACTGTATATGTGTGGCGGTGGTTTTTAGTGTATGACTATGTGACTATTTGGTGATATTTGCTTGTCCAGCGTGGTATGAGTTACTGGGCAAAGCAGAGGTGTGGAGTAACAAGACAGTGTAGAATTTGTGACTGCCATGTTTGGACGATGTTCATGGTCTGCGAGGAAGAAAGTGCCACTATCCCCTTGGCAAAGAAGAGGAAGAAGAGAAGAAGAGGAAGATGAGAATGGTGACTGCCATGTTTGGACGATTTTATTGTCTGCGAGGAAGAAAGTGCCACTATGCCCTTGGCAAAGAAGAGGAAGATGAGAAGAAGAGGAAGATGAAATGTACCTGAGTGTAGAAGAGGAGGAGTGGTGAAGAGGAAGTGTTTTCAGATTCTTATTACAGTTGGTAGTGTGCGCGTGTGTTGTGTATCTTCTCTTATGTTTGTGTTTGTTGCGCCACATTTCTGAATACTATGCAGCACCAACTAGCCCCTCAAGCAGTTATTTTAAAGGCCTCTACTATCCCTAAAATTTAAATACCATTCCTTAAGTAATAAATTAATCCGAACCTATACGCCCGCACATAGGACATACATGGAGGTATACTACATGCTCATGAATTGTGCTGAGAGGTCTTTGAATTGTGTCATTAAGAATTAAGTAGAACCGTTCTCGATTCAACATACTCGGCAGAATCAAACCGTGACATGTGGCAGCGGTGTGTGCTCAGTAACTGCGAATTGAATCGAAAAAATAGTATTGGCAATGGCAGTGGTAAAACAATCTCATAATAAAGAGAAATGCGCGTATTGTTGCGGCGAAGCATCTGATCACTCAATCAACCGTAAATGATCCGTTTATTTAGAGGTCAATACCTCATCTCAGCTCCCGCTGACTTCCGTAACTTCTCCGTTTTTTAGGAGAGTGAAAATCTACCCCAAATGAACTCCCGCTGACAACTACAATTGCTCCCTTTACATTGGAGTCGTTTACCCCAAATCTGGAGTTCTAAATTGAAACTATATACAGTTTACGGAGGACGTTGGAGGAAAAGCCATTGAGCCGTTTAGGAAGACACCTCTTTCGATATGATGTTCGTCATCATTCACGTCTGAGTTCACGGAAGAGTTCATTTCTGCATTTTCTTGCATTCCTAGGCGAGCGGATAATCTTATTTGCTCTATTCCTGTCACCTTTGGTTTGCGTTTCTGAGGAATATTCGTCGTGTTCTTTTCGAGATTTTTTGAACGAAACAGCGCGGTACCTCCTCCGTGCGTATACCATCTTTTTTAAATAAACACTAAACAACCGAGATCGCGAACTTCCCTGATAAATATCCTAACTTAGCATCGCAACATTATTGATTATTTCTATCAAACCTTCATAAACGTTTCCGTTGCTGATGGTTTCGAATTGCGTAGGAAAAAAACGAGTACAAGTTGCGCCGTTGCGACAGCTAAAGGTATTTTATATCTAACCGCATTACTAAGCCGCTCTTTCTTACCTTCGAAAACTTTGTACCGTCTAAACGAAACTGCATGGGTGATGGCTGTATGCGACATGATATGAAATCCTTGAGTTGATATTCTCTGCTGTCTTCAGCTCATTTCCATAGCTGTTTTCACTGCCAAGTTCAGATATGCTCTTTTAAGTGTGGCAGTTGCTGCATCTATTCATCTCCGTTAAACCTCTCTTCCTATTCACAATTTCTTCCGTCAGCCGGACAGTTCTGCAGTTTTTGGCCATCTAGACGAGACGAGTTGATGTTGTAACCGATATTTGCCCAGCTTTAAAATGCAAGCTGAAAACCATTTTTAAAATGAGTGCAAAATATTCGATTATCCGTAAACGTAAACGGCAATGATGTTGAATTGCGTGCAATTGCAACTGTGTGCTACACTTTTTCCCATGCCAATCACAAGTCTTCATATTCCTTCTCCAGTTGGCGCGTATTTGTTTCTGGTGACTCGACTCCAACTTCATCAGCTTTAACATCCGGCACAGATCTATGTGGATGGGCCGTAGTAGTAAATAAATATCTCCTATTGCACCAAAATATTACGTTCGACAGCAGATATAGAAACAAAAACTCGCTGTCGTCATTATGGGAAAGGGCTGCGTTATAATTTAGCAGACGTTCGGAATAATCAGCAGCGGCTCTACCATGGCTCCGTTCGGCCATCAAAGCTGCGGATGCAACCTCAAACGTTTACAAGTACAGCCTGCTCAGTGATTTCATCATCTTGGGATGTGCCAGTATGGTTATCAGTGCGCCGAATGTGACTCAAAGAAACATACTTGTGGAAGGCTCCATACCGTTTTCAGGGCTGCCACTTCTGAGCGAACTACTTTATGGACAGAACAGAGACCCGTATCAGTAGTACGTGTATCATACCGCGTGTTCCACGCGCATCGTTGTACTATACATGCATTATCTTCGTACGTGACGTTCGACGTTTTGGATGCGGTCATACGATTGAGTGCCTCCTTTGTAAGGTTACAGCAACATTGTGCATCCCGAATACAGATGAGCGGTGTTTCACAGAAATTGAAGAATGTTCAGTTTCCTCCTAGTCAATAACAGACAACTGTTGAGCTGCGGGCTATTTCTTATTTTGTTTTGTGACCTACCGGTGAACAGTGTAATAGGTCTGTAATTCTCGCTGTATAAAATCTCCCTCCTTAATAAGAGGGATGAGTTCAAGAATTGGGGTATGTGAACCCTTCGGCGATCTCCAACGCAGTAAGTGCCGAATGCACTGCGATATAGGTAAATAGGGTGGTGCACGGAAACAAACCGCTGCGCTACTTCCTGATCAGCTTATAACAAAATAATGATACGTGTTCGATTGCCTTGGTTACAATATGCAAATTGTTATTCCATTATTATAGGTTCTTATCGGCAATGCCATTAGGATCAACGCGTGAAATGTTTTTCTCTTCTACTATATGACGTAGCCGCTGATCTGTTCCACAATATTCGTTCTCCCAACAGATGCTCATGGGCGACGCCGATCCTTCGTTGTCATGGTAACAACCTGCAGAAGAGAATCCTTGCTGCGCCAATGTGCCATGCTGCGCTCGCCTCCTTGCCTCGGATCACACGGGAATCCGGTCGAGGTGCCCGAAGGTTGCTGAAGTCCATCCGCCCGCGCGTTTCATGCTGAGCTCCAAGTAACTGCTCACGTAGCGTAATTTCTACCGCTGTAGACAAGAATCCGATTTGTTTCAAAACTATTGGATAAGTAAGCGGGCTCTGAGAGAGTGCGTTCAGAAAGAAACTGCATTAGTAGCCAGCAGTACTGTCAAATAGAAACACATTCAGTGTTTGTGTTATGTCTTATTCGATAAATTTTCTACTTTGACGTCACTTACTGCGCCACATCTTCGCCCCATCAGCGCATTTCAACTCTAGTTTGTGACGCATGATTACAAAATGCGACTTGAAGGGCAAACAAAATAATAAACATATGGTGGAGGATCAGCACGCTACATTGCGATGAGACGCGCCAAGCACGCAGTTCCATTTGAGGCGCACTGTCAGGCCCCAATGACACCTTTACAAGCTGTGAGTTAAATACAACAGTCGCCTATACACACAAGCTTACAGGTTTCAGCAGGCAAGCAACGAATATAGGTACATTGATCAAAATATGCCTTTCAAATCATTAAAACGCGCAGGTAACTGTCTTCTGCGCATATTCAAAGCAGTGACCATACACTTTGTCATCCTGTTAACAATGACGTCGAACGCTTGCCTTTCGGGACTATTTATATCTGCGCTCACTTGATGCATATGCGCACAACGCAATGGTTTTTCGATGATGCAGGAAAATCAATAATGTCGAAGCAGACATATTTTTAGAATAACCAATATCGAAAAAGAGACTGCAAGTTCTGCGGAGGAGGAAGAGAGACTAGCAACCGGAAGTAGCTAAAGCAGACGATTCTTTCATGATAGGCACATTTTACATCGAAGATGTACTCAAGGAATGCATTTCAAACTGCGGTCTATGGCATAAACTATTTTTGTTTTGCTCAGCATTTTCGCTTTCGGCAAGCTGGATGAAAACTGCATTCATTCAGCTTGTGATGGAGAGATTCAGTAAGCCTACTGCCGTACCTTCGTGACTGTTCTCATCACTGAAGTTATCGACGATCTGTAATTTTCCGGCATTTTTAGATTACAACTGTTTTGTAATGTGACTGCAGAATCGTCGCCAGTCTTTTTTTATCAAGACTCGCGATTTCTCCTCCCCAAAGTGACATGATTCTGGATCCACAAAGCAAAAACCGCTGTGCAGAAAATGCCGATTGAAAGCAACTGATTTCGTAGCATGCGGCAGTCTTGGTAGCCTACTCGCATCAGGTGCCCCACCCGCCTCAGAAGTTGAGTCACTAGTGCCGAGGTCGTGTATTTTTCTGCCCGAAAAACCTGAAGCTCAAATTGTTCAGCTGTTGAGCTGCGGTGGGTATTGAACCTGGAGATGCGGTTTCGAATTTCGGCTGCTGCGGCCGCTTTCTGTTGCTATGAAATGCAAGGCGCCCGTGCACTGTGCAATCTCAGTGCACACTAAATAACCGCAGGTAGTCGAAATTTCTGGTACCCTTCACTAGACCTTCTTTTGTTGGCTCAGTTCCTTTGATAAGCTAAAACGTAGCTCCGGGCAGGAGAGTGAAAAACCTTTTCGAGGGATCGGGAGGAGGGAAACACGACAGAATTGGGTGATCGCAGTGGCTGTAACTGCGTTATTAATCGTCTTTTCAAAAACATTTTACGGCATTGCGTTCTGGGTGCGAAGTCTCACAGTCACCGGGGAAGAAAATATGTTCGACCGGAGGGTAGGCAGTCGGCCTTTAAGGCGCTCGACTACTGCCCCCGGAGAATGTGGGATCGAATCCCGGTCGTCACCGCAGTTTTTCGATGTAAGCGTACAACAAGACCCCCGTGTATTGTTCGATGTCAGTGCCCGTTTTATGAGCCCTACGTTTTCGAAATTTCCGGAGTGCTTCACTACGGCTTCCCTCATAGCCTGGGTACCTTTCTGACGTTCAAATCCAAAGACTAACAGATTATAACTGAGGACATGATCTTTATCACTTGCGTGAACTGTTTCGTGAAGTAGGCGGATGCAATTCAACTCTGAACTACAGCTTGAAAAGGCTTTCGCTTTCACCGAATGAAATTAGGAGTTTTATGGTCATGACTACTTCCGAATAAAGATTGTCTTCAAAATATTTAAAGGCAAGGAATTCCCTCCGAGCATGCTTGGTTAGCTTTCATGTGAGACAACAGCATTGTTAGCGCAATTAGGTTGAAATTATGTCATATTTTTGCAACCATACCGAAATGTGTCGTGCTGCAGTATTGCCGCAGGGAGGCTTCATCGGAGCTCTGTGATTACGCATCTTCCGCAGATATTCAGCTGGGAAAGAGTACTGGCTGGCATCTGCGAACGAGCTCGTGCGTCCCGCGTGCAATTGGAGACAACCGGGCCACCAGCGCGTGGTAAGTGAGTAGATGTACTTTAATGCAACCATGTTTGGTATCAGAGACAAAGACATCAATGTATCGAAGCTATCATACGCCATCACACAATTTGACATTGAGACGATGCGTGCAGTTTGGAGGTTATGACACACTGATATGTTAAGATTCATACATGACATGTTTCCTCACAGTTGATTGCACATTAACTCAGTAAACTGCCAAAACATACTTAGGACATATTGATTCCCAACATTGCTTTGTTGCATTTAGAACGCAGTATTTAAGGAGGTTGAAACAAATAACATATAGCTTATAACAGATTGAAACGAATAACAGATAGCTTATGTACTTGTGTAATTGAAATCAAGACAGCAACGCAGCACTCGCATTTATGACAATCGCCTTTTCATGCATTACAGTGTCTGTTACCCTACAAAAAATAACTGAAGCTTAATAAATTAAAAAGAATCACCTCAATAAAGGTAAAGATGTTACGCTGTTCACGGGTGAGTGTAATCATATACTTTACTGTGAAACTCAGTGGGGCGCATTACCTTGGCTGAGGATTCATGCACGCAATTTTCACCTTGTTCGGGTACACTCATAAGTGACAATTGTCATATGTCTTGTATCCTCTTTCGTCGAAGCAATTATTATAATAGGTTATAGCTTAAATACGTTCAAAAAGGAACTGCATTTGGTATCAACAGACTTCTTTGTATGATGTGTTCCTTGCTCCGTAAACTAATCGCAGTAGTTAAGGAAACAAACGTCCTAAATCTTCCCTGTATAATTAAGGAAATGTACTCGAAATTCTTCAGCTGAAAACAGGGTTTTCTAAGGTTATGAATAATGTGGGCTAGCTCCTATGAATATTGAAACTCCTTCCGAATACGGCAATTATCATTAGTGTTTACCTCAAGCATTCTCGGTACAGAACGAAGCCGCTGAAGGCTGCCTTATCTATGTGGTCCCTGTTATACAACACGCCCGGGTCTCAAGCACAGCGATAGACAATTCCACATTGCTTATAATGCCGCGGCGATTCGCTCCGGTGCACAAATTGTGTTGTTATGTGTTTATGTTGTGTTTATATTGTGTTTATGTTAATAACGAAGTGCTGGAGACGATCGTTACTTTATTGCGAACAAACTGTAGCGTGCCATCGTTAGTACACAGGGACAAGCAGAGCAACAACAAATTCGATCAGCGCACCAAGTAGGTGCAGCGTTGTAGGCATTTCGTTTTGTCCTGCTTCTTCACAAACATGCTCACAAAAGCACGCATGTGCACAGATCCAAACTACAAGGAATAAATAAAATTCTTAAACAACGATCTAAACAAATAGGCAAATCAGATAATTGCCGTGTTAGTCGAAATAATCACACCGCCATTGTGGCACCGCTATTAGGGCGTTCTACAGAGGGTCTCAAAAGCGTGGTTTAGATCACGCTCTTGGCTGGCGTTTCTCGATGGTGGAAAAAAGAACGACGTCCATGTCCTGTACAATGGGAGTGCACGCTCGAGAACTCCAAATGGTCGAATGTGCCGGAGCCCTCAGCTGTCGCTTTCTTCAGCTCCAGCATCGCTTCGGGAAGTTGAACCCCATTAAGCACATAAACAGTGAAATGAAATAATTACTAAAATTCACTTTTTCAAAAAATTGTTAATCAGCTTGTAATTCCTAACTGTTAACGTATCTTTTTCTGTATTGGCGTTTCAGTTGACCTAGTCGCGTTTCATTTGTCTGGGATTGTATACGTACGGACACGCGCAGCAATCTCGCTAAAGAACGTACATAAAAAGGAAATACGTGGTTTATAACATATAAAAGGTAATGCAAATTGATCACGGAACTTTAGTAAGCGCTTGAAAATTAAAAAAATGATTAAGTGTTATACTAGACTTGACATTTACTACTTTATTACCCTCGTTGGCACAGGTGTTACCAGGAATGCACGCTTATTGTGCATAGGGCACAAGTACTAGTTTAATGTAAAAGAAAACTATGGATATGACGCGATAGCGTAAGTTACTACCAGACATACAAAGCTGCTCATTATTTAGGCCGTATAATCATCCCTGCATGGCCTATATACACCTGAATAACTCCGCACACGAGACCAATGTAATGTTGGTTCTTATTCCACCTTCCCACCTCATATAAGCAATCCGATTTGCCTGCTCCTTGCCTTTTTCTGACATCACACAGTCTCGTTAGAGCGGACAAACTATCAAAGAAACAGTTCTCGTCCATGTCAGCTTCCAGCTACCACCTGTCAAAAGCTACGATCTTGAGTTTTCACCCACAACGCCGAAGCAGTCACCGACGTTAGAAAATACAACGCTCTATCACGTGGTAAATGCACTTTTATGCAAACTTCGCCTGGTTGAGCTATGTCTTCCGAACCGGCGGATAATGTTTTAGATTAAAAACGTTATTATCGGAATAAAGCAGCATTGAGAACAAAGGTCATCTTTGTGTGCAACGGTCATTTGCGAATCGCGCGTAGCGTCTTGCGCACCAAACATACTAGCGAAATATGATCCATTCCTCCCAGCACGTCAATACATGACGCAGAAGCCACTTGTTTACTTCCAGGGATGCGTTGTGAGGCCTCGGTTGCGGGGTGTCCAAAAGAGCTGGACGACCTAAAACACCTGCGTATTGAGTAAGGCTCCTTTGTTTTTTACTTTGCCGAAACCTGACACAGTTATAGACCTGTATCATGCATCGGTTTTGTCGGCTTATGAGTGCACAGGTGTTGTAATGTCTTAAAATGTTTGGTCCGTTGATTCTGTTTCAGTTTTACGCATACTTTGTTGCTAGAATCGCCTAGAAACGTTCTTCTCGTGATGTCTTTCCTGCCTTCACGTAAAGCAGCAAGCTAGTATAAGTTCAGACCTTAAAAAATATTTATTACGAATAAGCGTTATTTACACCGAAATTCGTTAAAACATCAGCCCAAGGTTCATACATACGGCAGCATGCTGAGTGCTCTGCAACCTAATTTTATGGATAAACTAATAAGTGCAGTGGAAGAGGTCTTTCGAGCTGAAATTCACTTGTTGGACTATCTATAAGCTAGGCTAGCGTGTCAAAATAAGCGACCGTCCAGTCGCGGTGGGTGAGCACGATTGCAGGGGGTAAAGTGGCTCCGCCCGACCCGCTTGGCCTGGAGCGTGTATTGGTAATTTTTAACGAACTATAGGTGTGGCCGCAATCAGGCCTAGGTACCGGCCACAGGAAGGAGGGTCAACTAAGGCGAAATAAGTTTACTATACATAGCACGATTAAATCGCTTTCTCTTGTTTAGATATGCGTTTGTGTTGGGCGTTGCAATATAAGGATTCATAGTGAAAAACAATGGGGGAAAAAGTGACCCACGAAGAAAGACACACCACATTTGCTGTCTTGCATTAAGTTCTATTCGAAGAAAAAGATCTTGAAATGCAAAGCGTTCAAAGCAAAATACTTAAAAATAAAAAGACAACCAGCACTACTAATCCTACATAGCACGGTATTGCACACGCACACACACAAAGCCACAGTGGTGCATGCGTCAAAGACAGATGTTTTTACCTATAAATAGATTTCTTTATCCTTGAGTGATAATCGTAGTACTGATTTTCGTCGTTTACTTTTTGTGTTTTCTGCAAAGGAAGCGTTTTAACAACGTTTTATTCGAACAATATTTTAGTTGTGAGTCAGCATTTGTATTGCGTCTTGGTTCCTCATATTTCTCGCACTGTTTTCAACACCAATCAGTAACACCTCGCCCTAAACGTAGCCTAAACAGTCCTGAAATGCAATGTATTCAATGAAAAATACTGAAGTATCACAAGACAGCCAGCACTACTAATCCAACATGGCACAACACGCACCCATACAGACATTACCACAATGATGCATGCGCCAAAGACAAATGTTTTCACCGGAGAAATAGGTTTCGTTATCCATGAGTGCAAATAGTAGTACTGAGTTTTTCTTTTACGTTTTGTGTTTTTTATAAAGAAGAGCATTATAACATTGTGTTCTTCGAATAACAATGTACTTGTAAGTCAGTACTTGTGTCTTCATTCGTCAAAATTCCCCGCACTGTTTTCAACATCAATCAATACCACCTCGCCCTAAACGTGGCCGTAGTTAATATAATGCTGTCATAAAAAATTGGATACTGTCCCTTGCGAGCGAAGCCATGCACATTTCTTCTTCATTCCTTCTCGCATTCCTTCCCCCTCAAGGATGTTTTTAGTGAGGTCATGCTTGCCAGCGCAACTGTTTGGACATCGGGAATGCAAGCAAAATGTAAACCGGTCTCCTGTTTCTTACTTCGGTGTTGCGCATATGCAAGACTTTGAAAGATCAACGTATGACGATGGAAACTCATATCTGGCACGTCACGAGACATCTTGTTCTCTCCCTACAGAAGCTTAGGTATTCTAGGAATAGTTCCAGGAGCCCCAGTTCAACCCTTAGATGAAAATTTCTTAGACTGCCTAGTGGTGCCATATAATGTATTATTAGGCAGCAGAAGCAAAGTATTTAGAGCAGAACAAATATTAAAGCGCTACTGCTGCTTTTAAATGCATTTACCCGTCTGTTGCTTAAATTTCTATGTCGCACCGCATCAGCGCCATCAGAGAATATGAAACTCAGTAGGTACTTTATTTTCCCGTTATTTCCTCAGACGGAGGACAGCTCGGCGTTTCCAGAGAAGGTTACGCACGTCTGTACGTCTCGAAAGTAATATGGCGCGCGCTATCGGAGGCCCCATTACGCTATTAATAGACGAGAAAATATGTTCCGGTGAACAATTCAGAATACCTTCGTGCTGCACCTTAACTGCAGACAGCCCAATGACTGTTCTCCTATATTACATTGTCCACAGTCCATTAGACGCCACTGGAGCGTTCATCGGAATCTGCGATTTTTCCCTGATCGAAAATCGGCTTCAAATTGCGCGTCGCGTGTACATCGTGGCTGAGAGGGGACAACCGGACCACCAGCACCAGGTGAGTTAAGCAATTTCCTACTCTCGTGCCAGGTATTAGAAATGCCATGGCGTTGGAGCTGATATGTGGTTACTTTTCGAAGAAGCTGGCCTTCTCTGTATCAGACTTGCGGCGTTCACTCACGTCTAAAACTAGCACATATTTTCGGTTTGGGAGTTTCGTTTCAGTGAATCAAACGTGTTTCCTTCGTTAAAATGGTTAAAAACGACTCTTCTTTGAGTGTAATTAACAAAACTTCATTAATAGCAATGTCGTCTCCTCAGAGAAGACGGACAAGTAAATCCGCCGCAAATATTGAGTGCAGTTCTTGTGCTATGCTCAGCACACGTTAACCCAGTTTCATGTTTTCTATAGTTTCAAGCAACACAACACGCCTCATTTATAATCTTGCGTGTACATGCATAACCCTGTCTGTTTTTAATTCGCTGTGGCGCAGCCTGTTGCCTAATATCCCTTACAAAAATGCATGTTGGGTGTCTATAGAAATTCGGACCAGATGTGTCAACATAGGCTGTTGAAACTCTATCGATAATCATCGACATCTTTGAAGGCGCCGTGTTAACCACATGTTGAGCTCTTTGGAATAGAGGCCCATCTGTTTCTTAATAGCGCGTTCCGAATTCGCACCACTGAAATTCCGTTGATTTCAGGCTCAACTGCTTCAGAAAGTCTGCAAGTGACGCTTATTTTCTGCTACCTTTCCACTCCTAACAATAGAAAATAGCACACGACCATCGGTTTACCAGGGGCGGACACGAGGTGATTTTCATTAATTCAAACGTAGTACAGTACATCTCGTAGCTGCGATAAGTCACCACATTTTATGTTCTGCCCGACCAATCAACAATCCTGTCAGATCAGTGCTGGTTATTGATAAGCATAGTGGGGCGCAAACGAACAAAAAAGGTTTTGATTTCTTTTTGTTCTTGGACTAAAATTCAGCAGAATCCGGCATCCATAATTTAAACTCTACCTTTGTTCTTCTCTTCTTCGCACGCTCGAAGTTTTATCCACAATACTTCTAAGTGCTCTCAATTGATTTATAGTGGCATGCAGGAGAAATGCTACAATAGGGATGGTAGTATCGTGTTCGGTGACCTTGTAGCCATACTGGGACATTTATTTTGTCAGCTTACGAAATGAGCTGTGTATCGAAATTGGTTCAGTAGTGGTTGTTAACGGGTTGTTTTGTGAGTAATGTGGAAATTCACAACAAAAGAGTGCTTGCTCTACTCCCAACAAGGTTAGAGGTTTCCAAAGGTAACATATCCCGAAGGTGATACTTTACATCCCGTCGGTCTGTGTGTGCACATCTAGCTGAAATGCGACCAACAACCTCGCGTTTCGGATCCGCTACGCATTAATCGGCTCATCTTGCGAAAGTGTCGTGGGAATGTTTTCACAGGCGCACGTGCTTCAGGTATATTTCATCGTACGTAGATTTTTCAATATGAACTGCTTTGCTATTTTCGGTGTCAAAAGTGAAATGAACCTTTCACTTTGCAGGAACAAAAAGGAGTTTCAATGTGTCGCTGGTGCGGATAAAATCTAGAAATAATCAAAGTTTTCTGTAATTTGTGCGAACTCAAAATGCCCCTACTTGTTCTGCAGGAATGACGCTTCATTCGATGTGGTACCTAATCACTGGCATCGCCTGTCTACGCTTCACATCTGGAGTTCACGGGTGAGTGTATTCATACACATTACTGTGAAACTCAGCGGGGCGCATTAACTTCGCTGAGGATTCATGCACGCAATTTTCACCTTGTTCGGGTACACTCATAAGTGACAATTGTCATATTTCTTGTATCCTCTTTCGTGGAAGCAATTATTATAATAGGTTATAGCTTAAATACGTTCGAAATTCTTC
Source organism: Amblyomma maculatum (assembly GCF_055883805.1). Lineage (NCBI taxonomy): Eukaryota > Metazoa > Arthropoda > Arachnida > Ixodida > Ixodidae > Amblyomma > Amblyomma maculatum. The sequence goes on along the minus strand of NC_139348.1, from coordinate 107,073,103 downwards.
AGTGAAAACAGGGTTTTCTAAGGTTATGAATAATGTGGGCTAGCTCCTATGAATATTGAAACTCCTTCCGAATACGGTAATTATCATTAGTGTTTAACTCAAGCTTTATCGGTACAGAACGAAGCCGCTGAAGGCTGCCTTATCTATGTGGTCCCTGTTATGCAACACGCCCGGGCCTCAAGCACAGCGATAGACAATTCCATATTGCTTATAATGCCGCGGCGATTCGCTCCTTTGCACAAATTGTGTTGTGAGGTTTGTCTTTATGTTAATAACGAAGTGCTAGAGACGATCGTTACTTTATTGCGAACAAACTGTAACGTGTCATCGTTAATACAGAGGCACAAGCAGAGCAACAACAAATTCGATCAGCGCACCAAGTAGGTGCAGCGTTGTAGGCATTTCGTTTTGTCCTGCTTCTTCACAAACATGCTCACAAAAGCACGCATGTGCACAGATCCAAACTACAAGGAATAAATAAAATGCTTAAACAACGATCTAAACAAATAGGCAAATCACATAATAGCCCTGTTAGTCGAAATAATCACACCGCCATTGTGGCACCGCTATTAGGGCATTCTACAGAGGGTCTCAAAAGCGTGGTTTAGATCACGCTCTTGGCTGGCGTTTCTCGATTGTGGAAAAAAGAACGACGTCCATGTCCTGTACAATGGGAGTGCACGCTCGAGAACTCCAAATGGTCGAATGTGCCGGAGCCCTCAGCTGTCGCTTTCTTCAGCTCCAGCATCGCTTCGGGAAGTTGAACCCCATTAAGCACATAAACAGTGAAATGAAATAATTACTAAAAATCACTCTTTTTCAAAAAATTGTTAATCAGCTTGTAATTCCTAAGTGTTAACGTATCTTTTTTTGTATTGGCGTTTCAGTTGACCTAGTCGCGTTTCATTTGTCTGGGATTGTATACGTACGGACACGCGCAGCAATCTCGCTAAAGAACGTACATAAAAAGGAAATACGTGGTTTATAACATATAAAAGGTAATGCAAATTGATCACGGAACTTTAGTAAGCGCTTGAAAATTAAAAAAAGGATTAAGTGTTATACTAGACTTGACATTTACTGCTTTATTAGCCTCGTTGGCACAGGTGTTACCAGGAATGCACGCTTATTGTGCATAGGGCACAAGCACTAGTTTAATGTACAGGAAAACTATGGATATGACGCGATAGCGTAAGTTACTACCAGACATACAAAGCTGCTCATTATTTAGGCCGTATAATCATCCCTGCATGGCCTATATACACCTGAATAACTCCGCACACGAGACCAATGTAATGTTGGTTCTTATTCCACCTTCCCACCTCATATAAGCAATCCGATTTGGCTGCTCCTTGCCTTTTTCTGACATCACACGGTCTCGTTAGAGCGGACAAACTATCAAAGAAACAGTTCTCGTCCATGTCAGCTTCCAGCTACCACCTGTCAAAAGCCACGATCGTGAGTTTTCACCCACAACGCCGAAGCAGTCACCGACGTTGGAAAATACAACGCTCTATCACGTGGTAAATGCACTTTTATGCAAACTTCGCCTGGTTGAGCTATGTCTTCCGAACCGGCGGATAATGTTTTAGATTAAAAACGTTATTATCGGAATAAAGCAGCATTGAGAACAAAGGTCATCTTTGTGTGCAACGGTCATTTGCGAATCGCGCGTAGCGTCTTGCGCACCAAACATAGTAGCGAAATATGATCCATTCCTCCCAGCACGTCAATACATGACGCAGAAGCCACTTGTTTACTTCCAGGGATGCGTTGTGAGGCCTCGGTTGCGGGGTGTCCAAAAGAGCTGGACGACCTAAAACACCTGCGTATTGAGTAAGGCTCCTTTGTTTTTTACTTTGCCGAAACCTGACACAGTTATAGACCTGTATCATGCATCGGTTTTGTCGGCTTATGAGTGCACAGGTGTTGTAATGTCTTAAAATGTTTGGTCCGTTGATTCTGTTTCAGTTTTACGCATACTTTGTTGCTAGAATCGCCTAGAAACGTTCTTCTCGTGATGTCTTTCCTGCCTTCACGTAAAGCAGCAAGCTAGTATAAGTTCAGACCTTAAAAAATATTTATTACGAATAAGCGTTATTTACACCGAAATTCGTTAAAACATCAGCCCAAGGTTCATACATACGGCAGCATGCTGAGTGCTCTGCAACCTAATTTTATGGATAAACTAATAAGTGCAGTGGAAGAGGTCTTTCGAGCTGAAATTCACTTGTTGGACTATCTATAAGCTAGGCTAGCGTGTCAAAATAAGCGACCGTCCAGTCGCGGTGGGTGAGCACGATTGCAGGGGGTAAAGTGGCTCCGCCCGACCCGCTTGGCCTGGAGCGTGTATTCGTAATTTTTAACGAACTATAGGGGTGGCCGCAATCAGGCCTAGGTACCGGCCACAGAAAGGAGGGTCAACTAAGGCGAAATAAGTTTACTATACATAGCACGATTAAATCGCTTTCTCTTGTTTAGATATGCGTTTGTGTTGGGCGTTGCAATATAAGGATTCATAGTGAAAAACAATGGGGGAAAAAGTGACCCACGAAGAAAGACACACCACATTTGCTGTCTTGCATAAGTTCTATTCGAAGAAAAAGATCTTGAAATGCAAAGCGTTCAAAGCAAAATACTTAAAAATAAAAAGACAACCAGCACTACTAATCCTACATAGCACGGTATTGCACACGCACACACACAAAGCCACAGTGGTGCATGCGTCAAAGACAGATGTTTTTACCTATAAATAGATTTCTTTATCCTTGAGTGATAATCGTAGTACTGATTTTCGTCGTTTACGTTTTGTGTTTTCTGCAAAGGAAGCGTTTTAACACCGTTTTATTCTAACAATATTTTAGTTGTGAGTCAGCATTTGTATTGCATCTTGGTTCCTCATATTTCTCGCACTGTTTTCAACACCAATCAGTAACACCTCGCCCTAAACGTAGCCTAAACAGTCCTGAAATGCAATGTATTCAATGAAAAATACTGAGGTATCACAAGACAGCCAGCACTACTAATCCAACATGGCACAACACGCACCCATACAGACATTACCACAATGATGCATGCGCCAAAGACAAATGTTTTCACCGGAGAAATAGGTTTCGTTATCCATGAGTGCAAATAGTAGTACTGAGTTTTTCTTTTACGTTTTGTGTTTTTTATAAAAAAGAGCATTATAACATTGTGTTCTTCGAATAACAATGTACTTGTAAGTCAGTACTTGTGTCTTCATTCGTCAAAATTCCCCGCACTGTTTTCAACATCAATCAATAGCACCTCGCCCTAAACGTGGCCGTAGTTAAAATAATGCTGTCATAAAAAATTGGATACTGTCCCTTGCGAGCGAAGCCATGCACATTTCTTCTTCATTCCTTCTCGCATTCCTTCCCCCTCAAGGATGTTTTTAGTGAGGTCATGCTTGCCAGCGCAACTGTTTGGACATCGGGAATGCAAGCAAAATGTAAACCGGTCTCCTGTTTCTTACTTCGGTGTTGCGCATATGCAAGACTTTGAAAGATCAACGTATGACGATGGAAACTCATATCTGGCACGTCACGAGACATCTTGTTCTCTCCCTACAGAAGCTTAGGTATTCTAGGAATAGTTCCAGGAGCCCCAGTTCAACCCTTAGATGAAAATTTCTTAGACTGCCTAGTGGTGCCATATAATGTATTATTAGGCAGCAGAAGCAAAGTATTTAGAGCAGAACAAATATTAAAGCGCTACTGCTGCTTTTAAATGCATTTACCCGTCTGTTGCTTAAATTTCTATGTCGCACCGCATCAGCGCCATCAGAGAATATGAAACTCAGAAGGTACTTTATTTTATCGTTATTTCCTCAGACGGAGGACAGCTCGGGCGTTTCCAGAGAAGGTTACGAACGTCTGTACGTCTCGAAAGTAATACGGAGCGCGCTATCGGAGGCCCCATTACGCTATTAATAGACGAGAAAATATGTTCCTGTGAACACTTCAGAATAACTTCGTGCTGCACCTTAACTGCAGGCAGCCCAATGACTGTTTTCCTATTGTACATTGTCCGCAGTCCATTCGACGCCACTCCAGCGTTCATCGGAATCTGCGATTTATTCCCTGATCGAAGACCGGCTTCAAAGTGCGCGTCGCGTGCACAGCGTGGCTGCGAGGGGACAACCGGACCACCAGCCCCAGGTGAGCTAACCACTTCCCTACTCTCGTGCCAGGTACTAGAAAGGTCATGGTGTTAGAGTTGATATAGGGTTAGTTTTCGAAGAAGCTGGCCTTCTCTGTATCAGACTTGCGGCGTTCACAGATGCGAAACACTCACGTCTAAAACTAGCACATATTTTTGATTTTGGGAGTTTCGTTTCAGTGAATCAAACGTGTTTCCTTCGTTAAAATGGTTAAAAACGACTCTTCTGTGAGTGTAATTAACAAAACTTCGTTAATAGCAATGTCGTCTCCTCAGAGAAGACGGACAAGTAAATCCGCCGCAAATATTGAGTGCAGTTCTTGTGCTATGCTCAGCACACGTTAACCCAGTTTCATGTTTTCTATAGTTTCAAGCAACACAACACGCCTCATTTATAATCTTGCGTGTATATGCATAACCCTGTCTGTTTTTAATTCGCTGTGGCGCAGCCTGTTGCCTAATATCCCTTACAAAAATGCATGTTGGGTGTCTATAGAAATTCGGACCAGATGTGTCAACATAGGCTGTTGAAACTCTATCGATAATCATCGACATCTTTGAAGGCGCCGTGTTAACCACATGTTGAGCTCTTTGGAATAGAGGCCCATCTGTTTCTTAATAGCGCGTTCCGAATTCGCACCACTGAAATTCCGTTGATTTCAGGCTCAACTGCTTCAGAAAGTCTGCAAGTGACGCTTATTTTCTGCTACCTTTCCACTCCTAACAATAGAAAATAGTACACGACCATCGGTTTACCAGGGGCGGACACGAGGTGATTTTCATTAATTCAAACGTAGTACAGTACATCTCGTAGCTGCGATAAGTCACCACATTTTATGTTCTGCCCGACCAATCAACAATCCTGTCAGATCAGTGCTGGTTATTGATAAGCATAGTGAGGCGCAAAAGAACAAAAAAGGTTTTGATTTCTTTTTGTTCTTGGACTAAAATTCAGCAGAATCCGGCATCCATAATTGAAACTCTACCTTTGTTCTTCTCTTCTTCGCACGCTCGAAGTTTTATCCACAATACTTCTAAGTGCTCTCAATTGCTTTATAGTGGCATGCAGGAGAAATGCTACAATAGGGATGGTAGTATCGTGTTCGGTGACCTTGTAGCCGTACTGGGACATTTACTATGTCAGCTTACGAGATGAGCTGTGTATCGAAATTGGTTCAGTAGTGGTTGTTAACGGGTTGTTTTGTAAGTAATGTGGAAATTCACAACAAAAGAGTGCTTGCTCTACTCCCAACAAGGTTAGAGGTTTCCAAAGGTAACATATCCCGAAGGTGATACTTTACATCCCGTCGGTCTGTGTGTGCACATCTAGCTGAAATGCGACCAACAACCTCGCGTTTCGGATCCGCTACGCATTAATCGGCTCATCTTGCGAAAGTGTCGTGGGCATGTTTTCACAGGCGCACGTGCTTCAGGTATATTTCATCGTACGTAGATTTTTCAATATGAACTGCTTTGCTATTTTCGGTGTCAAAAGTGAAATGAACCTTTCACTTTGCAGGAACAAAAAGGAGTTTCAATGTGTCGCTGGTGCGGAGAAAATCTAGAAATAATCAAAGTTTTCTGTAATTTGTGCGAACTCAAAATGCCCCTACTTGTTCTGCAGGAATGACGCTTCATTCGATGTGGTACCTAATCACTGGCATCGCCTGTCTACGCTTCACATCTGGAGTTCACGGGTAAGTGTATTCATACACATTACTGTGAAACTCAGCGGGGCGCATTAACTTCGCTGAGGATTCATGCACGCAATTTTCACCTTGTTCGGGTACACTCATAAGTGACAATTGTCATATTTCTTGTATCCTCTTTCGTGGAAGCAATTATTATAATAGGTTATAGCTTAAATACGTTCGAAATTCTTCAGCTGAAAACAGGGTTTTCTAAGGTTATGAATAATGTGGGCTAGCTCCTATGAATATTGAAACTCTTTCCGAATACGGTAATTATCATTAGTGTTTAACTCAAGCTTTATCGGTACAGAACGAAGCCGCTGAAGGCTGCCTTATCTATGTGGTCCCTGTTATGCAACACGCCCGGGTCTCAAGCACAGCGATAGACAATTCCATATTGCTTATAATGCCGCGGCGATTCGCTCCTTTGCACAAATTGTGTTGTGAGGTTTGTCTTTATGTTAATAACGAAGTGCTAGAGACGATCGTTACATTATTGCGAACAAACTGTAACGTGTCATCGTTAATACAGAGGCACAAGCAGAGCAACAACAAATTCGATCAGCGCACCAAGTAGGTGCTGCGTGTTAGGCATTTCGTTTTGTCCTGCTTCTTCACAAACGTGCTCAGAAAAGCACCCATGTGCACGGATCCAAACTACAAGGAATGAATAAAATTCCTAAACAATGATCTAAACAAATAGGCAAATCAGATAATTGCCCTGTTAGTCGAAATAATCATACCGCCATTGTGGCACCGCTATTAGGCCGCTCTACAGAGGGTCTCAAAAGCGTGCTTTATGGCCCGCTCTTGGCTGGCGTTTCTCGATGGTGGAAAAAAGAAAGACGTCCATGTCCTGTACAATGGCAGTTCACGGTCGAGAACTCCAGATGGTCGAATGTGCCGGAGCCCCCAACTGTCGCTTTCTTCAGCTCCAGCATCGCTTCGGGAAGTTGAACCCCATTAAGCAAACAAACAGTGAAACGAAATAATTACTAAAAATCACTCTTTTTCAAAAAATTGTTAATCAGCTTGTAATTCCTAAGTGTTAACATATCTTTTTCTGTATTGGCGTTTCAGTTGACCTAGTCGCGTTTCATTTGTCTGGGATTGTATACGTACGGACACGCGCAGCAATCTTGCAAAAAAACGTACATAAAAAGGACATATGTGGTTTATAAGGTATAAAAAGTAATGCAAATTGATCACGGCACTTTAGTGAGCGCTTGAAAATAAAAAAAGAATTATGTTTTATATTAGAATTGGCATTTACTACTTTATTAGCCACGTTCGCACAGGTGTTAACAAGAATGCACGCATATTGTGCATGGGGCAAAAACATTAGTTTTGATGTACAAGAATACTATTGACATGACGCGATAGCGTACGTTACTACCAGACATATAAAGATGCTCTTTAATTAGGCCGTATAAACGCCCCTGCGTGGCCTATATATACGTGAATACCTCGGCATAAGAGACCACTGTAAGGTTGGTTCTCATTCCACCTTCCCACCTCATATAAGCAATCTGATTTGGCTGCTCCTTTCCTTTTTCTGACCTCACATTGTCTCGTTAATACGGACAAACCATCGAAGAAACAGTTCCCGGCCATATCAGCTGCCAGCTGCCACCTGACAGCGCCACTATCGTGATTTTTCGCCCACTATGCCGAAGCAGTCACCGACGCCGGATTTATTGCGTAACGTGCACTTTTCCGCTATCGCGTTAAACCTAAACTTAAATAAAACGCTCTATCTTGTGGTAAATGCGCATTTATGCAAATTTCGCTTGGTTGAGCAATGTCTACTGAACCGGCGGATAATATTTTAGCTTAAAAAGGTTATTATTGGAAACAAAGCAGCTTTGAGAACAGAGGTCATTTTTGTGTGCAACGGTCATTTGCGAATCGCGCGTAGCATCTTGCGCACCAAACATATTAGCGAAATATGATCCATTCCTCCCTAGCACGTCAATACATGACGCAGAAGCCACTTGTCTACTTCCATCGATGCGTTGTGAGGCCTTGGGTGCGGGTATGTCCAAAAGAGCTGGACGACCTAAAACACCTGCCCATTGAGTAATAGTCCTTTTTTTTACTTTGCCGAAAGCTGATACAGTTATAATCCTGTATCATGCATCGGTTTTGTCGGCTTATGAGTGCACAGGTGTTCTGATGTCTTAAAATGTTTGGTCCGTAGCCTAAGCCCCTTACTCCAAGGGGCTTAGGCTTTCCTTTTTCCATTTCATATATCTATCTATTGTAACTAGGCAGTTGTGATCTTTGTTTTCTTTTGTATCTTTCATGTACATTTTTTACATTTTTATGTCTATGTTTTTTTTCATCTAAATTATCATTTTTTTTGGCGTTTAGCTCATTTTCTTTTATCTTAAATTGGATTAAGCCTGGCAAAGCTTTGCTGGTCCGGGCTCCCTCTCTCTTTCTTTTACATTTTTTTTTCGTCATGATCTGAGAGGAATAATGAAAGGTAAAAGGTAAAAAGGTCCGAAAATTGTTTCAGTTTTACGCATACTTTGTTGCTAGAGTCGCCTGGAAACGTTCTTCTCGTGATTAATTATTAATATAAACAGCGCGAACACGAAGACAAAGGACAAGATAAAAGAAGCCACAGTACAAGCGCTGACTCACAACTTAGCCTAAGCCCCTTATTCCAAGGCCCAGAAAAAAACAAACATGAAGAAAACGAAACAGTCACGTGAAACAACCCCTGGGTTCACCTGCTCCATAAAAAACCACCTAAAAAAGACACCTCTTTCCTTGAAAGAGCAGAGAAGTCTTGCTGACACACTTATTGTCCGTTGAAATAAAATATGATTCCACTATCTCTCTCGTTATCTTCTCTTTGTGGCGATATAAAATCCTAACACTGTCAGACTTAGGAGTGCACTTCTTCTTCTCCTTCTTCATTATTTCACATGACTGGCAATGTGATACCAGAAACATTTTGTCTTTTCCACTTTCCAAGTTGTTCCGGTGTTCCTGTAGTCTTTTATTAATACATCGTCCTGTTTGTCCTATATAACTGGCTCCACAAGAGAGTGGAAGCCTGTACACAACACCTGTCTTGCATCCAACATATGGGTTTCTATGTATCTCCCCACATTCTTGCTTCTTCGCTTCTCTTTCCCTTTGAATAGCCGGGCTGGCTAAGGCCCATTCAACTTCACTCTTCAGGATGCCCGGCTCGAGATTAGTAATCACAACTGTCTTATGTTGGGTTTGCACTTTCGGGTACTTCTTGTACAGTTCTTCTGTGTATTCCTGCCACCTCTTCTTTATCTCTGAGACTTCAGTGAGGTCCTTGCCTCGTTTGTCCTTTATCACGCCCAGCTTAGCACAGAAGCTTCCTTTGATATCTTTGATTGTCTTATACAGAGCTCTTGTGTTCCTTAATTGGCTGTTGTCCTCAACTGCTTGGCACTGTATATTCAGAAAGGCATTCTTATCTCTCCTTGCTATTTTCTGAAAATCCGCATAGAGAACCTTGTATCTTTCTCTTTCCCCTATAACTTTTGCCATCCTCCTTTCCTCCGCTGTTTGCAAAGCCTCTTCAGGTAACCAGTTTGCTTTCTTGCATTTCTTTTGCTTTGGAACTACCTTAGTAGCAACTTCTTGCATTATATCACGAACATCGGTCCACATCTCTTCGGGCTCTCTGTCTTCTAGATATAATTCTTGAAATCGATTCTTCACTTCCACAGCATATTCTAATGGAATTTGATCCAGATCATACCTGAAAGGCCTTCTAGTTTCCTGCGTTTTCCTCAATCGAAGCTTAATTTTGGCAACAAGAAGCTGATGATCGGTGCCACAATCGGCCCCAGGCCTTGTTTTTACTGCTTGTATAGCGCTTCTCCATCTCTGCCGGCAAAGAATATAATCGATCTGATTCCTGTACAGACCGTCCGGTGAAGTCCATGTGTACAGGCGCCTCTTGTGTTGTTGAAAATGAGTATTCGCTATGGTCAGGTTGTTTTCTTGACAAAACTCTACTAGCCTCTGCCCAGCTTCATTTGGCTCGCCAAGACCGAACTTGCCTATAATTCCGGATATTTCTTCACTCCCGACCTTAGCATTCCAGTCTCCTATGAGAAAAACGACGTCTGATGATGGGGTGCGGTCTAAAAGGCATTGTAGGTCCGCATAAAATCTCTCAACGTCAGCTTCTTCAGCAGTAGTGGTCGGTGCATAGACTTGGATAACTTATGTAGAAAGGGTGACCTTGTATCCGAAGTGAAATCATTCGGTCGTTTTTGGGGTTGTACCATAGCACTGCTTTGCCCATTCTTCTGTTTACTATGAGAGCGACCCCATCTCTTGGATTCGTGCCCACAATAAAAGACATAATGATCGCCGGAGCTAAATTCTCCCATTCCGGTCCACTTGAGCTCGCTGATAACCAAGATATCAATGTTCAATCTGTTCATTTCTTGCTTGACGACATCCAGTTTACCTTGCGTCATAGATCTTACATTCCATGTTGCTATGTGATATATCTCCTTGCAACATCGGACTTTCCGGTCGCTTCCCGACACATCCACAACTGAGCGTCCTTTTGGCTTCAGCCCAGCCGCTTCATTCGTCCTGGAGCTACTAGGAATCGCCCTTTGTTCATCCCCAGTAACATGTGGGACGCCTTCCAGCCTGGGAGGCTCATCTTCCGGCGCCATATCTTTAATGGTATTGTGACTGGCCATAGGGTTTTCTTGGCAGGAAATACTGGAGTGGGTTGCCATTACCTTCACCAGTGAATAACATTTTGTCAGAACTCTCTGCCGTGACCTGTCTATCTTGGGTGGCCCTACACAGCAGAGCTCACGACTTCATCGAGTTTCGCAAGCCCCTCCGCCACGACAAGGCAGTGATCCAATCAGTAACACCTAGCCCTAAACGTAGCCTAAAAACTCCTGAAATGCAATGCAGACAATGAAATATACGGAAGTACCAGAAGACAACCAGCACTACTAATCCAACATGGCACAACACACACCCACACAGACATTATCACAATCATGCATGAGCCAAAGACATGTGTCTTTACCGTAAACATAGGTTTCATTATCCATGAGTGCGAATAGTAGTACTGTATTGAGTTTCTTCTTTTACTTTTTGTGTATTCAGTAAAGGAAAGCATTAAAAGATTGTTTTCTTCGAATAACATTTTACTTGCAAGTCAGTACTTGTGTCTTTCTTCGTCAAAATTCCCCACTGCTTTCAACACTAGTCAATACCACCTCGCCCTAAGCGTAGCCGTAGTTAAAATAATGCTGTCATAAAAAATTGGATTCTGTCACTTGCGAGTGAAGCCATGCACATAACTTCTTCCTTCCTCCTCACATTCCTTCCCCTTCAAGGACGTTTTTAGTGATGTCATGCTTTCCAGTGCTTCTCTTTGGACATCGGAAATGCAGGGAAAATGTAAACCGGTCTCCTGTGTATTACTTCGGAGTTGCGGGTATAAAAGACTTTTACAGATCAATGCATGACGTTAGAAGCTCATATTTGGCATATGACGAGACATCTTGTTCTCGCTCTACAGAAGCTTAGGTATTCCAAGAATAGTTCCAGGAGCGGCTGTTTCAAGCCTTAGATGAAACTGTCTTGGAGTGTGTAGTGATGCCAAAGAATGCAGTATTTTATTAGACAGCAGAAGCAAAGTATTTAGAGCAGAACCAATATTAAAGCGAAACTCTTGCCTTTAAATGAATTTACTCCTCCGTTGTAAGTAGTACTGCATCAGCGCCATCAGTGAATATGGAACTCACAAGGTGCTTTAATATTCTGGTTATTTCCTCATACGGACGACATCTCGGGCGTTTCCAGAGAGGGTTACACACATCTGTATGTCTCGAAAGTAATGTGGAGCGCAATATCGGAGGCCCTATTACGCTTTTTAATAGACGATGAAATAGTGTTCCTGTGAAAATTCAAAATACCTTCGTGCTGCACCTTATTTGCAGGCTGCCCAATGACTGTTTTCCTATTGTACATTGTCCGCAGACCGTTCGACGCCACTGCAGCGTTCATCGGAATCTGCGATTTGTTCTCTGATTGAAGACCGGGATGAAAGTGCGCGTGACGTGTACATCGTGGCTGCGAGGGGACAACCGGACCACCAGCACCAGGTGAGCTAAGCCCTTCGCTACTCTCGTGCCGGCTACTAGAAACGCCATAGCGTTAGAGCTGATATGTTTTTTTCTACTTTTCGAAGAAGCTGGCCTTCGTTGTATCAGACTTGAGGCGTTCTGAGATGCGAAACACTCACTTCCAAAACTAGCACATATTTTTCGTTTTGAGAGTTTTGTTTCAATGAAAGAAATGTGTTTCCTTCGTTAAAATGGTTAAAAACGACTATTCCGCGAGTGTCATTAACAAACCTTCATTCGTAGCAATGTCTGCTCCTCAGAGAGCATGGGAAAGTAAATGCGTCCAAATATTGAGCGCTCTTCTTGTAATTATGCTCGGCACACGTTAGCCCAGTTTCATGTTTGCTATAATATCAAGCAGCACAGCACGCCTCAATTGCAGTCTTACGTTTATATACTTAACCTGTATTTTTTTAATTCATTGTGGCACAGCCTGTCGCCTAAGAGTTACATACTTAAAAACGTATTAAGTAGAGCAGAATAATGCAACTCACGGCCGGAGGAATGTATTCCAAATCTTTTTAAGAAAATTTCAATCCCCGGCATCGGCGGCTGCGTTTCGTTGGAGGCGAAACGGAGTGGCGTTCGTGTGCTGTGCGATGTCAGTGCCCGTTAAAGAACCCCAGGTGGTCGAAATTTCCGGAGTCCTCCACTACGGCGTCTCTCATAGCCTAAGTCGCTTTGGGACGTTAAACCCCACAAACCAACCAAACCAACCTAGTGGCTATATAAGTGCCTTAATCACTCATTAGCACCAATAAATTCGTTCCCGCTAACCAGTACAATTTTTCTAACCTAGGATAACTTTCCAAAATACTAGTGTAGCATTGTTTGTATTTTCTAGATGATAAATATATCTGACATTGTCGCGATCTTCCCATCGTCACTTGCCATAGGCACGTTTGCAAAGAGAGCCCTGATGTTTTTTTAGCCAAGTTTGCACAACTGAGCAAAAGTCATGTTTTAACAACGCTCCGCGAACGCGACCGCATGACATAGAGGTAGCTTGGGTGACTCGAGTTCCAAGGCTAGATTCTGAGCTCACCTTCCCATCTCGTATGTGGAGCGCATGTAGGCTCGGCCAGGCTCCGGCCAATTTCCGACGCAACGTCCAAGGAACCGCTCAGGTCAGGTCTTCCACACCAAAACTCATAGGGCCTAAAAATTGCCATCAATAAATCGCACCCATGACAAGAAGAATAGACGCGACGAATAAACGACATATACTTCAATTCGTTCGTTTACGTACTTCCACAGATACAGCTAAACACAATTGCCATACCTCTACGACTAAATGTGTTAACATTCCGCCGCAATCGTTGATCTTCCAGCTACCTTGTGCCTTATTTTCCAGTTGCTTACTTTTCTGCCCGGTAGCATTGCGATCGGGTTTCTTTTTCATCCCAACCCGTACTATCGGATCCTGACTGGACTGACTTGGTGCGGAGGGTGTGGAAGGACAGCGCCTGCTCTTCCAGCAAGACATCAAAACCCTCTACTTATGTCTATTATTTATATACCATTACTTATACCATTACTTACCCGCTGCCACCCACATATTCTTCCTTTTCCAGAAGTGAACTTTCACCCCAAATCTCGATTTCTAAGTTGAGCCTAACTTACGGACGATATTAGAGGACAAGTCATTAAACCTTATAGAGAAGAAACCGCGTTCGATGTGATGTCTGTCATGATTCATGCTTGATTTCACGGATCAGTTTATTTCTGTATTTTCTAGCCGGCCTAGTTGAGTAGATGAAACTTTTATTTATTTTGCTCACGTCACACATATTTGACTTATATGAAGAATATTCGTCGCGTTTCTTTTCCTGGTTTGTTTGAACGAAACAGAGTACCTCCTAAATGTGTGTGTTAGTTTTTTTTAATGTAAACAATAAACAGCCGACATCATGGACTTTCTATATAAATATCCTAACTCAGAATCGCAACATTATTGAGTATTTCCTTCAAACCTTCTTCACCGTTTCCACTGCTGATTGTTTCGCATTGCCTAGTGGAAAATGAGTATTCTACTATTAAACATATTCTATCTCTAACCGCATTACAAATCCCTTCTTCCTTACCTTTCAGAGCTTTGCTTATATATAAATAAACTGCGTGGGCGATGGCTGGTTGCGACATGCCATGACATTCTTGAGTTGATATTCTCTGCTCATTACAGCTTTTTCACCGCTGCTTTTACTACATAGTTAACATATGCTATCTTAACTGTGGCAGTGGCTGCATCAATCCATCTCCATTTAACCTCTGCTCCTGTTCAAAATCTCTTCCGTCAGCTGGAAGGTTCTGCGGTTTTTGTACATCTAGACAAAACGTATTGATGTTATAATTGATATTTGGCCAGCTTCAACCTGTATCCTGGGTATCATATTTATAAGGAGGGCAAAGTACCTGTTGCTCCGCCGACGGAAAGGCAATGGTGTTGAAGTTTTGAAATTGACCTGCATGGCACACTTTTTTCTCAAGCCACTCACAATTCTTCAAATTCGTTTTCCAAGCGGGCATGTGTTTGAGTCAGTTTTCATGCCACCAGCCTCACCAGCTTAAACGTTCGGTACGGATCCATGTTGAGGGGCCGGAGTAATCAAATTTCTGCTATTGCGCCACAATAATAAATCCGAAAGCACATATAGAAACAAAAACTCGCTGTGGTCATTATCGGTAAACGATGCGGTATATTTTGTAGTGATCTTTAATAAAATAAAGCAGTCTTCCTGAATTATGAACAAGGGCTCTATTTTGTTTCCTTTCGACCAATAAAGCTGCGGGCACAACCTTAAACATTTACATGTATTGATGTAAAAAGGTCAGTTATTTAATTATCTTGCGATGTGCTCGTACGGTGATCAGTGCACCGAACATTACTCGAAGAAAACAATGCTTGTGGAAAGCTCCACCTCGTATTCAAAACAGCCGCATGGAGCGAACCACTTGAGTTAAAACCAGTAGTAAGTGCATCATAACGTGTTTCCCACACGCATCATTGCTTTATACATACATTATCTTAGTAAGTAGCGTGATACCTTTCGGATGCGGACATATGATTTTGTGCCTCCTTCGAGACAATTCAGCATCTTTGTACATCCCGAATGCAGGCTGCAGAGCATTAGATTGGGTGATTGGCATTATAACAAAAGCAAGTTTATTTAAATCTCTCCACGTGAATATTCAGAGGCGGGCTGTTCCTTTTTTTTTAATTAACCTCTTGAGTGTCTAATTTTTATCTGCCTAAAACCTCCTTCCTAAATGAGAGAGGGATTGGTGCAAGAATTCAGGTATGTGAATCCTTGAACTGTCACCTACGCAGTAAATGCCACACGCACGCCACGCCGCAATATATCAACAGGCTGGCGCACGGAGACAAACCGCAGCGCTAATTCCTGATCAACCTATTGGAAAAACAATTATATATGGTCTATTCTCTTGGATACAAAATGCAAAGGGTTATTCCAATATTACGGATTCTTATCGGCAATGTAATTATGATCAACGTGTGAAATTGTTTTTTTCTTTTTACTGCATGACATGGTCGGTGATCTGTTCCACAATATTCGGTGTCACAACAGACCCTCGAGGGGAACACCGATCCTTCGTTGTCATGGTAACTACCTCGAGCATAAAATCCTTGCTGCGCCGATGTGCCATGCTGCGCCTGTTTCCTGCCTGGACACACACGAGCAGCTTGTCGAGGGGCAGCAAGGCTGTCGAAACCTCTCCACTGGCGCGTTTCATGCAGATCTCCGGGTAAGTATACGTAGCGCAGGTTCTGTCTTAGTAGACAGAGACCGATTGGTTTCAAAACAATCCGATCAACCAACGGGAAAGCTGTACAGCTTTCCTTTCTAGCCGTATGGCTCCACTTGGGTGAATTCCAATGAATAATTACTCCTTTATTACAAATCTACTCTACCTTTGGGGTGGAGCTCCAACCTAAATAGGCGATCAACACTTTTCTCACTTCGAGTTATAGATCAATTCGATCTCGCCCTGTCATCTGTTCTGCTTACCGTCCTGGTTAGCTCAGTTGGTAGAGCGACTGCACCGGAAAGCGGAAAGGCGGTGGTCCCAGGTAGGTCTATCCCCGGACCAGGACGAGTTTTTCTTTAACTACGAAGTTTCTGAGAAAGCTGTACAGCTTTTCGTTTGTAGCCGTTTGGCTGTGTTTGGATGGATGCCAATGAGTAATTAGGCTCTTATTACAAATCTAGACCATCTTGGGTGTTTCTCCTAAATATTCGATCAGCACCGTCCCACTGCGAGTTATCGATCAATTCGATCTCGCCCTACCATCTGTTCTCCTGACCCTTCTGGTTAGCTTAGTTGGTAGAGCGAGTGCCCCGGAAAGGCGGTGGTCCCGGGTTCGATCCCTGCACTAGGACGAATTTTTCTTTACCTACGAAGTTTCTGAGAAAGCAGTACAGATAGATAGATAGACGGATTTATTGAAAGGAAAAGGCAGAGAGGTTGGCCAGAATAATTCAAATCTGGCCTGCTGCTCTGCACTGGGGAAGGGGAAGGAAAGAATAAAGAAGATCATGATGGGTGACGATGTGGGAGAAGGCATATGAAATACTTATGCAGACACAGTAGCTTGCTTTACAAGCGCGAATCAAGTCCGCTGGCGCACAAAAAACGGCAAAGAGCACGCACTGCCTGGACACCCTTCCCCTTGTCCTGCCAAGCGCCCAGCAGCAGTTCCTCCGACAGAGGCCTCTTGTCTAAACGCTTCAAGGAAGCGGCTAGCACACTTCTTTCGCACGCATACGCTGGGCATTCCAATACTGTACAGCTTTCCTTTGTAGCCGTATGGCTGCGCTTGGGTAGATGCAAATGTGAATTACTCCCTTATTGCCTTTAAGTGCATGACGCAATGGCTGTAAATGCTCCCGTCTACGGTATGCATTAGCAATGTTCGTTCAACTGCATAAACTTCGCTACTAGGTTATTCTTGAATTTCTTCATTTGTGCCGTCACTATCTCATACACACTCATTAGCATAAAGTAGTATGCTACAAAGTTTTGTTATGTATCATCTGATATGCATATAATCTCTCTTTCGAACGTTCCCGCTTGTTCTAAAGGAGTAGCGCGATTATCTAGGGATCCAAGGACCTCGGAGATTTCGGTTGCCATTAGACAGGAGCTCCCCTACTTGATATATCTCCTGCCTCCTGCCAACTATTCCATGCTGTTTGGAAGGCGTAACACAACCCATCAACCGATCACAACAAGGGCGTGTGGCCTGCCGACTACCAGAGGCGAGCCAGTGACTTCTCAACAGTGCTCAACCTGATCAGCAGTGCTCGAGCACAGCTGATCAGGTTGCCTTCCTGGAGAGATCGTATTCCCTCGCCTTTAATTAAGGGAGTATAGGACAGGCTGACCATTGTTTCAATGAACGCTTCCTCGAGCACCGAACGACAATCGGATCATAAGGTGGTGAACGTCATTTAGCTATCCATACTTCGCATCGCTGTGACAAGCATTGAAAGTAAAGCGTTTTTGTTTTTTAAATGAACACCTGTTATGTTGAGGCTCCAAGTTACCAAATTTCGGCAAATTGTTGAAGTATTTTCGGCCTTGAACCGGGAAGGTATGTCTATCGGCGTCCTATTCATGGCATTCAGAAAAAGGAAATAAATTGTCTTTTCGAAAACAATTTCTTCATGTCAGCCAGGTACGAAAAGAGGAAATGCGCAAGAGTACTGAAATACATGAGGGATCTGAATAATATGCTCCAATTTGTTTATTTCTTTGTTTTGGATGCTCTCAATACTTGTCATTGAAGTTCTTTTGACCAGTCATGCCCTTTCATGTGCACATAAAGGTCTGGTGTATAAACTAAGGTGTCGCCGAACCTGGCAGACGTGATTTAAATTCTAACCTAATTGTTTGGCCGCCTGAAAAATTATTCAATGAACTGCATTAAAAAGTGATACAGGAGCAAGATTATAATAGGCATGGCGGGTCTTGTTCATGTCCTTCTAGCCCTACTCGGTCAGTTAGTATAAGTGCGTAGAGATGATTTGAAAAACCTTCAGCGCAAATGAAACAGCCCGAAGGCTTTCTTTTCGACTTCGGGCTATTTCATTTGCACTTAAGTTTTGTCAAATCGTTATGGACAAACCAGCCCAACAAAAAGTTAATACTTCAGTAGAGATGAGATGGTATACAAAAATTGGTCCACTATTGGTAGTAAAACTGTTGTTTGATGTTTATAGTGCAAAGTTACTCCAAATGAGTACTTGCTAGGCCACTAGCAAGGCTAGTCGTTTCCAAAGGTGGCTGACCACGTGACGATACTTTGCATCACGATGATCGCTGTGTGTGCACCACTCAGACCGAAAACCTCGCTATTCGGATCAGTTGCTCATGAAGTCGGCTTGTCCTGCGAGAGCTGCCTAGGAAGTCGTTCACCTGCGCAGGCTCTTCTGATAAATTTCCTCATGCCTAGGGACTTTTAATATCAGCTATTTCTCTATTCTCGGTAGCAACTATGAAATAAACGTTTTACTTCGCTGGAACAAAATGGAGATTTAGTGCGTCCTTGCTACGATGCGAAATAGTTAATCAGCTGCTTTTGGTATTTATGCAAACTAAAAATGTCCTAACTTGTTTTACAGGGTAGGCTCTTCATTCGATGCGGTACCCAGGCACTGGTCTTGTGTATCTGTGCCGTATATCTGGAGTTCACGGGTAAGTGTAGTGATAGCCTTACTTTCCATCAAATGAGCCAGGTTTATTAGCTGCACTGCGGATGCCTACCATACAATTTTCACCTCTCCGCTCTTTCATTAGTGACAATAGGTAAATTTTATACGAACTTCCTAGTGGGCAATTATTATAAGAGGATGTAGCTTAAATATGTTCAAAAATGAACCGCATTTTTAAAAAAGACATTTCGTTTTGAGATGTGCTGCATTTCTCCATTTAACGCATACCAGCAGTGTATAAAAAGGACGTTCCAATTCTTCACTTTTAAATTAAGAAAGAGGACTAAATATTGTTTAGCTGAAAAGTAAGTTTTGTAATGTGGTGATAAATGCTGGCTAGCTTCTCTTGATTACTATCCTGCCCATAAAAAAACGGTGCCACTCAAAGGCGTCTTCTCTGTGTGGTCACTGTTACACAACACGCCCCGGTCTCAAAAGCAACGATACACAATTATACCTGTCTGTCCACATCACGCATAGTGCCATTGCGATGCGCTACAGTGCTCAGTTTTGAGGCGGAAGCCTTTAATGCATTATCTTTGTCGACAGCAGGGTTGTCAGCAGAGGTGTCACGCTTTCGAAAACGAGAGTTAAAAATAAATTAATAAACCTTGCCTCCACCGGGAATCAAGCCTCCGTTCCTTGGATTCCCAGCCGAGCGCTTTACCACTGCGCCACGTCCCGGATCGTGAAACCCCCTTCATAATTCCGCTTGCCTACCGTGAGGATGATAGCGGGATTACGCGAGTGACAGATATTGCCCCTTTCCTTTCCTATAACCGAATTATAGAACGGCGATAAACTTTGATGCGTTCAATTAAATGCTGGTTGTGTTCGATGAGGGCGGGCGATGTACCGTCGCGACAAGACATGACGTCACCAAGCTGTTCATGCCTATACGATGCTGACCACGCCGGGCGCCCAATCCAGGCGTCCGTGCGGCGCCTTTCTTTTACCTCTCCTTCGAACGCCGCACCACACAGCAAAAAGGAACAGACCCAAATGTCTACGAGGCGTTAATACAGCAGGCATCAACGGCGTTTGAAATAAATTTTCCGGATAGCAAAGGCTCTGTATTGGTCACAATTCTCTACGGACACACGTACCTCACCGTAAAGGAAGGAAGGAAGGTGGGAGTGAAAGAAGAAAACGAGATAGAGGTGTCGTAGTGGAGGGCTGCGATCCACCGCGCTATATTGTCTTTCGCCTCATCGCACTTTTGGTAGTCCAAAGTGCCCTCTAGCCCCGCCGTGGTAGCGCAGTGGTTACGGCGCTCGACTACCGTTCCCAAGGATGCGGGATCGAATCCCGGCCTCGGCGGCAGCTTTTCGATGGAGGCGAAAGGCAAGGCGCCCGTGTGCTGTGCGATGTCAGTGCACGTTAAAGAACCCCAGGTGGTCGAAATTTCCGGAGTCCTCCACTACGGCGTCTCTCATAGCCTGAGTTGCTTTGGGACGTTAGACCCCACAAACCAACCAACCAACCAACCAAAGTGCCCTCTAGAATTTAGTGTTGTCGGGTATATGCCCTTGTGATAAAAAGGTAGTGTTGGAGGCGATCAGTACTGCATTGCGAACAAACTGCATCGTGTTATTCTTAGTACACTGGTACAAGCAGAACAACAATAAATTCGATCAGTGCACCAAGTGGGACCAGCGTTGTTGGCATTTTCGTTTTCTCGTACTTCTTCGCAAACGCGTATACAAAAGTACGTAGGTGCACAAACGGAAACTGTCGGGAATAAAAGCAAATCATATTATAGCAGGGTAAGTCGAAATAATCACACTGCCGTGGTGTTTCCGCAATTAGGGCACTCGACAGCTGACCTCAAAGACAGGAGTTTACAGACTGCTAGTGTCTGGTGTTTCGATGGTGTCGAAGAGAAAGGAGTCCATGTCCTGTCCGATGAGTGTGCACGTTAGACAAATCCAGGGGGTCAAATTCGCCTGAGCCCTCCACTGCCGCTTCCCTCAGTTCTAGCGCCGCTGCGGAATGTTGAACTCCATTAAGCAAACAAACAGTGAAATGAAATACTTACGCAAATTCACACTTTTTCAAAGGCGCGAAGAGTGTAGTTTAAAATTGCTAATCAGCTTGTTTTTCCTAAGTGTTAACATGTCTGTTTCTAGGTTAGCGTTTCAATTGCTTTAGTTGCATTTCATTTTCGGTGATTGTAGACGCGCGGACAAGCACAAGACTCATACGCGGTGTCAGGCAATGGTGATTAAGCATCGCACTTTATTAAGCGCATGAAATGTTCAAAAAGGTTACAACTTTTTATTCAGCTGGAACTTTACTACTAGCCACATTGGCACAGGCTGCACCAAGAAAGTACGCATGTTGTCCATGAAGACACCAAGACAAGTTTAATGTTCTGGAGAACTACAGGTATGACCACCAACCATACAAAGCTGTGCACTAATTAAGCCGTATAAACCTCCCTATAAACGCGCGTGACTAGGCATTCGAGACCACTGGAAGGTTGGTTCTTATTCCTCCGTCCCACCTCAAATGCGACACCCGTGTTGGCTGCACCTCTCAATTTTATGGCATCGCATGGCCTCACAAGTGCGCACAAACCATCGATGGAACAGCGATCGGCCATTTTAGCTACCGCCACGCTCATGACTTCTTTGCCCATAACGCCGAATCAGTCACCGCCGCCGGATTTTTATTGTACCATGCACTTTGCCGTTATTGCGTTAAATCTAAACTAAAATAAAACGCTGTATGACGTCACAAATGCACTCGTAAGCAAACTCCATCAGGTTTAGCCATGTTTAATGACTCGCGGTCGTACTTATGACGCGGTTTCGTACTTATGATACATATTTAATCTGTTTTTGATTGATATGGCAAAATGGTGCCCGTTAACCTACTGTAGATTTAAGCAGAAAGATTCAAATGATGAGGAAAACACCGTTCACGTATTTTTCAAATATATTCATCTATTGGTCATATCTAGAAGACTGCAGATTGACAAATTTTTTAGCTTAAAAACTTGTATGATTATCGGAAACAAACCAACATTGAGACCAAAGGTCATATTTGTGTGCCACGGTCATTTGAGAATCGCTTGTTTTGCTACGCATATTATTAGTTGCTTTTAGGTCATAAAACTGGAGACACCCTCACACATGTGTGCGCACCAAACATGTAAGCAAAATATCATTCATTGCTCCCAGCACGTCAAGACGGGACGCCAAAACCACCTTTTTACTTCCAGCGATGCGTTAGGATGCCTAAAAGATCCTTGGACCAGTGGAAGGATACCCAAAACGCCTGCCCATCGAGTAAGAGTCCCTTCTTTTTACCTTACTTTGTTGCTAGAGTCGCCTAGTAACGTTCTTCTCCGGCTGCCTTTCCTGCCCTTCAGAAACAGCTGCAAGCTAGTATGCGTACAGACCGAAAGAAGTAATTATTACGAGTACGCGTTACTTGCAACGAAATTCGTTAAGACAGCCGCACAAGATTGACATTTACGACAGCAGGTTTGTCTTTGTTGCGCCACATTTCTGAATACTATGCAGCACCAACTAGCCCCTCAAGCCGTTATTTTGTGCAACCTAATTTTATCGATACACTGATAACTACAATGGAATAGTGTGTCGAGCTGAAATTCGCTTGTTGGACATATCTATAGCTTAGGTTAGCGTGCCAAAATAAGCAACCGTCCAGTCGCGCTGGGTGAGCTCGATTGCAGGGCCGGAAATGATCGGCCTGACCCGCATGGCCAGGAGCGTGTGTTGGCAATATTGACGATCTATAGGCGCTGCCGCAGTCAGGCCTAGGTTCCGGCCGCAGGAAGGAGGATCAACGTAGGCAAAATGAGCTTACTGTATAGCACGATTAAACCGCTTTCTCTTGTTTGGATATGCGGTTTATGTTTGGCGCTGCAAATGAGGTTTCATAGTGAAAAACGTTGCGGGAAAACGTGACGCACGATGAAAGGCACAACACAATAGCTGACTCGTATTAAGTTTTATTAGAAGAAAACGATCTTGAAATGCAATGCATTCGAAGAAAAATACTGAATGTATAAGAAGACAGCGAGCACTACTAGTTTTGCATTGCGGTGACAAGACACGCACGCAAACCGCAATTATGCATGCTTTAAAGAGAGATGCCTTTACCTGTAAATAGATTTTATTATCCTTTAGTGCGAATATCAGTATTGGTTTTCGTCTCTTACGTGTTTGTTTTCTGCAAAGGAATGCATTTTAAGTACGTTTTTCTTTTTTTTTTCGTACAAAATTTTAGTTGTCGAGTCAGCACTTGTGTTGTCTTCGTTCGTCAAACTTTCCCACACTGTTTTCACCAGCAATCATTAACACCTCGCCCTAAAGGTAGTCTTAATTAAAATAATTACATAAAACACAGAATATTGTCGCTTGCAAATAAAGCCTGCACATTTCTTCTTCATTCCTCCGCACATTCCTTCTCCCTCACGGGGGCTTTTATGACGTCATGTTTGCCAGCGCTAATATTTGTACATCTGGAATGTAAGGAAAAGGAAAACCGGTCTCGTGTTTAATGCTTCACTGTTGCAGGTACGCAATACTTTTAAAGATCAATGCGTGACGTTAGGAGCTCATATCTTGTATGTGACGAGTCATCTTGTTCTCGCCCTCCAGAGGCTTATGTATCCCAGGCTCTACTGGAAAACTGAACGTTCTACGGGGCAATAACTTCACACAATCCCATCAAATCACATATACTAACATACGGTGCACATATTATCATAAACTATCTTGCATAATTTATGTTAATGTGCAAAAAAATATGAGATCCTTAGCAATTATACGCGACTTGTATGTGATTTCTTACGTGAATTGAGTGAGACTGTGTAAGAAAATGTGATGTTATTTATTGCCTCATACAATTTTTTCAGTAGGGTAGTTCCAGGAGCTCCGTTACAAGCATTAGAATCATATGCCCTGGGGTCTGTAGTGGTGCCAAAAAATGTAAATATGTGAGCGGATTTGTAATTATTTAGACAGCAGAAGCATAGTAATTAGCGCAGAACTAATCTTTAAGCAACTGTTGGATTTAAAGGAATGTACCGGTCCGTAGCCTATATTTATATGTAGTACCGCCTCGGCACCATCAAGAAATATGAAACCCACAACGTTCTTTAATTTTCTTTTTATTTCCTGATACGGAGGACAGCTCGGGCGTTTCCAGAGAAGGTTGTGCACAACCGTACGTTTCAAGGATTATGCGGGGCGCACCATCGGAAGCCCCATTATGCAAATAAATAGACAGGAGAATTATGTCCTCATTTTAACTTGCGACTAATTCAAATTCATAACTCGAAACAGATTAAGTGAAATTTACCATTTATCTACAGAGTACATGTTTACCCTGAAAGCTTCGGCCTTTTCAGCAAATTTATTATTCTATGGACCGTGCAACAATAGCATTTAGAATGAACCAGCATCACTGGGAAAGTGTAAAAACGTCTATATGCTGGAACCTGCGCATGACGATGTTTTCAGTGCGGTTGTTACCAAGTCGGCACCAATAAGAAAGAGCTTGCTGCGATAATCTACTCTTAAGGAGATAACCAAACTGTTTGCACCACAACCTTGAAACAGAGAACATGGAACCAAGTTAAGGGAAGGCCGAGAGGAGGGCCGTCATTGGAGGGCCGTCTTTTTTTAGGTTATTGAGAAAAAGTTTTTCCATACATGTACTTTTTGCACTTTTGCGAATAGTCTTGGTAGATGGTGTCAGCGCTTGCACTAATTGGTATAGTCAAATAATGACCGGTGCATGTTTCCTGCAAGGTTGGTGTAGTGAAGGTTGCCTGAACGTTTCCTAGCCACGAAAAGGATGCTGGCTAATCGTCCACATGTGAAAGTAGTGCCTTAACTCCGTGCTTCTGCACAGAGTGCTTCATATTCGTACGCGTTGTGTCCGGCAAGCCGCCCGGATTCCGCTTAACCGAACTTTAAGCTTCTCCGCCCAACACCCCCTTTGCAAGCCTCAGTGCTGCTCCTAACGGCAGTGTCACATTACAAGGAAGCATCGATGTGGAGCATGTTGAAACACGCCTGAAATTCCAGACGCACCAGCGCCAGTCCTCTAGCGGCTCGAGTCGCCTTCGCGGTGCGCCAGATTTGAAACCAACGATCAGCGCGCTCGCTGATTGGACCTTTCGGCCCGCCGTCACGTGCTTTCTCCGGATTGGACAATTTGAGTGCCACCGGCTTTTCCAGGCTATATAAGCCAGCACACTGCCTCTGGAGGCCGAGACGTTCACGAACGTTCGTTTTGCTCCGGGCCGCTCGCAAGGCGTCAACGCATCGTAGTCTCCCCGGCCGTCAACTGTGCTACTGCATATGTGTCTAGCTTGTGGTCCTCGGCCCCCGTGGCAATTTTCTGTAAATGATGCTCTGTGAATAGTGTATAAAGATGCCTTTGTTCATCTCATCGATGCTGATTCGGTTTTTTGCTACCACCAAAGGAGCAGGCAGCTCGCAATCATGAAAAGAATGACATGGGCAATGAATGGGCCATACTCCTTCGGCACAACAATAGCACAGCCTTTGAATATTTATATGGGGAAGCAATCACCACTTCTTTGCAGGAATTGTTTTGTAAATGTTACGTATACAGTTAACTTCTAAAACAAGGTCGGAAAGGGTTTCGCAGATATTGCTTCTATGTTCATCTGACGTGACGGTCAAAATGTAAATGGCAGCGTATAATAAAGAACCCTCTCTGCTCATTTATTAACCTTCTAGCAACACATAAGGATTTTTATAATTCTATTTAAGAAGAAAATCGTTTTCGTGCTGCACCTTAGCTGCAGGCAGCCCAATGACGGCTTCCCTAATGTGCATCGTCCACAGATCAATAGACGCCACTGCAGCGTTCATCGGGATCTGCGATGTTTTCCCTCATCGGCGTCCGGCTTCAATTTGCGCGTCACGTGTACATCATGGCTGCGAGGGGACAACCGGACCACCTTCCCTACTCTCGTGCCAGGTACTAGAAAGGCCATGACGTAAGAATTGATACGTGTCCACTTTTCGAAGAAGCTGACCGTCGTTGCATCAGACTTGAGGCCTTCATAGATACAAAACACTCACATCCGAAACTAGCAGATATTTGAGATATTGGAAGTTTAGTTCCAGTGAATCAAACGTGTTTCCTTCGCAAAAATGAATAAAGATGGCACAATGGATTTTCGTCAATTGTTATTAATAAAGCTTCATTCGGTAGCAATGCTTGCTCCTCAGAGAACATGGGCAGGTTAATTCGCCGCAAATATTGAGTGCTCTTGTGTTATGCTCGGCATACGTTAACCCAGTTTCATGTTTGCTATAACACCAAGCAGCACAGCACGCCTCATTCTCAGTCTCGCGTTTATATATATAACAGTGTATTTTTTTAAGAATTCACAGTACCGCAACCAGTCTCCGAATAGCTGCGTACTTCGAAAATTACTTGCCAGTCCGGAGTTCAGTTCGGTCATGACACAGTCAACCAACTGCATGAACTACGAAGGCAAAGTAAACACCCGCAAAGTGAAGCAGAATAATTTACAACTCAGTCGGAAAAAATGTAGTTCAAATCTTTTTAAGAACATTTTCTAGTGGCCATATAATTGTCGTATTTGTTCACTCATTAGCACCAATAAATACGTTCTAGCTGATCGGTACAATTTTTCTAACCTAAAACACTAGAGTAGTATAGTTTATATCTTCCTAGATGTATTTGACGTTGTCGCAACCTTCTCGCCATCACTTGTCACAAGCGCATTCGCGAAGAAAACCGTGATATATTTTGGCCAAGTTTGCACGACTGACGTAAAGTCATGTTTTAACATGACCTAGAAGTAGCTTGAGTAAGTCGAATTCTAAGGCTAGATTCTCATCTCACCTTCCCATCTTGTAGGCGCAGCCAGGTTCCGGCCAATTTAGGACGGAATATCCAAGGCGCCAATCAGGTCAGGTCTTCCACACCAAAACTTCTACGGTGTTACATTTTCCATCATTAAATAGCACCCACGGCATGACGAATAGACAAAACGAATAAAAGGGAAATAATTAGATAAGTAAATTTACGTGCTTCGACAGATTCAGCTAAACACATTCGTTACACCTGCACAGCTATATCTGTATAAATTCATCCGCAGTCTTTGATGCCATGCCAATCATTCCCGCTGATTTTTTTCCTGCCCGATAGAATTGTGATCAGGTTTCTTTCCCACCCCTTCCCATACTGTCGGCCTCGGCGGCCGCTTTTCGATAGAGGCGAAAAGCAAGGCGCCCGTGTGCTGTGCGATGTCAGTGCACATTAAAGAACCCCAGGTGGTCGAAATTTCCGGAGCCCTCCACCACGGCGTCTCTCATAGCCTGAGTTGCTTTGGGGCGTTAAACCCCACCAAACCAAACCATACTATCGGGTCCTGGCTGGACTGCCTTGGAGCGGATGGTGAAGGCCAGCGCCTGCTTGTCCAGCAGGGCATCAAAGGCTTCTAATTATACTACTTAAATACAATTCCTTCCGCAATAAATTCATCCGAGCACTAATGCACGCACATTAAACATACATGAAGATATATATATATATTTAATGGCAACAGGAGATGTCTGCCTGGTGGGGAGCCTAGCATGCTACTCCTGATGAGGGTTGAGGGATACATGGATGCGTACTACATGCACATTAGAGTGTGCTGGGGAGTTAATGCCGAAATCCTCATTTTTCAAATACCATTATAGTAAATTAAGGCTGACTTGGCCCTCTAATTGATTCTGGACTTGGTAACCTTGTCAGATATTCTATTGAAAGTTACTTGACAATTGACATTTTATAAGAGCTTTTTTGCGATGCCAATAAGAATCGTTCTTATGTCAACAAGGTCGGCAGACACAAACCGTGACTAGTGGCGGTTCCGTGCGCTCCGTAATACCGAAACTGAGTCGGAAAAAGCTGTGGCAAAGGCGGTGGTATGAAATTCGCATACTAACCAAACCTTGACGTATTGATGCAGTGATAATCTGCCCTCTTTATCAACTATATGTGGTCCGTATAGGTTAGGGCAAAAGTATACCCCACATCAGCTGCAGCTAACAAACGTAACTACTTCGTTTTGTTGTACTTTTTTTTTGGGGGGGGGGGGAGTGAAAATTTGCCCTAAATGAGCTACCGCTGCCACCCACATATGCTTGCTTTTTCAGAAGCAAGTTTACTCCAAATATGAATTTCTAATTTGAAACTAATTTACGTATGATATTAAAGGACAAGCGATTAAGCCTTTAGGAAAGACACCGCTTTCGAAGTAATGTCCGTCATGATCCACGCTTGAATTCACGGATCTGTTTATTTCTGTATGTTCTAGCAGGCCTAATTGAGCGGATGAAACTTATTTATTCTACTCATGTCACCTATATTTGACTTATCTGAAGAATATTCGTCGCGTTTCTTTCGCTGGTTTGTTTGAACAAGACAGAGTACCTCCTCAATGCGTACGTTTTTTTTAATATAAGCAATAAACAACCGAGGTCATGACCTTTTCTGATAAATATCCTAACTCAGGATCACAACATTATTGAGTATTTCCTTCAAACCATCACCGTTTCCACTGCAGATCGCGTTGCCTAGTGGAAAATGAGTATTGTACTATTAAACGCATTCTATATCTAACCGCATTACTAAGCCGCTCGTTCTTACCTTTGAAAGCTTTGTTCACCTCAATAAAACTGCGTGGGCGAGGGCTTGCGTCGACATAGCATGAGATTCTTGAGTTGATATTCTCTGCCCTTTTCAGCTCATTTTCATCGCTGCTTTTACTACATAGTTAATATATGCTCTCTTAACTGTGGCAGTGGTTGCATCAATCCATCTCCCTTTAACCTCTGCTCCTGTTCAAAATCTCTTCAGTCAGCTGGAGGGTTCTGCGGTTTTTGTACATCTAGACAAAACGTATTGATGTTATAAGCGATATTTGACTAGCTTCAGCATGTATCCTGGAGATCATATTTATACGTAGTGCAAAGTATATTTTGCTCCGTCCACAGAAACGCCAGTGGTGTTGAATTTTGTGAATGCTGACCTGCGGCACACTTTTTTACCAAGCCATCCACAATTCTTCATATTAGCAATCAAATTTCTGCTTTTGCGCCACAATAATAAATCCCACAGCAGATATAGAAACAAAACCTTGCTGTCGTCATTATTGGTAAACGATGAGATATTTTTATTAGTGGGCTGTGTTATAATTTACAGTCTTTCTGAATAATCAGCAAGGGCTCTATTTCGTTTTCCTTTTACCAATAAAGCTGCGGGCACAACCCTACTGAAAAACCAAAAGCTCTGCGGAGCAATAACCTCAAAATCTCATCTAATCGCAAAGACTCTCTTACGATGCACATCATTATCATAAAATATTGTACAATATTTATGATAATGTAAAAGAAACTATGAGGCCTTGTGCAATTATATGCGACTTGTATGTGATTTCTTATGTGAATTAAGTGAGATTGTGTGAGAAAATGTGAGGGCATTGCCTCATACAATTTTTTCAGCAGGGAACCTTAAACGTTTACATGTATCGATGTAAAAATATCAATTATTTTATTATCTGGTAGTGTGCAGGCACAGTCATCAGTGCACCGAATGTTACTGAAAAAAAGCAGTGCTTGTGCAAAGCTCCACCTCGTATTCATGTCTGCCTGCCACGTGCAGCAAACTACTTAAGCGAAAAAACAGAGACCCGTACCAGTAGTAAGTGCAGCGTAACATGTGTGCCCCATGCATCGTTGCAATATGTGTACATTATCTTAGTAATTAGCGTGAGACGTTTTGGATGCGGACATCTGATTTTGTGCCTCCCTCGCGGGAATGCAGCATCTTTGTACATCTCGAATGCAGGCTGCAAGGCATTAGATTAGGTGAGGGGAATTATAACAAGAGCAAGTTTATTTAAATCTCTCCGCGTAAATATTCAGAGGCGGGCTGTTTTTTTCTATTAATTAACCTCTGAAGTATCTAATTCTCACCTGCCTAAAACCTCCTTCCTAAATGAGAGAGGGATTGGTGCAAGAATTCAGGTATGTGAATCCTTGAGCTGTCACCAACGCAGTAAGTGAGCGCGCGTGCCACGCCGTAATAGAACAACAGGGAGGCGCACGGAGTTACAAGATGTAAAATGTTATTCTGTTAATATGGCTTCTTATCGGGAATGTCATTATGATCAATGCGTGAAATGTTATTATTTTCTGCTGCATGACGTGGTCGGTGATCTGTTCCACAATATTCGGTGTCACAACAGACTCAGTGCGGGACGCCGGTCCTTCGTTGTCATGGTAACATCATCGAGCATGAAATCCTTGCTGCGCCGAGGTGCCATGCTGCGCCTGTTTCCTGCCTCGAAACACACGAGCAGCTTGTCGAGGGGCAACAAGGCTCTCGAAACCTCTCCGCCCCAGAATTCCGCGCAGAACTTCGGGTAAGTGTACGTAGCACAGGTTCTATCATTGTAGGTAGCAGCCGATTTGTTTCAAAACTATTCGATCAACAAACGCGCTCTGAGAGAGTGTATTCAAAAAGCAAACTGCTATAGCAGCAATATTATAGAATAGAAACACATGAAGTGTGTGTGTTTTTATATCTCATTCTATAAATCTGTCTACTTGGATGTCACTTACTGTGAAACATGTTCGCAAGATCAGCGCCTTTCATCTCTCTTTGTGATGCATATCCTACCGAAAAACGAAAAGTTCTACGGGGCAATAACCTCACACAATCTCATCAAGTCACATAGACTCTCATACGGTGCACATCATTATCATAAAATATCTTCCATATATTATGTTAATGTACAAGAAACTCTAAGACCTTACGCAATTATATGCGACTTCTATGTGATTTCTTACGTTACTTGAGTGAGACTGTGTGAGAAAATGTGAGGTTATTGCCTCGTACAATTTTTTCTGTAGGTACGTACGGAGTGCGACATGAAGGGAAAATAAAATAATAAAATTGGGTCGATGTTCACCACGCGACATGTTGTGATGAGACGCGTTAAGCGGAAAGTTGCATTTACGGCGCGTTTACAGGCCCACTTATATTCCTTTACAAGATATGAGTCAAAAACAACCCTCAGATATACAAACAGGTTTACAGGTTTGAGCAGGCAAGCAACGAATATAGAGATAATCATTAAGGTATGCCTTTAAAATGTTTCAAACGCACAGACAACTGCAGCTGCATATTGCATAGCAGTGACCTTGAATAAGCGCATAATGCTATTGTTTTTCGATGATGCAGCAAAATAAGTAATGTCGAAGCAGACACATTTTTAGAACAGCAAATATCGAAAATGAGACTGCTTGTTCTGCAGTGGAGGAAGAGAGGATAGGAACCAGAAGTAGCGGTGGCATACGATTCTGCCGTGATACGCAAATTGAACTTCGGAAATGCACGTCAGCTATTTATTTTAAACTGATGTACCAATGTGTGTCATGCATGTTACCTTGATTTTTGGTGCTGCCTTTTCGCACCAAAATCAACCGATCACACAACAAGGGCGTGTGGCCTGCCAACTATCAGAGGCGAGCCTGTGACTTTTCACTCACAACTTCCCAAGCAGGCGTTTCAAGATAATGGTACTTTGAATACTTTCGGACACTACTAACAAAGCACTCTAGACCCCTCGTTCACTGTGATACTGCAGTGCTCAGGTTGCCTCCTCGGAGAGATCGTATTCCCTCGCCTTTCATAAAGATCTCATAGGCCAGGCTGGCTGTTTCAAAGAACGCTTCCCCCAGCAGAGCACGACAATCGGATCACCAGGTGGTGAGTCATTGAGCTGGCCATACTTGACATCGCTCTGACAAGCGTTGAAAGTAGGGCGTTTTTGAAACGAACACCTGTTATGTGGAGGTTCCAAGTTAACAAATTTCGGTAAATTGTTGAAGTATTTTGGCCCTTGATCCGGGATGGTACCTCTGTCAGCGCCCTATTCTAAGCTTTCGGAAAAAAAGAAATAAAATTTCTTGTAAGAAACAATTTCTTCATTTCAGCCAGATGATAAGAGAGTACTGAAATTCGGAAGAGTACTAAAATGCACGAGGCATCTGAATCATATACTCCGATTTGTTTGTTTGTTCCTTTTTTTTTCTTTGTTTTGGCTACTCTCAATAATTGCCATTCAGTATCCGAAAACCATATAAAGTTCTTTTGACCAGCCATATCCTCTTGTGTGCACATAAAGGTCTGCTGTATAGACTAAAATTCAGCAGAATCCGGCAGATGTGACATAAAATCTAACTTAACTTCTTGGTCACCTGAAATATTATTTTGTTATCTGCATTAAAATGTGACACAGAAGCAAATCTATAATAGAAATGCCAGCATCTTGCTCTTTTCCTTCTAGCCTAGTTATGTTGTTTGATGTTTATTGCGCAAAGTTACTCCAAAAGAATACTTGCTGGACCACTGTCAAAGGTAGCGGTTTCCAAAGGTCGCAGACCACGTGACGATACTCAGCATCACAATCATCGCTGTGTGTGCGCCTTTCAGACCGAAAACTTCGCGATTAGGATTAGCTACTCATGAATTCGGCTTGACCTACGATAGCCTGATAGAAATGCTTTCACCTGCGTAGATTCTGGTAAATTTCCTCATGCCTATGGGCTTTTATTGCTCTATTCTCAGTGTCAGGGATGGAATAAACGTTTTACTTCGCTGCAACAAAGTGTAGATTCAGTGCGTCCTTGATAAGGAGCTGTAATTGTTAATCAGCGGCTTTTGTTATTTATGCAAACTCGAAACGTTTAACTTGTTTTCCAGGGAAGGCACTTCATCGATGCAGTACCCAACCACTGTCCTCGTGTATCTGTGCCTTATATCTGGAGTTCACGGGTAAGTGTAGTGATATGGTTTGCTTTGTGTCAACATAGCGAGGTCTATTAGCTTCACTGCGGATGCCTAGCACAAAATTTTCAACTGGTAGGGCATTTTCATTAGTGGCACTAGCTAAACTTCCTATGGACTTTCGGTGTGTGTGTGTGTGGGGGGGAGGGGTGGGTCAAATATTATGATAGGATGCAGCTTAAATGCGTTCAAAAGCGAATTGTGCTGCATTTCACCGCAAAACGAATACCAGCAGTGAATAAGACGGATATTCTAAATATTCGCTTTTAAATTAAGAAAAAATACAAACTTTTTCAGCGTGGTGTCTCCGCTATTAGAGCACTCGAGAGCAGATCTCAAAGACGCAGTTTTCAGGCCGCTCGTGGCTGGTGTTTCTCAATGGAGGCGGAAAGAATGGCGGCCATGTCGTGTACAATGAGCGTGCACGTTAGAGAACTCCAGGTGATCGAATGCTCCTGGGCCCAACACTGCCGCTCCTCTCAGTTCTGGCGTCATAACCAAACCAACAATGAAATGAAATGCTTACGCACATACTCTTTTTAGAAGCGCGAAGAGTGTAGGTTAAAATAATATAATTACCTTGTACTTCCTAAGTGTTAACACATCTGTTTTTGTTTTGGCGTTTCAGTTGCTTCGTCTAGCTTCATATTTTAGTGATAGCCCTACTTAAAAAAAATTGTATGAGGCAATAACCTCACATTATCTCACACAGTCTTACTCAATTCACGTTAGAAATCACATACAAGTCGCATACAATTGCGTAAGATCTCATAGTTTTTTGCATTAACATAAATTATGGAAGATATTGAATGATAATTATGTGCACCGTATGAGATTCTATGTGACTTGATGAGATTGTGTGAGGTTATTGCCCCGTAGAACTTTTCGTTTTTCAGTAGGGATAGATGCACGGCCAAGCACGGAATCTCGCAGAAGAGCACACACAAAAGGCAATACGAGATTGATACGCGATGTCAGGCAATTGTGATTGAGCATCGCATTTTAATAAGCGCATGGAATGTTTTTCTACCTTATTAGCCTCATTGGCACAGACTGTACCACGAATGTACGCATGTTGTGCATGAGGGCACAATGACTAGTTTAATGTTCAGAACCATCGGTATAACGCGATAG
Source organism: Amblyomma maculatum (assembly GCF_055883805.1). Lineage (NCBI taxonomy): Eukaryota > Metazoa > Arthropoda > Arachnida > Ixodida > Ixodidae > Amblyomma > Amblyomma maculatum. The sequence goes on along the minus strand of NC_139348.1, from coordinate 107,039,305 downwards.
CGTAGGCTACCCCCAGGCATACAAAGCTAAGAATTAAGGCGTATAAACGTGCCTGCATGCATGCAGGCACGTTGATACACCTTAATAATTGCTTACCTTATTTAATTATTAATGTACACCTAATGAATATACACCTTAATTAATGCTTCTCACACAGGCTTACTCAATTCACATAAGAAATCATATACAAGTCTATACAGGAACTTTAATTCTTATTCCACCTTCCCACCTCAAATGAGCAACCTGAGTTGGCTGCTCCTCTCTGCTTTCTCACATCACATGGTCTCCTTGATGCGCACAAACCAACGAAGCAACAGTGCTCGGCCATGTCAACTGCCAGCTGCCACCTGTCAGTGCAACGATCGAGCACAAGCAGTCACTGACGCCGCATTTAATGCGTAATATACACTTTACCGCTATCGCGTCTAAACGCTAAAATGAAACGCTGTATCATGTGGTAAATACACTCCTATGCACACTGCACCTGGTTGAGCTATGTTTACCGTGGTAGTGTCAAAACGTACCACAGTATTCTGAAAATATCTTACGCTAGACGCAGTTTCGTTCTTGTAATACAAACATAATCGCTTTTTGAATGATGTGGTAAATTGATCCGCGTAAACCTAATTTGGTTTAATGCAGAAAATTTCAAAAAGTGAGGAAAACGCCGTTATTTTTTAGCTTAATTTTTTTTATCGGAAACGAAGCAGCATTGAGAACAGAAGTCATCTTTGTGTGCAACGATCATTTTCGAATCTCTTGTTTGGTGCATCGTATTATTTATTTATTTATCATACCCTCAAGGTACATAGGTACATAGAGCGGAGGGACAAAAGACAAGACAAATTACAGAAACCTTTTTTTTTAGTTTTCACTTTTATTCCGCATGTATATATAATAAAAGTGAAAACCTGCCTGCGTGTCGTATACGGGTAACGAAAATTACACAAAAACTAGATGCAAATGTGAAAGACACAAAGATACAAGATAAAGAATACAAATATAAAGATAGAAAAACAACAACAAAGGCAAACAAAAAAGTCAGTGCTTGCAAGAAAATATAATATTATTGTCCCTAGTTTCACGTGGTAGCACGAGAAAAACAGTACAAAATACAATGTAAGCAAGCAAACACTACACACAGTAAATCATTTGTTACATAAGTTCACAAAATAAAACCTTGGACGGCAGAGACGAATACGAATATCGGCGTTACTATGAGAAATGATCACTTTTTGGCAGTGGTTTAGGCGAGATGAAACATGTGGCGGTGGTTGAACCCAAAGAAGACGTAAGTATGCATTGGAATAATATATTTTATGAAAAAGACATAAACGAGATATTTTTCGGCTGATGAATAATTGCGGGAGATGTAGGAATGATTTCATGTTAGTAACACTGGAAGTTCTTCGGGAAATGTTTAGGATGAGTCGGGATGATCGTTTTTGAATTGCCACTAAAGATTATATGAGGTTGGCATGCCCGTGGTTCCAAACTGATGAGGCATAGTTAAGTTATGGACGAATGTAAGTTTTGTATAATAATAGTTTTAGTGCTGATGGAGCTAGTGTGAAATTTTGACGAATATATTCCATTGTTCGACTAGCCCTAGACGTTATATGGTCAATATGTGTTTTCCACGATAGAATATTAGCAATATGAACCCCCAGGTACTGGTAAGAAGTTACGCTTTCTAGTAGATATCCGCATAGCCTCACATTATTTATGTTTAATTCCATCAGCCTTAAAATATTATTAGGCCCTCCTGAATGGCCGTAATTTCTGAGTGATTAGTTATTCTACGATATAATAGTTGTCAGCAAACAGACAAACAGAACTCAAATCTGCATGCAAGTCATTAGTGAATGAGATGAGCTGGGTGCCACGCGAGAAATGTTTACGAGGTCCATGCGACACCACTCGTAAATATTATTAGGTCCTCCTGAATGGCCGTAATTTCTGAGTGATTAGTTATTCTACGATATAATAGTTGTAAGCAAATAGACAAATTTTTGATGAAATATGAGCGGGCAAGTCGTTAATATATATTAAGAATAATAAGAGGCCATGTACTGAGCCTTGCGGAACACCGGAGTCAACTGGGGCTGAAGGTGAGTTAGTATCATTGGTAGTTACAAACTGAACACGTGACGTCAGAAAAGCGTGGATCAGAACAATTACGGCAGTGTTTATGTTTAGAACGCTCAGTTTATGAAGACCGAGTGCGTGGTTAACTTCGTCAAATGCTTTTGAAAACTGTTTTTGAAAGCAGTCAGTTAGAAACCCAGAACTCAAATCGGCATGCAAGTCATTAGTGAATGAGATGAGCTGGGTGTCACACGAGAAATGTTTACGAAGTCCATATTGCGTAACTGTGTAAAACGTAGTTATTTGCAAAAAAATTAAATAGGTTTGTCAATATCATACGTTTCATAATTTTGCATGGTATTGATGTGAGGGAAATGGGCCTGTAGTTATGGGGATCGTGTGTTGCTCCAGTTTTGTCAATTGGTATTACTTTGCCAGTTTTCCAGGTGTGTGGTATAATAGCGCAGTCATATGATTGTGCAAAAATACATTGTGGTATAATTCAACAGTATTCCACAGTATTCTGTAAGAAAATATTGATTTCGCCTACCCCACATTATGCTTTAGGTTTTAGTTTGTTTATTACAGCTTTGATGCCGGTTATATCGAATATGATGGGATCTATTAGATAATGGTGGAAGTTATTGTAGACATTTCATCGGTGATCTTAGGATCTAAGGTGATTTAGTGTATGTATTGTTAAGCCTATCGGCACACAAATTGACAGGCAGTGCCTCCCGTGATGTTGCGAGTAATATTACGGATTTATTGGTATTCCCTCGTACGGTGTTAATTTCTTGGAGTTAGTTTTTATTACATTAGGAAGCGTATATATAAAAAAATGATTTAGCTGACTTCAAGACACCAAGATATGTACTGAGTTTTTTCTTTTTTATGCGAGCCCATGTGTTTAGTTTTGACGAATGTCTCGCAGCTCGGAATTAAATAATAGTGATTATTTATTTGTGGTTAGTTATTGATTAGTGATTAGTTGCTTACATATTATAAAACCTGGAAAACCATCACACACGTGTTGGGCACTAAACATGTTAGCTACATATCATCCATTGCTCCCAGCACCTCAAGACATGACACCGAAACCCTTTGTGTACTTCCAGCGATGCGTAAGAGGCCTAGAAGTGCCATGGCCTCGTGTACCTCCTGAGGCTCCAGACGGCAGAAACACCTGCCATCGAGTAAGGGTCCTTTTGTTTGACTTCTCCAAACGCTGACACAGTTATAGCCCTGTAGCGCGTATCAGCTTTGAGGGCCTATCAGCGCACATGTGCGGTTCTCTCATAAGATGTTTGGTCGGTAGCTTCTATTTCACTTGTATGCATACTTTGTTGCTGGAGTCGCCAATTAACGTTATTCTCATGCTGTCTTCCCTGCATCACAGACAGCAGCGAGCTAGTACAGGTCCATATCATGAGAAATAATTCTTACGATTATGCGTTACTACCTTACAACGAAATTCGTTAAAAGAGTCGCAAAAGAGTGATGTGTACGACAGCCTGCTGAGGGCTGTGCAATCTAGTCTGCTCGGTAGAGTGATAGCTAAAGTGGAAGTTTACTTGAAAACCAAAGCGTCGCGCTGAGCCGGTCTCTCGAGCTCAACCTTGTTGGACTTATCTCACTTGTTGGACTTATCTAACGCTAGGCTAGAGTGCCAGAATAAGCCACCGTCCAAACGCGCTAATTGAGATCGACTGCAGGTGTAAGTTGCCTCGGCCCGACCAGCTTGGCCAGGAGCATGTATTAGCAGTTTTGATGAATGATAGGCGCGGCCGGAGTCAGGCTTCGATACCGGCCGCAGCAAGGAGTCCACCTTCGGTCAACCTGGGCGAAATAAGTTTACTATATAGCACGATTAAGTCCCGTTCTCTCGTTTTGATAAGCGCTTTGTGTTGGGCGCTGCAAAGTAAGGATTCATAGCGAAAAAGAGTGCTGGAAAACTGGACGCACAAAGGAAAGCTCAACACAACCACGGACTCACAACTGAGTTTCATTCGAAGGAAACTACCTTAAAATGCATCGTGTTCAAAGAAAACCAGTACTAATAATTCTACCTGACGGTGACAAGACACACACACATTACTATCAGAGTGCATGCGTGAAAGACGTATTTCTTTACCGTATAAATAGATTTTTTTGTCTTTAAGAGCAAATAGTAGTATTGGATTTCTCTTACTTCTGGTATTTCCTGGAAGAGGAAGCATTTAAAGACCATTTTTAATGGCATAATTCTAGCTATGAGCCCAGCGCTTGTGTTGTCTTTGTGCGTCCAGTTTTCTCGCACTGTTTTTCACAGTCAATGAATACCACCTCGCCCAAATCGCACTCTTATTTAAAATAATATCATGAAAAACTGGATACTGCCGCTTGCGAGCTAGCGAAGCCATGAATATTCCTTCTTCATTACTCCGCACATTCTTTCTCCCTCATGTAGGCTTTTAGTGATGTCATGTTTGCCAGTGCTAATATTTGTGCACCTGAAATGCAGGGAAAATGTTAGTCTCTTGTTTAAAGCTGCACTGCTGCATGTACGAAAGCTTTTAAATATCAATGCATGATGCTAGAAGCTCAAATTTGATATGTGACGAGACATTTTGTTCTCGCCCTTTAAATGCTTAAGTATTCCAGCAGTGCTTCCAGGAGCCCCGCGACAAGGCTTAGAAGCAAATGCCTTGAATTGTATAGCGGTGCCAAGAAAGTAAATATGTGAGCGTACTTATTAACCTATTAGGAATGCGCAACAACTATTTCAGCTCAGCTGCTGCGTTTAAAAGAATGTACCTGTCCGTTGTTTATGTTCATGTAGCATTGCATCAGCACCATCAGAAAATATCAAATTCACAACATGCTTTAATTTTCTGTTTATTTCCTCATAAGGGGGATAAGGGGGACAGCTCAGGTGTTTCCAGAGCAGATTGTTCACGCAGTTTCGCAGACAATTTCGGGTGCGCCGTCGGAGGCCCCATTATACTAGTAATAGACTCGGGAATTATGTTCCCGTTTTAACTTGCAACTATTGCAATTTCGTGCCTCTAAATGGGTCAATTGCAGTTTACCAATTTGATCTCGATTGTAAATTTTACCCTTGTGCCATATTTATTGTCTTCAGAAAATGTAACTATTATGTGGACCGCGCAACGAAATCATTTCAAATTAATCAGCATCACGGCGAATGTGTAAAAACATCTCTATACACAAAGCTGCGCAGGACGACGATTTTAGTACCGTTCTCCAGTAGGCACTGTTATCCAGCAGGGACTTGCTGCTATTATCTACTCATTCAAGGCAGCGAACCAAATGTCTGCACCACAACCTTGAAAACAGAATACGGCACCTGGTTCAACTGCCGCCGATAAGCTTCATCGGGCGGCCATCTTTACGTTATTTAGTCTTTCCAGAAATGTAGCTTTTTCCACTGTTGCAAATAGCCTTGGCAGGTGGCGCCAGCGCTTGCACTAAGTAGTGTAGTCACATATTTGCCGGTGCATGTTTTCTCCAAAGCTGTGGAGTAGTGAATGTTGCCTGGATGTTTCCTACACACGAAAATGATGCTGGCTTATCGTCCGCACGTCAAACCACTCGTTAACGCCGTGCTTGTGCACAGCGTACTTCATATGAGTACTTGTGCCTTGGCAAGCCGCCCGGATTCCGGACTCCGCATGGCAGCACAGCATTGAAAGTAAGCGTTGGCGTCGGGCGTATTGAAACGCCTGAAATTCCAGGCACCCCTGCGCCAGTCCCCTAGCGGCGAGTCGCTTTTGCGCCGCGGCAGATTTGAAGCGAGCGATCAGAGCGCTCGCTGATTGGACCCCTCGGGCCGCCGTCACGTGCTGCCTCCGGATTGGACAATTTGAGTGCCGACAGCTTTTCAATCCAATTCAATTCAATTTATTCAACACCGTGAAGATGTTAGGTGCGCCGACAAAAAGCCAGAAAAAGGCTTGAGAGGTCGACGCACCCTCCGGCTATATAAGCGAGCACAGTGCCTTTGGAAACCGAGTTCATCACGAGCACTCGTCGAGTGCCGCGCCGCTCTCTAGGAGTGGACGCATCATAGTTTCCCCGGCCGTGCCGTAGTTTCCAGATTACAGTTGTGTCTATAGCTTGTAGTCCTCTTTTCCGCGCTAATTTATAGTAAATTATACCCTGTAAATTGTGTATAAAACGCCTTTGCTCATCTCATCGACGCTGACTCAGTTTCGTGGCTACCTCCAAGGGAGCAGGCAACTCTTAATCACGAAACGGGTAACCTGAGCTGCAAGCCATATTCCTTCGGCTCAATAATGTTTAGAGCCTTTGAATTTTTATGTGGAGACGCAGTCAAGACCTCTTTGCAAGAACTATTTCGAAAATTTGGCGCATACAGTAAATCCTAGAACAATGTCGAAACAGTTTTGAAGATATGGCTTCTATTTTCATCTGACTTTACGACGGTCACCTCCAAATATATAAATGGCAGCGTAGAATACAGAAACCCAAAAGGTGCTTCAGCTCATTCATTCGCCTCCCGGCAACAAATGATGAATTTTAGAATTCCATTCAAGAAGAAAATGGCTTAAATGATAACTTCAAAATACCTTCGTGCTGCATATTAGCTGCAGGCAGCCCAATGACGTCTTCCCTATTGTACATCTATCGTCTTCTCTATTGGACGTCTTCTCTATTGTAAGTCTATTGTACATCGTCCGCAGGCCTTCCTACACCACTGCAGCGTTCATCGGGATCTGCGATGCATTCCCTGATGGACGACCGGCTTCAATTTGTGCGTCGCGTGTACATCGTGACTACGAAGGAACAACAGCGCCACCAGCCCAAGGTGAGCTAAGCACTTCCCTATTTTCGTACCAGGTGCTTCAACGCCAGGCCAAGTGTAAGAATTAATATGTGGTTATTTGTCGAAGCAGCTGGTCGTCGTTGTATCAAGCGTGAGGCCTTCACAAATACGAAACACGCACGTGCAAAATAAACACATATTTGTTGTTTTGGGACTCTAATGTCTGTTAATCAGGCATGTTTTTTTCGGACAAATGTATAAAAAAAGAGGGATGGGCTCTTCACAGAGTGTTAATAATAAGACTCCATTCGTTCCCAATGTTAGCTCCCCAGAAAACACATCTTTTGTTAAATGAGTCGCAACTATTGAGAATTCCCTGTTTGTGTTACGCTCGGCACGCGTAAACCTAGTTGCACTTGCTATAGTATCACGGAGCACAGCGCGCCTCATCACTGCACTGCGTTTATATACGGAGCAGTGATATTTTAATATCCATTATATCGCAGCCAGGCGCTTATTAGTTTCACAGTTCTCTCAGAAGCTGCGGATATAAAAAAAAATACTTTCCAATTCGGCGTTCATGCTGGTCATGACCTGATCAACCAGCCTCATGAACTACGAGGGGAAAATAAACACCCGCAGATTAAGCAGAATAATTCAGGACTCGTAGCTGGAAAGGTACCATTCAAATCCTTTTTAAGAGAATTACCTTGTGGCGGTATGATTGTCAATTAGAATGAATTACTGATTGGCAACAATCAATTCTTTGCCAGGAACTATGGCAATTTTTCTTCCACTTAAAAGCATCAGTGAAACCTAATGCGTACTAACTCCGCATTGTACATTTACTCCACCATGGGAATGTCCCAAAATCCATGCGACCAACATCGTGCTTCAGCCAGTAGTAGGTAAATTTGTAGTGTTCATGGGCAACACTAGGTGCCCTTAGTTAAGTGTTGTCCATACCCATCAACAGATGGCGCTAAGACTTTATATATAAACTGCTGCACACTTGAATAAAGACAGTCTCGTGTGGCATGAGCTGAGTGATCTATTCCCGCGGTCGTGCGCCGGCCAACACGACAACCTGGCGACGAGGTAATTGGATACCACGCAAGGATGGCTTCAGCCGCGCTTTCGCCGCCGCCGCCTTTTCTCGCCACCCCGGGCACTCCTGCCATACCATGGCACCGCTGGATACGCCTATTCGAAAATTTTCTTCTCGCGTCCGAAGCTGCCGAGCTGCCTGCAACCCGCCGTCGAGCCCTGTTGCTGCACTGCTTGGGACCAGAAGGACAACGCATTTTCGATGCGCTTCCACCGCCAGTGACGCCCCAGTTGCCGCCGTCCAAGCAAGTGACCTCCGGAACAACTGCAACCGCCGAAGGCGCCGTGGCGACGCGTCTCCCGGACGAATACGACGTGGCCCGCGACACTCTGGCACGACATTTCGCCGAAACCCACAACGTTCGACTAGAACGCCACCAATTCCGCGAACGCCGTCAGTTACACGGTGAGTCCATATCCGACTTTGTACTCGAACTTCGAGAACTGGCAGCGTCTTGCAATTTCGGAAATCAAGCCAACGAAAACATGTGCGAGCAGTTCATTACTGGAGTCGCATCTCCACAGTTAAGAGAACTCCTGCTCTTAGAAGGTGACGCGCTCACGTTCGACCGTTGAAATTGCGCTACTTCGTGAGCGAGCTCAACTCGAGTCTGAAGCTTTCGCTAACCCCGTTCAACGCATCGTACAGCAGCAGCCACGCCGGCATAACGCAGTCGGTGGAACGCTCAAGATAACCGGCGTTTCAGCAATAACGACGGACGCTCCGGTAACCAGAACAGGCCCAGTTTATCACGCGTTCGTTCTTCTGACCAGCATACTTCAGACACGGACGCCGCCTTTGTTACGTTCAGCGGAAGCCGGAAGAAATGCGGTAATTGCGGTACTACTGGTTGCGATCCGTCAGTTTGTCCCGCTCGCGGTAAAACCTGCTTCGCATGCGGCCGCCGTGGCCACTTCATGCAAGTCTGCCGTAATCCCCGCAGCGCACAAGGACGACGCCCAGCTCAGGTCCACGAAGTGGTACCTGAACAAGATGCACCAGGACTCGTAAGCATTCTCACTGTTCACGGAAACAAGAGCATTGGTGTTTACATTGACGTGACAGTCGCGCCAATCACTTCCAGTTCGCAACCGCGCGCTGTGAATTTTTTAGTCTACACTGGATCAGCTGTGTCAATTATGGGAGAGGAAGAATTTCAAAGCATGTTCGAAGACAAAATACCCTTGACTAGCTCAAAACTTACGTTGCTGGACTTCCAACGCAGGAAGATTCCTGTACTGGGCCAGTTTAGAGCTAGCGTGTCTTTCAAGAAAAAAACAGCTGTGATAACAATTCATGTCACACATGGGCGGACATCCCTTCTTGGTCTGGGCGCTGTGCAAGCTTTAGGACTTTGTATTCTGGGCACGCAGCTACGTTGCCTGCACATGGCTGCCGGAGAAGGTTCGGAACCTATCAGCAATGAGATGGCAAGCCCTCCGAAATTCGGTATGCCAGCTCTGTTATGGTCAAAGTTTTATCATTTGTTTTCACCAGGCCTTGGACTGGCTAAGGGCGTTCAACACGAAGTCAAAATGAAGTCTTCTGTCCCTCCAGTTGTGCAGAAGCTCAGACGTTTGCCACTTTCTCTGCGCAAACCTGTTAGCGACAAGCTTGAGCGCCTTCTTTCTGACGATGTCATCGAAAGGGTTAATGCCTCTGAGTGGATCTCTCCTATCGTTGTAGTCCGCAAGAAAGACGGCAGCATCCGCCTTTGCGTTGACTTAAGGGAGGCAAACAAAGCTATTGTTGTCGACAGCTTTCCGCTGCCTCATATGGAAGAGCTATTACACTCGCTGAATGGAGCACGCTACTTCTCGAAGCTCGATTTGGCCTCTGCCTACTTCACCCCAACAGCAGAGACCTCACCGCATTTATAACGCACGATGGCCTTTTCCGTTTTAAAAGGGTGTGCTTCGGACTAGCATCGGCTCCAGCTGCGTTTCAGAAACTCATGACGACGGTCCTGCAAGGATGCAAAGGTGTCCTCTGCTATCTAGACGATATCATCGTTTTTGGCAGAACTGAGGCAGAACACTTGAGGAACCTGGAGCAAGTTCTCCAGCGTATATCCGAAGCTGGAATGAAACTTAATGAAAAGTGCATCTTTAATGCATCTGAGCTACCGTTCCTTGGGCATCGAATCAGTGCGGAGGGAATAACACCCCTACAAGATAAAGTAGACGCAATCGTCCACGCTGCCACCCCCACAGATGCAGGCATGCTGCGTTCGTTCTTGGGTCTGATAGAGTACTATGCCAAGTTTATCCCTCACCTGGCTGAAGAGGTAGAACCTATGCGTAGGCTACTTCGCAAGAACATTCGTTTTGAATGGGATGACGCTGCCGAAAAGTTTTAAGAAAATAAAGAAGCTTCTGGCCTCACACAAAGTTCTGCGAATGTTCGACCCGACGCTCCCAGTTATTGTGGCTACAGATGCGTCTGCGTATGGCTTGGGGGCAGTACTACAGTAGCAAGCTGACGGCCCACATGTTCGGACTGTTGCTTTCGCATCCCGAACGCTCACAGAGACAGAGCGAAAGTACTCGGCAGGAGAGCGGGAGGCCTTGGCCTGTCTGTGGGCGTGTGAGAAATGGCATATTTATTTGTGGGGACGACCATTCACTTTAGTAACGGATCATCAAGCACTAGTGTCTTTGCTTTCGACACAAAGCACAGGACAGCGACCACTTCGCATCACAAGGTGGACCGCTCGTTTGCTACGTTACAACTTCACTGTTCAGTACAGACGTGGGCAACACAACACGATAGCGGATGCCTTGTCCCGGTTACCTGTTGCAGACACAGAAAATGGCGTTCAAATTGAAGAGGAAATCGTGTCCCTCGTAACATCCTTGATTCACAAAAATGACCTTCAACTTGCTACAACCGAGGATTGCGAGCTACAAGAAGTTGCTAATTTTGTCCAGACATCATGGCCACCCAAGAAAAGATTGACAACAGAGTTGTCTCCGTATTATGAGGTTCGTGAGGAACTCTCCATCGCCGACGGCCTTCTCATGCGCTCGGAACGCATTGTAGTTCCAGCGAAGCTCAGAGCTACGCTTGTTCAGCTGGCCCATGAATCGCACCCGAGAATAGTGAAGACAAAACAACGTCTTCGGGAGAAGTACTGGTGGCCAGGCCTAGACAAACAGGTTGAGACTGCTATCCGCAGCTGCATGATCTGCCAAGCCGCAGACAAAAGTGTCAAAACGTATTCTGCTCCACTGCAACCAGTGCCCCTTCCAGACAGACCATGGAGCAAGATAGCAATTGACATTGTTGGCCCATTTGAGCGTGCATCAGCAGACTGTCGATTTGTAATATCTTTAGTTGATTACTTTTCTAAATGGCCAGAAGTTGCTTTCTGCAGGGATGTGACCTCCCGTACAGTAATAGATTTTCTCCTATCGATATTTGCCCGGGAAGGATACCCTGATGAGTTGGTCTCAGATCATGGACCACAGTTTACATCCCGAGAATTTGAGTCATTTCTTCAAGACAGAGGAATCAAGCACATATTTTCTGCTGTGTATCACTCGCAGGCAAATGGCCAGGTGGAAAGGTTTAACCGTGTGCTCAAATCATATGTCCAGGTTGCCATATTGGAACAGCAACCAGTAAAAACAACTGTCACACAGTACTTGGGCATCTATAGAGCCACCCCTCATAGTGCCACTGGAGTTTATCCTGCTGCGCTTCTGCATGGCCGGCACATGAGGACATCCTTGGACGTGATTGGACATCCCACTCCGACTTTCTTCGCAGACCCCGCTCAGGAAATGTGCTCGCTTCGGAAGAGGGTAAAGGAGTACCAGCACAAAAATAAGGTGTATGCTGACCGACGAAGAGGGGCCCGAGTACCAAAGTTCCAAGTCGGAAAGTATGTGAGAGTTAAGAAACCGGTCCCCGGCCCGAAAGGATCTCCAAGTTTTGGACCACCGCTGAAAATCCTCAAGCGAATAGGACGTTGGTCCTTCGTCCTGGAGGATGGGCACACCTGGAACGCCTCGCAGTTGACCGCAGTACCAATGGAGGCATCGCCACAGCATGCGGTGCTAGACGAGGCCCACAGTGACCGAGCTGCACAGACATCTGTCGAAACATCACTGCCGTTTGAGCCATGTCAGTCAACATCACCAGGTCAACTACAACAGAGTTCACAACACACGCGACATGCTTCAAGTGATGGTGATGGTGGTGATAGTGCTGGTGGTGATGGTGATAGTGCTGGTGCTGATGGTGAGAGTGGCGATAGGGCTGGTGGTGACAGTGCTTGTAATGAACCTGATGTCGAGCTACCAACACTCCGTCGGTCTTCAAGGAATCGGAGGCCACCCGCAAGATTTCAAGACTATGTGCAGTGACATTTACTGCTTGTACATATCTGTATATGCTTGGCACCTCCTTTAATACTTGTATATATATATATATATATATATATATATATATATATATAATTGTAGTGTTCATCGGCAACACTAGGTGCCCTTGTTGTTCATACCCATCAACAGATGGCGCTAAGACTTTATATATAAACTGCTGCACACTTGAATAAAGACAGTCTCGTGTGGCATGAGCTGAGTGATCTATTCCCGCGGTCGTGCGCCGGCCAACACGACAAAATTCTCTCTCGTCTTAACATCTGCTAACGTTCCTGGTTACTCATTTCAGAAAGCGAAAAGCCCGGTTGGTTATGGCCTTGGGTTATAATTCGTATCAGGATGTCGTTTCTACACCGGCGAATGTTCTCAGAATATTCTGCAGCTTCTTACTATAGCCCTTTGGCAGAGCTTGTGGGCTTTGTTTATGAGAAACTTCTCGCCCATTACAAATTTATCTCTCCTTTGTTGATTCCCTTAATACACAGCAGACTAGCACCATGCTGAAGCGAGTTCTTGACCACTCCAGTATGACCTTACCATCTGCTAAACCTAATATTTAGCTTAGTTAACATAGCAATTAGCCCTGCAGACCCTTATCCCTATCTTGATTCGGCGTATGAGAACTTTAATTCATTAGAAATGACGTGAGCTCGAGACAGTTTATCAGCAGTTTTTAAAATGTCCTTAAGAATCGTCTCATTGACTCTGCAGGGAGGCCTGTCTTTCGATGTGGCACCAACCGCCGGCCCCGTGGCACTTTGTTGCCATCGTCGCAACATCAGCATTGCCGGTAAGGTATTTGCTTTTATTTCACAGTGGATGAACAGAATGAATTACAAAAGGTGCGAAGTAATTATACTTCATTTTTATCTTTCCCAACAACAATGCGGATGAGATAAGAAAAAAAAACGAAACCAGAAGTGATAACACCTCCAGACGCACAAGACAGTCATCACATCAATTTCCCTGTTTTTTTTTTCGATTAAAACACTTATTTCGCAGTTAATGATTACCTACACAAGCACCGCGGATCATGGTAAGCTACATCTCTTTATTATTATGTAGAGAATTGCCGCGCTTAAAACAATACACAGCTCTGTGGTGCAAAGTTGGAGCAATTGCAGCTTTGAGCTTTCTGTTCGTGCATGCTTGGAGCGCATTTAAGGAAGTCGCCCTTTAACAAGAGCAGTCAGAATTGGCCGTGAGACTGAGTAGACAGCAAAGGTGCCGCAGCTATTGTGACGCGCGCACTGAAGACTTCGTCCTGCATACAGGCTCTGCCAGCCAGAAGCACACAACAAAGGTGGTGGTGCCAGTAGGAGGCCGGCGTGCATGGCGGATTGCGGCGAGGCGTCAAGCTGCCTTTCTCAGGCATGTACACGCGCAGGTAAGAAACTCCCCTAGTAATTCAATCAAAAATTAGTGGATGTTTTCCGGAGTGTGATCTTGATTCTGGCACTCTCGTAGATAACGTCCATGCTTCGATTAATGGTTGCGCTCACGGTGCCTTCTACAAACACCTTGACTCCCAGCTAATAGGCCCATCCAGGATAGTTCTAGCAGTTCTAGCCAGTGATTTCAACTGTGTCCTTGACAGGGCGGATCACCTTTCTTCTCGAGGCACTCCACACAAAGAGCGGGATAGGCAGGGAGAGCGGGTAGAGTATTCTAGCCACTGTAGCGCGGGCACTTAGAGCTTCTTAGAGAGCTGGTCGAGGAGCTAAATCTGGTTTATGCCTGGAGTACCTGGAGGTTGCTCCACTCAGGACAGTCAGGGATGACTTGGACTTGGAGGCATAGAGAAAGAGATTGGTAATTTTTCAATTCACCTCGCCCTCCTTCCTCCACCCCGTTTCTATTGATTTGATGAATTCTCGACGTGATTAATGCAATCATCTGCGCTCTACAGTCTCCTCACGATAGTTTCGGGGCTAATTACCCGGAATAAATTGCAGCTATGGCGTCTTTTTTTTTTTTGTATATGTCCTCCTTCATGCTGATATTAGATGCGAATTGATGGGGTCATCGCAGGAATTTGCAACGTTGATTGCTCTGAGCTGACAATTAGAAAATCATTGGGAGTGGAGTTCATTGCGTTATTACTCTGAGTATGTGCATCTCCAAGAGTCAATATATCGGGGTTGAAAGTGATGCATTTCAAAATTCAAAATGAGGACTGATAGTCCTCCAGGACCCTTCGATCCCGAGTCAGACATGCTTCGCCTAGGCCTCTTGGCCTTTATTAAACAGTGTCGCCTGGTCAGTCATGTAACGTGGAACCTTACGCCTTTGTGCCAATGAGCATGTGTGAGTGATAAAAAGCATGAATAAAAGATTACTCAATGAACGATTAGTAAAGCATGTGCACGAAAAGGAGGGTTGGCAAGAGGGGCCAACAAATGTGGTCCGTTAACGCTTTCCCGTCATACCCTTAAGTGTGGAGCTTAAATTTGCCCTCTTTCTATATCCGAGTCATTACCCTTAAGTGCGGAACTTAAATTTGCCTCCTTTCTATATCCGAGTCATTAGCCTTATGCGAGTCATTAGCCTTATGTCTCTCCCGCTCCTCCTCTAGAAAGGTAAAGCGGGTGAATTCCATTCCTCTGTATTGCTGCTTGCTAAACACGATGACAAATTAGTGTAGCCGTTTCATTGCAGGATAAAGATACCTGATTAAATGTTTTGATGTGTTCTAAGGATGTAGCTTCATGTCGGACATCGCGACCCGCTCGACAAATCCGGATTTTCTAGTTATGAAGACTCCGAAAACACTAGACCCGCTCGACAAATCCGGATTTTCTAGTTATGAAGACTCCGAAAACACTAGTTTTTTGGCTGAACAAGACCCATAGACATATCTCACACTATTAGAATAACCGAAAAAATTTGACACATTTTGCACAAACACGATTGAGGTCGTATTGTCTGCGTACGTGAATCATACGTTGGGGGTGGCACACCCAAATTTCGTTTGATTTGGTTTGGTTTGACTGGTTTGCAGGGTTTAACACCTCAAAGAGGCTATGGAGGTGACAGACGCCAGAGCGTGGTTTCCTGAACTTTCGACCACCGGGAGTTCTTTAACGCGCATTCACATTGCACAGCACACGGGTGCGTTACCTTTTCGCCTCCGTTGAAGAGCGGCCACAGCAACCGGGAGCTCTTTAAAGCGCATTCACATTGCACAGCACACGGGTGCGTTACCTTTTCGCCTCCGTTGAAGAGCGGCCACAGCAATTGGGATTCGATCGCACATCCCCAGGTTAAGTAGTCGAGCGCCGTAACCACTGAGGCACCGCGGCAAGTCCGAATTTAGAAGTCAACAAATAATTCACGATACTCGAATTAGGTTATACATCAGTTTTAAAATTTTTAGCAGGCCAAAGTTTAGGAGGAGAAAGACCAGGAGTTGGCAGCGACCCACCAAAACTTTGAGGACATCAAATTTGGTAAAATAAAATTTGAGGCATCCAAGGGTTGACATCGTTGTATGGAGGTACTTTCTGTAGAAATAAAACTCGTAAACATACCACATAGAGACGTCATGAAACTTATTAAGGAAAAACTGAGAGAAAAATGGCAGGCTTCATGGAACAATGAAACAAACAATAAATTACACTATGTCAAACCAGTCGTCGAAGAACGGACATCTAGCAGCCATCCAAAACGCTTTGTTGAAGTCATTCTATGTCGCCTGCGCAACGGACACACGCACCTAACACATGGCTTCATCCTAAAGAAAGAACACAAACCTCTATGTAAAAGGTGTAGAGGTGAACTAACAATAAATCACATCTTGCTGTCATGCACTAAACTAGAGAAATTAAGAAAAAAATATTTTGCAATGTTTTACAATGAACAGATCCCTTTCCATCCCCGCCTGCTTTTAGGAGACGATGCGCTTGTTGATATTTCCGTGTCCGTGTGCTGTGCGATGTCAGTGCACGTTGAAGAACCACAGATGGTCGAAATTTCCCGAGTCCTCCACTACGGCGTCTCTCATACCCTGAGTCGCTTTGGGACGTTAAACCCCCACAAATCACACCAAACCATAACTGCATAGCCCCCTGGCGATGTTCACATAGAAACAAAGACTAGAACTATGCAACATATTCCTTTCCTTTTTGTTTAAGGCTAGTAAATTAGCAGTTTAGCATGTATTTCATTATCTCAAAGACCACGCTCTTATCAGCATCTCGAAGGTCGACGCCCAGGTGCATCTCTTAATCTTTTTTTCTTTACCACGAAGATTAGGGAGACCCATAATAAACCAATGACGCGTTCAATTGCATCCGTCTCTCCGTACAGGGCTGCTATTGGACGATAGCGGACCGAAGGTGGATGCCTGGGCAAGAGCTGAATCGCGCTTCAAAAAACATGCTGAGTACACTTATTGGAAGTCACGTTAGCAAGCGCGAACACAGTACGTACTGGCAGCTTATCGGCGCCGGCACAGCAGCAGACGATGCGGTGGCCGGTGTCGCTCTGTGACGTCACCAGTCGTCCTAACATGGCTATCGCTGTCGGTGGGAAGAGCTTCGCGGTGACAACTTCAGAAACTTATTGCGAAATAAGGAATGCGTCTAGGGCACTAAAATTTCAGAAATAGAATATGGTCCAGTATTATCTGCTAGACTAAAACTGTAATATATTGGATAACACTGTCATGACCCATTTAAATAGAGGAACAATACAATGTACTTGTCGTATAGCTTTTTCAACCAGCATTTCGATACATTATGGAAGCTGCGGATCCCGAATCAACCAAGAATGTCAACCCAGAGTTTCCTATAAAGGCGTCAATATGAATACCGCGTTGAGCGGTTTTACGGCCATTATCACAATGTTTACAACGTGATTGCGTTCTTCACTGCACAGGTCTCGAACAGAATGAACGCGTTGGTGCTTGTTACGCACTAAAAGCAAGTGACTAATTCGGCCGCACCAATGGCAGCGTTTCCCTTTAGCCGGGCAGTAGAACGACGGAGCACAGGGCTGGTATAGAACACAACGAAAGCAGAGGCAGGGGATGTTCTTAGTATCAACATCCTGTGCACTTGTACACTCAAGTGCTTGAACGTCTTAGTTCAAAGTACAGCACATGACGAACGAAAACTCGAGCCGTCAAGCAACATAGCTCCCGGACATGTTGCGAAGAAATGCCCGTCACGAACTGTTCACGTAGCGCATCCTCAATCACGGCGAAGGAACAATCTGCTGCATGCTCACGTAGTGCAACATTCAACATACTCGTCCAGTATGTTGCATGCATACATGCAACATACTGGACACGTTTGCGAAAATGGCGACGTTCTGCGCCAATATTGGTTTGGGTAGTAAAATGGATAAGAAGCGCTGTGCCGAACAATAATAGGCCCCCGACGACAGCTAGTAGTTTTCGAATAGTCACACCCATTGTGACCAAGGATCAGCCGGTCGACAGGAACAGGGAGAAAGGTTGTGCGAGTTCCGAAAAGTTCATTGCAGGAAGCGAGACGACTGTTATCCCCTCTTCCATTGACCCTCGTCGACAGTGTAGTGTATGCGTGAAGCGCCCTTAAATGCGCGAACCATTACACCCAACATATGGGACGACCTTCGTTTCTTCAGTGACCCATACACAAATATGTATGTGCATACCTGTAGCCGCCTGGTGGTGTTAACATTGAAACAGAAACAAGACCTAACTAATACAGCAGACACATTCTGCGAACTATTTTGTACACCATGGTCCGCTAATGCTTACGCGCTAAAATAGCCGAGCAGTGACGTTACAGACAATTTCTGCAAACTCGGTAACACTGTGCAATCATTGCGTGCAAAGGGGGGTCGCAATGTTTCCGGCATCCTCGTCTTCTGTAATTCTTCGTTCACTGCACCTGTGATACACGTATATGAGGTTCGAATTATCAAACGATTGCGTGTAATCAGCCCAATCATCTAATTGTTTTATTTATTTATCTATTTATTTATTTATTTATTTATTTATTTATTTATTTATTTATTTATTTATTTATTTATTTATTTATTTATTTATTTATTTATTTATTTATTTATTTATTTATTTATTTATTTATTTATTTATTTATTTATATACCCTCAGGGCCCGAAGGCATTAAAGAGGGGAGTGGGAAAGATACATTGGTACAGGGTACAGTGCAGCATAAAACAACATAGGAGAAACAATAACACGGCGAAAAGTGATAAAAAAAAGGAAGATTGGCGCAAAAAAAAAAAAAAAAAAAAAAAACGGAAAAGCAGTTGAGACAAAAAAAGACATTTCCGACAGTCAACAATGTCACCGAAAACGAACAAAAACAATTGACTACCATCTATAAATATAGATTACATACGGCAGTCTTAAAAGAATTTGGGTCCGTAATATCAGCAATGTGCCTAGGAATGTGGTTCCAACTGACAGAAGTGTTTGGAACAAAAAAATAAGAGGCGTGTTTAGTGCGACATGACGGAACGCCTACTTTGTGAAGATGATCAATGCGACCCGAAACATATGTGGGGGTAGTTAGTAGCCGGCTCTTAAGGACAGGATTGTGGTAACAGATTTTGTGAAATAGGCATAAGCGAGAAATTTTTCTGCGTAGTGAAAGCGGTGGCAATGATAATGTTGTTTTCATACGGTGATAGTTGGAAAGTATAAAACGTGACGCGCGGTTTTGAACAGATTCGATTTCAGATTCTAGAGATGCAAGGCCAGGGTCCCAGACAGAGGCTGCATATTCCAGTTTAGGACGAACAAGGGTTTTATAAAGAAGCAATTTTATTGAACTAGAAGAAAGGTTAAAGTTTCGGCGCAGGTACCCCAACATGCGGTTAGCATTGTTAGTAATAGATTCCACATGCAGATTCCAAGAAAGATTGGAAGTTATGTGCACACCAAGGTATTTATACGAAGACACAGTTTCAAGAGGAGTATTATTGAGGTTGTAATTAGCTACTTCATTGTTACGACGAGAAATACGCATATGTTTGCACTTGTTAATGTTAAGCTCCATTTGCCATAATTTACACCACTCTGAAACTTGGTTAATATCAGACTGAAGAACAGAAATGTCAGAGTCATTGTTAATTTCACGGTAAATAAAACAATCGTCAGCAAAGAGACACACAGAAGAAGCAATGCTGTTAGGCAAATCATTAATATAAATTAGAAAAAGTAGGGGCCCTAGTACGGAGCCCTGGGGAACGCCTGAGCCCACTGGAGAGGAACGAGAGTTCGATTTATTTGCTGTCACGTATTGAGAACGGTTAGTGAGAAAAGACTGAAGCCACGAAACGATGTTAGGGTCGAGTTTGAGGTTACTTAATCTGAAAAGTAGTAATTGGTGAGAAACTTTATCGAAAGCTTTGGAGAAATCGAGGAATATACAGTCTGCTATGGAACCCCGGTCAAGAATGAAATGAAGGTCTTGTGAAAAGCATAGAAGCTGAGTCTCGCATGAGAATGTTTTACGAAACCCGTGTTGGGAATGACTGAAGAAAGAATTTGATTCAAGAAAATTGGCGAGACGAGAGCAGATGACATGTTCCATGATCTTACATGGGATGCTAGTAAGTGAAATGGGTCGGTAGTTATTAGGAGAATGTTTGTTCCCAGACTTGTGCAGGGGAACCACCTTGCCCACCTTCCAGTCGCTAGGAACACAGCTACACTCAAGAGATTGTTTAAACAGTTCAGCAAAAATAATGGCACTATACACTTTAGTATTTTTCAAAAATTTTGAGTTAATGTTGTCCACTCCGCATGATGATGACATCTTCAGTTGTTCAATTATTTTTTCTACGCCCACAGGATCCATTATAACGGGGTCCATAACAAGGAAGTCACGCGGTGGGTAATGAGGAATTTCGGTAATTAAATTGTTAGTAAAAGAAGCAGTAAACACATCATTAAGAACATCAGCACACATTTCACTAGGAATTAATTGTTCATCTATAGTTTTCAGATTGATTGTAGATGGGTCAGTTTTCTTAACCACGTTCCAAAATTGTTTTGGGTTATTTATTAGCATCGATGGAAGAGTATGACTAAAAAATGACTCCTTAGCTTGTTTTAGTGCCGATTTATATGCAGACGCAGCAGAATAGTAAGCGTCCCACCGGGGCATAGAATTAGACACTTTGGCGGAGCGAAACAGACGTTTCTTTTTGTTTGATAGCCGTTTTAGTGAAGAATTATACCAGGGCGAACAGTTGTTAGTTAATATTTTTCGCAGCGGAACGTAAGAATTAGTCAGGAAGGATATTTTATCCTTATAAAGGGTCCAGTTAATTTCAATTGGGCGGTCATGAAAAGAGGGCAAGTATTCATCGATAAAAGCAGCGAGTTCACGATTAATTGCATCAAAGTTTGCCTTTTGGTAGTCACGGATATATTTAGAAGTGTTATATCGGTGTGGTATCGCGACATTTACTGAAAATGGAGCATGCAATGATCACTTAAACCTGGCAAACAAGATATTGGAGCAACGATATCAGGCGACGTGGTGAGAACAAGGTCTAACAAGTTTGACGAAAAAGATGTAACACGGGTAGGCTGGGTAACAAGTTGGGAGAAATTAAAGTCGGCACACATGCGCAAAAAACCATCGCACTCTGTAGAAAAAGGATCAACATAAGAACGTTCATTGGACCAAAATATAGTTGCAAAATTGAAGTCACCTACCAAAACAGTAGGAACGTTTGGAAAACGAACGGTAATGGCGCAAATAGCATCATGAAGTTCTTCAACAAACGTGGCACTGTACGAGGGAGGGCGATAGCAAACTCCCAAGATCAGTTTTTTAAAGCGCGTGCGCAGTTCAACCCAGATAAGTTCTAAACTGGTGACGACATGAACAGGAGAAGAAAAAAGTGTGTCGGCAACAGCTATCAAAACGCCACCACCATTTCTGTCACCCCTATCACACCGATAAGTGGTAAAATGCTTATTGCAATGAAAGATTTCAGAGCTATCAACTTTTGCTGAAAGCCACGTTTCAGTAAGGCAAACAATATCAGCATCGCATGCATCGATAGTCGCGCATAGCTCATCGCGTTTAGGCACGACACTTCTAATATTTGTGTAAAGGAACGATAATGAACGCTCAGACACCGAGGAGACTACCCCTCACGCATCGTTATTGTACAGTAGTTTCCGGTGAAAAGCTTGTAGTACTGCGAACTTCAGAAACGCTGTCATTAAGCTGGTCGTAACAGTAACACTTGCCGTTCATGTAAAGCTTATTATAGCGCAGTTTGAATTTAGACTTTTGAGCGATACCAAATTCTACGAGTTTTTTCCGCGCTTGCCGAGTCATGAGAGAATAATCTTCGCTTACCTTAATGTCTTTATCTTTCAGTTTAGGACTTGAAGAGAATTTTTTGCCTAGTTTTAAAAGATGAGAACTTCACAATAACCGGCCTGCTTTTATCCTCAGAAAAAGTACCAAGTCTATGAGCCCGTTCAATTGATAGTTCCGATGGTGTCAAGCTCAAGGCGGATGAAAGTACATTCAGAAGCTTTACTTCAGTGTCATCCCAGGACTCAGAATCGCTGTCAGAAAGGCCAAAAAACAAGATTATCACGGCGCTGCCTATCTTCGAGCTCTGCCTGACCAGCCCTCAGTTTCAAATTTTCGCAAGCTAGGTTATCAGCAAAACTTTGCAGTCGTTGACATTCCTTCTGCAAAGATTCACGAGCGGCAGCTTTGCCTTCGACTACAGTTAGCCTTCTGTCAATATCTGATAGATGATTTAGAATAGCCTCCTGGCTCTTCGTGATTTCATTTACAGTACTGATTAAGTCAACTTGGTCTTTCTCCATTTTGGCGGTTCGAGTATTCATGTCTTGTAGCAATGAAAACAGATCACTTAACTGTTTCTGCTGTGTATCGTCATTAGCTCCTGGTTCTTGGGAACACGTATTGCGTCCCGGTCCTGGGTTTGTATAGCGTATAGACAAGAGTCGTTACTGACCTGGGCAAAAAAACGGACAAAATTGAAGAGCCGCATCACGTAGCTGCTCCCACGCCCACTGAACAGTTCCGGAGCACGCCAGCCGACGGGTGTTGATGGCATAGTCGATCCGGACGCCTTGATCCACGGAGAGGTTATCCAGCAGGGTTGCCAGTGTTGGTCAAAATTTTCATCGTGAAGGCCGACGAAACGCACAGGCGCGTCACTGCAATTCCACGCATCCGAAGTACACTGGGCGCCAAGCTGTAGATAGGAAGTAACCTGGGCAAAAAAAACGGACAAAATTGAAGAGCCGCATCACGTAGCTGCTCCCACGCCCACTCTTACCTTCTCTCTTTACCTTCTCTCTAAGTTACCTTCTCTCTAAGGACAGTGTTTTACAGCGCATTGAAATGTAAACAGATCGTATAGGAATGGCTGCAGTTGCGTTTGGTTTTGGGCAGCAATGTCTACAGTTACTGAAATGCGCTCTAATATTTCTCACTTTTCGGCCGTTATGTCTACTGCATTTTGTTCAAAAGGCTTCACTCGAGAATAGATGAAGGCAAGAGTGAACTCTTACCAATTACTGCTGGCTTGAATTAAGTAAGACATTATTCTCTATTTTGCAGACACGGCGCCTCTCTGGATGCGGTATCCTACCAGATGCCAGTCCCTGGAATTTCAACGCCTATACTCGAACTTCATCTCGAGAATTCTCGCCAATCAGCCTCTAAACACGAGTCGTGCAATATCTCGCAAACTTTCTGCAACACGACTGCGCACAGCTGGACTGTTCTCGGACATTCGCATCAATACAGTTAGCTTCAAATCAATACGTACCATTATCGGTAACTCCTTCAACAATGACAATTAAAAACAATGAGTTACTTTGTTTGCTTTGCTTTTTTTCATTACCCGAGTTGTGCGCACTCTCTAAGTTGTTTGTCTATGTTTTCAGTTATTTGACCAGATTCACCTCATCCTTTCTGTTTGACCCTGTTGCGCAGTAATGCATTAATACTGTTATTGCTGTTTTAGTGTTCCATTTTTATTGTTGTTTTTTTGGTCACAGAGCTGTTCTGCCACTGTTGCGTGATTCCACTATGGGAGTGTAGGGCTTTGTCAAGGTGTCCTTTTTCCTCAGTTCAAATCAAAATAAAACTATATGACTCATCACACAAAACAGCTGTCAAAGAACTTTCTAGCTTAGGTGTTAAATACTTCTTAGAAATGGATGCCTTAACGGTCAACAGTTGGAGCACGGGCATGTCTATTAACTATCTACGATTCATATTTACCCCATTGTCGAATCTCCTCGCCATCATCGAGTCCCGTCGGGGATTGCGGCTAAAGGCCTGTAAACCATATTACCTCTCAACTTTCGTACGTACATCTCTTGCCTCTGTAGTACAGTGATGTAGAATAGATACTCCAGTTCACTATAGGCTATACTGAGCTTGTGTGGATGGGACATGGCCTGGAAGATGTTTACTTCTTTGGTAAACGCTACTTGATTCTATGTTTGCTCTGCGTTCCACTTTCAGTAAACACTCTCCTCCACAATTTTAATAAGCCTTGCGACGCACGAAAAGCTGCTCAGAAATAATCCTCCAATAAGAATAAAATACAAATTCTACAGAGAGTTCTTTTAATCAACCGGTGACAAATGAAAAGTGGGATATAATCAAAATCTGAATTGATAACAATGCCATACCAGTAATAGGAATAATTATGTCAATTAAGACTACTTCTCCAGCCACGTACCTCAGCGGGAGGTCAACATAAATCTAGAATAGCATTGGGACTTTCATTGCGCTTACAATCAGTATAAGGGTTTAATTATCGGTACTGAAGCATGCGTTCTCTCGATGTCACCAGATCACCCTCAGTCGATGCTGAATATGACATCTTGGGGTCTTACTGTGAACCAGACTGGGACGCCCGTATGAGATCTGGTGGTGGTGGGTTTGTGAAGCACTCCAAATCACAAGATCTGTTACATCGTGGCTGTCTGCAAATATTTTGAGTATGCTGTTTCGACCTCGAATAAGTTGAAGTGGTGCATTCTTACCTGGACTGTGAGAGTTTGTGCGAGTGACCTCTATAGAAACTCTTGGAAGTTTGTAGCACTTTTGTGGGGGTGTTAGCGTTCGTCTAGCAGTATAGTGCTGGGTGTTTTCATAATAGCTGAGGATGTCTTTCCCTCAACAAGAAGTGAAGCTATTAGACCGGAAGAGGTTGACGAAGCGTCGACAGCCTCCTGGCTGCCTCTTCCGCCGCTAGTTCACCCAGCATTCACCTGAACAAACTCATTTCATCCGTGAGAATCTTTGGTGAGGGTCAGTTGAATACGCAATCTTGGACATGGTGGCCGTTCTTCACAGACAGCGCTTAGTGTTTTGCCGCCACTTCAGTCGAAAACAGAACGACAACTCAGGAGGCTCAGGAGCATTGCACTATACTGAACGGCCTAGTAATAAACTTCTGAACATATAACAATTACTTGCCGTGCCAACGAAAACCCCGCCCACTTAGGGCGATTCTGAAGACAGGCAACGATGTGGAAATAGAAGAAAATCAGAACTTCTGGTAATCCGAGGAGCAAAGAAACGCAGTATCAACGCAGAAGAAATTTTGGTAGAATTAAATAGCACACCGATAACTAGAGTGGACAAAATCAGGGTCTTGGGACTGATAATACAAGACAACGGAAAGAACACAGAAATAGTAAATCGACTTAAATCAACAATTAGCATGAAAACCAGGTTGATAAGGCGAATAGCCAACAAAAGACACGGGGTCAAAGCAAGGCCCAGGAGATACTCTGGCGCCAGCTACAAACCCGCTCCTTCCCCTGCCCCAAAGTTTGTTCATATATATTCAAAGAGCAGGTTGACCCTGAATGCAAAGAGTGTGGCGTCGACGCTACTTTAGACCACATTACATGGGGGTGCGCGGCCTATCCGCCACCCGCTGATTTGCTGCCAGCTCCATCTCTGGAGGAGTGGGAGGCCGTGCTGCGCTGCTCGAACCCGGCCATCCAGGCTCGGGTCACTGAGTGGGCCGAAGAGATCGCCGACAGGACGCAACTGGCGGCCTGCAATCAAACTGAACCACTTAAAGCCGATGAAATAAATGTTTTCCCATCCATCCATCATGCTTTTGTGATAAGCAGAACAGTGTACACCATCCCCTACCTCAAGTTGGCAGAAAAGAACGAAAACGAAACAATCATAAGGCAGGCATATAAAGCAGCACTGGGGCTACCCCACAGCACCCCTATGGAAAGCCTTCTTAATCCGGGGGTCTACAATAACAGCATCGAACTATGCGAGGCACTTATATAAACACTGCTAAAGAGGCTCGCCACCACATCCATGGGATGGAAAATCTTGGGTAAATTAGGACTACAAAATATAATCCCGAAAAGAAATGCGCAAGTAAAACTGCCGACCGAAGTAAGGAACGCACTCTCTATTAAACCGCCACCAAAATACATGCACCCTGCTTTTCATGAAGGCAGGAGAAAAGCAAGAGCAAAGGCCCTTGAGGCCAAGTTAGAAGGCTCTAAATACACTGTTTATGTAGACGCGGCGGAATACGAAGGAGGCAGCTCTTTTACGATTGTGGGTGTGAACGACTCGGGTAAATCCTTAATGGCAGGTATGATAAAAAAAATGGTCAGCAGCAAAGCGGTTACTATAATTAACGACTCCAAATCTGCTATAAACAATTTTGCGAGGGGCATGATCTCCAAGGAGACCGAGCGAATTTTAAGATATAAATACTGGAACCAAAAAGAGGTGGAATTAATATGGGCGCCGGCACACTCGGGGAACAAAGGAAACGAGTTGGCTCACAGTATAGCTCGAGGTTATGTCAGCCGAGCAGTGAGCCAGGTTGATATTCCCGCCATTTCTTCAGTCCATCTAAATTATCCCACATGTACCCAGCACAATACAATCTAAATTGTAAACACTGCGGCGAAATAGCAATACGATCATATACGATCCAGAACTCTGGAGACGCGCCCTCAGAGTGCGACCTCTCCCTGCCAACATGTCACGAGAAGACCATAATGGGCGGCGCCTGGCGCGGGCGGAAGCCTTGGCCCGCCATTATGGCAACAAATCAGGTGTGTTCTACGTGGATGCCTCGGGCCCCCATCCGGGGGGCTGGTACACGGCCGCTGTCGTTCACAACGGGAACACAGTCGATGGCCTTACATTCAAGGCCAAATGTATAACACACGCTGAAGAGGTAGCCATTGCACTCGCCGCCTCAGACCACACTTCTAAATATATCACCGACTCACGAGGGGCTTGCCGGAACGTCGCCCAAGGGTGGACCACCCCCTTAGCCTATAGAATATTTCAAAATTGCTGTCGGGACACGGACCCCGCGTGCCGATATCTCGTCTGGGCTCCTAGCCACCAGGGTCTTGCAGGGAACGAGGCAGCTGACGCAGCCGCCCGCGCGCTTTCTCTCCGGGCAGTTTCCTCGCGACTCGAATCGGCTGAGGACATCGATTTCAATCCGGCCTACACATTCAAAGATAATGTAATTTTTTATCAAAACTCGCATCACAAATGCCCTAACCCCTGCAAAGGGTTAGGAAAAGCTAAAGAGAGGCTGCTCCTGAGCCTCTTCACTAACACAATGCTGTGCCCGGCAGTACTTAAACATTTTGACTCACAATTCACTGGACAGCGCCAGTACTGTGGGGAGGTGGCTGACACCTACCACATGGTATGAGCCTGCCAACAAAACCCATCCCTTCCCCCCATCCCTAACCCTTCCCGGGAGGACTGGGAGGCGACCCTGCTCGGCTGCTGCGACCTACAGGCCCAAAGGGCCTTAACGCGGCGTGCGCGGGCGGCGGCAACTGCCAATGGGGTCCCTGACCAGGATCTCCACCCAGTATTATAAGGCCGAAGCTCTTAAGGCTCCGCGTCAAACCTCCCAATATGAAATAAACGTTTTCACCACCACCACCAGCGGACCTACTACCAGTCTAACCAGTTCCTTCTTTAGAGCGGTGGGGGGCTATACTGGCCAGCTCAGACCCGTTGACGCAAGTTCGGGCTACTGAGTGGGCTCAAAAGGTCGCCGAGAGCAACGGACTTGAGACCATATAAATGTAGTGCCCACAAATCGCTCATTGCTGACAATAAATGTTTTCCAATCCAAACATCTCGCCTAGGCGAGGAAACGAGACAGCGCACGCACTGACCCGAGTACTTACACACCGGGATAGCAGTGCGGTCTCGTCGAGCAGGGAGCCCCTTCAGAGCGAAGATTTGAAAACATACCATGATATCATCCATCATTAAAGATTAGAAAGACAGTGCCTCGAGCAGACAAAATTCTAAACAGAAAAGAAGAGGTTATATCGAGAAAGTTGCAGGCGGGGGTTTTTCCCAACCCACTCGCACCAAGCAGGTGGCATCCGGTGATACAGGACCCGCGGTACAAACAGTGTAAAGAAATTGTGGGTAGGGTACGCATGGTGTTGATATGCCTTAGATACAACGAACCAGACAGAAATTTGGAGTGCTGGGAGGCTTTAATGATCAGTTATCGCCGAGGTAGCCCGTCGTGGTTAAAGAATCACTCGCTATGATGACACCATGCACAAAGAGGTCCGGTCTAAGGTGCGCTGTACACGAAGTACATCCAAGATTTTCCCCGGCTCTGCAGGCTTGACGATAGAAATACGTGCGAAGAGTGTAAGGTGGGCCTCATCTTGAGTCGGATAGCCGAAGATGTATCTATAGCTTTCTCACCGCAGGGACAGCCTGGACTCTCCAGCGTATGTGAAGCAATCTGTGTCATGCATTTTGAGGCACTCATGTCGCGGCGGATTACACTAATTTTGTTTCGTCTAAATATCATCACAAGTGGCACTATAGTGCCACTAACATTGTATTTCCTGCATCTAAAGACAACTCAATGGTTCGACGAATTGTGCTTGAGAGGAGGAGGAGGAAAAAACTTTATTTAACGCATTGCATTAAGCGTTAAGAATGTCTTGGGTTAGGGTCACCAAGGCCAACTGATCTTGCCGCTGGTCAGAGGCTAACCAAGCCCGCCACGTTGGGGGAGGAGGGTGGGGAAAGTGAGGAGATTGGAGGGCGACAGGGCATGAAAAGATGCAATGCTCCAAGTTTGCATAGTGTTCTGGGCAATTTGGGCATGCAGGGGAATGTATGATTCTGTATAGAAAAGATCGGGCAGGAGTAAGCAGTGTATTTAGTTGTATGCGTCTAAGAATGCGGATTTGTGTGGTAGTGAGAGATTTATCAGGAAGAGGAAGTGTACGGAGTGTTTCTCTAATGTTGTCGTAGTGAACGTTGATTTCTTTTTTGTAGTGAATAGTAGTGTCCCACGTTGGTGGATAAGGCCAGGGAATCCCAGGCGCCCGGTGTTGAAGTTCGCGGGCGAGGCGATGCACTACCTCATTGCCTGGGATTCCAGCGTGACCAGGAATCCACCTCAGTGTTACAGTGTGGGGACGTAGTTTGGTAAGAGCTCTGCTTAGATCATCGTGTAGTTCTTCAGGAATGCGACCCGTGTGAATGGCGCGTATAGCTTGTATTGAATCAGTGTATATGGTGTATCCTGAAGGGTTAGGGGGTGCTTGTGCGAGGTCTTGAATACTGATAACTATTGGTAGGGTCTCGAGAGTCGCTGTAGGAGGAGGATCTATGTAAGGACCGAGGGTATGCGTCACTACATCGCTACAGCTCTGAATTGAGTAAGCAGCCGCTCCGACGTTAGTTCGTGATGCATCTGTGTAGATGATCGTGGAATCTGTCGGGTGAACATGGTTGAAAACGCGAGCGGAACGTCTGCCTGTGTTAGTGTCGGGTGCAACGTTTTTTGGAATGGGGATTATTCTGAGGTTATCCGGGAGCGAAGAAGGAGGGGTAATTATAGGAAGGTCTATAGGTTTGAGTGCAACCTGCTGTAGTATCCAATGTCCTTGTTTGGTGCTA
This sequence comes from Amblyomma maculatum, assembly GCF_055883805.1. Classification (NCBI taxonomy): domain Eukaryota; kingdom Metazoa; phylum Arthropoda; class Arachnida; order Ixodida; family Ixodidae; genus Amblyomma; species Amblyomma maculatum. The sequence goes on along the minus strand of NC_139348.1, from coordinate 107,009,977 downwards.
GAAAGACGTGCCATTTGCCGGTCGCGATGTTGTTGTATGAGGTCTCCCAGGGGCAAGAACAGCCCCGTAGAGTATAGGCGATCCGTGGACGTATGTACAGGGACGTTAAGGGCGGCCTTGTACAATATGTGAAGCGCAACCTCAATCTGATGTCTTTGGCGACAAGTTAGTGTAAGGTAAGGAATCGTATATAAAATTTTGCTAAGTGCTAATGCGTGGACAAGCTGCCTGACTTGACCCTCGCGTAGCCCGGCGTGCTTATTGACTATGCGGCGAACTAGATGCGTAAGCTGATTGCAAACTTTAACGGTTGTAGATACATTGGCCTGATTGGTTGACTCATGGATATGAAGTCCGAGGATCCGGCAGGATGATACACGAGGGATGGGGTGACCTGCCATTGTGAGATTGATCAGCTGGTTATGTTGGCGTTGATAGCGAGTTTTTGCAATCAGCAGCAATTCGGATTTTTCAGGTGCGGGAGATAGCCCTACTTTATCAAGGTAACTAACGACTGCATCGATACCTTGCTGTAGGGTCTCCTCTACTGCTCCAGGAGACCCAGAAGTGCACCAAAGAGTAAGGTCGTCTGCATAGAATGTGTGTTTTAGGTTTGGGATAGACGCTAAAGTACGAGATAGGGGAGCCATTGCAAGGTTAAAAAGGGTGGGTGACAGAATAGCGCCCTGAGGAGTACCACGTGTGAGGGGGAAAGGATCAGATATCGAATCGGGGAGACGGAACTTGGCCGTACGGTCGCGGAGAAATGCTGTGAGGTAGCCATACATCTTTGGACCACAGCCAGTGGCAAGGATGTTTAATAGAGGATCGTGGGCAAGGTTATCAAAAGCTTTTCGCACATCAAGGGCCACTATGGCTTGGATCTGGGAAGTGGGCGGAGGGTCAAATTCGTGCATGAGGAGAAAAAATAGGTCCTGAGTAGACACACCTTTTCGGAAGCCAATTTGTTGAGGGGGAAAGAAATCTATGGATTCAAGATGAGTCTCGAGCCGATTGAGCACCATCCGCTCCATGGTTTTTCCCAGACATGATGTTAAAGAAACTGGGCGGAGGTTTTGAAGCGCAGGTTTTTTGCCTGGCTTTGGAAGTAGGGTTATAAGTGATTGTTTCCAAGATGCTGGGAGTGTGCTTTCTTCCCAATGTAAGTTTATAATGCTGAGAAAATGTTCTTTGTCCTTGTCAGAGAGATTTCGAATGAGTGAGTATGTAATCTGGTCTTCACCTGGGACTGACTTCCGCTTTAGCTGTTCTAGCGCCCAGTCGAGATCCCAGAGGGTAAACGGCTGATCGAGTTCTACATTGGAAGCACCAGTGTACGGAGTATAAAGGCTGGGTAGGGGAGGAGGAATGTAGAGATCGCGGAGTTGGGCTGTTAAGGCATCCGCGCCTAGTTGAGAATAGTGCTTCTCGAGAGTGGGAACAGGCGCCGGTTGAGGCCCGAGTAGTTCTCTGAGTAAATGCCAGGTTCTTTTTTGATTTAGTGTGCCGTTAATGGTGTTACAAATTTTGTTCCATTGATTGGTGTCAAGTGTAACGCAGTGTTCTTTAACCTGTCGCGTCAATTCGGTGACTCGGTCGGAGAGGCGAGCATTGTTGGGCTGAGTGCGAAGAGTGCGCAAGAGTCGTTTCCGCCTCTTCCAGATGCGTATAAGGTAAGGGTCCGGATTATCTGACGGGGCTGAAGTGGAACTCTCCTGCGTAGCTTGTTTCTGAGCATGTTTCAGTGCTTTTGTCCAGCTCTGAAGACTGCCAGTAGTATGAGAGGTGTCGCGTATAGTGCGAAAGGTATTCCAGTTTGTGTGGGAAATTTTACGTTTACGCGGACGGGTACGGTTAGGGACAGTGATGTTAATAATGTAATGGTCGCTGAGCAATTTTTCATCTGTAACTTGCCAGGTGACCTCTCGCAGTCCGCGGCCCACTGTGAGGTCTGGCATGGTGGATTGTTGGTTCCTGTAACCTTCCCGGGTAATGGAGTTTGGGGTGTTATAAACAGTTAATTGAGCTCCGTTTAATGCGTCGTTGAGTATACGGCCAGGTCGGAAGGTGTGTGGGTAACCCCAGATAACGTGCGGGGCATTAAAATCCCCACCTATCAAGAAGTCGGAGTCTCGAAACAATCTTGAAGTAAAGTGCATTAGCGGTTTGAAAAGCGTGTACTCTGTAGGAGGGTTATAAAAATTTAGAATGGACAAAGGGCGAGATAAGTGATCAGAATACAGTGTAAATGCAATAAGGTGACGTTCAAGACGACTGGGGACTTCAATGGCCTCAAATCGGATGTCCCGACGAATATAAGTGCTCACTAATGGGGCACAGTCGCTGTCATGCGCTGCATGCATGGCACGGTATCCCGGAATACCTTTAAGAGCACGCGATTCTTGAATGAGAATGACGTGGGGCTGCGAGGGTAAAGTCAGGAGCCATTGGATAAAGAGTGTTCGATTGGTACGCAGGTTTCTGCTATTCCACTGTACAATGTGTATGTGATTGTTCCCTGCCATTCTTAAGCTACGTTAGCGCGCTTCTCGGGAGGGACAGAAGAGGATGCAGCAGTTGCTTCAGGGGATGTAGATGGACGGGGCCGTTTAAGAGAATGATTTAGGAAATCCATGCGTTCGTCATCCTGCAGGAGATTGCTAAGGAGGGTATGCATGAGTTCGAATGCTTGGCGAATGGCGGAAATTTCTTCTGCAAGGTACCAGATAATAGGGTCATTTCGATCTTTTATGTGGCGCATATAATTCTCAGATGTGATAACTGGCGTGGAATCGGGAGATGTATAAGAGAAAGGTTTGGGAGGGGAAATGGGAAGTGGCGGGCTCGGCTTACCCGGTGGTGGGAGCGTAGCTGGCTTGAGAAGCGGACGTGGGGCAGCTGGCAGTTCTTGAACTTCTTGATGCCAGACATTGGTCCGAGGGGGTGGTGCCGTCTCTTGATTTGCATGTGACAGAGGGGGGAAGTCCTCGCGAGTCGGGGGATGAAGGGGTTGCGTGTTCTTCTTGCCAGGGTGACCAGACATTTTCTGTCGCGTAGTCAATAGTCGCTTTGTAGTGCGACGCTGGGAATTAGATGGCTTTTTCTGGTCTTGGACAGAAGGTTCCAGCTGTTCCCTGAGACTCTTCCTTCGGTCATATGCAGCCTTGTGACTCTTTTGGTCTTGTTGTTTCTGTACAGGGCAGGTGAGGTCAAAAGTTGGATGGGTTCCACCGCAGTGGAAGCAATAGGCGGAGCAACGATGTGGTTCATCTTGTTGGCTGAGCTGGGCTGAGCAGGTGGGGCAGCGTTGATATGTCGGAGGGTGAGGGCAGTTCAGCAGCCGATGACCATATTCACGGCACCTGCTGCACTTCAAAGCATTTGGTCTTTCAGGCTTGCATCTGTACAAGACGCGGCGGAACAGAATTTGTCGAGGTACATGGGTGCCTTCAAAAGTTATTAATACAGACTCGGTCTGTCCCATCATACGAGCGGACAGGATCGTCGCATGCCGCGATTCAAGGCTTTCTAAAAGTTCGGCTTCTGAAAGACCTTTCTCGATTCCATGAATTACGCCCCGGCACGATGCCACCGGGGCCGTCATGTAAGATTGGATGTTATGAGTTTTGGCTCGGATGGATAACGAGGAAAGTGCTGCTACCTTTCGGGCGGTCAATTCGTTGGTGGTCTTCAGAAGGATGACATTCTGGTGGTATTTGATTTGTAGAGTCAGAGCCTGTCGCTCATGTGGCGCCAAGTCTGCTGCTGAGGAAATTTCTTGAAGAATTTCGTAGGGTTTAACCTGGGAGATATTGAGTGTACTTGGTGCCCTGATTACGACAGTTTTCAGCGTTGAGAAATGTGTCGCCGGAATCTTTTGTTTGCCTTTCCTCTTTGGGGTAATCCAGTCAGACGCATCGAAATCTTCAGAGGTATGAGCGCGTTCTTCTCTGGCGTCTGAGGCATTGGCGCGTGCTTCGGCAGCGTGGGCACGTGTTTCTTCTTCACGACCACGCGCACGTTGTTTCGACTAAGTATAAAGCAGCTCACTCTCTGGACTCATCCCACCTTACGACGAGCGGCGCACTGGTCAGTACAACTGTGCGTGCAGCCAGCGCCCTCTAGTTCTTAGTGGTATTGAAAAAGCCTTTGTCATCACTTAAGTTATGCAAATGTAACAAAATAGAAAATTACATTTTTTTATGATTTTTAAATCCTTTATAGATCTACTATTTCATCTTTTGTACGAGTAACGCAAGAACAGTTAATAGCAGTACCATCATGGCGCTACACGAGGGCAGCACAACATCGTCGCCGCGCTTTACCCCCTGCTGAGGCCCGCCCTAGGTCACGTGATGCCTCCGAAGAGGGTGGCGACCATAGATCACGTGGGACCACCCAAGATGGCAGCCACCCTACTGTCTACGCTAGGTCACATAATTACAAAACCAAGATGACGGATGCCTTGCGCCCACCCTAGGCTCTTGCACTTCGTCTACCAGATTGCTACAGCCATTTTTTTCTGTTGGTCCCACATGATGTCATGGAATCACAAGACGGTTACAGGCTGTGCGTTCCCTTAAATTATTCCCCCGGCTACAGCGTGATTAAAACATGAGCGCGGTTTCGTAGACGCACCTTAATAAGCATTCAAACTGCATCTCTCAACATATAATGACATCCTGCATCTCAAGTTGGTTGGTTTGTGGGGTTTAACGTCCCAAAGCGACTTGGGCTATGAGAGACGCCGTAGTGGAGGACTCCGGGAATTTTGACCACCTGGGGTTCTTTAACGTGCACTGACATCGCACAGCACATGGGCGCGCGCCTCCACCGAAAGGCGGCCGCCGAGGCCGGGGTTCTATCCCGCATCCTTGGGAATAGTAGTCGAGCGCCGTAACCACTGCGCCACCCCGGCGGGGAGTATTCTTGGAGCACAAAAAAGGAATTATTGGGTAAATTGTATTTTGCTTGGTGTGAAAGCAAGGAACACGATAAGAAATGTTTTTCTTCCATAGAGCTGCCTTATGTGGCACGTATAAGTGCCGCACAAATTATGGTACCTAAGTGAGCATATAGGAAGAGCTTCAAAAGCAATAGTTAAAAATTATTAAAAGCTTTGCCAAGCTTCCAAAATACAAGACGAAGACTAGAAGATACGCAGAAATAGCGCTTAACTTCCAACTGGTGTATATTGAGGCTCCTAAATACAATGGCGAACATAATATCTAGCCAACATACCCAAGCGTCCATCTATTCTCTTCAAAGAGGTTCACAAATGCGCCAGTGCCTAAAGCATTCAACTCCACACCGCGCTTTCTTGCAAAACCTGCACCAGGCGAGTATTGCCTTGTATAAGAACTATATAGCACAGGGCCTGTTGGTTCCTACAGTCTTGTCTTCATCTTGTGTTTCAAGCTGGCACACACCATTTTGGGATGTAGGGGAAGACCACTTCCTCCTCTCCTCGGTCCCAAGAATGGGACCAACTTCTTACGCGCTCAGACAAGACGATGCAGCTGGCGCTTGTCTCGTGGGCCCAGAGCGTCGCCCCCGCCTGGGAGCCACGCCAGGCCGACTACCTTAATTATTACTTTTTTGACATTAAAAGTTGTTTCCTCTCATTGCTAACAAGTTCACTGCTATCGTTGTCTTAATTTGAGTGAGTGAGTGAGTGATTGAGTGAGTGAGTGATTGTGTGATTGAGTGATTGATTGAGTGATTGATTGATTGATTGTGAGTGATTGATTGATTGATTGTGAGTGAGTGAGTGAGTGAGTGAGTGAGTGAGTGAGTGAGTGAGTGAGTGAGTGAGTGAGTGAGTGAGTGAGTGAGTGAGTGAGCGAGCGAGTGAAAAAATAAACTTTATTTAGCTCTAGATTGGCTTGTCTTCTGCGGTTTTCAGATGGCTTCGTCCATCTTCTAAGACAAAGGTCGGTTTCCCTTAGTCCAGGGCTCCGCTGGATGCTGCTGCCAGTTGTGCTCGCCGAATCGGACCTTTTTGGTCGACTCGGCGATCGCTGGAAAGCACTCCCTCCCATTGCTCCGCACTCGGGTTTCTTATAACGGGTACCACGCTTATCCTCTGGCATGCCCACGTTATGTGGTACAGCGTGGGTGGGGAGGCTGTATGTCACTCGGCTGAATACCAGGCTTCTAACCAGCTTGAGTGTGTCCTCCCCTCGCATGCCATGACGTCTGCGTGAGATGCACGTGATCATGCGGGTCACCTGTAGAGTGGATGCCATGAGTAGGGCGAGGGTGTGGGTACAGCGTTGGTTTGACTGTCGCTAGTGGGGACTGTATGGTTGTGTATTCTTCTCCAAACTCTTAAAGAGCTCGGATTTCTCGGTGGAGCATGCTAGCCCTCTTGCTCTGACGTAGTTCTCTACGCAAGTGGCTGCCTTTTGCAATTTCTCTTCTTTCTCTCCGAGCGAGCCTGTGTTGACCCAGATAGTGATGTCGTCGGCATATACGGCATGGTGTATGCCGTCAATTTCTTCCAACTGTTTTGCCAAGCCAATCATGGCTATGTTGAAGAGCGTAGGAGAGATGACCGATCCTTGAGGTGTTCCTTTGTTTGGCGTAAGGAATTTTATCTGAGGTCCCCCAGGCCAATTGTTGCCGTTCTGTTTGACAGGAAGGCTTTGACATAGCCGTAGACTCTCCTCCCGCAGTTCAGGTCGTTCATGCCCGTAAGCATAGCCTCGTGACTGACATTGTCAAAAGCCACCTTGATGTCCAATGCCAATATGTTCTTTCCGCTCTTGGGGACGTTCCTGAGTACTTCTTTGATTTGAAGAAACTAATTTTAGTCTTCCATATCAGTCGAGTTAGTCTCATCGCTGCTTTCACGCTTCGCCATGTTCGGACCAGATTCTCCGTTCAGCCCAAGCAAAAGCATCAACTATTCTCTATTCGGGCTACCATCTCCCGACAATTCAAAATATTGAGTGGGGTCTGGCTTAGCTAAGCCCGGTTAAGCAAGCGAATATCTTGCTGTGCTTGGTTATGGTGCGTTTCTAAGCCAGGTTACACTGATATTGACAAAGAATTATTTAGCACTATATTTATTCCCAGATTGACGTTAGCGGGAAGTCTCAGCCCAGCCCTTAAAGCAAATTGAGTTCAGCGACTGTCTGGACACCACTCCTCTCTGGCTGTCCAAGAAAGTCAAGCAAATGCTTCGCGTTTTCGTTTAGGCGAGCGGCGAATCAAGTGGTTCCGCGTAAATGCGAGACGAGCGAGCGCCGCTCGCTCCGCTCGTCGCAGCTCGAGTCACTTGGTACAGCACGTGGCTGACAGACCTCCACTCCTTCACTTGAAGGTTACATTTATCAAGTCGATGACCTTAGCTCGACGAAGCTAATAGATATTACACTTTAACAATGGATGAGAACACGTTGCCTTGTGCCATATTCAGAATACCAGAGAGCGCATGACTAGCTGGTTCAGTCATGAGCCAAAAATGACAGTCGATTGATAGGCTGGCTCAGCCTGTTTTGCTTGAGGGACAATGCTGGCGCGCTCAAATTTACAATTTCCCAACGGGATGCTTGTTACGTTTATTTCTGCACACTGAACACATTCGAGCAAATCGTCTCTTGGAACGCTTTTAGGTGAGCCTGCGGGTGCTGCTGTAATGGAGCGGCCCTCTCATCGAAAACAGATTCAAAAACCTAGAAAAGACGGAAAACCTAAATGCATGTTTTGCCATTAAATGCCGATTTCCCACTGAATTGTAAACGCAGACGCTCGCCATATGCACTGAGAAATCATGAGTGTAGCAGTTTGTGTCTACTGGGACCTACAGTTTGCTGGCTCTGCGTACGAACAATTTTCTGCATATAGAAAAAGAGCCATATTTTTTAACCGCCAACAATGACGTTTCGCTCATTGCCAACTATACACTTCAATAACGGACACAAGGGCCACGAGATAAAACATAGTGCATGGCTCTGTGTAAAGGTTTCCAAGGTACTGCAACATGCAGATACGCCAACGACTAGGCATGCTTTAAGAACCACTCCAGTTTAACGTAGTGAATTTCACCTCTAAGCCACCACGACCAGTTAACTGCCTAAAATACACAATACATTTGCCAAAATAACAAAACATGACAGGAATTCACGAAGTATGAACAGCAGACTCTGGTAAGTTTTATGGCATTGCAAGCAGCTCCAGATGCGACCAAACTTTTTTCTGTCAGTTGAGTTCACCTGTCAATGCAAGTGTCGAAATGAGATCGCTGGCTTTGTCGCTGACATGCACTTCTCACTAAACATTGGCCTGTTAAGATCATCTGCAAGATGTCAGTCCCCTATTGGTGGTCGAGATCCCTCTGCGCCCAAGCGTTTGCGTTAGCCTGGGTCACTTCAGGATTGTAAACTCAGAATCTATAAGAATTTGTTAATTGCACGGTCTGGATGTCATGAAGCGACATGACATCTGGGGTTCTCACATTAACAGCGCTAAAAAAAAGTTCGGTCCAACAAATTAGGCGAAATATAGACACCACGTCAGAGATCAAAACCGCGACCTTGAGATCAGTAGCCGTAGCATGAAGCCACTAAGCCACCGGGGCATGTCCCGGCTGAGAAGAAAGCTGTGATGAGAAAATTTGCAGTGTAATGAGAAACCAAAAGTCTGCCTTCCTGTTTTGGCCAACGAGGTGGGGAATCAGCACAGCAAGAATGCCACAAGAACATTATATATACATCCCACAATAGTGAAATAATGTTTTTGACGAGCTATTGCATGAAATTAATAAAAAGTTGTGACAACAATATCCGTTTTTTTTTACCTTTTATTAATCTCAGATTATGAAAAAAAAACGATGTAGAAGAACGAGAGAGGGAGCCCGGACCAGCAAAGTTTTGCCGGGCTTAATTCAATTTAGGATAAAACGAAAGGAGCTAAACGCACAAAATAAAATAAAATTGTAATGTAGAGGAGAAAAACATGGATGTAAAATATATTATATATACACAGTACCTTAAAGATACAAAAGTAAACAAAGAACACAACTACCTATTTGCAACAAGCAGTTCTATGAAAAGCAAAAAAGGCTAACGAAACGATCAAGGCAAACAAAACGAACAAAAACGAGAGAGGAAAAGCACAAAAAGAGAAAAAGGTCCAGGAAAGATGGAGGCACAGAAGAAAACGTCCGTGAGTTGCCAGAAACTGCAAGAGACGAGAGAACAAAAACACAAAAATTGAGCATTAGGATTAGCCGATACACAAAAAACATAACTTTAAATCGAATATGCTGAGCACACTACAGCTATAGAAAAAAATATGTAAAGCGGTTAACAAAGTCTGCAATGCAATGGAAAAAAAAACATTAAAAAGCGTCGCGCACACAAAACAAACCGAGGCACAAAGACGCACAGAACATCACGCATGAAATCCTTGACAGCTTGAGAAGATGCCCATTACTATGAAATTATAGAATAAAATTCCGTCCGAATCGGGCGGGAGCACGCTGCATATTACGTACACCGAAAAAAATAAGTCTGAAACGTTAAAATACAATATGCGGGTCGACGGAAAATAAGGTAACATGATAAGGGAAAATGCGGATAAATGAATACATAAAAATGGCCCCAAAAAAGGTGAACGTAGAAAAGTAATGGTAACAATAAATACCATATTACAGATTTAAAAGAAAAAACAAAAATGTTATGCAACAGATATCATATCAGAAAATAGTCCAATGCTGCACAAGCAATAGCCAAGTGTAAAATATGGATCAGGAATGTAAGGCCGCGGTGAAAAGCGACTCGCACGTGGAGTCGAGCTGGCGGTCGAACCCCCCACGCGCCGAGGCCAAGGAGCGAGCGCTGTTGTTGTTTTTTCTCCTTTTCTCCCCTTTTCTTGGGCGCGGGCGCGCGGGAGACTTGGTTTGTTTCGCCCCTTCGCCCCGAGGCGTCGCCAAGAAGCGAACGGCAGACGCATCCTTATCAGCCGGGAACAACAGCAGCACGCTTCTGCAAACCACTTTACGGCCGGCTCGTCCAGCGATCTCCCGCCGTGGCGCCAAGCATGGGTGCAGGGAGACGCCGTTAATGAAGCTTTTTGCACTGCCACAAGCGCTCACTAAATGTCCTGCAGAAGGCGACAATAGGCGCGACCCTCGGCCCTCCCAAGTAGGCAATCAGCCCAGCGATCTCCCGCTGTGTCGCGAAACTTCGGGGCAGAGAGACCCCGATAATGAAGCCGTTTTGCCCTGCCCCAAGCGCTCACTAAACGCCCTGTAGAAGGCGACAATAGGCGCGGCACTTAGCTCCCACGCAGCGGCTCATCGGGTGCGAGCAACGGCGACTGTACACTGCTCTGGGACAGTGCCCCCCCCCCCCCCCCCATTTTTTTCCTCGAACGGGACGGCGGGGTGGCCTAGTCTCCAGATCCCCCGCGGCGTTTCTTTCACAAAGGCGCCAGCTGCAAGGTCGCGTCGCAAACACGCTGAGGAGGGGAGGCAAAGACAGGCGCCGTGTGAGAGGGTTTGGGGACCAGCGGGTGGAAAGAGTGTGTTTTGAATGTTGTATTTTTATTTGACGAAATTAAGGACCTGGGTCCGAGATTATTCCCAACCCACTGGGGTTGTGGCATGTTTTTAAATAATTTGATTGGCTGCTTCATTTTCGGGGCGGATCACCTAAGGTGACCGCCCTTGGGTCTTTGTTGATAGCTGGTATCAAAAAGCGGTCCTCGGACCATGTTCGACAGTCAAGATTGAGGCTCCGTGCTTAGCACGTATTTACACCCCCTAGGCTTTAACCGAAACGCTCGGTAGGAAAGTAAGGGCCTGTAAAGTGACTTCTCTGTGTGAGAGTCTTCATTTTCTTTTAAGTTACAGTTGTCTGAGTGACTTGTTGCTCTAACTTTGCCTATGTATACTATTTTGCTTCTGTAAATATACATCTCCTCCTGACCATCATCAGATCATCGTCTTCTGCTCCTTCTTACCTGCCGAAGACAGATAAACATCACTAGGAAGGCAGCAGATGCGCTGTAAAGGGCTTTCTTTGGTGAAGAAAGGTGCGTGGTGTCGGTATGTCTGCCGCAATAAAGCAAATCCGTCAGGAGGGAGTGGCTCAGATTTCCGCAACGTAGTCGTGTATTGCTCAGGCAAGTAAACACAGCGGCTCACAAAAGCATAGCCGTTCGGCATAAGTGGCTGAAAACTTCACGCCGTAGTAATGTTGCATTCCAGGCGAGCAGATCGGGCATGCCCAAAGCACTCATGCTCAAAAAAGGCGCACGGAGCCCTCCTGTGAGCAGAGCGCGGTAGGGGGTCTGCAGGACCCTCCGGCGAGACCCTCGCCCCTTCCGCAATCGGGCTCAAGTACAGGATCAACGGGTCTTTGCTGGTGCTAATGAACAACAGAAGCGGAAAGCTGGCGGCAGCAAAATGTGCCAGCCACGACGTGGATAACGTCCAAAGTGCTTGCCTGATAAAGCAAACAGAGGCGTTGCAAAACAAATTTCATGAGGAACCGAAGGCTCGACCAGCTAAAAAGAATAACAGAAGACAAACAACCCTAAAACAAGCACAAAACGTATATTCATCAAGCGCATTTTCCAAGGAAAATGTTTCTATGTTATTTAAATTATAAACGGAAGAACAAAATTGAGAGTACAGTGCAAGCTACAAACAAAACTATTAACATACACAGAATATTCCTAAGATAGCAAAGAATGTTCACAAAAGGCTGAGAACAAAAAATGGGGGAGGAGAGAGAGAGGTAGAAAATCAGCGTACATAGTTAGGAATAGTGTTGCTTATTTGGTGCACCATTTGAATCAGAACTGCACAAGCAGCGGGATTTCTGAGAAGCGAGGGGTAATTATTCGATGTAATTTTCTATGAACATAGTGTGTTTAAACGAGAAATGAAAGAAGCTGTAATAAAGCAATCTCGGAGATAGCGATGGGCGTCATAACATTCCACATGAACAAAGATAAGATGATGATAGGCTATTTTTTTTTTTTTGATAAAAAGGGAATCTACCATGCTCAGTAAATAAAGTTATGAGAGGGTTTCTGGGTGGACAAATGGTAGGAATGCTGAGAGTATATGGGATCCAATTGAATAATTCTGTGCCTGCATTATTTTCTCACCAATAAATGCTCCATAAAACAAGTGATGAATGATGTAAACATGGACGGACGCAGCGTCGCAACAGAGTAGACGCGTGTACCTGGCCGTACTGGCCCGGCGCTTCCGGCAGCCAAATCTGCTTATTCATTTCCATAATTACCAGAGTGGCCCCCGATATGAAATAGAAAAAATAGGGCCAGAGAAGACAAGCGACAGAGATCTTTCGTAATAGCAATTATTTTGGAATAAACGAAATAATTGAATATAGGGCAGAAAGAAGAGATGGAGAATCAGTATAGAAATGAATAGGCACAGGGGGAGGATGATTAATACCATATTCAACGGCAGAATGAAACGCTACTAGCTCAGCGGCGTATGCACTGGAAGGTGGTTCTAAAGAAAAACGGTGCCCGTATAAAAAATATTTTGAAAAACGGTGGACGTAGAAAATATTTTGTTTTGAGCTAAGCACGACAAATGCCGCACCAGCACAGTAATGAGTGAAAGAACCATCGAAATAAATATGCAAGACATGTTGACTAGAATAACAGAGGGCTTCTTGATAAGTAATAATTGATAAAATTAATTTTAATGAAGGATGATCATTACAGAGGTTGAACAAAAACTTAATTGCGGATGGATTTTATGATCTATTGCCATATTCTACAGATTGCCGTAGTGTGAAGATCATAGGCGCATAACGGATCGAGATAAATCGGCAACGGAAGTGCATTCTCAAGAGCATGGAGAGCTGTAGTACGGGTAGCAGCATAGGCACCAGTAATACTGAAAATGAGAATTCTTTGAAGTGTTAAGACGCGATCTTCTAGTCTAGAAAGGAGGCAAAGAAACTACCATGCTGGAGCTGCATAGATAATAGTAGGACGAATAACCTTGTGATAAATTTGACGTAAATAAAAAACGGGATACACGGAAAGGTAAGTGAAACCAGTTTAAAACATTTAGTGGTAGGAGCAAGAACTTTTGTTTGTAAATGATTAAAAGGAGGGATGACGCTTAGGTAAGAGTCAAGAACACATACCAATACTTTAATAGTCTGTTCACACTTGAGACTGTAAGAGTCTAGATGGATTGTTGGCTTAAATTTGTAACGCGGAAACTCCATTGAAAAATATCACGTAAGAACATTTTTGTGGATTTAATTTAACCTGATACAAGGTACAACAGTTTTAGACTAAAGTCAACACATTTGATCCGCTTGTAGAGAAATCTCGACAATTCTCTGGAACAATGATAATAGTATCATCGGCATATGCCTGAATATGATAGGTGAGGGGACAGGAAGATTTAAGAGGTCAAAATTTTATTGTTTCAAAGTAAATGAGAAATAGGTGACCCTTGCGGCCTGTCCAGGGAAGAAGAGACAGAAAGAGTATACATGAAGAATACTGATATTGTCTGTTATGCAAAAAAAAAGAAGCCAAAAGTAAATAAAGGTTTTGTGGACAACGATGTTTCTTCAAAAAACGTAAAATAACAGATGCAAAAAACACTATCAAAAGCGGCTCTGAAGTCCAAGGAAATTAAAACCACAGGTACCTGTAGTTGTTTATAGCTACGTAATAACTCCCGTAAATAATAACGACCCTGAACAGAACTTCGACCGTACGTGAATCCGTACTAATTTTTCTGAAGGAAGTTATTTTCCAACAAGAAGTAATATGTTCTGCCATATAGCAGACGCTAAAGGACCTTCCCAAAAGACGCGTCGGTGCAAATCGGCTGGTAAGAATGTGCAAGATGTGTTTGTGTGGTTTTGGAATGAAAATAATCCTGCAAATTGTCCATGTCTGAGGAAAGTAGCCCAAATTCAAGGCAGAATTAAATATAGAAACAAAAAAAAAAGCGATGAGCGTCAAAACAATGCGACAACAAAGCGAGGAGAGACCAAATCAGGGCCTGCAAGGATTTCAAATTCATCGAGTGAATGACAGCTTTAATTTCATCAGCAGTGAACGGTGGCTCTTGAATTGTGTTTATTATAAGGTTGTGCGATAATATTCCGAACATGAGAGTGAAAAGGGAGGTCAACAGACGGATCGTCAATAGCGACGTCAAGGCGAAATAGGAGCTGTACATTTTCTGTAAGCATTTTGTGTATGTGCCATCCGATATTTGCGGAGGAGGTATTACTGAAGGACACGGCAACTTTCCACAAGCAGATTTATAACGGATGCGACAAATCAACCACTTACGTATGAAGCTGATTCAGGTGCTGGAAGCCCCCAGTATCCAGCTCATTGGCGGCGACCTACCGCATTCGGTGGGGAAGCAGCCCTGCAAGAATGCCCCAAGGACGCTATGTATACAGTTTACAATAGGGAAATAATGATTTTAACGAACTATTGTGTGATATAACATTTTTTAACCACTTACGTATGAAGCTGATTCAGGCGCTGGAAGCCCCCAGTATCCAGCTCATTGGCGGCGACCTACCGCATTCGGTGGGGAAGCAGCCCTGCAAGAATGCCACAAGGACGCTATGTATAAAGTTTACAATAGGAAAATAATGATTTTAACGAACTATTGTGTGACATAACATTTTTTAACCACTTACGTATGAAGCTGATTCAGGCGCTGGAAGCCCCCAGTATCCAGCTCATTGGCGGCGACCTACCGCATTCGGTGGGGAAGCAGCCCTGCAAGAATGCCACAAGGACGCTATGTATACAGCTTACAATAGGGAAATATTGATTTTAACGAACTATTGTGTGACATAACATTTTTTAACCACTTACGTATGAAGCTGATTCAGGCGCTGGAAGCCCCCAGTATCCAGCTCACTGGCGGCGACCTACCGCATTCGGTGGGGAAGAGCATGATTTTAACGAACTATTGTGTGACATAGCATTTTTTAACCACTTACGTATGAAGCTGATTCAGGCGCTGGAAGCCCCCAGTATCCAGCTCATTGGCGGCGACCTACCGCATTCGGTGGGGAAGCAGCCCTGCAAGAATGCCACAAGGACGCTATGTATACAGCTTACAATAGGGAAATATTGATTTTAACGAACTATTGTGTGACATAACATTTTTTAACCACTTACGTATGAAGCTGATTCAGGCGCTGGAAGCCCCCAGTATCCAGCTCACTGGCGGCGACCTACCGCATTCGGTGGGGAAGCAGCCCTGCAAGAATGCCCCAAGGACGCTATGTATAAAGTTTACAATAGGAAAATAATGATTTTAACGAACTATTGTGTGACATAGCATTTTTTAACCACTTACGTATGAAGCTGATTCAGGCGCTGGAAGCCCCCAGTATCCAGCTCATTGGCGGCGACCATCCTCACTCGGTGGGGAAGCAGCCCTGCAAGAATACCACAAGGACGCTATGTATAGAGTTTACAATAGGGAAATAATGATTTTACCGAACTATTGTGTGACATAACATTTTTTAACCACTTACGTATGAAGCTGATTCAGGCGCTGGAAGCCCCCAGTATCCAGCTCATTGGCGGCGACCTACCGCATTCGGTGGGTAAGCAGCCCTGCAAGAATGCCGCAAGGACTATGTATACTGTTTACAATAGGGAAATAATGATTTTAACGAACTATTGTGTGACATGACATTTTTTAACCACTTACGACTGAAGCTGATTCAGGCGCTGGAAGCCCGCAGTATCCAGCTCATTGGCGGCGACCTACCGCATTCGGTGGGTAAGCAGCCCTGCAAGAATGCCGCAAGGACTATGTATACATCTTACAATAGGTAAATAATGAACGAACTATTGTGTGACATAACATTTTAACCACTTACGTATGAAGCTGCTTCAGGCGCTGGAAGCCCTCAGTATCCAGCTCATTGGCGGCGACCTACCGCATTCTGTGGGGAAGCAGGCCTGCAAGAATGCCACAAGAACGCTATGTATACAGTTTACAATAGCGAAATAATGATTTTAACTAACTATTGTGTGACATAACATTTTAACCACTTACGTATGAAGCTGATTCAGGCGCTGGAAGCCCCCAGTATCCAGCACATTGGCGGCGACCTACCGCATTCCGTGGGGAAGCAGCCCTGCAAGAATGCCACAAGGACGCTATGTATAGAGTTTACAATAGCGAAATAATGATTTTAACGAACTATTGTGTGACATAGCATTTTTTAACCACTTACGTATGAAGCTGATTCAGGCGCTGGAAGCCCCCAGTATCCAGCTCATTGGCGGCGACCATCCTCACTCGGTGGGGAAGCAGCCCTGCAAGAATACCACAAGGACGCTATGTATAGAGTTTACAATAGGGAAATAATGATTTTAACGAACTATTGTGTGACATAACATTTTTTAACCACTTACGTATGAAGCTGATTCAGGCGCTGGAAGCCCCCAGTATCCAGCTCATTGGCGGCGACCTACCGCATTCGGTGGGTAAGCAGCCCTGCAAGAATGCCGCAAGGACTATGTATACTGTTTACAATAGGGAAATAATGATTTTAACGAACTATTGTGTGACATGACATTTTTTAACCACTTACGACTGAAGCTGATTCAGGCGCTGGAAGCCCGCAGTATCCAGCTCATTGGCGGCGACCTACCGCATTCGGTGGGTAAGCAGCCCTGCAAGAATGCCGCAAGGACTATGTATACATCTTACAATAGGTAAATAATGAACGAACTATTGTGTGACATAACATTTTAACCACTTACGTATGAAGCTGCTTCAGGCGCTGGAAGCCCTCAGTATCCAGCTCATTGGCGGCGACCTACCGCATTCTGTGGGGAAGCAGGCCTGCAAGAATGCCACAAGGACGCTATGTATACAGTTTGCAATAGCGAAATAATGATTTTAACTAACTATTGTGTGACATAACATTTTAACCACTTACGTATGAAGCTGATTCAGGCGCTGGAAGCCCCCAGTATCCAGCACATTGGCGGCGACCTACCGCATTCTGTGGGGAAGCAGGCCTGCAAGAATGCCACAAGGACGCTATGTATACAGTTTAGAATAGGTAAATAATGATTTTAACTAACTATTGTGTGACATAACATTTTAACCACTTACGTATGAAGCTGATTCAGGCGCTGGAAGCCCCCAGTATCCAGCACATTGGCGGCGACCTACCGCATTCTGTGGGGAAGCAGGCCTGCAAGAATGCCACAAGGACGCTATGTATACAGTTTACAATAGCGAAATAATGATTTTAACTAACTATTGTGTGACATAACATTTTAACCACTTACGTATGAAGCTGATTCAGGCGCTGGAAGCCCTCAGTATCCAGCTCATTGGCGGCGACCTACCGCATTCTGTGGGGAAGCAGGCCTGCAAGAATGCCACAAGGACGCTATGTATACAGTTTAGAATAGGTAAATAATGATTTTAACTAACTATTGTGTGACATAACATTTTAACCACTTACGTATGAAGCTGATTCAGGCGCTGGAAGCCCCCAGTATCCAGCACATTGGCGGCGACCTACCGCATTCTGTGGGGAAGCAGGCCTGCAAGAATGCCACAAGGACGCTATGTATACAGTTTACAATAGCGAAATAATGATTTTAACTAACTATTGTGTGACATAACATTTTAACCACTTACGTATGAAGCTGATTCAGGCGCTGGAAGCCCCCAGTATCCAGCACATTGGCGGCGACCTACCGCATTCTGTGGGGAAGCAGGCCTGCAAGAATGCCACAAGGACGCTATGTATACAGTTTACAATAGCGAAATAATGATTTTAACTAACTATTGTGTGAAATAACATTTTTTAACCACTTACGTATGAAGCTGATTCAGACGCTGGAAGCCCCCAGTATCCAGCTCATTGGCGGCGACCTACAGCATTCTGTGGGGAAGCAGCCCTGCAAGAATGCCACAAGGACACTATGTATACAGTTTAGAATAGGTAAATAATGATTTTAACGAACTATTGTGTGACATAATATTTTTAACCACTTACGTATGAAGCTGATTCAGGCGCAGGAAGCCCCCAGTATTCAGCTCATTGGCGGCGACCTACCGCATTCGGTGGGGAAGCAGCCCTGCAAGAATGCCGCAAAGACGCTATGTATACAGTTTACAATAGGGAAATAATGATTTTAACGAACTATTGTGTGATACAACATTTTTTAACCACTTACGTATGAAGCTGATTCAGGCGCTGGAAGCCCCCAGTATCCAGCTCATTGGCGGCGACCTACCGCATTCGGTGGGGAAGCAGCCCTGCAAGAATGCCGCAAGAACGCTATGTATACAGTTTACAATACTGAAATAATGATTTTAACGAACTATTTTGTGACATAACATTTTTTAACCACTTACGTATGAAGCTGATTCAGGCGCTGGAAGCCCCCACTATCCAGCTCATTGGCAGCGACCTACCGCATTCGGTGGGGAAGCAGCCCTGCAAGAATGCCGAAAGCAGGCTATGTATACATCTTGCAATACGGAAATAATTATTTTAACGAACTATTGTGTGACATAACATTTTTAACCACTTACGTATGAAGCTGATTCAGGCGCTGGAAGCCCCCAGTATCCAGCTCATTGGCGGCGACCTACCGCATTCGGTGGGGAAGCAGCCCTGCAAGAATGCCGCAAGGACGCTATGTATAGACCTCCTTCACTCCGGCTACGTCACGAAAATGCGGTGGCGCTGTCGTCGTTAGTGACTTTCGCGTGGTAGGCAAAACAACGCTTCAGTCGCCTTGCCTCCCGTGATTGTGCGATGGCTTGCTGCTGCCGGGAAATGCAGAGCACCATGCCGACTAATCGCTTCACTATGACATGTGCTGAAAGGCACACAAGAGGAAGTTTAGTAAGCTTGCAAAGGCTTCTTGCCGGCAATGGTACCGTAAACAGTTGTGGGCCGCCGCGGTGAAGCGCCAAGGCTGAATACCGACGCCTGCTCATCGAATATGCGGCAAACACTTCGTTACGGCTAAGCTGGAGCTTATTCACCTTTACACCAGAGCGGTCTACCGGATCAAATGTCGCGAATCACTCGAGTTTGGCCTTTTTACGACGCGTGATGGGATCTTGGTGTGCGGGCGCGGGTGCGCTGGTAACATACATAGACGAAGCAGTCATATATATGTTGTATTGCGTAGGCCTGTTTCTTTGTTGGAGCATGCATAGATGTTTACCTATGTGAACTGTTTCTCAAGCCCGTTTTTTCACTTTGGTAATTGTATGTATGCGCAGTGAACTGCTACTCGAAAGATCTGTGTTGCACTCCTCGATCTGTGATATATATGTTGCGGCTAACCTTCGCCACGTTTATGTCAAATTATTTTAATTACTTCCAGATGAAAACTCCCACTTCACGTTAACAGCTAGTGATTTGGATCAGAGCTGCATTTTTTATTTATGCCGAGCGCTTTTATTTGTATTCACAGCGGCTGATTGTGAATTAGAGTTGTGGGTTTTATCCTACATTACCGCGGCCACAGTGGCGAGACCGAACTGGGCCACCCTAACTACGGAACCACGGGTGAAGGTAAAAACGGCCCCTGAAAAGAGGTCCCCAGAAGATAAGCCACGAAACAAAGGCCCCTGGACTATATGGCCCCGGAAAAAACGTCCAGAAAGGTCCCCTCAGGAAGCGGCCCCTAGGAAAAAATGTCACCGAAGAAATTGACTGAAATCTGCCCGGAACTCACTTCGCGAAAAATTAAACATCTTATGACGCCTTTTTTTTTTTTTTAGAATAGATGTAACCATTGTTTGGGTACTGGGTCCTCTGGGTGCTTTACGCGTTTACAGAAACTGGAGAAGACAGCATGAAAGCATATCGAAAAAAAAAAAAAGGCCCCACCACTCTATAATATCCAGCGAGTATTATGCGGTGCATAGTTTCCAGTTTCCAAGCTGGGAAATATCGCTCTTTAATATAGGTCTAACCACCCGGCTAATATTACACATTCGAGAGACGTGCTTGTCCTCCACCGCACAAATTTCGGTGCCATAATGAATTTCTTCTTCTTTTTTTTTTTTTGCGAATGCACAGCATCAGTACCATGTTTTGCAAATTTCAAGCGGACGGGTAGAAAGAAGCACTGTAGCCTACATTACTGCGGCTAGACTCGAGGAAATTCAGTATAGGATTTAATAAAAGAACTACAGGACGTGAAAAACAAAACAAAAAAAAAAACGTCGGGGTTCAAAATATAAATACTGTTCAAGCTAAAACCATAAACACAGATGGCAGATAAAAACAGTAAAAGTTGATTACAATGAGCGAAATTTATCGCTGATAAATCAAGCACCGGCCAAGGCGAAAGCTCGACTTTGTAGTACGTTTAATTGCATCTATTTGGGGACATTTTATCCGAGGCCATTTTTTCCGGGACCACTTTTTCCTGGGACGTTTTTACCGAAACCCACGTAACCACATTGGCCGCTGCAGCTCGCATTTGTAATGCAAGCTAACAGCGTGACTAACCGTGATAAAATTGCTACCATTAACGACGACAGCCGCCCACGAACAGAGCAGATATAACAGACGCACAGCGTTGTGATTTCAATGAATAACGAAATGATACGCAAGTCCGTGCAGTGTTAAGGCTACTGTTGCCATGTTGACCTAAATCACCTTACCCATACAGCCGCCCGACGCTAGCGAGGTGCTTCGTGCTTGCCAAGAACACTCATTTGCCGCTCGGTGTGAAGAATCATCCGATAACGCAATGATGCTTTGAGCGGACTACATTGTACGCGGTTTGCGGCGCTATATATGAGCGAAAAAAATCACCGTCAGCTTACTCGACTCAAAATAGTTGTAAGCATCCGAAGCTTTGTAAATCTCTATGCGTTCCGCGCTTAATTTTCTCGGAGAAAACAGCAAATAGATCTCAACTTCGCTCATTTTTCCTGGCGGCAGCAACGCTTCTCTTGTGCGCCTTGAACCCAATTCCCGTCGGTACGGCTTGCGGGTCCGTACGCTGCACGCCGTGTAGGTAGAGTTTTTCAATGTATCACTTCTGTCCTCACCGCTGAGGCTCACGAATATTAGCACATGGTCATTTCGTCTGCCAAGAAGGCGCCTACAAATCACAATAACACGGCCTTAACAAGCTTGGCCACAGTGCCGCGACCGCGGTCGTGCTTTTTGCCTACCGTGGGATCGCTGACGATAGCAGCGCCACCTCGATCATCTTGTTTGTTTGCAAACATGAAGGAGGTCTATACAGTTTACAATAGGGAAATAATGATTTTAACGAACTATTGTGTGATATAACATTTTTTAACCACTTACGTATGAAGCTGATTCAGGCGCTGGAAGCCCCCAGTATCCAGCTCATTGGCAGCGACCTACCGCATTCGGTGGGGAAGCAGCCATGCAAGAATGCCGAAAGCAGGCTATGTATACATCTTACAATACGGAAATAATGATTTTAACGAATTTTTGTGTCAGATAACATTTTTTAATGGAATCATTACAGCCGAAATAGTTGGATGCTAACACAGCGGAAGTTAAATATAGAATATGATAGGCGCAGCACGGGCTACTAACGTTTTATAATAAGGATTTTAAAAATAATTTAAAAGTGTGGCTTTGGCTGTTAAACCATCGCCGCTGTACAGAATTGCACACTGTAAAAACAGGCATCTATTTATAAACTCGAACAGCGAGCTCCAAAGTTCGTCGAATAAAAATTCTTGGGGTTTTCACTTCACACCTCTCTATTAACGGTTCCGAAAAAATCACCCACTTATGTATGAAGCTGATTCAGGCGCTGGAAGCCCCTAGTATCCAGCTCATTGACGGCGACCTACAGCATTCGGTGGGGAAGCAGCCCTGCAAGAATGCCACAAGGACTCTATGTATACAGTTTACAATAGGGAAATAATGATTTCAACGAACTATTGTGTGACATCACACTTTTTAACCACTTACGTATGAAGCTGATTCAGGCGCTGGAAGCCCCCAGTATCCAGCTCATTGGCGGTGACCTACAGCATTCGGTGGGGAAGCAGCCCTGCAAGAATGCCACAAGGACTCTATGTATACAGTTTACAATAGGGAAATAATGATTTCAACGAACTATTGTGTGACATCACACTTTTTAACCACTTACCTATGAAGCTGATTCAGGCGCTGGAAGCCCCCAGTATCCAGCTCATTGGCGGTGACCTACCGCATTCGGTGGGGAAGCAGCCCTGCAAGAATGCCGAAAGCAGGCTATGTATACATATATAATACGGAAATAATGATTTTAACGAACTATTGTGTGACATAACATTTTTAACCATTTACGTATGAAGCTGATTCAGGCGCGGGAAGCCCCCAGTATCCAGCTCATTGGCGGCGACCTACAGCATTCAGTGGGGAAGCAGCCCTGCAAGAATGCCACAAGGACTCTATGTATACAGTTTACAATAGGGAAATAATGATTTCAACGAACTATTGTGTGACATCACACTTTTTAACCACTTACGTATGAAGCTGATTCATGCGCTGGAAGCCCCCAGTATCCAGCTCATTGGCGGTGACCTACCGCATTCGGTGGGGAAGCAGCACTGCAAGAATGCCACAAGGACTCTATGTATACAGTTTACAATAGGGAAATAATGATTTCAACGAACTATTGTGTGACATAACATTTTTTAACAACTTAGGTATGAAGCTGATTCAGGCGCTGGAAGCCCAGAGTATCCAGCTCATTGGCAGCGACCTACCGCATTCGGTGGGGAAGCAGCCATGCAAGAATGCCGAAAGCAGGCTATGCATACATCTTACAATACGGAAATAATGATTTTAACGAATTTTTGTGTCAGATAACATTTTTTAATGGAATCATTACAGCCGAAATAGTTGGATGCTAACACAGCGGAAGTTAAATATAGAATATGATAGGCGCAGCACGGGCTACTAACGTTTTATAATAAGGATTTTAAAAATAATTTGAAAGTGTGGCTTTGGCTGTTAAACCATCGCCGCTGTACAGAATTGCACACTGTAAAAACAGGCATCTATTTATAAACTCGAACAGCGAGCTCCAAAGTTCGTCGAATAAAAATTCTTGGGGTTTTCACTTCACACCTCTCTATTAACGGTTCCGAAAAAATCACCCACTTATGTATGAAGCTGATTCAGGCGCTGGAAGCCCCTAGTATCCAGCTCATTGACGGCGACCTACAGCATTCGGTGGGGAAGCAGCCCTGCAAGAATGCCACAAGGACTCTATGTATACAGTTTACAATAGGGAAATAATGATTTCAACGAACTATTGTGTGGCATCACACTTTTTAACCACTTACGTATGAAGCTGATTCAGGCGCTGGAAGCCCCCAGTATCCAGCTCATTGGCGGTGACCTACAGCATTCGGTGGGGAAGCAGCCCTGCAAGAATGCCACAAGGACTCTATGTATACAGTTTACAATAGGGAAATAATGATTTCAACGAACTATTGTGTGACATCACACTTTTTAACCACTTACCTATGAAGCTGATTCAGGCGCTGGAAGCCCCCAGTATCCAGCTCATTGGCGGTGACCTACCGCATTTGGTGGGGAAGCAGCCCTGCAAGAATGCCGAAAGCAGGCTATGTATACATATATAATACGGAAATAATGATTTTAACGAACTGTTGTGTGACATAACATTTTTAACCACTTACGTATGAAGCTGATTCAGGCGCTGGAAGCCCCCAGTATCCAGCTCATTGGCGGCGACCTACAGCATTCGGTGGGGAAGCAGCCCTGCAAGAATGCCACAAGGACTCTATGTATACAGTTTAAAATAGGGAAATAATGATTTTAACGAACTATTGTATGACATCACACTTTTTAACCACTTACGTATGAAGCTGATTCATGCGCTGGAAGCCCCCAGTATCCAGCTCATTGGCGGTGACCTACCGCATTCGGTGGGGAAGCAGCCCTGCAAGAATGCCACAAGGACTCTATGTATACAGTTTACAATAGGGAAATAATGATTTCAACGAACTATTGTGTGACATCACACTTTTTAACCACTTACCTATGAAGCTGATTCAGGCGCTGGAAGCCCCCAGTATCCAGCTCATTGGCGGTGACCTACCGCATTCGGTGGGGAAGCAGCCCTGCAAGAATGCCGAAAGCAGGCTATGTATACATATATAATACGGAAATAATGATTTTAACGAACTATTGTGTGAAATAACATTTTTAACCACTTACGTATGAAGCTGATTCAGGCGCTGGAAGCCCCCAGTATCCAGCTCATTGGCGGCGACCTACAGCATTCGGTGGGGAAGCAGCCCTGCAAGAATGCCACAAGGACTCTATGTATACAGTTTACAATAGGGAAATAATGATTTCAACGAACTATTGTGTGACATCACACTTTTTAACCACTTACGTATGAAGCTGATTCAGGCGCTGGAAGCCCCCAGTACCCAGCTCATTGGCGGTGACCTACCGCATTCGGTGGAGAAGCAGCCCTGCAAGAATGCCGCTAGGACGCTATGTATACAGTTTACAATAGGGAAATAATTATTTTAACGAACTATTGTGTGATATAACATTTTTTAACCACTTACGTATGAAGCTGATTCAGGCGCTGGAAGCCCCCAGTATCCAGCTCATTGGCGGCGACCTACCGCATTCGGTGGGGAACCAGCCCGGCAAGAATGCCGCAAGAACGCTATGTATACAGTTTACAATACTGAAATAATGATTTTAACGAACTATTGTGTGACATAACATTTTTTAACCACTTACGTACGAAGCTGATTCAGACGCTGGAAGCCCCAGTATCCAGCTCATTGGCGGCGACCTACCGCATTCGGTGGGGAAGCAGCCCTGCAAGAATGCCGAAAGCAGGCTATGTATACATATATAATACGGAAATAAGGATTTTAACGAACTATTGTGTGACATAACATTTTTAACCACTTACGTATGAAGCTGATTCAGGCGCTGGAAGCCCCCAGTATCCAGCTCATTGGCGGCGACCTACAGCATTCGGTGGGGAAGCAGCCCTGCAAGAATGCCACAAGGACTCTATGTATACAGTTTACAATAGGGAAATAATGATTTCAACGAACGATTGTGTGACATCACACTTCTTAACCACTTACGTATGAAGCTGATTCAGGCGCTGGAAGCCCCCGTTATCCAGCTCATTGGCGGCGACCTACCGCATTCGGTGGGGAAGCAGCCCTGCAAGAATGCCGCAAGGACACTATGTATACAGTTTACAATAGGGAAATAATGATTTTAACGAACTATTGTGTGATATAACATTTTTTAACCACTTACGTATGAAGCTGATTCAGGCGCTGGAAGCCCCCAGTATCCAGCTCATTGGCGGTGACCTACCGCATTCGGTGGGGAAGCAGCCCTGCAAGAATGCCGAAAGCAGGCTATGTATACATATATAATACGGAAATAATGATTTTAACGAACTATTGTGTGACATAACATTTTTAACCACTTACGTATGAAGCTGATTCAGGCGCTGGAAGCCCCCAGTATCCAGCTCATTGGCTGCGACCTACCGCATTCGGTGGAGAAGCAGCCCTACAAGAATGCCGCAAGGACGCTATGTATACAGTTTACAATAGGGAAATAATGATTTTAACGAACTATTGTGTGATATAACATTTTTTAACCACTTACGTATGAAGCTGATTCAGGCGCTGGAAGCCCCCAGTATCCAGCTCATTGGCGGCGACCTACCGCATTCGGTGGGGAAGCAGCCCGACAAGAATGCCGCAAGAACGCTATGTATACAGTTTACAATACTGAAATAATGATTTTAACGAACTATTGTGTGACATAACATTTTTTAACCACTTACGTATCAAGCTGATTCAGACGCTGGAAGCCCCCAGTATCCAGCTCATTGGCAGCGACCTGCCGCATTCGGTGGGGAAGCAGCCCTGCAAGAATGCCGAAAGCAGGCTATGTATACATCTTACAATACGGAAATAATGATTTTAACGAACCATTGTGTCAGATAACATTTTTTAACGGAATCATTACAGCCGAAATAGTTGGAGGCTAACACAGCGGAAGTTAAATATAGAATATGATAGGCGCAGCACCGGCTACTAACGTTTTATAATAAGGATTTTAAAAATAATTTAAAAGTGTGGCTTTGGTTGTTAAACCCATCGCCGCTGTACAGAATTGCACACTGTAAAAACAGGTATCTATTTATAAACTCGAACAGCGAGCTCCAAAGTTAGTCGAATAATAATTCTTGGGGTTTTCACTTCACACCTCTTTATTAACGGTTCCGAAAAAATCACCCACTTATGTATGAAGCTGATTCAGGCGCTGGAAGCCCCTAGTATCCAGCTCATTGACGGCGACCTACAGCATTCGGTGGGGAAGCAGCCCTGCAAGAATGCCACAAGTACTCTATGTATACAGTTTACAATAGGGAAATAATGATTTCAACGAACTATTGTGTGACAACATTTTTTAACCACATACGTATGAAGCTGATTCAGGCGCTGGAAGCCCCCAGTATCCAGCTCACTGGCGGTGACCTACCGCATTCGGTGGGGAATCAGCCCTGCAAGAATGCCACAAGGACACTATGTATACAGTTTACAATAGGGAAATAATGATTTTAACGAACTATTGTGTGACATAACATTTTTAACCACTTACGAATGAAGCTGATTTAGGCGCTGGAAGCCCCCAGTATCCAGCTCATTGGCGGCGACCTACCGCATTCGGTGGGGAAGCAGCCCTGCAAGAATGCCGCAAGGACACTATGTATACATCTTACAATACGAAAATAATGATTTTAACGAACTATTGTGTGACATAACATTTTTTAACCACTTACGCATGAAGCTGATTCAGGCGCTGGAAGCCCCCAGTATCCAGCTCAATGGCGGCGACCTACAGCATTCGGTGGGGAAGCAGCCCTGCAAGAATGCCACAAGGGCACTATGTATACAGTTTACGATAGGGAAATAATGATTTTAACGAACTATTGTGTGACATAACATTTTTAATCACTTACGTATGAAGCTGATTCAGGCGCTGGAAGCCCCCAGTATCCAGCTCATTGGCGGCGACCTACCGCATTCGGTGGGGAAGCAGCCCTGCAAGAATGCCGCAAGGACACTATGTATAAATCTTACAATAGGAAAATAATGAATTTAACAAACTATTGTGTGACATAACAGTTTTTAACCACTTACGTATGAAGCTGATTCAGGCGCTGGAAGCCCCCAGTATCCAGCTCATTTGCGGCGACCTACCGCATTCGGTGGGGAAGCAGCCCTGCAAGAATTCCGCAAGGACGCTATTTATAGAGTTTACGGAAATAATGATTTTAACGAACTATTGTGTGACATAACATTTTTAACCACTTACGTATGAAGCTGATTCAGGTGCTGGAAGCCCCCAGTATCCAGCTCATTGGCAGCGACCTACCGCATTCGGTGGGGAAGCAGCCCTGCTAAAATGCCACAAGGACGCTATGTATACAGTTTACAATAGGGAAATAATGATTTTAACGAACTATTGTGTGACATAACATTTTTAACCACTTACGTATGAAGCTGATTCACGCGCTGGAAGCCCCCAGTATCCAGCTCATTGGCGGCGACCTACCGCATTCGGTGGGGAAGCAGCCCTGCGAGAATGCCACAAGGACGCTATGTATACAGTTTACAACAGGGAAATAATGATTTTAACGAACTATTGTGTCACATAACATTTCTTAACCACTTACGTATGAAACTGAGGCGCTGGAAGCTCCCAGTATCCAGCTCATTGACGGCGACCTACCGCATTGGGTGGGGAAGCAGCCCTGCAAGAATGCCGCAAGGACGCTATGTATACAGATTAAAATAGGGAAATAATAATTTTAACGAACTATTGTGTGACCACATTTTTTAACCACTTACGTATGAAACTGATTCAGGCGCTGGAAGCCTCCAGTATCCAGCTCATTGGCAGCCACCTACCGCATTCGGTGGGGAAGCAGCCCTGCAAGAATACGGAAATATTGATTTTAACGAACCATTGTGTCAGATAACATTTTTTAGCGGAATCATTACAGCCGAAATAGTTGGATGCTAACACAGCGGAAGTTAAATATAGAATATGATAGGCGCAGCACGGGCTGCTAACGTTTTATAATAAGGATTTTAAAAATAATTTAAAAGTGTGGCTTTGGTTGCTAAACCCATCGCCGCTGTACAGAATTGCACACTTTAAAACAGGCATCTATTTATAAACTCGAACAGCGAGCTCCAAAGTTCGTCGAATAAAAATTCTTGGGGTATTCCCTTCACACTTCCCTATCAACGGTTCCGAAAAAATCACCCACTTATGTATGAAGCTGATTCAGGCGCTGGAAGCCCCTAGTATCCAGCTCATTGGCGGCGACCTACAGCATTCGGTGGGGAAGCAGCCCTGCAAGAATGCCCCAAGGACGCTATGCATACATCTTACAATAGGGAAATAAAGATTTTAACGAACAATTGTGTGACATAACATTTTTTAACCACTTACGTATGAAGCTGATTCAGGCGCTGGAAGCCCCCAGTATCCAGCTCATTGGCGGCGACCTACAGCATTCGGTGGGGAAGCAGCCCTGCAAGAATGCCCCAAGGACGCTATGTATACAGCTTACAATAGGGAAATATTGATTTTAAGGAACTATTGTGTGACATATCATTTTTTAACCACTTACGTATGAAGCTGATTCAGGCGCTGGAAGCCCCCAGTATCCAGCTCTCTGGCGGCGACCTACCGCATTCGGTGGGGAAGCAGCCCTGCAAGAATGCCCCAAGGATGCTATGTATAAAGTTTACAATAGGAAAATAATGATTTTAACGAACTATTGTGTGACATAGCATTTTTTAACCACTTACGTATGAAGCTGATTCAGGCGCTGGAAGCCCCCAGTATCCAGCTCATTGGCGGCGACCTACCGCATTCGGTGGGGAAGCAGCTCTGCAAGAATGCCCCAAGGACGCTATGTATAAAGTTTACAAAATGAAAATAATGATTTTAACGAACTATTGTGTGACATAGCATTTTTTAACCACTTAAGTATGAAGCTGATTCAGGCGCTGGAAGCCCCCAGTATCCAGCTCATTGGCGGCGACCTACCGCATTCGGTGGGGAAGTAGCCCTGCAAGAATGCCACAAGGACGCTATGTATACAGCTTACAATAGGGAAATATTGATTTTAACGAACTATTGTGTGACATAACATTTTTTAACCACTTACGTATGAAGCTGATTCTCGCGCTGGAAGCCCCCAGTATCCAGCTCACTGGCGGCGACCTACCGCAGTCGGTGGGGAAGCAGCCCTGCAAGAATGCCGCAAGGACGCTATGTATACAGTTTACAACAGGGAAATAATGATTTTAACGAACTATTGTGTCACATAACATTTCTTAACCACTTACGTATGAAACTGAGGCGCTGGAAGCTCCCAGTATCCAGCTCATTGACGGCGACCTACCGCATTGGGTGGGGAAGCAGCCCTGCAAGAATGCCGCAAGGACGCTATGTATACAGATTAAAATAGGGAAATAATAATTTTAACGAACTATTGTGTGACCACATTTTTTAACCACTTACGTATGAAACTGATTCAGGCGCTGGAAGCCTCCAGTATCCAGCTCATTGGCAGCCACCTACCGCATTCGGTGGGGAAGCAGCCCTGCAAGAATACGGAAATATTGATTTTAACGAACCATTGTGTCAGATAACATTTTTTAGCGGAATCATTACAGCCGAAATAGTTGGATGCTAACACAGCGGAAGTTAAATATAGAATATGATAGGCGCAGCACGGGCTGCTAACGTTTTATAATAAGGATTTTAAAAATAATTTAAAAGTGTGGCTTTGGTTGCTAAACCCATCGCCGCTGTACAGAATTGCACACTTTAAAACAGGCATCTATTTATAAACTCGAACAGCGAGCTCCAAAGTTCGTCGAATAAAAATTCTTGGGGTATTCCCTTCACACTTCCCTATCAACGGTTCCGAAAAAATCACCCACTTATGTATGAAGCTGATTCAGGCGCTGGAAGCCCCTAGTATCCAGCTCATTGGCGGCGACCTACAGCATTCGGTGGGGAAGCAGCCCTGCAAGAATGCCCCAAGGACGCTATGTATACATCTTACAATAGGGAAATAAAGATTTTAACGAACAATTGTGTGACATAACATTTTTTAACCACTTACGTATGAAGCTGATTCAGGCGCTGGAAGCCCCCAGTATCCAGCTCATTGGCGGCGACCTACAGCATTCGGTGGGGAAGCAGCCCTGCAAGAATGCCCCAAGGACGCTATGTATACAGCTTACAATAGGGAAATATTGATTTTAAGGAACTATTGTGTGACATATCATTTTTTAACCACTTACGTATGAAGCTGATTCAGGCGCTGGAAGCCCCCAGTATCCAGCTCTCTGGCGGCGACCTACCGCATTCGGTGGGGAAGCAGCCCTGCAAGAATGCCCCAAGGACGCTATGTATAAAGTTTACAATAGGAAAATAATGATTTTAACGAACTATTGTGTGACATAGCATTTTTTAACCACTTACGTATGAAGCTGATTCAGGCGCTGGAAGCCCCCAGTATCCAGCTCATTGGCGGCGACCTACCGCATTCGGTGGGGAAGCAGCTCTGCAAGAATGCCCCAAGGACGCTATGTATAAAGTTTACAAAATGAAAATAATGATTTTAACGAACTATTGTGTGACATAGCATTTTTTAACCACTTAAGTATGAAGCTGATTCAGGCGCTGGAAGCCCCCAGTATCCAGCTCATTGGCGGCGACCTACCGCATTCGGTGGGGAAGCAGCCCTGCAAGAATGCCACAAGGACGCTATGTATACAGCTTACAATAGGGAAATATTGATTTTAACGAACTATTGTGTGACATAACATTTTTTAACCACTTACGTATGAAGCTGATTCAGGCGCTGGAAGCCCCCAGTATCCAGCTCACTGGCGGCGACCTACCGCAGTCGGTGGGGAAGCAGCCCTGCAAGAATGCCGCAAGGACGCTATGTATACATCTTACAATAGGGAAATAATGATTTTAACGAACTATTGTGTGACATAACATTTTTTAACCACTTACGTATGAAGCTGATTCAGGCGCTGGAAGCCCCCAGTATCCAGCTCATTGGCGGCGACCTACCGCATTCGGTGGGGAAGCAGCCCTGCAAGAATGCCTCTAGGACTCTATGTATACATCTTACAATAGGGAAATAATGATTGTAGTGAACTATTGTGTGACATAAAATTTTTAACCATTTACGTATGAAGCTGATTCAGGCGCTGGAAGCCCCCAGTATCCAGCTCATTGGCGGCGACATGTCGCATTCGGTGGGGAAGCAGCCCTGCAAGAATGCCGCAAGGACGCTATGTATACAGATTACAATAGCGAAATAATGACTTTAATGAACTATTGTGTGACATAACATTTTTTAACCACTTACGTATGAAGCTGATTCAGGCGCTGGAAGCCCCCAGTATCCAGCTCATTGGCGGCGACCTGTCGCATTCGGTGGGGAAGCAGCCCTTCATGAATGCTTTACAAAAGGGAAATAATGATTTTAACGAACTATTGTGTGACATAACATTTTTTAACCACTTACGTATGAAGCTGATTCAGGCGCTGGAAGCCCCCAGTATCCAGCTTATTGGCGGCGACCTACCGCATTCGGTGGGGAAGCAGCCTTGCAAGAATGCCGCAAGGACGCTATGTATACAGATTACAATAGCGAAATAATGATTTTAATGAACTATTGTGTGACATAACATTTTTTAACCACTTACGTATGAAGCTGATTCAGGCGCTGGAAGCCACCAGTATCCAGCTCATTGGCGGCGACCTACCGCATTCGGTGGGGAAGCAGCTCTGCAAGAATGCCGCAAGGACGCTATGTATACAGTTTACAATAGGGAAATAATGATTTTAACGAAGTATTGTGTGACATAACATTTTTTAACCACTTACGTATGAAGCTGATTCAGGCGCTGGAAGCCCTCAGTATCCAGCTCATTGGCGGCGACCTACTGCATTGGGTGGGGAAGCAGCCCTGCAAGATTGCCGCAAGGACGCTATGTATACAGTTTACAATAGGGAAATAATTTTAACGAACTAATGTGTGACATAACATTTTTAACCACTTACGTATGAAGCTGATTCAGGCGCTGGAAGCCCCCAGTATCCAGCTTATTGGCGGCGACCTGCCGCATTCGGTGGGGTGCAGCCCTGCAAGAATGCCGCAAGGACGCTATGTATACAGTTTACAATACGGAAATAATTATTTTAACGAACTATTGTGTGACATAAGATTTTTTAACAGAAACATTACAGCCGACATAGTTGAAGGCTAACACGGCGGAAGTTAAATATAGAATATGGCAGGCGCAGCACCGGCTGCTGACGTTTTATATTTAGAATTTTAAAAATAATTTAAAAGTGTGGCTTTGGCTTTTAAACCCATCGCCGCTGTACAGAATTGCACATTGTAAAAACTGGCATCTATTTATAAACTCGAAAAGCGAGCTCCAATGTACGTAGAATAAGAAGTTTTGTTTTCCCTTCACACCACTCTAATAACGGACGCGACAAAATCACCCACTTACGTATGAAGCTGATTCAGGCGCTGGAAGCCCCCAGTATCCAGCTCATTAGCGGCGACCTACCGCATTCGGTGGGGACGCAGCCCTGCAAGAATGCCACAAGGACGCTATGTATACATCTTACAATAGGAAAATAATGATTTTAACGAACTATTGCGTGACCTAACGTTTTTTAACAGCAACAGCCGTCATATTTGAAGGTTAACACAGCAGAAGGTAAATATATAAGATGAAGGGCGCAGCGCCAGCGGCTTTGGTTTTATTTTCAGCATTTTAAAATATATTTACGAGTGTGGTTTTGTCTGTTGGCACTTATCGCCGCTGTACAAACTTTGAGATTGTAAATCAGACATTTATAAACTCCAGCAGCGAGCTCCAAAGTATGTCGAATAAACATTCTTGTTGTCCCTTCACCACCTCTCTATTAACGGTTCCGAAAAAATCACCCACTTACGTATGAAGCTGATTCAGGCGCTGGAAGCCCCCAGTATCCAACTCATTGGCCGCGACGTAACGCCTTCGGTGGGGAAGTAGCCCTGCAAAAATGCCTTGTGTTGTGTTGGGTTGGGTTTTTTTTTTTGGCACATAGGCACCTAAGGCCATCATGCGCCAAACACGAGATTGCTGAGCTTCTTCATGAGTGAAAATGAAAAGTATTTAGAAAATTACAGCTTTTTTAGAATCCCTAACTCTTTGAGGAAAACTGAAAACAGATGAAATTTCAACAAGTGGGTTGTCTCATTATACTAAACAGGTGCGGAATAGGATGCGTTCAATATAGAATGGAGTAAAATATTTTTTTTTTAACTGTTCAAGTCCTGTGCACGAGATCAAAATGTGGTTCACGGTGAGATCACCTCCACATTTTTCGCATAGTGGATTTTGCTCTTTTCTCAGTAAGAAATTGTGTGTCAAGTGTGTATGTCCAATTCAAAGACGGCACAAAATCCCCTCACTGAAGCGTTCCTTCTGTGTACATGATTTCCATTCTCCTACTATGGGTTTTACTGTGTTTGCTCTTCATTATTCCATTTTTTCTGCCATTTATCTTTCAGGCTTCTTTGTACTAACCTGATACAATCCTTGTAGTGGATTTGTATTTATTTATTTATTTATTTATTTATTTATTTATTTATTTATTTATTTATTTATTTATTTATTTATTTATTTATTTATTTATTTATAATACCCTCAGGGTACAGTTGTACGTTACAGAGGGGAGGGGCGCATACAGGATATATATATATATAAAACAGAAGGTTAACAAAAGCGTACAAATCTGAAAAACAAAGCAAATAAAAAAAAACAAGGTACATGTGCAATTTAGGAAATTTAGGAAAACGGCATAGGTGTTAAAAACAACAATATAAAAATATAATAAGCAACAGTATACAATGATGTTATGCAAATAACCATACAGTAAGTTTTAAAACTAGGCAAAAAAGAAAGATTGCAGCGCGGATTTCAATTTTTGTTCTTCAGTTATACTTGTTAGTGATGCAGAGAGGTTATTCCAATCATTACAGGTGCGGGGAAGAAAGGAGTTAAAATAGGCAACTGTGTTTGTGTGCGGAATGTTTACCTTTGACTATGGTTACGGCGAAACGAAATGTAGGATGGTGGCTGAACCCATGAGGAACGCAAGGTGGAGTTATGGTAGTATATTTTGTGAAAAAGTGAGAGGCGGGATAGTTTTCTTCGAGTAGATAACAGCGGGAGATGTAAGTATGCTTTCATATTAGTAACGCTGGCTGAAATTTGATAGTTATTTCCTTATTTCGTGCTTGTGCAGCACGAGTCGGCTATCGCGTTACCATCTATCCCGACATGGCTAGAAACCCAGCAAAATATTATGATTTGGCCTTGCGTTGTGATTTTTTCTATGCCGTGAATGATGTTTTCTACTATAGGCTCAACTACATTTTTAGAATGTAATGCCGTAAGCACGCTTAAAGAAGCGGTATAGATCATGCTCTTTTCATAGTTCTGTTGCATTATTTTATTTACAGCTACATAGACAGCGTAATATTCTGCAGTAAATATTGAGGCACTGTTAGGTAGCCTTACTATTTTTTCTCTGCTGCCTTGCACAACAGCACATCCAACATAATTTGCTGCTTTTGATCCATCTGTAAAAAAGTCGGTGAAGTTCATATACCTCTCTCGTAGTGCTAGGTATTCTTGTAATATGTATTCGTGTGCTGTTTGATTTTTTCGGAAGGCTGTCAGTGTGAGGTGACATGTAGAGGAAAGTCTGTACCAGGGCGGAAATGGATACTGTCTCTGGGCTACAATTGGAAGTGTATCCAGTATTCCTAAATCTTGGCATATTTCTTCGAAGCGGAGAAGTAAAGGCCTGATAGAATGGGGTTTCTTTATGAACAGTGTTCTGGAAGGGCACTTTGTAACTAAGGGGAAACATAGATGTTTTGGTAAATATCTTATCCTGAGTATGTATGCACGTGTAAGCATGCCTCTCCTGTCGGCAGGCGGTGGTTCATTTGTTTCTACATAGATGCTTTTAATGAGGGATGTTCTGTATGCACCACTAGAAAGACGTAAGCCGAGGTTATGTATTTGGTCTAATCGCTTTAGATATGATGACCTCGCCGAGCCATACACAATACAACCGTAATCTAGACTGGAGCATACAACAGAGTGGTAGACGTGTAAAAGGCATCTTCGATCAGTTCCCTAGTGCTTGTTTGAGAGAACTTTGATATATATATAGTATGTTGAGGGACTTAGAAGCTTTCTTTTTAAGGTTAGTTATGCGAGGCAGGAATGTTAACTTTTTATCAAACTTATGCCTGAAAATCTATGTTCATTTTTTACTGGCAGTTCAGCTTCATTTAGGTATAACGTTGGATCCGTCTGTAGGCCTCTCAAGTGAAAAAAAGAACAGCTACTGTTATTTGAGGGGAGAATTTAATCCCATTCATTTCTGCCCATGTAGCTAACTTATTCAATATTATTTGTATTTGCCTCTCGCAGGACATGCTGGATGATGTACAGGCAATTTGAACGTAAAGTGAATACATAACAGACTTTGGGATTGCTTTACGTATACTATTCATTTTTACAACAAACAATGTAGTGCTTAAAATACATCCCTGTGGTACGCCATTCTCTTGGATAAATGTTTTTGACATGATTGTGCCTTGAACGTTAAATGAGCGGTTAAAGAGGAATACCCATGTTACACGGGCGTTTTCAACGGCCGTTCAGTTGAGCGTCAGTTGAAAGCCGTAACGGCCGTGGGAACAGAACAGTGGTGGATGCGCTCACACGGCACTTTCCATGTTTCCAGCGCCGTCATCCTTGCGGACACGGGCGCATTGTGTTTCTGCGCTCGCAGTTCGGCAAGGTGACCTTGCCACAAGTTTATAAGTAAATGCGTCAGTGACGCTGGCCAGGCAAAGCATATTTGCGCCGGTGCGCTTGCCTGCAGCGGAGACGCGTTGCTGCTGGGGGCTGCCATCTTGCCTACTTCACGACGAAACGGACGGAAACGGCGGCGGAACGGAGACCGGCCACCTCGAAAGCGAACTCCAATGTGCGTGGAATAAAACTTCTTGTTTTCCCTTCACACCTCTCTATTAACGGTTAAGGAAAAATCACCCACTTACGTATGAAGCTGATTGAGGCGCTGGAAGCCCCCAGTATCCCGCTCATTGGCGGCGACCTACCGCATTCTTGGGGAAGCAGCCCTGCAAAAATGCCTTGTGTTGTGTTGTGTTGTGTTGTGTTGAGTTGTGTTGGGTTTTTTTGGCACATAGGCAACTAGGGCCATCATGCGCCAAGAACGAGATCGCTGAGCTTCGTTATGAGTGAAAATGAAAAGTGTTTAGAAAATTACAGCTTATTGAGAACCCCTAACGAACCCCTAACTCTTTTAAGAAAACTAAAAACAGATAAAATTTCAACATGTAGGTTGTCTCATTATAGTAAACAGGGATGGAATGGGATGCGTCCAATATAGAATGGAGTAAAATATTTTTTCCTTAACTGCTCAAGTTCTGCGCACGAGATCAAAATGTGGTTCACGGTGAGCTCACCTCCACAATTTTCGCATAGTGGTTTTTGTTCTTTTCTCAGTAAGAAATTGTGTGTCAAGTGTGTATATCCAATTCGAAGACGGCACAAAATCAACTCACTGAAGCGTTCCTTCTGTGTACACGATTTCCATTCTCCTACTATGGGTATTACTGTGTCTGCTCTTCATTATTCCATTTTTTCTGTTATTTATCTATCGGGCTTCTTTGTACTAACCTGATACAATCCTTGTAAGGGATTTATATTTTCTTTATTTCCTTATTTCGAGCTTGTGTAGCACATGAGTCGGCTATTTCGTTACCATCTATCCCGACATTACTAGAAACCCAGCAAAATATTATGGTTTGGCCTTGCGTTGTGATTTTTTCTATGCCGTGAATGATGTTTCCAACTATAGGCTCAACTGCATTTTTAGAATGTAATGCCATAAGCAAACTTAAAGAATCGGTATAGATTATGCTCTTTTCATAGTTCTGTTGCATAATTTTATTTACAGCTACATAGACAGTGGAATATTCTGCAGTAAATATTGAGGCACTGTTAGGTAGCCTTAGTATTTTTTTTCTGCTGCCTTGGCACAACAGCCCATCCAACATAATTTGCTGTTTTTGATCTAACTGTAAAAACGTCGGTGAAGTTCATATAACTCGCTCGTAGTGCTAGGTATTCTTGTAATATGTGTTCGTGCGCTGTTTGATTTTTTCAGAAGGCTGTCAGTGTGAGGTCACATGTAGAGGGAAGGCTGTACCAGGGTGGAAATGGATACTGTCTCTGGGCTACAATTGGAAGTGCATCCAGTGTTCCTAAATCTTGGCATATTTCTTCGAAGCGGGGTAGTAAAGGCCTGATAGAATGGGGTTTGTTTAGAAGAGCACTTTGTAACGAAGGGGAAACAGATGTTTTGGTAAAGATCTTATCCTGAGTATGTATTCACTTGTAAGCATGCTCCTCCTGTCGGCAAGAGGTGGTTCATTTGTTTCTACATAGATGATTTAGTGGGGGATGTTCTGTATTCACCACTAGAAAGATGTAAGCCGAGGTTATGTATTGGGTCTGATCGCTTTAGATATGATGACCTCGCCGAGCCATACACAATACAACCGTAATCTAAACTGGAGCGTACAACAGAGTGGTAGACGTGTAAAAGGCATGTTCGATCGGTTCCCCAGTGCTTGTTTGAGAGAACTTTGATATATATATATAGTATGTTGAGGGACTTAGAAGCTTTCTTTTTAAGGTTAGTTATGTGAGGCAGGAATGTTAACTTTTTATCAAACTTATGCCTGAAAATCTATGTTCATTTTTTACTGGCAGTTCAGCTTCATTTAGGTATAACGTTGGATCCGTCTGTACGCCTCTTTTCAGTGAAAAAAGAACAGCTACTGTTATTTGAGGGGAGAATTTAATCCCATTCCTGTCTGCCCATGTAGCTAACTTATTCAATATTATTTGTATTTGCCTCTCGCAGGACGATATGCTGAATGATGTACAGGCAATTTGCAAGTCATCAACGTAAAGTGAATACATAACAGACTTTGGGATGGCTTTACTTATGCTATTCATTTTTACAACAAACAATGTAGTGCTTAAAATACATCCCTGTGGTACGCCATTCTCTTGGATAAATGTTTTTGACATGGTTGTGCCTTGACGAACGTTAAATGAGCGGTTAAGGAGGAATGCCCATGTTACACGGGCGTTTTCAACGGCCGTTCAGCTGAGCGTCAGTTGAAAGTCGTAACGGCCGTGGGAACGGAACGCTGGTGGATGCGCTCACACGGCACTTTCCATGTTTCCAGCGCCGTCATCCTTGCGGACACGGGCGCATTGTGTTTCTGCGCTCGCAGTTCGGCAAGGTGACCTTGCCACAAGTTTATAAGTAAATGCGTCAGTGACGCTGGCCAGGCAAAGCATTTTTGCGCCTCGCCTGCAGCGGAGACACGTTGCTGCTGGGGGCTGCCATCTTGCCTACTTCACGACGAAACGGAAGGAAACGGCGGCGGAACGGAGACCGGCCACCTCGAAAGCGAACTCCAATGTGCGCGGAATAAAAACTTCTTGTTTTCCCTTCACACCTCTCTATTAACGGTTAAGAAAAAATCACCCACTTACGTATGAAGCATATTTCAGGCGCTGGAAGCCCCCAGTATCCAGCTCACTGGCGGCGACCTACCGCATTCGGTGGGGAAGCAGCCCTGCAAGAATGCCACAAGGACGCTATGTATACATCTTACAATAGGGAAATAATTTTAACGAACTATTGCGTGACACATAAATAACGTATTTTAGCAACTATATCCCAGACGGCATGCATACTTCAAGGCTAACACGGCGGAAGTTAAATATAGAATCAGATAGGCGTAGCGCCGGCTGCGAACGTTTCATTTTTAGCATTTAAATATTATTGAAAAATGTGGTTTTGGCTGTTGGCACCCAACGCCGCTGTACAGACCTACAGATTCTAAAAACAGGCATCTATTTAAAAACTCGAAAAGCTAATTCCAATGTGCGTGGAATAAAACTTCTTGTTTTCCCTTCACACCTCTCTATTAACGGTTAAGAAAA
Organism: Amblyomma maculatum; assembly: GCF_055883805.1. Taxonomy (NCBI): domain Eukaryota; kingdom Metazoa; phylum Arthropoda; class Arachnida; order Ixodida; family Ixodidae; genus Amblyomma; species Amblyomma maculatum. The sequence continues at coordinate 106,970,700 of NC_139348.1, read as the reverse complement.
AATCACCCACTTACGTATGAAGCTGATTCAGGCGCTGGAAGCCCCCAGTATCCAGCTCACTAGCGGCGACCTACGGCATTCGGGGGGAAAGCAGCACTGCAAAAATGCATCCCAAATTTATACATCCTAAAATAGGGAAATAATGATATTACCGAACTACCACACAGAATAAATAGCAGATTGTTACAACATCATCCCAGCCATAGTTCAAGGGTACACTCATTGCAGTTAAATGTAGAAGAGGACAGGCGCAGCACCGGCTGCTAGTTTTGTTTTACCGTTCTAAAAATTACTGAAATATATGGATTTGCCTGTTGGAATCCATCGCCGCTGTAGAGACTTGGCGGATGTGAAAACAGGAATTTCTTTACAAACCCGAAGAGCCCCGAAATGCATCCTATAAACATTTGTTTTTTCTTCACACCTCTCTATTAACGAATGCAGAATACCCACTTACTCATCAAGCTGATTCAGGCGCTGGAAGCCCCAGTATCCAGCTGATTGGCGGAGACCTACCACATTCGGTGGAGACTAGCTCTGCGAATATGCCCCATGGAGCCTGTAGATACACCCTGTAACGTTTAATTAATCACATTACACAACTATTACATTGCATGACTCAGATATTGTTACAGAAATTGCGCATGTATAAGCTTCTAAGAAGAGGAATCTCCCTACAAACCTGCAAAACGATCTCCGACGCGCGTCCAGTAACACGTTTCCTTTGCCTTTCATATATCCGACTTACCGAGTGTCCAAAATATTGTCCACGCATGAACCTGATTCAGACACAGGACGTCCCCAGTACTCAGTTCTTTGGCAGCGAGGTACCGCATTTTGAGGGGCACCAGCTCTGGAAAGATACCAGAAGGAAGCTGTTTATACATCCTATAAGACTGATTACAGGCGTGACATTATCAAAGATTTTGTGGCATAAGTGAGCTATTGTTGCACCTGTATTGCTGTAGCCATGCTTCATAGCCAAGACAGCAGTAGTTAAAGTCGCTGATCCTAGGCGCAGCGCCGGTTGCTCACGTCTCTTGCCTAGCTAACACTAAAAAATTACATAAAAGCTAACAGTGTTGACATCGTTTGCCGCTGCGCAACCCGGGTTGTAAAGAGATGCATCTGTCAACAAAGCCGAGCCGCGTTCTTCTAAGCAGTCGGGTAAGAGATCTCAATCTCCCTTCATACCGCTGTCTTATCAATCTTACGAAAACTGTCCACTCCCATATGAAGTTAATTCTAGAGCTGGAAGCCTCTAAATATCCAGTTGATTCGCATCTCACTTAGTTGGCCAGAAGGATTCTATTTCTACATTTCATAACAGTGATCATATGATATATCAACGATTTTCTTCCACAATTTTGTTATTGTTAGACGTATATTGAAAGGGCTATGTTTCGAGGCTGCAATGTCAGTTAACTGTAGCATCTCACACGTGCAGTACCGGTTGCTAACAGCTAGTTGGTTGGTTTGGGGGGTTTAACTTCCCATATTGACTGAGGCTATCTGGTATTTTAAAAACATTGAAGTCCGGTCAGGATCGCCCGCCACTGCGACACATCTTGCTTAAAAAGGCATCTCCCTGCAAATCGAAACATCAACCAGCAGGGTGTGTCGAGTAAGACATCTTTCCCTTCATACCTTTCTGTTAATAAGAAGAAAACTGTCAGCTTCCACATGAAGCGAATGCATGCTTTCAGTATCCAGTTCACCAGCGGCTACGCACTGCGTTAGGAGTGGAACCAGCCCTGCGATGATGCCAAATAAATGCTTGATTGACATTTTACTATAAGTAATTATTATTAGCAAATACTTTCTAGCATAACTCAATTATGAATATACTTATAATCCAGTAGCCCCACGTGAAGGCTAAAAAAGCAGTGGCTAACTTTATGAGGTCATAGGCATGTGCACAGGCTGTCCACGCCTTGTTTCTAGTGTTTTAAATCTTATTCGAGATATAGCGCTCGGCCCGTTGGCATCACCAAAAATTGTACACCCCGCAGATTGCTGAGAGAGGGATCTCCTTTCAAACCCGAACACACATCTGTGCGTGTCGAGTCAGACGCATCAGTTCACTTTATTTATATATATCTCTTATCAAACAAGATAAAATTCCCTAAGGACGTCGGGAGGTGGCACATGTGATGAAATTCCTCAGTGTCCAGTTCACTGGCGGTGACGAACAGCATACGGAGAGGCGCCCTCCGCGAATATTCCAGAATTCTAATCATCCGTCGCACAACGCATAGCATTGTCTGAACGATATTACCAAAGATTCTCTGGCACCACTTAATCAATGTACCACATAATCACAATGGCGTACAGCAAAAATAAACTATAGCAGATCACACCGCAGATCCGGGTTCTGGCGCCGTATTCTGGGTAGACTAATCTATATTTGAAAGCTTGCGTTCAACCTGTTGGCATCCCTCCTCACGCGGCAGATTTTTCTAGATCGTAAACACGGCCATATCCGCACAAACACGAAAAGAGCTCCATGGCGACTGTAGTAAGATATTTTTATTCATTTTTTTTTTCCTTATTGGGTGCGAAAGAAGCGTTCCACTAACTTATGGTGATCCAGGCACTACAAGCCCCAAGTATAATACTTATTGGCGTCCACATATTACTGCATAGAAAGGAGCAGCAGCTCTGATAATGTGCCATAAATATGCGGTTTCTATATCTTAGAACAGTGATTGTGGGAAATTATCATTGTTTTCTTGTCGTCATTAAATAATGTTACCATTTATCGCGCCAGTCATTCTCTTTCCTGTGATACAAAACTTGTTATTCTATATTGCTGATCTCTGAGTTCGTGAACATAAATTACAATAAATTAATTTGTGATATCGCATTTCACATCCCACACCAAAATGACACGATTAGCACTGAAAATGAACCTTTCTTATTCCAAACCGCTCGCAAATACTATCGCAATAAGTGCCAATTCCGGCAATTCGATGCTTTCGCGCTTTATTTTTTATATGCTAAACACATATATTACATATATTTCTATGCGCTTATGCCTGGCTGGCAACGAAAGCCTATTGTGCTGCGGTGGACAGGTAGTTAGGGAAATCTCGGTGTTGATGCGGCGTTAATGCTGCACCTGCACGCCCTTGCTGTTCTGTAGATTAAAGGGAATTCCCGAAGCACTTCACACTCCCTTTTCCTTGAAGTGCTATAGCATTACTTCATGGAGTAAAGTGTTCACGATATTTCAGCCGTAAATACATAATACGGCTAGAGACAGCGCTCGTCCTCACGCACCTCACCTACAGTCTCCCATATCTTAAAACAACCAAGACGGAAACGAACACGATAAACCTGCTAATCAGGAAGGCATACTAACTGGCTATAGGATCTCCAGCGTATGGCTCTGACGATCTGATAATACAGTCTACAATCGAAGAACATAGCGAAGCTGAACACACTCCCAGATCAGAAGACGTAAGCAGTCCAAGACGGGTCGTGCTCTCTTAACTAAACTTGGATATCCTCTTACAGACAACAACAGCACACAAACCGGAAACATCGCACCAAACGTCAGGGAAAATGACACACTGAGCCGAAAGCAAGCCACTACACTTAGGCGCCAACAAACAAGCACATATCCAAACAGAGCCCTGTACCACAAGATATCGGCGACACGATACAAAAGCTAATCTGTCTGGTGCAGAAACACTGCTACACTATACCACACGACATGGGGATGTAGGGCTAGCTTCATAATCCCTCAAATATATAGCCCTAGTCCTAAGCAGTGGGAGGACCTTGTAGCGGACTCGGGCGCTCAGCATCAGCTCATGCCGGCGCAGCGAGCCAGAGCTGCTGCTGAGGCCAACGGGCTCCTGGACCAAGGACTGCTGACCATTGCTCTTTCCTAACCCACTACACCTAACCTCCAATTTCCCCAATAAAGCTTATCGATCAGTCAATCAAAAGCCGCAAAAGAACCTCTGTAAATTAAACTAGATGAGGCGCCCTTGGTTGGACGGGGGCTCACAGGACCTGCTGAGTTGTTTTTCCGCGAAATCCATTCCGGCAGAATGACGCTTCCATACAAACATGTTTTTCGCAGCAAACGAAATGGATTCATTTCGGGACTCACCACTCCGGTCGCTCTCTGGCAACTCTCCGCGCAGGAACGCTGCTCCCGAGTTGAAGACCTAGTACAGGAGCAAGTCTCCTTTCTGCTGCTTGTCTCCATGACAACAAAGAAACGGCGTCCTTCAGGACGAGATTTCCCACCAGTGGTAGCGCCTCGGGCTGTAAATATGCATCTAGTTTCGGGTACCCGCCAACATTGATCTGCCACGTTTCTTCAACGTTAAAATATTTGAAGAACTGCATTATATTGGGTGCTCTGTCATTACCCTACTGAAAAACCAAAAAGTTCTACGGGGCAATAACCTCATAAAATCTCATCTAATCACATAGACTCTAATACGGTGCACATCATTATCATAAATTATCGTACATAATTTATGATAATGTACAAGAAACTATGACACCTTATGCACGACATCGCACGAAGGAAGATGCGCTCATTCTGCTTAATGTTGCAGGACTATCACTTAGAAGGCTTGTTCATGGCTCTTCGAACCTGGCGAGATACCACCTTCGTATCTAGCGCTGTCCCCGCCCAATTCGACCAACCATTCACCGGTTCTGGATGAAGCTCATCCGTTTGTCTGGCTATCAGGAGCTACGACACCAGCGTTCGAGGCGGCCGGCAAGGAGCATAAAAGCCATCGAGCAAGCGTGGACTTCGGGCACGACATCGCACGAAGGAAGATGCGCTCATTCTGCTTAATGTTGCAGGTTAGTTACCTAAACAACGCGATGTGTGTTAAGAGTAGCAACTACTGTCTTGTCGCGGTGTCGTGCCCACCCACTCTCGAACACTTGTTTAAGCGTTTGATGGCGTTTTCGTCTATGAGTAGTTCTGTCTTGTGCAACATCTTACTGATGCTTTCGGGTGATATCGAATCTAAAGCAGGAGACACATGTGCGAAAGCTTGACCGGTATACCGCAGCGAACGCCGCATGCGAACTGCCGCCGCAGTGCCAGCCGGGACACATGGAGCACCGCGAGTCTGGCGAGCGAGCTCCCTCAAGCTCCGCCCACAGCCGGTGCCACTGCGCAGCGGAGACGGAAGGCTGCTTGGCTTGATAAACTTCACATGAATTCACGCTCATACAAGAAATGACAAAACAGCGATGTTATCAGAAGGATTGTCTGCTGTACTCGTGCAACAACAGCAAGCCTGCACACGTACGAAGCTTTCGGCAACGATGCCACCCGCGGACGCGCTGGGCGACGAACTTCACCGATTCGTGCTTGCCCTAGTCGTCGCTAGGCCTAGCCGGTGTCGTACTGAAGAGGCAGCGGACCGCGCTTCGGAACGGGCCAAAGCTGTAATAAAGGTTCGAATTTCATCACCAAGGTACTGAGAAGGCCATCTTATAATAGAATGAACATAAGCTCGATTTGAGCGGCGCATTCGGCAGCGGAGCGAGCAGACGTTTGGCGATCGACCGGGCAGCAGCAGCTGTTGGGCGAACAAACTCGCTTGTGTCGCAGTTATCACTCGTAGCAGCTCTTCAGTGTTGGCTGGCGATCTTCACAATTTACTTGTAGTTGACAGAGCTGTATTTAGTGACTTTTTATGCACACGAAGAAACAATACTGAAAAGTTTTTCAGATGCCGGCGCGTCCGCGTCGTCTGCTCGGTGGTACCTCGACGGTGGAGGCGAGAGGCGCTCCACCCACGGCTCCACCGCACAGCCCCCCTACGTCACCGTGACGTCGCCGCTGTTCGCGCTCGCATTGGCTGCAGCCACTCGCCGGAGCGTCGCTTCGCCAGGCTTCGCATGCGGACTGCCGGAGACATCTGCCCGGTTGGACGCGGGCGGCGAGCGCCGGTTTGCCGGATCGGACTCGTCCGGACGCGGCGCGCCGGAGCGGATCGCACTCGCTTTTCGGACATGTGTCCCCGCCTTAACCCTGGTCCGATGTCGAAAAGTGAATCTGACGCATTTGCCGCGGCTCTCGAAACTATCCGTATACTTGAAGAAGGTCATGCGTCCTTACTGCAGGAGATAAAAGACGCCAAAGAAAAGCAGGCAGCAAGTGAAAATGAAGTTCGTCTATTTAGTGCTAAAATCGCGAATTTAGAGACAGCCATTAACTTACGCGGTACAACGGAGGAAGGAAAAAATGCTGAAGCTGTGTGCCTGTCGACACAACTGACTGCCATCGCGTCAAGGTGCGACGATGCCGAAAATAGAATGAGGCGCTCTAATCTCTCTTTTAGGATCGAAGATGCCGCTGATGAAGACTGGGCACAATCTGAGGAAAAGATTATAACCTTCTGCACAGAAAAGTTGGGTATTGCCACCACTAGCCAACAATTTGAGCGGGTTCATCGACTGGGAAAATATAGCGCTAACAAGCAAAGACCAATAATTGTAAAGCTGACCTATTTCAAGGACAAAGGACTCATCCTATCTGCTGGGCCGAAACTGAAAGACACAGATTTTGCTATCCGTGAAGATTTTTCGCTTGCCACGCGGAAAGCGAGGGCCAAACTGATAGAATTCACAAAACCGTTGAAAAAAAAGTATAAGTTATCAGTTGACAAACTGCGTATGGACTCAAAAACGTATGTTTACAATGTCACTACTGATACGGTCGAGCAGTTAGATCAATAGCTCGTAAGAAGCAATTGCGCGCACATACACAAAAAACCAAAATCGTCCACCTCTACCCAGTTATCACTATCATTTACTAATATTCGTAGTATCTTATCAAAGTACACCCTAGTTTCATCTTTCCTTGAAGACAGTGATCCCGATATAATATCTTTTACAGAAACATGGTTACATTCCGATATCGGCGACTGCGAAGTTCTTTCTGGCTTCAATCCTTTTAATATATACAGGTGCGATCGCACCGATAGGCGGGGGGGGAGGTGTCCTCTTAGGCATTAAAAAATCGCTCACATCATTTGCCATCAATACCGATTCCGAACTTGAAATAATCTGGACGGCCTGCATTGCATCTTCCACAAAACTATTGATAGGCAATTGTTACCGCGCGCCAAACTCCGACCACTCTTTTTCAGATAAACTGCGTGAAAGCATTACGAGGGCATTTGAGCTCTTCCATCCTGATGTCACTTATTTACTCGGCGATTTTTAATTTTCCGCAAATTAATTGGAAAGATCTCTATCCCCTTGTTCTGCTTCAACAAGCTTCATAAACTTAGCTTTAGATTTCAACCTATTTCAAGTAGTTACACAACCCACCCGCGGTCCCAATATATTAGACCTCATCTTTACTACCACCCCTGATACAGTTTATAACATTGCTTACTTCGATGGGCTTAGCGATCATAAGTTACTCCAAGTAACACTTAATATTCCGCTTCCATTCACTGGCGTTACGCGAAAACAGATACGTGATTATAACAGAGCTAACTACGATCTCATTAATGCCGAACTTACAAAGTTTTCAGAAAGCGTCCTATTACCTTTGTTTCACCACCGGTCAGTGCAAGATAATTGGGTTCTTTTTCGAGACAAGTTCAATAAACTGGTAGAAGAACACGTCCAACTTATTTCAATATCAAATTATAAATCAAACCCTTGGTTTACAGGAAAGCATCAGCGTATGAGAAATAAGAAAAAACGACTTTACCGAAACGCAAAACGCCAGTGTACGCAATTAGCTTGGGATAAGTATAAAAATTACCTTAAACTGTATTGCTCTGCTCTTTGTGAAGCAAAGCATAAATATCTCAGAGAAGTCCTTCCTATACTACTGAAAAATAATCCAAGCAAATTCTGGAAAACAATAGGTCATCCTAGCCTGTGTAATGATATTTCAATTCATGATGTAAACAACACCCCCTACTCTAACACTGAATGTTCTAAAGTCTAACTCGTTTTTCACCTCTGTTTTCACCAACGAAGATGTTTCTAACACCCCGTATGTACCAGATTTTGATTACCCTTATATGGCGCCAGTTGACATTACACTTGAAGGCATAGTAGACTTGATTAATAAACTTAAGGTTTCCTCCTCCTCTGGTGCCGACAACATTAATTCAAAAATACTCAAAAATACCATTTCAGCCTCCAGCACCATCTTACTTCATATCTTTAGGCAGTCCCTGTCAACAAGTGAGCTCCCCTCGGATTGGAAAATTGGAAAGGTAGTACCGGTATTCAAAAGTGGCAATAAACATTCATGCGAAAATTATCGCCCGATCTCATTAACTTGCATATGCTGCAAGATGCTTGAGCACATATTCGCATCGCATATCTACAATCACTTAGAATCTAATAAATTCTTTTTCCCCGGGCAGCATGGATTTAGAAAGGGTTTTTACTGCGAGTCGCAGATATTTGAATTCACCACTGACCTACATTTCAACATGAACAGTAACTTACAGACAGACTGCATCTTTTTGGACTTCTCTAAGGCATTTGATCGTGTAGCACACTGCCGACTAATAGCTAAACTTTCTGCCGTCAAAATAGATTCACTAACTTTATCATGGGTCCGTAACTTTCTTTCCAATCGCCAGCAGTTCACCGTTGTTAAGAATTTTTCCTCTCCTTCTTCCTACGTCACATCAGGTGTGCCGCAAGGAAGCGTCCTTGGCCCATTACTCTTCTTGATCTATATTAATGACCTGCCGAATAACATCTCATCTTATACACGCATATTTGCTGATGACTGCATCATCTATCGTGCAATAATAGGACACTGAAGACCATATTTTACTTCAAAATGATCTGAACCGCGTTAACGACTGGTGTAAAACGTGGCTGATGACCTTGAACACTTCCAAATGTAACACAATTTCTTTCTCACGAAAATCAGCGAATTCGAATTTTTTCTACCACATTAATAACGTTACATTGGCTCGGAATACGCGGTACAAATACCTAGGTGTCCACCTCACTCCAAATCTTTGTTGGGCAGATCATATAGCAACCATTTCTGCTCACGCTTCCAGGTCATTAGGATTTCTTCGCCGCAACCTACAAAACACTACGTCTCATGTCCGTAGATTAGCCTACATAACTTTTGTTCGTCCGCTCCTAGAGTACGCTTCCTCTATCTGATCACCTCATCAGCAATATTTACTTGAGAAGTTGGAAGCAATACAAAACAGGGCTTGCCGTTTCATCTCGCGTAATTATAATTTCTATTACAGCGTAACCCAGCTCAAGCTTGAACTTTCACTTCATCCGTTAAATGTCCTTCGTGATATCGCCCTTCTATCTCTTTTTCATAAATACGCCCATGGCACTCGGTCATCCCTAAGTCATCTACAACGACCCTCCTACCTATCGCATAGACTGCATAACGACTACAGCTATGCTCGCATTTACGGCAGTTCTAACGCTTTTAACTTCTCATCACTCCGGCGCGCCATCCGCCTTTGGAATGATCTTCCGAATAGCATTGCGTCTCTCCACAATCACGAAGCGTTTCGCGAAGATCTACTAAAGCACTTCATTGATAACGCTTAGCGTATCATGTACGTTCCCGTCATTTATGTAACTATTCCTTGAAGGGGCTTTTTTGATGCGCAGTAGTTCTGTGGCATAGTTTAATCCACATTTTTTTTTTTTTTTGCATCTTCTCGCTTGCCTTATATGATTTGTGCTTAGTAGTTCTTATAACTCCCTCTGCGTTGCGATATATTATTTATAGATTTGTATAATTACCACTGTTTTCCTGTACTTGCGATTGTGATTTTGTTTTTTACCGACTTTGCGGATATCTTTGTATTTGTCCCCCCTTACACAATGCCTCTCTGGAGGCCTGTAAGGTATATGTAAATAAATAAATAAATAATAAATAAATTATATATTTAACTTGTATGTGATTTCTTATGTGAATTGAGTGAGATTGTGTGAGAAAAATGTGAGATTGTTGCCTCATACAATTTTTTCAGTAAGGCACCTTGGCAATATCAAAAACTTTCAAGGCTGTAAAGCTATACAGTTCAAATAATTCCTTAGCACAGCAGAGACTCATTATCTGGGACAAAAGTCTCTGAACCTTAAGAATTATCCCCTTAGTTTTCTATAAAATATGAAATAACGAATGTCCAATATTCTAATCGACAACTATGGTCCTCGACTATTGGCATTTACTAAAGTTATGCACTTTGATTGCACTTTGCGCGCTCTACACACCTTTGTGCCCAATAGTATGGCCCTTTCAGATGTCGAAGCAGGGCCCTGTCAGATGTGGAAGCAGAAGTTATCACAAACAAGAAATACAGCATTATAATACACGGAAGCAACTGTCACAGTTGCACTTAAGAATGCAGCGATGGTGTGGGGCAGCAGTACATTATAATTGCGAATTGTTACTGTCAAAAAAACGCGACAGAAATCACACTACCTCTATTTCTGAAGAGTATGACATTTTCATGTGCTGCTTTGGAAACATCAGCAAGCATAATATTTATATTCTAGTTAGGAATTTATTTTCAGTGTATAATTCAAGTCCATCAACATACTTTGTCAATGGAGCCTTTACACCCCCCCCCCCCCCCCCCCCCTTCATTGGAACGTCAATAGAACGTTTCACCAAAGCCCGGTTTGGTTACTCAAACATTCATCTATCTCAATCTAATTACTCACGGCGGCTTCGGCGGCGCTACCCGTTAAAACTATCGGGAAAACTTTAGTTTCACATTTAAAGGTATGACGCGATAACCTTAACGGTTTCCGTCTGCAGCTCCCCTCACGTTTCCTTCTCGCTTACATGTTCATTTTTACTTCGCTTACTTTCAAGGTTTTTAACTTATCTCACACGTACATATCAGCATACAGTCCTATGTTAAATACACCTTTCAACTGTCGGTCGCAATGGACCTCCTAACATTGATAGGAAGCCCCATAAGCCAAGCTGTCCATACGTGCCCGGAAAGCCTGGGAGTAAAGTCTGTATACTCGGGATCCAATCTGTGGTCACTGTGCAGTGTATTCGCATCTCTTCTTTCATCAATTGTCACACAAGCTGACCGATTCGGCAGTTCCTGACAATACGCCATTTGAGGTCGTCACGTTATGTCACAGAATTCGCCGACCGAGCACCGGCCAGAAGGATTCTCGCGAATTTAGAATGAGAGCTCGAGACCAAAGATTCAAAAGCCGAGAAACGTGTTAAGCCTGACGCTGAATTGAGCCTATCAGGCAGTGTGTCTTAAGGACCAAATTTCTGTACGGTGTATTATATCCGCTCATGAGTCACCGATGTGACCACTCTCCACCCCATGGTCATTCATCTATGGCCAGGGCCGCCTCATATTTTCGTCTCGGGCCTCCCGAAAACTGCCCTCGGCCAAACCTTGCAAATATTTATTATCCAGATACAATGCACAACGTCCAGTTTGGTCGTGACCGCCAAAGCTGGCACTGGGCATCCAATAATTTTTGCCCGGGTCAAACGAACACTGACCAACATTTCTGCAACTAGTGCAACATCATTTCGCACTACTCACCGTTGTAAACACGTTGAATCTCTGCGAGACTTTTGTATGTCACGCTGTCAATGGCATCGGATTTGCTATAGAGAACGAGCCTTTTTTTGCTGACGCGTTAACACACGGATTTGAAAATAAGCGGAAAATTTTTGGTTTACGGGTTTAACATTCCTAATCGACTCGGGTTATAAGGAAGGCCGTAATGGGAGTCACGAAAGAGTTGCTATAATCCCGCACTAAAAAAAAGTATGACAGATACGGCGCCTGTCGTTTCCTGGTAACCAATTAAGGCGAAAAACTTTATTGCCTTATACTCCCGGCCGCGTCCAGCATCCTGTCCCACTATAGCTGTCATACTGCAGCCACGCCGGGCACGTGAGAAACGTGCCATGGTTCTTGTTTAGCGTCATGAGAGCGCGGTTGCCATGGAGATCGCCACCGCTAGTTAGTGGTAGCTAGTGATAATGATAGCAACACTGACAGTGATGATGGCATTGATGACTGTGTCTATGAATTAATCACCTGGTGACGTAATGACACGTCGTGACGTCACATCCGGTGATGACGTCACGACTGGTCATGATATTTCATTTGTCGCTTACTCGAAGGCCGGCATAGTCAAATGTTGACACTGAGGTAGTTCAGTGTGGGAGATGATAGGCACAGCACTGGCTCCTAACGTTTTGGTATTTTTTTTAAGTTATTTGTTATAGTTTTGCCTATTGGCATCCATCGCCGCTGTCCAGACTTGCAGAATGTGAAAACACGCATCTACTTACAAAGAAAGACGGCGGGCTTCGAAGGGCGTCGAGTAACAAAATTTATTTTTCCCTTCACAACTCTCTTGTAACGAATGCGAGAAAATTACCCACTTACTCACCAAGCTGACTCAGTCGCTAGAAGCCCCCAGTATCCAGCTCATTGGCGGCGCCCTCCCGCATTCGGTGGGGAGCAGCTCTGTGAAGATGCCCGGAGAGCCTATGGATACACTGTAACGGTGAAATAATAACAATACCATAACATTACCATTAAAATAATACATTACATTACCATGACATGACTGAAATATTGTTACAGCAACTGCGCATATTTGAGGTTCTGAGGAGAGGAATCTCCCTACAAACCTGTACAACGATCTCAGACGCGCGTCGAGTGACACAATTGCTTTCCCTTTCATCTTAAATTTGCTGAGTGTCAGAATCTTGTCCACACAAGCACCTGATCCGGGCGCTGGAAGTTCCCCGTACCCAGTTCTTTGGCAGCGAGGTACCGCATTCAGAGGGGCACCAGCTCTGAAAAGACAGCAATAGGAAGCTGTTTATACATCCTATAAAAGTGATTATGGGACATTAGCAAAGATATCCTTGCATAAATTAGCTATTGTTGCACATGCATTGATGTAGCCGCACTTCAAGGCTAACACAGTAGTAGTTAAAGCCGCAGATCCTCGGCGCAGCGCCAGCTTCTCTCGCCTTTTGCCCAACACTAAAAAATTACATGAAAGCTAACACAGACTGTGGGCATCGTTCGCCGCTGCGCAACAAACTTGTAAAATGATGCATCTGCCAACACCAGATCCGCGATCTTTTAGGCTGTCGTGTAAGACATTTCGATTTCCAATTGTCTACTCCGATATGAAGCTGATTCTGGAGTTGGAATACCAAGATACTTTGTTGGGCGAGTTGGTACATATTCATTATTTATTTAAGCTGCGCGAACAGCGAGTAAAGGCTTAGGCATAGTTGTGAGTCAGCGCTTGTACTGTGGCTTCCTTTTATCTTGTCCTTTGTCTTCGTGTTCCTGCTGTTTAAATTAATAACTGGAGTTGGAAGCCACCAGTATACAGTTGTTTCTCAGCGATATACCGCATTTTCATGGGTTCCTCCTCCTCTGTTAATGTGCCAGAAGGATTCTATTTCTGCATCGTATAACAGTGATTATATGGTATATTGACGACTTTCTGCCCCAATGTAGTTATTGTTAGAACTACATCGAAGGTGCCATGTTTGGAGACTGCAATTTCAGTTGTTGATTGTAGCAGATCACAACTGATGTACCGGTTGCTTACAGCTAGTGTCCTGTATTTTAAAAATATTGAGGTCCTGTCAGGATCGTGCGCCGCTGCGCAACATCTGGCTTATAGAGGCATCTCCCTACAAATCGAAACATCCACCTTCAGGGCGCGTCGGGTAAAACATTTTTTCCTTCATGCCTTTCTGTTAATAAGTACGAGGAAAACTGTCGGCTTACAGAAGAAGCTGCTTCTGTGGCTGCAGACCCCCAGTATCCAGTTCACTAGCGGCGATGTACAGCCTTCAAAGTGGAACCAGCCCTACGAAGATGGCAAATGCTGGTTTCAAATTTTAAAGTAGTTATTAATGATATCACCGATGATTTTCTAGCATAACTCAGTTATACCTATACCTCTAATCCAGTGGCCCTACGTCAAGCCTAAAAAAGCGGTTATTAACTTATTAGTGTTTTAGATTCAATTCGAAATGTAGCGCTCGGCCCGTTGGCGTCACCAGTAGCGGCGCACCCCTACGGCTTGCTAAGAGAAGGATCTCCCTTCAAACCCGAACACAAATCTCCTGTGCGCGTCGAGTGAGATACATCATTTCCAATTGTTTATATAGCATTCGGAGGGGTGCCTCTCTGCTAAGATTCCAGAAATCTAGTCATTAGTCGCGTAACATTGTATAAATGATATTACTAAAGACTCCCTTGCAACTTAATGTACCGCCTAATCGCAATGGGCGTACAACCACAATAGTCAACTGTAGAATCACAGGTGCAGCTACGCCTTCTGGCGCCGTATTTTGGGTAGACTAATCTATACTTGAAAGCTTGCGTTCAGCCTGTTTTCACCTCTTCTCACGCAGCAGATTTTTCTAGCTTGTAAACAGGGCCATATGGGCATATGCTCCCTTGGCGACTGTAGTAAGGTATTCTCTATCCATTTTTTTTTTTTCCTTATTGGGTGCGAAAGAAGCATTCCACTAACTTATGTGTGATCCAGGCGCTAGAAGCCCTCAGTATCGTGCTGATTGGCTGCAACGTATTACTGCATTGGCAGGAGCAGCAGCTCTGATGAGGTGGCAGAAGAATGCGGTTTCTACGTCGTAGAACAGTGATTGTGGCATATCATCATTGTTTCCTCGGCGTCATTGCATTAATCTTAAAAGCTATCACGCCAGAGGCATATCTAATTCATAAAATTGGAACATTGTAACTAGCAGGAATAAATATACAAAAAAAGGAACGTTAGCATCCCTAGAATATATCCTCTCTACACCGCAACTATTCGGCAAAACAATCGCACATAGCTTTAAATGTACAGTTTATTCACAGCACATGTACATAGCCTATATCCCCTTCTGTAGTAGCATATAAGCTGCACACGTTTCTCCAAACATGTCTCCTTCTTATCACTTCCTATTTAAGTTGGCCCTTGAACTTTCGTTTTTTCGTCCCAGGTGTGGTATACTGTGAGGTTGTGTTCTGTTTCTTTGTCCTCCCCCCCCCCCCCCCCCTTGCCCAAAGTTTTTGATGTTCCCCCTCAGACATATTCCTTATCAGGGCCCTTTGGACAGCCTGTCCCTTTTTAATAAAGGTGTGTCTGCACTGAACCTGGTTTAGGTTGTGGCTAATCATATTGTAGTTTTTCCTGCTTTTAAAAATTTTTTTTCAGGCCACAGGATCACTAGTTCCAGGCTGACAAATACATACTGAAGAAACATGTATATTTTTTTTTTCACTCCTTGACCTACTTTCTTCTCACCCACATTCCCCCTCCCCAGCCCCCCCCCCCCCCCCCCTTCCCCAGCTTTCCTTCTTCAGAAGCAAAAGCATATTTCAACTCCTGCCAATGACCGCTTTGCCCAGACAAAGACAAGACCGCTTGTCGAAACGTTGGCTCGACTGTGCCTCCCCCCCCCCCCCCTTCTACTCTTGTTCAGTGCTCATTCATATTGTATAAGCAATCTTCCTCTCGTTCTACCAGTTATCACGCGAGTCATTCTCTTTCCTGTTGTACGAAACTTATTCTATATTGCTGATCGCGGAGTTGTCTCCACGACAACAAAGAAACGGCGTCCTTCAGGGTGGGATTTCTCTGCGAGGGCTGAACATATGCATCTAGATTCGCGTACCCGCCAAGATGGACCTGCCGTGTCTCTTCAACGTTAAAGTATTTGAAGAACTGCATTATGCTTAATGGGTGGGATTTCTCTGCGAAGGCTGAACATATGCATCTAGATTCGCGTACCCGCCAAGATGAGTCTGTCGCGTCTCTTCAACGTTGAAGTATTTGAAGAACTGCATTATATTGGAGGCCCTGCCATCACCTTGACAATATCAAACCATTTCATAGCTGTAAAGCTACAATTCAAACAATTCCTTAGCACATGACAGACGTACTATCGGGGACAAAAGTCTCCGAACCACACGTCTGGCGACTTTGGACTAGAATCCCGATATAAACGATTTATCAGCTTATTTCTCTAGCAAATATAAAATAACTGAAGTCCACATCGACAACTATGTTCCTAGACTACTGGCTGATACGAAAGTTATGTACTTTGATTGTAGTTTGCGTGGTCCACACACTTTTGTCCCCAATAGTACAGCCCTGTCAGATGTGAAAGCAGAAGTTATCACAAACAAAAATACAGCACAATATTACACTGAAGCAACTTTCACTGTTGTTCTTCGGACCACAGCGATGATGCAAGGCAGCAGCCCCTTAGAATTGCGACTTGTTTACAGTTAGAAAAAGCAACAGCAGTCATGCATACTATTGTTTCTGAATATTGACATTTTTACGTCGTGCTTTGAAAATATCAGCAAGCATAGGTAATAAACATATAATAATACATATTTATTTACAATGTATAAATTCAGTCCAACATGCTAGGTCGATGGCGGTTTTATATTCCCATTATTGGAACGTCAATAGCACGTTTCACCCAAACCCGGTTTAGTTAGCCAAACATTCACCTATCTCAACCTAATTACTCGCAGTGGCTTCGCCGGCGCTACCCGTTAAAATTATGGGGCAGAAAAGTTTATCATGTAAAGGTATGACGCGATAACTTTACCGTTTCCCGCCTGCAGCTCGCCTTATGTTTCCTTTCTCGCGTACATGTTTCTTTATCCCTGGCTTACTTCCCCGTGTGCCGTGCGTTGTCAGTGCACGTTAAAGAACCCCAGGTGGTCGAAATTTCCAGAGTCCTCCACTACGGCGTCTACCATAGCCTGAGTCGCTTTGGGACGTTAGACCCCACAAACCAAATCAAACCATTTTGTTGTTGCGACTGCAGGAAGACAGAAAAGCATCAAGGCTTTTAACTTATCTCACAAGTACGTATTAGCATACTGTCCTAGGTTAAATACACCGTTCAAGTGTCGGTGGCAATTTCTCGTTTAAGCCAAGCTGCATAAACATGCCCGGAAAGCCTGGGAGTTTGCTAGGGCTAGGTAAAGGTAGGCGCTTGCAGGTAGGCACTTGCAAGGTAGGCGCTGACTCGAACAGCTGGTTCTCGTGTCTCGTGCCGGCGCGCTGGCGCCAGGTCATCTTCTTTACAATCACCCCGCAGGAGAATAGGGAGCCATCCTGGCGACCTAAGGGGACAACAATACATCTGGGTCGTAGTAGGGTTTTAGCCGAAAGACATGGGCGGTTTCACGCCCACGTCGTCGGAGGTCTGGCAAAGGCGTGACAGGCTCAACAATGTAATTAACAGGTGAGGTGCGCTCAAGGGCGCGGCAGGGGGCTTGGTATTTTGGCGGTAGCTTGGAGGAGAGGCCGGGTGATTCACATCTCCCCTTTCATCAATTGCAAACAAGCTAGCCGGTTCGGCAGTTCCAGACACTACACCATTTAATGTCGTCACGTGACGTCCTAGACTCCGCCGAGAGTTCACCGGCCAGAAGCATTCTCGCGAATTTAGAACGAAAGCTCGAGACCAAAGATTCAAAAGTCGATGGACGTGTTAAGCCTGACGCTGAATTGATGTTGCGATTGTAGCATATCAGGCAGCGTGTCTTAGGGGCCAAGCTTCTGTATGGTGTACTATATCCGCTCATGAGCCACTAATGTGACCACTGTCCACCTCATGGCGAACATGGTCATTCACCTATTACACGGGCTACCTGCAATGTGCGACTCGGGTATCCCGAAAACTGCCCTCGGTCAAACTTAGCAAGCATTTATATCCAGATACAATGAACAGCGCCCAATTTAATGGTCCCCGCCAAAGTTGACCCTGGGCTTCCAAGAATGTTGTGTTGTGTTGTGTTGTGTTGTGTTGTGTTGTGTTGGGTTGGGTTTTATGGCACATAGCCAAGACCATCATGCGCCAAACTCCAGGTAAAGCAGTTCTTGTTAAAATAACTCAGAGTTTGTTCATTAGCTTTACTTCTTTTACAAAATCAAAAATAGAAGAAATTTCGACAATGGCATTCTCTCCTACCCAAAGACATGGATGAAATGTAATGTGTTTATTATAGAAACACATAAAATGTTTCCTCCTGATTTCCTCATATTTCGTGCATATTAAAATGTGGTTTACTGTCAGTTCATGATGGATAAGAGGGCGCAGACGGAACGTGGACACAGAAGAATTCTTCGTTGTATTCTTCTCTGTGTCCATGTTCCGTCTGCGCCCTCTTATCCATCATGAACCCAACTTTCCATTCTGCTGCTTACTGTCAGTCGTTCGTTGCATGTCTGACATATAGGTTTTTCTTGTCCTGAAGTAAGAAGTTGTGTGTGAGATGTGTATGTCCAATGCAGAGGCGACACAGGATCACTTCAAAAAAGAGCTCTTTATCACTCGATGACTTCCATTCTCGAACTATAGGCTTTACTAAGTGTAGCTTGTTATTTGTTTCATTATCCCATGAAGCCTGCCATTTAGCTCTTAGTTTAGACAAATTTTGTGCAGTCTTTAAGGTGTATGTTGACGTAATTTATTTCAGTCTTATGTGCGCGTGATGCACATTCGTCCGCTTTTTCATTCCCCCTGATTCCCACGTGGCTGGGGCCCAGCACATTTTTATAATTTTCCTTTATTTATTGGCTTTTATGACATTGTGGATGATATCTTCAATTAAGGGCTCCGTTGCATTTTTGTGGTGCAGTGCTGTAATTACACTTAAAGAGTCAGAGTAAATAACACAGTTTTTTATGTTTTCTTTCATAATTTTTTCAACCCCTACAGAGACTGCATAATATTCCGCAGTGAAAATTGATGAACATTCAGGTAGTCGCACTGTTTGTTCCCATTTGTCGTGAACTACTGCACTTTCAACAGATCTTTTCGTTTGTTTTAGAACCATCCGTATAAAATGGCTGTATATTACTTGTATGTTTCATCTACTACGAAAAACTCCTGTAATGTGTGTTCACGTGGGGTTTGCTTTTTATGAAAGCGTGTTAGCGTGAAGTTGAATACATCTGGAAAGCTTCCAAGAACTTTTACCCGGGTCGAACGAAAACTGACCAACATTTATGCAGTTAGTGGAGCATGATTTCGCACGAGTTATCATTGTAAACGCATTAAATCTCTGCGAGTTTATGTCATGCTGTCGATGCCATCGGATTTGCTAGAGAACGAGCCTTTTAGCGCTGTCGCGTTAATGCAGGTCCCAAAATTAGCGAAATATGTTTGGTTTATGGGTTTTAACATCCCTAATTGATTCAGGATATAAGGAAGCTCGTAGTAGAAGGCTCCCGTTTAGTTTTGACCACATGCTGATCTCGACACGGCTCTTTTCACGAAACAGGGTTGCTATTATTCCGCAATTAAAAATGCACGATAGATACTGCGCCTGTCCTTAACTGTTAACCAATTAAGGCGAAAGCCTTTAGTGCCTCATACTCACGGCCGCCTCCTAAACTAGCAGGCGTTGGTACGGTGTCCTGTCCCACTATAGCTGTCAATCATCCTGCGAGCCACGCCGGGCACGTGAGAAACATCTTATTTCTCCTTCGATAGCATCATGCCAGTGCGGTTGCCATGGAGACCACCACAGCTGGTTAGTGGTAGGTAGTGATCGATAATGATAGCGGTAGTTAGTGATAGAGACTGTGATGTTAACAGACGTGAATGACTATGACGTTGATTGATTGATTGAATGATTGATTGATTGATTGATTGATTGATTGATTGATTGATTGATTGACTGATTGATTGATTGATTGATTGATTGATTGATTGATTGATTGATTGATTGATTGATTGATTGATTGATTGATTGATTGATTGATTGATTGATTAATTGATTGATTGATTGACTGATTGAAAACTTTAATTTCCACCGATTTAGGAGGCCTCCGTACTCCCCGCTCCTGGCACGCAGGCCTGAGGAACGGGGGCTGGAACCTCCGCGACTAAGGACTGGCGAATATACATTGGTTATTCGCGGCCCCAGCCGCCAGGCGGACGGCTTTCTGCTGGTCAGCGGGGACGTCGCTTCGCAGCAAGGTTACCCAGGCTTCTCTACTTTTAATGTTGTCCCTAGCGCCCGGAGACTTAGGGCATTCCCAAAGTATATGGTCGAGGGTCCCCCTCGCTTCGCAGGCTTTACATTTATCATTTTTTCTCTCATCTATCTGGGTAAGAAACAACCAGACAGGATTCGGGAAATTTCCGGCTTGTAATCGCCGCCAGGCTATGGCCTCTTTATTATTTAAGCTAGGATCCGGTGGCGGCATGAGACGTCTTCCTAATCTATAATTTTTGATTATTTCTTTATAGGTTTGCAAACGTTCGTCCATCGCCTGGCAGTCGGGCGGCTCCGCGTTTGCCCGAAAGTAGAGATCTCGGACTATGACGTGATCACCTGGTGACGTCATGACAAGTCGTGATGTCACCAGGCGATTGGCTCATATAGTGCTTATTCACGTGACGTCATTGCAGGTTTACTGGCAACCATGGCACGCACAACGCAACATTGGAGAGGGAGAAAGAAAGAGAGAGGGGGGCTTACGCCGAATCATTACACAGCGTCAGTTAATCCGATCTCTGGTTGGATGGCGTTGCAAAGCGTTTCAAACGTCCGACAAATTAGCGACGCGAAGCGCGGAGGAAGCCAGTGGACCGGCGCCAACCTGTCGGAAACATTTCTGTTGCGACAGCTACATTGGCCACGAACTTGCAATTTCGCCGTGGCGGGGCTGGCAGACGCCGCCATTTGGTATAACGTCACACCGCTTACCTCATTGTTACACTCGCCTTCGCTTAACTAGTCACTAACCAGTACTAAATAATAGCCAACTAGTCACTAACCAGTACTAAAAATGATTATCTAGTCAATAACTAGTTCTAATTATTCATTAGACATGACTAGTCATGCGTAATGACTGGCTATGACGACGTCTCAGCCGTGACATCATAACCGGATAAGACGTCATCATGACCTGACACCGGCCATGTCTAAAAATCGGAAGTGATAATGGCGTCACATCCGGTCATAACGTCCGGACTAGTGATGACGTCACCAGGCGATTCACGCATATAGAGCTTATTCACGTGACGTCATTGCAGCTTTACTGGCAACCATGGCACACACAGCGCAACATTTGAGAGGGGGAAAAAGCATAGACTTTTTTTTTTATTCGAAGAGTTTGCCACAAGGCATAAGTTGAGAAAGGGGGAATGGGATGCAGGAGATAGAAAGTTAAAAGAAGGAGTGAAGTCCTGTTGTGCTTATGTATTCGAGAAGGTTGGCAGTATAGCGATTGTCCATTGTCCATTTCTCATAATCACTATCGCGATTCCACTGCAGGCCCACATTCATGATTGTCCGTTGCCTAATGTGCTTCGTTGATGGACACGTCCACAACAAGTTACGCCCATCGCAGACGTCAGGTGGAGCCTCACAGTGAGGGCACCTGTCAGTCACTGGTATATCTTTTTCCCGCCATCGATGTCGAACAGATGGGGTCAGAGCCGCCCCTGCCCGGATCCGGTGCACTGTCACCTCCTCCTGCCGAGTAAGACTACGGGGGAGAGGGTGCGAACACGGAGGAATGAGAGCGCGTGTTCGCTGGCGCAGAACTTGCGAATCGGAAACGTGGGACAGGAACGGATCTGAGGGAAGAGGGGAAGGTGGTGGATCGTCTGATGTGTTTATATGCGTCATAGCATCTGCTTGTATGTTATGTGGATCGCGAGCATGGCCGCGAATCCAGTGTATGCGAATAGGACATGGGTACTTTGAACATAGCAAATGTATGGACTGTGTTATTTGGAATGTGCGTCGAACGGCCTTAAGCTGTTTAAGGGCAGTGAGAGAGTGTGTAAAGATGAACTGCATTGACGTAGGAACTGGTGGAAGGAAATGTATGGCATTGTAAATTGCTTGAAGTTCCAGTGCCAGAGGAGTGCACGTATCCGCGGTATATGTCACGTGAGTGTTGAGATGCGGATGAGAGGGACTATACACAGAAGTAACTCCTCGCTCTGCAGTATGTGATGCATCGGTATATAGTATGCACCCTTCAGGCAGATGTGCGGATGATACCGACGGGGAAGCAGTGGGGCGATTGTCCGTGAGCTGGCAGTACGACCATGGAGGTAGTGTCTTTAAATGATGTAGTTGTAAAGACTGTTTGCGAGCTCTGTTTGCCGTCCGCTGATCAACGAGTTCAGTGAGCGTATTTAGCTGGGCATACTCCTGAAGTACTGGTATGGGTGTTAGGCGGGAAAGATATGTAATTGCACGCATAGCCTCACGATTGATGGTCTCAAGGAAGTCCCATTGTCTGCGGGTGAGACGTTGAAACTGTGCCTGGTAGATTATACGCGGCTGGAGGACAGAGCGAACAAGCTGGCGGGCCGTGTGAGCACGCGCGCCGCCAGAGCGCATAGCTATGCGACGAATGAGACCTAAAGTAGCGTGAGCGGTCTTACGGATGGCTGTCAGCCACGGGGTGCCAGTCCCAGAGGAATGAAGAAGACCAAGAATGCGAACGGTTTGTACCTGAGGGATTGGGGTGTTATCTATCATAAAATTTATAGTGGGAGCTTTCCGTAAGCCAGCTTTATTTCCAATTCGAATGAAACAGGATTTTGTATGCGAAAGAGTTAGGCCCAAAGGAGGGAGGCGAAATGTCAAGACATCCAGCGCATGCTGGAGGGCCGCCTGATGGACAGACGTATCTGGGTGGCAGCACCATAAGGTTATATCATCGGCATACGCAAGCACGCGTATAGAAGGGATGGCCTCTAGGGCTCGAACAAGTGAAATGAAGGCCACATTAAATAACGTAGGGGCGAGAATGGAGCCCTGGGGCACTCCTCTGTTTGAGGGGAAGTGACCAAAGGGCTTTCCATGGACACGCACACTGAATGTTCTATTTGTTAGAAAGGCGTGAATGGCGAGGAGAAACCTGTGAGGAAGACCAAGAGTTTGTAGGGAGGCAAGAATGGCTGAGTGAAGGATGTTATCATATGCCTTTGTTATATCTGTAGCGATCACAGCTCTAACAAGATGACTGTGCGGAGAGTGGTGAAGCACGTCAGCAGCCAAAGTAGCAAGACCGTCCTCCGTTCCTATTTGCCGGCGGAAGCCAATTTGGGATTCTGGATAACAATCATGGGATACCAACCACCACGATAAGCGAGTGGCGAGAATGTTTTCGTAAAGCTTGCAGATTGTTGGCGTCAGGGAAATTGGACGAAGGGCCGAGAGAGATACTGGAGGATGACCCGACTTCGGTATTGGAACAACAATAGAATGCTCCCACTCGTCCGGCATGGCACCAGAATGCCACACGTCATTGAATTCATCAAGCAGGGCCTGCAAAGCAGTCCCTTCCAAGTTGCGGAATAAGGAGTTAGGTATGCCGTCGTGCCCGGGAGCATAGACTTCCTTACACTAACTAGAGGGAAAGCTGAGGGCGCTGCACTTCAGCCACCATGGGCGCGCTAAGAATCATGGGCCGGTGTGCTACTTGTTGCGAGACAGTCGGTTTTTCTCGGGTACGTGGAGTGGCGTTACTGCGATGTGTCGTTTTCGTCATCATCATCATTTGAAGGTGCGTAAATAGACCGCGAAAGCCATAGTAGCGAAGGCGCAAAAGCAGACGTCGCCAATAAATGGTTTTTGTTTCCCAAAATGCCACTAAAAACTTCCTTAAGTGATTTCACAACCATAAATATTTTCATAACGTTTTTTTTTATTTCAAAGTTTGCCTATTAAGTGCGAAATATTGGTATTTGTGCTGCTCAAAACTAAGCCAATAGGAGAAAGAGCTATCGCTTATATTGGATAAATATCACACCAACATGCTGTTTCTCTCTCTTTTTGCAATTTATAGTCACAATATTCAATCTTAGGACATTATTTACGGTAGAACAACGTTTATCTTTGCATTAGCTTTGGCCAAAAGTTGTTCTGCACTCGGTAGCTCTCCGGCCCATGATGGCTGAACTGGCCGTCTGGAAACTCCATGTAAACTCCCATAGACGGCAGCACAGCTTTCCCTCTAGGTAAGAGTAAGAAACTCTATGGGAAAGAGAGAGAGGGCCTGCGGCAAATTATAACGCGGCACCTGTGAAATCCGAGTTCTGGTGGAACGGCGTTCCAAACGGCTTCTCAAGTGTCCGACAAATGAACGGCGCGCAGTAGGAATTACGCCGGTAGACCGGCGCCGACGCTTCGGAGACATTTTTTTGTGTGCTTTTAGTTTCGAACCGCTCAACGTTATGGCGTCTCCACAATACAGGGTTGCCACAACTGCCACCAGCCAAACCTGATGGTGAATAGGGTCTATAAGAAGCTGACTCGACCGGGAGTTCGATCCAGGCGTCCATGCGCCGCCTTTCATTTGCTGCTTCCTCGATCGCCGCACCCAGGATACAGTGCTCTACAATATTCTAGAGCACTGTACCCAGGAGGATATCGAATCAGACGCAGTACAGCAGGCATCAGCGGCCTTTCAAATCTGTTCACAGCAAATAAAAGGCACAACATCTGTCAGTTCTCTGCGGACACCTTAACCGAGCTGTAAAGAAGGTGGCAGTGCGAAGAGCAAAATGTGCCTAGTGGAAGGCTTCGGACCACTTCGCCACAGACGCTTTCGCCTCATTGTACTTTAGTGGTCCAAGGTGCCGCTACAATTTGTGTGCTTTTAGTTTCGAACCGCCCAAGGTTATGGCGGCTCCGCAATACAGGTTTGCCGCAAGCCGCCTGCTAAACCTGCAGAAGAACGGAAATCTGAGCTAGTTGGTGCATTGCAAGATCAAAAAACAGCGCGGCTACTTGGGACAAACAGAGAAGGGAGAATAACGGACAAGCGCTGACTAACAACTGAAGTTTATTCGAAAAAAAGCACAGGTAATATACACTTTTTTTCTTCAAGAACCAGGACGCATGCGCTCCCAAACAAGCATCAGTCTAATCATGGGAATCCAAATATACAATCTCAGTGTCATGCAGAAGCACCGATGGCGTGCTCACGCAACTATCCCCTTTTTTATGGATGTGATAGGCTTCCGAGTTATCGGAAGCCTATCACATCCATAAAAAAGGGGATAGTTGCGTGAGCACGCCATCGGTGCTTCTGCATGACACTGAGATTGTATATTTGGATTCCCATGATTAGACTGATGCTTGTTTGGGAGCGCATGCGTCCTGGTTCTTGAAGAAAAAAAGTGTATATTACCTGTGCTTTTTTTCGAATAAACTTCAGTTGTTAGTCAGCGCTTGTCCGTTATTCTCCCTTCTCTGTTTGTCCCAAGTAGCCGCGCTGTTTTTTGATCTTGCTGCTAAACCTGATAGTGAATAGGGTATATACGAAGCTGACCCCGCCAGGAGTCCGATCCAGGCGTCCGTGCGGTGCCTTTCATTTCGCTCTTTCTCGAACGCCGCACCACGGAGCATATATATAAATAGACGTAGTACAGCAGGCATCAGCGGCGTTTAAAATTGGTTGACAGCAAAGAAAATGAGATGGTCTCTCAGATGTCGCATGAGAATGGCGAAAGCCTATCCCTTCCTCTCCTATCATTTGCCTCTCATCGTATGCCTCTTATCGGCGTTCGTTACAGTACTACATATAACTGTACCTGGTTTTCAGGAATGGGAAGGCGCAGTATCTGTCACACTTTCTCCGGCAAGTGTGTTTAGACGGTGCACCATCGCTCCTGTCGCGTGGCGTTCTTAGGCGCGCGCTCAAGTGTGGCACTGCAGATGGCAGGAACGCTAGACAAGAACTAATCTCGTGTGATCTTGAGGAATACGACAGATTTCGCGCACGGGATTTCGTTCCTTGAACCTTGTAACGCTTTTGCCTTAAAACACAAAGGTATCCGTATGCTGTGCCTTCATGTACTACGTCATGAGCAAAAGTGGAGAGACCATGCGCTTCGAGAAAACTGCCCACCAGCGTTTCCAGGGAGTGAAGCGGTTAATTGTTATATATTTATTAGGTACCCTCCTATATATGACATCTCGCTCCAGCAGTTTTCTCTGTCCCATCTTTTTATACAGAAAAATATAATTCTAGCACTTTGCGTGGTCTCTCCACTTTTCCTCACGGGTGTACATACATTATATGTCCCTGACTGCACGGTTCCTGCATCCATGGACAGTGTGAGAGATACTGCGCTTTTCCTTTCCTGTTAATATGCGTGAAGATACGTTGCTGGGAACGATCGCTTAGGTCATCAAACCGGCGTAAAAACTCATGTAGACAATCAAAAGTGTTTTTCTTTTTACCCTGCCGCGGTGGCACAGTGGTTACGACACCCGACTACTGCATAAAAATACCCGCGTTCAACCCGACTGTTGGTGGCTGCGTTTCAACGGAGGCGAGACTGAGTGGTCTCCGTACACTGTGTGATCAGCGCATATTAAAAAGCCCCAGGTGGTCGAACTTTCTCGAGTCCTCCACTACGGCATCTCTCATAGCCTGAGTTGCTTTGGCACGTTAAATTAAACAAGCCAGACAAAAACTGTTCCAAAGTAATCCATTCAAACGCGATGTTATCAGTTCTTGTCTGCCTAAGGACGCGAAGAATCTTCAAGGGTCTGCTGCAGGAATTTCTGCCTAACTGCTTCAAATTTCTTTCGCATGTCACAGACGCCTTTTCTAGCCAAAGAATTGAGAAAAAAAGATTATTACATCGGGATCATACGTAAACTTGAAAGAAATAGCGGGTATACAAGTCAATCAACATCGAATAAACATCCAAAAGTCCGAAAAATTGCTGCACGCAACGCGCGAGTCAGATTTATTGGCAAGAACGCTCACCATTTCCAGATGTTGAGTAATTTAATATAAAATGCCAAGTTCCTTCCAATCCATGACGCGCGTCTCAGACGAAATAGTCAAACTGTTAGCAGAGGCATTTCAACAGAACGCCTAGAATCCCTAACTCAACCTCAGGAGCTTGAATGCGTTTTAACAATGTCATTACACAAGATTATTCAATCTTTGGCCAAAGAGGTTTTGGCTTCGTTGTAGCAACAATGCAACCACTAACGAAACATACGTAGAGAACAGAGTGCGGAAGCGAGAATAATACTGAACATCTTCTATCGAGAAGCATTCATGAAAAAATTCAAACTAATTATTCAAGTGCAATTTAAGGCATAAATAAGTAAAGGGGAAAACGCACACACTACACCGCGAGGCTTGAGTTTACGGCGACAAAGGAAACGCATCAAAGCTGCAAAATAGTAATTAAAGAACAGTTGGCCTGCTTACGTGGAACGGCAGCATCATGCATGTTTCAGCAACGGCGGTGAAAGCAAAAATCCAAGGAATGGTGAGAGCGTGGGAGCCTCAAGATCGACGCATGGTTCCATCAGCGCGTTCGATGAAGTTCCGCCTCGGAATCATCCGCCCGGTGACTGCTGGACACGCTACCTGACTGCACATTTGTCCCGGACGCGAAGCTCTTTTGTTTCGCCCAATGCCTAGGCGTTGGTGTCATCACGTGACACGGCCTCTCTGTACCACGTGGCCCCACTTTCAAGAACCTTCTGTCATTCATCTGAACTTTTCCTCTCTTCTTTCGGCGTAGGATAGTGCGGTGGTGGTGGTGGTGAAACTATTTCCAGCGGATACAGTTGTTGTTGTGGAAGAAGGAAGAAGGAAAAAGAAAATGGAAGAAGGAAAAGAAAATGCACGGGCCTGATACTGGCTCTGTAGCTGAGCCACATCCGCTGTAATAATATAAATAATTGGTTCACAGGAAGGGGAAGGCGCAGTATCTGTCACACTTGCTTTGTGGACACCTGAACCGCGCCGTAAGGGAAGGGGGAAAGTGGGAGTGAAAGTGGAAAGAGAGAAAGGGGAGGCGTAGTGGAGGACTACGGAGTAATTTCGACCACCTGGGGATCTTTAACGTGCGCTAACATCCGGACGCCTCTTCGTTTCACTCCTCCCCCCTACTTGCCATTTGCCATCTCTCTCTCCTCCCCCATCATTCATCACTTTTCTCCACTTACCCCTCCCCTGAACAGCCCCGTTGCGGTGTTCCCTAATCTCAACTAGGAGACAGTTATGGGGCTGCGCCCCAATTCTTCACATTCCTTGCTACCCCGTCTCTCGCTCTGGTATGACGTCAGTAGTCACGTGACCGACCGCCGCCGTCGTCAGTTGTCACATGACCGACCACCGACCGTGAAGGATAGGCTCCGGTACGGCGAAAAGGCGAAACCTGGCGTAGTATTGCTTTCGCAATAAAAGAAGAGGAAGAGAAAGACGCGCGCCACCACAGCCGTCGTCCACCACCTAAGCTGTGGCGGGCACTATGACGGCCTACAACAGACAAAACTTCGGTTGCTGGCTAGCCCGCGGCGCAAGCGGCATTGACCTACCGTCCCAGCCCTGTAAGGCCAGGAACAGCCACCCCTCAGCACCTTCTCATCCAGCAGATACAGACGAGCGCCCCGAATGACCTTCCCCCGCTTAAACGACGGCCGCTATCCCTTGGGCAGTGGTGGCGTTTTCAGCCAGCTGGATGGCCTCTATCTGTGTCCCTGGATCGGGGCTGAGCAGTAGAGCCTCCCAGTGATCAGAGTCACGTATGAAGTGGCTTGCGGGTGGGGTCTGTGGGCAGTTCCAGATAATAATAATAATAATAATAATAATAATAATAATAATAATAACAATAATAATAATAATAATAATAATAATAATAATAATAGTAATAATAATAATAATAATAATAATAATAATAATAATAATAACACACAGATGATATTTGCCAAGTATGGCTCGCTTAGTGGCCTGGTTAGAGCAATGTGATTCGAGTGACGACCTAAACACTGAAGATTCTGTATACTCCCCTTTATCCCCATCCATGGCCATGACCCTTCCCATTCAATAAAGGACATTCAATCAATCAATAATAATTGATTCACAGGAAGGGAAAGGCGCAGTATCTGTCACACTTGCTCTATGGACACCTGAACCGCACCGTAAGGGAAGGGAGTAGGGTGGGAGTGAAAGTGGAAACAGAGAAAGAGGAGCCTTAGTGGATGATTTAGATTTAGCTCATAGGATTTAGTGAGAGTTCCGTTGCACCTTCTTGGCTCAAGTCCGCAAGGCATTCGATTGCGTCTCCCATGACCATATTCATACCTGCCTTTCCAGCACCGACTGCGGCTCCCGCATGTATAACTACATTCAAGCTTTCCTTTCTAATCGCGAGGCTCGTTTCCGAGCATTGAACTTCACTTCTACATCCCACTGTCTCGCCCGCGGTACCCCGCAGGGTGCCGTTCTTTCACCCACCCTTTTTAATAACGCCATGGCTCCTATCGCGGTTAAGTTATCGTCTATTCCCGATCTTCAGCACTTTTTTTACGCCGACGACATCCCACTCTGGTGCTCGCGCGCATCTCCTGGTCATGTTCAAGACACCAATCAGCAGGGATGGGATATCATTTCTTGCTTTCTTGACCATGCAGGCCTGTCTCCCGCGCCCGAGAAGTCAGAACTCCTACTTTTGACTCACTCTGCTTATCAACGAGCTCACAACTCACTGATCTCTCTTACCTTGGATGGCTCCCCAATCCCCAAAGTTTCTTAATGTCGCGTTCTTGGCATGCCTCAGCATGCCGCTAAAAATGTCCGGGCTCTTCACGCGGCTGTTGGTATACCTGTCAATCTGTCACCCACTTACTTCGCCGAGTTGTGAGACGGTCCTCTGGCCTGAGGAAAGCTCACGCCTGTCGACTGGCTCAGGCGCTGGCTCTTAACAAATTCCTTTACTTTATACCATATCTTTCATTCACCCAGGGCCAGCTAGACACACCTGCAACAGCTCTTCACGGCCTTTATAAAGCTGCTCTTTGTCTTCCCATAACCACTTCCACCGATAAGCTTTATGCCACTAGGCTTTTTTATCCTCTTCGCAGACTCCTTTCCATTCACCGTGACCGACAGATAGCTCGTCTTTCCGGCACAGTTCATGGGCACTGGCTTCTCAACCAGGCTAACATTTCCCCCATCCAGACAGCCCTCTGCCAACTCCTTCCCCTCCAGAGGCCAAAAACCTCCGTATACTTCCTCTTCCAGCCAATATCTCGCCGGTCTTGCATGCTGGCCGCCGACATGCTGCTGCCTCTCATCATAGTCCGCCCTTCAATACCGATGAAGTCGCTTACACGGATGCCTCTTATGTGGCTCCTCGCGAGTCCGGAAGACAGGTCCTCTTTCATCCTGCTTATCTACACCTGTCACACACACTAGCGGCCTCTTTCTCCACCCTCCGGATATTATCTTGCTTGACGTCCTCTCCATCATTCATGCAATTCAAAGTTTCCATTCCCTCCCACCTGTGCCTCAGTATATTATATACACTGACCCCCCAGGCTGCTATCCGTGCCATTCAATCTATAAGTATAACACATCATCTGTCCACGGAGTTCGAGGCTCCACTTGTTGCGCTGCAGCTCTGCCCCGTCTTCCTCCGATGGATCCCTGGACACCCGGGGATTGACGGCAATGAGTTGGCGATACAGCTCGCCCGTGAAGCTCGCAACCGGGCACCGTTCATTCTTTGGCCAAGATCCTTGGAGGGCGGGTCGAGACTGTCTCTTCGCGCCACCATCAGCGAATATCACAATGCTGCTCGCTTAGACCGCAAGCTCCATCCCGACCCTCATGCTAATCGTTCCGTTCGGGAGGCTCATATCCTTCGGCAAATACAGTTGAATACACTCATAACCCCTGTCCGGCTATATCTCTACAAATTCCGTCGTGATCCACCATGCCCCAACTGCCCTTCCCCTTATTCCAACCTTTCACACTGCCTATTTTCATGTCCGGCTGCATTGCAATCGGGATTCTTTCCCACCTCCTACCATACGATCTGGATCTGGGTGGACAGTCTTGATGTTGAGGGCGAAGAAGAACAGCGCCTGCTCGTTCAGCCGGCCATCGATGTATTAGGCACCTAAGTGTTGTGCCTCAATAAAGTCTTCTATTACTACTACTTGGCTCAAAACTATTTTTAAGTCGAAAGCCTTTATAGGCTCATGAGTTCACGTCCGTCTGCTGAACGCTCAACCTACCAATCAAATCACGGCGGGATCTGTTAATCCTTTAAAAAAAATCGTCCTCCACGAACTCCTACCCATCACAAGCCGAACGCGTTAGCCGACTAAGCCACGCCGGGCACATGATAAACATATCTTTGTTTTCTTTGTCTAGTGTTGCCTGCCAGAAAAACGCAGCTTTGCCCCCTATCCCCAACCCCACCCGAGAGAACTGGTAGGCAACCCTGTCCGGCTACTGCACCCTAGAGGCCCAAAAGGTCTTAACGTAGCGCGCCCGGGCTGCGGCAAACGCCAATAGAGTGCCTGTCTAAGCATCCCCCCTAGTGTATATACCTCTCTGTAAAATAATGTTTTCACCACCACCACCCCCACACGATAAACATATCTTTGTTTTCTTTGTGTAGTGTTTCTGCCGTCTTCATGGCAAGAACATTGTATGACAAAAGGGGTGTTCCCGTGGCATCTAGTCAAAGCGACTGCCATAGAGACCGCCACCACTGATACCATGGCGCATACTAGCAACAGCGGGACGTCATGGGAGAGGGTAGCGGTTTGAGGACATCCCCGGAGGTGGCTCAGCTACAGAGCAAGTAGCAGGCCCATGCATTTTCTTTTCCTTCTTCCTACAGGCACAACAATAACAGAAAAGAGGAAGTAGAGAAGATAAAGAAGAGGGAGAGGAGGTGAATAAAACATTTTTATTTATTTAGTCAGTGAGGGGGGACCCTCAGTCCAGGGTCCCCTTGGCCGTGGCTGCAGTAACAGCGCGGTGAGCCAGCCATTGCTGGCGCTCCGGGCAGGGGTCCTGCAGGGCGGCCTCCCAATCTTCCTAGCAGGGGTGGGGGAGAGGGCTTAGAGAAGGGGTAACTTGGCACGCCAAACCACGCCAAAACCGCTCACCGCAATGTGGGCAGTCAGGGGAATAAAGAGAGGTGTACCAGAGGTTTAGAAGAAATGGTGTAATAAAGGTATTAGTTTGCAGGCGGCGGTATGTATATATATATACAAATGTCACCGACGATGACACAATCCAAAGACGAAGAGACAAGTACAGGCACAATCCACAGGATAAAAAATTAGTTGTGGTTTAACTCTGGTTAACCCTAGTCGAATTACGATAGCAACGGCGGCAGCTTCTTTTGCCTGTTACATTATTCCCCTATCGAGCCCTATCAGTGTAAGGTGCTACATTATTGGGGACACATAAGCTCATCCTTCAAAAGTACGACGCGAGAGAGTGTTACCAGTCTTCTTCTTCTTCTTCTGTTCCTCCTCCTCGGTTTTTCAAGGTCAAGCGTGGCCTCCGCCGGGACCACGCGAAGGCTCGAAATCTGGAGCAGTATTGCTATCGCAATTAAAACCTAAACAGGATGGAAGCGAAGCTAGAACAGAACAGATACAATACAAGACATAACACAAACGTCTTCGTTGTCTTTTACTAAACGACCACATATTCTCGACACACCGCAGTCGAATGCGCGTGCGATGAGAAAAGCATTCTAGCCACGTGCCCAGAAAAGAATCTTCAAAGCGCCTACATCTACCGGGCTTTAATGCAATTTGGCAATTCGGGATCTCAGTCTGTAAATATGGACGAGGACCACGATCCACTGGATCGCAGAGATTTCTCGTGGCGCTTAAAGTGCTTACGACCGGTTCAACGCCAGCCTACGCTGAACGATGACGACAGGTACCAGCTAAGCCAGCGGGAAGCCGAGATCGTCGGCCGGGTCCGGGTCGAAGACTGTGTGGTGGCTCTGGCCACAGTTGAACTACAGCGTCAACTCTGCCTTAAAGCCATCAATGCAACAAGTTCCCAGCGCACCGTCATTCTCGGTGAGCACATATCCGAGGACGCCGAATTTTTTACTTCCCTGGAAGCTCTGATACCATTCGACGTCCATGTCTTGCGCTCCCCAACATCCTCCAGAAGCGGTTCAGAAGGCGTGTACCTGATGGAACCGGATCTCTTTTTGACTTTTCTGGATGCCGGTATCCCGTGGGCAAGAGACACACCCGTCCTGATTCTCCAGGGCTTCCAGCACTACCTAGACCCGGGCCATCCGTATCGAAAGATCATTTCCTTCCTTCATAGGAGACGACAGCGAAAAATGTCCACTCTAGTAAAACTTCTCGCAGTAGTGGAAAACGTCGACGTATGTGGCATTGAAGAGCTTGAATCATACCTCAAGAAGCTTCGGACACCGTTGAACTTGACTTGCTGTCTCGGAACGCCCGCGAGGCCTTACGCAAAGGAGACTGTCGTCGAAGTTCACCTCGTTCGTCTATGTCACCGGTCTCTGAAAACAGAAAAGTTTAGCTGGCTCGACAAGCGTCGTATCATGGTAGTCGCTGCAGCGCTACGGGGAAGTGGCCTGGAGGCTGCGCAGCACCAAGCCGAGAAGATAGTCACCGGCAAGCCGCCAGATGAGCTGAAAGACTTCATATCGCAGTGCAAGAGGTTGACGATTGAGGCAAAGGCGAAGGCAGTGCTGAAAAACATTCAAGGGCGGTCGGTGGCTTTAGTGGCGACAATGGCTTCGCAGCGGGCACTGATGGACAAGATCCGCATCCAGCGGAATGTGACTCTCATTGCCGATCCCAGGAATGCTGATCTCGACTCGCCGGCCGTCCTTGTTGCCACGATGGCGGACACTCCTACTTTGGCACGGTACTCCTGGGATGCAGTATTTCTTTGCGATACGCCTGTAGGCATTGATTGCGATGCGTTATTAAATAACGCTCGCCGCAACATTGCTGTGGCTATGGAACCCGAGTGGATGCGTTGGGAGCAGACTCTAGAACTTCACGACGAACTAGAGAAGGTTCTTCAGCATGTGAATGTCTGAAATTGACAAATAATTCTCAATTGCTGTTTTAATTCTCTAGATATTGGAATTCGCTTGCGCTATTTAATATTAATAATAATAAATGGTTCACAGGAAGGGAAAGGCGCAGTATCTGTCACGCATGTTTCTGTGGACAGATTGATTTATAACTGATTGATATAGGAAGGGAAAGGCGCGGTAACTCTCACTTGTTTTCTGTGGACACCTCAACCGCACCGTAAGGGAAGAGAGGAAGGTGGGAGTGAAAGGGGAAAGAGAGAAAAAAAATTGCCGTAGTGTAGGGCTACGGAGTAATGTCGACCACCTGGGGATCTTTAACGTGCGCTGACATCGCACAGCACACGGACGCCTCTTCGTTTCGCCTCCATCGAAACGAAGCCGCCGAGGTCGGTTTCGAACCCGGGTACTCCGGCACAGTAGTCGGTCGTCTTACCACGTATCTCTCGCTACATATATTCTGACATAGCAGAACTAACCAACTGCTCATTTGTTTCGCTCTTTTACGCCCTATTTATATTTTTATTTTATTAACACTGACCACACACTTCTAATCACTATTACACATTTACGTGGCCTCTGAAATCAGAAAAACATTCACTTCCGGTTGTCGTGACATCACATCTCTTGGACGTCGGCATTAGTCGCACGGCTATTTCATATTCCGATTGATTTAAAAATAATAATAAATTGGTTCACAGGAAAAGAAAGGCGCCATATCTGTTACACTTGTTCTGGGGACACCTCATGACCAGCATTATTATAAGCCAGTCGTGGGACACCTGAAAAGCGCCATAAGGGAGGAAAGTGGCAGTGGAATAGGAAGAGAGAAAGGGGAGCTGTAGTTGAGGGCTATGGAGCAATTTCGACCACATGGAGATCTTTAACGTGACTGACATCGCACAGCGCACTGACGCCTTGTTGTTTGGTGGTGGTGAGGAGGAGGATAAAGATGTATTAATTGAGGCAGTCAGGCGGGCAGGAGCCTCCGTGCTATATGGGGGAGGTGGTGAAAGGTGGCTGTACCTGGCCCTACGGGGCTGGGATGGTAAGTCACTGCCGTTTGCGGCGGGGGTTAGTCAGCCATCGAATTTTATTTGTTGTAGGTCGTCATTCACCCGCCACCACTTAGGCGATGGACGACGGCTGTTGCGGTGCACGTCTTTCTCTACCTCTTCTTTTTCTTTCTTCTCTACATTCTCTCTTCTGTCCGCACGAGGCAGCGGAGGCCCCGCCGAGGTGGTGCAGTGGTAAGACGCCCGACTACAATGTGCCGGAGTACCCGAGTTCGAACCCGACCGCGGCGGCTGCGTTTCGATGGAGGCAAAACGAAGAGGCGTCCGTGTGCTGTGCGATGTCAGCGCACGTTAAAGATCCCCAGGGGGGTCGAAATTACTCCGTAGCCCTCCACTACGGCTCCTCTTTCTCTCTTTCCACTTTCACTCCCACCTTCATCCCTTCCCTTACGGCACGGTTGAGGTGTCCACAGAAAACAAGTGAGACAGTTACCACGCTTTTCCCTTTCTATAAATCAATCAAATAAATCAATCGAGGCAGTGGAGGTGGCTGAGCTACAGAGCTAGTAGCAGGCCCGTCCATTTTCTTTTCCTTCTTCCTACAGCCACAACAACTCCGCGCTAGATGGCCAGAAGCCTTTGAGCTCTCACGACCTGGGTGGCTCGCAGTTGGATTACCGGGTCCGAGTTGAGCGTAGCGGCTTCCCACTGTTCTAAGTGGAGAGCTGCAGATCCCACGGAGGGGGGTGTCGTGATCATACCCATAGTATGTGGTGTAATTTGGCCCTCTGGTGACATAAGGTAATATAAGGGGTGTATAATGCAGGGTATGAATGGGCGTACGTGACTGGATTTGGAAAGGAATCCGTCTGTAATTTTCGCCAGGTAACCTCCTGTGCCTTTCTAAGAGATTTGTGTCCCGGAGGGTATAGGGCACGTATTTGACGGAAGTGTAGTGTAATTTATTTATAGGAAACAATACGGCCCCTCGCCGACCTTATGAGAGGCTGTCCTGTCGCCCGGCTGACGAGTCCTCAGGCGAAATTGTGGGCAGCCTCATTACCAGGAAGGAATGAATGTGCTGGTGTCCAGATTAGCTGTATTGAACGGCGAGTAGTTTGAGAGGCAAGCAGTAATTTGAGTGTTATAGGAGATATCCTGCCTTTGCTGTAATTTCTTATTTCAGTTTTCAAGTCACTAATTATATGAAGGGCTGCGGTTGAGCTTATCTCGAGGGTGGTGGCGGTGGTGAAACATTTATAGTGGGAACCAGGATACATTATAAGGATTGAGGTGGTTCCTGATCCTGGCTGGTATCTGTCAGGCCGCGCCTGGCAGCGACCGCTTCAGCCCAGTCAACCAGCATCTTTTGCGCTGCTGGGTCCGAGCTGGAGACCGCGATCTCCCAACCCTCTTGGTCCGTGAGGCCCCATTGCGGCGGTGGCTTGAAATCTTCGCATAGAAACATTATGCGATTGAAGGTGGCTCTAGGTGCGCCACATAGAGAGCATGTGGGGTCGTCACGGCTCGGGTGTGTCAAGACCAACCAAGCTGGGGAGGGAAATGTTTTGGCTTGTAGCTGTCGCCAGATTATTTGATGGGGTTTTGAGAGAGAGGTATGAGGTGGGGGATATAGGAGTCGTTGCTCTCGGTAGTGAAGTGTTATTCCAAGATAGGTGAGAAGTCTGTCCCGCGTGCTTCCCCAGTCTTCGGTATGCCCCACTCGGTTGACATGCGCTCGAGTAGTAGAGTGGGCTGCCTCGTTACCGGGGTTGCCTGCATGGCCTGGTACCTTAACGATGTGAATGGGTATGGGAGCTTAACCAGAGGTTGATTTGATGGGCGACTGGGTGTATTTTTCGTCTAGCGAAATTTTGAATGGCTATTTTAGAATCGCTGAAAATAAGTGTGGCAGAGGAAGAGGAGATGGCTAGCGCTATGGCTGCCTCTTCGGATTCTGTCTACGTTTTTGCTTTGACAGAGGCAAAAACTATGTGATTGAAGTTATAAGAAATCACACTGATGACATATGCCATGGGGTGACTGTATTCTGTCGCGTCTACGTAGGCCGCTTCGGTGTCAGTCGCGTGTGCTTTGTGTAACGCGTTGGCATCGAGCCTCTCGTCGTGCCTTGTGGTGAGCAGGGTGCATACTTTTAGATAGGGGTTGTACGGTAAGGTTGTCCCGGATGTGTTGGGGGACTAGGTGGCTGTTTTCAATGGGTGGACCAATTGGGTGGAATTTTAGCGCTGCGAGAATGAACCTGCCCGTCTCTGTGGAGGAAAGTCTGTTGATCTGGGCAGTATGATGAGCTTTCACTAGCTCTTGGATCGTGTTGTGTACTGAGATTTCAGCCTCCTCCGCTTCCTCCGGGTCGTTGGTAATGATCGAACCGGCCGTGAGTTGTTGACCCTGACAATTTACAGTCACAATCGTGAATGCATTACGATGCGCGTGTTCGCTGCATCGACATAGACCACGTCTGGTTTGTAGTGGTATTGCTTGTGTAGAGCTTTGGCTCTTTTTACTCGCCTGTCCCAGTCGAAAAAAACTACAGAACGGTGTCAAAAATACGACAAAATATTCTGTAGTTCTGTCGTAAACTTTAAATTTTTCTGTTGTTCTGTAGTACTTTTCTGTAGTTCTGTAGATTTTCTGCACTATAATTCTGTTGTCTGTAGTACTGTAGCACTTTTCTGTTGTAACTACACAAATTTCTGATGTTGCCACAGAAAGTTCTGTTGTCACAACAGGTTTCCCGTCAAAAACCGCACAGAAATTCTGTCGTAACAACAGAAAAGTTTCTGTAGTTTTTTCCGACTGGGGTCTGAATGAAATTCAGGGTGCATATTCTTCAGGAGAGGCAGGATTTTCAAGTAAGTTCGCAGGCTCATTGGAAGTGACACTTTGTCCTGCCTTGTTGCGGGGTAACCGATTGAGAGAGCGTCAAGGATAGCGTCCGGTCGGTGTGTGGGTTAGCCGTTCGTATTAAGAGGTGAGGTGGGCCTCTACCAGTTCTCTAAGAGTGTTGTGGACCCCGAGGGCACTTAAGCGCTCCGTGGAGGAGTTTATGGAGAGTCCACGTGCGGACTTGAACGCCCATCTGATCAGGCAATCAACATGTTGTGTTTCTGCTACGTTAAGTTTGAACTATGGTAGCGTGTTGGTAGTTCTACTATGACAAAATCCTGGACCAGGCAGACGAGATCAGTTTCCATTATATCCGAATACCGGTTAGCGATTCGACGTATGAGACGCACTGTCTGAGAGACACTAGCCTTCAGGCGATTGAGGGACTCTGTATTTCGGCCGTTGTTCTGAATGTAAATTCCAAGAACCCGTCTGACGGACACCTCCGGTATAAGTTGCCCCTTAACGTGCACCTGAATTTGGGTATGGTCCCCTGTGCCTGGTTTACCACGCATGAGCAGAAGTTCTGACCAATTGCGGCAAGAAAACATTTGGCTACATGAAAAACTTCTTAGAAAACCGGAAATCTTATATCAGATTGGGCAATGAAAAACTCGGACCCATCGATATGGGAACCCGAGGAACGCCTCAAGAAGCTGTTCTCTCTCCGCTACTCTTTAACGTTGCCCTCATAGGCCTCCCAGAGAGGCTCAGCGCTATGGATGGCGTATGCCACACCATCTATGCAGACATTACCATCTGGTCGTCCCGGGGCAACCTAGGGCAGATGGAGGAGGCCCTTCAAGAGGCCGCCTCGGTAGTAGAAAACTACACTCGGGAATGTGGTCTAGAGTGCACATTGTAAAAGCATAAAGACCCAAAACAATACATTCACATTTACGTAAACGGCATTCCGATACCAGAGGTGAACACACTTCGGGTATTGGGATTGCAAATTGATAACCGGAGTAACAATACCACAGCCCTGAAAAAATTAGTCCACCTGCGAACAAATTAGTAGGATGGTTGGCAGGATATCCGGCAAGCACGGTGGACTTCTTGAAAAGAAACCGTTCCCCTGATTCAGGCGTTCGTCGTTAGTCTACCTCAAGCTGAGGAAGAACGCCCATGGGACGCTCGACGCGATAATTCGGGCGGCGGTTAAAAAGGCTCCAGGATTCCTGGCCAGAGCATCTACGGAGCGCCTGCTCCAACTTGGGATCCATAATACAATTGGGGAGCTGATTGAGGCCCACAGAACAAGCCAAATTGCTGGGTTGTCGGTGGCCAGCACCGGCAGGCAAGTCCTCCGAGACCTCAATCTCAGGCTTCTCCCCACCACAGAAAACAGAGTGAACATCCCGGAATTGTGGAAAAATACTTTGACGATCAAGCCACTCCCCAAAAACATGAATTGGGAATATAATCAGGGGAGGCGTGAAGCCAGGGCAAAATTTATACAAAATAACAATGGCAGTAAGACAGGCACATATTACGTGGATGCAGCGGGCCCCCACGAAGATGGCATCTGCATCATTGCTGTTGTGCACGAAGGAAGGCAGGTGAACGGGCTCTCAGTAAACACTAACGACGCGCCAATGTTGGAGGAAGTGGCGATTGCACAGGCCACCACCCACTGCGACGCAGCCTACGTAAGGTCAGACTCGCAACAGGCCTGCCGAAATTACGTGCGGGGTAGGAAAGCGCCACTCGCCCGCAGAATATTATTGGCTCATACGAAAAATTCAGATTCGGTTACTAGTAAAAAACAGGTTATTGGATGCCCGGTCACCG
Source organism: Amblyomma maculatum (assembly GCF_055883805.1). NCBI lineage: Eukaryota > Metazoa > Arthropoda > Arachnida > Ixodida > Ixodidae > Amblyomma > Amblyomma maculatum. The sequence continues at coordinate 106,931,073 of NC_139348.1, read as the reverse complement.
GGGGGTGGAGGGGAACGAGACCACTCACGCGGCTGCTAAAACAGGTTATTGGGTGCCCGGTCACCGGGGGGTGGAGGGGAACGAGACCACTCACGCGGCTGCCCAGCATTCCTCCCCCGAGGTTCCGCTCAATCCTCCGGTTCTACCGAGGCAACCATACCAATCCCGCTCATAACTTAATGCGGACATTACAAATTATTTACGCCCCTGCAGAAGGGCACAACCGGGACCCGCCAAAGATCTTGACAGATATGAGCAGTGCCACCTTAGACGACGGTAGGTGCATATTCTGCGGGCAGTATGCTGACCTATTCCACATGGTGTGGGCCTGCCAACAAAATACAGAAATAAAAGTTATAACACAGCCAACTAGGGAGCGCTGGGAGGCGGCCCTGTCCAGCTCGGACCTGGAGGCCTGGCGTGCCCTGGTCCAGAGAGCTCGAGCAGCGGCGGGGGCCAGTGGCGTCCCGGAATAGGGTCTGCCACTCAGCTCCACAACCATACAAACCCCCATTTCCCAAATCATTTCATTGTAAATAAATGTCTTCTCCTCCTCTGATTTTGTTGGAGAGCAGGATAGACCCTCTCTACGCATTGGGTAACGGTGTCGACTGCTAGTTGTAGGGTTTCTTCTATTTCTGCGTCATTTCCTTACGTGACCCACAGTGTTATGTCGTCGCCGTATAACGTACGCGACATATTGGGCACACGGTTGAGTTCGTCCGAGAGTGATAAGAGGGACAAGTTATAGAGGAAGGGGGACAGCACGGACCTCTGTGGGGTGCCGCGGCTGCCAAGTGATATAGTGTCAGATTTGACAGTTAAAATTTTATTTGGTGGAGCCGCGAAATATTACAAGGGCTGCTCTATTTTTCATATATATACATATATATATATATATATATATATATATATATATATATATATATATATATATATATATATATATATATATATATATATATATATATATATATATATATATATATATATATATATGGGACCTATTCATATCGGGTTATTGGACATAGGAGTTGTGGGAGTGGTAGGAGTAATAGGGGTTGCAGGTTATGGGTGTTGTAGAATGTGATCAGCGCCTTTCGTTCTGGGGAAAATGCGGATGCAGGCTAAAAAGACGTTCAGATAAATAAAAAAACGTAGGTAAATAAAAAACTTGAACGAAAACTAGCCGCGCCAGGCATCGAACCACGATCTCTCGTACCCCACCACTTACCAGCCCATAACGCTAACCATACACCACGGCGAGTTTGTTTGTTTGTTGTTTTTTTGCATGAAAAAAACTTCCGTAAAAGAAAGGACAAACTCCACTTAAACTTGTCCATGTCTAAAGTTACCGGGCTGCTTAATACGAGCCCGCCACATCCCTAGCCCGACAATGTACCATCATCAAAACATCAAAATTCTGGGAGGCAAACACATGCATCTAGATACGGCATCCTGTTTGGGGGCTCTTCACGTGCGGCATATACACTCCTCACCAAAGCACACTGCTCCCGAAACGCGGATTTCGACGATCTTGGTGGCTCGGCATGCCTGTCTATTATATGGCTTTTCCAAAGACTGAACAGTCCCATCAACGCAAATTGATCGTAAGGCATGACAGAGCTTTTATCAGGAGGCAAAAATCTAATATTATATGGTGTAATTTCAATGTCCTTTTTAAAAGTTCTTTGTAGCATGTCCCAAAGAAACATAGCATCACGGCACAGAATAAAGCAATGATCATTTGTCTCAAGCACGTTACAGAGACGGCAATTCACCATCCAGGGCACAAACATCTCCTTATCATGAAGAAATGTCTTGACAGGCAACGTCGGTTTGCGTAGTTTGAAAAAGAACGTTTTTGCAGCTGCCTGAATGCACATTTGCCTAACACGCTTTAGAACAGTGGTATCCGAAAACCCCAGATAAGGCTGTCGATACAACGGTGTAGGGAACAAAGACTCCGTAAGAGCCTGGGTCATCTGCTTTCTCGAGAGGCTATACAGGTAATGTACATAGAAACGCACAGTGAAGAAATTGAAGATGTCAGCAACCTCCTTAAGGAATCCCCATAAAGGCCCCTCACGAACCTGCTCAGTCGGTGCGAATAGGTAAGGCAAATGAGGGGACTAAGACGCCTGATGAGCACAGCTACAAGGCACGGGTGGTTTGCCGATTTGAAAAAGAAAAAACGGGAAACAAGTTGATGCACAAACAAGTTAACAAGGCCCACTCCACTAAACTCTAAGGGAAGGAACAAGTTCTCACGCCGCATGGGCTCCCATTGAGAGCGCCACACAAATGTTGCAAATATTCTGTGTATAGCTTGTACCTTCCTCCCCGCACAATGCTGGACGTGAAGGACATACGCAAGCTTTGCAAACACAAATATTTTACAGACCTGTGCCCTATCAAACACTGAGAGTTCCCTACCCATCCAAGCCTGTGTTTGTCGCCGCATATAGGTATGGCGACAAACACAGGCTTTGCTAGGGATAAGGTTGGCTGATTAAAATGAATGGATGTGATGTTTACCGCGAATATGTTCTGGGAAAATCATTTGAACTTATTATTAACCAAACTTCCTCTAATGGCATGTATAATTGCTCCTCTCAGATACATGCTTCCCATTGGTGTATATTTGTTTATCTTTTCACAAGTTGACAACCGCGAACTTGTCACGGGTGCAAGTACATTCTCGTACATACACAAAATATTTGCTGTTCAAATATTATATCTACGTCATGTGTCACTCTGCGGGCAATGAATTATAATGCAACCACTGCGGATGTTTCTCGCAGTACTGATGTTGTTACAGCTCATAAACTATACCGCTACCGTCCGAGTGCTAAATTTGAATATAAAATAAAAAGTGAAATAATGAGAAGTGAAACAGTAAGTGAAATAAAGTGAATACGAAATAATAGCCTGGATGCATTGGCACATACAGAAATAACTACGCAACATTGCACTGCCAGACGTAGAAAAACTAGAAGGTCGCTGCACCAGGCTTGAATTCCGGTATGGAGCGTTTGCGTTATTCTCTGCCGTTACTTCGAAACTAATATCGGTCAACTAATTTCGACTGATTTCGTTGTTCCACAGTTGAACTTAGAGACATGTCTGTAGCCTGGCAAACCTGGTGTTACTCGTCCTGGTGTTTGTTTTACCAAACAAAAGTTTTTTTGCTTAAGGATCTGCTCTGATCAAGTGTCTTCATTTGTTTATTGCTGCGCATTCGCCGCCTTATACATGGGGCTGTGAACCCGTCGAGCCGCCCGCTGGCAGCCTTTCTTCGGTAGCCTGTAGAGCATGTGGTAGGAATAAAGATTTCATATTTCATTCGACTTGCACATTAGTCTGGAACAATAGTTTCAGACTAATGTGAAAACCAAATCAAGATTTACCGGAGAGCAGAGGAAGCGCTGTTCGCAAGTCTTTTCATGTATATGTATATATATTGCGGAGTGTTAACGAAAGCATCCTGCGAGCATATCGCCACGGTTTTGAAAAAAGAAGCAAACATATAAAATTAATTGGGTGCGGCACGCGCCATCCACGTTCCCACGCGAAACTCACTTCTGACCGCCGAGCTGCGAGCTGCCGCGCGACCTCCCGCGATAACCCAATTAACCCGAACACCTCTGCTGCATCGGAGATCACTCCCTGCCACAAATATAGAAAGTATTACCAGCGCACCCTCTCGCGAGCACACGTTACAAACCGCTCCACCAAGGAAAGCTGGCTTTCCCGCAGTAGCGTACAACCGTGCAGCGAAGCGCGCCGCGCGCAGACGGCAGAGCGTGGGAACGGTAGGTCGGGACCGCCCCCTCCTCAGTGTTCCCACGATCCACAGCTGGGGAGTGCGAGCTCCCCAGAGACACCGCTGGCCAACTACAAAAGGGACGGCTCACGCGTGCCTTCCCTGCTTCATTCGCGGTCCCGTTCGAGTCACTGGTGGAGACCCCTGTCCGCCGTTCGCGCCATTCGTCCGGTGCCGGCGTAGTCGGACGGTGTTCTCCGGTCGTCGCGTGGCACAAGTGGTTCGGCGCCCCGCGTAGGGCGCTCCCTCTGCACGTGGTAAAAGCGCACATCGTGCTGCCGGCTGACTCGGTCCAAATGACTCCGAAACGAGTGGTCCGGCTGTTCACTCTGACTGCGCTGTTCCTGAATATGTCGATCGCCCGTCCCGCACTCAAGGAGAGCAACCAGAGCATGTCTTGTGACTGGAAACAAAGGTAAATATCGCATTTCTATTAACGTTACTAGCTTTCAACCGTGCATAGATATAAAGAATATGTGAATGAGTGGAATAACAAAAGCAAGCGTTTTGCAGAAAGTAATCGCCATGTTACTAAAGCGGGTGTAAACTAAAGGGAAAGTCCGCGCAGTCGCCCACGTGTTTTATCTTCAGGTGGAAACTTCCATGACTTTAAGCATATTTCACTTCGCTCGGCGTACTTAACTATGGGGGAGGAGGACAAACTCGAATAGTTGAATTCACAGCTTAAATCTTTACTATGATTACGCGCTGTATAAATGCGGAAGAAACGCAAGAAACGAACATAACCGGAGAAAAATGACTTCCATAAGTAACCATCTTTGTTCAAGATAATTACGAAGTCACACCGGACTACACAGATCATAAAGTTCAACAAACTCATCCAATGTGTGTGCGTGTGCGTGCGTGTGTGTGTGCGTGTGTGTGTGTGTGTGTGTGTGTGTGTGTGTGTGTGTGTGTGTGTGTGTGTGTGTGTGTGTGTGTGTGTGTGTGTGTGTGTGTGTGTGTGTGTGTGTGTGTGTGTGTGTGTGTGTGTGTGTGTGTGTGTGTGTGTGTGTGTGTGTGTGTGTGTGTGTGTGTGTGTGTGTGTGTGTGTGTGTGTGTGTGTGTGTGTGTGTGTGTGTGTGTGTGTGTGTGTGTGTGTGTGTGTGTGTGTGTGTGTGTGTGTGTGTGTCGTAAAAGGCGTTGCAGCGGTCCTTAAGCTTGCTTTGAGCATACACCTGAACACTGAGTGCACTGTCTCTCCTCCTTTCGTAACAGCGGCCTTGCCCAGCCTTCGGGAGGCGTGCTTCCGGTGTACCTGGACTCGTGTGACACCGGTACAGTCCGCTGGAACCAACCTCGAGGGGCGCTGCGCATCGTCCTTAGTTCCGCAGACAGGCGACCAGAACATCTCCAGTTCCAGGCCTGCTTCCGGCTCGAAGCCAGCAGTTCAGGGGCGCTGGTGTACCTGGAGACCGCCCAGGGTGACCTCGTTCCAGGACCCGGAGTCCGGGCCAAGTGCGTCCTCTCCCGGAGAGGCTCTGTGGTCGTCTACGCTGTGGCATCGCTCGAGGCGTCATCTTCGGAGAAGAAAAAACATCGTCAGCTCACCCTGACCTACACGACTGGCCAGCCCGTGGCGTCCTTCGAGAGGCTGGAAGGCTGGGAAGGTACGTCATGTGCGTTGTCTACTGTAGAAGACATGCGTTCTTCAGTGGCTTTGAAGCTTTTTTTTTTTCCCCCTGCACGTAACGAGGTCCCATGCATATGCTTTAGTCATAGACTGTGGGACTACGAATCACATGCCTATGTTGTGTTACGGTGAAACTGTCATACATTTTCGACAGGAGTGAAATAAGTGTCATCCATAACCTGCCTTTTTCTCGAGGCTCATATTTGGGTAGTTGTTATCTGTCAAGAGAAACAGAAAATAGACAATGGCTCCGCTCTAAATTCAGCGCTTGTCCTACCTGCTGTCAGCTCTTTTTGCCTCCGCAAGCGCCGCCTAAACTTGTATGGACCTGCGTTTTATATTTAAGTGATCTTAAAGCCATATTTTTCTTTCGCTGTAATCCTTTCTATTATCCATAAACGCCACAAATATCGGTTTTCTGTTCAGTGACGAAGAGAATAAGAAATTGAAACAAGGGGATTAAATTATTTCGAACTAACTGATGACAACCTTTAGCGCAATAGAGGCCATCGGTATCGTAATTTTCTGTAGAGTCCTTGCCTTGTGTGTTATATCAAGCGTTCACCTTTAACGAAGGAAATATGTCTTCGCGGCCCGCATCAGGTACACAGAGTTGAGTGGTCGTGTTTCATGGTGTATTTTGACAATATTTAACTCTTCATTATGGTTCTTCATAGTTTGCACGTGCAGTCCGAAATTTTAGTCTTATTAGCACTAATAACTTTTAAACGCTTTGTTATTAACACCTGACGCGCTGCGCCCAGAGTTTTACTAGATGTGGACATCTGTATTTCAGTGAATGTATTCCTTGTTCGGATTATGATCCTTCACAATATGCTGTGGGTGTCGCGTGCGAGCGATAAATAAAATGTAACATGATGTCGAACCCGGCATCCTTACATTTTCGATAAATTGCGCGTTTTCTGCACTTTCACCTTAAGCGCTTTCATTTCTTTCTCTTTTCTTAGAGTGCCGCCCGTGCACAGAAACAGAGCTGCGCGAAAGGTACTGCCTGAGTGACCTGGGTAAGTGTTTTATCCAATTACTCTACTTTGGCACAAAAAGGCTGCAGTAACTTAACTCGGTCCAACTCTCCTGGAAAGTTAGACTATCACGAGTAAACTTTGGCCGAAAAGAAAAACCAAAACGAGCATCGCATGCATTAAGCGAGGTGGAGGGTTGCGCCTGCATACGGAAAAGAGTATGCTATGCATTACGTCTCTTGCACGTCAACGTCTTTGCCAATAGTTACCTTATTTCAGCGTTTATTATATAGAAGATAGTTCAGTGTCCTAATAGCACTTTCTACAACTATAAGTGGTCGTTGAAATACGTTTCATTCTCCCTCCAACACTGCTGCTTCGTTTCAGCCGCTGAAGCCACTGTACAGAATGCCACGTTCGACCCGGACAAACGAAGCGTCCGTTGGCTGCTCTCGGTCTCACGTACCCACCGAGGGAGAATGCCCGATTACGTCACCAGGCCCGCCCGGTGTGGATTTCCGCGAGACACGCAGGAGCCTCGCCTGGTCATCGCCAGGTGGCACCTCGGTCGCCCTGTCGTGACGTGTGCACCGAAACTGACCCAGTGGCGACGACTCGAAGCGCAGGGAAAGCTGGAGTGCAAGACTGGAGTTGACACGGCCAGCCAGTCGAATACATGACTGAAGCACCCGGAGCAGCGACGCTGCGATGTGATGCCCTGTGACCCGAGTATTGCCACTTAATGAAAGCGGTGGTATCAATCACTATCAGGACCATAATGTTGACAGCGATAAAATTTGTTGGTGATGGACGCGTTACGTACGTAGTGATGAACACTGCTGGTGGCACTAGCATGTCGACTAAGATATGTGAATTCTGTTAAAATATGTGTATATTTAAGGAAGCCAGGAAGTTGTGGGCAAATTTCGGTTTCGTTTGTGGTAACGCTGTGGTACTGAAATCATTGATCCTGTACAAAGTGCGATGATTTCATCTCATCGGGATAGCTGACTAGGACAGTCAACTAGCGCTCACTGTGATAAAAGACTCCAGTATATTGTGATTGTATGCATACGTATATCATTGTAGTCAACGCAGAATAATTAACAGTAACTAAGAAGTTTACCAGCAATATTCGGTATATATGTATTATATACAAATATGCTTGAACAGAGCAGCTGCCATGACAAGTTCATACAGCCTAAAAAAAAAGAGTAGCCTCTATAAGTGTAACATTTCTCTTGAGAAATCTATTGCATAACATATTATTCACTGTATCTTGCAGAACTTGCAGGCTGTAAACTATGAAAATTAAGATACTAGTCACCGACACATATGTAGAATTTACAAGATATACATTACTTACATAAAATGCAGCCCAAGCACTACCGCGCCACAGAGTCTGAAGGCGCATTCCATCGAGGCAAGAAAAAATTTCAGTAAACAGCGGCGTAGGTAAATAAATCACTGTCGGTGTGCCCAATTTCCGAGTGACGTGCAAATTAATGCAATTGCCGTATTTATTTTATATCACTCATCCTATAGTTCAAAAGTATAGCATCTCACTCAAAGAGTTGACAACTCAAATCGATGGCAATGCTACGAATGATTCAGCTCGTTCGTGCAATACTTTAAAACAATATGCGAGCTTCGTAATTAGCATGGCTTTAACAATTCTGTTTCATGCGATCGAGTCAAGACTGTGATGTTGAACTGAAAATAAACATTCTATTTCACTCGTGTTTCTTTTCTTTTTAATCAAAGGGGGACACAAATAACTAAAGTGATCCTAACAATTTATTACTGCATTTGAAGAAAAAATTATAGCAAATCTACATATAGTTACAAAATCGAAGTATGTAGGTGCGCTAACACTGCTTATCCGTGCTATAATTTTTTCGGTACCATCATATCTAGTACGTGCAGTAAAAGGAGGTCCCGATGGAGAAGAATAGTAACCTAAAAGCATCATCATCTTGGCGATGCGGCGAGCGTTACGGAGCCGAAAAATCTAGAGCACCGAGCGTATGCTTCTGCCCTCCGTGGAGGCTGAGGGGTGACTGAGGAGAGAGGCTGAAGCTGAGGGCGCACGAGCAATACATGACTGCTCAGTACGAAATATATAGCACACGCTTATACACCAGACAACCACGACCGCACAAGGCACAACACTACTGCTCTGAGACGGCCTCAACTCTGATCGCCCACATATCTTATCATCTGCTTAGCTGTTAGGCCGCTCCGCCTCCTCATTGGCTAAAGCGCATGGCAGGCGCTTCGCCATCATTTTTTGTGTTCTTGAAATTCACGGAGAGAAAGGGCAACCGCGGATAGACATCGGCGAAATTCCTAACTGCAGCTAGTAGTACCACGCACTACAAAAAGAGGCATTTGTCAAAGACAACGTGTCTACTGCGAACTATAAAAGGCCCGAAGCCAAGTACAGGAACCGTCACCAGAGGCATAGCCTCCTCTATTTTTCCAGAGGCCGTCTTCCCATGCAAATTGCGATCAAATGCGTTTAGCATTGTTACAGCAGGTGTGTGATGTTATACGTCTGCCATCAGAATGCGTACACAGATCGTTCTGACAGAGTCAGATGCTGCCAGCTGCGGGCACACCTGCCATTTAAGGTTGGGACCATATGCGCATGCGCAGTGACGGCGAGCGGTAACTATATACGGCAACTATGGATCTGCGTGACATGCTTAGTCTCTATAACATTCAATGTTTCACAAAGTCTGTCCGAATTTATCCATAGCCCCTAAGAAAGTGCCCAGGATGACAGTGGAAAATTCACGCTTTGTTCTTCATTTAAAAATATTCACCAGTATGCTCAACTCGGGGTCTTTATATTATTCCAGTTGACGTGAATCTCTGAGGCCGAACAACCCCGGCACTCTATTCCAGCGACCACGAAGTTCAAATTGTTGATTAAAATTGAATTTTATTATCGCTCAATACGTCTTTCTGGGCCTATGAACAGTAACACAGCTACAAAAATACCAACAACGGAATTTTGCAAGGTCCGAAAATTTTGTGAAATTGTTCCCGCCGTCCCTACAAAACTCTGGACTATCAGCAAACGTCTGGAACATTGTAATAACGACAGAGAACGTTCACTTCTTTGAAGAAAGGTCTGTCAGCCAATAACCTCTACAGTCTGCACTTCTTCGTGGTTAGAGCCTTAATTTGTTTTCCGCTACGAGACTGTTTTGTGCTGTCTGATGGTGGCTTCGGCTGACGGCACTCATGGAGTACTGTTGTAGTGCCTGACAAACTAACACCGCCACAATCGCAACATTTCGCAGTATGCGCCGGCGTCTCTAGTTAGCACTACTCCCCACGCCATTTGTACGGACGTAGTATAGCCTCCGAGACAGATAAGAGTCTCGGAGGCTATGCAGGAGTGCATAGAAAACTCCACGAGTGCCGTCAGCCGAATACACCATGAGACGGGACGAGAAGCTCATTTCTCGAATTGGAGAGCAAAATTATTTTAAAGTGGAAACTCTAGTTCTGCAATGCCAAACCTGAAGGTCTTCTGGCTCCAAATATTTTACCTTGAACTGACACAGATGCTGCGCCCAAAAAGCAGTTTAAACAAAATATAAACAATCGCGAAATGCAAAGGTGGCGTGACCTATACCTAAAAAACCTAGGTGTCCACCGAAAAGTGAGATACCGCATCTTCCGTTTTTACCAAATAAATTTTAAATGCAGGGCAGTGTTTAAGACGGCTGGCAATGAGCCAGGCTGCCTGGGTCCGAACCCGAACGCCTACGGCGTTTTGATGGAGGCGAAGCGGAGAGGCGGCTGTGTGCTGTGCGTTATTGAAGGAAGGAAGGAAGGAAGGAAGGAAGGAAGGAAGGAAGGAAGGAAGGAAGGAAGGAAGGAAGGAAGGAAGGAAGGAAGGAAGGAAGGAAGGAAGGAAGGAAGGAAGGAAGGAAGGAAGGAAGGAAGGAAGGAAGGAAGGAAGGAAGGAAGGAAGGAAGGAAGGAAGGAAGGAAGGAAGGAAGGAAGGAAGGAAGGAAGGAAGGAAGGAAGGGAAGAAGGAAGGAAGGAAGGAAGGAAGGAAGGAAGGAAGGAAGGAAGGAAGGAAGGAAGGAAGGAAGGAAGGAAGGAAGGAAGGAAGGAAGGAAGGAAGGAAGGAAGGAAGGAAGGAAGAATTCACACAGCCTACTCTTTCAGACAAATTACTCAGCTGTACCAAAACATAGTATTTACCCCCACCCGTGTAAAGGGTTAACGAGAGCGGAGGAACGCGTGTTAGTTCGCCTCCTTGCGAACACCATGATGTGACCGGCGTCACTTAAACACTTTGGCAATGCCTTCACCTGGGAGTGCCCGCACTGTGAGGAAATGTCCTCGGACCTCTTCCACATGTTGTGGGCGTGCCCCCCCCCCCCCCAACCCTGCCTTTGCACCTAAACGAAATCCCCACCCTGGAAGACTGGGAGGTGACCTTACTCGCCTGCTCCGACCTAAAAGCCCAAAAGGCGTTGGTCAAACGAGCAATGGCGGCAGCGGAAGCCATTGGGGTCCCGTACTAGGGACTCCACCTAGTGTTTGTGAGGGGAAGGGCACTAAGCCTGACCCCAGAGCAACCTCCATGCACCTCTACCTTTTTTATAAACGTTTTCATCACCACCACCCCGCCGCGCTGCTTAGGCATTGACTGCGAGACTAGAATTGTGACAGATACTGCGCCTTTTCTTTGCTGTCAACTAATTTTAAACGCCGCTAATGCCTGCTGCACTGCGTATGCTCTGTGGTGCGGTGTTCGATGAAGCGCCAAATGAAAGACGCCGCACGGACGCCTGGATCGAACGCCCGGCGGGGTCAGCTTCGTATATGGGTGGATGGATGGATAACTTTACTGTCCACAGGAAATGGAGGCCCCCTACTCCCCACACCCGGCACGCAGGCCTAGAGGACGGGGGCCGAAGCCTCCGTGACTATAAAGGCTAACAAAAAAAGTTTGTCTCTTCGCGGCCTCGGTCCCCAGGCGAACGGCTTGTTGCTTGATCTCCTGGTGCCATCACCAATCGGCGACGTCAACACCGGTCATGACGTCCTGATCGGATGTGACGTTATTATCACTTCCGGTTATTAGACATCACAGGATTGACGTATGATGACGTCACATCCAGTCGTGACGTCACGTTCAATGACGTCACCATGTAACGGCTATGGACTTTTGAAACGTCTAAACATTACTATTGGTTAGTGATAGTTAACCATGACTTGCACTTTCTGAGTACTAGTTAATGTCTGGTTAGAGTTAGTTAAACATCCCTTAACTAGTAACTGATTGATAGCGATAGTTACGATGACCTCCAAATTCACGGGTTCCTATGGGCATCTGCTTAACTATTTTATTAGTCGCAAATTATCACTAAATTATCTTGAAAATGCCTTAAATCATGTTCCGATATCATCCGATTGGTTTTGATTAAGTATCGATTCAATGGTGATTGACATATGCCCATATAAGGTATGCATCCGAAACGCGGACACATTTGCTAAAAGAGGAATGAAAGAAAAGGAGACACTAAAACTTGTGCAAGCCTTCGTTCTCAGCCGCATTATATAGGAAAAAGAAGCGATCGGCTCCATTATTCGACAGTCCTTCAAAACGACACTCGGTCTTCTATTAGTACGGCTACCGAGGAACTCATGCAACTGGGAATATATAACGCATTAGAAGAAATGACCGAAGTGCACCTCACGGCACAGTACGAGCGGCTGACCGCAAACATCGACTGCTAAAATGCACGTTCGATTAAAATTTTGTGAATCCCCGCTCAGGTAGACCATCCTGGAAACGAGGCGGCGCACCAGTATGCCCGGGGATTCGTCGTAGGCCGGGTGGTTTACCCCTAAAATCGGCTCGCGAGAGAGACCCCACGTACAGAGGGATTAAGATTTGGAACAAAAACAACTGACTGAAATATCAAGAACCCCACCCTACACTCAGCAAATTACAAACACTGCTCAGAACAGACAAATGCTTTAATCCCCGTATACATAAATTAGCGCAATGGTATCCAGGCGAGTACAGCCCCTCGTGTTTCCTTTGCTGTGATCAGAGGGCAGATCTAGAACACATTATGTTTAAAAGTGAAAACATGCAACCACCGGAGTGCCTGCAGATTACGAATTCGGAACAGTGGGAGGCTTAGCTCTGATCTGGTTCAAGCCGGCAACACGCCATCACAGCCTGGGTACAGTGAACTATAATATTAACTAGCCTGGGCCAAGGCAGTCGTCGAGCGCCATCGAGCGACGACCACCTCTTAGGCGGCTTGATGTGAAAGGTCCTCTCACGAAGAAAGAACACATCAATTTCTCATCATCACCAATAAAGTTTTCTCCTCCGCCTCCGCTGACACATCTCGCGGACAACACAGTAACGCTTAGGCTTACTATTTCTCCAGTGTCCTCAGAACTTTTACTACCTAATTTTTATAAAATGAGGAAACAGCATGGTATCTGAGGCTGCTAGAGCTACGTGCTGACAAGGAGGTCTCGGACAGCCAAGTGTCACAACAGTGTCCAGGGCCCTCAGCTCAAAGTTTCTGGGAAAGTTGATCACCGACTCATTGTACCGGGGTGCTCGCTGTTGCTCTACAGGCTGAGAACAGCACGCCAAGCATTCGCCCAGGCCAGGCACACAGGACTGATGGCCGAGAAGCCACTATCGTTCTATCGAGCCGTGCTTTGGTTTAAACGTTGGAGTGACGCGGTGGGGGGGGGGGGGGGGGGGGGTGCTTCCAGACGTACGTAAACCTACTTGAAACCATGCCAGCACGCCTAATTAGTAACCGAGTGGAGGTTGTGAACGGTGGCTGTTCCTGGCCCTACGGGGCTGGGACGGTAGGTCAACGCCGCTTGCGGCGGGGGCTGGCCAGCCAACGAATTTTCATTTGTTGTAGGCCGTCCTTGCACCCGCCATCGCTTAGGTGGTGAACGACGGCTGTCGCGGCGCGCGCCTTTCTCTTCCTCTTCTTTTTCTTTGTTCTCTATTCTCTCTCTTCTGTCCGCACGAGGCAGCGGAGGTGGCTGAGCTACAGAGCCAGTAGCAGGCCCGTGCATTTTCTTTTCCTTCTGCCTACAGCCACAACAATAACGCCCTAGTGAGTTGCTGGCTGCATCCTGCGTGAATTATGAACAGCGAGCCGTGGTGCAGAAATGTAGACAGTGGGCTAGTAGCTCACCACCTAGTGACGTACGCGATATTGAGTGGAAGAGGCGTTGGCCCGTCCTAACGAGACAGCGCCTCGTTTCATGGGGTGTGATGACTAGTGATCGGTGCACTAACGGTGGAGCACCGAAAAAATAATTGGTTCACAATAAGGAGAAGGCGCAGTGTTTATCACATTTGTTTCTTTGGACACCTGAATCGCGCCGTAAGGGAAGGGAGATAGGTGGGACTGAAAGCAGAAAGAGAAAGAAGTGCCATAGTGGAGGGCTACAGAGTAATTTCGACCACCTGGGGATTGTTAACGTGCACTGACATCTCTTAGCACTCGGACGCTCGAAAAACACGGCAGCCGGGGGAGATAAGATACGAAACTCCCTCATACGCAACCTCAGCGAGGGGGCAGTAAACCAGCTGACAAACTACCTCAACCAACTCTGGGCCGAGGGCACAATCCCGGCCGAATGGAAACATGCAGAGGTGGTAATGATTCCCAAACCGGGCAAAAAATTGCAAATCGAGAATCTGCGGCCAATCTCCCTTACCTCATGCTTGGGAAAGCTGTATGAAAGAATAATTACGAAAAGAATCCAGCGGTGGATGGAACGAGAGCAAATCTATCCACACAGCATGTTTGGATTCAGGTCTAAGCTATCTACGCAGGACGTTCTCCTACAACTCAAGGAGGAAATCCTAACCAACATCCCAAAAACAGGGGAAAACGTGGTCATGGCCCTAGACATCAAAGGGGCCTTTGACAACGTCAGCCACCCGGCCATAATGGAGGGACTCCAAAATATAAACTGCGGGGAAAGAACTCACAACTATGTAAGAGCCTTTCTAGCAGGCAGAACAGCCACCATATGGCTGGGGGAGGTGAGAAGTCAGCCTTTCAGCACCCCCCACAAGGGAACCCCACAGGGGTCGGTGATCTCGCCCGTGCTCTTTAACCTAGCCATGATTGGCTTGGCCAAAAGACTGGAAGAAATCGAAGACATACAGCATGCCATGTATGCGGACGACATCACGGTTTGGACCAACCGGGGCACGCTAGAAGAGAAGCAGGAAAGCCTACAGAGAGCCGCAACATGCGTAGAAGAATACGTAAGGGCAAGAGGCCTAGCGTGTTCAACAGACAAGTCGGAGCTACTCAGGGTGGCGAAGAAACCTACGAAGGCGAACCTGGAAATCAAGCTCCAAGGCCAAAACATACCGGAAAAAAACGTCATAAGGATATTAGGCATGTGGCTGCAGAGTAGCGGAAAGTGCAGCCACACGATCAGCCTACTGCAAAAAACAACCGAACAAGTCAGCAGAATGATTAAAAGAGTCTCCAATAGAAGGCATGGCATGAAGGAAGACGACACCCTTAAACTAGTCAGAAGCCTGGTAGTCAGCAGGGTGACATACTCCCTTCCCTACCACCCGGCAATCAAGAAAGAAAAAGAACAGGCCGAAGCTCTGATAAGGAAAGCCTACAAAACGGCCCTAAACCTACCAAGAAACACCCCAAACAACAAGCTACTAGAACTGGGAGTTCACAACACCTTTGAGGAGCTGGCGACGGCCCAACTGGAAGCACAGCTAGAAAGGCTAGAACTCACGGAAACAGGCAGAAGACTACTGAGAAGACTAGGCTACCAGGCGGAAAACACGCCAGACCCAAACGAAAACATTCCAGACGAAATCCGGCGAACCCTCAGAATTCGCCCGATACCACGAAATATGGACCCCAACCTACACGCGACCAGAAGACAGGCAAGAGCAGAATACGTGGAGAACCACCTAGCTAAAAAGGCATATACAGTATATACAGACGCAGGGCTATACCCGAGAGACAGATACAGCACCAACACGAGGATAGCAGCAGCGGTGGTTGACTGCTCAGGCAACACGATCAGCTGCGCATCCGCGAGAGGAAGATCGGTAGTAGACGGAGAGGAGATCGCTGTGGCACTCGCAGCGGCCGAGGGCTATCGAAGAAACGAATCACAGGTTATAATTACAGACTCCAAGACAGCCTGCAGAAGGTTCCAACAAGGAAGAATCTGCAGGGAGGCCCTACGCATTCTCCTCGGCGCAGGAGCCTCGGGCTATAAAGCAACACAAGTAGTTTTCTGGGCACCGGCGCACACCAACATAGAGGGCAACATGAGGGCAGACAGCCTGGTTCGCGAAATCACGCACCGAGCCTTGCTGACAGAACACCTCGTGGACCCTGTGATGGTGGACCCGACGTACGCAGATATTTTAAATCACTACAGAGGCACCAGGTTAAAATACCCTCCGCCCCACAAGCGACTCACCCAAGAAGAAGCGACCAGCTGGAGAAGACTGCAGACTGGCACCTTCCACAACTTATACATTCTAAACAAAATGTTTCCCACACAGTACAGAGATAGCTGCCCCTGGTGCGGAGACAGTCCGACCCTATACCACGTCACATGGGAATGTAAACACAACTACACTTTCCACAAACAAACTAACCCGAGTGCGGAGCAATGGGAGGGCCTGCTAACCAGCTGCGAGCTCACCGCCCAAAGGGCATTGGTGCAGCACGCATGCGAGGTAGCCAGGACCAGTGGAGCCCTGGAATGAGGGAACCACCCGTGCTAAGGAGTCTCCAACGGTGCCGAAGAAGCGGCTGCAGGAAGACTCTCCGAGACTAACCAAAAGACCTCAATAAAGTTTTTTCACTCACTCACTCGCCGTTTTGCCTCCTGCAGCATTTTTTTTTTTTTTGCGCGTGTAAAGCCCTGAAGACCGGCGCCAACGCGGTGCACTTGAAAAACTTATCGAATGTGTTACTTATTGCGGTGGTGGTGAAAAGCTCTTATTAATATGAAGGCGAAAAATAAACGAAATTATATAGCAGCGTTGCGGGCGGTCATCGGTCTGCCGGTTGTGGCATCGCAAGGAGGTCCGCCGCTGTTTGAAGCCAGAAACCCCGCTAGAGCAATGTATCCAGCGCTGCAGAACCTGTACCTGCACATTTTCCTCTGGACCTATCTTTCAGACATGCAATAATTAAATGGGGAGGTACAGCTCCAGCGGCGCTGGTATAACAGATACCTTCTACTAGGACACGGCAGGCTTTTTTGTATTCTGTCCTCGAATATTAGCCTTCCTAAAAATAATAAAATGGTTGCACTAAACAGAGAACGAAAGAATTAATCTCGATCGCATGGGGAAAATTTTGATCCATGCGGAATAATTAGTTAACTAGACCCAATTAGGTCAAACAGACGTCGAAATAGCCAAAGGGGTAATGTCGACGTCCAAGGGCAACGTCACAACCGGAAGTCTCTTAATTCTTTCTTCCACAAAGTCCATGAAGAATTTTTATGCAGTCCCCAAAGCAGGTGCCACAGTGATCTCAAATGTTTTCTTTTACCAGTAATTGTCTTCAGGCTTAATTTCGTTCAGTGAATAGGGTTTAACGTTCCAAAGCAACATATATGCTATGAGAGAATTTCAACCACCTGTGGTTCTTTACCGTGCACAGGCATCGCAGCCCACAGGCACCTTACTAGTCAGTCCATTGAAAACCGGCTGCCGGGGTCAGAATTTGGCTCCGCGTCTCTGCGTCCATAGTCCACTGAGGGCATTCGACAAGGCATGTTGCCACCAAAAACCTCTGCTTTGTATTAAAAAGCAACATCAGCACGTTTTGTTTCACATAATGATTATTATGCAAGGCCTTTGCTATAAATCTTTCCTTTGAGAGACCGATGCAGTTTTTCCATGCTTGATGCAATCTTGGAACTTACCTGCAGTGTAGAGAAATGCATGATCATGATGTGTCAATCTCTCCAATGTTGAGGTTTTGCTCACAAGAACATATAGATCTGCATCTCCAAATGCTCGATCTCTATGCTTTTCTGACAAAAGGAACGTTTACAAGGTATCGGTTTTAAACGCACATCACATAGTGGTTGTCGCGATGGTTTGGTGCGCATGCTTTTTTTCTGTGAGCCGAAACTGAAACTAATGAAAATAAACCATATTGGAACCTGTGCACCTCTCCTTTGCCAAAAAAAAAAAAACTGGAACGGCACCAGCAAATCCTGTGCCTTAGATACTGTGTGATCCATCAAACATGGGAGCCAAAGTTCGAGGCTTATAGCTGTTTCAATATCCAGCACATACATTGCAGTAATTGAATTACAATAACTGTAATTACTTTTTCCAGTAATATGTAATGAATAACTTTTCTAGTCTGGTAATTTAGTAATGTAATGAATAACGTTTTGGTAGTAATTTCGCAGCAAAAATTCCTTTCGAAAGCGGAACGACGTGAGGCAGCCTGGGCTGACGTATAACGGATCAAGAAAAGGAGACTGGAGACAGGAAGGAGAAAGGAGGCGCAGTGTCTGAAGACCTCCTGTGCCCTGTGTAGCCGGGCCACTTATTGCGGCTGTCCTATGGGTACTTGCAACCTTTCCCCAAGCAGCAGGAGGTAAGGCGTCAAAAGGCTGCCAAAGGGAACGATGGTGCAAGACAACCGAGTTCAAAACTAGTTGGGAGCGCACAGTGCCGCTCCCCGTTGCGTCGGCTAGGCCCCAGTGGTGCCTGGTTACCACATCAGTATTGACGAATTGCAACAATCTACGCGTTATAGGCACCACAGGAATTCTGCTGCGATGTGCTGCGTAGTTCTGGATATTATACAAGAAACTTCGGTCTTGTACGTGGTGCGTGTTCACTAACAGACATTCGGGATAAGCCACTACACCGTAAGCGAATATGAAATGTACGAGGTTTAACAGAAGCAGTCTGGAATTTCATGCAAGAACGTGTTTATGAGGTTTCACTGTACCAGCAAATAAAGTATTTGAAACGAAACTGGGTCAAACTCTGTGCATCACATCAAAAAGAGCCAACTACAAAGTTGCAATCTTCATATTGGCCAAACTCCTTGCAATTTTTCATTCTTTGATCATATGGAGGAGCCCAAACAATTAATGCTCACTGTAACTGCAACACTCCGATTTCTGCAAAGAAACCTTAAAAAAGAAAAGACAGCATATGTTTACGTTATTGTCACCAGTGGTTAAAATGTCACCATGATGTGTCGTAAATGAAAGCTCTCCCGTCTATCACCTATTAATGAAAATGTTTCGGAATCGAGGAGCAGATTCCCTCAAGAATGTCATTAGCATTCATATTGTTATGGGGCGACAAGCCGATAAGTCAAGAAAAAATGAACCGAGAGAAGATGTTCCATGGCGATGATAGATTACGTTTAATGAATGTTGGTGGGAATAGCCCGACCGCACCACTGACCATTTCTTCCTCGTTTGTAACGTTACCCGGGGCCACTGAGCATTCGTCTATCGTGGACGAGGAAGTTTATCGTTGAGATCCATGGCATGACGATGGGCATGACAAGATGCTTGAAGATAGAAAAGGAAAAAGGAAGAGGGCAACGGCTTGCTGCCATGATGATTATCCAATGAAGCCTGGCCCAGGACGCTTTCGCTGCACAGATGACCAGGATTCGACGGCTGAGTCCCAGGCACGCACCAAACGGCACAGGCGGGAGCGATGTCTTCACATGTGTCATTGTATCGGGACGGAGGGTTCATCGGGTCGGCGTCTCGGGTCGGTCGGATCTTTTGGTTGGGTATTACATTCACTGTCTTGTGATGTATCCTCACGTTTTAATGGTGGCTCTGGTCATTGGGGTCTTCACTTCGGGCTACTTGTAATCAATCGTGCCTTGTGGTCAGTGCGGTGGAACGGTGAGGTCGCATCGGGTCCAGCAGCTTGGGGAACAGCCAAGTGACGTGTCCCGGGAACCTGCTGCCGACGGTGGAAGCAGATGCGGGCCAGGATGAAAGGATAAATTACCCCGCACCTCAAATCAAATGTTACGGGGCGGCAAGCCGATGAAAACAAAAGAAAATCAAGAGGTGTCCGATGGCGATGAGACGTTTCATGAATGTTGGCGGGCCTAGCGCGACTGCGCCTGCCCACTTCTTCCTCGTCCGCAACAATAAACACGGGTCTTTCGGACCAAAAAATCGCGAAAAAATAACTTTTTAGAAAATGTGATTTGCGAAATCAGTAGCTCTGTATCTACCTATCTGCTAAGTTTTTCATCTCTAGGGTCGGTATTTTAGTCACAATGCCAATTTATATAATCGATGTCGCCCAAATTTGGGTCGAAAACGACCCCCGAAACAACCATTTTCCGCGAGGCATAGCTCCCATTTTGGGCGCGACACCGTAGCCATCTTGGTCTCATTCGAAAGAGCCGCCTTTCGTCTTCAAATTGCGGCCTCTGCTGTTTACATTCGCCCATTGGTCGCATAAAAAATAGCAAAAAAGAAAACGTGGCATTTGCAATCCCATTGGCTTTCGGGGTGCATGTGACGATAAGGCGTCACCGCATTGGTGGAGCTGGCTGACGGCGTCTGCTCGGCGCGCCCGAGCCGCGGGGAGATGGCGGAAACGTGACGCCGGCCGCACTTGGTTCCGAACCGCGAGGTGCGTTCACGGCAAGAATTCGTGAAAAAAGTGAAAAAAATAGTTGATTAATCATCTCAAGTGATGCCCTGCCCCGGCTGTGCGCGCTTAGGCCGACGAAAGTCGTGCGCCGAACGATCGAGCCTGAAGTAGGCCTAGTGCGTTCCCCAGCACGGGAGACTGCTACTGCCAGCGGTCGCACCCGCCGCGACGGTGATATCGCAGGCCGCAGATGAGCAGGAAGATAAGCTCAAAACAGAAAAAGCTTGAGCTCGCGCCAACTCCAGCAACGAAGCGGTAGACGGATTGTTTTCAAGACGTTGACGGCAGCGCGGCGGACAGTCCGCTTGGCGAGGCGGAGTTCACGATCGTCAGATAATAGTTTGCCGAGATTGGCGAAGCGTAAAACATAAGGCGGCGATATTGGCATTTAAAAAAGTGAACAGGGATAAGAAATCGCCGTCAAACTTATTCTCCAATGCGTAAACTGCAGGACACGTCGTCTTCGTAGAGCTCGCGGCGCATTTGCGCCGATCGGACCTCGTTCATAGTCCTTAGTGAATGCACTTGCTTCCAGTGCAATGCAGAGCACTGGGAAGCAGCAAACAGCTCTAAATTACATTTCTTTTCCGCAATAAACGTTCCTCACCGCGACCGCGGTCTTGATGCGAAGACATAGCATAACGACGTACGTAAAAAAAAGTCGATGCCTGCAGGTGACTCGCGCAGTCGAAAAAGTGACAACTGAGTGTGCTGCAACTGCAAATTAAAATGAAAGAGGCGACACTTGGATGTTGGAAAGCAAAGAGACTATATTCCTGGAGGTATCTAGCCATTTTAAATTGTAAATGTGTGCATTGCACCAGTGAATGTCCCTTAAATAATCCCGTTTCTTTTTTGCTCTTTTCTCAAAACATGCATTGTCGACCACTTGCAGTTTTGCGGCCTTAATATCTCGGCACCTATTGCAGATAGAGTAATAATTTCTTTTTCAGCATGAAGCCAAATATGTGGAGCACACAATGTTGCAAGTAATGTTTTAATTTCTTGTTCAGAATTTTTGAAATGGCTTTTTTTTTGTGACCATTATATGCTGTATTTTGAACTTTGTTATGCAATAAAACAATAATTGCTCAATCAAAAAACTGCTTGCAACATTGAGTTCCTCATTTTTTCTAGTGTCCAGTAATGTGTTCATCTGAAGTTTTTCTTCAGTGGTCATTTTGTAATTGTTCTTGTAAGAATTAGACTAATTGGCATAATTATTTCATGAAATACTTGGATCACAAAAGAAATAACTGCAGTTTTGGAATCTGCACAAAAAACTACACAAACCCGCCAAGTTGCATCAATTTTGATTGGTAAATAAGGAAAATAGTTTTAAGACCAGTGTCCCTCCTTAAATACCTGTAGTACCACGAGAAGTAAAAGAAACTTGTATACCATGCACAATTTCGCTGTTTAGTCCCCTTGAAATGCCTTTCAGATTTTTGCCAATGGCCAAGTTAACTACCCGTAGATAGCAAGCAGCAACATAGTCTGAGTAAAGCGTGCATTGGTATACACTGGCTTTGCTCGCAAACAATCATGAGGGCGCAGACAAAGCACTAAACCACTACTGTCGGTTCATCTCTCCGAGGAAGGGCAAGCCCTAAGACCCAGTTTAGAACAATTCACGTGCAGACTGCACATATTCAGCCTAACATGTTGGCTTGTTTACTGTGTGTATGGAATTTTTTCTGGACTCCATGAATAAAGCCTAGAACTGTACAGCACTAGGTTTACTTCTCTGCGTGCAAGAGAAAATTTGGTTTTGCTTTGTGGTATCCATATTCTGCAGGTTTTCTGTAAACTGCCCGAAAAAAATGAGCCATCACTGCGTTGTTCCAAATAATCTGACGCATTTATTGTTGCAATATTAAAGTATAACAATTCAAGATACAAAAATAACTCGACAGCCAAAACCTGAAGCATTCTGCACAATACGCTGCTCTCAAGGTAGGCCGTCCCCCGTACGAGAAAAAAAAATCTTAAAAAGCCCCAAAATGTTCTTGTTCAAAGGCGTCCGTATCAAAGATGCGGCATGCCAAATGCATGGGAGCGTTAATTCGTTCCATTCTCTAGACAACGACGAGAGACTTAGTTTTTGTACAAGAACGGACTTCGTCACAGAGTCTTATAACATTGTCTTCTTTCTATTAAACTCTCCCCACTCCCCTCGGGGGGTGTGGTGGTGTTATTCGCACGAACAACGGCATTGCAGCCGACAAAACTGGGCCACTCCCACAGTTTCTCCGCCTTATTCACCGGCAAAGCACCGAGCAAATAATAATGATAAAAAAAATGTCTTCACTTGCTTCGGAGGAAACACAGCCAGAAACACGCAATTTTTTTCTCCTCCAAGCGCACGTACACTTATTCACACACATACATGCACAAGAACGCGCACACTGGTATTCGCTCCCCTCCCTCTATTGCCACATTTAGGGGGAGGCCTTTTTGTTAAACTCTTTGAGGGAAACTCTTTCTTCTTCCGCCATTCGTAAAGTACACAACCGTACACTTCACACTACACCCAGCACACATCGAACGATGCAACAAATGGCTCAACAGAGAAGGAGGTAAAGGCGGAGAAGGGAAAAAAAAAAACTTTCAATTCAGTTATAACTGCGCACACATACACACATGCACACACAAAAGTAAGCACCGTTACGAAGTCAACTCATACTACCTTGCATGACTGTGTCGGTGTGTTAAACCAAATAAGCCTCCCTAGGCAAAAACCGACTGGCACAACCACAAACAGGATGCAACGGAGATGTATTGCGTCATTTCACTAGTGCCCTTTTTATAACATACGCACCTGCCGACACGGGACAGAAAAAAAAGAATTTCACGTCACGCAGACGGCAGTACTTATTAGAAAAAGCTAACAACAAATTTTTCCCACAAATTTCCAGCACACATAAAAAAAAGCGAAGCGCATCGCAAAACCACCGTACGCACACCACGTGTGGCGGCGGCAAGAAGGGCCAGCGACGCTACGCCGCGATTGTCAACGCCGCAGCAACCCAGATTCGGGTGGGGCGAGGAATGTCACTCCGGTGGACTCGTGCGCCCCACAATAGCAGGGCACAACTATAACTGCTTCGCACTAGTCATAGTAAGGCGAACAAATAAGAACGACAGGCACAAATACACACACGGGCCCAGAAAAAATCACGAGGCCACGACAAGGCGACGCCAACGAAGGTGCATCGTGGCAAAAAGAGGGGGGAGAGGAAGGCACGATTTCATCACCGCTGCGCCTCGGCATTGTGCATAGTGAAGAATCGTGGAAAGGCCTTAGCGTAATAAAGCTAAGCCTTTGAGAACATGGTTTGGCAAAGGGGGTGGTGACTGCATGGCTAAGTGACAGTTACACGACGACCAGTCCATAGTACGCAGCTCTAGGGCTGTCCGTCTTCCGTCAACGACTCCTCGGGAAGGGAGATTGGGCTATCGTCGCCAGTACCACCCGGAACGGATCCCCGCTTGAACATACGGCTCGTCGAGCCCCCGGTCGCGGCACCTGTCCGCCTGCGAGAGGATTTCTACTGGTTAGCGACATCGCTTCACACAGGAAATAAAGACTGCAATTGAGCTCAAAGGCCAACTGCCCTAACTTGCAGAGTCAGCAATAAAAAATAGAGATGCAAAATTTCAGAAAACTGTGAACGGATTGAAATTTGAAAATATAAGTTGTTTTTTTTTCAACGTATCTTTTTGTGAAAAACTGGAAATTTTGGAATGAATGAAACATGGCTACAAAACTCTTGAAACCTGTCGATGTGAGTTGAGACTCAAATAAATATATGCAATTTTTCATTGTTTTATTGGTATTGAAAGGGCGGAAGATACACTAGCAATCTCACTATCTCTGACCACACAGGTCACAGCTGAAAGTCTGGAAGATTACTTCAAAGACTGATCTATTTCGACTTTTTTTTTTTCCCTAATACAATGCGTGACTGGAACAAATTGCCTTCAGGCACTGCCTGTAATATGTCAAACAATGTTTTGTGGGTAAATAAACTAAACAGGCTACTGCCACTGAAGCAAAGGGCGAAAATAGCTCAAAATTATGGTCAAAACCCTTTCAAATCGCGATAAACAAAAAACAATAAGCGGCAACATGAAGCAAAGGAACAGCTAGTCCCTGAACAACGTGGACAATGTGGGCACGTGACCGTGCAATCACTGGGAGGCGATGGTCACATACCTGAGCTTGCTGCGCGCGGCGTTCAGGTCGCTCTGGAGCTTCTCGTTGGCCTCGAGCACCTCCTCAAGCTCGCGCTGCAGCTTACGTCGCTGCGCCTTCTCCCGCGAGCACTCCTCCTCCACTTCGTCGAGCTGGCGCTTCAGGTTCTTCATCCGATTATTCGTCTTCTCTCCCTGGTCAAGGTGAAGACAACAGGGAAGGCAATGCGTTAGCACCATTTGCCACTCGCAAAGCTTCAACTCTACCCGTACGAGCCTTCCTTACGCGCGGTAATTTAACAATGTAACCCCACCAACGATGTTTAACAATCAGACTCAGACCTCAAAGGCATTCGAAGAAACCTATTCGGGAACAGTGCATCTCTTGGCTTCTGTCTTTTCTGCCTAATATACATGCAAAAAAAAAAAAAAAAAGAGCAGCACATGGATGCAAAGCACCTAAAAAATATCTTAAATCAATTATTACAGCAATGAGTGACTGCAGTTTGCTATAAGCAATTACGGTATGATTAGTTAGACACCATGGTTAGACACACAAAGATTTATATACTCAAGTTACCCGCAAAGCACTCCAAGGAACTGAAGTAGAATAAGGTCATGCTCGGCCTAGCCACATTTCTTTGAAACTGCCAGCAACCCGTATACTGCTGAACAATGCCCCTCACCTAACAATCGGCCCTCATTCGCCAAAAAGAACAAGAAAGTGAACTTCAAACATAGGTCGACTTGCACAGTTAAACCTGGATGTAATGAACCATGCGGCGAATTCCTCGATACTATTAAGTTTCTCAATTCCCCAACGCCCTCCTCATGAAGTGTGTACTTGAGAAAATCGTGTAACGATCGTGTTGTGGTGGTTAACATTGATATTGCTACGAAGATGACGAAGCGGGCAGTGGCGCGGGGCAGAGCGCTCACGCCAGGCCCACTGGACATTAAAGCATATTTCATCATCATCTCATCACGTCGTTCTGTTTCTGTTGTGTCGCCGTGACCCATCGCTTGTCATGCCACCATGTAACATTTGGTTGGAGGTGCGGTCCATCCCCATCCTCGCCTTGCACCGTCGAAGCCAACCGTACGCCGGGTCCATCTGCCGAAAGCCCGTGGAGATCGCCGCCCAGCTCTGCCCCAGCCCTTTTTGCTCAGAACCGACCAGCCGCTGTCCCCAGCCTCGTCCCCAGCCCAGACCACAACACACGACGACCAGGAAAAGCCCAAAGCCGACCCTACCGACCCCACAACAAAGCGACCTCACGACCACTCGAGCTAAGACAGCACCCCCACCCAAGCCGTTCGGCGTGTCCATGAGCCTTGGCCTTCGGCAAACGGTGAAGATAGAACTTGATGCTCCGGTGCAAGCATTCTTCCCATCTTCGCATTCATTGTGGTGTCCAGCGTTTCATGTCCCAATCCTGTGTCTGTGTTTATCGTCACGTCATGCATTGGACTTCTAGCAATCGATCGGGACGATCGCTCGGTGGCCCCGGGTAATGCTACGAAGATGACGAAGCGGGCAGTGGCGCAGGGCAGAGCGCTCGCGCCAGGCCCGCTGGCCATTAAAGCATATTTCATCATCATGTCATGACGTCGTTCTGTTTCTGTTGTGTCGCAGTGTTCCATCGCTTGTCATGCCACCACGTAACAATATAACGAACTTGCTAGGCCATCTATCTGTTAACTAGTGCCGATTTACTGGAAATGTTGCTGACCCACACGAAAATTTAATAATCATAAAACACGAACCGATATTAGAGGAACGTCTACGATTTCAACGAGGGGGCCACAGCTGACAACGAATGTGACATGCTATGCCATCAGCACATTTGAGTGAAAAACTCAGCAGTTCCGCTTTTGGAACGTCGCACCAGGTGGCACTACAACAGCTCAAAAACAGGAAAAAATAGTAGGATGTAGAAAAAAAGGGCACAGGGCAAACAGTGCTCGCCCACTGCTACTGTACACTTGCTCGCAATAGTCTAGCACCAACAGCTCTCATGCGCAGGAAGTGAGGACGGCCAACAGCATTGATCAACCAAACCTTACTGTACCTGTTCTTTGAACTGATCGGCATGCCTCCGCTCATCGTCAACCTGCATCATGGCCTCCTTGAGGCGCTTCTCCAGCTTCCGGATGGTCCGCATGGCTGCCTGCTTCTCCCTGCAAGAGAGGACACCGTCACACCCTCTGAACAGCACCCACAGCCCAAAAAATGGAGGCATCTAGATGTGGGGTTCCTCGCAGTTTAAAAAAAAAAACAAGTTTGCTTACTGCTGAGATCATGTGCACTGTTTCTGCTTGGCAAGCCTCCCTTTGGGAGCCTCCCAAGAAAGCATATATGAATGCTTATACGGGAAACTATATCGGATCCTATATGAGAGCCCATACGAGAGCCTAAATGGGAGCCTCCCAGAACAGTCTGTTAATCTGAATCTAACACGAATAGGTAGTCCATACGACCACTGAAATCCCATGCAGCACTGAGAAAAGTGATGCCGGGCTTGCAGAAAGCGCTGCCCCTGAAGTACAGCACGCGACAAAGGCTGCATATATAGCCGCAAGAGCTGTACCAGCTACAATGTGAAGAGGCCGGACCCTTCAAATGAGTATCCAGAAATGAGATTTGTGCTAGCAGGGCCATGCAGAAGTGAGACTGTAGGAGGCATCAGCGGTATAAAGTGGCCACCACCATCCCGTGAGAAGTGAGAACATTCAAGCCTTCTATAACTCGTTTAGCTGGCAGTGCAAGAACTACAAAATTGTCTTTTAACAAGAGTGTTTCGGTGCTCTTGCCAGCCCAGTCAATGGTGGAACTGATCGCAGGCCTCTTTCTCTCTTTTCACTTCCACTCCCACAATCCTCCCTTCCCTTAGGCGCAGTTCAGGTGTCCACAGAAACAAGTGTGACAGATACTGCGCCTTTTCCTTCCAGTGAACCAATTATTATTATTCTTGTAGCAGCGTTTGGAGCAGATAAACAAATTACATTTTCTTTTTCGAAAATTATGCCTATTCCAGCAGAGAGAAAAAAAAGTGCTGAAGCAAATTTTCAGCTTTTGGAGTAATCAACCCTGCTTTCAAATTTTCATTACAGTGCACTCTCAAAGAAACCACAACGAGCAAATCTGCAAAAAGGTTTGCAGAGCACTGTCTTTCTTTAATGATTCTGAAGGTACCCGAAGACGTTATTGCAGGCAAAACACAATGAGATAGCCCAAGAAATAAACAAGAGCAAGGCGCTGGGGCTACATTGCAAGCAGCACCCCCATTTCTTACATGTACCCTCACAACACCTAGAGAGAACAGCTAGCAAAAGGTGAAATAGAATAGATGGTTTGTTTCGTTTCTAGGATATAAAGTGCCAAAGTACCTTGGTTTGTGAGGGATGTGATAGTGGTGAGGGCTCTAATTTCGGCCACCTGGGATCCTCACTAACATTGCACATTACATGGCGCTTTGCAGCAGAGTGGCGTAACCATTGAGCTGCTGCAGCGGGGCACTTGAAATAGTGGAAGTGTTGCTTGCAAACCTCATCAACACTCTACAAATTTCTAGTTGATCTAGGGTATGAGGCACACGCCGACGGCTGCTGGGATTCTTTCAGGAAAATTTTATGAACCCATGAGTGCAAAAATATTTGCTCTGAAGTACCATTTCCCTGAATTTGTGCACAATCTTGTGCGGAAATAAAAAAAAAACACAGCATGCAAAAACTAGACATGCACCAATTCACAAGGCAGTCCAAAATTAGAAGAATGCCCAATACTTATGAAAAGCTTAAATGAATAATTTTAATGCCAACATTTTACTTTACAGCTCCTGTCCGAGAGCTGAAAGAAAGAACCAGGTCGACTTGAAAACTACAAGGGTACACTTACACAAGTTCGGAGGTCGCCACTAAATAGACCATGCTCGAATTCGGTTCAACACCGATTTTTTAAATTTGGGGCCAAATTTTGAGGGTGTCCCATCAAAATTTGGAGGTCACCACTGAATTGGTCATGCTCGAATTAGGTTCAACACTAATTTTGATTGGAATCTGATGATGTCAAATTTTGAGGGTCTAGGGGGCCAAAATTTGAAGGCTACTCATTCCAATTTGGAGGTGACCACTGAATTGACCATAGTCGACTTGGGTTACATACACTCTGCTGACGCCACCCATGAGACAAAAAAAAAAAGAAAGAAAAAAAAAAAGTACTTTCGTATTAACAGTTCCTGTGGCTCTCGTCCACACCTCGCCCTCCACAACTCCTGTCCATGTTACTCATGAGCCAAGATATGCTTTCACATATGTGCTGTGCCATGAATTAACTGTCCCTCGCTATTCCATCAAAACCGGACAACTAACCGCACATTCATACCGCACTGCACACAACTGCTAAAACTGCGTGTACGGACCCCAAACCCCAACCTCTAAACCCTTCAACAAGATAGCTTTCATAGGTCCCTGGACTCACTGCTCAGCCTGGTCGAGCTGTTCCTCGACCTGAGAGAGGCGGCCTTCCAGCTGGCTCGTGGCCGTCCGCAGCTTGGACTTGCATGAGGTCTCCACCTCCTGCAGCTTGGCACGCAGTTCCTTTGTCTGCCGCTCCTGCACCAGCGCATTATTCTCCAGCCGCTGCGAGGTGGCCCGCTCTGCTGCCAGGTCGGCCGTCAGCTGGTCCACCTGCACCACACAACACCAGTCAAAATAAGGCCTCCTTTGACAGCATTTGCTTCCAGCAAAAAGGACGCTGCTTCTTCAGATCACCGCCATTTTCCATACTCTGCCACTGAAATTTTTCCCTTTAGCACCACACACCGGAAGAGCAGTATTTTCAGACCACCAAATATGCAGTGTTTCAAGCTTGGAGAAAACACACAAACATTGTGACAGCACAGACATGGCTAAGACATGGATGAGGAAGGAAACAAAGGCACGAGCACTGACCGTCAACCAACCACTCGCTCCACTTTGCTGACCTGGACCGTCACTGGAGGCACGGTAACAACAAGCAAAAAGAACGAAAGGTTGGTCGACAAGTCAGTATTCGTGCTGTTGTTTCCTTCGTTGTTCATGTTTTACCTGAGCTGTTCCATCACGATGAATGACCAGCAAGCCCATTCTTCAATCTTAGCACCAATTTCAAAACCTGCACATATACCGCAAGGAACAGGAGCGTTCCCACTTATAACTTCCTACTTATAAAGCACCTTACTCTGCAGTGTGCTGACCTGACTGAACATGAGCAAGAATGGCGAACTGCACCAATTTTGGTTCAAGCATATCAGCCGCATGAGCAAACAAGAACTGCTGTACAGCGCGTCACGGCAGTTGACGTGTCCCCTTCCGCCTGTGGCGCTGTTTGAATGCCCTTACCGGTGCACATGCCTCCTTCAAGTGGCAAGCTTGTAGCTAAGTTGTTCATGGTGGGCACCGTGGATTACGCCGCAGCGGGAATTGGCTTAGGGCCGATTCGTGTCACGCGGGCTGTTTGTTGATGGCCAAATTCATACCTGAGCCTGGGCCTTGCGAATCTTCTCACTGAGGATTTCGCCATTGCTCTGTTCCTCCTCGAGCTCTTCCTCCATGGCATGCATCTTTGCTTCCAATTTTCTCTTGTCCTCCAGAAGCAGCGACCTACGCCAAAGAAAGAAACAAGCAAAACTTTGAGAGAGCAACTAACACTCCAGGAGAATTTTGACACATTTGTGTCCCTTGAAATAAATTCTACCACTAGATTTTTTCGCCTGAATGCCATCGAATTCGTTCTCACACAAGTAAAAGCACAGACTGACCAGCAATGAGACATTTTAAACGGCACCCAATCCCAAGTCCAAATGCTGCTTGTACTTCACGGCATCAAGTAACAGCAACGTCTTCAGCCGTCAGGTACACACTCTAAAAAACCCCAAAGTCTCAGCTGTCATTTGAACTTCCAATAAAACCTGGATGCTAATAAAAGCTACGTGGCAAGGGTTCCCAATAATTCCATCCTCGAAACATGCTGCGGAACATAGGCCGAGAACCCCTTGCCACGTGCATTACCAGAGGACAATGGCTGAGAGGATGGAATGAGAATTCTTGTTTTGTCTAGGAAACTAACACGCAGCCTGTACAACGCAAACCGGCAAGGCAATCAGTTTGGGAAGTTTGGGGAAGCCGGCGTACTGTTTGGCAGCGGCGCTGGCCACCTCGTCCTGTAGCTCGTCGCGCTCGCCCTCGGCGGCGCGCCGCGCACGTTCGGCTGCGGCCAGGTCTTCCTGGAGCTGAGCAAGCTCGGCCTCGAGAAGCTTGGCCCGCTTCTCGGCCTCCTTGGCCTGTGCCTGCAGCTCTTCGCGAGAGCCCCGCGCCTCCTCGGCCTCCCGCTGCCAGTCCTTGGCCTGCCCCTGCGTAATTGGCACAAAACTCCATCGTCACAATGCTGTGTGCAGTGGTAGAATGCCTACGTCACACCCAATAACATGTCACTTGTGGGGGCACAAAACGTATTTACACGATTTTAAGTCGACCCCCCCCCCCCCCTTTTTTTTTAATTCAAAAATCTGAAGTGAGGAGGGGGGGAGGAAGGGGGGTTTTACTTACAATCAAAACCAAAGCATGGCACTGTTAATAAGAGCAAGATAAAAACTACAGTAAAAACCATCAGGGAGGCTATGGTGAATTTGTTTGCTCTACGGCTTTAAGTGCAGCATTCAGTTACTGTGCGTGCTTCTCGAGAAGAATTTATCTTTCTTAAGTTTTACTGCCCAGCACGAACTGCAGCTGCGGGAGTGTCAATAGCTTACAGAAGAGCCGGTGTTAGAATCGCGGTGACGCTCCCTTTTTGCACGTCAGTCGCGTCGGGTTATGTGACACGGCGGCACTTCCAGGGAGTGTCAATGGTTGATGGAAGAGCCGACACCGACCATTCGATGAGTTTGCGCATTCGCACTCTTGACTTTACGATGAGCCCCATGCTTCGTCATGAGCTCTCCAAGCATTTGGTGCTTGTTCCGCGCAACATTCAAGGAGGCGGCTATCATGTATGCCCAAGGAATAACTGCGTTGCGGGCCGCAAGTTCGAAGCTTCTAAACGGGTTATGCAGAAGTGGTGGTGGCAGTGAGACTATTTTCAACTGTGATGCCAAACAAAGAGGCTTCCAAGGGATAGTTGGTATGCTATCCAGAGCTGGAGGCCAAGCTTGCCGTGCATATCGCAGAAATACGTGATTTGAAGTGGAGACGAGTTGTACAGCAAGGCAATATATTTTCATTGTTGACAACATCTACCGCAGTATGGTGCTTTTTTTTTGGTGGGGGGGGGATATGAGATTTGAGGAATCGTGTAAATATGGTACGTTGCAAAGCAACCACACAGTTGATGGGCCACTGGCCTAAAATCAACAGCACACGCCCCCAGCTGTACAGTACGCGACAAAGCCGTCAACAACGGCCAAAGCAACGAGTACCAATGCTGCAATGCTAGCATTTCCTACCTGTAGCCTCTTCAGTTGCCGCACCGCCTCTTCCTTGGCCTTGTTGACCGACTCCATCTGCCGGTCGGCCTCCTGGAGATCTGCCTCGAGCTTCTTGCGAAGCGTCAGGGCTGCCGACCGCTGCTTCCGTTCCTCGTCCAACTCCGCCTCCAGATCCCGCACCTAGAGAGAGACGAACAGCGCATTTTCAAACAGGCTCATCTAGCACGGCTGCACGGTGCCAGGGAAACAAAACTCAGCCACTCTCCAGATGCATTGATTTCACCTTCTCCATCGTGCCTCACTTCTTTTCCATCACCCAGAGAGTGCTCATGCCAAGGCTGTCCTTTCAATATAAAAAAATTGAACATTGCCACGTTGAGAGCTGCAAGTGCTTATAGGTATTTACTCGCACATCAGCCACGCTAGCAAGATGAACATGCCTCCTACATTGACCATCTAAATCAAGGAAACTTTAGTCTGATCCCTCTCAAATTACCTCCACTTACGATTCATGTGAACAAACAAATGAGATTCATTAGGCAAGAAAATGTTCCTTACTATATGTCCGCAGAGTAAAAAATTCACCTGCGCAAACTAATGGACCATTTGGCCTCCAAACACCAACCACAGGATAGGTTGCAGAGCTCTATGTCTTTTTTCTATAAGTAATTTAGAATTTAAACATGCCTGAATTTTCCAAAATCGACGAAAAACTGCAGTCGGCTGCAGCAGAACGCTTCGTCAAAACAAGCAAAGCAGTTGACTTGACAGGATGCTTTGCTCGTTATCACAAAAAAGTTTGGCCGCAGCTGACTGCAGTTTTTCAACAATTCCGGGAAATCCGGGCAAATTCTAATGCTAAATTATTGAAAAATATGGCCCATAAAAAGCTACCTTAAGGTCAGCCTTTGGACCGAAGTGGTCTGGCAGTTCCCGCGAAATAATTTTTTACAACCAAGACGGATAAATACGGAACATGCTGTATATGGCGCAGTGGACAACTGGAAGACACACACAGACCGAAAGAAAAAAGGGAAAGAGACGGGAAAAAAAGAACGAGAACAGGTGCGTGAAGTGAGAAGTAGAACCCACCTGCTTGGCGAGAGCCCGCCGCTTCTCCTCGGCCTGCTCGTCGCGTGCTTGCAGGTCGCGCTCGTGCTGGGCCTTAAGTGCCTGCAGGGTGACGTCCAGCCGCAGCTTGGCGTCCTCGGCCAGCTGCAGCTCATCCTCCAGCTCCTCCAGGCGCGTCTTCTGCGCAGCCAGCTGGTTCTCCAGGGAGCGCTTGGCCTTCTCCAACTCGTGCACCTGTCGAGGGAACGTTCGCTCACTCGTTTTGGTGGGTTTTTCAACACGCAGGTGGACGCGGGCACAGACGTCACACTGCCTGTGTATTCTGTCGCAAAGGGGAAAAATAAAAGGCTTTCACACGTAGGGGTGTGCGAATGTAAAAATTTTGTAATATGAATCGAACATTATTACAAGAAAAAAATGCCTTCGCATATTGAACACAAGCATCGAACATCTCATCGGCGATAAAAAAAAAGACGGAAAATTAAAAAATAACAAACGCTGTTCATCTTGTTGGTTTCAGAATTCACATGATAGTATTGACAGATAAGATTACAACTACACAAAAGTGTATACCCTACTGAAGTATCCAGTATAAAGTTTATACAGGACTCTGTATACCAACTGTTTGGAAAAGAAAAAGGAACCTCCATGAAACTGGATGCAGCTGTCACGTCGCTACTTCAGCCTTCAAGAGACTAAACAGTGCCGAAATTAACTGAAAGCTTCAATTATCAAGTGGGCCTGAAAAAAGCGCAGAAAAGCTTTAGCATCACAGTAATTTTATCTGATGGAACACCTTTACAATGGCTGTCGCTGCATTTGAGATGTAACGTAAGAAGACATTTTTTTCCCCGGTTCCATCAAGTACTTCGTTTTGAGTACACTGTCACGAAGGCCCTCTTCACAAAGCGGCCCCTTCGCATCGACCCACGCAGTCAAGCATTGCGGTGAAGCGTGCAGTGCGGGGAAACTGCGTTGAAGTTTCGGTGTATTCGATTATTTCTTAATATTCGGAAATCCCCAATATCAGTTTATCGAATACAAACACGAATCGAATAACAAGCATATTCGATTCCTATTCGAAATTTCAAATCCTTGCATACCCCTACTTTCGCCAAGCTGCACTGAACCCGACGGACGATGTACAATGCAAGTAACACCCAGTGCTTGCAAAACAGCCACGCTAAAAGCAAAATCCAGAAAACCAAAGAAGCTGGCAGCGAGCAATAACCTGCATGACAGATCATGACATCGTTTATGGCCTCAGATAAGGCATCAGACTTACACCCTATATAAACAACCCTCCAGCCCTATATAAAACTACCTAAATAACCCTATATAAAACTACCCTATATAACCCTATATATAATTTGCAACCTCACACTGACCACACTGCTTTTACAAGTGCACATTGGTATTTCTTTGGCGTGCACAATAAGCAATGGAGACAATCTCTAGTAGACACACACAGCGTGGCAAATTTTCAAGCTGGCCAGCTAATGCAATGCCAAGTGCCGCTGGCCTCTTCATGTTTTCCTCATTACGGTCACACTTGATAGAGCACGCGCTCACGACGACCGCAAGCTGTGCCAGAAGAACCAGCACGTGAGAAAGAGTGATGCAACGGGAGGAGGGAAACGCACGTTTCGGTCTGCCGTGCCTTGCGAGTTGACCAGGTCGTCCAGCTCCAGCTGCAACTGCTTGCGTGACCGCTCGAGCTCCTCGAGGTTGTCATTGCGCTCCTCAAGCTCCCGCGTCAGGGCTAGGATTCGGGTCTCCTTCTCGCGCCATTCCCGCTCGGCCGTGTCCCGCTCGGCGGCAAGCCGTTCCGACACGGCCTTCTCCTCCGCCAGCAGCTGGTCGAACTTGCGCTGCTTCTTCTCCAGCTCCGAAACCTGCGACCAGTTCAGCGTGGTTCATGGAATTTCTCCTTTCTGACAAACTGCTATCTCAATAGCCCCGAAGAGCTGTGCCCGAGCCCAGGACTACAGATGGGACCAACAGTAAGTAGCTAAAAAAGAAACAAAAAAGACTACAGCCTGAAAAGTCCACACAGGCAAATGTAAATAAATATATCAAAAAATGCACAAAACTGATGGAGACATGGCATTCATAACCTGAAGTTTTACTGCCAGAAGGTAACCTTGAATTTCTTCTCCCTGCTAAGATTACCTGCTCTAAATATTGCAAGTGCGTTAAGAAATAAACATGAGTGGGAGATTCTGTTGACTGCATAGACAACAAAAACAACAAAGAGATTCAAGGGGGCACCTTAGCCCCACCTTTAAAAGATTATAGACACTAATTTTTGGGTTCGTGTTTTATCATTTGTAATGATGCCTAGGACAATACCGCACATGGATCACCGTGTTACAGTCTTGTTAATGATGCTTAAGTCATTCCTGTAATCGATCCGCACGCAGTTTTCGCCTATGGCCGCTAAATAATTTATAATTGTATTTTCTTTTCACACCAGTTTTGGCTTCAACAGCCTAGAGATTGCTGTGATGTCACAGTCATGTCTTGATGCGCGGCATGAGAAAACAGAGATATATTATCGGTAATTCTTCTCTGGTAGTGAGTCCTGTTCTTGAGGCAGGCTGGCTTTATCATTGTAGTGAATTCAAATGACACAGCAACGATTATATCGCTGTATCTTCATCCCTCACGTGACCTAGACTTGACTGTGGCGTCGCAGCCATCGCTCGACTGTTGAAACCGAAACCGAAACAGGTGAGAAAAGAAATTTTGTTATAAATTATTCAGCAGTCGTAGGCGAAAACTGTGTGCGGATCGATTACAGGAATGACTTACGCATCATTAACAAGAAGAAAAATGCCACCAAAATTTGGTGTCTATAGTCCTTTAAGGGTATACTATAGCTCAACTGTGCTAATTAATGGCTCCCATCTGCGCCTCCCTTTGCACACCCTTGTGTGCCTACACGCATCTTGATAACCATGAATCCTAACCTGTGCCTCTTATCGCATATATGCTCTTTAGCATCGTCACAACCTACCGCATTACGCGAATGACCCCTCTACATTGATATAAATTTCCATAGTCGCACGGTTGTGTAAACGTGCCTGTGACCTAGGGGCAGCGTGTCTAGAGGCCTGTCACCTACCTATTACCAGCTGCGAGAGCCGCACCCATGATTTTGCACTCGCAAAGCTGATACCAACAACACCAGATTTTCCGGAGAACGAGGGCTCTTAATGCTACTGTGTTAGGAAGTTCAACCAAGACAGACTGAACTTAAGAAAAGCACGAGGTGCTTATAATCCCTTTAGCTTTAAACATTCCCAAAAATTTTTTTTGCATTGCATTACAATGAATGTTCACCTGGGTAGATGACTTACAGATGTCACCCGAGCATCACCATGGCTGAGACATCCCTCCACGTTTTTGGCTACTAAGTCCATTCTCAACATCATATGCTGCACTGCTTTCAGCTTTGCACATTACAGCCACAATGACAATTACAAATACAAGTACAAACTACCGGAGTAAAGTGCAGTTGTAAAGTGTGGTGAAGTAGCACTGCGTTTTAATCCGAGCGCCACATACCTAATAAGAAACTAAAATCCACACCAAGATGACAGGCTAGGACCCAGTGTGACGTGCCTCATTCCTTATAAACTTTGTCATTCAATTATTAATGACGTCATGAGAAAATCTGGCACAGCAACAAAACGTTGCCACGAATTCTGCCCACACTTCGTGGCCACCGACCTTGGCCCTCTGGTTCTCCAGCTCGACAGTGACGTCCTCGACCTCGGCCTGGAGCTTGCGCTTGGACTTGTCCAGTTTGTCATTGAGGGCCTGCAGCTCCTGGATCTGCCGCTGCTGGGCCTCCATGTCCTTCTGTAGCCGCTTGCGGGCATCCTCTGCCTGCGCGGCCACCTCACCCTCCTCATCCGCCTTTTTCTTGAGCTCGGCCACCTGCTGCGTAAGGGTGGCGATCTGCTTCTCCAGGTTGCGCTTGGCCTCCTCCTCCTCCTCCACCTGCTCCTGCAGGGCTGTGCGCTCGCTTTCCAACTGGCGAAGACGCGAGCTCAGTGCCAGTTTCTGCTTGGTCTCCTCCTGCAGCAGTTCCTGTGGGGGTAATTAAATCCAGTTTAGTGCTTCGCCTTCTCTCTTTTTTACTTTCCGAGACAGGACAGAAGTCTCGAAAGAAACAATTTCAGGGGAACACCTAGGCCACCTTATGTGCAGCAAGGTGAAAGCATTTTGACCACCCTGCTGCGTTCCTTGGAATGCCCGAATTCTTGAGAAAGAGAGAGAGAGGAGTCTCCCTCTCTGCTCTCCCTTGAGAAGGAGAGGAGGGGGAAGAGAGGAAGAGAGGGGAATGAGAGAAGAATCTTTCTCTCTCTACTCCCTAGAAAAGGAGGGGGGAAGAAGCTGGAGGAGAAAGGGGAGGAAAGGGAGAGGGAAGAAAGAAAAAGAAGGGGGAGAGAATCTCTCTAGAAAGAAACCCTCTTCCTCTCCCTCTGCAAGAAAGCTCCCCCTCTCTCTGGAGAGAGTAGAGAGAAAGACCTCTTTCTCATCACTGACTATCGTTAGTTATCACTTACTATAACTATTGGTCACTATACGCCAGAACCCCACCGATATCCCGTGGGCATACCTCGCGCGCAGCTTCTGCGGACGCCACTCACGAGCTGTTAAAGGCTTTTGTTTTAATGCAAGACAACACTTGAAGCACCCACCTGGACCTCGGCATTCTGCGTCTCAAAGGCCTGAGCACTCTTGACGGCCTGGGAGGCACGTGACTCGAGCTCCTCGAGCGCCCCATTGGCCTGGTCGAGATCACTCTGCAGCCTCTGGCAGCGCTCCGCAGCATCGCTGCGCGCCCGCTCCAGGTCAGCCAGCTTCACTGACAGCTCCTGCAGCTGGAACTCCAGGCCCTTGCGACGCCGGTCCGACTCTTGGCGGGCGGCGCTAATGGCCTTGATCTCGTTAGCCATGTCCACGTTCTCGGCCTCCAAGTTGCCTTTCTGCTTCTCCAGCGTTGCCTTGGCCTATCATCACAGAGAAACAACATGAAGTCGACACAGCTACACCATTTGTGCCGTCACGCACAATTTCCTGTCCTTGCAAATAAAATCAGTCCACTTTTGAGACCACCTAAATGCTACATCAATCAGCTTCCATTAAGGATGACTAAGGCAAGCTAAGACAATGGTTCATTGCTTTGAGTTGAAAAAGAACAAGAATAACAGAAAAGTAAAGGCAACAAATGGAAGGAGAAATGCAGTGGCTGCCCGAGTAATAAAAAATGGCAATACGGTGGTAAATAAGGAACTGTAATAGCTTCACAGCACAACAAACTCATCATGAAATGAAGGACAGTTCATTACTGTGGCAAAAGTTAGAACCTCAGCACTGGAGCTAACAAACCATTTGCACCATCAACTGATTATTGGCAAATGCTGCCCGTGTCCTTGCTCTAAGTACAGGGGACTACACAAACGATGTGATATACGTAAATACCCTTGGTCAAGAAAGTAAGGACAGTCACCTTCTTGAGGTTGTCGAGGTTCTCGTTGAGCTCCTCGAGTGCCTGGGCGTGCTTCTGTCGAATCTCGGTAACCTGCAGCTCATGGCTCTGGGCCTCCTCATCGAGGGAGCGCTTGAGGCCCACCACCTCTTGTTCACGCTGCTTCTGCAGCTCCCGCTGGGCGGCCGTCGTGTCCAGGGAGTCGAGCAGCTCATTCTTGAGGGCCTCCAGCTCCTCGTTGAGGTCCCTCTTGAGCTTCTCCGACTTGGCGCGGGCCACCTTCTCGGCGTCCAGGTCCTCCTGCAGCTCGGCCAGCTGTGCCTCGAGCTCACGGAATGCCTTCTGGGCCTGGCCCTTGGCGGCACCTTCCTCGTCGCAGCGCAGCAGGGCCTGAGCGAGCTCCTCATCTCGCTTCAGCAGCTGCTGCTGCAGCTCCTCCACTTGGGCCTTCTTCTCCGCGAGCTGCTCGCGCGTGTCGTTCAGCTCTGTCTCCAGGCGCCGCTTGGCCCGCTCCAGCTCCTGACGCATCTGTAGGGTGGGGGGGCATTCGCAAAGGTTGACATGCATCTGTCTCCCTCTCCTCTAAATCTCAGGAATTTAAAAGGGCTACCTTCTGCAATGCTTCTACAATAGACTGTGGTCACTGAGAAGAAACAGAGGTTTTGAGTCCAGCGTATTTTCGACCCATGCATGTATTGTGTCCAAGGTGGAGCAGGAATTGGTCTTCATACAAGTTTAGATTGAAATTATTCTTGCAGCTGCTGCCAATAAAATCGGTTAAGATTTACTCCTCACAAAGGAAAAGTTGACCAGCTTTCCGTCCTCAGTCATGCGGCTGGTATCAGGTAGGTGTTAGTAATCACTAACACAGAAGTCTGGTGCCCAGGCTAGCTGTCCGACATTCACGAAAAAAAAAAAAAAAATGAAAATGTGGAACACCAACGGTTGCCAGACCTAGCATTAGCAGCACGTGCAACACTGGAGCCAAACCAGCAGGTTGGATCATGAGGGCAAAGACAAGAAAAACGGGAACATCCCATACAGGCGGCTCATATCCCCTCAAAGAGACCGGCATGCCAAGCCATACAATCTAGGTCTGCTCTATGAAAGACGGAGACGACAGGTAAGGGTTTGCAACACCTAAATGTCTACCACTGGCATGCCTACTGATGCCCACCATATGCTTCCTCCCTACCTCAAACCTGGTCAAGAGCGAAATGCATGTGTACGCATGAGACGCGCAAATATAAAAGCTCGCAAATAGAGCGGCAAAGCTGAGCAGATGAAAAGCAGTCGCAGACCCACATGAGCTACAAGGGCTATCCTCTGTGGGTCGCCGAGCAGCTAACGTGACAGTAAACTTTACGAACTGGAGGAAGGCTCAGTCCCATGCAGGTCCCATCAGGAGAAAATACTGAACCAGTTTCGCATACCTGGTGCTCCCACTGCGAGCCATCCTGTGGGCTTGAGATGCCGGTCAAGCGACGAGCCTAAAAATGGGTCTTCTCCAGAGCTAGCCATTACCCTTTCTTTATACGGTCTCTCTAAGCTGCTCTACATTTCTCTAAGTTGCTCTATGAGTATAATCCCTTGCTGCTAGCAGTGCATGCCACTATGGCTATTCATCTGATCCCCGCTCTCAACGCTTCTAGCCAGCCATATCCAAGTCAAGGTGACAGTGTTCGACGACATGAGATGAAGGGGCATACATGCATGCGCACGCTAACAACTGGATGTTTTTCGATGCAGCCAAAGCAAGCTAATTATATAGGATACTGTTCACACATTTATCACTAGAAAATACGCCAGAAGCTGAAAAAGAGCAAGAAACGTACAGTTGGTACCATCCCGACCTTTGTTACGCCCTCCAAAATAGATCATCTACTTGTCAGGGCGATACAATGCTCTGTTCTTTGCTCCTTCCTCTCCTCTTTCGACTTTTTCTATCATCACATGTTTCTTAACATTAATGCTACATTAGCTTCAGTTGAAGCTTACATTAGCAGCTTCAAAAAGTAACCAGTTGTTAGTACACATACCCATGTCTGATCTTCAAGCGCTGTAACCTAGTTCCTCGCTCATGCATCGACCAGTCTTAATTGCCACACCATCCAAGCCTGGCAGCAAGTCAGAGGCATTCCACGCATTTCCAGCGCTCCACGCATTTCCAGCGCACAGCGGTTAGTACACGATGCAAAACTTAATCAAACAGCCCCACATAAGATTTGCGAGCCAAAGACTTGATAGGTCCCAATTTGTTCACACAACAGTGGCAGTAGCCAGAAGTGAAAGTCCCCAAGCTAAAATGCTTGCTACAGCAAACATGCTATCAGCATGCATTCTCTATCAAGCTAGTGCCAACATGCACGTAAGCACTGTTTGTACTGGATAATCGCATTACCAGCAGCTCCCTTTCTCCTACTTAGTTTCTCACAGTGTGCAGTCTAAACAACCGCTGTTTTGCATAAAAATCAATATTATTCTCATCCTTTGTGCCAAGCAAACAATACACACCTGGTGTGCAGTCCCGCACGTGATTAGACAGGACTGAAAACCAGCAACTGTGGCCTAAAACAGGCTTCACAGCTTTCTCAGCCTCCTCCTTTTCCATGACCTGTTCCTAACGTTAGCCCCTACATTCCCGACGCCACTCCAATACTGTAGGCTGATATCAATATGTTATAGCTCATGCTATCGACACACAGTTCAGGAAGACAAGAAAAATGAGTGTCACAGATGCCATCAATATCATAACCTAAGACTATTAGGTTCAGATTACAGCTCCAAGAGATGCACGGTTCGTACCTATTGCATTGATGCCAATTTCTCCCTCCCTGTATCACATCAGGTAAGCATTCAACGCTGTTACAGCATTGCCCACTGTACAAATTTATATCTTAACCTAACCTCCAATTGAGCTGAAGCCGCAAGATATCGGCAACACCGACGATTTACAACACAGTCAGCAGACTTTCAACCCTAAAAGCTTGAACCATTGAGTATGTTAAGAGCCAGCAGCACTTGATTCTTTCTGCAATGGGTGCTAACAGTAACACCACTCAAAGGACCCCCACTTCTGCGCCCTGGTCTGCTGCACATTCTCATTTTCTAATTAAATGTTTTTCACCACCACCACCTAGCTGTAACAGCCGATCCAAAGTGCTCAAACAAGGAACTAGAACAGGCCAAGCGTGGACCAGTCTCCTACCAATATGACAAGCGCCCACGCGTACCTGCTGCTCTCGTCGCAGCCGCTCCTCGAGGTCAGCGATGGCGGCCTCCTGCTTGGACTTGAGCTTGCCCAGATGCTTGGCCTTCTCCTCCTCCTCGGCCAGGGCCTGGGCCAGCTCGGCCTGACGCTCCTCCAGGGCCTTCTTCTCCTTGGCCGCCTTTCCACTGCTGTCCTCCATGACTGCGTACGCCTCCTCCAGCTTCTTCAGCCGACCCTCCAGCGTGTACTTCTCTATCTGCAGCTTCTGCCTGGCACCCTCCTCTTCCTCCAGCCTGGACAGAGGAGACAAAGATTGGTTTGGTTTACGGGGTATGAGAGACGTTGTAGTGAAGAACTCCAGAAATTTCGACCGCCAGGGATTCTTTAGCGTGCGCTGACATCACATAGCATACAGGTGCCATGCTTTTCGCCTCCATCGAGAAGGGGCCACCGTAGCCGGGATTCGATCCCACGTCCCTGGCCACAGTAGTCTAGCGCCATAACCACTGCACCACCCCGGCGGGGCCACGCCGCCCAATTGAACAATGGCGACATGTTTCCTTTGGCCAGTCCCCCGCGGAACATGCATGCTAATGGTGAATTCCAGATGCAGATCTGGATCAGACTGCCTGCTCCGTGACAGAGTGCCTGAATGTGCCGAAGAGCACTCACCTCGGATCACAGTTTGAAATGCTCATGCTCCAGCTCAAGAAAGATGCGGACATTCACACACTGATAACACCGAAAACTCTCATGTGTTCCTAGCACGTGTCGTCTGCCATGAACCATGAAAAAAAGAAAGTGCCATGTCATGCAAACTTCTGGTTTGAATCTGCCAATTTTGATGGAGCAGTATGGACATGCTCCATGAAGAAATCCTGGCTCGGTGTCTGCTCCCTATCTGCCGCTGGAAGACTTAACCCGTGACCCTAACCCGCCTTTGGAATAGCCTAGCTCGCTCTGAAAACAGCAGAAATTGGAAATCTGCAGACCCTAGGTAAGACTGTGTTAAGCCTAAATGAAGTCTTTAGTACACATCTAACTTTCGAAATGCCCATTACTATGATGGCACAGGCAAAAATGCACAATAACATTATTAAAGAAGCTTTATTCACATAAGCTACTAACTGTAATGTTATCGGATTGAACAGTGCAAAGGGGAAGGTGAATTCATAGCCCATCACCCTTTTGTTCCATTGCATTCTTGCCACTAATGCAAACCAACTTTTCAATCTGAATTTTCAACACACTGTTACTGGTGCATCACTTGGAGCCATTTACAATTGACACTTTAGGTTCCAGTGTTGTTGTTTTTTATCCCTAGTCGTGGCAATGCCAATCGCTTTACAAATGCCATCACTTCTCGCATTCGAAGTTCACCCTTCCAGTAGGCACTGTGTAACCTAAGTTATTGTAACCTTCTCTTTCTCCTTTCTGAACTACCCTCCCGCTAAAAGCACTGACATGGCTTGACAGATGACCAGAGAGAGAGAGATGTGCGCCACTCAACTGTTCCTCGAGGTCCTGGATGGTGACCTGGAGCTTCTTCTTGTCCTGAAGCAACGCCTGGCAGCGCTCCTCTTCCTCTTCGACACGCCCTTCCAAGTCGTGCAGCACTTCCTCCAGCTCCTGCTTGCGCGTCGCCAGGCGCATCCGCATCTCCTCCGCCTCGGCACACAGCTCCGTCTCAGCCTGGAGCTGCTCCTGGAGCGTCACTTTCT
Organism: Amblyomma maculatum; assembly: GCF_055883805.1. Taxonomy (NCBI): domain Eukaryota; kingdom Metazoa; phylum Arthropoda; class Arachnida; order Ixodida; family Ixodidae; genus Amblyomma; species Amblyomma maculatum. Next base: position 106,887,748 of record NC_139348.1, on the reverse strand, counting down.
CGTCTACTGCCTGGAATAATGGGGACCAAAGAAGACGAAAAGAGGGACAGAATGTTAGCCACCAACAAGAACCAAGGCCAAAATAAAAGACCCCCATGCCCCTGTACAGAGGTCAGCCAACCCACTTTAAATGCACAAAGTTGAGTTGCTAGCCCAACTCCTGCCAGAATGCAGAACCAACCATGGATTGTCTTTCAGTACTTGCTTTGTCCTCACATTTCTCATTGCAGTCTTTCCCCAGTGATAGCTCCATGCCTCAATTAATAAAGGTAAGTTATGTGGTTTGGCCATCCCTGCAATTTATTTAGGAGACGCAGTGCCTTCATCAACATGTGCACTGCACTGCTAGTTGTCGGTAGGCCCAGCTCTACAGCTGCTTAACATCTCTGAGTGACTCAGGCTATGAGAAACACCACAACGTTAAAAGTACATTATTCTCAAGTATCTAAATAGTTTTTGCGACACGAATGACATAATTAGCAACAAGCAACATAGGTTCCATCAACGTCTTTCCACTACTACGCAGCTAATAGATACAGTACATCGTCTAACAAAAACGCTCAACAGTGGCGGTCAAGTAGATATAATTATGAAGTTTTCTAAAGCGTTCGACAGAGTGCCTCATATTAAGCTATTAACTAAAATGAAAACAATAGGCATTTCTTCCCAAATCATTGCTTGGGTTGCGTCTTATTGACAAAATCGTAAACAATATGTGGAAATTTAAGGGCACTGCTTCCGCTCCCCTAGAAGTTTTCTCAGGCATTCCTCAGGGCTCAGTTTTAGGACCTGTTTTGTTCAATATTTACATCAACAATCTCATAAGCTTCCTGGAACCAAGCACGTCTGCCAGGTTATTTGCCGATGACTGAACTGTTTTTAAAGCCATATATTCTATATCCGATCAACTTGTCCTAAATGCGAATTTACAGCTTCTTGCGGATTGGTGTACTAAGTGGGACATAACAATTATGATAAAACAGTCTACTTATGTGCTACAAACAAAATCAACAAAATGTAATTTCCTTACAGTATAGGAGACAATGCAATTAGTCAAGTAAATGAATATAGACACCAAGGTGTGACCCTAAAATCGGATCTGAAATGGTCATCCCATATCTTAAACATTTGCTCCTCTGCAAGAAAAAAGCTAGGCTTCTTAAAACATAAATTACGGGATTCTTCAAGTACACTCAGGCTTCAAGCATACAAATAAATTGTTCAACCTACTCTCGAATATGCCAGCATAGTATGGGACCCACACACTACAGTCAACATTGAAAAATTAGAAAAATCCAAAGATTAGCAGTAAGATTTTATATAGCCGGTATAAGCGAAGGGACTCCCTGACAGCCAAGTTGCAGCAAGCAGCCCTCGAGCCATTAGCTGAAAGAAGAAAGGCTGCCCGGCTTCGTTTTTTTTCGCTCCCTGTATTTACAAAGTCTAGGTATATTCAGCCACATGAATACTTTGAAAGAGACACAGCCAGACCTTCCACACATAAGCATAGCGATAGCGTCAAGCCAATGTTTGCCCGTACTAATTTGCTTAAATTTTTTTCCTTCCCCGAAACAATATCTGATTGGAATTCCTTGCCTCAAGATTCACCTCTCCTTATAACTCACTGTTGTGACCTCGTATGCGTGCGTCTTTAAGTTAAAACAATGATTATGATTAGTATTATCGAGTGCTTCCTCGTATTTTTTGCCGTGATCACGGGATGTTCTTCCTAACAATGTACTTTTTCTGCGACTCTACTCATGTTATTGTAAACTATTTCTATTTTTGTACCCAAGGAATAATGTTTGTTAACCAATGTATGTGCCCTCTCCTGCTTGGAGAGTTTCAGTCTGCAGTATTGTGTAAATAAAAGTATCAGGCCTCATCTCTTTAGACCACTAGAAAGCATACAAACCCATATATACTGAGCTACATAATGTCGTCCAATTTGACCAATAATCCTTTGTCAATCCAGAAAAAAGTTGACAGTATGACACAAGCACAGAGTGTTACTCTACTTGAGAAATGCAAGCACTAAAGAAGCTACGCAACAGAGATCACCGGGAGAATATTCTATCTCCCCATTTGTTAGTTTTGCCTCTAGAAGCCAAAGTACTAAATGTGGTGACTAAGTGTGGTGACAAAGTACTAAGTGTGGTGCTGCTCAGATATGAGCAGCAAGCGCACCCACCTGCTGTAGACACCGCTCGGCCTCCTTGAGTTCGCCCTGCATCTTATCCATGCGGTCGCGCATGGCCTTCAGTTCATCCTCCTTGGCGTTGAGCTTCTCCTCCTGCTTGGTCACCTGCAGGAGGGGCTTCACCTGCACGCGAGGAAGGAGAGGGAGGCAACGCGGTCAAGTCCGATCTCGGCATGCCCACAGGCACCTATGGAACACACTACACCGCACAAGGTTGCTCACAACAAAAAAAAAAAAAAAAAAAATAGAAAGCCCTGGGGTTCTTTCACCTTTCAAGGTAAAAACAAATGAGAAAATGAAATTTAGGGCGTTCTTGCACGAGACACCAGCTGGAAGTACTGTTACAACAAGAAACCGCTTATATCGTCCCCACTAGCAATCAGTTACTGACCACTGGTTCTAATCTCCTTAATGGATTTCAACACTAGCTGAATGCCAAGAATTTCTCAAATACCGAGCCCACTCTCAGGAGTTTGTGTAACGGTTTTCAGAGTTTTTCTGCCGACGATGTATGTTTTGTCAGTGCCTGAATGGCTACACACGAGACAGAGCCACAGCAAAGAAAAAAAAAAATGGAGAAGGAGAAAGTGCAGCCTGCCTTTGTGTACAGTCGCCACCAGGCCCAGTTTCGAAGCTTCAGGTAGGAGGCACAGTTCCTCTGGATGATGCGGATGGCATTCAGCTGCTGCATCCTCTTCTGGTAGTTGCTGCACAGGGATATCCAATACACGAGAGAGCAGTGAGCACACGCACGCAGCCAAGGATCGAGCAGCATGAACTAGACCGAAGGAAGAAGCATCATGCTGCTCACACATTTATCACTGTCTGACACCGCGTCCCACAGTTCCACCACGCTTCATGCTGTGACACTCATGCGATTCACACATTTCTGACACCACATCCCATAGTCCCTACAAGTAAAGAGCGAAGGACCTATCGCCCTTAAAGTAGGGGCTCTCAAGGTCAGTTCTGAGGAAACCAGGGGTACCGCAACCTGCTTCTGCGAGTTCACACCCACGCTGGCCTGTTCCCCGTTACAGGTATGCTTCACGCGGACCAGTCACGACACCTGGTCTATTATTAAAACTCGTATAAACGCGTTCCCTCTTTTCAGCTCATTCCTCAGCGCAGAATCAGCACCGTCCAAGACATAGACCTTAGCGGCATGCCAAGGCACTGCTCCATTGGTGTACAATATGCTTAGGACGCTGACAAGACGGTGTGGCACATATAAAGACTGTCAGAGGTTCCTTGAGGCAAGAAGTTTTAGAAAATCTTCCGTAAACTGTCCCAGCCTTTTCCAATAAGCAAAGCAAAAAGTTTCACACAATGATGTCACAAAACAGGATAGCCCCGATTATGAAAACCTAGCCTCTAAATGGAAAATGATTGTTGACGTTTCAAGCACACGTAATCTTCAGTATGGCAGAACTGACCAGGAAAACCGTCCCTCCGAGAGGCTAAAAGACGGAACCACAAGGCACAAGCTCAAGCCCCTGATCGAAGCTGCAGTTTACTACGGGAGACCATCCTGTTGCAGCCCCGTGTGGATGAGTGGGTAAAAGGCGCCACCCACCGTCGTGCTAAGTTCCCCCGGCAGTAGGCCTGGAACTGGATGATGAGGTCCGAGATCTTCATGTCCCTCTCCTCCTCGAGCTGGGCCAGCACTCCGGCACGGAAGAAGATCTTGCTCTGCCCCACTCGGTACAGGTTCGGGTCCAGATCCAGGGCTATGATCTGGGAAGGGGGCAATAAACGAAGTCAGGTCGTCAGAGGAGATCCCCCAACAGGTCATTTTTGACTGCCTAATGAATAACCTCATCAAGCGCCCTTTTATAGGCTGGCTAAAGTCTCTCTTCTAGTTGTCAAGACAAAGACACAGCAAGACAAGCCCAAATAAAGTTGCCCAGTCCCTCTGCCGGATAGAATATGTTCAGCACACACAGATACTGCCAAATTCATTGGGGAATGTTTAAGGCATTTGATGCCACCAAAGATGAAATGAAGCCAAAATCAGAATCAGTCTGTGATGAAGACGACTATCAACTGTAAAATTAAACGAAATCAATCCCTGTGTAACGCGATAACTGCGTGTAACGTCCAGACCACCACACGGCTTGCATCTCATATGGTGTGCAAGACCAGTAGGTACGGAGACTTCAAAATAACTACAATATCATTTAGAAGCGTAGCTTTTTGGGCTTGTTGGTGCATGAACATAGCGATATTGTAGCGCAAAACAGACAAGACACATGAGAAGACTGAACAACACGAGCGCTATTGAGGAAAAGGCCCGTTGTACTAGAAATATAGTTCAGAAGCTTAGCTTTTTGGGCTTGTTGGTGCATTGTTGGTTGTTGGTTGGTTGTTCGGTCTTCTCGTGTGTCTTGTCTGTTTTGCGCTACAATATCACTATGTACAATATCATGCACAGTTAATTTTTTTTGTTGTTGTTGCAGGACTGGGAAAAATTTAAATCCTACCACATTTCACGGCACAGAACAAGTCGAGTGGAGAATAATGACACACTGCACACCAGATGCCGGCTGCTTCTGTAGATCCCAGGAGAGAGCTGTGCAAGCAGGCACTGCTACAGCAACATACTAACTATGCAATGCACCAAGAAGAAAGCTAAACCTAAAAAGAAAAAAAGAAAACAACAAGGTAAAACTCACCATCTTTTCACAAGCCAGCTTGCCATCCATGAAACCCTTTGGAATGGTGTTGGGAGTGAGCAGTTCATACCTGCAGAAAAAAAAAAAATCAAACATTCGGAAACTAGAGTCGTGGTCTGGGCTTGTTGGTCTGTCTCTGCACGGCCAAGGAAAGCGAAGATCAAAACAGAAGTATATAGAAAGGCGCTGAACTACCAACGAATTAGTGAGAGCAACGAGCACCTTTTTAAGTACCAGCCAAGACTCGCGTGACACTTAGGAAAAAGAAAGACTAGAGAAAGCCACTAAAGCAAAGAAATCTTCGTGACGCCTTGATTTGAGGATTTCCTTGCTTCCATTGTTCCTACCGCTTCTCCTCTTTTGCAGATTATTCAAATTATTTTACTGTATTACAGCTACATCACAAATTAGCAAGGTTTGAGATGGTGAAGAAAGCAGCTGAAGGCCACTGTAGTGAAAAACTGCACCTTTGCCGGAACTCTTGGAAAGGAATTCGGTTCGGGAAGCCCTGGCGGCAGATTCGAATGCCCTCGAGCACACCATTGCACCGCAGCTGGTCGAGGACCAGGGGGGCATCGATCTTGCCAGCCTGAAATGAACGGCATCGAATCCCAAGTCTGCAGTCAACTGTACCATTCCCCTCGCCAACTTCACCCACACCGAAACATATCCCACAAAAGTCTACACCTTTTTATTTGGTGCAGAAACACTCCATTACTTAAACATTCCATTACTAAATCTCATCCTTACTGCTTAACAGGAGCATGTCATCAACACTCTAAATATAAATTTAGGGAAGGAACAAGCTTTCAGCTGTTCGAAGAGATGTGCTATCGTGCAACACATCAGCAGTGTGCCACGAATGCCACACCACTAGTGTCGACAGTGTGACGCGAACTCCACATATGGTGGGAACAAGGCACGCCACTTGTCCACCACGTACCTGCTTCCTCCGATAAGCAAGCGATGCAATGCTGATGCAATAAATCTACACTCCCATATACGCTGCAGTGCTCTGCTTCGTTCATTTCACAACAAGAATCCTATGCAGCGATTCCTTCAGACTAACCTTTCATCCGACGCTATGCAAAATGCTATGCAGGGTCCGTATTCAGAGTTTGCATCGTTATCAAAGCATCGTCTCCCCGACCTCGAGCCAAGTCAGGGAGATAGCGACAGTTCCAATAACGACGCAAATTTGGAATACGGAACGAGTCCAATTGATAGAATATGCGAATGAATGCCCGGTCGAGAGCGACGGAGCGACCAAGTCTGAAAGGATCGGTGGGTGATGAAAGGAAGAAGACTCACCTTCTTCTCGTGGTTGGGGATGATGCATCGGACGAAGTTGGGGTTGGTGTTGCGGAGCGTCACCATGAGCCGTGCCAGCTGGTCCTTGTAGAGCTGGCTGACGGTGCGGAACATGCCCTTGCGCGTGCGTGCCCCAAACTGGGTGTCGCCCATGGTGGCCGTGCCCATGCCTACGATTTCAGCTGCTCACCGGAACGCACGCACAGAAAGACCACGAGGCATGCGGTGGTGGTGGTGGCATGCCGGACAGAGGGGGAGAGGGGGAAGAAGGGGAGGAGAGAAGGACGGTTAGAGGGCACCGCAGTCACGCAGATAACCAGGCCACACAAGCTGTTTCGGCGGGCGCAAACTGAGCACGAGTCACATGTGGAACATCATGTGAGTGACAGAAGCCCAGCAACTAAAAAGAGACTCCGTAAGAACTGAAAGTAACACACAAATGACTGGGAAACAGAACTAATCCTGAGAACACTAAGCTTACTGACTCTGTAATAACTACTACACAGTATACCAATAGGAACTACACTTTCTGTGGCTATGCAGCCAAGGCCACAAGGACGGAGCTTTTGTCACGATGTCTACTACACCAAGTAGTTCTGGCATGTGCGGCCTCAGTTACAGTTTCGGTTTCACTCCCGCCTTCACCTGAAGTAATAGTTTCCAAGCCACCAATGACGCAGAAGTGTGAAGGCCTAGGTGAACATAAATTTGAAGTTAGTGAACGTCTCACGCTACGTATGCTGTCGAAAAAAGCGCAATGCGAAAGCACGCAGAAACTGGAGGGTAGACGCAGAAGAAGCAGCCAATGTACGCTTCGCGGGATTTCCGACAGATGGCACAGTCATCCGCATTTGCGCGGCATAGTGTACTCATCTTAAAATGCACTACGCTGACACTATACCGGCTTGTATTGTAGTGTGATCTTGACAAAATACTAATAACGTGAATATTTCCGTAATTGCAGAGAATAATCCTCGGTATATATGAGAGGATTATATCTCGCTACGCACAGCAACGCCAGAAGTGTGTTTTCAGATTTTCAGTATGGGAGGAGGAAAGGGGGGAGGGGGGGGGGGGTATATTTATTTAGAAGCACACTGCCAGCCTGGATCTCAGGCTTTAGGCAGGAGTAAGCATACAATGCATACATAGGACCGTAGCAAAAAAGATGAATAAATACATGGAGTGGTAGCTAATCAAAAAATCAAACCAGCGTTAGGCCAGCAATCAGTAAATTTGTTTGCAGAAAAATAATGTACAAAGAAATAGGTTGCAACAGAACTCGAATTTTTTTTTTATTTATCGTTTATACTCACTCAATCTGTGTCCTTTCTCGCATTTTAACGCAGAACAATCAAGCTCAAGTTCTGCTCAGCGTGGTACCCATGCTAGCGAAACTAGAATCCCGTTTTCACTCTTTGCGGGTGTCGTCAACGTGAAATTGCCTACTACGGCGTCGTGGTATAGAAGCCAATATTATGGAAACACCGAGATCCAAAATAAAGTTGCAGCAAAAAATAATTGTAAATAAGACAAGAAGTCTGGTGGGAGGAGGGTGGTGGAGGGGCTGAGCCTCCACATGGGAATAATAAGAGGGGAAGGTGGGGGGGGGCTACCCCCCTAATTCTGAGGTCCCTGGCTGCCCAGTGGGTTGATGAGTTTCGGCTCTGTAGCTTTGTCTGCGTAGCGACAAAGTTGTTCCCGAGTATGGAGAGCAATAGCCTACAATCGCTGAAGAAGTGTCAATCTGGCTAAGAGCTAAAACCAACTGATCTGTTTAGTCAGATACTTAAAATGAGGTAGAAATGAAATAGCATTGCAGGACTGCCAAAAAAAGCAGCAAATTCCACTAACAACTTCTTGTTGGCAGCTTACCACAACAAATCCCTCACTATAAATAAAGCCTGGTCTGAGCAGGAAACGCTCTTCGGGGTCAGATTGAGCATGTACCTTGCACTCAACCATACACTGATTACAAAACATGCCCAGTACAGTGGGGCCTGGATGTGCAAATGGCTGCATAAGAATCAGCAAAGGTTGGTTGCGGAGTCATGCAATGGTTCACAAGTGTGAGAGGCCACAAACTATGTTAGACTAAGGAGCCACGAGCCAAACGTACCAACGTGACATGCAAATTTTCACATACACTAACACGAAGCCTAGCCAGCGTTAGCACTACTGTCTACCTAGCTGTAAACAAAATGATAAAATATAAAACACGTCCTGAACAGTAGAGAGATTTAGGCTACCGTGATCTGCCACCACGTGTTCCACTACGAATGAGTTCCCTTAGACGCCGGTAGTTGGCACCACATGCTGGAAGTCTGCATATAGGCCTGCTGCGTCGGGATCAATCAGCGCATGCGTATCAGCCGCGCGCGATAGAGGGACATGGTGACGGATCGCTGATCACAGTATATTAAATCTCTTTCAACAAACAGCGTGAAAATAGCCAAACTTTGCCTTACACTCCACGCACAAGACTGGCATTCCCCTCCTCGAGAGATTTCAATACAAAGAAGCCAGTCCTAATACACAGAGAGGGCTACGGCACCCTTCCATCCCAACAAGCAGGTGTCAAGACAACAAATGTTACGCACCATCCTTCCAAATTTGCACAATGAAAGGGTCCTGCGCGCTCTGCAGAAGTGAGACCACGTTCTCGTTGAGCGGGTCCATGTTCTTCATCAGCCACTGGTTGGCCAGATAGTCCACCTGGAATGACAGCAACACATTTCCTCACTGTACAGCCTGCCCAGTCAGGAAAATGGCTGTCAAAGTAACTGCCTTTGTTTGACAGCACCCCGACAGCTGCCAACCAATTGGGAAGGGAGCAATTACTTCCAAGTCTCGTGCAGCAACCATAAGAATGACTCACAGTTGTCTTGGTCACAACGAGGTGGCCGACAAAACCAAGTGTGCAGTCACCGCATGCATGCAGCGGTAGATGGAAACTAAGAATACCAGAGACGTCAACTACAAAAAGGTACAACGGTCCTCTTGAAGAAGCAACTCTCACTGAGAATATGGAACCTTCGCACTAGAAAAAGCAAGAAATAAAATCTGCCATTCCCACAAACTGCGGCAACACCAAGGCCATTCGATTACACCGCCGTCCCCCTTTCAGACTGCAGTCATGGAGTCCCCTTCAGTGTTGATCTCAAGAATTTGAAATAAATCAGAAGACAATTTTTGAACTTAATCTTTAAGGGAATAAATGCGTCCTCTGACACTGGACAAACACCAAGCATAACAGCATAACAAGTAAGGGATATAAAATTGATTTCCATCGCAATCAAGAACTTGGCAATTTTCAGTGTCCCCTTGAAAGAAGAGCTACAGTTAAATCTCAACACAATGAAAACTAAGCATATTGGTTTCGACAAATTCGAGTCCATCGAATACCACATGTTTTTTGCTTCAATATAACTAAGTAAATTTTGCCGCAAGCTTCACTGCTGGCACGAAATAGGCCTGAGGAAAAATTGCAGTGCCAGCTTTAAGCAGGGTGCTCACCGGACAACATTATATGAAAATGGGCACTGCCTGTTTGCAAGACCTGGAGGACATGTAAAATCAAAATAAGATGATAGTGGAGCATGCTGCCTGCTTTTCCACGTGAGCTAGTAAACCCAGGCCAGTCTCGAAATCTTTCTCGAAATGGCCGCCAAGTGAGACACACCACCCAAGATCAAAAGGAACGCGCTGCAATTAATAGAGTCTACCTACTCCAAAAAAATTAGTGTCTCTTTGATGTCTCTTAAAAGGAGAATGGCGAAAGCCTACCCTTTCTCTCCTATCATTTGCCTCTCATCATTTTCCTCTAATCGAAGATCGTTGCAGTGCGACATATAATAATAATTGGTTCGCAGGAGAGGAAATGCGCAGTATCTGTCACACTTAATCCGGAAAGTGTGAATTTGGATGGTACGCCAGCGCTCCTGTCGCGTCGCATTCCTTGGCACGCGTTCAAGTGTGGGATTGCAGATGGCAGGAACTCTAGACAAGAATTAATCTCGCAGAATACGACAGATCTTGCGCACAGATCTCGTGCACGAATCTCCCGCAGAGGAATTTGTTAAGGCTTTCGCCTTAAAGAGCTTGGCAAAAGGGCCGGAAGAGTCGGCACGTTTGTCTGCCTGACAACGTCTTCTACTCAACGTGGCACACATGTGCACAAAGACTAATGTGCTCACGCTTGTGATGGGAAAGCAATCATGTGCAATGTGGGCCCAATATAAGGTTGATGTTAGAAATGGTTTTTCAGTGTCAGTAACCAGAATAAAAGAGGGCTGCGCAAGATACGGCACTCTCCCTTCACATCTGGCACACTTATCAGGGCTAGCCGCCTTCTCCCTATACGAAATCCGCCATCTTGAGTGTGGATATTTCAGTTATGCAAAATAAGCTGTGAAGTTTTTGCTATGAAATTTGTACAACCCGCAAACCTAAAAAAATATATTTTAAATGAAAGCATGCACAGTGGATAAGTACACATTGCACACATCAATGCAACCCTTTGCAGTCCTTGGACAATTCACCCTATGAGTGCCTGACACTGCAGTTTCTGGACAATCAACACAAGCTTTCACTTGACGGAGGAAACCGAAAGGTGCCACACCCTATTTTGCAAGGAACAATAACTTGCAAGAATAGTTTCCCACAGACTGGGAGCAAACTCATAAAGGTGGAATTCTCTGCAGCACTACTTTCACTTCTAGAAATTCAGGGACACGCAACAACCACCACACCGCTCACCTTGCCCGCGTAGTGAAGGATGCTGAAGTCTGCCGTGCCACGGAAGTCCGTCTTGATGAACTTGGGGTGCTGGTTGTGCGAGGTGACCAGCTTCTCGGTAAAGGTCTTGTCCGTTGCCTTGGGGAACATGCACTCCTCGTCGAGCAGGGCCAGGATGCCCATGGGCTTCTCGATGAGGTCGATGGTCGGCTGCAGGTCGAGGCCAAAGTCGATGAACTTCCACTCAATCCCTTCACGCCGGTACTCTTCCTGCTCCAGCACAAACATGGTGTGGTTGAAGAGCTGCTGCAGCTTCTCGTTGGTGTAGTTGATGCACAGTTGCTCAAAGGAATTGAGCTCGAAGATCTCGAAACCGGCAATGTCGAGAATGCCGATGAAAGATGCCCCCTGGCGCTTGGTGCGGTCCAGTGATCGGTTGATGCGGTTGACGAGCCAGCGGAACATGCGCTCGTAGCACGCCTTGGCAATGGCCTCAACAGCGAATTCAACCTGCGAGAAATCGGAGAGAGGTACAGGTACACAATGAATAAGAGATTCACTGTAGATAAATGATTACTTCACTTAGGAGAAAAATACAAGGCCAGAGACCATACCCTAGCATGAAAGATTTGCGTCAACTTAGAAATTATATACCAAAAGCTTCTTACTAGTAGCAAAGTACGGTTCACTGTAGCATTATTTTCTTTGCCTCCTCAACTGCACGAACGTTCTAAGGGATTTTGTTTTCATGGTGCCAGTACTGCATATACATAACACACGAAAGCCAACACCTAATCAGCACAAAACCGAAGGTTACCTCCCCTCCAAGTTTGAAACATGCCCTTTTGTTACTTTTTTAGTATTTAACTCTGGGTAAACACTCTCTGCAAATGCTTTTGAAAGCCCATAAGGAAATAACCATCAATGTGATTCTTGAACATAAACCAAGATTACGTACCAGACAGTCATGTATGCAACACTGCAGACACACTTCCTCAAAAGAAAGCAGGTAAAAAGTACCAGATGATACAGGGACTCCATGCCACCACACAACGCCAATATATATAAAAAAAGTGCGAGCTACCCAAATGAACTGTCTCCAGTGCACTGCAGATAAGCCCATCCCTATAATTAGTGTAGATTCCTTTTCTCTATACAATTAGTAAGCACAAACTCATCACAAAGTTGTGCAGTATTCACAATACCTGCACAACCGGCTGCCCATGTTTCAATGAAGATGAAATGACCAAGAGTGCAGTGACGTGCCACCCCTATGCGGCAGGTGCACCAACGGCCCGAAAATTAATACAGGCTCCAAAGAACAACATGGAGAAAAAAAGTAGGAATCTATGGCATGCCCCTGCTGTGTCACTAAGTATGTAGGGAGAGCTTGCAGACCCCACAGAGAGAGCGCGACTCACCTGCTCCTTGGTCTGGGCCTTGGTGACGTGGTCGCGGCCCACCTTGAGCCTAGGCCGCAGGAAGGCCTTGGTCATCTCGGTCACGTTGAGGCCGAGCAGGTGGCTCACCTTCTGTGCCACCGTGTTGTCAGGAAGGGTGGCCTGGTCCGAGTTGCGCTCCTGCCGGAACTCCATGTTGCCAAAGAGCAGCACCGCAGACACCACCCGGAAGATGCCTGCCACGCAGCGAGGTTACAGTGCGTTGAATGAACAGTAACTGCCATTACGATTAGTACTCATCAGCATTCACTTTTTCTATGCACAATTATACTTCCTGGAGTGAATTTCCCCACGACACAGTTGTGGCTAAGACACGCTCCTAATTAACAGCAGTGTTAAAGGCTGCACTTGTTAAGTCCCGATATCGCTGGTCTGTACGTTGACTTTCGTATAACACATTCTTCAACCTTACCGTGTTTTAGAGTTTGTATACTTTGTGCGTACTGTGACTTTACTATCCTTATTTTTTTCTCATCAAGCACTCATTTACTGACGCTGTGTACACGCTGTTCCCTTGTTAGTTACCAGAATGCTCGAGTTATTTTATGGCTCCTACTAGTATGTACACTTTTTCCTCAACAAAAAACTATTAAAAGTACACTGTTACATCCCACTCCCCCAACTGTAATGCCTCTGTGGGCAAACGTAGGTTTTTAGTCATACAGTGAAAAAACCATGCATAACATTACAATCATTGTTTTTCTGTGTAAAGACGTGTCTGAATGACGGGCTTGAAAAAAGCAGGCAAGAATATAGTACTGTGTGTGTGTGTGTGTGTGTGTGTGTGTGTGTGTGTGTGTGTGTGTGTGTGTGTGTGTGTGTGTGTGTGTGTGTGTGTGTGTGTGTGTGTGTGTGTGTGTGTGTGTGTGTGTGTGTGTGTGTGTGTGTGTGTGTGTGTGTGTGTGTGTGTGTGTGTGTGTGTGTGTGTGTGTGTGTGTGTGTGTGTGTGTGTGTGTGTGTGTGTGTGTGTGTGTGTGTGTGTGTGTGTGTGTGTGTGTGTGTGTGTGTGTGTGTGTGTGTGTGTGTGTGTGTGTGTGTGTGTGTGTGTGTGTGTGTGTGTGTGTGTGTGTGTGTGTGTGTGTGTGTGTGTGTGTGTGTGTGTGTGTGTGTGTGTGTGTGTGTGTGTGTGTGTGTGTGTGTGTGTGTGTGTGTGTGTGTGTGTGTGTGTGTGTGTGTGTGTGTGTGTGTGTGTGTGTGTGTGTGTGTGTGTGTGTGTGTGTGTGTGTGTGTGTGTGTGTGTGTGTGTGTGCGCGCGCGCGCGCGCGCGCGCGCGCGCGCGCGCAGGGGGGGCATCCTACAAATACATAAACAAAACAAATTACACATCTTTACCTGCTCACACATGGCTTCAACGAGAATTTATCACAATATTTTGCACATGCCATCAATAAGAATTTATCCCTACCGTTTACACATGGCCTCGAAAAGAATTTGTGAACGTGCATGCACACACACAAAAAAAAAAAAGGAAAGAAAGAAACCAAGGGAAAGCAAAGACAGGTAAAATATGATACAGACAACTCTGCTTCGGACATAGCCTACCGCAAGAGCCGGAGGTTCCCCTCAAAAAGCCACCTACAAAAGGTCACCACACGCGGCCCAACAGCACTCACAGTTGAGGTCCTCCTGGTTCAGCCCCATGATGGACATGGCCTTGACCGTGTTGCGGAACTCCTGGGCATCGTCCACCCCCGGTACGGGCACGTGACCGTGGGTCAGAAATGTGTAATTCTTCACGTCCTCCAGCAGGTACTCCTCTGTGGGCACCAATGCACCAGATCAGCATGGGAAAAATCCCTTTATACTAAAATCAAGCAACTCCCTTTCGCCCAGCACAAAGCCTGCCTGTAAAACAACAACCTCAGGTCAGAGGTAAAACAGGGCAGATGACAGCATGACTATGATCATGATAAAAATGTCTGCTGTAATGTACCGTATACTGTACTGTATTGTACTGTACGATGTCTCCTGTGCAAGGCTGGTCCCAGAGAACCTGATCAATTGCCATCACACAGCTGCCTGCGCTACAAGCCTGGCTGTTAGTGAAAAACCTTTGCGCTTATAAGTGGAACGGGTGACCAGAGGATGCCAGCACACGCTTCCAAATGGAAGAAAACTGATCTAAGCAACCCGAAAGGACAGGGATGAAGGTAGAGGATACACATACACACATAGAACTGCTCAGTGCTTTGTGTATGTGTGTGTCCTCTATCTTCGTCCTCGTCCTTCGCGCTGTTTAAACCCGTCATGAGCCACCAACTAGAACAACTCAACGTTTGGAAGAAAAATAATTGGAAGGACATGAACAAGTGTCTCAGCTATACAAGCCTTGCAAGAAGTGAAGTATTCCGAAGATGCATATGAAGGCGGAAAGTGTCGCCAAAGCATCCTGTGTGTTTAATAGTGATAGGATCTAAAACTGGTTACTGCGCTAGCTAGGGCAGTACACTTCTTGGGACTCGTCAGAAGCAGGGTGACGCCAGAGGTTATGTCACACTGAGGGACAAGCATCACTGCCTGCCACAAGTAGGGCAGGTCAAGCCAAGTAGTGATTATTCTGGCTGTTCGGACACAAGTAGGGAGGACAGCTGCTTTTTGCATTCCTGAGAGGGGACAAAACCACCAGCGCATGCATAATACTATTGTTACACGGGCGTTTTCAACGGCAGTTCAGTTGGCGGTCAGTTGAGCTGAACGGTAGTTAGCAATGTTACATGGCAGCTACCAGTTGCAGTCGAAATCTCAACTGTAGCACAGCTCAACTGAGGTCGGCGGTCAAAGCTGAACCAGAGTTGGCTGTCAGCGAACGCCCTACATCGGTCAGTCGGCAGCATTGCCAACCGCTATGCCTTCTCAAATCACAAGAAAGGTTGTTGCCCTAGCAAGTCCCAGCTTGCAACTGTAACTACTTAAACAGGTGTCAGAATGCAAGCGCATGAAGCAGCACCAATTCAGTTACGGTGTACTTGAAAGAGAAAACATGCACGAAATAAGCAATTGAATAACATAAAGCGCACAAATATTGTATAACGTTTTACATAACGAAAAAGAAACCACTTTTTTAGTCAAAATCGCTTGCACGTGGCAGGATCACGTGATTTTGACACACAACTGCGAGATGTTTCGTGTAGTAGCAGTCAACTGCAGTTCTGTTCAATTTCAGTTGAAAAGCTGAATTGCCATTTAACTGAACGGCAGCTGAAACTGCCCGTGTAACAGAAAAAAGAGAATGCATCGGCAAAATTATAAACTCTTCCTAACAACCACCTATGTTAAGGAACATCCAGAAGAGGCAACACGTACCAATCAATACATCTTCCCAACTTCTCAGTTCGCACACCGCTCGGGGAACAAAATACGATACAGGCGTCACAGACTGCATGGACAGAGTCAGTGATCCCGACAGCATTGTTCGAGAGTTATGAAGCCGAGCTAATGCAGCTTTCTAAAATGACTCAAGTTGGTAACTGAAACCTGAAGCAAACCTGCCAAGTACGAACTTAAAGCTGACAACTTTGCAGATGAGCCCACTGCAATTGGCAGCAAGCAGTGCGACAGCAATCGGATAGCAGCAAACAAGGATCAACATAACTCACTTCTCTGTTCGGGCGTGGCTCCATGCAGGAGCTGATAGAAGACATGGAAGCACCGTTCGTCGCGTGCTTGCCGGATGGCACGTGACTTTTCCAGCAAGTCTAAACGTCACTTCAGTCAAGGTGGAAACTGCTAGCAAGAAAGCGGCGAGCACACTGCAGCCACAAAAAGCACTAAATGGACGACATGGGACAGGTTCCAGAATGGCAGGTAAAATGAACCACGACATACCGTGTCACGTGCATCTTTGCAAACAAACATTTCTTTTTTATAACAATCAGCAATTTATATAAAAACCTATTCAAAAATATTAGACGTTTTCCACGCACTTCGAAACACTGTAAATACCGTAGCACATGGCATCGCATCCGCATAAGCAAAAAAAAATGAGCTATGAACTACTACAGACATTGCAAACAACAGCTTTGCAAGACAAACTCTCCAGAAAAATCTGTTGCACACAACCAAGGGTACATAAGGAGCTCTTTGTGCACACGCTTTTAAACAAATTATCTTTTCACTGCAAAAAGGATACAAGTCTCAATGTTGGCACCAGCAATGAACCCAGATGCATCAAAGTTTATCCTGATAAACTTGCCCTGCAGAAGAAAACATTTACATGTCAATGAAGCAACAAACGATGCAGAAGCAAAAATGACACGAGGTGCACGCAAATGATCACAATGCGAAAGTAGTAGATACAGGCAACCAAAAGGACTCATCGTCAAAACTTCTGCTTTACACATCATCATCAGCCAGACTATACCCACTGCGGGGCAAAGGCCTCTCCCATATTCCTGCGATTAACCCGGTCCTGTGCTAGTTGCATCCATTTGACCCCTGCGAACTTCTTAATCTCATCCGCCCACTTAACTTTCTGCTGCCCCCTGCTACGCTTTCTTTCCCTTAGAATCCAATTTGTTACCCTAAGTGACCCTCAGTTGTCCTCTCTTCGCACTACACGTCCTGCCCATGCCCATTTCTTCTTGATTTCGACTAGAATGTCAGTAACTCGAGTTTCTTTGACCCACTCTGCATGCTTCCCATCTCTAAACGTTACACTAAACCCTTTTCGTTCCAAACCTCTCTCCTAGCCCACCATCAGCCAAGATTCTACCTAGGTCTCGCATGCAAGAAGCTTGCACAAAGAACCCAGTCAAGCAACAGGAACTGATGCAACAAAACCAACTTACAAATCTGGAGGAGTTGTCGTTCTTGACTGTCTTGGCATTGCCAAAGGCCTCGAGGATCGGGTTGGCCTGAAGCAGCTGCTGTTCGAGTTCGCCCTGCGAGTGTTCCACCCCACGCAAAGGCGTCACCAGACATCGCTGACTGGCGCGTGCACACGCCTGTCCACAAATTAACCGGCTGCCACAAAATCACAGCCACGAGCAGCGCTGACAGAACCAGCACAAGGACAGCAGCACAGACACATAAGTGAAGACTGCACAGATAAGACAAGCTGCGGGAAACCGAAAAAAAAAAAAAAAAAAAACAATTTCGCACTGTGTGCTGAAGCAATTGCCTGAACAAATGAAAATCTTTCATACATGCAATTTTCACGGCCACTTGGACACAAATCTTGTCCTCACGTACAGACAGGAAGAAGATGCAAATTAATCCAGCACAGATTACATGCCAACTTCAGGATAAAAAGGGAAAAAAGAATGCAACACCGAAAGATCAAAGACAAATAAAAAAATAGTCAAAAGATCAAAGACAGATGAAAAGACAAATAAAAGCTACATCAAGCTGCTAAAAAGCCACTAACGAGGCCATAAAGTGCGCAATGATTGCGGGCTGCCAGACTAAACAATAAACGAGAGAGCTAGAATAAAAAATTATGCTGAAAACTCCTACTGTGTCGGTGTAGCTAACCTAACAAGCCTACTGATGCAACTGCGACACTAACAGCCAACTGCAGAGCTAACAAGTTAAGTAATGCAGAGCAAGGCGAGCCGCGCGTCAGCCGCTTCCGTCCCAAGAACATACGCAGCAGGCCCCAAGCTCCCTGCAGACTGTTTATGCAGCCACGCAAATAGTTTGCAAACAGCACGCTGACGGCGACACGTACGTGCCCCCAAAGACTGGAAGCACTAAGTGCCCGCTCCTCCAAACAACCACACATCCCAACAGGACAAACACTGCCAACAGGATGCGTACCGCTCCCATAACAGCAGCCCTATAACAAACAACTTCTGAGCAAGCGTAAGTCAAGTACTACCAACCACTGCATCTGCCACTGCAATGTGCTGGATATTAGGCACGATGAGAGAAGCACGAAAAAGCTACAGCGCTCCTTTCACTCAACGCCACCTTAAACCACCAGAAATGCCCCACCAGCTGTAATGAGAGGAATAAAAAGAAAAAGAGAGGCGCTCCATAATGCTTCGGAATCAGCTTAGTTGTGCAACACAGCTAGCATATCCTGTTTCTTCATCTTGTCAGGGCAACAACGAAACCACCAACGAATTTTAAGATAGCAGTTGAATGCTTGCCGACTAACAACTTAAAAAAAGTTCAAGCAAAATGCTGTTCTCGCCGCTACCGATGCCTTTCATGGCCACAGCCAGAGCAGTAGCTCGACAGCACAATGACAACAGGCAACCATGCCGATACGCGGCAAACGAGGACACACCAAGTACGAGACTCGAACTGGAACATCAGCCACCACACCATGCGAATTCTTTCTCAAAGCTGTCCCTTCAGATCTAATACTGTTCCACTCCATTCAAAGGACAGAAAAAAGACAGCATCTGTCGGCGCAGACGCTCATTTATACCCACCGCCAGACAGTCCTCAGGTTTGCAAGGCGAAGGCAAAGAGAAAAACAGCGACAGTAAAAACCTCCAAAGCGGAAGCAATGCGCACAGCCAAGAAGGCAGCTGAAAAGACAAGGAGACGCTGCACCCATCACTTCGGAGCGCGTCCTGACCGCTCTGCTTCAGTTTCTGCACTCGTTTCGCACACGCAATACTGGCCAGCCTCCAGTACCAGAGGTATCTGAAACAGCGCGAAATGCTAACCGGTCGAAGCATAATCGGACGTACGCCCAGTACAGTAGCAGCCCCAGTAGTTAAATGATTGTCTCCACAATTGGCAGCACCAGCCAACATGGTTACCTAGCTTCCGATTAGCCAATAACACTACTACAACAACACTGTGATATGAGCAGCACTAATTTGTGCTTCCTGCAGTCGTTACTGCCAACGAGATGACAGCAGCCAATGGACATACCACTCCATACACCTTGACACTCCATGGACATAAAACATTCCCTATCCTAGTGCTTTTTGAGATGAATAAGCGCCTAGCATAATGCACCGAATGTCCACCGCCAGCTAATTATCAATTCTCAAGATTCTGCCCATTTTTCAGTTCCTTCATTGTAGGACAACCTGCACTACCCATATACTGTCCCGAGACTCTACTTGGCAACTTTTACAGTAGACATTAATACACAGTTCATACATTGGAGGAGATTTTTTCTTTTTTAGAATCATGCTTTCTGCTCTTATGTTAAATTCCACTAAACTAAAGAGCGATCCAGAGAGAGCATTTTGTCCTTAGACATTTGCAGGTACTGTGAAAAAAAAAAAAAAAAAGCAGGCAATGTCTGTGGCACTTTCAGGGCAGGACCTAAGGGCACCGGCTTCACACAACTGTCACGCATTCAGATATAGTGAACTTTTCTTTTTTTCATTCCCCAAAAGAAAACCTGCTAAAAACCCTACTTGCCAGAACAAAAACATTTACTCCCGGAAAGACCATCATCATCATCCTGATGACACGTTGTCTAGAGCAAAGGCCTCTCCATTTTCGCTCCAATTAACCTGGTCCTGTGCCAGCTGCATTTACTAGTCCTCTGCAAATTTCCTAACATCATCCTCCTATCCAATTTTCTGCCGCCCCCTGCTACGCTTTCCTTCCCTTGGAATTCAAGTTGAAACCCTTAGTGACCATTGGCTATCCTCCCTTTATGTTACATGCCCTGCCCATGCCAATTTTCTCCTTTTGATTTTTGACTAGAAAGTCACAAACTTGTGTTTGTTTTCTTACCCATTAACAATGCTTCCCGTCTTTTAATGTTACAGCTACAATTTTCCGTTCCATACCTCTCAGCGCAGTCCTCAATTTAGTAGAACAGTTTTCATTAACCTCCACGTTTCTGCCCCATAGGTAAGAATGGATCAGATAAAGTGGATATATACTTTCCTCTTGAGGAATACTGATATGCTGCTAGTCATAAACAGGTAATATCTGCTGAATTCACTTCAGCCCAATTTGGTTCATACAGTGATTTCCTTTTCATCATCTGGAACTGCAGCTATTACCTACCTTAGATAGATGAATTCTCTTACAACTTCCAGCTTCTTGCTACCTGTCAAACTGCAGTTTCTTTTCGAGGCTGTTGAACATTGATTCAGCCTTCAGCATATCAATTTTTTGGCCTACCATTCTGCTTTGCCCATCTAAGTCATCAATCATTCTTTGCAATTCATCCCCTGAGGATAGAGTCCCTGAGAAGACCGCAATCTCTGCTTGGGTATAGGAAATCTCCACCCTTCTTATCTTCACAAGTAAAGACCCTAACTTCAAGGAGTGAAAATTTCAAACCGAACTCGATGCATTCCCCGATAAATATTTTTGTATCCAATGATGAGGCAAAGCACCAAGTTCTCGAAACTCTCCACTAGATTTGCATTTTAAATTGCTTCACTTCAGAGGGCAGTTTTAGCAATGACAGAACAACACTGATCATATGGCATGCAAAAGAAAGCATTGCACGGAAAATTACCAAGTGGCTAGCAAAGCACACATATTGCCTCCACTACTATACACTTAGAGAGAGGGCAGAAACTCTCAACTCTTCCCCTCACACTTTGACACCACCATTGCTTAGGGCACACACAAGCAGCAAAGTACAAATGATCACACAAGAATCAAAAGGCGCCATCGACCGCGCAACTTACCATGTTGAATACCGGTGGTTGGTAGTTCTGCAGAAAAGACGAGCAAGGGAGATGCGGTTAGCAAAGGCAGCAAAGAGATGGAAGATGAGGTGAAGGGGAAGGGCGGGTAGGGAAGAAGGGGAGGTTTCGGCATGGAGGCAAGTTGGGAGATGGGATGAAGGAGGAGGGGTGGAGGGGGGGGGGGGGGGGCAAACAGAGGTTAAATCCCCACAGAGCACGCACACCACCAATGCCACAAGAGAGTACCACAACTCCGCATACGCACAGCTCATGCGCAGCATTCCGCTACCACTGTTGTTGCAACCACTGCTACCACTAGTAATGTGCACAGGAGGATCGTTTGTTTTTGGTGAGCTGGCAACAATATATACAGAGGAGCAATGCACTAGAAAACATTTAAAAGAGAGTGACAAGGCTGGGACTTCCAGGGAGCTTATTTTGTTTGCAATAAACCTGGGCCTCCAGTTTCACTCTAGATCTATACTATCTTCAATGAACAGCAGTATGCTTATCAAATTCTTGACCTATTTGCCATATTGTGTTTGTTTCTAAAACATTATGAATTCTATTCTTTCTTCACGCTTGCCCCCCCCCCCCCCCTCCTTTCCCCTCTATAATTTACAAGTATCTCTTTAGTTAATCTGGGGTTACTGCAAACAATTATTCTACACAACACTCATAGAGATGAGCTTTAACCATCTGGCTTCATGGTTAGGTTGAAAGTGACAAAAATGTTGCAAGACTCGTATCGTGAGCAAGTGGGTACTGACCAGTCTATGAGGGATCTCACAAGTATATAACTTATGAGGAAACAAATTAGTCTTAAGTGGTGATGGCCATGCCGAGCATACCGGGCTGAACGCCTCAGAACAGGCGATGCAGAATGTGCACAAACACAGCTGGCTTCTGAAACTAAAAGTAAGCCTCCTCACTGGCATCTCAGCGCACCAGACCCATTTCAAGGATGCCACAACCAAAACCACAGCCATTTGCAGACCAAGGTCATGCCAGAGACAAACAACCAGGTCAGCACAGTCCCAATCCAGCCAACGCCAAACAATGTTCAGCCCAGACAACTGTGCAATTGCTGCCAACATGCATAGGCTACCACTAATGTTGCACACAGATGCAAAACGACACATGTAATGCACCGTTTCAAGAACTAAATTATCTGCATTCTTTGAGAGCACAGTGCTCTAGAAAAAGATAACCCAACTGAATCAAAATAATTTCCCACTGATTATGCAGACAGGAAAAGAAGAGAAAAAAAACTTAAGGCAAGTAGAAAAGATGCACAAATATGCTTTACACACAACCAGAACTTGTGCACGTGTTGGTGTCCTGTCAACTCCGAGCCTCAACTGTGTGAAAGTTCATGTAATGAACGTAAGCCTAAAACATGGAAATGCTTCGTTCCTCTTAACACGCACAAGGCTTTTTGTTTGTTTGTTTTTTTTTCAACCCTTAATAGCATTAACTTGTTCTTCCAAGCTTGACACACCCAGGAAAAACAGGGAAGAAGGCTGTCTGTCACACAAAATATAGTAACTGACATCAGTTTCCACAAGACACTTCACAACTTACATTCACCAGGAGCACTTGCAGCAGAGCTACAGCAAACCCCCTAAAGAACCGAACTGCAAAACATACATTGCTTGCAAAAAAAAAAAAAACTAAAAAGGTATACGGAGACAGATGCTAACCCTTAGGCCTCACTTACAGAAGCCATCTACGTAAAGAAAAGAAGCGAGGGAGGAACGAAGTCCAACTAAATCACGAAATGCTTCTGCTTACGGAGCTGACGTCCACGTGCTGAATCAACCCTCTTAAACGTGCAATAAAAGCTACAACCCACTGTTAACTATCCAGCTCATCAAATAACCAAATCGAAATAAATTTCTACACTGAAAATCTGAGCCTGCCAGTGATAATGATTTATATTCTCAGCGTCAATGTGGATGGAGGGATGGAGGAGCGGATGGAATATAGGAGAGCCCCCTTTGAAACGGGGTGGTAGCAGATGCTATCATGCTCGTTTTTTTCTCCTATATCTTAATTATTGTTTTAGATCAGTTACCTATACCATCATTCTATTTACTGAATTTTTGTTTCTACATTACTGAAATTATGTTACTTTTCTGCTTTTAAGCCACCAACCTTCAAATCGTTTTTTGCTAGCTTCCACCGCAGGTTCATTCATCCGGCCACTGGTATCTCTAAACCCCAGAGCTTCAGGAAGAGTGACTGTGCCTGCATCGACTTCAGGATGGATACCATTACATTCAAGTATTATATGGTTGTTTCTGTGGATTTACTACACACTGCCCATGTGTCATCTTCATGGTGAAATTCCTTTTTGTAGCTGCATGTTCTAAGGCACCCTGATCTAGCTTCAAAAAAGTAGGGCACTGCCTCTTGAGTTATCCAACAAAGCTTCCTTCCTGATTTGCCTTTTCCACTTTGGGGTATAGTTCCACACTCTGTTTCTTTTCCATCGAATTTATCAAATTTTTACGTTCTGTGTTTTTCACCTGTTGCTTAACGCTCTTTATTTCTTCGTCCTTGTGACCAGCATAGTTTCTGGTTAGTTTCCTAGTTCTTTTCCTCTACTGTGAGTCAACGTTTTTTAGATATAGGTATTTAAATATTTTGGCTGACCACCTGTTACTATCCAATTTCCTCAGGTGTTCCTCATAATATTGTAGTGTGGCAGCGCCATCTGTGGTGTCAAACTAGAAACAAGAAACAACCAGCCTAGATCTGACTGGGGAGATAAGTTCAACAGAGGCAGCAGTATGCAACAACTGAGGGGCTGAGTCTACGGTCTTTGGAAAGAGCAAGGACTCATCTGATGGACAACCAGTACAACGCCAATATGATCAAAACGTGCCACATGCAGCAAATTGACTGCTGGCGATCTCGTTTACGTATAAATGCCTACGTCGAAGTGAGGCCACAAGTCAAAATTTCAGCACCCTTACCTTGGCCTTCCCACGTCGCGAGGCAAACCAAAGAAAACGACTGGGAAGTAGAAAATCCCCAAGGATGTCACAACATTGCTAACATTAACCTCCCCGTCCTTAAGCTTGCTGTGGTCTGTCGAAGTCAGCATTGTGGTGCTGGCTGTCCACCAGGCCAGCGATCACTTTTTCTTAAGACAGCAGACAAGCTCACTAATCATTTACGGACTTTC
This sequence comes from Amblyomma maculatum, assembly GCF_055883805.1. Lineage (NCBI taxonomy): Eukaryota > Metazoa > Arthropoda > Arachnida > Ixodida > Ixodidae > Amblyomma > Amblyomma maculatum. Next base: position 106,863,605 of record NC_139348.1, on the reverse strand, counting down.
CGTTCAGTTCAGTTTGGACCTTTCATCATTCAGTTTGGACGTTCCCCCAGTCGGACCTAGTCTGGTTGTTTCCCGTTAAATTCTACCTTCCTCATCCTATTCCTGCATAGCACAACACCCCCCGTTGTGAGTAAGGGAGCCCTCTCATATTCCCCACAGTAGTGTGAGGTGTAGCCATGGACAAACACCCCGAAAAAATTATATATATGTGTGTGCCACCTGCTCTTGGAACTGAATACAATCAGGTAAACCCTTCCCTTTGCTCTAAGCACAGAGCCAAACAAAGAGGCGGGCATGCGACACAGAAAGTGGGTGCAGGACTTGTGCAAAAAGAAAAAATAATAATGAAATAAAAAGGTCCAGATGCACCACCAGCATGCGCCAGGCACACCCATGAGCGTGCAGCCACGCCACCTCGGAATAACACCATCAGCCAACACCAGCCATCACCAGCCGGGCCACGGGAACTTACGTGAGGCACGGTGCCGGGCTCCTTGACAGCGTGTGAACACACGATTGCAAAAACTGTAGTCAAGGCACTCTCAAGGCTATGCAACACACCTCTCGCACAGCTCTCACAAAGCTATGAGTAGCAAAAATGGAACTGGCGCAAAAGGCGAGGATGCAAGCAAAAGAACCAGCACGACGAGTGCTAACGATCAACAAGTACTTAACGGAACACATAAATGCTACAAGAAGGGGCATAAGTCTCCAGGACACGTGAATGACAGAGAAGGCCCATAGCTCCCTTATTTACTGGTGGTTCAAGACCGCAACCGTGGAGGGGAAATGACTCGCAAAGCCACAAAGTGCGACAGTGAAGGAAGTGAATGAAAAACGCAATTTTTCAGTGATCACCTGAACGCATAAGAACTCTGCACATCTTGAAGGTTTGGTCTGGTTTATGGGTTTTAACACCTCAAAGTTTAACACCTCAATGAGACATGTCGAAGTTGAGGGCTCCGGAAATTTCGACCACTTGGGGTTCTTTAACGTGCACCGACATCACACAGCCCACAAGCGCCTTGCTTTTCGCCTCCACCGAAAAGCAGCCACCCCGACCGGGAGTCGATCCCACATCCTTGGGCACGGTAGTCGAGCGTTCTAACCACTGCGGCACTGTGGCAGAGCTCACAGCCTGAAGAAAGCTTGTCCCTAGTAGCCCAACTACTAACTCCAATATGAAAGAGAACCCACTAGTCGGCATTCAGCAAGAAATGAAAGGCACCGTTTTTCTTTTTTTCCCCTTTGATGCGGACGAAATCATTTTCCAACTCCAGCACGGAAGTATAACTGCAGAATTCGTTATCGTGCACAACTGGAGCTTCCCATGTACAGCGAAGTGATCTCGGCACCTGCACGTTTCCAGTAAAGATTGGTCGAAAGTTAGAGATTTCCCTCAGTTTCTTTGCCTGCGTCCTCGTCTCTCCGAGCCAATTCCATTTCTACCACGTCACACCGGCAGGATAAATTCCTGCACTCCTTAAAGCAAGTTTGCTTGCCCATCAACTGGCTAAGCAGTGTTAACAGCATCAAAATGAATTTAAATTTATGGATTTCATTCTGAAATTACCTGGAACTGCAAAAGAGCTTTTTTCACCTCCTCTGATGGGAAGTTTACCAGATATCATCCAGTGGTCTGCTGAAAAAGTCTTCAAAAGTTTGTTTCTCTTTTCTTCTGTATCTGCCAAGAAATCCCTTTAAACTCGCTCATAGGCTATGCTCCGCCCACTACCAAAGCCATACACCACAAATCCCACAAGAAACAAAAGAAAATGGGAAAAGGAGCTTTGAACAGTTTAGTATACTTGAATCTGCTTGACCAGAAGAAGTAGGGCCGAGATAGTTCGCAAGCAAGCACGCACACAACTCAGCCTCACCGAGTGAATAGCGGACGACGTCGACGACCGCGGCTTGGAAGACGCAACATAGGCCAGGTACTGAATGACTTTTTTCGTGTTCTCGGTCTTGCCGGCGCCGGATTCACCCCTGGAAACAGACGTGCCGAAGCGGAGTTATCAATGCCACTCATAAATGCTATGTTGACTGCACAGTCAACAAAAAGCTACTTGGGTCAACAGAACGATAATGCCAACAAATGGTACAAGAATACTGTCTGCCTTATTGATGCCAATCACTCCGACCTGTTTTCTTTCGTTTTTTGGTGAAAGAACCACTTGTTTTTCTTTTTGTTAATTAGTTTTACAATTGGCTAATACTAAAACGAGGAGCTTACATATAGGCCAGTGCAAAGCATTCACCAAAACATGCATATTACAAAATCTTTTCAAACAAACCAGGAATGGCATGTCTGTCCAGCTTAGGTGTTCAGAGTGCGTGTATGATAAGTATTTAAAGCAAGGGAAACGTGCTTTATATAGATGCAAAAAAAAACAAGTAGAACCAGCCATTAAACAACGAAATGAAAACCAAAAGGTACTACTGTACGCTCACTTCCAGTTTCTAAGCAGTAACAGTCGTGGGCAACAATTTCACAGAATTTACAGCCAAAATGTATGATTTGATTTGATTGATTTGTGGGGTTCAACGTCACAAAGCAGCTCGGGCTATGAGAGCACCGTAGTGAAGGACTCCGGAAATTTTTAGGAAAAAAGAGTCCAGGAAGAAAGTGTCTAACACACATTCCAAATTCCAAGCTCCAATATGCCAAGTATGCCTCAACTTCAGACTTTGACAAGCAGTCTCATCAAGAATCAACTAACTTATCTCCAACCTAACAAATTCAGATGGTCTAAAGTGCACCTCCCTAAAATTTGTCTTTCATTATTTCGGTTGGTCCTTGATTTCTGCTTTACATAAGCAGCAGAGGTTACCAGGTACGAAATGCAGAATAGAAAAGATCATCCCATTATTGTGTTAGCAAAAGGCTGCTAACCTTTAGAATTTTGCATCATGCAGATGGCATGCAGGTGCACGCGAAAAGCTCACAAAATAAAACTGCAACCCAGTCTGCTCTTCAAAGCTTCCCCACGATATCAGGCCTACGTAGTGCAGATGCCGACAAGATGCTTAGAAAGGGGAGAACCATTTTATCATTTCACCGCAACTGGATAATGGCACCAAGACACCAGAAGCAAGTCATTTAATCAAGAATACTTTGAGCTGTGCTCACACCTCACATAAGCATCTCTCATAGCCCGAGTCGGTTTGGGACGTTAAACCCTACAAACCAAACACCTCACACAAGACGTGCATGAAACAGAGGCATGAACAATGCAAACGGCCAACTCACGTGCACAGAATGGACTGGTCCTCCCGATCTGGAAGAGAAAGAAAGAAGAAAGTGCCTTTGTAAGGGGCTTTTTTCACTGAGCAATTTCAGACAGCAATTTCAGAGCCTTCAAAATTAACTCGAAGCAAAGCTGACAAATTACACATGAGCAACAGATCAAGTGGATACAATAACAACTTGAAACAGCTCTTTGAACGAAATGAAAAATTCTGTTTACAACAATTGCAAGGAGGACAATGCACGCACGGAGGCAGACTGGAAAATGAATGTGCATGTCCAATCGTGCCCACCCCTTTCTAAGCTCCGAATGCGTAAATTAACACAAGATGAACAGTACAACATTACCCCTGCAAGGGACAAGCACACACACAGACTCAGGAAGCTTATAACTAGCTTATCATTAAGTAAAGGAATGCCTCACTATTTAGAATGTAATGAAAAAAAAAAAAAAAAAAGAAAGAAAGCCCAGCAAAGCTGGAACTTTCATTTCTAAGCTTCAAATGGACTGAAAACTGAGTAATATGTGCACTACTTGCAATTATGTTGCCTGAACACACCAGGCATTCTCGTATTTATTCGCTCTGTAGACTCTTGGCAATGTAAGCATACAGGACTGCTCAAATACTAGTTCTCATCTGAACAAGTGAGCCTTTGAATCATTTCAACCGCTAAACTGCTACCCCCGAATCTAAGCATGAAAACAGCCATGAAACTTCAGCACCAAATTCATCAAATTTTATCCCGTTCACCGCATTTTATCAAAGTCAGAAGGCTACATTTCACCAGCCATGGAAACTTCTTTTAGTGAACCAACCTACTCCATTTCCTGCTAAAAATGCACAGTTGATACCAACCCCAAGTTCAAAGAGATAAAAAATAATCCAAGAACTGTTTAAACTTAAACTAGTAGAGGCAGTGTGCTATCCAAGAGTTACGTCAATCATGAAAGCAGCCATTTCCTCTTAGGGCACCATACTGACACCTCCTCCCTCGCTGTGAAGTCAGCTTTAATGCCAACACTTCCCAACCATGCAAAAATAAAAGAAAGAAGGCACAGCTGGCATTTCAAAAAAATATAGGCATTTGCATGCGGTACAATTTAACTTGTCACCTCAGTGCCTGTTCTCACAAAAACGCAGAGCCCCACTCGCAGCGAACAAATGACCAACATCCAACACACCTTACCACGTAAACCAGACACCACAAGCGAAACCAAAATACCATCGTCACCAATATATGCGCACTACAAACTGCACAAGCTTCATTGTTCCACCAAGGGGCCCCCACCTTACACATCACAAACCGCATGGAACCCTCTGCAAGGCAATAACAGGCCTTCTTTCAGCGTCATCCATAAACTGTAAGGTCATGCAGTGAATCAACACTGTGCCAGCATCTATGTTGCGCCGGGGAAACCAAAGTAGTAAACACAATGACAGTCTAACCCCCCACCCTTCCCACATGTAGCGGAGCACACTATACAAAATGCCCCGATGGCGCATTCCAGCAGCCAGCGATGCATGCATGTACGTGTGCTAATGGCACGCACGACTGCTGAACCAAAACGGCTGTCTCTCCAAATGTGCGCCAAAGCTGGGTGCCAAACAGCGGGTAACCTTGTGTGGGTAAACAGTGCAAGAGACGATGCAAAAGTTAGGCAGCACAGCTCACACATCAGTGATTGAACTAAACTAGACATCACAAGCATGTGCAGGACACCATGTGCAGCACACACTGCAAGCATGTAGATCACAAGCATGTACAGTACATATTCCCAGTACGCAGACACAAATCTGCGCCAGGTGCACCAATCTCAATGAAGCAAACTGTTATTGCCATTCTCCATTCTGATTCTGCCCACAAAAGAGCAGCGACAAATACTCCCTACAAAGAACGCCTGCAGGCGTGTGATTCAGTCCACTTTTCGAAAGCAGATAGTATGTTGTCTCTCGACTGCTGGTCTTTCACACCACATGCTTAGGTCTGCAGCAGAATCGATTCCCACTTTCAGAGAATATGAAATTTAATGGTGCAGGAAGAAAAGAATGGCATCAAATACGCCTGCATTAGAAACAAGAAACAGTGCCGTCCTAAAAGGAGAGCAACGTAAAGGTGTTGCTTGGCTCCAAAAAGCTGCCCAGAATATGTAGGAATATAAATTTCTCAAAAGCAGACCTGGTTGCATTTCTCAACGCAAAGAGTTTGCACCCCGTCGCAAAAAGTTATGCGGACCTTACAGGAAGATAAATCAATGTGAGAACTGAACAAACACGGTTATTAAGTTTCCACGGCGGTAAGAAGGTCCTGCCTTCCACTGCTAAAACTCTGATGCCAGTAATGTGCTTTAAATGTAAAGTGACAGGTCCCCTCCTTTCTCCCACCTTCATCTCACACGACTTGCTTGTGCGTGTTCAGCTTTCATTATGTGCCCTCCACTAATCTTCCATGGCTGTTTTCACAGAACACAATCACTACTGACGATAAAATGTAGTGATGCGACAAGTTTATACATTTCCTTTAATTTTTTTTTCTCCGAGAGCATTCATACCACACCTAATCTTAATAAACCTAATCTGAGGTTTCACTACTGCGTGTGACAGTTGGTCTTCCCTCTTGTGTCAGTTCTCAATTTTTTTTTTTTTTTCTGTGCTTGTGTGAATGAGGCCAAAAGTGAAAGAGGAACTTCCTTTTACTGCATACACACTTTACCAATGCCCGCATATTTCACTTCTTTCCAAAAAGGTATAAATGCTGTCTGTACTCCTCTTCATTCTTCCACATCTCTTCGTTTCATCACTCCTGCCGACTCTCCTCCTCTCTGTTGAATGACCACCCACCATCCCTCCTTGCCACTTCCATCTCCAAGGCTACAATGCCTGCTCTTCAGAGCTAAACACTGTCACCTGTCAGCATCATCGCAGAATGCCATAAATGAAAACTTACTTCCGCCTGCAGAATAAGCATTACCAAAGACAGTGGCTGTGTGGCCACAATAACGGTGGACACAGCCTCTGAGTGCACGCATATGTGGACCAAGAGGATAGCCACTAGTTCACCTACCAAAGTCCCTCTTTAAACCCAGAGAACGTCAATTTTTACACTTTTTCTTCCTCTCCTCATTCTTTTTTTTTTTTCGAGCAAAAATGTCATCCTGTGCAGCAGGCCCAGTACCTCAACCTCAAGCAGTCCTATCTTACTGCACAATTGCCATAACATCCTCTCCCTGATATGCGACAAGAGGGCTGCGCCCTTTTCGCACTTCCTTCCTCCGGGGCCCGCACACCTCGAGAAGTTAATCAAGATGCCACAAGCGCAGGAACAAGCGAGGCAAAAAAAGACAAGCCAATGTGTCCGGGAAACGAACTTCCTGACGACCCCTCTGCACACCTCCCCAGCGGAAACAGCTGTACAACAGCCCCTCCCCCCTCCAATTGCAGGATATGTAGTGCTGCACAAGCTTTCGCCTTCTGCCAGAGCAGGACATGTTGAAAGCAGAGTCAAGCCCCTCCTGTGTTCACAGGATCACATTACATTTTTGCTGCCCCACAAGATACATGTAACAAATACGACACAGCCCACACATCATGGTAGCTTCAGCGAGGAATCCTGTAAAACTCCCTGTACATCCAGAGCCCGAGCATGCAATCTGAGAGCAGTTCCAACGAGACCTTGTCGCAGCAGATTTCCGGTTGCTCCTTACGCTCATCGTCGACAAAATTTAATACATGCACACAAAACCCGTAGCCCAGTTTAAAATGTCCCCCGATGACTAACACCAAAAGCACACGGTACCAAAGCTATAGATTCCTGGATAGTGCAATGCAATACGATATTCCTTTCAAAATGACAAATTTTTTGGTTGCATGCTTCCTTCCTGGGAATGATGCACAAGTCATTAGTGTCATGTGAAATAAGCCTCTGCCACATGAATAATGTACAGCTGATTTTGTTCTCATGCTCTTTTGGCAGAAGGTTCAGTACCTGTATGGAGACTATGATGTCACAAGGTAGGTTCAGATGTCACAATGTAGGTTCAGGTCATGTAAGGAATAAACTGCAGCCCACACCCTGTATACATGGACTCGACAGCACCGGGTCAAGTCAGCGAGGTCACTATTACTTGACCCAGTTGGTGTCTACACGAACTCGCTTTCTAGCAAGTATCGCAGCGGCGCGTAGGTCGAGATTTGAAGTTATTGTGCAAGTTTCTTATTCGTATTTGATTCCGTTGCCTTTTACTATCGAGAGCTTTGATTATTATTTTTTATCGCTGCTGAGGGCTAAGAAGCATTCAACTTCGCCATTGCTCCTCACCGCTCTGGAGGCTTTTTGATCTCGGAGTTTCCCATATTTCGACTCCCTGACCTGACAGTGTCTACATGCTTGTAGACAAGTGGATCAAGCGAGTTAACGCGACCCGCTCCGCCGCCTATTTTACTTGACCTGACTGTGTATACATTAACCAGACAACTAGTTTCAACTCGACAGAGTTACTCGACCTGACTCTGTCGAGTTACGTATACAGGGAACCAGTCACTGCTCCATAACTTTATTGCAAGCTCTTACACTCACCTGCCTCGGGAGCCAGAGAGGCAACAAATGAAGCTACTATAACCTCATCGTTTTAAGTGGTAGCTTATACAGCTCATTTGGTAGAAAAACTGTCGACGGAGTAGTAGTAGCAGTAGTGGTAGTAGTAGTAGTAGTAGTAGTAGTAGTAGTAGTAGTAGTAGGCAGCACCACGTCTAAAATGATTGGGGCTGCGTAAAAAAATGTATCATAATAATTTCTGGTTCTAGTGACTGATGACCGTTTGGTTTGTGATAGGTGATGATGAGTTAATGAAATCATTGTATTTCTGTAATTGATGAATTAAAAATATGAAAAATAAATCGACGGGGTCCAAAGGTGTCAAATTATTGAGAATGAAATTAGCAAAATTTAGAGTGTGTAATTGATCAATCAACTGAAATAATTGAAAATGAAAAAATGCACTCAAAGGTGTCAAACTGCTCAGAATGGAAAGCCTATGCTTGTTTATGCTAAGTATCGGTGTATAAAAAAACAAGAAAAAGCTAAAAAGAATAAGTGGAAAATATCATCTATGTGTGTGGAACGCCATCACACTGCACCCCTAATAACAGAGCTTAGCTGTCCCCTTGATTTTTTGTAATCTTCTGTGACGTGAGCAACTCCTATGACAGCTGCCGGAACCGAAACCAACACAACACCAGCAACGAAACAAAAATCTTCTACCAGGTGCTCGAAAATTACATGCGACAATGTATCCAGATGTAAATTGTCACATGCAATAAATAGAGTCGCTGCGTAATGCAAGGCACTTCTGTCATTCCAATATTCTGGTTATGTTTACTTATGTCTTACACATCATAACAAAGAACATGTGGAACCAAAGTTTGACTGTGCCACTTTAACCTCAAACAGGATCATCATTTGTCCCAGTATAAACCAGCAATGTCTCAAAGAAACCTTACTAGATGTCACAACCATATGGTAGTCCATCACAAAGATAAGCTAGAGGGCGCACCCACCTTGCAGCATGCTGCGGTAGGACCCATCGGTGACGGCAAAAATATGAGGAGGCACTTCATGACGCTTCTTGCCCTTGAAAAGCTCTATCACCTTCTCAGTGTAGATGGGCAGCTTCTTGTATGGGTTGACTACGACGCAGAAGAGGCCAGAGTAAGTCTGCAATGGAGAGGGCAAAGGATAATAAGCGATGAAGCAAATCTTCAAAGGGAGCAGCTTTGAACACACCAAAAAGCTGATAAGTGGCAAATTTGAAATTTCTTAACCCTTTCTGTGTTGTGCTACGGAGTATCACCAACACTTGGAATCGCCAAGAAAAGAGGACATGAATGCTTTATTTCTTTCTTATCCCTACAGGACTGCTAAAGTCTGCTTTGCCGAGAAACAAGCGTTTAGCTCATTATCTTATGAGCCAAAATGAATTTTGCCTTCTTAAAAAGTGCCGAGAAAAAATTAGATAAGCAGCAGTTAGTGAGTTATACGCCCCTATCAAGAAAGTCATCCACAGGATGCAAAACACATGCTTCCAACAAACATTATTTTGCCAAATCTGAAGAATAACAAAACAAATTGCTTAAACTTGAAACACAAGCAGATAACATAAAGAAACAATGACCACACACAACTTAATCAAGGAAAAATAAAAGTTGCAGCCGGGCAGAAGAGACATGTCCCGGAAGATAGACAATTATGCTCGTCAAACGTAATCTTTTGGGTGACACGTTAATGAAGAGTTTTTGTTTCCAACCACATGGTCAACTTACACAAAATATTTGAAATTCCCCTGTCACTGCCTCTGCCCATCAGCCTGCACTAAGCTAAACATTGTTTTTAAGCCATCAAGTTTTGAGATTCACAAGCAGTACAATTTGCAGTCCACATGTTGTCTACATGCTATGAAGTATGTGGAAAAAAAAACGTCGACCGACCATATGGCATGAAGTAATTGGAGACACAACGAGAGCAGGAAGTAGAAGAAAAAATGCAACCAAGACCAAGAAAAAAGAAAGAAATGAAAGATGATTGCCAAAACAACTCTGACTAAGCCCTCCTTCACACATGTGCCATTCCTGTTCTCAACGAAATGTACATTATGTTTTTAGATTTCAAATGTGATGACACAATGTCATGGATTTGGTCTCCTGACAACCTGAGCAGCTCCTACGACAACCTCAAAAGGTATTCGTGCAACTGGTGCAGTGTATCCAAGCGGAGTTCAACCTCCCACAGCTGCATACAACCAATAAAGGATGCCGTACTGGAGGACTACAGATAAATTATGACCACCTGGGCTTATAAATAAAGCTCCCTGACATTGCATGGCACACACTTATTTACACTTTAATTAAACCTTTAGTTGCAGGCTTTCTTCTTTTGAATGGTCCATTTAGCATTATTACACAAAGACCACCATGTGGAGTTCACCTGCACCTGTTAAACAATGTACAACTGAATGGTTGCCTCGAATTGTTACGGCTTCAACAGCCAAATGGAGTCCGTGAATAAGTACAGTCCCATGAGGCAGAAAAAAAAAAAAAACTGCCATTTAGTCCCTGCTTTGTCATTTTGATTTCACTACTGTTATGCTTAGGCTGCTGCAATTAAGAGACAGGATGACTATGTACCAAGAAGTGGTCAAAATACTGTCATGTCCGAGTACGTTGGGAGCTCGTAACTTAACGTAACGGCCGCAATTCCACTGCTTAAACGAAAACTGAAAGAGCTCGACAGAAGGAATTCAAATGGAACAGTCATCGGCCACAGATGGATTCCACGCAAGTTTACTAATGTCCTGGGTATCAGTATAAAAGCGCACACGCGCATGCGTGCTGGCATACATGAGTGCGGCTTTTATTTTGTCCCCATTCATTCCGCCAGCCCGCAAAGTATATGTGCAGAGGCATGTTGGCAAAAGCCTCCCCGGCAACGCCTGCTGTATTTCCCGTGCACTAGGCAAGCACGCCGACCAGCTGCCTTTCATTCTTCGGCCGCTGGAGACAATCGAGCCGGCGGCGAGAAACGAAGGGACCTCCGAGCAAGAGAACACCTCGGTCGAGCGACGGCGCGCGGGTGAACAACAAAGCGGGTCACACAAGGAGGTAATAAAAACGGGCCACAAAGAACGTGCTGCCCCCCCTTTCAGTCAACGCACAAGAAGACATCAAGTTCGCCCATGCCTGATCGTGCTTCCTTCCCTCCTCCCACCCCCACGAACCCTGTGACGTCACATGGCTGATCCCTCTCCCAGGCAAAACACAAGGAGAGGGGGAAGATGCTTGAGAAAGTACGAGGGACGCACGGCCAATACCTACAGCAGCCGGCCACTGCTCTCTCTGAATCCCCCTTCCCTCTCGGCCAGAAGAAAAGTGGCTGGCGACGGTCCTAGGTGCAAAAAATACGACGACGCCACCCACGACAGCGGGGCCCGACGTTGCCGTGCAGGCTTTCCTGTTGGAAGGCCGCGATGTCGCGATAGGCGGTCATTCAGGGCACCCAATATACAGATGATGACAATGACGGCCACATATGGGTAAAGCCGTGCTACGGATTGCGCCAGGCGTCGTTTCCGGCTGGTACGAATATCACTTTAATAAACGCTAGTTTGATTGAAACAACGTAGCTATCAGTTTTTCGAGAAGATCTACAACCTTTGCACTCACACTTTTTCTCTCAAGCCAATAATTACAAAGAAATAGCTAATTAGTCTTTACTTTAGTCAACTATAGTGAACGAAAAAAACACTGGAGGTTAGCATAGGCGACTCTGAACATCTCTGAATTTGTTTCACTGTGCTAGGGCAAGCCGGATTTTTTTTTTTTTAAACTTGGTCCAGGTTAGCTGGGACACCCTATATAAAACCTTTAGTGAGACTAATGATTCATGCTAGTTCACAATCCAGGCCGAACGAACAGCATGAAAGTGCGCGTGGTCCAAAGAAGACAGCAGGGTGTCAATATTTGTTTTAGAACTGTGAGTGCATGGTTCTCTCAATACAAGGTAAGAATAAAAGGGGAAGAGGGGGTTGAACAATATTTCTAGGGACCCTAGTTGAACTGAAAACGACGATGCAGCAGCTATACCGCACTTTTTTTTTTTTTTTTGTTAATCCCTGACGTGACCTGCATTGGTCTCTGACGTCACAGCTTTCGTTCACAGCGAGATTTTCTTTTCTGGTATTTTTTTTTTTTTTTTTCATTCCTCTAACAGAATTCGATTTTGCATACAACCGCTCGCCAACCACACGGCTCTCGGCGCGAGCCTGACGCCGGTGACAAGGCGGCGGCGGAGGTGACGAAAGCGAGCCGCGCGTCACCGAGGCGCCGATGCCGGCACCACGCTACGCTGCGCCCGAGTGACTCCTGGCGCCCAAGCGAAGGAGACGAACAAACCGGCCGGCGACCTACGAAGTGTGGCGGGAAGGAGAGCGACATTTTCGGGATACCTATGTGCGCGTCTATCCGAACATAGCTTCCTTTATACTTTCTGATCCGAAGAGCGGGGAAAAACCGCGGCGAACAACGACCGCGAAAAAATGTTAAACTGGTCGCTCCATTCGAACTTCCGGTTTTTCAGAACTCCCACCTTCAGACGTCGTGAGAGATAAGTATTACTTAAAAGGCAATTAATAACCTTTCGGGGGGCGAAGGTAAGGCTGGAGAGAGGATTAAAGCCGCACAAATTGTGTTTGGCTGCTCCTATATAACTTGAGCTGCCAACCATAGTGAAAAACCATGTACAGGGTCGTCCACTCTTAACGCAAACAGACGAACGCCTGCGTCTCTTCAAAGTGCCATTACGCCTGATCCGGCCGGCCGTGCATTGAAGTTGCTGGACATGGGAAACATCACCTGTGCTGCCTGCTCTACTTCTGCTTTGGTTCAATATGCGGCCCCATACGCAATGGCTCTTTAAAAACAGCAGCCACCTCCTCATGTGTTCGCACTAGAAATGAACGACCCTGTATACGTGTCACAAAACTGCGCATTACACACACGGCAGGCTGTTCCTCGGGCCAAACCTGCGTATTATAACGAAAAACCACGGGCAGCAGCGCCGCTCGAAGACGTGGCAACTGGTGTTATCTTTTTATCCAACCAGTGAAAGGCACAATGCTTAGGATACTGAAGCGTTATATCCTGGCGAAACACGGACCTTGTAAATCGCGCAGCTCTGACGTTCCAAATCGAGGCATGGGCTACGGGGACTCCGAATTCATTTATAGTAACACCACCAGAGATTATTTAACGTCCACTGACAATGCGGAGCCCAGGGGGCGCCTTTGGCGATTACTTCGGGCACTGGTCCGGAGTTCCAAGAGTCGGGTGTCGTCACCTGACACACGATGACCGAATAAAGAGCACTGCACAAGCGCGTATACGGAACGAACAGAGCGCTACCACAACCGAGCACTTCACCGAGCTTCGTGTATGGGTGCAACGCCATGCCCCGTAACATCCCTGGCGCGGGTGCTTTAAACCTGGGGCGCTAAGGCGAAAACGGGGTGCACACCGGCGACTCGCCGCCGACTTAAGCCGAAGCAAAACCAAACGACGGTCCGGAGGTCACGAGCCAACATTGCGGCGCCGGCACAACGTGACGCAACCGCGAAAAAAAAAAAAAAACAACAAACGGAACGCGGGACGCAAAAACCGCCAAGCGTCGCATTGGTCACCACTCGGAATGCAAAAGGAGGAAGAAAAATTAAAGAAAAAAAAAACGTGGAATACCGCAAGTGGGCGAGGAATAAACGCGTGAAAACGATAATGAATGCGAAGGGACGTAGTTGTGTAGACGGCGTCCCTCGGCCCATTCTCTCTCTCTCTCTCTCTCCCTTTTCCTTAGTGAACACTAAAGGCTACCCTCTCACTCATTTCGTGCCAGATGAGTAGTAGCTCATCTCTCCTTTATGCGGAGTCTTTCATACGCGAGGAGAAAGCCGGCCAACAGCAGCACCATGCGACTGGGAAAGGAGGAGGAGGCAGCAGCCTTGATCCCAAACAGTGGCGCGCTTTCATATCCCGCACGCAGTGTTGCGCGGTGCGGCGCGTGCAGGCATGACGAAATGGCGCGACGCGCTCCTGCGCCTCCTCGGCTCCTCTTTTTATTTGTAATTCAGGCGCTAGACGATATCATCGCCGCTTCGCGCCTTCGCACGCGCGGAGACGACGACGACGGGCGGGCTTGCGCAAATCGCGTGTCCGTTCGCTCTCCGAGGAAGGAGCGGAGATTAAGGTTCGTATGGTTGGTTTATGGGATTGTAACGTCCATAGGAGACACGCCGTAGTGGAGGGCTCCGGAAATGTCTACCACCCGGGGTACCTTAACGCGCCCCGACGGCGCGCAGCACACGCCCTAGTGAAAAAAGCCATACGAGTCACAATAACCTCATACAAAGTTCTCATACTAATCTCATACAAATGTAATACAATCTCATATATTTCGCATACATTGAATGAGATTTGTATGATATTATATGAGATTTGTACGAGTTTAGTATGAGAATTTGTATGAGGTTATTGTGACTAATATAGATTTTTTTCACTAGGAGGGGGGGGGGGGGGGCTTTGCTTTTTTCGGCTCCATCAAACATCGCCCACCTCAACCGGGAGAGTAGAGATTTAAAGATAAGTTGTTGTTGTGGTTGAAGGAAGAAGGAAAAGAAAATGCACGGGCCTGCTACTGGCTCTGTAGCTGAGCCACCTCCGCTGCCTCGTGCAGACAGAAGAGAAAACAGAGAAGAAAGAAAAAAAGAAGAGGGAGAGAAAGATGTGCGCCGCAACAGCCGTCGTCCACCACCTAAGCGGTGGCGGGTGCAATGACGGCCTACAACATATAAAAATTCGGTGGCTGGCTAGCCCCCCGCCGCAAGCGGCGTTGACCTACCGTGCCAGCCCCGTAGGACCAAGAACTGCCTGCGCTGGGGGAGGCATGCTGTATAACACACCATGCACGACACGGCAGAGCCGCTATATATAAGTGGTCAGCGCGACGGCGCACGCGCAGTTATTTGCACGACATCCGTCCAGTTTAGTAGTACTCGTCTGCTTGAAGAAGCAAGTTCTAGAAACGCACTGAACCTGCTAAGCTGGCAACGTCACACCCAACCGCACTGTGTGACAAAGCCGCCCAGAAATCTCAACCACGGGGAACGCGAGGCGACCGGCATTGCTTTAGGCTTGTTTGTTGTTTTGTTTTCTTCCACTCCCCTGTACCGACCTGCCTCGTGCAAGCTGCGCCCTACGCTACATTGCGGTGCCCGTGAAGTCAGGTACAACCCGACTGTAGAGGGGACACAAGGTTACAAGGTTCGACTCACAAGTATGGAAAGCCAAAAAAAAAGTGAGGAAGAAACCGCAACCGCGCAGTTAAAAACGTGAACAGCACTCGGGAAGATGAAGCCGCCTGAGGCGGTTCCTTTCATGCACGCCTCTACAGATGCCGTACACGGCTCCTACCCTAAAGGGGACGCCTCCCGCGAGGGTACCCAACGGTGACCCGGGAAAGCGGGCCGAAAGGCGCAAAGCCCTTACCCCTACGTTCCATCCGTACAGAAAATCGCCAAAGTTTTTGCACCGAGTACCTCTTCAAGCACAAACGCTTGCATTCTCCCCGCTCCAGAAAAGGCGGATCTGCAAAGCGGCCGTAAATCATGTCCTAAAGAACAAAATGCGGGTTACTATGACAACGCGGCTGCCTGCACCTGTTCTCGACGCGAACAGATCCGCTTTCTATACCTAAACGCGTCCAGCGGCACACAGCGCGGCCATATGCGCACGACGGAAAGAAAAGAATGACCCCCGTTATTAAACGCTCGTAATTTTCCGCCCAACACGCCGTGCAAACCACCCGTGCCTCCTTTGTTTCTACTGGTTTTCCGAAGTTGTTCGCCTGTCAATGAAGAGCACAGAATCGATGTATCCACTGAGTGAACGTATCGGTTGGTTCGTGCGTTCCCTGCCGTGGTATACGCATTTGCGGAACTTTTCGGCCAATTTAATCGTGGGCGCTTTCCAAAGTTCACTTCGTTTCGGGGGAAATTTGGAACGGACGGTGCAGTTTACCCGACACACAACATTCTTCGAGTTTTTTTTCATTCGGCTCCAAAACATCGAGTAAAAAGGACTCTCCCGCACACACCAAGTATGCGCAATGCCCCTTAATAATAGAACTCCCCAAATGTAAACGAGCTGCAAAACATTGCGTGGCTCTTCACAACAAATTGATAAATAACGACCGCCTTCTGTTCAAGACCGCACCCCGCCTCACAGTGTCAGCGTTTGTCGCGGCGACTTTTCCGTCACTTTCGTATTTTGTCTGTGTTCCATAATTTAGAGGACCTAAAACTAACGGTGTGCTAAAGTGGTACTGGAAAAAAAAAATTCATCTTTCAAGTGCGACAACGAGAATACGAAGCACGAAATGGGTGTAAAAAAAAAAAAAGAAAATTACAGGAGTGCACTTAAGCAGGATTGCGAGTTGCGTAATGAGTACTGCGTTTCGCTGCTCTGTACTGTTGTCGTTTGTATAGTCAGATCCGAGCGAAGCCAAATTCTGGAGGGTTGCTTGATGGGGGCGGCCCACCAAAGTTTGGAAATTAGGTTCCACATCAATGTTTGGGGGGTTCAAGGGATCAAATACTTAATTCTGTCGGGCCATACGGAATTTGGTCAAATTCTGACGAGGTCAAGTTTTGGGGGTCCAGGGGGCCATCGTGTGTGTGTGTGCGTGTGTGTGTGTGTGTGTGTGTGTGTGTGTGTGTGTGTGTGTGTGTGTGTGTGTGTGTGTGTGTGTGTGTCTGTGTCTGTGTCTGTGTCTGTGTCTGTGTGTGTGTGTGTGTGTGTGTGTGTGTGTGTGTGTGTGTGTGTGTGTGTGTGTGTGTGTGTGTGTGTGTGTGTGTGTGTGTGTGTGTTGGGGGGGGGGGGCAGTATAATTTGATAATTTGGAGGTCATCATCGAGTTGGCCATACTCTAATAAAGATTGGATACCAAATTTGACACTATTACACACAACGGGTGATTGACAGTTCGTCCGGACACTTTCGCCGTCACTGTGGGAGAGACCTTTAGCTTCGAACACGAAATGATCCATCCCAGACGCGTCGGGGAAAAGTTCTAGGGGGCAGTTAAGACTGCTGAGGTGCATAAGGCGAAAGCCTACTTTTAACTTGGAATTTGTTTTTATTTTTATATTTAATTTGTATTTTTATTTCTAATTTTGTTTTATATGAGATTTTGTTTAGTTTATATTTTTATATCTTAATTTTAATTTGTTTTCACTTGTTTTGACACTGTATTTTCAGGTAATAGTTTTTTCTTATCCTTACCTTTTGCATAGCATTTTGGCTAGTGATTAGCCAATATTTAAACACTTCAGCCAGTTTAGCCAATGTTGGCTTATGTGGATTTTGCTGGATCGGCTTGGGAACTGCCTTCTAGTCACGCATTCCGCGGACAGTCACTTTACTTATGAGCCAAGAAAGACTTTCGCCTTAAAATACAAGATCTCTGCCGCGGAGGCCGCCATGAATAACCAGGATCCCTATACACCACTTTTTTTTTCTTCAGTTCGTTCATTCCCCACTTCCCTTAATGCGCGTCTGAAATGTCCGGCGAGAATCCGACAGCCGATTGGTTATACTGCGTCTTCCATTTCCTCAAAAAGGTTCGTCTTTACTACACACTACACAAAAACGCACCATTTTTCGTTCCCTCTCGTCACGCCGAAGAACTGCCAAAAGTCAAAACAAGGAAAAAGAAAAGAAGAAAACAAGCAGCGTGTCATTCCAAACATACTGCGTGCTGCGCATAAGACCCGATGCTGTTCTTCTCGAAATTAATGAATATTTAACGTATGCCTCGAAAACATGCGAAACAGGCTGACGTCCAGTGAACGCGGGCGAGACAAAATCATTAAACATGAGCCGAAGAAAACACTGACGCATATCGGCGCACTCTAGCAACAGATGGATAGAGGAGGAGGAGGAGGAGGAGGAGGAGGAGGAGGAGGAGGAGGAGGAGGAGGAGGAGGAGGAGGAGGTGACCGAATGCCCGCCAACCTGCGACCACAGATAAGACTGCGCTTGTCCCCGTGACATTTACACGTTATAGGCATGAAGGCAGTAGCAGCAGCATCGGCCTGCAACACCGCGGCCTAATATCAGCAGCCAGCGCAACTCGGTTGCTCGCACCTCTTCGCAGGAGATTGCGCGGCGGTCATATCGGCGCTCCAAATATGCCGTCTTTATCAGCAGCCAGCACAGATGTGTGAATATAAGTCGGGGGAATTAAACCGCTCAGACATGCAGACTCGAAGAGCCGGCGGAGAGGGCGAGAGGTCGACATGCGCCGACATTGAGCCACAAACGGGCCGCGCATCACCTCACGTCCCACGTGATGCCTGATTCCGATACGCACTTTTATCGTGTGCAGGATCAAAGGGGTTGATTAGTCATTAGCACCGAGCAGAGCGATTTCAACTCCACCCTGGGGGGAGAATCCTGAACGCAGTGCGCTTGTCGTTTACGGCGTCGGCAGAACAGATGCCGGATATATTACGCTCTATTATGGAGACCATGACAACAGGGTCGAAAAGAGCGTACTGGGAAGGAAGAGCATTCGGAAAGAACCGTCGTATTACGGACATCGTCGCGACCAACGTTTTCGGTCACGATCTCGCCCAGACCTGGAGCGCCCTTCACGGCCCACGAAAAAAAGTAAAACTCGCATTGCCTACGGAGCTCACGTACTATCAAAAAGCCGCCACGTCCATATACGTATACGCCCTTTCTTTCATATTAACAGATTTGATGGCCCGCAGGAGCATATTCGGTCAAAAGAGCGCCAAGCGACCCGTTGAGACTCATGTCCGCGACATACGCTTTGTCGTGCCACTTCCTGCGGCAAATTAAGCGGACATGTATATGGGGCCTAAAACGTCACGAGGATGTAATAAGGCAAACCGTGTATTCCCACGAAGACCATCAATGAGATGCGGTTAAATAAAAAAAAAATAAGAAAGGGTGGATAAAGTCAATGTGTCAATGGTCACCGTTAAAGGGGATCGTACCCTGCACCTCTAGCAAGCAAGGCAGGCAGGCTCTCAAATCGCTATTGCCCACCGCTGCTACATGATAGATGGAAATGACAGTCGTGACCATGCTCAACGTTTCTTTTTATGCCTCTTAATTTAGACAACTCTTAACTTTAAAGACTTCAATTTTATGCCTGATATACCCGTGTTTAATTCCGATTTAGCACCTGCCGTCCCCACCCTGTTCATGTTGGAACGCGGAATCTGCCGACAACAACAATAATAATAATAATAATAATAATAATAATAATAATAATAATAATAATAATAATAATAATGGCCAACTTCAATTTATCCGCACCGTCCCTTCAAAGCGGCAAAATGACAGAGGAGAGCAAAGGGGCGAGAGCACGCGCTCTGTCGCGGACACCGCGTGCCACGCGCTCTAAACCTCACTCGCGCAGGTGTAACCTGCGCCGTGCAAAGACGGCGGGTCGCCGTGCACGTGGCTCGCGACGAGAAGCGACACGGATGTGCGAAGACGACGGCCGTGCAGAACAGAGCGGCATCCCGTGTTCCAGCGGGCTTCCTTCTCAGCGTGTGCGCACGTGCACCGCCGGTGGGTCGGATCCGCTGGCAGCCCCCCCGGCGGGGGAGCCGACGTCGCGAAAGCCACACCCGCAAAGCAAACGGCTGCGGCGGCACGCTTGAAGCCCCACTAGCAACGACGAAACAGGGCCTCGCTTTGAAACTGACGGTTGTGAGCGAGCGGAGCGGTTATGTGTACACGCACGGGAAATACGAAAGGGAACGCCCGATTGTGACGTAACCGAAGATCATTCCCCCGGGCACACGAGCAAGCTAGGAGCAACCACGATGAGACGACCGGAGCTAATTCGACGAGCGTCTTCGCGCCGTGCGAGAAAGGCAGCCATCTTGAGGGCATTTTATTTTTACCCCGAGGTCGTCCTCCGGTAGACCTTCGACCAGTATATGTATATGATGTTCTTGCAGTGTGGTGCCCGTCGCCACTGCTTGCACAACAGTGCGCGCTTTCCTCTACACCCTCGTGCCACGACGCGGTGAATCATCATCCCTCCCATCACTTCGCAGCTCGGATCCTCGCTGGAGCAAAACGAATAACACGCACGCTCCACCTGAAACGGTGGAAACGGTAGCATGCGACGTTATCACAACAATGCACCGGTAGCCAAACGACCCTCGCTCCAAAATTTCTCAAAAACATCGCAACTATACCGAAGATAGGATTCTTTTTTTTTTCTTTTAATAAAACGTCGTTCTTTTTTTCCCCACTTTTGCTACCTCTTTTTCGTTCGTGCGGTGTGTACACCTCCGGTAGAGAGAAGAAAAAAAAACAAGAAAAAAAAAACGACGACCTTGGCACGAAGGCAAAAACACAAGATTGTCAAGGCAGGAAAGTAGACGTTGTACGGTATACGCCACTACATGGCGCACATGCCTAAACAAGTAAAGAATACTGTGACAAGGCCAAAGGTTCTACGAGCACATGGAAGCGAAAAAAAACGCACGCGCGCAGCACGAAGAATCGGGAGGAAACGAGGAAAAGAAGACCAAAAGTGAGAACCGGACCAACAGGCGCCAAGCAGCTCATGCACGCATATATACAGACACGAAAGAGCAGCACTATTCCGGTTCCAAATGCGATTCTAAATTAGGAATGCGCCAAGCTTCCCGTTTGCTCTTTAGAGTTGAGCATAAGTTCCGTTTGGAAAGCGTTATAATCAAAACATCTCTCTCTCTCTCTCTCTCTCTCTCTCTCTCTCTCTCTCTCTCTCTCTCTCTCTCTCTCTCTCTCTCTCTCTCTGCAGTCTCGGTGACGCCAAGAACGTTAGGCAAAAAGAAACAAAAACTCGCAGCTGTAGATCGAATTGTTTCTTTTCTACCCTACCTTCTTCAAGCCACGCCACGTGCTGCAGAAAGATACAGCACAAACAGCGCCCTACTATGTATACTCCTCGCCACAATTAGCATCGCGATAATGGTATGCAACCTATCCAGAGAAAGGCGGCCCATTAATTAGGGCACCCGCGTCGTTACACAAAGTCGTCGCAAAGGTGACAGCATGACATGTGAATCGAGCGCTTCCCCCACTTCCGCCAGTGGTCCATTTGCGCCGACTACATACGTGCTACTACGCACATTATTACGCTGATACAATGCACGGCGCCCAGAGTACAGTGTGACACAGGTGCGCCCGCTCCGCTTGCATCAACGTCGGTCGGGAGCGGCATTTAAACTGTTCCCCTGAACTGCAAAGACAGTCGGATATAGAATCGAACGAGCGGCCCTCGTCTGTTTTCACACCGCGCGTTGTTCGGTTCCGAGAGATCTGAGACATAAAACTCACACCGGTTATGATGGACGCTGCTGTCGAGGGTTGCGCAGTAATTTAGGCCACAAGGTTGACGACTGGGCACGTTGGTAAGGGTTCATACTTCACCAGCCAAAGGACGAGACACAGGAAAGAAGACCAGCCTTGTCCTGACCTCTTCTTTCCTGTGTCTCGTCCTTTGGCTGGTGAAATTTAGGCCACCGCTGGCACCGAATAACAGCGTTGGAAACGGTTTATTTTCAAAGACGCTCAACAAAACGTATGAATACACGAGTCAACACGGGCTCCCTCCCCTGCATGCCCCTCCTGTGGCGACGCAGGAACGCTGGGGCATCTCCTTTATGTGTGCCCAGCACACGCCCACCACCGTCGAAAGATGGAGGCAGGCTACAGGGCCCTCGGACTCCCTGCTGCCACGGAGGACCAGGTGCTCGTCTCGGCCAGGAGTCCCCTGGCAGCCCACCGGCTCCTGCTGGCCTTCCTGGAGGAGTCCGGCCTGGCTGCACATCTGTAGCCTCCAACCGGGCCTGCTGACCATGGTGCTGGCGATGAAGCTGACGACGTCGAGAGCGGCTTCAAGACGATGACCCCTCCCCCCCCCCCTCCCAAAATCCCACCACCCCTTCGCCTGGACGCCAAGAGTGCCGCCACGACATAGGCCGGCATAACCCGCATCCAGTATCCCCGCCAATACCCCCAAAGACCTCATCATCATCATCGTTGCTATTCTGACGTCAGCCTCGCGGCTAGACGGGCCAGCGTAGAGAACGGGGGAGCTGGTTTCCGAAGGAGAGAGTATGAGAGAGCTTTGATTTGTATTTTTGCCGCTTTGCGGAGCGCGCCTATCGCTGTAGCATTTTGCACAGACTATCTCCGGTACCCGATCGAAGCATTGGGTTCCTTTTCTTAACAGGTCTTAAAAGGCCCTGGACATCGTTGTCTTTAAAGGCTTCCATCAGTTCAGGAAGGCGCATCAAATGTGCTTGGGTGGCATTCGATTTCGTGTCACGAAAAGATCTGCCACACAGCCCAGCTGCGGTGTCGTGAGCGCAACCATTCAATTATAACAGCGCGCAGACGCAGCTTGACAACAGCTGCACGGCCACTGAAATTTTTCGGTCAACACGACGCGCGTTAAAAAAAAGAATGATCTATCCACCACCGCACCTCCAGCCCACGAGAGACGGAGACGCGAGGAGCAGACCCCGGTCCTCGGGAGCGCGAAGAGCGTTCCCCCAGTCCACCTCAACCGGCATGGGTATCGACACCAGTTCCGACGCCAGCGCCCTTCACAGCAACTGCGGTCGCACGCTGTACCTGCCGCATCTCTGCTTGACACGAAGGGGGAGTGATGTTCCGGACTAATAACAGCGAAACAGGAATCAAAAGCACTGCACGTGTGCGGGCTGGCGAATGTGACATTCGGCCAACGAGCCAGTGAGTGACCGGCCGACCTTCGCTCCCGGCGCAGTCTCCGAAGAAGGCAATAAAACAGACCGCTCGATTAATTAATTCCCCGCACGCAGTCCTGCGATGGAATCGAGATGAAACGCGGCGATGATCGCCGCACATCGACGAGACCGTCGTCCACGAATCGCAATAAATTTTCAGGAAGGCGGGGCGAACCCGAAGCAGAAACGCACGACCTGCGGAGCGAACTTGCCGCAAAACGACGGGGAACAGCTTCGACGACAGTTTCGGGCACCCCGGTGACGAGCGTATAATTTTACGACGGTGTACAGGTTCAGCGCGTGCATTTTTCACAAGCGAGCGCGGCATGCCGACGCCCAGCCCGGACCGCTCGCATAACGACGGGACAGGCTTAACCGAAGCCAGAGTTAGGGCAGTATGGAGCGGACCCGACGCTAGAGTCACTCGATAATTTTCAGGTGGCTACCCGACCAGTCACTACCCTAATTATCGAGTGAATCCACGCGACGCTAGGAAGCAGCGCCATACAGGCGAATGCAGATAAAAGGAGAAAGGTGTTAATCAAACGGCAGCAAAGCTTTTTTTTTTGTTTTGTTTTGTTTTGTGGTTGTTGCAAGGTCGGCAATTTCGAGAAACAAAATCGCGTTCTTGGAAAAACTTCGGCAGTACCCTGCCGCCGCGGTCTTCTCGCCCTCGCCGCGCAATCCTATGAGGCTGTGACGCGCGTCCGACGTGCGGGAGAGAGCGAGATCTCGTGGGAAAGTTATAACGACGCGCAGCTTGGCCGTTGCCACGTGGCCGTAAATAGTATAATACCAGTCACAAGGCAGAGCCGCGTCGCCAAACTTTCACCCGCAGCAGCAGCCTGGACGAGCGGTAAAAAAACACGTCGCGATGCGCACGCGGAGAGGGCGAAATCGATGAACCTCGACAACGCGCACCGGAGAGAGAGAGAGACGCACAAACAAAACAGACGGAGGAAGACCTCGAGCTGGCGCCGGCGGCGACTGACTCACTCTCTACTACTGGCAGCATCACCACCACCACCACCACGAGAGTTCATAAACGGAGCTACGCGTACGGGCGCCTGGCAGCGACGGCTTCAGTGGTGGACGTACGCGCGTACAAAACCGAGAAAAGATGAGGTGAGGAGGAGGATGATACGAGAGAGTGTACGCCCCCCTACTGCGCGCAAAGCAAGCAGATACAAGTGTGCGTATGTTTAATACACACGCTACCATGAAGATACACAAGATAGAGAGTGCTTCACTGAATCTGTTGTTTTCCCCCTCCTTCCCTCCCCGCGGATAGATAAGCAGTCAGGCCTCGTGGGAAGCGGAGGAAGACCAGTACAGGTATATACAACAAGCCGTTCACGCGAGTGTATAGAGACTGCATACGAAGACGAAGCGTAATTGACACCGCCTCAGGCGCCACGCAGGCAGTACCGCGAAAAGCCATCGGCGGCCGCATCGCGCGCCCTTGGAACGCAAGACCGCAACGCGAACGTCGGTTCTCCTCAGAGTACGAGGATCGTAAAAAAACCGCCACACGCATTTCGAAAATGCCTCATAGAACAATGACAGTTAAGACCTGCGCGGAGGCGGAAGGTGAATCGGCAAGGCTGTAGCGAAAATTCCGCAAGCTCAGATATAGAACTCGTAGCATGCGTCGATTCATAGATGCAGGGAGGAGCGCGTTGCCGCAAACACGGGTGCAATAAAAAAAAAATCAATAAATGAGTGTTTCGAAGCCGTGCGGCACACATCTCCATCCTGGCCTGATGTGGCTGGGACAGGTAGGTCACCGCCGCTTGCGGCGGGGACTAGCCTGCCACCGAATTTTATCTGTTGTAGGCCGTCATTGCACCCGCCACCGCTTCGGTGGTGGACGACGGCTGTTGTTGTGGCGCGCGTCTTTCTCTCCTCTTCCTTTTCTTTCTTCTCTATTTTCTCTTCTGTCGGCACGAGGCAGCGGAGGTGGCTCAGCTGCTGTAGTAGGCCCGTGCATTTTCTTTTCCTTCTTCCTACAACCACAACAACAACCCATTCGTCCCCGTCGATGTCACTTCTGGCAACTTGTAAACAAAGCAACAGCCGGAAGAAGCTGAGGAGGGCAAAGGGAGGAAATACAACTGAGAAGGACCAAATCCGCTATGTTCCAGTTAAATGGCACCGCACGAGCAGTCGACAACGGCAACGACGACTCTAGTCGAGCGGAATCACGGAAGCAGAGAATACGTAGGCCAAGGAGGAGGACAGGCGCGAGCACGAACCCTCCCCTCCCCCATCTGCCCTCGTCGGCAGCTGGCGCAATCCGTCATCTGCCCACGTTTACACACACTCTTGTCCATCCCCGAACCGTTTGAAGGCTCCCGCGAAATAAACCACGCAAGCCCGAGACAAAGAAAAGAGAGAGAGAGAGAGAGAGAGAGAGAGAGAGAGAGAGAGAGAGAGAGGAGGTATGAGAAAAATCAAAAAGAACGTCCAAGCAGCCCACAAAGAGCACAACGTAAACCAAAGCCGCGGGAGCTCTTCCGGGAATAGCTATCCTCCCTCTCTCTCTCCCGTACAGAGCGAGGAACCAAGCAACACCCCCACATCCCGTACCCCCTTCGACGCGGAACCAGATGCGTCGCCTGTCGACGCCGGGCCGCGCTTTGCTTTTCAAACGGGCTAGCCCTGTCATCGCCGAAAAAGAGCCCAGAGAAACGGATTACGTAAACCATGGGCAAAACCACGAGCAGAAGCCGCGCGTGCGCGTAGAGAAAAAGCGGAAGAGAGCGAAAGGGGGAAGCAGAGGAGGGGGGGAATGAACACGGGCGCGGGGGAATTTTCGACCGCTCGGCACGCCACGCGGGAGTCGTCGGTTTAACGATTGTCCCACATGTTCCCGTTCCTCGTTTGAAGGAAGCCAAGCAGCTTCCACTCCGAGCGGAACCGAACCGCGACCCACACACGTGCACGTACACGCAACCAACCAGGGAGGGTATTCCCGCATCCTCCGAGCGGCGTTCTGCCGTACCCTGTCGAACACGGCCACTGATCACATCGTATACAGACGGTCACATCGTATACAGACGGACGAGGGAAAAACCGTGTGCCGACTCGACGGGCTTCTCCGAGCCGGGTATGATTCAAGACCAACCGAGTGGCGCTGCCCTGAAAGGGGCACCACCACCACACAACTCATTCATTCATTCGAGCTATGTCGCAAAGCGTGCATCGAAGTAGGCCGAAAGGAAGCGACTGACAACGACGGCACCGTCACGGACGCTCTCTACCTTTACAGGGGCGGAAAAAAAAAAAAAAGAAAAAACGAGCGCGGGACGACTTGTACCAGAACGAAAAAAAAAAAAAAAAAACAAGAAGCGTAAACCAGGATATAAGGGAAATCGCCAATATGGCACCAATCCGGCTAGCGAATCACCCGCTGACTAAGCAAGCTTCGCAAGGCCGCGTAATTCCTCAACGTATGACTCGCTGAGAGGTGCATTATCCAGGAGCGTTTTAAGCTCATTGTGGTTACGGGCCGTAAACTGAACGCGAAACCAGCGTGGTGGCTTCACCTTCACACCGCTCCCCTCGGGGCTTTCCGGGACCAAGAGGAGAAACGCCGCGGACGTGACGCGCTCTTCCGAACGTGTTTCGAGCGGCACGCAGCCTTGCAACGCGAGGGTGGTTTGAAAAGGAGTCTGCAAGTTATCACTCTACGGCGGAGCCAATGATTATAAATACAGTTGGTTGCATGCAGAACTGGTGACGCACAACCTCAACTTTGACGCACCTCGCACGTCATGTCGCCGGGACGCTTCTTTCTAAACTTTCTTTCAGTCGTTCTTTTCCTTTCTCCCCCCAATTTCAGAACTAGTGAAATCCTAGCTCGCTGACGATGTGGGGTGAAAGCGTACTAAAAGCAGGGTGCCGGATCAACAACACAAGCGAACGTTATCAATTATCAGTTCCTGCATCAGCACTACCCAGAAGGTGGTGATGATGATCGTCAAACCCTTGCAAAGTGTCTCTGCGTTACGTACACTACCGGTTACGACCGCAGGTGCGGCAAAACGCCCAGCTTTGAAAAACCCCGCTCGCCAAGGGCGAGACGAATCCCGACGCACACGCGTACGCTATTAAGGGCGCGAAATACCGCGCCGCTCCATCGCCGCGCCGTTCACAATCGGGCAGACCGAAAGGCGAGGCAGCACACTCCGTTAGTCGGTGAAGGCCCCACTCCGCCCGGCGAGCCGCAGCCTTGACCCGGACTTCGTACGCGCGTGCGCATATGTCTACCGAATGCCCCCTCAGTCTCGATTAAGGATACGGTGCAGTGCGGTCGAAGCTGCGTCGGAAAACAAGCTGGCCTCGACAGTTCTACTACAACAGCCAGTCAAGGAGGCGCGCGGCCTAAGAATTCACAAGACAGCTTCAGACTGCACTGCCAGCGTTTTCTCGAGTCAGTGGCAATGCAGGCGACGTGTTAGCCCGTGGCGCGCGCGAACGGTGACACGGCCACGTTGAAAACTTAGACAGGGTCCTCTGTAACTGCGCACAATGCTGCGTCGTTTTTCGAGCGAGTACATATGTATACAGATACCCCCAGCTACAGCTGCCGGCGTCAGACGGGAGTAGTGCGAGAGCGTCCGTCTCGCCGACGTCCCCCATCCTGCTTTGCGTCAAAGACACGACAGACGCGGGCCGGACTCGGCGAGAAACGGAGCCGGAAACGCGGCGCACGTGCCAAAGGGATGGCGATATGCGACACGCATACGGACTGGTAGGATACGCAACGCGAAAAATATTCTGCCCTCTCTTGCCCTCGCACGCGCAAGCATACAATATTAAAGAGATTTAGCACACCCGTGATCCGCGATCCGTTACCGTGATCCGCCACCGCGCGTTCCATTACGCATGCCCAGATCACTTTCATGTCGATAGATGGCGCCACATACTTGATGTCAGCACACTGACCTGGCGCATCGGAACCAATCAGCTTGTACGCCCCGCCCACGAGCGGTAGAGTGTCACGGTGGCGGATCGCGGATCACGGTATGCTAAATCTCTCTATTAGAGAGTTTTAGCTTACCGTGAACCGCCACCGCGCGTTGCACTGCGCATGCCCAAACCCCCTCGACGCGGATAGATGACACCACATACTGGATGTCCGCACATGGACCTGCCGCGTCGGGACCAATGAGCTTGTTCGCCCCGCCCACGCACGGTTGAAGGTCACCGTGGCGGATCGCGGATCACGGTAAGCTAAATCTCTCTATTACCATGTCGGGTCCAGCGCTAGTGAGCGCTCACATTTCGCTGGATCGGAAGCGCCGAAACACGAGCTATACGAGAGCTGCAAACTACGGGTTAAACGTTGTGAAGGAGGTGGGCCACGTTCTATAAACGAATCGCGTTCAGCGCGGCAGGGAACGTGACGTGGCGGACTAATTCCACGCCGCCGCAAACGTTAGCAAGCACTCTCATACTACTAACAGCGGTGCGCGGTGTCGTAATTAAAGTGCGCGTCCACAGAAAGCATCTTTATTTCCCTTACAGAAGTAAAATGAACTTTAACTGCCGAAACGCCTGGGTTTGTTTGTTTCTTTTTCCGCTCGGCAATCCCAGATAGTTACACGCAGAATTCATCCCGAGCATGCAAGTGGGTCACAGCGAGTGAAAAACGGAATGCAAAGACAAAACATGTGACATAAATCCAAAGGACTGGAAACGCACCAAACAGCGGCAGAGACCAACTGTCCGGATATCTATTGAGAGGCCTTTGTCCCGTGTATGATACAATCCCTGTTATGCGCCGAGCTTTCCCGAAGTGCACCGAGACATCGATACAATTCCCACGCAGAAGGTGTATCGATATCTGTCAGCGCAGACAAGCAGAGCGCCTTTGATTTTCATCGCAAGCGCATGAAAAAAGAAAAAAAAATACCTTCTCCCGTGGCTGAGGCTAGGGCGCACCAACACAGCAGCTAACTGCATCCTTTCCTCAGACTTAATTATGACCGAGGAGAGGCACAGAGAGAGGAGCATTATTAGCGTTCCTCTCCGCATTCTCGGCGCGCAACGGTAACCGGAATCCCACGCACTGAAAACGACAGTCAACCCTTTCGCTGCCGCGGGTGATGCCAAAAATGAGGCGCGGGAGGGGGGAACGCTTTAAACCAGACGGAAATTGCGCGTTACACACACTTCGTGCGGAATGTGCAGTAGAGAGACGTGGTTTATAACGAGAGGAGGCGCGAGCACAGCGAGAGGGAAAACTCAAGGATGAGATTATTTTAAGGTGCGCCTTCCCCGCGCCACTGGTCTATCACCAAGGATCTCTAAACTCGGCGGAGTGTTGTCGCACTTGTCGGCTACCCAGACTAAAGCCCCTCAATATTGAGGGGCTTTAACCCAGACAGTGACACACTGCCACA
The DNA here is from genome assembly GCF_055883805.1 of Amblyomma maculatum. NCBI lineage: Eukaryota > Metazoa > Arthropoda > Arachnida > Ixodida > Ixodidae > Amblyomma > Amblyomma maculatum. The sequence goes on along the minus strand of NC_139348.1, from coordinate 106,834,537 downwards.
TGTGCCTCCTCTGCGGAACTCACACGAGGTTAAACGAGAACGGCGAACGCGTTCAAAAACCGCCTCCCTAACCTTAAGGCACGAGAGCTTGATGCAACAAACACTAAAACCGCGCTCAGAGAGCTGTTTTCCGTTATAACGAGTTCGTTTCGTTATAGCGAGGACCACCTTGGCCGCAAATAAAAGACCGGCGGGATACGAAGAGAATGCTCACGAAGTCGAACGCGGGAGGCCGGTTGGCGCGTGCAGCGCGTCCGAAGGTCGCGAGATGACCGCGATGACATTTTAATGGTCCCAGATTGTTTGATATCGCGCGAGCGGCCAAGAAGAAACGGAAGGAATGCGCACGGCTGTGAAAGAGCATATCCGATGCGTGACGCTGCGCTGCTCATCCTTATGAGGCGAACAAAGGCAGAGGAGAGAATTTTATTGCATTTAAAAAATAACACCTCTTAATTTTCTTTTTAAGAGTCTAACGGGTCAGGAGATAACCTTGGAGTACATAATTTCGGACTTCCCCTTTTCTCCCTGGAAAGGTCTAAATCTGACGCCGCAGCTTTGAGAGACCGTGCTCCGCAGCTCGGACGCTGGGCTCCATAGCCGTCCTCCAGGTGGCCTGACAAGTCTCCGGCTAACAAAGTCTGCCGACCTGTGTCTGAAGCGCCCTCCACCCACACCCACCATCCGTTCCAGAGCTCCTTCATCCTCTGTTCAAATACAAACTTCCACACACACTCACTCTCAGTGAACCAGACAGAAACTGAACACATCCTTGTCTAAGCCATTTTCAGCTAGCTTTCATTACAAAACGTTTCCTCACAAAGAGCGACCCGCACTGGCACTGCGCTCAGGGAGGTCAACGACGACCCGGGAAAATGATCGAATGTCGTCAGCAGCGGCCGTATCTGGGGGGTTCCAGACAGGTGGTACAGACACACCATACCGACATCGTAAGACGCCTCGGGCGACAAAAGCTCGACACTACCGGTGCCCCGGTTCAGGCGCTCAAAACACTTCGTCCTGTCTTTTCTCGTGACGGCAAATACAGACGCCTGTACACAAGGCACTTATATATGGCCAGCGTCTTTCCCACGAAATGACGTCTTCGCGTTAAGCTATCGGTGACGTCATCAACGCTCGCTTAGTGTGATCCACACGTCGCTAGTTGAATCGGCCTCGTTGGTCCCATTGAAAGGCCCCTGGGATTTCACGTCCTGAAGCTGAACTTGGGCTACACGAGAGACGCCATTCTCCTGATTAATTTCGCAGATGACAAGGGCGTTTTCTTTACATTCCGTTTCCACTTAAACGAGAGCCACGCGCCCACGTTCCCATTTTTTTTTTCTTTTTTTACCGACCCCCCCCCCCCCCTCTCTCTCTCTCCCTCCCTCTCTGCGGTTTCCTCCGCCTACCAGCGCCGCGTGTTCCACACAGAGCACAGCGTCCAAGAGAGTTTACGCAATGGACAGGAAATCCCGCGGTCACCGGCCCGCGCCAGCGGCCACTTCCGCTGGCTGAGTGGACGGATCGATTGTCGATCGGTTTATGCACTCGTCAGTTGGCGGCGAAGAGGCAGTCCCCGTGTGACGTCATATCCGGGCACCTCTCGCGCACATGGCCCCGGCACTGCAACGAAGCCCACAAAAATCTGAGTCAGACTCGTCGCCGCGAGACATGACCGAGAAAAACCAGGGTGATGCAGCGATGGAACGTGTAACCTCTGGCCAAGAACGCACGCACTTCAGAGAGACGGCATCGCGTTCAAAGAGGAACCACGCTACGGCACGGGACAAACAACGGGCGATGGTAAGCCCGTGAAGTGCCTTATCGCCTCTCCGGAGGCAAGAGCAGCCAGATTACAGATAACTTGCGGTCAAGACGAAAAGATCCCCACCCAAGCTTCCACGCAGGTGGAGGTGGGAGAGAAAAGGGGGAGGGGGGATTTTCGATTGTGGTCTTTGTTGCAAGCCGCTGAGCCCTCCTGGGCCGACTAAGTTCATCGGCGCGTCCAGGGAGGCAACACGAAATGTCAACGGTGGATGACCACCGCTCGAGGGCACTTAAAAAGACGGAACTTTTTTCGCGGCCGAGATAGCCCCTGCGCAGTGGGGCAACTCACGAGAAAGGAAGTGAAAGGGAGAAAAGGGGGTGGGTGAGATTGCACGCCGATGACCACACACACGTTGATCGGCGGCTTCGTGCTGGGTAGCAAGTGTGCATGTGTGCGTGTGTGTGTGTGTGTGTGTGGGGGGGGGGGGGGGGGAAGCAGGCAAGAACGAACAGCGCCGGTAAAAAAACTAGGTCAGGTACTTGAACCGTGCGCTTGCGCCGGGAGCGAGCAACGGCATCTCCTGTGGCTGGCAGCGCACAAAGGGTCATTGGCAGAAAAGATGTGGGCGACACGTAATCTCCCCTTTCAAGGATACGACGCTGTACCGTTAATAGCCCCCCATGTGCGGCTCCCTTCGCATTTCCTAGTTCCCGTACTCGCAGGCTCTGCTCTCCTCTAACATATCAAACATTTCTGAGCTACGAAGTTACCCAGCTACCGGCCGTAGGCGGCCACGCGACATTTAAAGCCCCGCTCTACACAGAGTGGTGGTGTCTCAGGGAGGAGACCTATCAGCGAGTTTTCTGGTCGAGAGGTCTGACCCTCCGGTAGGCAAAATCGAAACCTGATATAGTAACTGACGCGCCGATGTTCACGAAGACCTCAGAAGCAGCGATGCCACGCCCAGTACGCCGATGGTTGCTGATGTGCATTGCTCTCCGTAGATTAGGCAAGCGGGGGGAGCATATAATCGTTGCATATGCGTCAGCCTGGAGATAAGGAATGCGGCTACCTGAAACAGTTTTCCGGCCGCCACTCTGCTAGGTTAGTACACGTGCCCGGAGGACGGAACCCCGAGGTGGCGAACCAGTGCTTACAATGTAACGGCGGCTATAAACGACACCTCTGATAGCAGCCGGCTCCGCGGAGGGAGCAGCGGCACTAAAGGAAGAGTGGTACGCCTTTAGTGCGTACACACCAACAGTGTGGTCCTGTCTTCGTGTTCGCGCTGTTTTTATTAACTTCTATCACGTACAAACTAGCCCGCCAATATGCTCCCTTGGCCTTTAGTACAACCTGCCCCGCAACCTGCTACCACCACATGGCAGCGGCACTCTCTGAATTTTTTTTTTTTCATCTTATCTAAACCGAACAACACGAGTCAACCGCACCACGATTTCTGGGGGCCCTCACAAGGAAACCAAGAAAAAAAAAAAAAGCTCGCCAAGGAGTGCACCTCATAATGATGATTTAGTTACACGACTCAGTTTAATCAAGAGCCAACAGAAGCGATGGGCGAATGGCTCTTACCGAAAAGCATATATGCACGGCCTCACTAAGCAAAGCACTACACTACAACAATATATTTCGTCGAAGGCACGTCCTCAATGCATGCGCAGGAAGGCGATCACTCCCACTTTAGGAATGTGCCGTTACACGAACTTAATGGCATGATGCCCCTCTTTTCGTGCGCAGAAAAAAAAAAGTGAATTGCAAAGTATGCCGTATACGATAACAGAAGGGGCGGCGTAGCGTGCCGATTGTTTCTCGCTGTGCTTAATCTATAGCTATCTACGTGAACGTAGAAGGGGGCCGTAACAAACTGGCACTGTGAGGTGATCCGAGACTGTTCATCCGCCACGCACGTTTGCGGACATTATTCTACAAAGCGCGACACGGCCAGGTTACCTACAGGTGTTATTCTGCAGGAGCTATTAACGGTTTGCCCCATTTTCCCCCAAGTTCCGATGCGCCCTTTACGCTTCAACCCCTTCCCTCGTGAGCAGCGTGTGCCGCGTCCATCTTCACAACTCTCCTTCGGCCGCCCTCTTCCACGTTTCGATCGCCTTGCGTCCAATGCATTCGGTTTGGTTGGTTTGTGGGGTTTAACGTCCCAAAGCGACTCAGACTATGAGAGACGCCGTAAGTGGAGGACTCCGGAAATTTCGACCAGCTGGGTTCTTTACCGTGCACTGACATCGCACAGTACACGGGCGCCTAGCTTTTCGCCTCCATCGAAAAGCGGCCGCCGAGGCCGGGATTCGATCCCGCATCCTTGGGAACAGTAGTCGAGCGCCGTAACCACTGCGCCACCCCGGCGGGGTTGCGACCAATGCATTCGCTGAACCGTTCTCGTCAAATGCGAAAACCATCGTAGCTTCCCTTCCCTCCGGGGACTTTGCAAAATCTGCGACTGCGAACAGTCCAATTCACATGCGGTCGTTCCGGACTCGCTTCTTAACTGGTCGCTCCAAGCATTCATCTCGGTATACCCGTCATTAAGCAACTTTGGTCTGTGCACGTTCGCGCTCCTTCAGCTGTAAAAATTTTAGTACTTCCCTTAAATAGTCGCGTGATGTCATCAGCCATACAACGCCCTTGACCTCGAAACCGCGCCCCGTTTGACCGCCCTAGAGAACTTCAACACGAGCCCGGATCGCCACTAAGCCAACTGTCATTTTCCGGTCCCTCGCCGGCCTTTTGGAGCCCTCTGCGGGCAGGGCTCCTTCAACACAAGTTTTTGATTAGCCTACAGATGGTGGTACTGGTACTAAAACGTCAATGTGGTTCATGTCTGATTAAAAAAAAAAGAAAAAAAAAGGAAATGTCCTTACTTATGCACCGATATATTGCAATCCCCTTGTCGCGGAATCATAAAAGCGTGGCAAAAAAAAAAATTATATATATATATATATAAAGCCGTTTTACAACACAGGCAAAAATTATATACAAAAAATAACACTAAAGCGAGAGTACAGCATAGGTGAAGCACCGCTGCCAGCATTAGTAATACAATTATCCGACCACGATGAGGAAAACAAGTAATTAAATATGCAAAGAAATAGCAACGTGAAAAATGCAACAACGCAAACTTAAGCAACAAGTTTTGCGAACAACTTCGGCGACGGTTAATCGATCAAAACACAGCTCTTTTTTTTTTTTTTCTTCTTCTTTTTTTACGCTTCGGAGTCAAAGTTGTTGCAGAGACCAGAGACAGAGACAGACAAAATGGCCGTAAATGCACCGAAATCTCAGCATCACTGTCGCCTCCGCGAAAATGAAAAGCTGCGGCTGCGACCGAACCATCCACCTCGTGTTCAACAGCCAAACGGCTTGCGAAACGAGGAGCTAGCACGACGGAATTCGGCGTCGCGTGGTCTGTTTACTCATGAACCATCGCAGCCCAGGGGACTGCAGAGTACTGCAGAGACGACAAAAAAAAAAAAAGACGAAAGCCGAGTAAGGTCAAAACAGCACCCGACACCGCGTCTAGTAATCGCAACGCACTGCCACATCCTTCAACGTATTTGTTTTTACATAACGCCGTTGGATTCCTACGGCCCTCCGCCACGAAGAAGAGGCCGGAAACCGTTCCAGACACCACGCGATAGCAGAGATGCCGCGTTTTATTTGAATGGCCTCGGCGGGTGGTTAAAGTCTGCTACTTTGTATCACCACTCACAAGTTACTATTTATCCAGCGGCGCGTGCGTGTACGTGAATGGAGTGGGGAATCTTAAATGCTTGTAAGGAGCATCATGCCAAGATTACACATCTCCACGGTCCCAGCTATGTAACTACGGAATTTATGCATAGCCGCCACAGGTCGTCCTCCCGATCTTGAGGCGTTTTGGTGAATTACAACGACACAGGAACGATTATATCGCTGCATTATTCACCTCTCACGTGACCTAGACTTGACTTTGACGTCACAGCCATCGCTCGACTGTTGAAACCGAAACTGGCGAGAAAAGACATTTGATCACAGATCATTCAGCGACCGTAAGCGAATATCGCGAGGTGATCAATGCACAATAATGTCTTACGCGTCATTACAGAAAACAAAACGCGAACCGAAAAATGAAGTGTCTATACTCCTTTAAAGGGTGTCAATTATACTACATTTGACTCATTCTTGCAAACTAAAGTCGAACCGGAGTAATGAACCAACCGGAGTTTTACCACGGAGAGCTACAGCGCTGATATCACGGCTGCTGCAACTTCAAATATATATTTTTTTCTTTCGTTCGTTCAGCAAGTGTCCGCCTTGTTACCTCCTGCGCTCGCACCTGTGAACATAGCGCCTTGTACTAACGGGCGTCCGTAATAAGACAACGCCTTGACGAGAAAACGCAGTGCGCGGATAATGGTCTCTGGCAAGAGCCCCTCTCTCTCTGACCAGACCGCAGAGACAGCAGACTTTCGATGTCGATTAACCCATACCACGCTGTGTCGCTAATCGTTCAACTCCGCACGAGTTCCTTCTGCTTACTGAGGCGCGCGGCCGGCAAACTTGTTCGTGACTTTTCTCTGCCTCTCTCCACTTAGTCCGTATAACTCGTGCTATGGTCTTTCCACTTGTGATGTATGTATGCGAGAGTTGGACTGTGTAGAAGGCTGACCGCCGAAGAATTGACGCGTTTGAATTGTGGTGCTGGCGGAGACTCTTGAGAGTTCCTTGGACGGCCAGAAGATCAAATCACTCGATATTGTCGGCCATAAACCCTGACTGCTCATTGGAGGGTCGAATTCTAAAGTTAAAGCTCAGCTACTTTGGTCATCCGATGAGAAGAGAGGAGTCGCTGGAGAAAGATTTGATGTTGGCAAAGGTTGAGGGTCACCGGAGAAGGGGTAGGCAGCGAACGCGATGGTTAGATGGCATCCTCGAGGCGCTGCAGATCAAGTTATGTGTTGTTAGGAAGGTAGTGAGAGACCGGAAAGCGTGGCGTGATATGGTCCATAGGGTCACGAAGAGACGGACACGACTGAACTGAACTGACTCCACTTAGTGCGTCGCCCTAATTTTGCTAAATTATTTCCCCGCTTCATCCCCCTTCCCCTCCACTATACTTCTGGTAACCCCTAAGGACACAATGACACGCCAGATATATCTTTCGTGCTTAGAAATATATTCTTACTTAAATTTGTCATTACTTCCAAATGTGAATTTGAAGATGCAACATGAGGATCGTACGCCCTGAAAATAAATACGCCAGGAACAGAGAAAAGAAAACCGTTTTTCTCCCGTAATATTAACGGGCCGACCGCGTATCTTTAAAAGGCAATTCCCTTCAAAACCGCTTTCTACGAGTACGTGGACCATCGATTACCGCGTTCAGCGAAGGATAGCCTATTCTATACCAGGCCGTTACGGCTCGCAACACTGTACAAGCAGAGCTTCATTCATATTCGTCCGCCACGGTTCAAGGCTAGAAAGGCAGGCGAAATGAAAGGGCGCTTCAGCGGCGACCTCGCCGCTACCGCCGTCTACCAAAACGAGTCGGCTACCAAGCCGCCCACAAGGAAGTCCAGTGTCGGACCGAGTCAAGCGTTCGAGCTTGTGTTTTTTTTTTTTTTTCTTTACACATCTCCGTGCGACGGTGCCTTCCAATCCTGTGCCGCTGGTGCGCAGAGGCGATTAACAGGGCGTGGGACGGGAGAACGTTCTCTCGAACGGAAAGAAAAACTTTCGAAAGCCGCGAGGGCGTGCTTCGAACGAACGACCCATCCCCGCGCCACGACGTTCTCGAAAGCAGTGGCCGCGCGCACAACGCGGTTATGCATGCACACGGTGTGGGCTGGGTTCCGTAAGGAGACTGACGCAACTACATACTTTCCAGGCCAGACTCAACTACAAATTAAACAAAGCGAGATCGTCAATCGCGTTGACTCACTCACGTACTGCGTTTCAAGGATACCTCTGCGATGGCACACGGCATGTACACAGCCTCCCAGACAATATATAGCATAGGGTCCCTCTTTCTGCCCCCCCCCCCCCCCCAAACTACGCCTGACGTGGCCTCAACCCAAACATCCCTCACCCTGCAATAACCAATTGCTAATATTTAAAAAACGATATCATCCGATGCGTGTTGTGTTTAATATGAAGCCTAGGCAACTCAGGCTATCATGAGTCAAACACGAGGGGTCTAATGTGTGTGGGCAGTACATTATCCCAATCTACATTTTGTTTAGGACATTTGCTTTTCTTGAAAACTAAAATAGCGGACATATCAGTAACGGAATGTTCACTTAAAAGCAATGCTGTATGATGAGGAATGTGTTATTTGTAAGACATGCAATTTTGTTTTTTCTTATTGTTTGAAGCTGTCTGCGTGAGAGTAAAATGAGGTTGACTGTTAACTCATCACCGCATGCATCACATGGGGGATTTGTCCTGTTTTGATAGCATAAAATAAGTGTGAGGGGTGTGTGCCCTATGCGAGGAGAGCATAATGTCCCTTCCCTCAGACGTTCCTGGCGGATGCTTGGCATGCATTCCTCTACTATGGGCTTTATCAGGCGTAGTTTATTATTGGCTTCATTGTTTCAATTAAACTGACACTTGTTCATCAATGTACTACGCACCACATGCACGTAGGCTTGAAATGATGTGTTCACTTTTTTTTTTTTTTCTTCTTGTCCCGAGCTTGAGTAGCCCCCACGTCCTTTGATTCTAGCATGACTCGGTACCCAGCAGAATTTGATACTGCGTCCTTGAACTGTGATTATGATGCGCCTAGTGGAGAAGCGCGACTGCATTTCTAGAGTGAAGGGCTGTGACTGTACACTTAAGAAGCAGGCATTAAGAATACTGCTTGTGACGCTGTGTATGGCAATAGAGATCACATACTATTCGGTAGTAAATACGGATGAGTACTCGAGAGGTAGATTTCCTTACTTCCTTGTACCACTGTAGGGATTCCCGTGTAAATGGCTGCTTTAGAGTCATCACTATAGAAGAGCCTGTGAAGCTTGCTGTATTTTCACTGAGTTCGAGGAATGCTTTCGTTATTATAGTCTGTGCTTTACGACACAGCGAGAGGACAGGGTCACTGACTGCAGGGAAAATGCACCATGGAGGCAGTGGGTTAAGTCTTAGTGCAATACCAATTAAAGCATGTAGAATGCTGAGATCTTGACACACCTGTTCAAATTGCAAGGACACTGGCCTGAGGCTACAACACTTTGTTACAACTGAATAGTAGATGCGTTTCGGAAGAGATCTGATTTTAGGGATATGTTATATGCGCCCGGAAGTGCAGTTCTATTTTAAATAGGGCGTTCATTTGTAAAGCCGCAGCCACGAGAAGTCTACTGGATCCAAGTTTTTCAGGTATGATGGACTTGCTGAACTATACCTTACGAAGGCATAGTCTAAGAAGGAACAGGCCAAAGAGAGATAAATGTGCAAAAGACGTGCGCTACCAGATCCGCATTGCTTCTGTGAGTAATACATTGAGTATGCACAAAAACTGTGGGACTTTCTTTATAGGTCATTTATGCTTGGAAGGAATGCGAGTTTTTCGCCACCGGCGATGCCTAAAAGTCTGCGTTCATAATTTACAGCTAGGTAATGTGTTTCGTTTTAGGTAAAGAGTGGGGTCAATCCTTATCCGATGCCTACCCCTCCGAAGGCGACGTTCGTGAGTGGCTCTCGATTTATTGGCCAGCTCGTCTAGTTCGCCGGCGAAACAAGCGAATGCAATCACTTCCGTTTCATTTGACCGACACAAGCTGAACAGGGCCACGAAATCAAACGCAGGTGTACGCCGGCAGATGATATGCCTTGATCGTTTGACGCAGGCCACAATGTTCTTGTAACGTGTGCTATTATTTCACGTCCGTTATCTGACTCTTTACTTTGTTTCATTTCCAAAACCGATACCGCACAACAAAACGAAAGCGATCGTGCCAGTGTGCGTCGGCGTTTTTTACAATTTCAAACCGCAATAAATTCCACACTCGGCCGCGAGTTGCGTTCGTCAAACTCAAAAGGGTCGAACACATGGCACTCCCCCGAGGTTGACTTTTTCTTTTTTTCACGCCCCAGTCGCCATTGCAAAGAGGTCGTCTACCGACGCCTCAACGTGTCAAACGCGGCAATGAAGACGGAATGAGGCAGCGTGCGCAAAGAAAAGTTGAACACCGTCCAAGAGGTCGCAAAACAAATCGCCCAGCAAAAAAAGCAAAGAAAAACGAAACCCCGCAGGAAAGATAGCAAGACGAACCAATGAAAAGACCTGCGATGAAAAAAGAAGCACGCATGAAAAATGTAACGCCCCGCGGGCAACAAGCGTGGATGGAATTTCGCGAATGCCACTATCGCAATCCGCGCTGCGCTGGCCTCATGCAGAGGCGACCAGTCTGCTCTATTTTATCGAAAGGCTCCGGGCTTAGTTCCTTACTTCGAAACTCCTTCGCATCTATGCCCTTTTTTTTTTTTTTTTCATTTCTTCCGCGCGTGTCACCACTAAAGTTTTATTTCATTTCCAGTACAAGGCTTTATGACGCCAAACCGTCCACTCTTCGCGTTAGTTCCGCCAGAAGCCGCACCCACTGGTACATATATACACCCAAAAGCAAAAGTAAGGTCAGAAACATCCGAACCGAAGGGCCCAACACCACGGACTATCGTACGGAGATCCAAGTTTGTCGGCTCAAACGAAGCAAGAGCCTTTTCTATTTTCTTTTTGTCGCCGCGCCAAAACGGTCGAAGCTAGTGAGCGGCACATGTGCGAGACATCAAACTCTGGAGAGATCCGTCCCTTTCCCCCGGCTCAGCGACGAGTGACTCATCGCAGCGGAGAGAGAGAGAGAGAGAGGAATCTACGTCTGTTCTTTTTTTTTCAAACCCAAACCTCGTTAACGAAGCACCACCGACATCGAGCGATGTTTGAAAAGAACGGAAGATGGATCACTGCTCGACCTCGCGCCCAGAGCACAATCACCGCAATTACGCTGTTGCACCTGAGAGCCAGTTATCTTTTTCAATCAGGTTAGTGCCACGAGAACAATGCTGCGCACTCTTACGTGCCCTACATGGCAGAAGATGAGCTCGCTCCAAATGAAATCGGCCAAATAAAGTTCCGTGCGCATGAGAGAAATCAACCCGCTACAGCGACTCATTCCCTGTCGCAGAACATAATCTAAACAGGCACAATGGAGGCATCGACAGCATTCCGTACCACGATGTAGAGAATGGGAAAAGCTCCGAGCCCAGTCCTAATACAAGCACACCGAACGATCGGACTTCACTCAGGGGTAAACGAAGTACTCTACCGCGAGAACCCAGCGCATGCACACGCAACACGACTAGAGCTCTTGGAAGAACATCGGAAAACGGAGGTGATGCTCATGCTGGTTCCAGCGATCAAGAGCGAAGAGCAACCACGCCGGCAAGCCAAGCAACCAGTGAAATGCTTCAGTACGAAAAAATATAATAAAGCACGCCAAAGGACCCCACGCTAAACTTTCGGCCCCAAACACTGGATAAGAGAAAAAAAAAAACGGCCACGTTTTCAAACGACACCGAATCAGTGGCTCCACACGCATCCGCCGCCACATACTCGACCGAGCGTGAAAATGCGGTTCGCCGTACCGAAAGAAAAGAATGCGTGGAAGGCACGAAGAGCGGAGAGGAAGTTGGCGGAAAGCAAAAAGATTATCGCTCGGCGCGCGCGCGCGCATACACACACACATGCGCCGGCGGATGTCATGCAACTAGTGGCACCGGCGGCCAAAAACGAACTGCCCACCGCCACCTCAAGCAAGCGCGAAAAACGCCGGCACGACGATCGAGCCGAGCTGCTCGTCAGTGCAGTCACCGTCTCATGGCTAAACGCTGACCGGCGATAGCACTTGCAACAGCTGAAGGCGCGCACAGGAGACAGAAAACTCGGCTGGACAACAGAAACTTTGAACTCTTGAGCAGACGCCGTCCGTGGAACGAGTAGGCCTAACGACGGCGGGAGCTGCGACAGTGGGGAAGGGCTCGGATAGGTGTGGCGGTTCGCCCCAACAAAAGGGGCGCCCGCTCGCGTCTGCTTTCTACGCTTTTTACTTTTTCTATATTTTTGTTTGCCGCAGCTCGGCCGTCGCCGCTTTGCTTTCGTAGTGCGAAGAAAGCGAGAAGGAGAGACAGGGAGGAGGGAAGGAGGTAAGGTGGTGCTACTCACGTAAATGAGGCCCGAATAGTAGCGGTCCTTGATGTTGTGTAGCACCGACGCTTCGTTAAGGCACGTCAGTTCGGCCATGTCCTCCACCTTGTTGAATTTCGGAGGGTTCATCTTCTGCACATCGTCCTTGCTGACGAGAAAGCGCTTGCCCGTCTCGAGCACTTCGACTTCGAGCTCGTCGCCGCGCTCGCCTTTCACGCTGGCGGCGACGAAGCCCTGCGTCTCGTGCGGCACCCAGATCAGTTTCTTGGCCGTCCATTCCGCCTGTTTGGTCGGGTCGTAAACGTCGCTCTTGTCCACGACCAGGTACTTCAACTCGGGACTGTTGAACGCATCCAGTTCAGCAGGGTCCGCCATGTTGGCTGGCTGCTGCCGCTGAAGACCGGCTCGAAAAGAACTACACTCGCCAAGTCGCCTCGACGCTGATGGTAGTAGACGGGATGCTCACTCCGGGGCCCAGGCCGGCGACATGTAAATCCAGCCGGAGAGGACGTCACCGACCAGCGCACACCGCAGGGTTCAGAACCAACGTGACATGCCCGGCACCGCTAAAGTAGCACGGCTGTCACACGGGCGGCGCGCTCACACACACACACACGCACACACAGCAGCCAACCGCCGCTGCTGCTGCCGCCGCCGCTCGCCGATACCACCTCGAGCAGCGCACAAACGCACGCACGCACACCGCAAGCAGACGAACAAACCACCTCTCAAAAATGTCACGTGACGTACCACGTGAAAGTATCACATGGTATGTTTCTAGCCAATACAAGGGCGCCGAGGGTGCTCGCAGCGCGCCGAGCGGCGCCGGTCGGCTGCGCAAAAACGCGATTGCCTGTCCGCTGACTCACTAAGGGCTGTAAGAGCCAGACCACAACAACGATCGCTTGCTCGCAATCGAACGTGTGATGGGTATAACTTGCTTAGTGTATAAAAGAAAGCCTCTCGCAAGTTTTCCTTTCATTTCGACTTGTATTTCTGCTTCATAAATGGTATTAAGGAGGCGCATGAGACCGTTGGCCCTAGCCTCAGGCGTAATGATGAGAGCGAGGAGTCCTCGCTGGTGTTAATAACCCGTTCTTTCGAGGGCGTGTACCACTCTAGCCGTTGTTTTCGTTTGAGGGAGCGCTCGTTCATGCGACGGCAGTGACAAATTACCGAAGCATCGACTCGCTTCTACGCGTGCCATTTCCGTTTCACCTGCCCTAAAGCTTCGCGGGTGCGTTCGTCGTCTGCTACATAAGGCGGCGCCACTGCTCTCTCTCTGTCGTCTGCTCGTAAAAATGGCGACAAGCTCGGGAGGAAAACGACGCGCCATCCTAAACCTGCGTGCCGGTTAGAATCGTGGTTAGAATAGGCATGTCGCGGATGCTTTGCATGCCCAGTTTTCCCTTTGTTTATGTTGCTTTTATTCGAGCGATTATAAATCCTCCTCGAGAGTGCCTCCCACCCCCCTGCTGAATTCTTCGAAGGAGAGCGTTGCGGCCACGGTCGGATATGCCGCGCGCTTGGGCGATAAAAAAACCGGAACGCGCATCGTGGCCGGGCCGGCCGAGCAGCAGCTAGCAGAGGTGACGTCAGAGACTGACGCGAGGCTACGCGTTTTCTCTCTCTAACTGTCGTTTCTGTTCTGTGCATTCTTCTTGCTCGCTTCTTCTCTTTGCGCTTGTCTTTTCCCGTTTCGACAAACTTCAGTAAAAAGGAAAGAAAGCGGGTGTCACGTGACGTGTAAAGGAATGCTTCGACAACTGGCTCAGGTCCTGTTGCCCGCGAGCTTTTTCGCCCGTATACATAGACGCGGAGCCTCACAGTTTCCGCTTCTACTTGCTGCTGCGTAACCTACCGCTGAGTAGTGTACAGGTCGCGGGATCCCGCGCATTCCATCGCCGCTTATACATCGTCGGCGGCGACGAACGACGAAGCGCGACTAGACTCGTTTCGGGGCCCTTTGCGCGTTGACCGCGGCGTGCACGTGTTGAGAAAGCAGAGCGCGGAGGAAAAGCGAAAAGAGCTCTTAGACAAGTCCGCCCGCATCATTATTCTGGCCACGTGTCCATGCAAATACGGAAGAATACAGACTTTTTGGAGGTGAAGGGAGGAGTCGTCTGCTAGCCAGATGTGTTATTTGTCTGCTTGAAAGATGCTAGCTGCCGTCTGCATGGTAGCTCCTTTTTTTTTCTTTTTTTTTTTTTTTTTTTTTTTTTTTTTTTATTAAGCGTTAGGCATCAGGGGAATGACAACGCCTGGAGTCGGGAGAGTATCAAGCTTTCAAGTAGCAAAAGTCTGCGGGACATTCGTTGGTCTTCATGTACAACCTGCTTTCGCCTTTATTATTATTTTTTTTTTTTCTGAGGCTACTCTCCAAACGTTCCTAGTCATCAAAATATGTAATGTGCTGTCTGTTTTGATGAACGCGGGCACTTGTCCAAGGTACATTTCCTCTTGAAACAACAAAAGTTATGAGTTTTATATTACAATGTCCTGACACTTTGCAACGTCTGCCTTGGACTTTAAGACATATGGTGATCGAGTACGTTGTGTGCACGAGCGAGGATCCAGGCTATAGCGAAACGGAACAAAAGAGAAAAAGGAAAAAATCTTGTCCGTTTTTGACAGCATGCTTTGTAGCGTCCTGCAACTGGCATTTGCAGATGTTCCTGAGCAAGTGTGGACATTAGCCAACTATATAAAGATGACCTCATTTTCTCTCTTGACAGCGCCCGATAGTGGTTGATAAAAGAACACGTATACAAAATAATAATTAGAGAAGTAAGTTGGATCACTCGCACTAATTCATATAAGCAAAGTGTGAGAGACAAAAATGAGCGCATGTCCTGCCACTTCTCTCTCTCTCTCTCTCTCTCTCTCTCTCTCTCTCTCTCTCTCTCTCTCTCTCTCTTTAATAAGTTGGAGTAGTAAGTTAGATAATAAGTAGGCAGAACGAACTTGGACGAAGAACGATGGGGATTAACTGTACCAGGTAAGCTCATGGTAAAAGAATGAATGCACAAAATAATAATTAATCAGGAATCCCTCGTAATAATTAATCCCTTCGGCAAAGGGTGAAAGAGGCACAAACGAGTGTGTCCTGCCGCTTCTCCTTTCGTATCTTACTTGCTCTCTTTTTTATTTTTATTTTTTATGACGTTAGCGGAACGCAAGACGAGAGCGAGAAGAGCACGCTGGATAACTCGTAGTCCTGTGTCGCTCTAATGCATTATTTGTACTCTGCAACTAGGCCAACAACAAGTGCTTTGTTTTTTCTTCGTCGTCAGCCAAAAATGCTAAAAAAAGAAGAAGAAGAACGTATATCGGCTCACTTAAAAGAGCGACCCTGGATATACAAATTTACGAAGAATGAGGTTTTTTTTCTATAATCTAGCATTTAACGTAAAAAAAAAAATGTTTTAACTGCTGTGGTTGTAGGAAGAAGGAAAAGGAAATGCACGCCTGCTACTGGCTCTGTAGATGAGCCACCTCCGCTGCCTCGTGCGGACAGAAGAGAAAACAGAGAAGAAAGAAAAAGAAGAGCGCAATTCGTCCACCCCCTAAGCGGTGGTGGGTGCAATGACGGCCAACAACAGATAAAAATTCGGTGGCAGGCTAGCCCCCACCACAAGCGGCGGTGACCTACCTGTCCCAACCCCGTAGGGCCAGGAGCAGCCACCTTCCGAGCTCTTAGAGCCAAAAATCATCTAAACTCTATGCGAAGACGATTGCAAAACGCTGCTTACTTAAGGTCGTGCCGTACGATCGACGTATACATGCCCATCTAAAAATTTAGTGCATTCTTTGGTCGTTGTTGTTGTTCTCCTCTAATCTGATGGCACATACCCGCATTCTTTGGTCATTATTAAACCAGCGGGCGTGTAGTGTTGATTTTCTTTTTTTTTTTTTTTTTCGAAATGAGCCTTATTGAAAAACCGTAACTAAGTCACAGTTCTGTGACAGATTTTCTGTTCTTGGGCTCCAAGATTACCTCGGAAGGAGACTGCAGCCATGAAATTAGGAGACGCCTGCTTCTTGGAAAGAGAGCAATGGTTAGCCTTGACCTCCTAGTAAAGAGCAGAGACATTAGTCTGCCAACCAAGATCCGTATAACTCGTGCTATGGTCTTTCCAGTTCGGATGTATGGATGCGAGAGTTGGACTGTGAAAAAGGCTGACCGCCGAAGAATTGACGCGTTTGAATTGTGGTGCTGGCGAAGACTCTTGAGAGTTCCTTGGACTGCCAGAAGATCAAATCAGTCGATATTGTCGACCATAAACCCTGACTGCTCATTGGAGGGTCAAATTCTAAAGTTAAAGCTCAGCTACTTTGGTCATCTGATGAGAAGAGAGGAGTCGCTGGAGAAAGATTTGATGTTGGGAAAGGTTGAGGGTCGCCGGAGAAGGGGTAGGCAGCGAACGCGGTGGTTAGATGGCATCCTCGAGGCACTGCAGATGAAGTTATGTGATGTTAGGAAGATAGTGAGAGACCGGAAAGCGTGGCGTGACATGGTCCATAGGGTCACGAAGAGTCGGACACGACTGAATGACTGAATTTAACTGAAGTCACAGTTATATGTTTAATTTGAGGAAACTGTCATCACAAAAGCTGCCTTGTAAGGACTAGAAGGTCTGCATGAAAATTCTATGTGAAATCAAGAATACGTCATCTAAGCCTTTTTGGTGCACGAGTCAAAATTTGCCAAATCCATAGTGAGATTTTTTTTTTTTAGTGCGGCCGCATAACTGATATTGTTTCGAGCGTGATTTCATTTATTCCTCTCCAGCTAGTATTTGTGATCGACTACATAGGTTTTGAAGAGTTCGAAGCAATATTTGAACCCAGAGATAGAAGATAAAGAAGCGATATCATTGGTCCCATTGCCAAGGACATTGTATTTATGTCGTCCGGGTCTATCCGTTACTAACCTCTGTGAGTCTTGTTGTTGTTGTTGTTGTCCAAATAACTTATGGCACATACCCACAGAGGGGGATCGGCCAAGAATTGGGTAGCAAAGAATATTTTTTTTTTTTTTTTGTGAGTCTTGTAGAGATATTGAATCCATAAATCATTTCTTCCTCTTCTGCCGGCGGTTCGCATCTCGCCGTAAAATTTACATAGCGGCTCCCCTTTCTATAGATTAATCTTCCTCTAACTATTCCAGTTCTCCTCTACTTCGGGGCAAGCGTCACGGAATGTGCCTTGAAGCCAGTGTGCGATCCTATTTATGATTACATAATTGCATCACGCAGATTCCTGTGCTAGGTGAGACTTCATTGTTTTTTTCTTTTCCTTTTTTATTTTTTTTTCCAAATTCTAGTTAAACATCCATATTTATCTAAATACACCAGTCCTTGACCATATATATTTAGTATCTACAATGGTACCTGGCCAATCCCCGCCGTGGGTATGTGCCATTTTGACTGAGGTCCTCCTCCTCCTCCTCCTCCTCCTCCTCCTCCTCCTCATCATCATCATCATCATCATCATCATCATGGCCAAGGGAGCAATGGTATGTTTGCTACTTTAATCTTTGAAGTGGTGATAGTGTTAATTGACTGTCCCTCGTTGGAGCGCCTACGTAAACATACGTTATTAATAACGAAATGGTAGACAGAAAGCAAAAGAACAAGCTGTTGTGTCGTCGTTTCAAGTGACGAGACTTTGACGTCGGCACGTGACAGAATCCATACACGGATCTCTTCAAGGCTTTGTTTACTCGTGTCGTGTGCAAACTGCATGTTCATGACGACAGGAGGGGCCTCTCGTCTTATAAAATTCCTACGTGACTATATGGCCAGGGCTCGAAATGGTGAGAGCAGCGTCTTCTGTCGGTGATTGCGTACGTGGCGACCGGCATCTTCCAAGTTAGCGGTTCGTGTCGTAATTCCCGACTTCAATTAATATATCTAAATGTCACTACGTAAGACCAATCACAGGCAGGCTGTGCAAGGCTGGTGCAACCGATGGTTTGCAATAGCCTCAACCTCTTGTGACAAAAGCCTGCTATATTTATTATTTGGTTTGGTTTGTTGGGTTTAACGTCCCAAAGCAACTCAGGCTATGAGAGACGCCTATATATATCATTTATACTTGCTTCGTGAAGAACGGCAGTGTCCATTGTTGCGCACATTCAATATCATACTCGCTTTTTTGATGATTCACAGTCTGAACATTTTTCAAGCATCAATACCAACAATAAACAGAAAATTTAATAAAACAGTTTGCGGAGCAGCACAGGGCCAGGTTCGAGATACACACTGAAAAGAGTCATTCCGACATGGAAAAGAGAGAGAGAGAGATATATGCTTTTTTTTTAAGAGCAGACGTGATATTCGCCCCAGGACAGCCCCTTCAATTCAGGAAACCGTGTATCGGAGCTTTGTCCCTAGTAAGGTTGACGGGACTACGCTGGTTATCCAGGCTGGGGCTTAACAGCTCAGTTTCCCACTGCTCTTCCGTTAGGTCCCTGGTGGTTATCGTACCATGTGGTCCCTTGCATATCCCCACGCCATATATTATAGGGTGTTTGGCACGTCACAGAATATGCATTCATATCTGTAGGTGGTGGGCGAGATCCTGTGTAGTAAGGCGCCGTAGATGTGACTGTCGGTTTGTATTTTTCGGAGGGTGACTGCTTCTTCTCTGGCTAGCCTCGGGTGAGGTGGGGAATATTTTCTTCTACCAAGTCTGCAATGCAGGAGGATGTCTGCATACTTCTCGTGTACATCCTTCGTTCTCCGAAAACCCCCTGGAAGTGGTGCCTGCTCAGCGTATCCTCGGGCTGAGGCGTTGGCAGCCCCGTTTCCTTCCAGGTGGGCGTGTCCCGGAGACCGTATAAGATGTAAGCATCTGGGAGGGGGCGTGCTGTCGTGCGACGAAGGATTTCAAACACCATGCTGCAAATTCTTCCCTATTGGTAATTCCTGCACGTAGACTGCGAATCACTGAGTATTATGGCATGTTCATTGCACGTCGAGAGGGCTAATTATGCATTTGCAACCCGTACTGCTAAGTCGGTGCCATTTGTTTAAATTGTTGCAGATATATTTTCCGTAAATGTTGTATCTATGACGCTTATACATGCAGTGGGCTTGCCTTTCCGGGTATCTTGATGCGTCGGCATATATGGTTTCCGTATTTGTTCCGTGCGCTTTGCTAAGGCGGTGTATATTTACGCATGTAAAACATATCATATATGAGGGACCACTTTGGATAGGGCTACGGTTTATGCGGATACAAACACCTGAGTTTTTGTCACGTATTTATGTGAATTTGGTTCATTCTGAAAAAAAAAAAAAGGCGCAATTTTTTCCGAGCACATAATAAGTAGAATCGCCTTCATTGAATGAATCCGTATTATCTATGCACTTCGTCTCCACATTTCTTTATATGCATACGTGGTACTTCTAAACATGAACGCTTGTTTCCTGGAAGCTAGTCGTGAACGGAATCGTTTGGATATTATATGACTGGACCAATAAAATCCATATATCCGCAGATCTCTCCCTGGACGGTTATAGTTTTCTGATAATTTTATGTTAAAGACTCAGCCCATTGGTTTTTTATGTCAGTGCGGGCGGAAGAACAACTTAGATAAGATTTTGGTAGGCATCGTAAGATGAGACCATTGCTGTCATATGTTTATGAATGTATCTCACAATTTGTAGGGGTGCCTTATAATTGAAATGTGGAGGTTAAAAAAATGGATTCGTATAACATGAGCACACAGCACACATGTACTGTCACACATTCACAGCACACATGTACTGTCCGAAGCCGTGTTATCTGATAGCGATTATTCATTCATCCATAGATTAAATTAATTAACTTCAGTATTTTGTGTGCCGGAACGACGTTGTAGTGTTTTTTGTGAGACAGGAGAGTATGTGAGACAGAAGAGCGGAATACCAAACATATGACCATTTCGCCATTTTATCACGTCGAATATGTGGACATAGAGGCCACGGCATCGAATCCGCGGCCTCGTGAGCTGTGCAGCGATCGTTGAAATTTGTAGGTATGTACTGTAACCGAAAACTGTCGTGTGAAATGCGCGCGAAAATCATAACTTCTTAAGAATGTCAGAACGCCAGCGTGCGCTGGCGATAACGCCTTCGATTATCGTTAAGTCTACTTTGGATAAATTGACCGCGAAGATGACAGAAATTTCTGCCTTCGTTTCGTGGAGTTGAAATTAACCCGAAAAAATAAGTTGCAGTTCAAAAAAAAAAAAAAAAAAAGACGAGATCACTGCGGCCACTCGCATTGGAGGAATCCGTAATCACGTCACGCGTTGCTAGGCTGCGCCATGACGACACGGCGGCAGCTACTGTAGCAACCGCGTCTTTTGCATGTCATATACTCGTTGCATATTTTTGGGCGCCTATTTTCCTTATTTATGCTTTAATTATACTTCCTATGATTATTTAACACCCTTTACAAACTTTCTGATTAATTTCACTCGTTTATTCTGCTCTTTCATGTCCAAACACGACAATTTCCGGTTTTATGATGTCCCACACTGACGTCACATCCGATGTCGACATAACTACGTCACTATTCCGACGTCCTAATAGGTCACCTGGCCGATAGTGAGGTACCACGGAATCACTTTGGACGTCGACATTACCCCCTCTGGGTATTTCAATATCTAGATTGACGTAATTAACTCTAATTAATTAACTAATGACTCCACACGCACCAAATGTTTTCCCTGACGACAGTTTGCCGTCCTCTATCGACTACAGGCATTTGTTTTTTCATATCTCCCCTCACTTCTACGCAATCTTGCCAACAAGGTTCTGGCGACAAACTCCTCAAACATAGACATACCCACTTAATGCTTATGCATTAAAAGTTGTGTTTCGCTCATACCGCCGATGCCGACAACGTGACGCCGGAATTTCTTGGGAGCAAGGCCTTTATGCGCTGATGTCAAAGTGAAGGCAGTGGAGTCGATGGAAATCAAGTTAGGACGCGCGTGCACCCACCAGACAATTAGTCAACAACTCGCCGTGCACGCTACTGAGTTCGATAGCTGCTGCGTGCCACAAAACAAGGCCGAAGGCCCCATAAGTTACGTGGAAAACAAAATCCCAAAAGCTAAGAGAGAGAGACCGCTTCAGACGGGAGCCTCATTTCAGCTGACGCGACCATGCGTCGTTGGCTGCTGCCGGACGAACGGGAGCGCCTTGAGCGAGTGAAGATCACGTTTCGTCGGCGAACGACGCTCCTGCAGGTCTTGTTTGCATCAAGGATACACACTGCTTCTTATTCTTGAGTCCTCCCCCTCCCATGCTCACTGTTCTCTCTTTCTTTCTTCTTTTTGTTTCGGATGCTGCTTCTGCCGCAGCTGCTGTTGAGGCGATGACACGCGCTTTGCAAAATAGCATCTCGGGTGACTCGATCGGCGCTGTCACGTGCCTGCAATGAGAAATGAGCCGCGTGACACAGCTTTCTCTCTTTCTTCCACTTATTATTCTAATATTGGCCCCATATACATTCCCTTCGTAACCGCAGCCTTTGCGGGCATCTCTAGATCGCGGAACTGGTGCTCATGAATTCTCTTTTGCTTTATGAATGCTTTAAAATGTCTGAGCGAGCACTTTGAAAAATTTCCTATAAGTAGGCGGTACGAAATTTCCGGGAAGAATTGTTTTTTTTTTCAGGACCAACTAATCGGACGCGAGGTGATATAAAAATAACTTGAATTAGACCGGTGCATAACTGAACTGCCTAGGTAATTAACCCATTCTGGCAGTTAATATCAATGGGGAGCCGCGATGCCATTGACAAGACGACGCTATACAAATTTCCGAAACGTCGAGAAGCCCCTTCTCTCTAGCAGGAATCTTTTTACTCCCTTTTGTTATATATGTAATTAGTAATCACTCACTACTACTACTACTACTACTACTACTACTACTACTACTACTACTACTACTACTACTACTACTACTACTACCACTACTACAAATACTGCTACTGAAGCTGCGGTAAGCAAGAGATCCGGCGAGTGCCTCTTTTCTCGCACAAAACAAAAATTGGGTGCATCAGGTGCGCGGAAAGCTGCGATGCTTATGGCGCTAAATTCGAACTGCCTAAAGTTTTCACCACCACCATCCCGCATACAAATGATAAGTTTTACACACATTAGCCGCATGTTAGCGATATCATAACACCAGTCCTGCGGTGAGTTCATCTATGTCCTTTGATTATAGGACTGCTGCACACGAAATGAACACTGTAACTACACATAACAACGATGATAGTGACGATAACCTCTTCTGTTCCAAGACATGCCATGTTTACTCCACGCAAGAAAAAGCATGTAATAAATGTTATGCATGCAGTGCTGGCTGATTGCGATATTAGCTTGCTTCAATCAATCAATCAATCAATCAATCAATCAATCAATCAATCAATCAATCAATCAATCAGCCCTTTATTTTCTCTAAATTAGGAAAGGAGACAAGACTAAAAGCTCGCAAGCTTGACAGACGGCCTCCTTTAACAACTTGGCAGTGCATCAGGCCAGCGACATCTTTTTTCATAAGCATTTGAGTCGATAAATACTTCGCTATTCCTTATAACACAAAAGATAACAGCATACTGTGGAAAACGAAACAAAAGTATCAATACGAAAATACATGCAGTGTCATCACATGAATTTGTTCGCAAATATTTCTTTTATAAAAATATTTGAATGCTGAAAGGACCAAATATCTCCTGGTTTAACATATTTATTAACACTAGCAGAGTTGTTCGGAGTAATATATGCTCTAGTTGTCGGAACTAACATTTCTTTCTTTCTTTCTTGTTTGTGGAATATGCGTGTTTCTCGCATATTCTGCCAAATTACAATTATACTTTTTATCACTCCGCGAAGTATTTTTGAAGCTCATTAAAAGTCTCTAAATGTTTAAAGCAAATACTGGTAGAATTTCATACCTTAAATAGAAGTCGGATGTCGGGGAACAATAAAGCACACCTGCAGTGCATATCTCCAAGCTTTTCTTTTCTTTTTTTTTTTTTTTTTGAGAAGAAGAAGATGCCACTTGGCCAAATTCGTGATACCAGTGGTACACCAAATTGTAGCGCAGTATTGTAACAGAGAGATAGAACTACCACCGTGGAAAGAACGAGTTATACTGCCTAATTATATATAGCAGGCAGAACATTAGCGCTTGGCACGATATAACTCCGACAGCTGAAGATATTTTAAATGTGATATTATAATCAATATTATCATTCCAAGTCAAGTGCTTTGAAAATGTATGACACCAAGGAATTTGACAGAATTCACTATCTCCACAGGACCATGGCTCGTCGCACTGGGAAGATGATGATGGCGAACATATGCCGCTAATTAAATAGGGAACGCTTCATATGCGTTTGCGTATAGCGTATTGCATGTGGCATGCAAAAGGCAAGCAATCGCTCAGAAAGCGACAAAATCAAATATGTGCGCCAACGAACGAACAACGTGCTCTCTTAGGAACAGCTATGCGAAAGGAAGCTCTAACTAGTTGGTGTGACGCCAAGATTTTTGTCAGACGCGGTCGGGTGGCTTCTCTCAGCACCCCTCACAGAGAGAGAGCGAACGCCGTAGGCAAAATCACGTGATCCCTGTGATATATGGGTTCGGATATATTAGAAGCTCTACCATCGTAAACTACGCTGCATATCGTTTTACGTTCTAGCTCAGCCAAAGTTAACGCACGCAGCTAGCGTGCTGTCAGGGTCTCATATTGCCCAATTCTGCCTACTGCTATAGGAGGCCTCCATGCTTCCGAAGTATTCGAGAAGACTGCATGATTTATTCCAGAACGATCGCCATACTGTGCTGTTCAACTGATTTATTTCTGTAAACACATAGGAAGTGTTCATGGTGAACATCATCAGATTTTTGTTGCATTTATTAATTTGTGGCAGTCCCGCCATGGGGGTGCAGTGGTCAAGACGCTCGAAAACTGTATCCAAGGGTGCGGGATCGGTGGTGGTGGTTGAAACATTTACTGCCAATATTACAGAGGGTGAGGGCGTAGCCCCCTACATGACATTTGAGAGCCCCCTCCATGTACGGAGGGCACTCTTACAAAGCAAAAAAAAAGCCCTTGGAGGGCTATCCGAGCGAGAGCGCATGTAATGATCTTGCGCTGGTCCTTATAGGACGTACTGGTGAGTAGTTTCTCCCAGTAATCTAGGGCCACCTCTGGTGAAGGAGGATGAGGGAATGAGGGGCAGGTGAGTAATGTGTGTAGAAAGTCGCCAGGTTTGCCACAGAGCTTGCAGGAAGAAGAAAACTGGTCAGGAAAGCGGGCGTGGAGAAGGATGGGGTATGGGGCTGTGCGCGTTTTTGCGCCAATGGGCAGCTTGTGTTATTGTAAGATTCGGGACAGGGGGTGCGTAAGTCCTCCTATTTTCGCGGGGGTAGGTAAGGATGTCACGAAAGGACAGCAGGCTCTCCCCGGCATCTGAGGAAGACTGTTCCTCCCCAGCCTGGAAAGTGAGACCTCGGGCCAGGGAGTGAGCCTCCTCATTACCGGGAAGGCCCGCATGCGCGGGTGTCCAAATAAGGGTGACATATTGTCGGGGTTGCCAAAATCGCAAAAGGCGGTGGGTGTTGGATTACATTAAACCATTGGCAAAGTTCAGGATAGCTGTTTTGGAATCCGAAATTATTTTCGCAGTGGGTGTGGATGTCATGGCTAGCGCAATGGCTGCCTCCTCAGCCTCTGTTGTAGAATCGGTGAGAATTGAGCAAGAAGAGAGAAGTTTTGCATAATTGTTAGTAACTGTTAGTACCTTACAATGAGTGTTTGCACGAGTGGCTGCATCTACTTATGCTACACAGGGGTCTCCATATTGTCTCTGTAAGGCTTGCGCCCTGGCTGTTCTACGTTTCCTATCCCGTTCTGGGTTCATGTATTTGAGAAAGGGGGGGGGGGGGGGGGGGGGGTACCAAAATTTTGGAACGAATTGCAGGAGGTAATGGGGTGCCTTTAGATGGGAGTCCCATTTGGGATATGTGTAGAGCAGAGAGCAGTGCGCGACCTGCTGATGTACGCGAAAGGCGTCTGGGCTGTCAGCGTGGCTTCACGGAGTTCCTCATACGTATTATAGGCCCCAAGTTTGAGTAAGCGGAGTGTTGAGGTGCTGGGAGAAAGGCGCAGGGCTGTTTTTGTAGAATTGCGGAGTAAAGTGTTCACTCGATCACGTTCCTTGCTAGTGAGGGGTAAGTATGGAAGAGCGTATGCGACTCTGCTGGTAGCGTATACGCTTGTGTGAGGCGAAGTGTATTTCTTTCACGAAGACCTGTTTTCCGAGGTGCTACACGACGGATGAGTCGAATAGTTCGATGAGCATGAGTCTGGACTGGTTTGATTACATCTCCATGTGCTCCATGGGAGTAGAGAGTCATTCCTAGTACTCTGATTTGAGTTACTACGGGAATCGGTTGTGTTCCGAGTGTCAGAGTGATAGGTGGGCTATCAATATGTGCGAATTTGGGTCGGTAAAGGAAGAGTTGAGATTAAGACGGTGAGTATGATAGGCCTCTCTCCTTCACGTCCTGGCCGCGGCGGTCACTTTTCGATGAAGGTGAAAAGCAAGGCGCGCATGGGCTGTGTGACTGCAGTGCACGTTATAGAACCCCAAGTTGTTGAAAGTTCCGGAGCCCTTCACTACGGCGTCTCTCATAGCCTTGAGTCGCTTTGGAACGTTAAACCCCATAAACAAAACAAAACCATTAATTTGTGCCATACTTTTGCCGTCTGTAAATTATTTATCTCTCACTCCTTTATAACACTTAACATGAGGGCCGCCTGTTTCCACTTTGGGACCTCATTTCGTAGTAATTAATTTATGCGCTCCATAACTGCTGGATTCATTTCGATAAACATTGTAACTTGTACGTTGCTCACAATTAAAGCCCTGTACATTGCATCAGAAAGCTATAAATCAGCTATTCCTGAGTGTAGAGCTTTACCAGCAGAAACAACAAAGGAATATGTGGATCAGTTAATTAGGACAATTCCCTTGCTCGAAATGTCTCTATAATGTATCCGTACACTTTTTTGGACACAACTCCTAATTCCGAGCCAAGTATGCGGAGTATTGCATGATACTGTTGCGGCCACGTTGATGAGAGTGGCCTTATCTTTTGATGCGAGACAATATCATGTTTTAGTGGGCAGATTGTATTCCTAGGATCACTGAAACCGAGAATCGAAAATGTGCTTATCGTCGCTATGAGTGGCTAAGCCGTTTCGTGACGTCATTCATGTCAAAAGACGTCATTAGTCGTTGCCATATCAACCATGAGGCCCTAGAACGTGCCCCCCTTTTGAAGCTCGCAGTCTCAGCCGGAGTGGCGCAGTGGTTACGGCGCTTGACTACTGTTCCCAAGGGTGCGGGATCGAATCCCGGCCTCGGCGGCCGTTTTTCGATGGAGGCGAAAAGCAAGGCGCCCGTGTGCTGTGCGATGTCAGTGCACATTAAAGAATCCCAGGTGGTCGAAATTTCCGGACCCCTCCACTACGGCGTCTCTCATAGCCTGAGTCGCTTTGGGACGTTAAACCCCACAAACCACAAACCACTCAAAAAGTCACGAGCATGCATTTGGTAAGCGGTAGTTGACAGGTAAAAAGGCATGGCAATGATTGATCGGCGTATCAAGGGGAAATCTCATGACTCGCCAGCGTCTCCGTCCGCGCGTGTGTCCACAAGATTCCACGGGATACCGCGAGACTGTGACAGCATGACCAGACATGGCATGACGTCACCAGGCGATTCACGCTGATACGCTGACCAGCAAAGAGCCGTCTGCCTGGCGTCTGAGTCCCCGTTCCTCGGGCCTGCGTGCCAGGAGCGGGGAGTAGGAGGCCTCCTCAATAGGTGGAAAATAAAGTTTTAATCAAACGCCGCTTATATAAAGCTGACCTCGCCGGGCGTCCGATCCAGGCGTCCGTGCAGCGCCTTTCATTGGCGCTTCCTCGAACGCCGTACCACACAGCATACCGAAGAAGTACAGCAGGCATCAGCGGCGTTTCGAAATGGTGTACAGGATAGAAAAGGCGCAGTATCTGTCACAATTCTCCGCAGACACCTGCACCAAGTCGTAAGGAAAAGGAAAGAAGAAACAGAAAAAGAGGTGCCGTAGTGGAGGGCTACGACCACCGCGCTATAAAGGCTTTCGCCTGATCGCAGTTTATTCGCCCTAAGTGCCTCCTAGAATTTTTACGTGACGTCACAAGAGCAGATGGCATGCTCGAGTTGGGATGAGCTGGCGGCTCGGGCAGTTCTTTAACTTGAACGTTGATTTAACCTTTATCCTTGACCTAACCCATGAGCCAAACCAGTACTTCTTGGCACGCTGCCATTTAAGTAATCGGGTTAAGCATCTAGTAATTTTTTTGTGCTGCGTTCATACGACGTTTGTTCCGCTATCGCAGAGAGCATAGTTACGAGTGTCATAAAAAAAAAAAATCAACAGTGGGGTGCGTTTTTGGAAATAAATAGCAGAAATCTACAAGTATGGTTCATGGTTTATGATGTTTAACGTCCCATAGCGGCTCGGGTACTGTAAGTATCCAGATGGGTGGTCTGCGGATATTGAATGGCATGGTGCTATATCCTACGATATCGAAAAAATCGCGTTAACAAACAACTTATTTCGGAAAAAAAAAAAATGCGATTGTCCAGTATTTCTGGATGTATACGTTTTCCAGACAGAGTGATCGATTGGAGCGCAAGTTCTGATTAGCCGTCTCTGAGACACCCAGTTAAGAGGAATCGACCTGCATACGTGGCTTTCTTTGTGGTTCTTTTCGTTTAACAGAGCAAGAATGATAGTGGCGTCGTTTGCGGAATGTGTCGTCTGCTACGGCTACAGACGACCGGTGCATCCGTTTGTTTAGGCTGCGCCATCTTTGGAAGAAAAGAGAGACTAACAAACGCATCGCCATCAGCTGGGCACTGCGAGTATAAAAAAATACAGCTGTTTGCAAATAATAACAATACAACTCTAATTATGTCGCACAGAAGCATAAATAAAAATTATTTCAGTCAATGACCGGAGACAAAATTCATTAACATGGGTTGATGGTTTTCAAGACCACCACGAGGTGACAGCACCAGTACAAAATTATCACCATTTCTCCGAAATATGCTGCGAAAGAAGAAAACAAAGGGCGTGTACTGACGTTGTTCCTTGATTGCAGAAGCTGCAATTTTTAACATTTCACGTCTTAAAGTTAAGTAGCAAGTTGTTACCAGCATTTGCTAGGGTTTTCCGCATAAAGCTACCCTGCGTTGCTTGATCAGAATACAAATGAGGAAAGAGTATATGCATGCGTGCGTGCGTGCGCTCGCGCGCCCGCGCGTGTGTGCGTACGTGTGTGTGTGTGTGTGTGTGTGTGTGTGTGTGTGTGTGTGTGTGTGTGTGTGTGTGTGTGTGTGTGTGTGTGTGTGTGTGTGTGTGTGTGTGTGTGTGTGTGTGTGTGTGTGTGTGTGTGTGTGTGTGTGTGTGTGTGTGTGTGTGTGTGTGTGTGTGTGTGTGTGTGTGTGTGTCGATCAGTGACATGCGTGTGCGTGCGTGTGCTAATTTCTCTTGAGTACGGGTATATATAGTTTTGTCATCAAAATATGCCGATCTCAATCTATTATTGAGGCTGCCAAGTCGATTTGGTTTAATGTCACGTATATATAAAAGTAGTCAGCGGAATAGCAATCAAATTCTAATAAAATTACGAGATAATGTGCAGACGATGCAAAGACGACGAACAACTCATGACCCAAAGCACGGAAAAACCTCAAAGCACATGCTCAGGATATATATATAAAAAACTTATTGAAGTCGTTAAATTATAATTAAGCATGAAGTAAAAATATTCCAAAATACTGCTCAACGCCGAAAAAAGCAACCCGAAAATTAACGATGTAGCGATAGCCTTTCAATTAAACTACCGCTATGAATAAAAGCTATGAAAACTAAGGGCCTCTTTACGGGTAGTGCGGGGACAGCGTTAAAAATGGCTCCCGTCTGAGGATCGTTCGCGTACAGGCACTTACGCTACTAGCTTAATAACGAATCTTTTGGTTTGCGCCTCTGTTCAACTAAGGCATACCATCATGCACACAGTCGTAAACTATCACATTATAAGAACAGCTGGCATAAATATGAAGCCCCTTTAATCCAGCCCTGCGAACGTGCACTCATCGGAGTGACGTGTCTCACTCGATCGGGATGCAAGGATCCCAGCATGGTTCGATTCACATCTCACTACCGTCAGAAAAGGCGACGCTCGTATTGGTATAGTTCCTGCCAAATCGACCATATCATGCGGCGGTCTCGTGACTACGCATTAACCGACTGTCAACTAGCGTCGAGCCATATATCACTTGATTTCGTGCTCACAATGCGTCGACGTCGCATTTTTCCGCAGGGAGCGTGGTTTTGAACACTTTCGCGTTAAAATGCCGCGGTTAATCTGATCACTCCTTTCACTTTACCGCCGGGCGGTAACGAAAATAGAGAGATGGAAGATTTAAATCCCATAGCTTCTTTTTCCATAGGCTTATAATTAATGCTCCGTTGCATAGGCTGTTGGAGTCTGATGTAACCATAGGCAAACACGGCCCGCAGAATCGAATGACAGCTAGAAGAAAGCAGTGCAAAATTTTCATTTTTTATGTAATATCTTTACAAACTTAGCTTACATTGTATCAGGAAATAATTTACAGCCAGTTTGCTATCGCCGATAACAGCCTCAGCCGCACAGATCAAATTATTTACCATTACAAGTGAACCTCTCCATATATATATAGGAGCTTAACCCACATATGCGCTCGCTAAATTTGAACCTCCCTCAAGTAAGCCCGCCCACCTGCAAACATAAGTTTTTCAAGAATGACTCTGGAGAGCAAGACTGATTTCTTACCTAAGCTTTTTATTAATTCGTTTTATTAATGTAATTACTCGTCTTGCGTACTTCTACGGTTTGCTGTATCCGGGGCACACTGTTTAAAATTTCTCGCCAAATTACAAATTTCCGCGCACCCGACATTAGGACGTTCAAATTTATTTCATTATTCATGCAGGTGTGCCGATGGATCTTTTTTATTTATTGCATCCATGCATAATTTTTCCGGCGATCACATACTCGTTGCAACGTATGTAACTATAGAAATACCAACAAATGTGTGGAGACGTGTTCTAAAGTGCACGGTAGCCAGAAGTTTGCGGGATGCGATTTAGCGGGCGGAAATATTTCTCCTTGGTTTGAGTGATTGTATTACAAGTTCGTGCTTATTATTATACTCAATGCACTTCGTATTGCGGAGCTTGCTAATTACCACCATTATTGGTCATAATATTTAATGCGTTATTACTTGCACTTTAAAAATAAAGGTTTCTTTCCATTTCGTTCGAAGCCGTTCAATGGAAAGAATTGAAGCACGCTGGAAAGTACAGCTAGAAGCAAAATGAAAGGGAACGCGGGAGCGCGTGGCCTCCGCGCTTTCTAAAGCGCTGCCACCAACATAAGACAATAATCGGTGGCACCAAGGATACGCTCGGAAAGAGCAGACAACCAAGATTACTTTGGATGCGTCTTTACCACTGATTATTGTCACCTGTCTGTGACAGCGCATTTGAAAGCGTAGAGGCCACGCGCTCCCATGTTCCCTTTCATTTTGCTTCTAGCTGTACCTGCTCTATCGTCTCGAAGAATATCAGCTAATTTCCTCAGCGATACAAGGCAGAAGGGCAATTTTTTCCCGAGAATCCGCATCCCGCAAACTTTTTTCAGTGACTGTACGCCTCTCGAGTAATCAATCGTTCCTCGTAACAAGGTATATATTGCTGTTTTCCTGGCTATCTCAGACAAGGAGCTCCACGCTTGCATGCGTTTTCCCGTCATAACTGTTGGCGCCACTCCAAACGAATACACGCGCGGCGGTTAACCTTGCCGTGTCGTCAGCGGGTTTCGAACGACGTTTCCTTATAAGGAGGTCGTCGGGGCAGCCGCCACAGCGGTGACCGCGCCCGCGCTCTCTGCAAACAATCGACGATGACGCACCAATGCGGATGGAGGCTGCGGTAGGTACCACAGGGGAGAGGATGAGCACCGCAGTTCTGCCGAAAGGCGGCTGCTCTCTTTATCCGGTGGCAACCATTCCGTTATCGTCTGCTCTGCACAAGCAGCGTGCCAGCGAAGATTAAAGCAGTGCACGTACTTGGGGAAATGTTTATGCAAGGGTCGAGGACGTGCGACATATATCAGTGCGCTGGCATTCCGGTGCGTTCGGAGTCACTGTGAATGGCATTCATTTTCCTAACTTGGTAGGGGCGTTCAGACCCGGATGCTGTAAGAGAGGAACACAGTGAAGTGTCAGTTTAGTGCAGAAGTACGTGTATAGATTAGAGTTTTTGGAGGCTGGTTTGAGAGAAAAAAAAAAAAAAAGAATTCGCAGACGATAAATGAGATTCAGGCGGCACTTATACGCGCGAAAATTGGTTTTATTAGGCATGCTTCGTGATTATATCACCGCCTCTGTAAAGAAATCACCGATTATTTCTCATTTTTGGGTCATTTAATGTGCCGGGGCATAATTCGCTGCATCGCTGCACCGATTAGCATGGTCACAACACCCTGAGGGTCCTACCGCAATTATGACAAAGGCCACCCGAGATTAAACTTCCATTTTAACAAGGTCATACGAAAGTGTCTGTGTGGGCTAGGAGCTATGTGTAACTCCTTGAAATTTGCGTGGATTTACTCCATGAGTTCTCCCGTAAGGCCACGGGAGCCAGCAGTCGTGCGGGGCAATCCTCGGAGTCGTATTCGTTGTACTACTTATGTTATGGTTGATATTTGTGGTGCATTAATAAACATGACCCATACCTCCGCTATCCATACAAGTGATGCACATATCGTCGCATAAATCAAGACCTGTTCGCACCCTAACGTTTATAGTAGTGGAGTATTTCACCAATCATTGCTTTTCACGGTTTATATGATCGGACAACGCGTGTAGGCGGGGGTGTGCAGATCGAAATAGCTAAATCAATTCCTTCCTACCCTCTTCATTTTCAACCATCTCTGAATCTATGTGCACTTGCGCTGAACTTGGGCGTAATGAATTTACTTTTTGGTGTATAGCTACCGCCCCTTTTCCGGCATTGCTTCCGGGCGCCTTGAAACTCTGGTATATTACCAACGCGCCATCTATACTGAGCAGATATTTCTGTTAAGTGATTTCAGCCTTGCTAATATTTCGTAGTCGTCCCAAGTTCCTATCCTAAACCCCATTTTCATTCCAGATTTTCTTAAATATTTGTTACACATTCTCCTCCTGTCACCTCGTTGCCAAACCCGCAAGGTCGTTCAACAATAGCCTGGGAAGACAGAGATCTCACTGCGGTCAGAGGACCCGACGTACCAGACAGATGACTGCCGTCAGCCGGGCCGCATACATTATCGACCAACACGACATGAACGTAATTAGCCTCGAGTGGGGTCACGGCGGAGACCCAGAGAGTCTGCGTGTTTCGAATTCTTAGACGCAATCAAGTTTTTTTCCTCCTCCCTCCAACATCCTTGACTTTATTCAAACCAGATGTGCTACTTATAGTGTCACCGATATTCCACTTATGGTTGCTGTGCAGCCGCTATATATATCTTCCAGCACTTTCACGTACGGCTCGTCTACCCCCTGATTTCGCAATGCCTGCATCACCGCCGATGTTTCTACTCAAATGCTTTTTCGTAATCAATTAGTGCTATGTATAAGGGCTGGTTATATTCCGAGCATTTTTCTATCACCTGGTTGATTGTACGGATATGATCGATAGTAGAGTACCGTTTCCGAAAACCTGCCTGATCCTTTACTTGATTGAAGTCTAAGGTTGTCCTGATTCTATTAGCGATTATACTTGGCGAGTAACAGACAGTAAGCTGATTGGTCTGTAATTTTTAAGGCCCTTAGCGTCCTCTTTCTTATGAATGAGGATAATATTTTCATTCTTCCATGGTTCCGGGACTATCGATGACACCAGGCACTGTGTATACAGGGTGGCCAGTTTTTCTGGCATCCTTGAAAGGATGCGGTAAGTGTATCGATCAGATGAAGAAAACTTCATTGAGAGTTTGGGCTACCTGGTGCCCCTAGACCATCACACGTTCCCAAGGCACGTCGAAGCGATCGGTTCATGACGTCGGCGGGCCGAGTCACCGCTTCAAGATGCGACGTTTGGTCAGGAAACGAATGGAGGACCTCCCAGTCCTCCAAACTTCAGATGGCGGGCCGTCGCTCCGGAGGAGAACCAGCAGAGCATTCGAAAAGGATGTGGCGCATAGGGATCACGCAGAGAGGCTGCTACGATAGTAAGACAGCACCAGAGGGGATGAAAAAGATCACAACGTTCATTTGGCCTGGTTATTAAATATGCTTATTTGTAAAATAGCGCAAACAATGTCGCACAAGAATCGCGTCGTCCCGGGTCTTTCTTGTTCTTGTCCGACGTTGTTTCGCCCTGTTTCCCAAAAATATCAGGCCAGATGTCTTCAGTGGACGCTTTGGGAGTGAGCAAGGAAAAAGTAGAGGGGGGGGGGGGGATAAGTCCGACGGTCCGAACAGGACATTTGCGAGAGATCCGCAAAGATGTACACCCGCTCATTCGAGAAGGCCGGATAGAGGTTGTCCTGAGCCCCATAAAATCAAACCCAGGGCAAATTTACCACCAGCCTCGTTACCGGGGTGCCAAGAATGAGCCGACAGTCCCTTGCCTGGTAGTTTTTTCTTGCACGGCTGTGGGGGGTTGAGCAACAAATGGCAGCAAGTAAATCCTAACTCTGTGAAAGTAGTACGCAGCCGTTTTGAATCGGTATAAGGATGTACTGAGCATCTGAATTTGCAAGGGCTGGGGCGATAGCGGTCTTCTCAGCTGCCTCCGTAGGCGTAAATCGCAAGGGAAGGCGGTCCGTTGGGGCGTATAGGTTGCTGTACTTAATGCGTTGTAAATCCGCAGTCTACTCAAATGTCGTCTTGGGCTTGTCCGTAATACTAAATACTATAGGGCATTCGCGCGATGCAATATGCCGCGAGAGATGCGAGTCCGACGATGGACTTTTCGAGGAGGGTGTTCTAAGATGATTCTGGTATTGGATGTGTCGAAGGATTACAGTAAGGGTTGACTGAGTAGAAGGTAAGTTTCTATGTGGATATGGCAGCCAGTGGCGACCGCGATAAATCTATATTGCGTCTGATGGTGCTCGTCAAATAGTTAATTCAGGGTGTTATGCATGCAGGACTTTAGCTGTCGGTTGTGTTTCCAAGGCGGATCATGGCGTTCAAGCGCTTGGCTTCTGTATACGGTTCAGCTCCAGATAAGTGCGGCGTATAGGATGCAGCTAAGCGTAAAAGCGTCCACTACTTCATGTTGTCCATTTTGTCTAAACCCACCTGCAGAGAGGATATGCAGCGTAAAAACTGCGACAGGGATAGAAAGCCTTGAGTGTTTCAAAAGTATGGCTATTGCGTCCGAAATCCTGCAGGTATAGAAGCCAAGGATGCGGATGGTGATAGCGGCAGGATATAGATTTGGGATTCTTGTTAAACGATTTGGATGCTCTACTTAGCGGTGAATTTTAATTTAATTAGGAGAAGTGCGGATTTAGAAGGACAGATTTCGAACCTGATAGAGGATGCGGGAGGAAGATGGATGCATCGGCTGTTAATTGAAGTTTCCTCAGTTTCTCCTTGGAGCCATGAGTGGTATATGTCATAATATACCATCAGCTTATAGGGAGAGCGAGTTTGTGAGCTATGGGGAGAAAGCAAGAGAGAGCACCGCGCATTGAAGGGGTCCTAGCTCGCCGAGTGTATAAGAGTGTACGCTAAACCGATCTGTTTGCAGGAAGGCAGTGCTTCGCGAGAAGCACTGCCATTACGGGAATCAATTCTAGCTCGTGACGTAACAGGTGCTATGCGCGGGTTATGGAGATATTGCCGTGGAGGCCGTCACAAACCTGCTCGCCATGTTAGCTTCGCAAATAGGGGCACTATGATGCTTTATTCCAGAATTAAGCTGGGCAGGTTTGAGTTCTAGCTTCGTATTCTGCTTCTGAGATTTTTCCCTTTGCGCTATGTTGTACAGAGCTTGAAGGAGGGGGAGGGTATAGACTTACCGTCGATAACGGGGGTTCGGGGGGTAGTGTCTACCGTTTGCGTATGTTGGTGAATGTTCGGTGGCTGGGCAGTTCAGGGGTCAACATCGAAAGAGACCTGCGTTGTCTATGATTGCCTAAATGCGCGGAGCAGGCTCATTAGCGTGCACAACGGTAAATTTGAACATAGTTAGTGTTATGGGAATTAACTGGTGTTCGCTGCCTAAAGTTTGTTGTTTGTTTGTTGGGTTTAACGTCCCAAAGCAACTTAGGCTATGAAAGACGCCGTAGTGGAGGACTCCGGAAATTTCAACCACCTGGGGTTCTTTAACGTGCACTGACATCGCACAGCACACGGACGTCTTGCTTTTCACCTCCATCGAAAAGCGGCCGCCGAGGCCGGGATTCGATCCCGCATCCTTGGGAACAGTAGTCGAGCGCCGTAACCACTGCGCCACCCCGGCGGGGTGCTGCCTAAAGTGTGTTTAGCGTTCTTTCCCACTGCAAGCGGTCCAATTTTCTACCCAGTGTGAGGAATCAGCTGGTAAAGGTAGTAACACTGCTTCCAACCCGCGCATGCAGGCTAAAATCAATAAAGATGGCCAGGTGGAGCACGGCGTTTCGTTGTATAATACTGCGCCTCCGTGGTTGGCGGGCCGATAGCCCCAGTCCACGTGAATGTAACTAAGGACTACTGCAGTAAGTAAGGGATTTGATCTGGTCAATTGGGTTGCGGATTTGAGAAATAGAAAGGGAGGTAGGTAACTTAACTCTCGTGAGAAAATGTAGAAATTAAGAACGAGCAGGGCGAATTATTTAGGTGTGAGGGTATAATTCGATCAGGGTATACGTGTTAGCGAATGGGAAGCTAATTTCGCGCTCTGCTTAATGCAACGAGTTACCGATGTATCTTACCATCCGAGGAAGATCAGTCGAGTCCGAGGTGATAAAAAGCGTATCCTGTCTGTTTCCTGCAATTACTGGCGATAATGTCTGGTGAGAATGACGAATTGACGATAATTTGCTGCAGAGGGCTACACTTTCGCCGAAAGCCCCGGCAATGACATCGAATAATCTGTAAAGAATTATGACCCGTTGGGGGAGTCGTGGTGGCGAGGCATAGGACGGGTGGGGGAAGGGGGTGTTTAAAGGAGGAGAGGCTATTGGGAGCCAAGGAATAAGGTGAAATAAGCGCTCCTCTACCTCGGTCGTGATGCTATGACACTACCCTTTAGACGAGTAATGCAGCTCCTATCATAATCCGGAACTTTCCAGTGACCTGAGCAGTGATGCGCTCTGCGAACCTGCATGTCTTCTAGATTATGGGCGATGGCTTCAAATCTGTCTTCCGCGTGCATGGGCTGTGCTGAGCTTTCATCGGGCCTCCTTTTTCTGTGAGTAGATCGGGCAGGTGCAGTACGTGAATAAAGGGCGGGCAAGTTTACGACGGCTGTCTCTGTACGCATGCGTGGCCGATGGTGTGGTGCAGTGACGGTACTTTGTATCATTATACAACGCACATCCGCACACGAGTCGCAACGCAGTCGAAACTAGTGTCTTGGCCAATGAAGTTATTCAACACCCTCCCTAAATGTGCAG
The DNA here is from genome assembly GCF_055883805.1 of Amblyomma maculatum. NCBI lineage: Eukaryota > Metazoa > Arthropoda > Arachnida > Ixodida > Ixodidae > Amblyomma > Amblyomma maculatum. The sequence goes on along the minus strand of NC_139348.1, from coordinate 106,797,768 downwards.
ATCTCTCTCCCTCCGCCTCTCCTGTTTTGGGCTCTTCAGTGCTTTGCAAAGCCGCCGATTTACCGCAGATCTTGGCGATTGAGGAAGCGGTGCTGACGTAGCTTCACGACCAACAGAAAGCCTTATTCTTAGAAAGAATACGCAAACTTGATGCTCTCGGATCAAGCGCATTGAAAACGGAAGAGACTATAAAATATCCCGCAGTAGATGATTTTAACCTGCCTTTTTATAAATTGTAGAGCAGAAAGTGTTTATAATTTCTGCTCTACAATTTATACCAAAGGCAGATTAAAATCATCTACTGCGGGATGTTTTATACTGTAAATAAAATGAACGCTCACGTACTTTCTAAACTCGGCCTGCCGTTGTTGGTTACGTCGGCTTCGCTGCATGACAGAGGTGTGGAGTCGAAAATGGGCATAACTGATCGAAAGCCACCTTCGAGCACGCACTCCCCCTCTCTCTCTATCTCTCTCTCTCTCTCCTCGTCACATGGTTTCACAGCGTTTGCTTTGCAAACAGGTGCCCTAGACTACGCAGCCGACACGTACCCGTGCCCGAAAAGGGATTGTAACAAAACAAAATGACAAGAGTTCAATGCTGCTGAACCAAATATTGAGCGAAAGCATCAGCTGCGGGGGACCGAACGTTCTTCTCTTTTTCTTCTTCCTCAGCCCACATATAAAGCCCCGCTTTAACCGAGCCTTATGAACGCACCTTAGTGGCCTATAGGGGTAACTTGAATGCCAGGGTCCTAGCAGGCTGATTCTGACTCGTATGGCTGACGGCGTGAGCCAGGGCCCGATTTATCCAACTGTATGACATCACTCCGTCTGTAGCGCTCCCCGCGGAAGGAGAGGAAGTTAGGCCTTCGTTGGTGTGCACCGCCTCGCATGGCTGAAGGCGCGAGTTGGGCCCCTGGTTTTTGCGGCAGATGGCATGACGTCACTCCGTCTGTAGCGATCCTCGCGGAAGGAGCGGGAGTTAGGCCGCGTTGGTGTGCACCGCCTCGCATGGCTGATGGAGCACGTTGGGCCTCTGGTTTTTGCGGCAGATGGCATGACGTCACACCAGGGGTGAAGCTAAATGTCACATAAAGTTCATAACAACAACAAGCTAAATGTCAATGGTATGCACCGCCTCGCTATGCTGAAGGCTTGAAAGTGCAAGTAGTATTGCTTTCGCAATAAAAAAAAAAAAAAACATTGTGCCGTTAAGGCGAAAGCACGAGTGTCTGGCCGTGATATTAATTTGTTTGCTTTATTTTATGTTTATTGCAATGTAATTTTTTTTATTTGTATTTATTGTTGCCCCCTGAATTCCGTAGTGTTCACTGACAACGTGGCATACGTATAAACCACGCATGTCCCCAACCCGTACAAACAGGTTTTGAGTGGCCTATAGTTCGTATACAATAGCATGTCCGGCTTGTGGTTAACCCTGGGGTTGTGGGTTAAATCCCACCATAACCTAAAATTTATGTTTAATCGAAATCATTTCTTTTAGAGTTAAATTATTTGAGACGTGCGGTGGTCTTTATCTGACATTGCATGTCGCATTTTAATCACTGTCATTCCATGCATGACACAACGCGGGTCAAGAGATCATTTCAAATTTGGTGGCAGTTCTTGAATGGTGCCCGATGTGATGACGTCGAGTCGCACATGAACAATCTAAAAATTTCACTACCACTTTTCTGGACCCCGACGATTAGCCTCACGATTTCGCAGGTGATTAGCATAGGCTTTCATCTGAACAAGGGCGTCGTTATGTGAAGCCCAATTCACAGGGGCGCTGCTCGCCATTTCGCATATGAAGCCACCGCGAAACTACAGTTTAATATCTCACGTGATTCTCATATATGTTGTTGAGATGCGGCAAGCCGGTGAACACAGGAGAACAGAGAACAGAGAGAAGATGTTGGATGGCCGTGAGATATGACGTTTAATGAATCTTGCCGGGCCTAGCGCGAGCGCTCCTGCCCGCTTCTTCTTCCTTGATATCATCCGTAACAATATCATGAAAGTACTTTTAGGGGGGATACTCAGTCCGTTTCATATAGCAAGTAATTCGGAATGTGCGAGTTTGATATATCCGGGCCAGACTGTAATATAGACAGATGCGCGAGAGAACACAACCTATTTCGTTCGAGATCTTCGTGCGCTTCAGACGTGGGCTCCTTGCAGGTGGTCGGCATATGAACACCAAGTCGCACACTTGACACACATTGACACACACTTCAAGTGACGTAACGAGTCAGCGATATTTACGACTTGACTGCACTCTGGAGACTAGACATGTGCAGGCTCGTGAAACTGTTATGGCGTCGAGCTATTGCTCCGTCATCTCTTTTCGACCAGCTGCAAGCAATGCTATACTTCGCCGAACTATATTATTTTTCCTCTAGCTGGCGCAGCGCGTACTGAATTAAGGTCCAAAGGGAATACGAAACAAGCGCAAGTACGATTGTGCGCAAGGCCGAGCCACGAAGAACAGTCCGCTAAATGTAGCAACAGACGTCCCGGACGCCTTCAATTCGTAGAAAATTGAGGTATTTCTAATAGGGTTTCACATTTGGCGCCAAAGTCGACGCGGTCGCAAGGATAGTATAACAACTGGGATAGTATATATATACATAGTGTAATTCATAGTATAAAATAGTATAACAGCTGGTTTACGGCTGTAGCACGTGCTGTCTGCTTCTCTTGTGCCTATATATTGTCTCGACTAAGCTGAACACCGGAACTGTTGGTGCGCATTCCAGGCGTGAGCGTCGGCGTAACATACCAAGTGATCAGGTTGGCTCACGTGGCTGGTGACGTCACCGTCACGTGACATGACTGGTCTACAGAAGCCGCTCGAGTGCGCTCTGCATGTCGCTGGAGTGTCTCGTATAGCAAGTCGCGAAAGAAAAAGCTGCGTTGATCAAGCACATGCATGTATAAAAAACCAAATCGATGGAGGAGGAGGAGGAGGAGGAGGAAAAAACTTTATTAAACGAGCGAGTTTGGACCCTTCAAGGGCCCAGCATTTTTTACAGTAGCAGACGGCACGTGTAGCGCGTAATCATCAAAGACCATGGGTATCTACATAAGATTGGGGGGGGGGGGGGGGGGTTCAGCTGTCGTCGTAGTTAGGGTGCACTGTTTCCTAACGTGCCTATAATGAGCCATTGTCATAAACAAACATGAGAGAAGAGAAAGAGGGGGATCTATCCAGTTCGTTTCGACTGGCAAACGAATGTGTCCAGCTACCTGATCATCACACGTGATGCTGGCTGACCAATAGTTGAAGACCGGGCGTAGACGCGCCCTTACCGACTACTTGTATGCTTAATGTGGAAGCACGGAATTTACAGCAATGAATATAAACTGTGAAACACTTTTGTGTCGCTGTGAACGGCGTTTGCCACAAAGTCGATGATTTCTTGGCGCATATAGTCCAGAAGATTGAGGCGAGTCTGCCGATGAAGGCGTGGCGTCGAAGCTGGAGGTGAAAAGAACCTCATGGAAACTGTTTGCACGTACTGAAACAGTTCCCACATAGAATCCTTATCACTTCACAGTTCATCTCCGCACTGTTCTCCAAACCCGTTCCGAAGCTGTCTCCAGAGGGCTGCTGGATTGGGTGGCCTTCCTAGAGAGGAAATAATATTCGTAATTTTCTTTACCCAGTAACGTTATTCTTTCCCTCTCCATCTATATTTTTTAAAGATCCCCGAAGGAGGGATGCACCACTGACGTTCAGTACGCTGTAGTACGTCCCAGTCACAAAGAGTTCCGCAGCTCACCACTGTCCCTTGGACGCTTTTGAAGGATGCTCCATAGTGTGTTCCCTTAGCGATGGTGGTCCAGAAAAAGTCTTGTAGAGCCGGAAAAGGTGCACGACCACGTTGATCACAATAAAAACGAATTTTACGAACCTTTAAAAACTTCGAAAATTTATGGCTCCAAGACCTCGTTGCCACAAGCTCAAGGAGGAGAAGAAGGAGCAGGAAAGGCGAGGAGGCTAACCAGCAAAAGCAGCCGGTTTCCGACCTAGCACACAACAACACATATTCGAGGGTCCTCGTCAGCCTCGCCAGAAGAACGTGCGTCTTGAGGTAGGTGCTATGCAGTTGGTAGAGCAGCAGTGCATGAAGTTAGTACCCGAGCCACGGTCAAGGCTTAATGTATAGAGACGGTGAGTCCGTGCTGAATGCGTACGTTTCGGCGCACTTTCTGAGGCTGCATGTGCGACGCTGCGGTGCTGACTTCGCTCGCAGACGACGACGCTCAGTCAGCGCGGCAAAGCAGCAGATGGCGTCACCCGACATCTATGTCCTTATTTTCACTTTATATATTTGCTTCTTTAAGGCGGAAAAAGAGAGCGTGAATTACAGTCGCGAAATAAGAGTGGCAAGAAAACCTGACTCTTGATCTACGACTAGCAGCAGCACGAGGTGCGATCACGTCTCGGCATTGTGGGACAGCAGGAAAGAAAAAAAGAAAAAAGCGCACGAGAGCAGACGCCTGGAGGCATGAAGAAAGCCTTCCCCGCGTGGCGAAGTGCATATACTCAAAGCTCGAGCATGGTGGAAAGACTTGGGGAGGGAAGGAAAGGGACTATCACCAATACGGTGAGGGGAGAAACTCTGTAGGTAGCGAAGAGTTACGATCAACGTCTGTGGAGACGCCGGAGACGCGTAGCTGCAGCATCGTGGTTGACGGTGCCTTCGAACAAAGCTGATGTGCTTTTCGAAAGACCGTAACGCCGAGCGCCCCCAGTTACACTTTATATCGGCGACCTCCTCTCCTTCCGACCTTCCCCCTCGCGCGTGTCATAAAGAGGTTTTCGCGGAAATAAGAGGACAGCGGAGCGGCTACTTTGAAATCGAGGTGTCGCAGAGGGCTGGGTGTTCCAGGCAGAAAGGTACCCGACGCGTCCCTTCATTCAACGCGGCCGCTTCGTACGCCTGTCTCGCATTTCCAACCAGCTCGACGTACGGGCGAGGACAGTGAAGAGGAGGAGGAAAGGTGTCTTCTTCGCTTTTTTGTGTACTCGTCGAACGGGCGAAGGCGCCTTCTGTTAGGCCTAAACTGGAGCAGGGCCCCGTGACGTCTGCTAGAGGAGGAATCGAGGAGTGTTGAGGCTGCCGCTCTCCTTAATTCCAGGTATGTTAAATGCTTGTGCCTATCTTTGTTCTCGAAAAAAAAATCGCGCTGTGATAACCCATCTAGAAACATTCAACTTCGATCGTCTGCAACGCAAAAGCACGCTGTCTGCGACCGCTTAGTGGAGTGCTTAACTGAAAAGCAAGGTGCCTGTAACGCAAATGTGTACGTGTAATGGTTGCAAAGATGCGGGATAGTCACCCACTTAATTGGTATGCAGAAATTGAATTAACGTGTGGTTACATTACAGAATTTTGTCTACTTATACATAAAGATGCATCAGGCAAAGGTCGAATGCGCCACCATTGCTACATGGGGCTTCAGTTTACGTTATAGAAACTCTGCCGTCGCATTCTTAATATGGGCATTTGAATTGAGTTTTGTGCATGAAGAGCTACAATATAGTAACGTTTTTCGAGTCTTCCAAAACCAGACACAGGCTGGATCGCCAGCTCCTGGCAGACATGTTCTGCCTTTATAGCACAGCTCCCGCAGTGTCTTGGAGTAGGTAGGGAGAGCCACAGAACGCCATGCAGATTTACGCACATAGTTTTTCAATGCCACCTAACGGGAAAACTGAGGCGCCCGTCTATGAGAGCTTCCGCAACAGTACTTTACCTCGGCTATGTACAGATCATTAATTTTCCTTTAGCCCATTTTGACCAATGTTATATTTTATGCCTGTGGAGGAACCCTACTCGCTATGGCAAAATATATAGAACTCCGAATCAAACGTGATTCACAACTCAAACATTGCAGCACAAGCAGGGCACGAAAAAAAAAAGCATATGTAACATATATTAAATGTTGGCATGCTTTACGAACGTAAGGCTCTCAAACAGACCTCCCATCTGACGGAACACATCATATATTGCTATATACAAAAAAAAAAAAAAAATGCAAGACTGCGCTTGCTTAAGACTGAAAATGGCGAAAGCAAATTTTCAGGACTGTTTACTATATGCATCGTCATCGTCATTCCTACATTCATCATCATCACTGTCGCTACTGTCATCGCTACTATCATCATTGTCAATGTCACTGACTGCATCGTCGTTGTCATTGATCGTCGTCGCTGCTACTATTCTCACGCTAGACAAGAGAATTTCGATCGGTTTCTCATGACCCGGCGTGGTCTAGTTTGAGCGCTTGACTGGGAATCGGACGGATAGTGGTTTGATCCGCGGACATTCCTGCAATTTGTGAGCAGCCTATTAGCTTTCAAAAGAAATCTTATTAGATTTATTATTAGGATGCTGATTTGGTGTATCCACAAGCTACCTGCAGACATCCGATATGACATGTCTGATATTCCTGAGCTCTTAGCATGTATCCAGGCGCATATGTATCTGTAGCGATAGCAAGAATAGCAGCTCTAGTGCAAAAAAGTATGTTGGATAATACAATAATCAAAATTACCCGAAAAAGATCATTTGACAGGAACGACTTCTTGCATCAAGCTGAGAGTATCTGTATTCAGAAAGTGCATGTTTTTCAAGCCATGTCTGTGATGCGTACCGACATTGCTGAAAAGCTGCTCAACGAACACTTGCACCCAAAAAGTCTCACGGGGTATGGATGAAAGTACACCGTTAGAAAGAGCACATAGGTGTTGTTATTTTGAAAGACCCCTCCGAACTTGAATTTAGTCTCTAGGGGGAGTGTTTTGGGGCTAAAAACCGCTAGTGAAAAAAGTGGCTTAAAGTGCAGCAGTGTATTGAAACTGCACGATGTTTTTCTTGCACATTGAAACATTGGAAGCGAGATCTGCTGAAGTCGGAGATAAGCAATCAGACATCAAGTCCAATAAACCGAGGAACCTTTCATCTGCCTCGAAGATTATGACTAAGCGGCTGTGTGCGATTACAAGGTCATCTAGTCGTTGGCCTGAGATCAGCGCCTACATTCACCGGGCGTCAGACCAATCAAACGCACTTCACAGGCGCTCGGCTGCGCTTACTCCAAACACAAAACCCTGCGAAGGAAACGGAAAGAGGCGTTCATCCCACAGGCGGCTCACGTCTTTCGTTTCACAGAACTCTACTGAAAAGAATTCCCCTCGCAATCCCACCACCGAGACACTTGTGTATTTTCTTTTGCAGCGCATCCTCCGGCTGTTTCTCTTCCATTGACAACTCTCCGTCTGTCACGCGCGCATTCAACTCGTGCAGACGACGAATAAAGAGCCGAAGCAGACGACCGATAGGGCCCCGCAATGCAGACGACATTCCAGTTCTCGTTTCTGCCACTGCTGGTGATTGCGGCGCTGGCACCCGCTGGACAAGCTAAAATTGAGCAAGTAAAGAGGGCCTGCGTCGAAGGTGAGGCATGACTAAGCGTTCTTATGTGTACCAAGTTGGTATAGAAACAGTGAAAACAACTGTACCTTTGTGGTAGTAGATCTTTTATGGCACTTCCCAGCATTCTAGCGCCTTAGTCCGTTAAAGGTCGATTCCCACGTGGCCCATACCCGCGGACCAGGTGATACGTCACGCCCCACTTCTGTCCCGTGAGGTTTGCATGTAGCCCGCAATTATTTAAGTAGTATGGCGAAAAATCGTGCGCATGTCAAATCGTATTATAGCCTCCTGCGAAAGCTAAGGTCAAGGGAGTGCCAACAATCAGCCTAGACTTAGGCCCAGCTTTGCCCTCTACGCAGGCCAGCCGTGGACCTCGCAGATCGGAAGAAGGGTGTCACGTGACGTCTGGTCCGCTGTTCAAAGATTTGTCGTGTGAATCGGCCTCAAAGATTCTACGAACCGGTTCTCTAGCTGAGCCGGTGACGTTACTCGCTTGATTGGGTTCTCAAATTAATAATGAAATAAGAGAAGTCTTATAACTGCGGGGCTAGTACTTTTATGTTTTACTGGTGTTGTAGGCGTCCTCGCTGCGCTTGTGCAAGAAAAATGTGCCGTAAAATTAACTGTGGATGAATTTCAGCAACGTAACGTTGGCTACCATGTTGGATACTACGAATACTGCAGACATCTGCAAATCTGCTCATTTTCCTAATCCTCTCTTCACTGCCCGCTCCGATCCGCAAAGTGGAAGCTGTGGCTTGTGCTCCTTCATGGCGCCTACGACGTCACGTTAAAGCCATCTGTGCCATGTATTTGTCTTCATCGGGCTTATCGTTAACGTCACGAGCGTGATTTGACGGACGAAAATTTACGCGCAAGGACGCGCTTCATAATGAAGGGGGTCGTTATTTTCTTTACGTTCATCGCTCGTTGTATATACTGTTCATAAATATCTCGGCTTTCAAGCTGTTCTTCACAAGCAGATTCATTAATGCATTGCAGTAGTCATGATGAGCAGCGAAGAAAAAAGAGAGGGAGAAAATTGAATTTACTGAAAGAGTTGGCTCGTGGCCTTAGTAGGGAGGGACTAGGTGTTACCCACTACGGATAGTTTGAATGCGAAGCTCCACATTAATTAAAAAGTCTCTTTAGCGGACACTTGTAGCCAAATACATGTCTCATATAGGTCATAACCGTCGTCTGGCAGTGCATAATGCTCACTGTCTGAAGACTGTCCCATTTCCAGACGAGGTGCCGCAGATTCAGGGCTACCTCACAGCCACAATACTTCACTGGGGGAGCTGACTGCTGGTTGGCGGGGTCATTCCGTAGCTACCGCCGCTTCCATAACGCGACTGTGTCATCTGTTAAAACGTAGATGTCTCTTGCCTTATTGATAAGAACCCGAGCTCCTTGGGACAATCCTTCAGGTAAAGTGTCTGGATCTTGAATGGTTGAAGACAGTCATTTTATACGACGTTGCTTTAGGCTTCTATCGCTCCTCTTCGGCGCTGTGTGGTAGGAGGAGCACCAGCGTAGTACTTTCCTGCGAATGTCCTGTGTTTCAGAATGGAGCCCATGGGCTGAGATCGGTGATTCATTTAATTTATTTTACCCTCAGGGATTTCGTATTACAAGGAGGGGGGGGGGGCAGTGAAGCAAAACAAAGGCAAGTACAAGAGGAAGCGTTATACAAAACAATGCTGTTGATAATAGGTCAACGCGAAACTCGATACAAAAGAAATACAGGTGTTCAGGTGTCAATAAAGCAACCAAAGAGAAACATATCCGAAATAAATCAGTATGTGAGACATCAACAACTTGCAATTAGTCAGATTCTGACAGGGCGACTAACTTGGTTCTAAAAAGCGCAGGGTCGATGATGCAAGTAACTATCTGGGAAATATGGTTCCAATCATGGCATGTTTCAGGAAGGAAGAAATTAGAGCAGGTCAATGTCGAGTGGAGAACAGCGACTTTTTGAATGTGGTTTACGCGAGTGGTGTGACTTTTTGAATGGTGTACCTCCCGTTCAGCCCGTGGTATGGGATCTTATGGAATCCTCCCGTTCAGCCCGTGGTATGGGATCCTATGGGATCCTCCCGTTCAGCCCGTAGTATGGGAGCGTGGCCTGGGATCCTCCTGGTGGTCGTTCGACTGTCTGTATTTGGCAGCCGATCTGTCATTGTGCATATTTAATGCAGGCCGCTGTGGTGCTTTCGTCTACGCGATGCCTCCATATCTCGAAGCACCGATGTATTGTCTCTGTATATGCTAATGGCTCTTTATATACATGCATTGGTGCCTGGCCATCATCTACTATCTTCAGCGCTGTTTGGGCATTTTGCCACACAGCCCAAAGCTCCAGTTCTGTTGGCACTGGTCCTTTTCCTAAGTGTGGCATATGCGTTTAGAGTTGCGCTCGAAAAGCACAAGCCTCACAATCCACCACAAACGGGCCAAATGAGGTAGTATGCGTTTAGAGGTGCGCTCGAAAAGCACAAGCCTCACAATCCACCACAAACGGGCCAAATGAGGTAGTGCAGAGTAGGGCTTAACTCCGGGTAGACGCTTGGCCAGCGTCATGACGCTTTAACCCGTCGTTTGCCGGCTCCCTAATAAAGGGAAAACATACATACATACATACATACATACATACATACATACATACATACATACATACATACATACATACATACATACATACATACATACATACATACATACATACATACATACATACATACATACATACATACATACATACATACATACATACATACATACATACACACACACACACACACACACACACACACACACACACACACATACACACACATACATACATACATACATACATACATACATACATACATACATACATACATACATACATACATACATACATACATACATACACACATACACACATACACACATACATACATACATACATACATACATACATACATACATACATACATACATGCATACATACATACATACATACATACATACATACATACATACATACATACATACATACATACATTATACATAGAGCATCTAGGTATTCTGGGAGGCTGTGGTCACCGCTGTTAAAGTGGTATGGTAGCACGAACCGTCTACAAACCACCGGAGAGTCTCGTTGTCTTCACGCTTCTGCTTGTCCGTCTACCTTGGTAACGGCCTCGTCTCAATGACCAGCTCATCTTCTCACGGCGAAATAAGAAGCGGTACGCTTTTCGCACATATGAGATCCGTCTGCTATGAGAAGCTGCTGGCCTTGGAGGTTGAGAACGCGGCGTTGTTCAGCTCCGTGGACTCGACTATGGACAATTTCTAATATGGACTGTCGAGAGTGTCGGTACAACTTCTCCACACGCGTGTGCCGAGGAAGGTGGACAGTGACAACACTCAGGAGTGTCCTGTACAGCGCTCCTGTGGTGAGGTCGAAGCACGTTGTGTCATATGCAGCCTTGGACACGAGAACCTCCTGTACGGGGGTACCTGCTACTTCTATTGTGGCACCCCCGAATTTGATCCTTCTGATGTGCCGGAGGAATTACTGCCACTTGAATGCGAGCTGTCGAAGCCATTCTACTCCTTCTCCCTCTTCACTGACGAAAATCCCCGGAATATGGACCGCATTTTTCCCTAGCGTTTCGGTTGATTTCCTCCTATCCGCGCTTTAGATACCTCTGTCGTTGTCCCCTTGATCAGGATGTATTGTGCTTATGAAAGTGAAGCATAAGGGACAGTAATCTTTCTTGTTACTCGATACAATTCAGTAAAATTATCCAAAGTCAGTCAAAATTTGTTATTTGACGATCAGTGGAAGTCGTTATGGAAGTATGAAGACAGTCTGTTAGCGTCAATATAATTTTAGCAGCCAAACGTTGGGCCAAATATTCATCAAATAGTGTAAGGTATCTAAATAGTTAATCGCAGCCCAAACGATGACATATAGAACGGCACTTAACTTCGCTCGGCCTTCGTAATATGCCTCGAACTTTAAAAGGAGAGTAAAGGAGAATTCAGTGTAAGCGAGAAGCTAACCTAGACTTACAGAATCATCTTTGGCAGCGCTACCAGCATAAGTTGCCCCCCCCCCTTTTTTTTTCGCAGAAAAAAATTGCTGCATTGTAGAGAATGATTATAAATGAAGCCCTTGATTAGTCTCCCCCATACTCCACCTTTTACATCCCACACCAGAGGCCTGTGCAACTACGCTATTTGTGCAGCGTCATCCATTCGAATATTAAGACGAAACGGAGAATTTCCCGCCAGTTGAGAGACAATGCACGAAAAAATTAACTACTAATTGCGGGTGTCTAGCTTTGTTGCAGTATTTATGAATAGATGGCGCCACCATATGCCATTAGCTATGGATTCCAAATGGTCCAATCACAATCTTTGATACTCAATTGAATCTTCATCGTTCGCAAAAGAGCACGCACAACCTTGAAAGTTACTTAGCTTACTCGTCTAAAGTTCCTCTGGGATATGGCTTCACGCAGCTCAATGAGACAAAGCTGACTGGGCTGCCATGCAAGCGGGACGAAGTAACACTTCGCATTATACTCTCTCAATAGCCCGCGCTTTCGTTTTTCGGCGCCATTTCCTGTTGCCGCTCACACATGTGGTGGGCGTGGAAGCGACGAGCCATTGGGGTCTCCGAATATTACACGCGACCACTGGAATTCATGAGGCTCGTTGCTGCAGACTTTCGCCTCAAAAAATGATATTTTTGCCACCTTCACGCAATATTCTCCTAATCAAGTAGAATTTCGTATTCCTGTGTAGTGTCCTTTTAACACCAAGAAATTGCTTTCGTTACCAAATTTCTATAGATATCACAACATCGTCTTCTTTGCGGTTGTGGCCGTAGCCACGTGGAAGTCGAGGGAGCTCTCAACCTGCCTCAAAAGGGGTACTCTCTTGATAAAATGTTGAGGCCCTGTTTGAAAACCTGCAGCCTTATTCCTGAGACCATGCAAGACCTTTAGGTAGACTGAGGCCATGAGCCTGTCACGTCTTGTGAAAAACTTTCTCGGCCTCGTTTAGTTACGTCGTTTTTGTATCGATCTGTCTCGATGTGTTGAAAGTTCCACCGTTCAATAACAGCCCCACCTGAACCACCTTTGTTCAGGATTTCCTCCATGACGTGGACCGACTGCAAGGCTGGCTCTATAAGGGACCCTCGCACAATTAAGGCCGACGCGATGAAAATTTAAAAGCCGCGGAAGTTGATTGCTTCCAGGGAACGGCTCGATGTTCAGCGAAGTGCGTTTGCGTTACAAAAGAATAACGACGTTCCTCAACTTTCTTGAACGTTTTTTACCTTGACTGTGGCCTTAAACTCTACCGAGAAGTTCGAGTTACTATAAAGATTGATTGCATGGTCTCCTTGAAGGCAACCGATCATCAGGAAGGGGCAAATCGATGTCCCAAAAGACGTTTGTCACATGCGTTTCACAGAGGAAACGTGAAAGCGGAGTAACAGAAATATAAAGAATATAGCCAGTTAGGCTATGACTTGTCGCGGTTAATTCTCACGAAACTCTCACAGGGAAACCGGGTATCTGCTTTGGTTGTTGAGTTCTTGCGTTACATGAGCAATGCGTACGGCGATCGTAAATACGAGTTTCGCACAGAAAGTTTGGCGTTAAGCTGAGATATTTTTATTCGTTTCCTGTTTCTTTTCGTAGTGCATCGCACAATCAATGTTTTTATTCTCGCCTTCTCCTTCTGACGTCACGACGCCACCATGCTACTGATCACACTGGTGGTGATCCTGGTTGGCTTCCCTTATGCAGCTCCTCACTGTAGAAAAGGAAAAAAAAAAAAAAAAAACTTCATTCTGGACTAGCAGGGCTTCCTGAAAAAGGACTCTTGCTCCATGATCCGCTAGTCATATGCAGCGTCTGAGTGAAGCAAAGGGCTTCAGCCAGAAAAGGAAGGGAGGGAGAAAGGGAGGGAGGGAGAGAGAGAAAATAAGCAGACGTCGTGGCACCGTTACACGAGTACAGTTGGTCTGTGCCCGGACCGGTGTATAAAGCTATCCAAATTAGCAGGGCATTGAGGAGAGCGTTGGTTTCATTTTCGCGAATAATCTGCCCGCGTTACGTGTTGAGTAACGGGTGCAAATCTGAGAATGCAGTGCAGTTTTATCGGGTGTTTTACCCCTTTCCTCGCGTCTGGTTCAGAATGGCGCATTAATGCACTGAATTGGATGATCAAGAAATCGATCAAAAGACTATGCCTGTTGCGAAGGTGCTTCGTCAAGCTCACAGCAGCGGTCATCAACCCTTGTAATGCGTCCGTTCCTCTGTCAGACTTGGCGGCTTTGCAGAAGAAAACTTCCTGGCATGCAATTCAGAAACATAACAGCACATGTGCGCGTCCATGCGAGATTCAAACTTGTAATTTGCTATCGCATATAGTAAGGTCACACGACGATGGTCAATCTTTGTGCACTGTGTATATATAGCCGTATAGACACATTAGTTTCCGTATAACCGCCGTTTTCAGACTAAAGGAACGATGAACTGCGCAGTCTTGAACTGTTTCTTGTACGCCTGCGTATGAATCCTGCTTGCCGTTGACTGTGCTAAAAAATGTAACAAAGGTTTGACATCAAACAGATTGACAACAGCAAACAGACGGGATCACCAGAGGGAGTACACGGTATTGGGTTGTTCCATTTACTCCTTCTGGTGACTGCGTGTGTTTGTTAGTGCCAATGTGTTCGATTCACACCAATTTAACCGCATGGTCACCTTGTTAAATCTTTGACATATTAGCGGACAGCGGCCAACGTATACATTATACGTGTTTGAAAGTGATGTACGCACACCGGTTGACGCTTTCGTGACCGCCCGAAACCTTCTCGGATATTCTTTCTTAATTTTCCTTTACGGCCGTTTATAATTTCAAAATGCGACACAGCCATCGCGGCTCCGGGGTAGAGAACTGTTTCTTGTACGCCTGCGTATGAATCCTGCTTGCCGTTGACTGTGCTAAAAAATGTAACAAAGGTTTGACATCAAACAGATTGACAACAGCAAACAGACGGGATCACCAGAGGGAGTACACGGTATTGGGTTGTCCCATTTACTCCTTCTGGTGACTCCGTGTGTTTGTTAGTGCCAATGTGTTCGATTCACACCAATTTAACCGCATGGTCATCTTGTTAAATCTTTGACATATTAGCGGACAGCGGCCAACGTATACATTATACGTGTTTGAAAGTGATGTGTATGAATAAGGCTTTTCTGTTAGTACATATTTACTTTAGTCGCGGGTCGTTTATGTCCAGGCGCAACGCTTTTAATCGAACCGTCTCTCCTTGTGAATACTTATTTGTTTGGCGGAGCACATACACTTCCGATTATTACTAGCCACAACAGGTATAGGTGTTACGCCAAGATGAAATAATAAATTCGCAGCCGGAAAGAGAATTTATCCGAAATTTCAGGGATAACAAACCAGTAATAGCGATCAAAAGTGTTTTTTCCTTTTAGACGACGCAATACGAGTTATATTCCCCAACTACTATTCTGTTATTTGCGCGACGGGACGTCCTGGGGCCATCCTGAACTTGAGGACTTTCTAGTCCTGATTCGCGAGGTAAGAACAGTAAGCAACCTTTAGGAGTGGAAACAACGCTATTTGCGGCGACCGGATAACCTCCTAAATGGTTTCTTGCTCCGTGTCCTGATTTAAAGTAAGAATAATGCGATGATCTCAGTGACTACTTGTTTTTGCAGGCACTGGAGTCGATTTTCAGCCGAAATTATTCACCGGCATTATTATTTTTTTTTTTTTTTTGCCAGTAGCGCATGACTCACCAGAAAACGGGAAAATTAGGCCCTGTCGAGGATTTAGTCGTTTGTGCTGCAAAAGCCGGGATAAAAATAAGTCTTATTTGTTCACCTTTCTCTCGAGTTTAGGAAGTACTCTGGCAAAATTTGAGAGATGCACTGTAGTGCGACCGCGCTGAAGAGTTCTTTCCACGTACCATTTGCCGTAGTGAATAGAATAATTAATTGCCTCGCAATATTGCTGCCTGTGAAAGCGAAGCACCGATGCCCACATTTATGACTGAACTGGTCTTACCGGCATTGTTATTTTATGCTGAGAAATTCTGCCACATCATGCGCGCAGCGTTGGACAAAAGTCTTCAGAGCACCCTTTTATTTTATTAAGTACATCTCAACTTTCAAATTACAGCAAGGGAAAAAAAAAAAAAAAACTTTTGTTCTCAGAACTCCGTACTCTTTTGAACTTGCCCAGAGTGTAACAGACGGAATATACTGTTCTGAAAATTAAGCCCTTTGTCTTGAAGACTTGGAACAAAGCTTCTTTCATTATTTTTGCGAGTGCGCGACGCGTCGTTGGCGTGAATGCATTCCTCGTGGCTTGCGGGATATATTATACACACTTACGTCTTCTTACCTTCACTTCTCGACGGGGCTACCAGTATTTATAAAAATTAAACAGAACTAACAGGCGTCTCCATGCTCTAGACAGCTCTGGGTATATACGCTGGTGGAACAGGATCCGCGTCCGCTCGCTCACATTCGCGGCAACTTCAAGAGAACATCTTATACGGCATGAAATACTTTAATGTCAATCGTGTTTATCTCAGCACTATAGGAGGGAATATTCGGAACTCTTAAACTTTTTTTTTATTAGGTGCTTTGTTTCACGCGTCAAAAAAAAAGGTCTTAATTTCACTCTTCGTACTTGATGATGATTGCTTCCTCAAGTGTGAAGAGATCTGAAAAAATTTTCTTACTTCTCTCTTGATCACAGAATGGATAACCGCTTTGGAATTCATATTTTATTAGCGCAAACAAAAGTTGTCGTTGTTGTTGCTGTTGTTGTTGGGTTGGGTTTAATGGCGCATAAGCAACTAAGGCTATCATGCGCCAAACATATGCGCCAAGCGTGCAAACAAAAGTAGACGCGAATAAGGGACAGGGACAATGGCGTACTGTCCGTAAACTTTGTCACGACAGTTTTGGTGCCACACCAAAGCTGGATTTTTATTTTTTGCACCACCACAACTACCGTTTTTTAGGCAACCACTGCAATGATATGTATTAATTTTGGACACTTAAACCAGAACACCGACTGTGTATCTGTAACAAAAAAGATCCTCAATTCAACCAAACTTTAAACTTTATTAGTAGCTACACAGTTTAACCTTTTGAGAACGAATCGACCTTTGCGCATTTCGGCGGAGTGTCAGTTAGGAAGACTGTTCCCTTATTTCTGCATATTTGAAACGGCAAGTCCGCACCCTTGCTTGCCTCGATACCCGCAAGGCCATTTCGTCGCCCTGCGCTTGCCGGGAGTGATGTGCGCCGTCAGAGTGCATGTGGGAGAACTCAAAAGTTCGTCTACAGAGGATTATTCTTCAGCAGAATAATACTACCAATACTCTTGGAATAAACGGGCGAAGTACATAATACAATGACCGCTTGTAATATTCTACATGAATTCCAAAGGAAACGCGGCGTGCGAAGTGGTGTCTTTTCAATGCCAGCAAGAAAACGTTCCAGAGAAAAGGAAGACCATCAATGCAGGAGAAAGGAAAAATCCGTGAGCTGCAAAAGAAGTAATAATTAGAGGAAACAGAGTTCAGAGAGTGCGAGGCTCTCCGCGCGTCGCTTTCGCCCCCTGGCATCATTTGTAACACACGTAGCCATATTTACGTACCAACACGGCCATCATACGTTAAAGAAACTACCGCCGGCTGACGCTTTTGTCACCCTGAAAACCTTCCAAGACTCGTTTCTTGTCATTCTATACTCATGACCCATAACTCAGAAGAAAAAGCCTGAGAGGTTCTTGCGGGCGTGGGGAACTCTCCTCACGTGTCACTTCAATCTTTTGCGTTTCAGAGCATAGATCGACCATTTCTTTTACTCTCATAAAGCGTCATATACCGCGCCGCTTAGGCTATGCACGCACACCGGCTGACGCTTTCGTGACCACCCGAAACTTTCTCGGATATTCTTTCTTAATCTTCCTTTACGGCCGTTTATAATTTCAAAATGCGACACAGCCATCGCAGCTCCTGGGTAGAGAACGCGTTTCTCAGAGAACGCGGGCGGCGATAAATTAACCTCTGCCTAGTCCTTCATTTGCGTGAGTGTGTTTTTTAAGAAAGTCCTGGTGCTTGATCAGGTTGCCGCACGCGGTGCGTGTTTGTATAGTTTACTGCAATACGCGCATTCACGACTCGTGCGGTTTTCGCCGCCTGTCACACGACACCTGACGTACTCTCGAAAGAAACAAGCAAACAAAGAAGAACGGCTTCAAGGAAACGGCTAGAAATCTGTTGTACGTCAGCCAATCAGAAGAGGACGGCAGCACAGCTGCACAGAATGCGCATAAGGTCGGTAAATGTCTAGGAGATGACACCATGGCGTCAAAAAACAGCCACGTATCATAAGCTTTTTAAATACTAAAACAAGGAGATCAGAGAATTGGTTTAAGAGATGAGAAGAGGTGAGTAGCACGTTGTCCTGTCTCCTGTCTTGTGTTCGTCTGCTTTGCGCTTACACAATTTAGGTGGTGAAGGGTGGCAGTTCCTGGCCCTACGGGGCTGGGACGGTAGGTCAACGCCGCTTGCAGCGGGGGCTAGCCAGCCACTGCATGATTTTCATCTGTTATAGGCCGTCATTGCACCCGCCTTCGGTGGTGGTGGACGATGGCCCAAGTGGTGGCGGGTTCAATTACGGCCTACAACAGATAAATATTCAGTGGTGGCGGGTGCAATGACGGCCTTACAACAGATAAATATTACTTTTCTCCCGTACGAAAATGAATGCCATCATTATAGCTCATGAGTGTCCAACTTGAACACATGCGCTACAGGTGCATAGGTGCAACATGTTTCTCTACTGGTCATTGCCAACGAATATCAAGGGTGGTTGATGGTCGAAGTTCCAGGCCACGAGTCGAAGCTGCGCTGCCAAACAGGCTAAGGGCCGTCCCAGATATAATCAGTTACTCCTAACCAAACCTTTGAGTGCACACCGGGCCAACTGCGCTGTTTTCCATCACCTGACTATAAATAGAAACATCTAAACAGTTATTGATTCCTGCATGTCAGTAGTGTCAGTCAGTTTGGTGTCAAGTACAAGATAAGAGGGATTTGCGAGCCATACGTTGCCAAATAACGGCACTGAAAGTGTAAGGAAAATGTGTACAGTAGCACAGATTTCAGTTTATCCTAGTGAGCATCTACCAGTTCAAACGTCAGGTACCAACACGCAGCGATGTGTCGTCTACGACCTCGGCCTAACTGATTAACAGCGACGAGACGCGCTCCCAGAGTGGCTTAAATGGGTGAATGGTATACTCTAAACAGTATACAAGCATAGATCAGTTTACTCCGACAGATGCTTAAAAAAGGGACACCTGCAATCATTTTGTCCGCATGGTGCAAACCCAGAATGCATGACATATATTATCCGAGGAGGCAAAGATGCGGGCTATGCAAGTCAAATGATCATGACGTCACTTGTTCCAGGTGCCCAATGAGAAACAAAAGCTTCAGGGGCGCGGCACAGGCGGTGGAATTGAGCGACACCGTTAGTAGTGCAGAACAGCTTCGCTATTTTGTCAAAGTGTCTGATGAGACGACTAAAAAGTATAGAGACACCGCCCAAGTGCAGGCAGCACAATTCGTCCTACCCTTCAACGCTAGAGGCTGGACAAACTAGAAAACGCATGCCGACGTGATCGGCTGATGCATTTCCCGAGCTTGAAGACGGCGCAAGCATGCTGGATGATGTGGAACAACAAATACCAATGCTGGCCGCGCAAATGAAAAAAAAAAAAAATTGCGCGAGAAGAAAGCGCTCGTGGCAGATTGGCGCAAGGAAAATAAGAGATGCCTGCATACAGCAACAAGCAAGGTTAGTGAGTATGGCGAACAGTAAGCCTGCTGCTGACACTCAAGCCTGAGAGATGGTACTTAGAAACAGAATGACAGAACTTATTTAAAATTACATATACAATGGCTGGACACGGATGAAAGCAACACCAAAGAATAACACAGTGGAATTGTAGAGGGCTCATGAATAAAGCTGGAAAATTATAAAGTTTTTACATGACAAGTTGCACTTCTGGGCGTACCTACCATCACAGCGTATATTAGTTAACAGTGCCCTTCCATTCCTAATAAACGAGTGAGAGCGAAGATGAAAGCACCAGGAAAAAGTGCTAGATATGTAAGGGCCAATATACACAAAAACCGATTGATTTAGCCAGGTGATGCAAATGCCAGAAGGAAGTCATTGCTGTGCTCACGAGTACACTGCAGGTAAAATAACACTGATACTAATGCAAGTTTTTAAGCAAGACCAAAAACAAGATAGCCAAGCTCAGATGGGTATTAACATACCCTGGAACAGCCGTACTGATAAGCAGGTACTTTAACGCTCCATATATAGTCTTCGGATGCGACTTCAAAATGGGTAGACAAATTTAACACTTTTAAAAGAAATGGAGTTCACACTGAAAAAGAAAAAGTTAGCTGTGGTTTAGCTTGTGGTTAAACCTGGAGTTATGCGAGAGCAATCTGCATGGCTACGCTTAGGTTCGGCTTGCAAGTAGACATGGCCTTGCACATAGCAGTATACTCTATGGTATCAGCTTTATTATGCCATAGGGAATCACTTCACGTATGAGCACCCTTTGCCTCTCGTCGCTGACCATTCTCATTCGGGTGTAGAAGACTTCTAGGGGTATGGCACCGTCTCTACGTCGAACTCCGGGGCACACCGCCGTCACAAAGTTCGAACGAACCTTCTGTCCTAGCAACTCGCTGTTGTCATTCGCCTTTACCAACTACCGAGTTATCTGTCTCCTCCTTCTTATTTTGTACTTCTTCTTTTTCTTCATCTTCTTTTACTTCTTCTTCTTCTTCTTCATCTTCTTTTACTTCTTCTTCTTCATCATCTTCCTGTTTTACTACCTTCTTCATTTCCTTCTTTTACTTCTTCTTCTTCTTCTTCTTCATCATCTTCCTGTTTTACTACCTTCTTCATTTCCTTCTTTTACTTTTTCTTCTTCTTCTTCATATTCTTGTTTTACTCCTTCATCGTCTTCTTTTACTTCTTCTTCATTATCTTCTTGTTTTACTCCCTTCTTCAGCTTCTTCTTTTACTTCTTCTTCTTCATCTTCCTGTTTTACTCCTTCTCCATCTTCTTCTTTTACTTCTTCCCACGGACAGGCACGGCGAAATTGCGAGACTCTGGCCAATGTAGCTCTCGCTACAAAATTACTGAACAAATGCTCCACAACGCTGCCTGCAGCTCCAATACACCCTCCAGGTCAGATGTAATAGACGGGTACTTACCGGAATGGAAGGCAGAATTAGACGCTCAGGGTAGTGACCGCACATAGCTTTTAATGAAACATATATGAAGAAAATCAAAAGAAATTTGTCCTAAACACAATATTATAATGGTCGACAGGATGCTCGAACTAATGCCGTAAGCCCAGATGCGGTGGTGTCAACATTACAAGCGGTTCTTAAGGAGCACACCATCTTAACAACCGTAAACGAGGATAAGCCAACTCCCCGACCTCCGCCTTCTACAAATATGAGCACGTCGAAAACAAGAGGAGATACAGGCTAAACGACTACTTGAGGACATTTAAATAAAGATATTGTGAGCCTTCTGTGGACCTTCTTTCATTTGTACATGCCATGATCTTCTTCTTTCATTTGTACATACCATCATCGTCCCGCAGCGCCGGCTGCGGCGCGCGCCTGGGTTCGTGATCGGATTAAAACGCTAGACAAGGCTTCGCTGTCCTTGCAGTCGCGACCTCGCCGTCTCGACCTAGCCTTCTTTTACAATATCTTGTCTACCGACTGAAAGCTCAAGCGCGACCGCCAGGAAAAGCAATTGGGTCGTAAAAGGTGGACTGATTGGTACAGTAGTTTGGCCACAACACAGGGCAACAGAGCGCTGTAGGGGACTTTGAGAGGCACGGGAAAGGGAAGGAAGATTAAAGATGATGCCTAAAATATCCGACTTGTCCTACATCTAACACCGAAGGTGTCCATCAGGGAGATATTCTTTCCTTTCGAAACCATGCGCAGCCTCCCACCCTACCACCGGCAACGATCACGGTAGATAACTCAGGAATAACATCTCCGTTTACCACAGTGGAACTAATATCTGCCATAGAAGGTTAGAGGCATGGGGACATTTCATGCCAGGCGCTTAAGACTCAGGGCAAGCTGTTGGTGACGTTTTTACTGTGAGAAGGAACTTATGCAGAGAAGGAAAACTTCCACAAGACTGTAAACATTGCACCATCCTCCCATTACAAAGTATGCGTGGAAAACTTTCAACTGGCATACAACTACTCCAACTGCACAATTTGCATCATTAAAGCCTAGAATTAGTAAAATTTATGAAAATGCTGTTTTCCCGAGCTCAGTGTGGTGGCTTGAAATGAACAAAAATATCACCCGCGACAAATCGGATTTAGATTAAATGTCGGCTAGTTCTGTCTGCACTGGTTGAAGCGGTCATATACACGTATCGCCACACAGCCACCTTGTGCGCACGGTTGTGGCTACATGGTTATAATAACGTGTAACACGCAAAGATAATTGAGAACATTGAATCTGTGGGAGTTTCTTCACAGATCACAAAAGTTGTACACTACCTGTTAAGGACAGGCTGTTTTAGGAAGCCTCAGAGGAGAACACGTCGGTAATTACACATCAAATATAGGGTAGTGTCACAAAGTTCAGTCAGCCCTATTTAATGTAACTTTCATGCCACTGGCTCCGAAACTAAGTAGAATGCCAAATACTACACATTTTCTGAATTACGCAGATGACGTCACAATATGGTCTACTCACAGACACCTTGTGACGCGCAGGACCATCATTTACAAAAAAGCATTAAACATATTCGAAAGTATATTCTCGAATGCTTAAGCAACCCTGGAAATGTCGCCACAGAAGGCAGGCTACGTTGGCGTGACCAACAATAACGGAAGAAAGAAATTGCAAGCTAATAACTTCACGTTGATGGCTGGTAACCTCCCATTACAAGACTCGGACGAGTTGTGGGTCCTTGGAATGGACAAGGCGCACAGCGACTCCATGGGACATGAACGCAGCAGCGACTACCACTTTATTGAACGGACCTCATCTAGATTCCCCGTGTACTCCCTCCATCAATACTATATCAAGATTGGAGAAGGCATACCTTATAGCGACTCGGTGTGCGGCGGCTCTTACCTTGTCGATAACATTGCTGATTGGAGGATACGCAGTGCCCAATACATGCCCCAAATGTTCCACGTCAGCTTCTGAGGTGGGCATTTGTCATTTTTTATGGACTTATTTGTCTAGGAATGCAGGCCTCGATAACCGGGCCGAAATGGAGGAAAACTTGAACATGTTTGGCTTGGTTTATGGGCTTTAACGCCCCAAAGTGACTCAAGTTATGGGAGACGCCGAAATGGAGGACTCCGGAAATTTCGACTGCCTGGGCTAACGAAAAATGCTAAGATCTGGCGCTTGCTTCGGTTTCTGGAAGACAATAGCCTCCGCGACCTGCTTTAACTTATCGACAACCCCATTTTCTGCCACATGACAAGAGGTAGAAAAAAAAAAATCTTGTTTCATACGGCGCGCTTTGGTCATAAGCTGCCATTGCGCTATAACAATGCAGCCTCATCAGTTTGCACCTCACGACTTTGTGCCAAGTGAACAAAAGACTGTTTAATTCTATTATCTCTGCAATAAATGCGCTTCGCTGCGAGGCAGACATCGACGTATACGGAAAAGCCACAGGAAAAAAAATTACAAAGAAAAATTGGGTGCAGTTGTCAGCGTCCCTTTCAAAAGCAGCACACATGGCTGTACTTGCGAGTTGTTAAGGCGAAAGCCTTTAATGGCTCTAGCTGTCGTGGACAAAATGTGTCCCGCTCTTGCGGCGGCTCTGATTGGTTGAGGCGGGATGACGTCATAGAGGTCTCGACCAATCACAGAGCACCACAACAGCATGCGCGAATGCGTGCCCATATGCCAATAAATGATCAATTACTAATTAATGACTAATTGATTAATTAACAACTAATAGGTGAGTAATTAGTTGTAATTAATAAATAACAAATAATGATTAATCAACTAAGTAATAATTTGTTACCTACCTGACTAATTAATTGTTACTAATTAGTGCCAGTTGCGTAGCAGAATGCGGCACTCAGGCTTTCACCTTTCACTACTTTAGTCACTAAAGTCCCTCGTAATTCTTTCTCCATCCTCACGGGAGGGGGCTCTAAGGGTTGCTCAACCAATCGGCTAAATACAGACAGGGGACAGAGCACTCCATGAAGTCCCTGCCGGTTGAATCTTGGGCAAGTAAAAGCCCGCCCTTTTAGATCTACTTTATTTATTTTTAAAGAAATTTGTTGTCGCCACCACTTTGATTTTTCTTTGTGTGATTTTATTTTTCATTGATGCTGAATACATTTTTAAACGTACTATATCAACGCGTGAAACAGCTTTGGGAGCTGACTAATATATATGTGTCTTCATGAGAAGGTTTAAAATCGCGCGATACACGCGATAGCAGAAGTATAATAGCCTTTTTGCTATAATAGATTGCTACAACTTATTGCAGACTTCTGCAAGGTTTGCAGCCAATTCAAACGGAGGATAAGCGATTATGCAGCTGTTTTTGTGCGTCTCTCGCGACCATGACCTAACATGCGACGTAACAGCCCCAATTAAGCTGATCATTATAACGAATGGCAGAAGAACTACAACATTTGAAAATATTTACCATGCGGGTGCGCACTGCATACAATGATTTATGTTCATTCGTGTGCTAATTAATAAGAGAGAAAAAAACGCACAATTTATTATTATTATTTCTTTTTGCGAAAACCCCGTGCCTCTGTAAAAGCTAGTTCTGGTGAAAACGTTTGCGGGAAGTTTTGCGTCGTCTGCTTCGTGCAACCGATTCAAGCGCTGTCCCACGCTGTTTTGGGACAAAGAGAAAAAAAAAAAAAAACTTGTATTGCCAAAAGAGTAATCATTAAGGCATGTCGGCCTGGTGTGGCCCCCAGGTGGGGGCGACGCTCTAGGCGCACGAGACAAGCGCCAGCTGAGTCTTCTTGTCTGAGCACGTAAGAAGTTGGTCCTAGCTCTGGTGCCACTTGCATTGAAACAGTTGCAAGCAAATGAAATCTTCTCTGCCAGCTTCAAAAGGCGCGCGCTTTGCGACATCCACCAGAATGCAAAGCCTCTTTCTTCTGGTTTTCTTCTCCCCCCCCCCCCCCCCCCCCTCTCTCTCTCTCTTCCCCGGATGAGTTCGAAGAAATATGCCTAAATAAATTATCCCAGCCTCTGGCAGAACTGTAGAGGAAGTTATTTTCATATTACAAAGAACACGCGAAACTTTTATAGATGTTATATTGTGTTTTGTTTGTCGATTTCAGTGGAAGTCGTAGCCGACAGGTGTGCAAGGAAGCACTACGGGCCTTATACGGTAAGCGGAACTGCTGCTACGCCGAAATACAAGGCGGTGTTGCATCTCCCAAAAACCTTAACGTTTATTGCATTCAGCTGTTTTACCCTGGAAGTGCAAGAAAGTACGAAGTATAGCCAATCATTTGACGAAAGTTCGCCGGAATATGCATAGAAGAAAAATGACCACGCCATATTTCCATGGCCGACAGCTGAAAGTTTGAGACACCTTTTGACCCTTATTAAGTTCGCACTTGAACACGCGTACTTCATGGGGTGCGGTCGGCTTTGAGAAAGGAAGGGAAAAGATATGGGATAACGTGCGCGCAATTCTCCTTCGCACCTCACTTGAGGGTTCGTGAAGCAACCGCTAGAAGTGTTGCGATTTCGCGCCGACGTTACTCTAGTGTCCACGTGCCCCTGTTTATGACGGCGCACAATGCCCCGCACCACACGTAATAGCATCGACAGCGCAGGCGTCTTAGAGCAAAATATCGAAAATGTAGGAACAACCATCTACTCTTTGCACTTTTGACAGTCGATCGTCAGTTTTTAATAGTCTAGGGGAAGGTGTTTACCATACCTGTATCGAGCCAGCAAGCGATGCCACCAAGTCTAGTGTATTTTGGAGAGCACTGACAACTGCCGCTACTCTTCTAATCAACCACCACTCGCTCTCTTCCTTCTCCATGCACGCGATGAGCGTGGACATAGCTGGACCCGGCCAAGACGCAGCCTTATGTGAAGAAGTGCTTCTCCAACAGGGCCCATGTGACAGACCTGATGCTTGACTGCGCTGAGCCCATGGCGGTGAGTGGGCTCACGGAATTGATACAGAACTCTGCCATGGTTTGTGGGGTGCGCTTGGTTTCTTTGGACTTAACACGTTCTCAGAAAGCGAAAAAAAAAAAAAAAACCTTACAAAGAGTTTCTTCCTCTTCCTTGTATCCTTCTCAAACCCTTGATAACATGATCACAGGTTTGGTACATGATCTACGCCAGTACGTCAAATCTCTGCTATAATGTGTCAGAAGGTTATAGCATTGTCTTGGAGATACATGCAAAAACGAACACACATGCATGCCTCCGCAAACACGCCCCTGGTTAGGACGCTTCGCTACTGAACCGGGGGTTCCTGGGTTAGAAACAGGCTCGCACGGCGGGGTTGCCGATCCTTACGGCCGTGGATGTGCTATGTTTGTCCAATTGAAGATCCCTAGGTGGTCGAAAGTGTGCCGTAGCCCTCCACTGCGGCACCTCTTTCTCTGTCTTAATGTTAAATGGAAGACGCCGCCTGGAACCTCAGCCTTCTGTGTTGGATTATAAACTGATTTTAGACAGTTTCTTTTTATTCTCTTACTTCCACAAGCTTCTTCCCTTTCCTCACGGTGCGGTTCTGTTGTCCACCGAGAAGTCAGACACCGCGCCTTTCCTTTCCTCAAAGTCAATTTACACGCTTCTACCTGCCCAGACTAGCCAAGGACGTTCTTCCCCTAGTGAAAAAAACCTTATGAGTCACAATAACCTCATACAGATTTCTCATACTAATCTCATACTAAACTCGTACAAATCTCATATCATGTCATACCAATTTCATTCAACCTATGAGAAATATATGAGATCGTATGAGATTTGTATGAGTTTAGTATGTGAAATTTTAATGAGGCGATTGTGGCTCATACGGTTTTCTCGCTTGGGTCCGCACGACCGCCTCGCCATGCGCTATCGTGAATCACGGGTAGCGTGGTGTCGAAGTCGGGAACCGCAGTCAAATTGACGATAGAATACGGAATCGACCATTTGCGGAAAAGCGAGCGCCACCTTTCGTCCAAAATGGGAAGCTTCGCCGGTACTTTTGGTTGGAAAGAGCTTCTCGAACTGGCATGCGCAAGGCAGCGTTCGGCGTTTCGCGTGCGCTTAAATCGTTGTTTTAGCGTTGCTCTTTTGCTGAAAACGTGCATATGCTGAATAAAGAGGATGACATAGAAGGAGAACGATGTAGAGCGCCGACGTTCTGGGTTTTAGCCAGAATAATGACCAGTGCAGTTTGCGTCCTAAACTGTTCGCCAGGCGCATTGTGGCCGATGCTTAAAGGAGGAAGGCCATGTCAGGAACTTGAATCTTCATACCACTAATCAGTTTTGATGAGAGTGAGCACAATCCATGAAGACCGCAGTGTTTATGCGACAATGCCATGGTTCGCTGTTGATTCGGGTCACATCGTTTGAACTCACTGCGATTGCGTTGTGGGGTGAGATATTTTGCTTAGAAAGATGTGTATCTCTCTTGTGCAGAATGCTGATACACAAAATTAACGTGTATTGCATGGGCACTAATGGGCCGACGAGTGTTACAGTGACTTGGGATGCACTGTTTTGTAACACGCGCAAAAGTTTGTCTAGGTTTTCTGACGTAGGGCAAGAGTTCCTGCTGACTTCGTCCCTGCAGCTTCTGATGTAGGCCAGGCTTTACTGATTTGTAAACGACTCATATTTTCTCAACTACGCTCGCGCTCATACGCGAGAGCTTCGCTTACTGACGGACCGCTTCCTGCGTAGGCTGCACTCTGCCGTGCTCCCGCTGTTCAGATATAGCGCACCTTGCTATTGTATTTTTGGATTTACGGTGGATGTTTATACAAGTATATAAAATTCATTTCCCACCGAATCTGTCGATGCAAGAACTCTTATAAAACCAATATGTGTTCATTTGGCAGCAAGCACCAAATACAGCAAGAACGCCCAGCTACTACTGAAAGGTAAAAGTAAAGTTTCAGTAATACGAAATATGACTGCAAAGCAGAAGCAAACGTTCTTTACCCCAGAGGAAGCTGCATAAGGTATCTCTAGTAATATTTTTATCCAAATTAGGGGTGCTACCCTGTATGTACGTAGGGTCGGTTGTGCCCAACCGACCCCACGGCTTCGTCTTTCGCGCCTTGTATGTCGTCGTGGTCCTCGTTATATATACGTACCAGTGTCGCTGTTGCATGGCACATGCTTAGCTTAGATAGAAGGCATTCCAGTCAAATGACTATTTAGACTGCATGCAATAGTGAACAATGCTGCGTATCTTTACTCCTTATTCAAGGCTCAGCGAAACCTGTCAGCATGTAGAAGGGCTGCTGTTGAGTGTTTCTGTGAGGGCACTAGGATGCTTCTTCTTGCACGGGCGTACTCTGCAAGTCGATAGTTCTTGGTAAGGTATAGAACTCACTCCAGCAAAGCTCTACACTACCTTTTCTCAAGGCAGAGATGGCCCCTTTTCCGTAAATGGTGTGGCTGTAGCAGGAAACAAAACTCATAACAATAGATTATGGCACCGACATAAAAAAAAAAAAAAACGGGGGAGAACAAAAGCGGCTCCGCAAGGAAGCAGCGGAAGAGGACACCGAGCACACTGCTTCGTTAGCAGACGACGCGCGCTCAGGGACCAGTCATGAAATATCGAGACAGCCTTTTTTCACGTGTCCGACTTTTTTTTAAATGCGTGATAAGTTTTCCCGAGCCGCGGGCACACACATACGGCGAAAGCGAGACAAGCAACTCAAATCATCCACCGCTGTACAGCGCGAGAATGCACAGCTAGGCAGCGCTGGCGCGTCATGTTTTCCAACCAAAACCAAATCGCCCACAGAGGGCGCTAGTTGCGCCTTTGTCGCGCATGCGCAGGAGCTTTTCCGCAAATGGTCCATTATGAGGAACAAAGTAAAAGAGCTTTATACATCTATTTACAACATGAACAAAGAGCACTCGGAGAGCAGGACGGCAGCCTGCCTCCGTTGACAGCTTCTCGAGCAAGTCTCTCGTCGCTTCTCAACCTTTTCGTCCGGAAACATCCCCGCATTCCTTCTCCTCTCGCCCCGCCCACACAGTCACATTCCACTGTCAGGCCGCAGGTGGTCAGGGTGCAGCTGCAGGTCTCAAGGTCGCAGCCGCAGATCCCGGGACCCATCTTGACGCCGATGGTAACAAGCTGCGCACACTGAAGCAGTCAGGCTGGTTTCCTTTCCCCCGCTTGCCGATGTCGCGTTCCTCCCGAAACCGCAAACGCAGGGGGAGAAGAACAAAGGCCATCCCGCGACACGGCGGCGCCACACAGCCCGGTGACGCGGTGAAGCTTGGGCGGCCCAAATGCCCGAGGGCTTTAGCCTTCCTGGCACAACAGCGCCCTTGCCAGAACCTCTCCTTCCTTGAACGCCTGGGGGCTCGACTGCGAGCCGGTATAAGTAATGTGTGTACAACAGCTGCGTGAACCTGGAACACAATCCTGTCACGGGCAGTATTTCGTGGCCGCCTGCCTATAAAACCTATTGTCATTCTGGCCTTAACGACGTGCTTGCGACCGCTGAGTGAGACACAATGGACTGCCTATCTGCCATCGTTCGCACCAATCATTTGAAGTTAACTTGATCTGTCTCCCCACTAGTGCAGCCCTCCAATCACTCAGCCGTAGATAAAAGAAATAACAAAGAAGTGCGAAAGAGACTGTCAGTTTTCATTTTCATGATTGCGCCACGTAAGGCCAATTCAACCAATTATCGTCGGATGAAAGTAGAGCGAAGCGCCTTTTTTGTAATATGATGCACATCTTCCTGATGTCACGGATGCTAGCTGCTTCACCAGCAGCATTTGGGCCTTGGCATGTATTGAACAGCTGCCAGACTAGCAGTATCCAAAGTCAGTCTGACAAGCAAAGCGTGAGTGAAAATGGAGCAGTAGTAGCGTCAGCGCTCGCCGCACGCACGCACGCACGCACGCACGCACGCACGCACGCACACACACACACACACACACACACACACACACACACACACACACACACACACACACACACACACACACACACACACACACACACACACACACACACACACACACACACACACAGCATTTAAGCCTTGGCATGTATTGAATAGCTGCCGAACTAGCGACATCTGAAGTCAATCTGACAAGCTAAGCGTGAGTGAAAGTGGAGCACTGGTGGCGTCAGCGCTCCCCGCACGCACACACGCACACACACTGACACACAGGCGCCCATACGCGCGTACACACACACATGAACGTACACACGTAAGCACGTGAACACGTGAACACTACACACACGCAGACACAGATATATACACACACGAGCACGCATCCACTCGGACACACACAAACACATACACGCACATATACACACGGCGTGTGCACGCAGATACAAGCAGTGCATACATATACAAGTGCACATACACGCTAACACACAAATACACATGCGCGCGTGCACACACACAAAGAACACATTTTTTTTAACTCCTTGATCAATGTCCGATGCATTCAGCGATAAAAGTTTGAGGGACGTCTATAAGCTCCGCCTTCAACGGCATAGAGTTAATACAAAGACTTTGTATTAACTCTATGTTCAACGGTATGACGCGATAGTGTTATCAATGGCTCTGGTTAGTAGCTCCCTTTGTGGGCCAGGATTCACATGCAATGCATTTTACTGCCGTCGTTTAATTACTAACCCTGAATTGTTGTTTGCATTATCTCGCACGTCCTTTTAGCATTCAGTCGTCATCTACCACATTACGTTGTGGGGTTTCGCGGCGTCTGTAGGTCGATCAGCCCGTGCTGTCCCCTACATAGAGTTCCTTACACTGCTTACACCACTACCTATAGAGGGAAAGCTGAGGGCGCTGCACTTCAGCCACCATGAGCGGCCCATGAAGAATCATGGGCCGGTGTGCTACTTGTTGCGGGACAGTCGGTTTTTCTCGGGTGCGTGGAGTGGCGTTACTATAACGTTCCTTTTTCGTCGTCGTCATCATCATCATCATCATCTCAAGGTGCGCACATAGACCGCGAAAGCCATAGTAGCGAAGGCGCAAAAGCAGACGTCGCCAATAAATGGTTTTTGTTTCCCGAAATGCCACTAAAAACTTTTTAAGTGATTGCACAACCATAAATATTTTTGTAACGTTTTTTTTTATTTCAAAGTTTGCCTATTAAGTGCGAAATATTGGTATTTATGCTGCTCAAAACTAAGCCAACAGAAGAAAGAGCCATCGCTTGTATTGGATAAATATCACACTGATATGCTGTTTCTCTCTCTTTTTACAATTTATAGTCCCAATATTTATTCTTAGGACGTTATTTACGGTAGAACAACGTTTATCTTTGCATTAGTTTTGGCCAAAAGTTGTAGTTCTGCACTCGGTAGCTCTCCGGCCCATGATGCTTTGAGCGCCCATGGTGGCTGAACTGGCCATCTGGAAACTCCATGTAAACTCCCATAAACGGCAGCACAGCTTTCCCTCTAGGTAAGAGTAAGAAACTCTATGGTCCCCGACGATACACGCGAACCCTCATTCGTTAAGCGAAGCGCGGGAGAGCTTTGGACGCCTATTAATTCGATTTGTAGATTAAAAAAAAAGAAAAAAAATGAGGGGACTCCGGTTGCACCTTTAAGGGCACGGCGTGGCAGCATTAATTGAGGCTCCTGTCTGCAGCTTCCCTCGCAGTCTCTGTTCGCGTACACACTTCGCTACACGCTTAATCACTGATTACTCTCCTCCTCACTCCTCCTCTCCTTTCTCTCTATGCCTATCACTCCTGCCTCTGTTTTTCTTCATCTTTTTCGGCTAATCCACATTTTCTGTACCCGCCGACGACGCCGCTGAAGGGCAGCCTTAACGCTGCCTCGTCAACACGATGCGCACAATTACCATAAGCTGGTAGTGATAACTGTGCT
This sequence comes from Amblyomma maculatum, assembly GCF_055883805.1. NCBI lineage: Eukaryota > Metazoa > Arthropoda > Arachnida > Ixodida > Ixodidae > Amblyomma > Amblyomma maculatum. The sequence continues at coordinate 106,766,046 of NC_139348.1, read as the reverse complement.
CGATCCAGAAAAAAAGAAAAAAAAAGATGAGCGTATATACAGGGTGTCCAAGCTAACTTTAGCCGAGGGTTAGAAATAAAACATTTGTGGTAGACCAGAAAAACCACTTGTATACAGCTGCCAGCTATCTGGTGCACCAAAGGCAATCTTTATTTCGAAATAACTAATTAGTAATCAGGGTATTTTTCTAAATTACTAAATACTGAGTTTAGAAAACAAATGTGATTTGCAAAGTTGGAGAGCACCTCCAGAAAACCACATTTCATTTGATGATGATGATGATGATGACCTCAGACAAAATGACACACACACATTTCATTTATTTGCGGTAAACAAAGCCTCCTGTGTATATTTTTTTCTTCTTAAGTTCAAAGAAAGCCCGCGAAATACAATTATCACGTGACTAAAGCATTCGCGCGCCCCGGTTGTGGTGCTCCCAGTCGTGGTTTGAGGAACAAAATTAGCTGCCGCTGTGACTCGATGATCCAGCTCCTGCGGTATAGACTGATATGTTGGCGATGGTTGCAGCAAGCGCTGCGAGCTCACTGCAACTTTCACCGTCACGTGCGCCGACTGGCTGACCCGGGCGCTTATTAGCAAACCATATCCCGTAGGAGCACTCGAGCAGACGACGCTCTGGCGCGTGATTCCTCTGAGCAGCGCCACCAAGCGACAAATAGTGAATATATTGTCTAAACAAATAAAAACATATTTAAAGCCCACCGTTCCCGTCGTTTTGGTGGCTTAATGGATTAACACCACGCATCTCTTCACTGATGCCACTTAAACATGCGTTCGACTCCTGTGTTTTATTGTTTTTTTTTTAATATTTTTTTTTTTCAATTGTCTTCACTGAATTATAATCTGCCTTCAGTGAGCGTAGGTTACCTTTAGGTTGCGTTTACAGACACCTTTAAGTAACAATCGGTATGACAACAGTTACACTAAGCAATTACCTTTCCCACAATCATTTCATGCCTCAGTGAGTGTATGTTACCTTTAGGTTGCGTTCACTGACATCTTTCAGCAACAATCGCCCTTTACAGTGAGTGTATGTTACCTTTAGGTTGCGTTCACAGAGATCTTTCAGCAACAATCGCCGTTTAACTCGCTGAAAGCGTCGTCTGTTCCAGTGCGCCTATGGGATATGGTATGGCAATACGCGACCCGGGCAAAGAGTGAGTGAGCGAGAGGACATTTACACTGACCTGGATCTCGAGGCAGCCAGGGGGAGGGTCTCCTTGCCGGCTCTCCGGCTCCGTGGCCGCAGAGAAGGTCTTGGAGTAAACCGGACAGAGCCAGTCAGTTTTTGTATTTTGCGGGCCTTCTTTGGAGCTTGAAAAAAAAGAACACGCGAGGCTTACTCTGCCGCAAATAAATGGAATAGAGCATTCTGAAGGTGCTCTCCAACTTTGATAACCACATTTAATTTCTAAAGTGAATGTTTAGTAATTAGCATTTTCTTATTTAATAATTATTTAATTGCAAAATAAAAAATATACTTGTGGTGCGTAAGACGGTTTGCAGCTGTAGGCAAGCGGTTCCCAACTTTTCCTCTGTTTATTGGATTCCTCTGGCTTGTGGCTACGCATACGTATATATGCCAGAATGAATTAAAATCACCGCAAATTCATGATTTCATCTGTTCTTTAAAACCTTATGTAATCTGAGATCAGGTTTAACCTCATAATTAACCACCATTCGACCGTTGAAACCGAAACCTATATAACTTGAGGTAAGACATTCAGTTGCAAATTATTTGAGGAGCTAAAAAGAACTTGTCAAGCTGATTCTTGCATATAGGTACTAGCCTCTAACGCACTATTTTAAAGGAGAAAACAGTGAACAAAACAATTACATGTATTTAGGCAAATATTGTTTCGCCTACTTGTTTCTTTCCTGGCTCACTCAGTCGGTCACATTTCTAATGCAATTCCCAAAGCCATCTTCGCTTATACTGAGGACATGATTCCTGTACTGTATACGTATGGCGTTTCTGTGTAATTGGTTCTTGCACGTGCATTCGTTCGCAGTTGGGCATCTTCATAACCTGCAGCGTCGACGCCGTCGCCGAAACTGCGGTGAGTATATCAGAACATCAAGGCTAGCAGGAGAGGTTCAGACATACAAATTTCAGATTCGCTGGGAAAATACGACTTCGCGAAAATCCCCTGGTGACGCAGCAGTCAAGTGGGAGCCATGTATACAACGCCTCTTGACTTCACTCCTTCGTGGTCCCATGAGCGGTTTCGTACCGGTTCCGAAAGATGGCGTAACTTTATTGCAATGAAATCTCGCTAATTCGAATTCTAGCCTAAATCGAATTTCTGGCTTATTAGAACTGAGGCGTTGGTACTGTAAAATCACGAGTATAAGGGGAGCCGCGAACTGCGCATACTACTTACCTGTTGGGCCAGCTGGTTTGTCACACTTCCTAGATTCCGCGCGAGAAAAGAAGAGTAAGTGCCAACAGAGAACTGTTAACTGTCCGTCAGTCTCTTCATTACTCTTTCCTGCGCAAGCTCTTGGAACAAATTTCTGGTTTCCCTTGATTCCGAAATATCGAATTTAGACGTCGTAGCATTAGAGAAGACACCGCCTTTTTTTATATAGTTAAAAGCGTCATTGCGCACTCTTAGCTTAATTAAACGTAGATTTAGTCATTACACGCAGAATCATTGTCCCTATACCCGTTTGTTTGAGAGAAGGTAAAGGGCTTCTAATTTCTAAATTGAACATTTATGCGGCATGTGTTCGATACTTGCAAGTTAACTCTCTCAAATCCTATTTCAAATCCACCTATTCCGACCGTTCAAATCGAACGATCGCGCTAAATGCCCCACCGAACCTGGAGCGCCGCTGATAGGACAACTTGAGCGCGGCGTGACTGGTGCTGATGTCGAGTGGCTGGTGTTGTTCGCCGCGTTCAGTAGTAGAAGGGCTGGTCAGCAGGAATCTGGTGCATGGTATACTTGGGGCCTTATGGGATTTCGAAGATGTCGGCACCTTTTTTTTTTTTTTTTTTTTTCGAAATAAGCGAGCGTTCGTTATAAATGTGGCTGTTACAGGTCGGCTCGACTTAAGAAAGGGGGTTTTGAACATACCCTTTTCAAAAATTGCTCAATATGAAAAGGTCAAATAAAAAAAAAAGCCTTTTCAGGAACAAACTGTAAGATGTGGCAGGGGTCAGATATATAATGGAAATGCTCAATTAAATAAATTAAAAAATCTGAAGGAGACATGATGTACTTGATAGGTGTTCGAGTGCTGATGCATTAATAAAGTTAAGAATGTGGTCTATCCCTGCATGTCATCGGGTGAAACAAAAAAGCAAAAAAAAAAAGTTTGTACAAGTTTAAACTCCGCGGGGTTGTCTTTGCAGGGCCAGAATGCGCAGGACCCCGTATTCAAGAAGCGGACAACCAAATACAAGGTATGAATGCTGTATAGGAACCGTAGAAGGGGCCCTGCCTCCATATTGGAGTGAAATGACGGCACGTTCCCGCGGAGGTGCATGTTCGTGCTCTGGACAACTCTTCTGAATGACCGCAGGCGGCACATAATTCTGCTAACCTGCGGCTCAGTACAGAGCGGCCGGAAACGTTGGCTCTATGGAGGTTTCACAATTGTTCCCTATAGTGAAAAAAAGCTATGAGTCACAAATTCACAATAACCTCATACACATTTTCTCCTACCAAATTCATACAGATCTCACATAAACTCATATATTCCCATAAGTTGAATATTTGTTTGAGATGGCATGAGATTCGCACGAGTTTAGTATGAGTTTGGTATGAAAGACTATGTATGAGTTTATTGGTCTGATAGCTTTCTCATAGGTTTTTCGGTAGGGTTATTATTCAATGTCGTATACAGCTCGTTCGACCGAAAAGGCGTCACCATTGCCATGTCCTACAATATAGAAAAACGTGTCGGAAAATTTGGCACGCAGCGGAATTAATCGAGTCCTGATACGTCATTGCCAAGAAAGACATGGCGGCTACGCGTTCTAAACTTGAAAGCGGCTTTCTGAGTGGGTACTGCGCGTCTGCGTCGATTTGTCAACGCGGAAGCGCCCCGAAGGTCACGGACCGCTACCAAGTCATAGCCTTAAAGCGAGGCTTAAGTGTACACCTAATTTGATCAGACTTCCTAGTTAAGGCGGTCGAAATTACTCCGCAACCCTCCACTACGGCTCCTCTTTCTCCCTTTCCACTTTCACTTCCATCTTCCTCCCTTCCCTTACGGCGCGGTTCAGGTGTCCACAGAACAAGTGTGACAGATACTGCGCCTTTCCCTTCCTGTGAACCAATTATTATTATTAATGCAAAGTCAAGAAAGCTCCGTCCGTCCAATCCATGGGGGGGAGTCTTAAGGACGAATTTATGTGGGCCTATAACTGTAGCAGTAGCAGGGGGAGGCAGAACATTAGGTGGGTGGATGAGGTTAAGAATTTCGCAGGGGTCAAGTGGATGCAGCTAGCACAGGACCGGGTTAATTGGAGGAATATGGGAGAGGTCTTCGCCCTGCAGTGGACGTACAGTCCGTCTGATGATGATGATGATGTAACTGTAGCCTAGACTACTGTATTTTAAAGAACAAAGAGCTCTTATATAAGCTGGAAAATATAAAAATAAAAATGGAATGGGGACGTTGCAATCGCTGGCTAATTTCACTAGTAAGGATCGGTACAGACCACGCCGAACTTGGAGCGTGGAGCGTAACGCCCATGTGGCACACTGCCATACACTTCAAAACGGTGGTATAACTATAGGCCTTCTCGGTGTAGGCGTTGCGAGTTTGAACCAAGAAGCGGGGAAACATTAGGCTCTATTTTTGCGGCCGGTAATGCATTTTTGGTTCGACTTCGTTTTTTGGGGTTAAACGTGCCAAATCGACGTCGGCTGTGAGGGACGAAGAAAGGGAAGGGCACCGCAAATTTTGAGTCTGAGGCTAGCTGCATGTTTTCATGCTGGACAATGAAACGCTAAGATAAATACACAAAGAGCCAGAGACACAACTTTTAGTGAGAAAAAATAATAACGTTGTTGTCCTCTGTTCCTATAACGTCAGTTTTGTCAGCAATAGTCTGTTAAAGCAATAAATAAGGAGTTGGATTTATGGGCTATGCTTCTACGACTACGTCGGCCAGTCACAGCAGCAAACAAAATCAGTATTTTTATTTTTATTGTCTTACTTTGGAGCAAGCCGGGAGTCATCATATTTATAGAGCTTATAAATTTGTCTGGCGGATGTAGCATCAGGTTCAGGTACCAGAAAACCTTTATCAGCGGACTATTTTTCTTTTTGTAGCGGATGGATTGTGCGTGACGGTCACCGCAGACATGAGCTCTATCCGGCAATAAAAACCCTGCTTATTACCCGAGAAATTTTAATTTATTACTAGCCCTCTCCAAACTCGACTCAAATTCGTGACGTTTACAGCGAGAAGTATACGGGTTGACGCCATTTTAAAGCGAACTGCTTTGCAGCATAGCCTTTGGGATGCGAGACAAAAAATTAGAGCACTGCAGAATCTACACTGGAGTAATGCGAAAGTACGGATGCTGCTGTTGGTTGCTTCTAGTAACTTAATTCACTTCTTGTTGGCACATTTAAATGGGCCTTATACGCCTTATACGCATCATCCGACATACCGTAAGGCTGCGCCCCGACTACTGCGAGGAGCCGAGCCACAGCCCCATTTATGATTGATTGATTAAAACTTTAATTTCCACCGATTTAGGAGGCCCCCTACTCCCCGCTCCTGGCACGCAGGCCTGAGGAACGGGGGCTGGAACCTCCGCGACTAAGGACTAAGGAATATACATTGGTTATTCGCGGCCTCAGCCGCCAGGCGGACGGCTTTCTGCTGGTCAGCGGGGACGTCGCTTCGCAGCAGGGTTACCCAGGCTTCTCTACTTTTAATGTTGTCCCTAGCGCCCGGAGACTTAGGGCATTCCCAAATTATATGGTCGAGGGTCCCCCTCACTTCGCAGGCATTACATTTATCGTTTTTTCTCTCCTCTATCTGGGTGTGAAACAACCAGACAGGGCTCGGGAAATTTCCGGCTTGTAATCGCCGCCAGGCTATGGCCTCTTTATTATTTAAGCTAGGATCCGGTGGCGGCATCAGACGTCTTCCTAATCTATAATTTTCGATTATTTCTTTATAGGTTTGCAAACGTTCGTCCATCGCCTGGCAGTCGGGCGGCTCCGCGTTTGCCCGGAAGTAGAGATCTCGGGCTAAATCATGGGCCGCCTCGTTGCCGGGGACGGACGTGTGTGCTGGGACCCAAATTAGGGTGATTTTGCGATCAATTTTAGTTGCAGCGGCTTCTTGTGAGACCCTGCCTTTTCCGATATTCCAGAGAGCAGTTTTACTGTCGCTAAAGATCAATCTAGCCTTCGTTCCGACGCAAGCGAGCGCTATTGCGACCTCTTCAGCCGTGTCTAATTTCTACTTCGGATGGTGGCGGAGACGACTGGTGCGCCGTTATCATCGACTACAGCGGCGACTGCCGCCCCTGATAGGCCGCTTGCAGCGTCTACGTAGGCAACTTCTTTTACTCTGAATTCATTTGCACTTTTAAGCAGTGCTTCTTTTCTCTTCTCCCGTCTCTCCTTGTGGTATTCTGGGTGCATGTTGCGGGGGAGAGGACGGACAATGATGTTCTCGCGACATTGTGGTGGCAGGGAAACCTTGTCGGCTGTGCCCCTATCTATTTTTCGACCCACCCATTCTAAGATGGTTAGACCCGTGCTCGACCTACTTAATCTTTCATGTTGGGCGATTCTCACCGCTTCAGCAAGTTCCGTCCAGCTATTATGCACTCCCATTTCTATCAGGCGTTCCGTAGAAGAGGAGATGGGTAGACCCAGCGCCCTCTTGACGCAGCGCCTGATGAGTGCGTCTATCTTATCTTTTTCATTGGTCCTGATGTTGAGGAACGGTGTGGCATAGCATATTCGACTTATTATGTACGCCTGCATCAGTCTCAAGAGGCTTCTCTCTTTGAGGCCTCTGCCTTTGAATACAATCCTCCTAAATATTCCTGTTACTTGCGTCGCGTAGGTAGTTTTTTTATCGTTCCGTCATTATACCCGTCCTCTTGAATAAAAAGTCCGTGGATCTGATTTGCTGGACTCTTGGTACAGTTTTGCCGTCGACCTTTATTTCTACGTTAAAGTCGCCCTTGCACCTCATTGATTTTGGATTATACATGAAAAGTTCGGATTTTTGCGGAGAGCACGAAAGACCCTTTCGGCCGCGTAGGACACAATGGTGTCCGCCGCCGCCTGTAGGCGTTCCTCTATGCTGCCATCGCTGCCGTTGTTCATCCAGAGATTAACGTCGTCTGCGTAATGCTGAACTTCAGGTCTTTTATGACTTTAAGAGCGGCAGGAAGGCCTCTCATCACCACGTTAAAAAGGAGTTCCTTGCGGAGTTCCTTTACTTCCCAGGTGGACAGTGGGGGATTCTAGGTCCTGAAACTTTAGTTTCAACTTCCTGTTTGTCAGGAAATCCATTACGTAATTATATGTCCTCTCGCCGACTCCTAATTCCTGTAGTCCCGCGAGAATTGCCTGGTGTTTTACGTTGTCAAATGCTTTTGTTAGATCTAATGCTAGAATTACCTTCGCGTCTCTGGATTTCGGGTCAATTATGTCATGTTGTAACCGGAGCATTACATCCTGTGTGCACAGGCCCGGTCGGAACCCGACCATCTCATGCGGCCACAGGTCGTTTTTCTCCATGAAATTAGTTAGCCTTGTTTGGATTACGCGTTCCATAAGCTTTCCAATGCATGAGGTTAGAGAAATAGGTCTGAGGTTTTCCAATTTCGGGGGCTTGCCAGGTTTTGGAATTAGCACAACGTTTGCAGTTTTCCACTGCTGGGGAAGACGACCGCTAGTCCATACTTCTTGCATGTAGTTGGTGAGTGCCGTTATGGAAGCGTCGTCTAGGTTTCGTAGCATTTTATTTGTTATTCCATCGGGGCCGGGAGCCCCGTCTCTCGGTCTGGCGTGACGTCACACGGTCACGTGAAAATGGCGTGACGTCACCGCTGCGGCTCCTGTAAGGACTCACCGCCACTATCCGATGGCGCGAGCTGGGGCCCGTCTCTCGGTCTGGCGCGACGTCACACAGTCACGTGAAAGGTCATGTATGGAGGCGTCACGACACGCCAAAGGCTCGAAGTGCTAGCAGTATTGCTTTCGCAATAAAATTCGCTGTCGACGCACGCATTCGCGAAATCGACCGATGGTGGTCACGTGACGCCTATAGTTCGTTTTTTATATATATACAGCTATGGCGATATATTAGAGGGGCGCTGAGAGCGCGTCCACCGAAGGTAAGAAAAACCGATATGAGCTACATGCACGAACAGTTGCTTTTGCTTTACACAATGCAAGCATTTGATAGATACTTTTTGAACCCCGTTTCAAAGATGCTTGAAGTTGTTACACAGACTCACAAGAGGTAGACCACAATATTCCCGACAGCTTAAAGCATGATTTATAAAATGGTTAATTCACAGTAATAACAGGTAAAATGCGTTGTTTTTGCTTTGCATCTGTACAGCTAATGGCCTGCATTTCAGACTATCAGGCAGCACCGTAAGCAGTAATTAGACTGCCTCTTATATCCTGATCGACTCTGGAGCGAAAGTGGCGGCCTCGATTTCTTGCACACCATCTCCCCATTGTCAGCATACATGGTCAGCATACATTATAATATGCCGATAACGATCTTTTCGGAGCAACTATTTCCATTTTTATCACGTTACAAGATCAAAGCAGTGAGTTAGATAAGCTGGTAAAAAAAATTGTGGTTTAACTCTGGTTAACCCTAGTTGAATTGCGATAGCAACGGCAGAAGCTTCTTTTGCCTGCCACACTATTCCCCTATCTTGCACTATCAGTGTAAGGTGCTACACTATTGGGGACACCTAAGCTCATCCTTTAAGAGCATGACGCGAGAGCGTAAGCTATCAGCCCACATATAAATGAGAAGGGTTCAATGCTGTTGTTGTTCTCCTCTAATTTGATGCTGAACCGAATGTGGAACACGAAAGCATTAGCTGCCAGCGACCGAGCGTTCTTCTTCCTCCTCATTCTCTTCTTCCTCCCCCTCCTCTTCTTCGCGGCTGTTCAAGGTCAACCGTGACGACCGGCCGTGAGCTATACGCGACGGCTCGAAACTTGGCGCAGTATTGCTATCGCAATAAAATCCATACCACAGAAACAGAACATTGGCTGTCGTGTCATAGGCGTTTTTTATAATCAGTTATTTGTCACCCCTCTTCTCCCTCCCCTGGCCTCTTTCCTCCGACGATGATGGCTGTCACAGATGTGCGTGGAGAAGAACCTAGAGGGCACCGTTCCGGCGGAGACAGACCCCTACGAGTTCGACAAGAAGCGCAGGAAGGGCCGCCGACTGGCGGAGCCCGCTCCTGACGAAGGGCTCTTCAACAACGTCTTTACCCGCTACGCACACGCCTCCGAGCTTTACTTTCTTCCCACCCGCCTCTAGAGGCGACGCGCGAGGGCACACTCGCTTTGTTCTCGAGGAACACGTCTTCAGACGACCCACACCCCTCCCACTAAATGGGGAGTTTATCTAGCACAGGCGAATCTCACAGCCATGCATGTTGGGTCATCAACGGCGCGCGGGCCCCTGGTCCGACGTGTAAAGCCATTACGTGCGAAGGGTGGGAAATCGAAACATCTATAGCCAAACAAGGAAAACCTAATAATGCCACTTCAATTTTTCGGTATTAAGGCGAAAGCCTTTAACGGCTCATGGTGCTGTGGACAAAATGTGTCCCATTTTTGCGGCGGCTCTGATTGGCCGGGACGGGATGACGTCATAGAGGTCTCGACCAATCACAGAGCACCACCACAGTATGCGCGAATGCGTGCTTTATATGGCCATATGGCAATCAATAACCAATTTATGGCTATATAATTAATGGCTAATTACGTAATTAGTTAATTGACCAACTGTGACTAATTGGGTAATTGATCAATTGGCTACTTGATGTCTAATCAATTAGTGCTAGTTGCGTAGCAGAATGCGGCACATAACTTTCGCCTTTCACTTTAGTCGCTAGTCCCTCGTAATTTGTTCATTTTCCTGGGAGAAGAAAGCGCCACTGGTCACCTATGCTCGCAGCAGATTACGGAGGAGAAATACCTTGCGGACTGTAACGGTTTCAAGTATAACCTCTTGTCACCTAACGGTCCGCTGAAACTAACAACTCTCGACTATCAGTGTTGTGGAACTAAGACGCGCGTCACCTCAAGTCCTTTCCTCTGAGCAGTGTTATCATACAGAAACGTAGCCTTACAGTATGGCGTCCTGAACAGTTGCAGGAATTCGGTCCAACCCATGTAAATTCGTAAATTGGAGCCATTGGCTGACTATTGCAACGGCTCTCCCAGAACCAGTAAGCAAGCAACCAGGACACACCACAGGTTCCTATGGATGTCACAACTACAGAGTATTCTTCAAAAAACCTTCACATTACCTGGTGCCGGCCTTCTGAAAGGTAAGGTCCTTTAAGACGCGCGCGAGTCGACTGCGTAAGACAGGATGCTCTTTTTAACTCTATACGTTGAAGGCGCCGTTCATCGAAACTCGAGCGTCGGTGTTGGCGCTGAACGAAAAATCACATGCATGACGGTAGCAGGCCGGCAGCTTACTAGAGCTGCCTGACGTTATGCTTGACAGGAGGCGCCAACTAGGGCTTCTCCTTTCATATGGGATAGTGATGATTGAGAGACCGACCTTTTCTGCTGCAACCAATATGCTTACTGCGCTTCCATAGTATCCCACCGTTCATCAACGAAAAGACCAGTTGTAGGAACCCACCAGTAGAGTGATAAAAGTAGTTGTGAAGAGGGTGCAGTCACTGCCAGATTTAGGCTGAATTGCACGAGCGTCCCACCAGTGTTGTGTGACGGCCTCTGCGTGTGTGTGATAATACGATTTGACTTGAATTTTTCCGTGCGATACAGCTGCAGGTCACGTCGTGAAAGAATACACAATTTCCTCGCATGCGACGCCACCGCCTCCGCACCATTTTCAATCCGATCGCGCACATTTGCAGGCGCAGGTTGACAAGAGCGCGCCGCTTTGCCACTACTTTCAAAACTCGATTTAACGAAAGTCCCGCTTTGACGAAGATATCTAAATTCCTCTTCAGACGCCCGTATGGCCCAGTGCTTTGCCCGACTCGAAATAACGAAACCAATTTTGCTATCTGTCCACATTTAATGAACTTTTAGCCGAAAAATGAAGGTTAGTCTATTTTCGGCCCTTTCTAGAAAACGACCAAAATGCATTTACAACCCAAAGGTGATATAATGGAGCAACTTCGTCCCGCTTTTGCCAAACTGCGCGGCGGAATACGGTTATATTAATTTCAATTAATGAGATTTCGCACAGCGGTAAAAAGTTTGCCCGTCGATCCGGTGTTGTAAGCGGTCCCGCATTCAGACACCGGGTCAAGTGTTGGATGCTCTTGATTGCGGAACGAATGAAAACTCCGTGCAGTTGTTGCTTACGAAACGGAAGCAATTATCAGCGACCTTCACATCGACAAGTATGGTTCGCAGCTACTGGCCAATGCAAAGGTTATGCGCTTTGATTGCAGTTTGCGTGGTCCGCAGACGTTTGTCCCCGATAGCACATTGATGCGCGAAAAACGTAGAATAAATAAAATGTTACATTTCGAATGAACGCTTCAATTGAGAACAATAATAATTGACTCATAGGAAAGGCGCAGTATCTATCACACAACTGTGAACAACTGACCCACACCGTAAGAGAAGGAAGGTTGGAGTGAAAGGGGAAAGAGGTGCCGTAGTGGAGGTTTTCGGAGTAATTTCGACCTCCTGGGGATATTTAAGGTACACTGATATCGTACAAATTGAATTCAATGGATCGGACACCCCTGCACGTGGTGGGTCCAGTATGTAGGACATTGGAATAGGTCACACCTACTGCACGAGCCTAGAGGAAACATCAGGCAACAGGAAAACAGACGAACTGTATTCTGGGCATGTGGAAACTTGAGATTACATATATTTTCATAGCTATCGTTCCATAGAAATTAAAGCCGACAGGAAAGTGTACGCCCCAATAAACGCTATCGCAAGACAAACAAGACACCCTGTGAACACACTAGACACTGGTCTGGCCAGTAGCGCTCTCAAATTCAGTGCATTTATTAATTTCGTAGCAGTGATAATGGAGAATAATATTTTTAGGTTAGGCTCTCGATAACTGTTACGAAGATTATTAGTTCTTTGTCAGAAATGAGGATGTTGGACAGACCAATAGGATGAAATTCGCTATTGGCGGTATTGAGTGGAATCTCCAGATGGCAAAAATTGGTCCAGCTGGTATCCATTTGTAACATGGACATCCAATTTACAACCACCGCTGCGTCCAAATGGCAGTCTATCTACACTTTGGACCACCAGGTAAAAAAAAAAGCTATCCCGGTGGAACCAAACGGGCTCGAGTATTTGTGAGAATTTCAAATGAACCCAATTGAAAATAGTTCCAACTGAAACCAATCGGACTGCCCATTTGGACTGTCCAATTGAAACGAAAATTCTAATTGAGTCCTATTGGAGCCATTACACCAGCTTCGAAGAGTCTACCTACCTTTCCACCAATCGGTCTTTTCGAATTTTTGTATGGATGAGCTGTGCACTTATAACCCAACTCCTCCATGGGGCATTTGTTCACTGCCCGTGTTGGTCGGTTAAATTGACGTTTGATCTGCTTCCAGATTTTCCCCTTCGACCAGGTGTCCCATCTGCATGCTACTTTTACTGTCGCTTCACAGGCTGTAGTATTATTTCTATCCTTGCGAGCTTATTGTGGTCTCCGTGACATCAAGCAGCAATCAATGGTCGTTTGCCTATTCCGGAATTTCCAAGTAATCTAGCCTTTACTTGCTCTATAAGTAGGCTAAACAAGATTTCTAGCAGTAACTTCCCGTTGCTGTTGGTATTCCATGTGTCCATTCGTAATCCAATAAGACTATCTCGGCCCCCGTCTCCATACCTACTAGATCTCTGTTTGCACTTGTCAGGTACCTCTAGCCATACAGTTATACCAATTGCTCCTGTAACCCAGGCATGTTCTTTGCATGCACATTTTACTTTTCAAATTGGTCCTTTGGTGTATCCGCATACCAACACCCTTATCCGTTCTGCTGCACCTTTCACATAGCCTTCGATAACCAGAGGTTCTTGCAGGCCCCCAGGTGAGTGTCGCACATACCACAGACAACTTTCTCCTTCTGCCCCCTTGGATATTTATGTAATAGATAGTGCAGTTAAATTTTTTTTATATCTACCAGTCTTCTTTGGTCGCCTAGAACGTCGAAACTCATAGCATGTCACTTCCCAGCAGTTTCTCATGGCCACTTAATGCAATTGCGTCGAATCCCTTCTGTAGGAAATGAGTGCATACCGAGCAGCAAAAGTTTACTAAATTTGATGGCAGACAATCAAGGCAGCCAGTTTGGAGCAGCACTTTCACTCCTGATTATATTAGAATTTAGCAGTCTAATCCGTGCCATGCTAATTTCATTGCAGGAATACATGTGTGCTGACCTATGTTACGTTGCCGCCCAAAAAAGGCGATCGGTAGCAGTACCCATGGAAGGTTCCGCAGATGTTGACGCTATTGCGTGGTCATAGCGTCTTGGCAACGTAGTTGGTAGGCGATGGTTGAAGTACCAAAAACGATAACTGTCGTTCAAACACGAGCGTCGGGTTAGCCGAATACAGAATTTAGCTCCCAGCCAGCGCAAACTAGTCCTAGAGATAGATTTCCAACCATGATGGTAGTGTTCGCTAGACCCAATGTGGTAGTGGTTGGTGTCCCAGCCGGAAAAAGAACACAGGAAGTACACCAATGAAGCGATCTATACGTGCATGTCCACACACGGCAGAGAAATGGGGTGGAGGCAGTTTCCTTCCACCATACTGTTTTTTGTACAATTGGCAAACTGCGCTGCACCACTTGGCGAGTCTTCCTCTTCGCCGCAGCAGCTCTGCCCATGAGTAAGTCATCGGCCGTTACCAGGAACGGCGTTGCGGACGTGGATGAGAAACCAAGCGCATGTGGGAGGTGCCCTTTATCCACGACGTGGAGTAGAGGGGGCAATCCTTGGAGCCAGGGCGCACGCGCTGGAAACTCAATCTTCTGCCTTCAACACGTTATTGAAGGTAGCAAACAAACTGCTCGTAGTAAGCACTGCTTGGTGTTTTAAAGTAATGAAACACGAGAATTTTCGAAACTCCTTCGAGAGTCCCTGTACTGCTGCACTGTACCCTGTACCAATGTATCTTTCCCACTCCCCTCTTTAATGCCTTCAGGCCCTGAGGGTATATGAATAAATAAATAAATAAATAAATACCTATGGAGGTACTGAAGCCTTGGCGGACGGAAACGTGGCAGCTGAAAATGTAGCCGTTAAAATTCAAACCTGCATTAAAAGGCACTGTCTCGATCGGGGCATGTCAAAGCAAACCAGAATGAAGAGCAAGCCGGGTTCTTCAGTTTTGTCTCCACAAGATATGCACACTGACCATCTTTTTAAACCTTAACTCTATACAACCTTAAATACTTTTTTTTCGGGAACTTATTCAGTTACTCCCACAAAGGACAACTGCTACTTCACACTCCCATGAAATGAATCTCTACATGCCCCTTAACACTTGTAGTCAAATTACTCAATGGTATACTAATATAGGCATGGTGTAGACAGATACTTGGCAATAGCAACACCAATAGCAACTCATACGAGACATGCCTCAATAGCACGTAGGAAGAGAGTGCCTTCCATATTTTTAAAGCATGCAGAGTGCCCCGAGGAATAGAAGCAGACTTGTCAAGGCTACAAATGACCCTTTCGCAACCCTTTTAAAATGTTCATGACAGTAATGAGTCTATTAGACCTTGAAGATAATGTGAAGCATCAATACTGTTACAAAAGGACCAGACAAAATTTGCATGTTAAATTAGCAGATAGTTGTAAATGTGCACAATACTGGCATGCTCCTTGCAAAACTACCAACCCCAACCCTCCCGAGCCAATGCATGCCTGGCAATGTAATGAGGAGACAAGGGTCACAAATAATTTTTATTCTATTATGTACATAATTTACACATTTACAAAACAGCTGCTTTCATTAGCCACTGTACATCACATGCTTTATATGACTTATGTACACAACACACACACATGCGCATCTGCTTCCTTCAGAAAAAAATAAAGACTATTGTCCTCGATGAGCAGCCTCTTACACACAACACGCAATTAACTGGCACCGGTAAACGAAAACTGGGCAGGCATTTTTACCAACGTCCTGGCGCCGGCTTTCATTACATCCGAGTGCCAGAAGACTTGTTACCTTTCCGGCATCTTCTTACTCCTGGAATGGCGTGTCACACTTGAGTCTTCAGATCCCAAAGGAAGCTGGCTCCATCTGGAAAAACTGTACAAACAGCAGCCTGGTGACAATTGGCTCTTCTGCGACTGTGCTGGATAGCTTCACCTCGTGGCTTCCGACTGATGATGTTGCCTTGGCCGGTTGAGACTTCCAGAAGCGCCAACTCGTTCCTGGTCTTCTTCCGCACAATTCTGGTTATGGTATGCGACCGATTTTTTTTAAACGACTGCTGCACCCATCCGGGCAAGCACTTAGGTCTTCAGAACTCGGGAACTAACGCGCTGTTGCCCTGAATGCCCGCTCCAGCCAGGTATCTGATTTACCAAGCTGTGTTAAGCTCTCCGTAATGGGCTGATTTATGAGGAAAATTAATTCTGCCTGGTGCATAACCGATGTCTTGCAACTTTGGTGGCGACTACCTGGAGGTAACGGTGACAATCGTTCTGCATTCAGAGCTTCGAGATGCAGCAGTTTAAATGCACTATGATGTTTCAATGCCAGCCGGTTTCACTTAAGCATTTAGTGAGTTGCTCTACCGGGAATCTCAAGCGCTGGTTAGAGGTACAACAGGCAAGACTGCGGGCAATGGCGTTAATGCTGGACATCCTTTGACTTGAACCAACTGCTGAAGTATCCAGAATAGGCCTGAGGACTGCGAGCCTTTAACAGCTGGTGACAATTTACCCGGCAACCGCAAACTGACACCGGGTGTGGCTTGTAAACGCATAAAGGCGGCGCGGCACGCTGACACCGGGCTTTTCCTGCTCTTTAAGCCCCTTCCGGAGCGGGATGGCATTTTTCTTAGCTGGCAGTGGTTGTATTAAGCCCTTCCCTACTTCCAAGATGGATGAGATGAGAAGCGACGCATTACCGAGCGTTGGCCAGATTGAAGGAGCTCAAGAGTCCGTGAAGCACACATGACCAACTCCGCGAAACCGAAGCCCCCTTCCCGCAGCTGGATGAGCGACATTGCACTTTCCTATTGGCTCTCCCGCTGCAGCGAGCTGTTGAGTGATGCCCATTCCCCCCATCACCCACGGCAGGAACACAGCTGTCCGTAGGCAGATATAGAGAGAGAAGAAACCCCACTTGGTGACGTCTTCCATCCAGGGACCTCTGTGAGTGGCCCTCCCCACCAGACCCACGCACTGCCGATACTTGAGCCTGGGTGCACCTGCACCGAGTGCAGGAGGTGCGAGGTGCAATGCACTTTCAGTCTGTGCGCAGTGGTGTGGTTGCTCCCCCAACGCTGAACTTGCTTTCTGGGAGAAAACTCCACAGACTGGTGGAAAAGAACGGGGCAGGAACCACACTACTTCTGGGGAAAGGCAGCGCTGGGTCGAAGAGCAGGGAAAGGGGAGATGGTAGGGTGAGCGAGGAAAGGAAAGGCGCGACCACCACCGTTGCCGCGGAAACCGCAGCCGATGCTCAGGCGGCGAGCACGGCCGCCAGGGACTCTTTGCAGTCGACGCTGGCGCCGTCCTCTGCCAGGGTCACGTTTAGCTCGGTCAGGAACGCGAGCACGTCCTCGCGGTCGGTGAAGCCCAACGCACGCTCAATATACCCTACCGGCAAAACCGGACGGTATCTAAAACAAGACAGGACAAAGGAGATTAGCAAAAGAGACATGCTCACACACACACACGCTTGCTATATGAATGCACCCCACTAGGCTGGCTCCATGAAGAAAAGCACTGAATCGAAGGCACGAAGGCAGGCTGCACATTTTACAGGCCTCCAAAACACTGCTCCCAAAAGACGAGGGCAGCAAATGGCTTATAACACAATGTGCCTGAGTATCAGCAACAAACGCTCAAGCACTTCCCTTTCTGAACCACTTCATTACGGCCCCCAAAGCACCGTTACAAGTGTCAGTGCCATCCATGCCTTCCTGCCCCCATCCACCGCTTCAACATGGAGCCCGTTTCAGGGCTGTTTCATTAGAGGCTCACCGGCCCAGCCCCCAAACGTGCCAGGAGGCCCCGGGCGTAACTGTTCCTCCTGGATGGTAAGAGAGACGCATACTCACCACTGCAGAGAGCAGACTCACACCATGAAAACCTACAAAACCAACTGCGGCGTCTACAAATGTTATCCACACAGTCCCACCATCATGCCTGCGATTATGTGCGGTGCAGAAAACCAGGCGAGGAGTGCGGACACAGCTGTGCGTTTGGTGCGTGTGCGCAGCAGACACTAACGGCAAACAAGGGCCCTCACACCAAGATCCTCCACAACTCAAGAAAAGCTATGAACTGGGACGCATCGTTTTAAGCCTAAATCCTCATCACGCTGAAATAATTCGACCTACGGCTAAGTCCATCACAGCAAGACGTACAAAAGCCACACAAAATGCCGCACCCAACCACCCCACAAATACAAAGGCAACCGGTGAACCATCTCAAACAGACATTGCGGCGTTCTCCTTGGCTTTCAGGACTCCTTAGCTTTAAACAAGCTCTAAGAAATGCACCGCACTTTGAACAAGTTACCACCGGAAACAAACACACACTGAAGCTTACTGCTATGGTAAAAAGTTTCCTGCCAAAAGTCTATGGTACAAAAAGTTTCCTGCCACAGCATCATGCAACAAGTGAGGAGAGGGCCACAGGTCAAGGTGCTCGCATTAGGACACTTACATTGCCCTTAACAGCAATGAAAAGAAGCAAGATTGCGCCACAAGACCATCAATGGAATGATGCAGGCCCCAAGTCAAAGAAGAGTGCAGGCAAGAAGCCACTGAATGTGAGCATGGACGCAACTGCACAATGGTTGTATGCAAGTTTTTCCTCTAAACTTATGCAAGGTCACATTTGCAACATTACAGACTGACACAAAAATTGCATTCTGCATTGGATTAGGTATCAACACCCTGTAAGTTCATGCAGATTTGGACGGGACACTCAAAGCTAGAATAGAGACTTGTGCCAGCGCAGGACCATTTACACAATCACAACGGCCAGATCCAACACGTTAAGAGGCATTGTGAGCAGAGTGCATTTACTTTCGAGTAAGCTAGCACTGACAAAACCAATCTTACACTAATGAAGTTACAATTTCTGGGACAAAGTGAACTGCTGCATCCCCTAGTAGACATTCAAGCTTCAAGCCAGATGCATGCTCATGCAAAAACACACAAAAAGAAAAAAGCCACAGACTGCAGAGATGAAAAAGCCAGACAAAAACAATTCAACTGTTCAAAACCAAGAAACATGTTGCAACAGTCATTGCGCCGCATGTGCACTGCATTCCCGCCAGAAAAAGTATCTTAGAATAAGTTCTCACTTGGCCATGTCTGAAACAGTACGATGCATGAAGAGCTGTACCAGCTTGGTCAGAACAATGCCTTACTACCTTGGCCACCCTTGGGGACTAATGCAACTATAGGAAGTAATGTGAATTTGTGACCCAAGGAATACTCCAAACAAGGTCAAATCCTCTACTAGTTAAATAACGTAAATGAGAATGAACACACCAAGCAAGCGCCACACAATGATGAACCTTAGTAAGACCCCTGGCCAAATCTGATGCATTGGCTATCATTGTAAATGGAGCGTTAATGACTGAGCAACTATGCTAAACTGAACTAAAGCCATCAAAAAGGATCATGTGATAGACTCTTGTTCGTTATGCTCCGTCACGGCCAACTAGGTGACCATACGCAATGACCCCTTTTTTAATGTGGTGAGTTAGTAATCAAGACACACCCCCAACCCACTTGCTTATCTGACCGCACCAAAGCTAGAAGGCTGCCCAACCGTAGTCCCCAAACACATCAAACCATCGCTTTTCCGGTGTGAGTGTGCACAAAGCAGGAAGAGCGGGGGGAGAGGAGGGCCAAGAGGGGTGGGTACTCACGCCTTGACCATGGCCTTGAGCGCATTGCGGCGCTCCCGCACCACGAACCAATCCATGAGGAAGCCCGACATCTTGGGCGGCCGCTCATACAGCTTGAAAAACCGCGCATAGTTACCAAGGCTCCACGCGTGGCACACCGCCAGGGCATGCTTTACCACTTCGTCCCTCTTCTCCTCGGCACTCAGGTGGGCCAGGATAGTCTTCAGCTCTGCAAAGTCAAAGTGGCATGCGCCAATTACTTCCATGGCCATTCTAGTCAAATACTATAAGCTAGCTAGTGCATCAAGTCATAACTAAAAAACTGAGGAAACTGTTTGGCCTGTTACCTGCACATAAACTTCAAGTGATGCATCCAATAAAAATCATTGGTAATAAAGCTTATACAGTGAAAGCTCGTTAATTCGAACCTTAATAATTCCAATTTTCGGATAAACCGAACTAAACAACTTGGTCCGGCCAAGCTCCATCGAGATCTGTGTACAAAAAGCCCGCTAATTCGAATGCGAGTCGGTCCCGCAACAGATAATTCGAACTATGTGCCGCTGCATATGGGCGGCTTAGCTCACAGAACGTGGGGAAAAAAAATAAAAAACCCTGAGCGAAAGAGCGGCGCAGTTAGAGGCTGCATGCATCCGAACCGGGGACAGAAGATGAAATCCTAAATGGCGCCATGACTGGACTGACTGTGGGTAAGGGTTGCCGGCCGCGGTTGCTTGCACTCTCTTCTGCGCAACCTCCGAAACTAGCAAATACTCGTTAATTCGAGCCCTGTTAATTCAAAAATAGGGACAGCCACTGTCGGCACGGTCCCAGTAAATGCCCATGAAAGGCTACGACTTCGGATGGGCGCTACGGGTTACGCGGGATTTTTTTTTGCATGAGTCGTCCACTCTTCCATCTATCGGCTGTCAAAGAGAGCACATAGTCAGACGCGGTCATGATGCCGGCTTTTAGCATGGTCCGCTTCAAAAGGCATTTGCTGCTATCGCTCATAGCAGTAGATGGCGTCTGCCTCAACACAAATACTGGCACTCTGCCAAGTTCACTTCCCTCCCTTGGTAGAGCCAATGTCAAAAGGTAAACACATCACTATGTTATCGCTGCGCAGCATCCTGGAGCATTGCCAAGAAATGCGTTGTGGACCGTGATGATGCGAAACAGATACCGTAATGCAGATGGTTCTTGACAGTTTTTTGAGGCCATTTGATAATTCGAATATGGGCTAATTCGAACTTTTTTCCCTGATCCCGTGAAGTTCGAATTAACGAGCTTTTACTATATAATCAAGACACAAGGCGAGGCTAGGTGCCATGATACAAACCTTACTTTAGATTACTTTAGGCCCTTTTAACTTCAGAAACCTGTCCTGGGATTTTGGTGAATGCGAGCGCTGTGCACTTCCACCAAGATGCAGCCCACTCAATACTCGGCAGCAAACGACAGCCAATGAAAGAACGCCTTACAGGCCATTTGATAATTCGAATATGGGCTAATTCGAACTTTTTTCCCTGATCCCGTGAAGTTCGAATTAACGAGCTTTTACTATATAATCAAGACACAAGGCGAGGCTAGGTGCCATGATACAAACCTTACTTTAGATTACTTTAGGCCCTTTTAACTTCAGAAACCTGTCCTGGGATTTTGGTGAATGCGAGCGCTGTGCACTTCCACCAAGATGCAGCCCACTCAATACTCGGCAGCAAACGACAGCCAATGAAAGAACGCCTTACCTAGTGTGTTCCTGGCGAACACGTTGTAGAGGATGCGGTACCCAAGAAACTCGAGAGGGTTCCCGCACTCAACCTCCTGGTACAGGGTTTTAAGCTGCGTCTGACACTGGTTGAACTCCTCATGGTCACCCTTGGAAAAAAGAAGAGGGAGAGAGAACAATTAACAAAAACATGAGCTTTTATGCAGGAGAGGTAAAAAGGAAAAAAAAAAAAAAAAAAAAAAAAAAACATTTGTAAGCTACCACCTCAAACAGATTGAAATGGAATTTTTAATTTTTCACTTAAACATCAAGTACATACACGTTCTCACAACCCCACCTATATATACTAAAGGGGGATTGCAAGAAAGATAATTTGTTAATAGAACATGGTAATGAATACAAAGTTAGAAACATAGAAGACAGTACAGCGAATGAACACTAGCATGTTCTGCCGTGACACGTTCCCGCTGGCATACTGACAGCCCAGCGCTTGATGAGCGTAGTTAGGCCTAGCCTGCTCCGTAGCGAAGTCGCCACAGCCCAGCTTTGTATTTAGCCACTGGCATGCATGGGAGGCGTTATCAGTGAACCACAAAGACATTATCGTTTCATTATGACCAAAGTAAGAAAGTTTTGGCAGTAACTTCGGCAGAAACTCAACTGAAGCAAGCGCAGTGAGAGCCGAAGTCAGCTAGGTTAGCTTCAACACATGGCCAGTGCTTGAGCATTGGCTTCCCTGCACGATAGCTGTGTTGAACGGAAAATGGCGCTGTCAGACCAAAGGCTACCCCAAATCTCACGTCACACTTTTGCCAAAACGGTTTCACAAAGCCTTCATGTGGCTAGAGCGGCCAGCAGATGCCCAAAGGCCGCACTTGGCACTGCTCCGCGTGCAACGAGTGTCATTAGGAGAAGCACCCCTTGCGAGGAACGCACCACGCTGTTTTGTCGACGGGTGTTTCTGCAATAAATGCGTTTCTAGTGCTATACTTATGCAAAGCATTTTCAACGCAATTATTTAGCCATACAATTCCAACACATCTGGGATAGATTGTCTATGAAAGCACAATAAACAATACATACAAGCTATGGGGTGCAATGGCGGGCTCAGATTAATTTGCTCGACCTGGGGGGTTCTTTAAAGTGCGTTGAAGTTGCAAAACGCGTTTCTGCGCTTTTTCTCCATCAGAACATGGCAAGAATAGCCAAGGTTCAAGACCACGACTCTCTGATCCGCCGCCGAACGTCGGATCCACTTGGCCACACCCAGCAACACACTGTGCCAACTCATGCCAACAAATCGTCCATGCATTCTGAGACAACACTAAAGAAGGGCCAGATTGAAATGCAGATTCAGCTGGCTAAATTATGGAGCACTGCTAACCAACAAGCCCACCTTCTTGACATATAAGTGAACAGTAGGATCCGGCTGAAACTGCTAGCGATAAAATGCAGACAAAAAAATCCTCACCTTTTCAAGAGCAACGCGGGCATGAGTCTCGTACACCTGCACAGTAAAAGGGTTCCGCACACACTGGACCTGCAATTAGACAGCAGTGGATATGTTCAGTGTGGGTGGGGGAAGAGAGACTCGACGAGCTAGAGAACACACCAACATACCGTGAGGTCCTGGCGGATGGACTTGAGCTGGTCGCAGGCATAGTGGTAGTCCTGTTTCTGCACCCAGTGCTCCTTCACCATGTCCAGCGATTCCCGCAGAACTGCCACGGGACGAATGGTTGATGGGTCTGGAGCCTGTAAATGGGCAGCATGGTTAATGTGGGTGAATGAATCAATTATGTGCTACTTTTGGATCAGCTGGCAAGGGCTCCTGTAACTTGCAATTACAGTAACACCTCAATAAAGTTTAAAAAAAAGAAAACGCCTGGAAAACATATGACCCAAAAGGCTCAATTT
Source organism: Amblyomma maculatum (assembly GCF_055883805.1). Lineage (NCBI taxonomy): Eukaryota > Metazoa > Arthropoda > Arachnida > Ixodida > Ixodidae > Amblyomma > Amblyomma maculatum. The sequence goes on along the minus strand of NC_139348.1, from coordinate 106,743,074 downwards.
ATAAGAATGCAACTCGGATGAAATCGACACCGCATTAAGGTGTCGATTGGCATTCTGTCAACTTGACAAAACGTACAGATGGTACTGGCAGGTGGTAGATGGCAGCTGAAATGGCTGCGCTCTGCTTGGACGCAGGGTTGCCAGACATTACATTTGGCAGGACCTGCCAGCTCTCTCCCACCCGCAGTGACGCATTTGATCTTGTGTGAGCCTTACTGCGTGTGGCTTTGGTAAAAGCCGAGAATTCTTCAAACTCATCGCATACTACGACACATATCTCAATGTTGGTGCTATGTCGAAAAATAGTGCAAGGCATACATTTCATGATGCCATGGTGCATCTTTTTGAGATCAGTCGAACCCGGATATATCGAACTCGAAGGGGATCGCGAAATAGTTCGATATATCGATAATTCGATATGCAGAAATCGGCTTGTGACGGCACTTAGGATGCGAAAAAACGATACGGTATTTGTTGCGTAATCAACCCACTCGCATAATGAACCCACCCTCCACTTTTGCACCCGAGAATTTGAAAAAAAAAAAATAAAAAAAAATGCGTAAAGGCCAGCTCGCTCACATGCGAGCGATTGAGCAATCTCAAGGACAAGCGGCTGCGACAGAGCGAAAAATTTCAAACTTGTTGGAACTGCGTCCCTCTCGCCGCTCGAGCCACCGCGTCAGCTCAAAACAAGGTTTGTGTCGCCGCGGCAGAAATCGCGAGCGAAAATGTCGACGGCGCGGTCACTCCGTTTCGGTGGTCTCATCCATAGCACATTTCTTGGCAGCGTGCCAAGATGCTGCGCGGGCGCGTTTATCTTTTGATAGCTCCTGCGGTGGTGGGGAGGGAACTTGGCAGAGTGCCCGTGATGGCTTTATTGCACAGGCCACCCCGCGCTTAGGGCAGGCGTCATGGATCGCAGCAGCTGACCACGTGCTTTCGTCGATTCATAGATGCAAGATAAACGACTAAAAAAAAGACTCCGCTTAACGTCCGAACAGCACAATAAGAAAGGATTACTCTAAAAAAAAAAAATACTGAGCTGCCGTTTCTTAACGTCCGCAGGCGCCATATCCAAGTCAGCCGCCGCGCAGAGCAGAGGCGCAGAGGGCTCGCAACACACGCTGGAGAAAGCGTCTGACGTCTGTCTGAAAACGGGCCTAGCTGGCTTGGCGCATGTGTAGCGCGTGCTGAAGGAGAGAGATAGCTCCGCAAAAGAATGGGCACACCCACGCACATGGCTTGCAAACGTCATATGTTGGCGCGCGGGAAACGATAACTGCAGATGCGTGCGCCTTTGGGGAATGGGCGCGGCGCTGCCCAGACCAGCCGTCGCCGAACTGTTCCTTCTCATTCCTTCCGCGCATGGCTTGAAAACGTCATGCGGCAAACGGCCAAGCATGATGCGATCGTCTTTGGGGAAGGCACACTTTCCAGTGCGTGGTGCGGAGTTCGATATATCGAACGGCCGGTGAAATTAAGTTCGATATATGAAGCGGCTTTCCTATACTTTTACATGGGATTTTCGAGGGGATATTCCGTGAGTTCGATATAACCAAAATTCGATATATCCGGGTTCGACTGTATAAGCTTTCCATGAAAAAATAAATGACGAAACTTACTGTTGGAATGTCCGTCGTATTAAATGACCACAGTTTGTTGAAATTTCGAACATAGTAATCGGGAAATCGTGTCATCCGGGAACACAACTGGGAGAAAAATAATGCAACTCTATAGAAGATTTTTACTGCCGCGATATTGAGTATGAAACGGGAACGTATCGAGATTGTACCGTACCTGCGAATTTTGGTCAAAAATTGTCACCCAATCGTGTATTATGGCCTTCCAAAGTAGAGACTCTGTGTACCGTATTTAGACGAAAGTAACGCGACCGTGAATGTAACGAGAGGGGCGAATTTGCATTTGCCAAATGGAAAAAAATAAAATGCAGCGCGAGGTAAGTTCTTGAAAAAGTCCCCATGATAGACAATGTGGCCCTTACAGTCTCATCAAAAACGCCCATTTGTCGTCAGAGTCTGAGCTCTCGGAAACAGTCTTCCTTTTCCCTCTCGTCCTCCCAGGTGATGTCGGCGGAAATTTTTGCGGTCAGGCTCACATTTAAAAATCGCCTCCCGACTGCATCTTTCACCCACGTACAGTAGATCTAGAACAAACACCTAGTCGTCGAGCTGCCGCAGAATTCCAGATTTCTTCTGCTATCAGAACTATCAGAATAGCTTTTTCTTTTTCAAACGAGTGTTGTACTGTGCACGGCGCGTTGCCATCATGCAAAATGTGATAACGGAAGTAACTGCACTAATCCACAATGTGATTCTGAGCCTACAAGCAAAAAACTGACTTCTGATGGATTGGGATTTGGCTGATTTTGCTTCCCTGGTACCCACATTGCCAACAACATAAAACCGAAACAGAGCAGTGACAGATTCAATATGAATGCACCCAGTAGAAGACAAGATAAATTAAGAAGAGACTGCTCAGGGGTTTTTTCATGAACGACAATGGATTGTGCCCGTGAGAGTGCTTGAGCGCCAAGCGGACAAGTTCAGCATGTAACTGTCCAATGTAGCCAGTTTTCTTCATTTTTTTAAAGTTCTTCAAAATGTTTTACAATAATGAAGTGCTGCTAGATAACGGATCCGATGGCCACCACTCTCCACATCTCTTAAGGGGAGACGCGGGTCTTAAAACGGTCGAAAATGGTCAAAAAGTCGATTTTGGGAAAAACTCATTTTCGGAAGGTTTATCCTTTCGAGCATCTACAGTAAAATTATTAACGCTGAATTCAGTCGGGAAATGCGATAAAATCGGCTTTCAAAACACCACGGCAGCGACGAAATGGCCCCGAAAAGAGAGACTTTGTTCGAACTTCCCGCGCGCGCCGCCGGAGTTGCAGCCGGCCGATCGCCGCCATCTTGGGCTTGTTTTGAAGCTGGTTTCTTTGTGTGCAATTTGAGCTATCTCAAAATGGCGTCGCTCAAGCAGAGCGGCGGTTCAGGCCGGTTTCCCGAAGGCCGTTTTCGGGTCGCTGATTGGCTCGCACGCGGCGCGCGCCGTTCCGCGCCTCCCATTGACTGGTGTGACCGTCTACGTCATTTTTTTTTTCTTTCTCTTGCGTTCGCCGCTGTGGCTGTCGCTTCGTGCGCGTCTGCTTTTGCGCTCGTGTTTCTCTACACGCCGTGTTTCCGCCTTGTGCCGGGAGTTTCTCTTTGCGATCAAGATGCCGGGAGACAGTCGATTGAAACCGAGCACGCAACGAGCTTTTGGAAGCCGGAAGAAACGTCCGTGGAACAAAAAACAGCAGGCAGCGGCCACCAGTGCGTCGCCGGGGCCTGCAGTGCCGGACTCGTTGGATCCGCCGGGTACATCAAGCATGCTGCCCGATGACGACACCGCGGGACCAAGTTGCAGCACGAACCGTATCTCGGATCGTGGTACACTTCGTGTTGATGCTGTGTACTATTCGTCGACCGAGCAGGCGCAGCGTGTTGAGCGATCGGCGCAAGCAAAGTCCGTTCTGTCGGAAAAGTCGGCAACCCAGCGCAAGTTTGACCTTCTTGGCGTCAGTGCGGATTACCAGACAGCTGATGCCGGTACAGAGTTCGTGATTGTGGACTTGAAGGTTCTGAACAATTTTTTCGCGCAAGCGAAGTGCGGAACCTGCGGCGCGGGAAGTCTGCGTTTGAGCAAGGCAACAGATAAGGAGTACGGCCTTGCTGTAAAGCTTCTGCTTGTCTGCGAAAACTGCTATTTCGAACAGAAGCAGTTCTCTTCCCCAAGAATAAGCGGAGCTGCCACCATCACTCCCTTCGAAGTCAACATGAGGGCAATGAAAGGCATACAGACGATTGGCAAAGGCGTGACTTCTGCCTTGCGGACTTCTGTGCTTGTATGAACCTCTCACACCGAGGCCTGCACCACAAGACCTTTCAGGGACACCTGAAAACTTTTGTGGAAGCCTGTGAGAGTACAGCGACCGCAAGTGAAGCTGCAAGTGCGGCAGTCGTCAAGAGTTTGTATGCAGACTTTTTGAATCCTGTCGGGAACATTGATGTGATATTTGATGGTTCCTGGATGACCCGTGGTCGTACCTCTCACATCAGTGTGGGCTGCATTGTTGAGCTGTACACTGGTCTCGTGATTGACCACGTTGTATACTCAAATTTCTGCCTTGGATGTGCCTTGGGGTCACAGCCACAAGATGAAGGGTACAGTGCCTGGCTCGCTACACGACCGTGCTATCCGATGGAGACAGCCGGACATTTCATGCCTTGTCTGAAGCAGAAGTGTACGGCTTAATTCCAATTGAAAAGAAGGACTGCATCAACCATGTCCACAAGCGAATGGGGACTGCACTCCGGAATCTTGTCGAGAAGAAGAAGGCTCTGGGTGAGTCTCTTGGGGGAAAAGGCAAACTGACGCAGGATAAATGAAGAAAATCGCGAACTACTACGGCTATGCCCTGAGGAGCAACAGGAATGACGTTCCAGCCATGAAGAAGGCAGTGGAAGCTACACTCCTGCACATGACATCCACAGACGATGCCCCAAACCACTCGAAGTGCACCGAGGGTGCTGACTCTTGGTGCAAGTATAATAGAGCCTTGACTAATGGCGACGTTCCACCTCCGCACAAGAGGGCCCTCCCGGCTTCGGTTAGGGCCACTCTGGAGCCAGTGTTTGCCAGGCTCAGCGATGAGCCCCTGCTGGCACGCTGCAGTGAGGGAAAGACGCAGAATGCGAGTGAGAGCCTACACTCTGTTATCTGGACCCAAATTTTAAAGAATGGGAATGCTTCACTGAAAAGTGTGAAACGAGCTGCTGCTGAGGCGGTTGCTGTTTACAACTAAGGGAGAAGGGCAACCAACGTAGCCATCGCTACAAGTCTAGGCTATGAAGCTGGTGATTGCCTTGTTCGTCGAAGCACCGAAAAAGATGCACTACGTTTGTGCAAGGCAAATGAAGCTCATCAGAAGAGCACCAACACAAAAGAGGCTCTTGCAAGGCGGCACGAAACGGGAGCAACTGGAGACTACAGCCCGGGACTCCTTTGAAGACGTTAGCGGCCAACCGCTCGAGCATCACACCCAACGGTCCTTTTCAGGGCCACCCAACTGTTTGCCTGGTGGAGCTCTCGTCTCCTTGGCTCCGGTCCTCACTTTCACCTAAAAAAAGTCAAGCCCTAACTTCTCGAAAGTAACCTCTATAATTTCATCACACTTACACATTCGACATTTTTTTTTTAAATGTTTCCTTGGATGGAATAAGACACTTTTTGTTTTGTTTTGTAGGGAAACTGATAGGGAACATCTGAGTAACATCCGTTGTCGAAGATTCTTCCCAATATTTTCTGCACTCAGTGTCAAAACTTCAAATGAGTTTTTCTCAGCTTCATGTTTTTTGGTGACATGACTAGCCTTACGGAACTTTTCATTGGGTTTTTGTGGTGCAATTTTAATAAATCTTATACCGTCGAATTCAGAAAGGTTTGAACTGTGGAGCTATGCTATTTTTATATTGCTAAGTTGAACATATCAAATTTATTGAACAATAATGTCAGCTAATTATATTTTCGAATTGTGGGGCATCTACATAATTGAATATTTTTATACTGTGGTGTACATCAATGATAATATAAATAGCATAGCTCCACATGGCAGGTCTTTGGCTACAACTACATTTTAAGGGGAGACGCGGGTCGAAAAACGGCGATTTTCAGTAAAAAAGTCACTTGTTATTTTAACTGTTATAGCAACACTGATCCTTCCTCTTTATTATATAAAAAAATCAGAGCCGAAAACAGTCGCGAAATTATTTAAAAAGTCTGTTAAAGCACTCAAGGTGGCTAGAGAAGGGGCAGATATGACCCATGTTCAAGCGCGTGACGCGTCAAATCGTGGCGTCGCACGCCACTGGAATTTTGCAAGGCAGCAGGCCCACGCTTTTTCTCCCTAAAGCTGGCTTTGCCGCTTCACAAACCCCCAGCATGTAATAAAAAAAAAAAAGTTTCGCCAGCCCAAACCTAGCATTTTCACTGGCCATTTAAATCACGTGGTGAGATTTCGACCACGCCATTGGCTGTCAGCGTGGGAAGCGGCCATAGCTCGTCTGCTCTTCATGCGACGCGCAGCTCGCTGTCACGCTTGCCCGCTAGTTTTCTCTCGGCGTATTTTCAAAATTTCACGCATCTTTGTGCTCTTCGCTGCGATAGAAGCCGAGAAGAAACATGATTTTCGGTGTCGAAAGTACCGGTCAAACCACGCGTTCAAGGGAAGTCACCGGCAAAGTGAAACAGCGTGCACTGGAGACGTCCGCGGCAGCTAGGCCTAACCTCGGCGGAGACGACGCTTTTGACGGCTCGAAGCCGGCTTGGGCATTGAAGTTTCAGCGACAGCTTAGGCGATTTCGTCAGTGCATTGGATAAGAAGATAAGGATCTTCGAGAACTTCGAGCGTTGAGGAGACCTAGTACGGCGAGTGCCTTTATCGGCAAGATCGGTGCCGCGAACGCACTGGCGAGCGGAGCAGCTAGCTTGTCGGGAGCGCGGACGGTGCTAACTTTCCGTTCGCGAGTTGGCCAAGAAGCGAAAAGGACTCTCGTCGTTTCTAGAGCTGCGTTGCAGCAGTGTAGCGTTTGCCGCTTCCGTAGTGTCATAGGCGTGCTCGTCGCGGTGTACAGCTCCGGTGGACGACGCCCTTCAGCCAGCCCGAGGGAGATTTTCGTCGTGAACGTCAATGCAGTGGTTGGGGCGCGCGTTATCGGTGCTGGATACAATCAACTTGCCCGATTTCGTGTGATTCTTGGTTAGCCGAAACAAGTGCACCATAAGGAGTTTAATGCCATAACAAAAAAGTGAACCTTGTGGTTACAAAGCAGTGGCTGACAGAAACAAGGTCTAAGCATCGCTAGCTAGCGAAGAAAGCACGTCTTGAGAATGCTGCTCACAATGTCACTATGGGAGCAACATATGATGTTGGTGAATTCTAAAACTGTGCACTGATCATGATACCCTGGCCTGCATTGTGTGCAATTTTCATGCAGGTAGTGCTGCTACAACAGCAATAAACAGCTTTTGTATCTTTAAATCGCATTTTTCTCAAATTCTTATTTTGGGCCGAATATGGGTTTTGTGCACAATATTTTATGTCGTTATTTTTGTTCAATCAACACCAAATTTGGCATGCATGATCTTTAGGATGTGTAGAATGCAAGTATCTAGGTTTAAATGCAATCAGCAGTATTTTTGGGCATGCAAATTTAAAAAATTATCTTGTTCTAGCCACTAAAAACAAGGCACCAGATATAAAATTGTCTCAAAACATTGCATGCCAAGGGAATGTTGCTATGTTGCTTATCTGCACTCAGTGGAGTGTTGGGGACAAAAAGAACTAGTTGGCTCTGCCCTACCATGCCTGCTGCTCTGTACAGCAGCTGCACAAACATGCATTGTTTTTCACTTATGCATGGCATTTAGAATATGAAGGCATTAAGCTATTTTAAGGGGAGACGCGGGTCTTAAAACGGTCGAAAATGGTCAAAAAGTCGATTTTGGGAAAAGCTCATTTTCGGAAGGTTTATCCTTTCGAGCATCTACAGTAAAATTATTAACGCTGAATTCGGTTGGGAAATGCGATAAAATCGGCTTTCAAAACACCACGGCAGCGACGAAATGGCCCCGAAAAGAGAGACTTTGTTCGAACTTCCCGCGCGCGCCGCCGGCGTTGCAGCCGGCCGATCGCCGCCATCTTGGGCTTGTTTTGAAGCTGGTTTCTTTGTGTGCAATTTGAGCTATCTCAAAATGGCGTCGCTCAAGCCGAGCGGCGGTTCGGGCCGGTTTCCCGAAGGCCGTTTTCGGGTCGCTGATTGGCTCGCACGCGGCGCGCTTCGCGCGCGCTCCGTTCTGCGCCTCCCATTGGCTGGTGTGACCGTCTACGTCATTTCTTTTTTTTTTTTCTCTTGCGTTCGCCGCTGTGGCTGTCGCTTCGTGCGCGTCTGTTTTTGCGCTCGTGTTTCTCTACACGCCGTGTTTCCGCCTTGTGCCGGGAGTTTCTCTTTGCGATCGAGATGCCGGGAGACAGTCGATTGAAATCGAGCACGCATTGAGCTTTTGGAAGCCGGAAGAAACGTCCGTGGAACAAAAAACAGCAGGCAGCGGCCACCAGTGCGTCGCCGGGGCCTGCAGTGCCGGACTCGTTGGATCCGCCGGGTACATCAAGCACGCTGCCCGATGACGACACCGCGGGACCAGGTTGCAGCACGAATCGTATCTCGGATCGTGGTACACTTCGTGTTGATGCTGTGTACTATTCGTCGACCGAGCAGGCGCAGCGTGTTGAGCGATCGGCGCAAGCAAAGTCCGTTCTGTCGGAAAAGTCGGCAACCCAGCGCAAGTTTGACCTTGTTGGCGTCAGTGCGGATTACCAGACAGCTGATGCCGGTACCCAGTTCGTGATTGTGGACTTGAAGGTTTTGAACAATTTTTTCGCGCAAGCGAAGTGCGGAACCTGCGGCGCGGGAAGTCTGCGTTTGAGCAAGGCAACAGATAAGGAGTACGGCCTTGCTGTAAAGCTTCTGCTTGTCTGCGAAAACTGCGATTTCGAACAGAAGCAGTTCTCTTCCCCAACTGTTTGCCTGGTGGAGCTCTCGTCTCCTTGGCTCCGGTCCTCACTTTCACCTCAAAAAAAAAAAAAAAGTCAACCCCGAACTTCTCGAAAGTAACCTTTATAATTTCATCACCCTTACACATTCGACATTTTTTTTTTAAGGGGAGATGCTCCTCGAAAACACTTTTTCTTTAATATTGAACCTAAGGTTATGAAACATTGGCCATTTATAGAGTTTTTAATGCAGATTCCAAATATGTTTTTACTTTTCACATATCTTTATTAGTTTTTGTGTAGAAGTGTCTGCAAAAGCACAATATAGGGCCTTTTGTGCACACTTTTTTGATAATGAAATGCATGTTTAGACCAGCTTGCAATAGCTCATTATGTTGCTTTGGTAATATAGTATGTCGAAAGCTACTTCAAATTTATTCATTTTATCCTATAATTGTAAAAAAAATTCAGGAACACCAATGTGTATATTTTGGGCACCATGTGTCAACATTCTGAATTTTTTTCAAAAAAAGTTCAAGAGATTTTTTATAACCAGGTAGATAACAACATTCTACACACTTTGAAGAGGCTGTGCGCGAAATTTCATCCAGATCTGACCACTGAAAGTACTCAAAATTTGTTGCACAAAATGCAAAAAATGCTGAAAACTACGAATGGAGAAAATTGCATTTGAAAGTTTCAAACATCTGTATTTTTTCATAAACACAACAAAAGCACATGAAACTTCTTGCCACTGCTTTCATGGCCGCACCATGAACTTTCTTGCCGATAGCAGCAAAGTTCTTGTGGTGTAATGGGTTCGGCAGGTCAAGAATTGCACAAAATCGCGACAGCTGTTCGTGTCCAATGCCAATCGCGCGCGCAGCCACCACCACCTTCACGTTGACGGCGAAGCTGTCGCGAGAGCTTCGACTCCGATAGTCCTGATTTCCACTGGCGCTATCTGCAAGTCCACCGGGCACAACGCAGCTCGAGGTGTGCACAGCAGAAAGCACTGATGCTAGGCACTCGCTACTTTCACAGTGCAGCTCAAGAAAGGCCGAAATCCCCTTTCGCTTTTCCACCGGTTCGCGTACCGCAAGGGTACAGGTGCGGCACGTAGGGCAAGCAGCACCGCTTACCAGCACCGTAAGCGTGCTAATCTCGCATATCGCAACACTCTTAGAATATCGATGACCGCATGCTGCCCTATCTTCCTTGAAGAGTCCAATCTTCACCTCCGAGGTGCTCACAAAGTTCACCGCGGCATCGATCTTGTCCGAGTGCACGTTGGCCTGGTTAGGACTAGCTTGCGTCTCCCGCTGCAGCTTTCCGGTGAGGTCCGCGACGGCGTCCTCGGTACGGGTTCTTCGACCGAGACTTTCGAGCTCGGAAGTTGCACTTTTGCGTGTCGTTCATCGCGAACTCAACAAATGCTAAAAGGCCGCTGAAAAGAACTAGCAGAGCACGATGTAGCGCGATCCAGACGCTGCACAAAACGAAAGCAGGAGGTAGGCTTCGCCACAGCGTCGTATCAGTCTAGGCCAATGGCGGCCTCTCTAGAGCACCACGTGATTTAAAAGGTCCAGTAGGGACGCTCGAAGCGTGCGCGGAAAACGTTTTTTTTATTATTTGCAGCCGAGATACGAAACTGCGAGAGATGCTATCTACAAGAGAAAGGCTTGCTCAACCTCTCCCAGCAAACGGCAATGGCGGGCGACGCGGCGTTCTCGAGGTATAGGCGCACGAAAATTGACGATTTGCGCGGAAAATAGCACTTTCTCGAGCCACCGTGGTTGAATAAAATGGACTTTTTACTAACTTCACGATCGAATTTTGCCTCGATCTTTTAGAAAGTTGTAGCTAAATGTTCAAAGATAATTTTACAGGCAAAAACTCAAAACTGAAAAATTACTCGGAAAACTCGCTTTTTCGACGCGCATCTCCCCTTAAATGTTTCCTTGGATGGAATAACACACTTTTTGTTTTGTTTTGTAGGGAAACTGATAGGGAACATCTGAGTAACATCCGTTGTCGAAGATTCTTCCCAATATTTTCTGCACTCAGTGTCAAAACTTCAAATGAGTTTTTCTCAGCTTCATGTTTTTTGGTGACATGACTAGCCTTACGGAACTTTTCATTGGGTTTTTGTGGTGCAATTGATAAATCTTATACCGTTGAATTCAGAAAGGTTTGAACTGTGGAGCTATGCTATTTTTATATTGCTAAGTTGAACATATCAAATTTATTTAACAATAATGTCAGCTAATTATATTTTTCGAATTCTGGGGCATCTACATAATTGAATATTTTTATACTGTGATGTACATCAATGATAATATAAATAGCATAGCTCCACATGGCAGGTCTTTGGCTACAACTACATTTTAATCGGAACGAAAAAATATTGAGGGAAACTGTCCTAACGACCCGTAAGAAATTACCAAATTAGGCTTTGGTTATTTCCCAATAACATTATAACTAATTGAGATAGAGTAAAACTAATTACATTTTTGAAAACAGGAGGAAGAAATACATATACACACCCAATTTCGTTATTATATCTCTAAAAATAAAAATTTTCATTTTAAGACCAGTGTCTCCCCTTAAGACTTTCAGGCAGAGAGTGCTTTTAAAATATCCTACCAGTTTTCATACCGAAGTTGCTTCTCGGGGCAATGGTTTGCCCGACTAGGCAGAACACATCCACCTCCTTTACGATCCCACGTCTCAAAGGCTTCCACCAACCGAACCTGTACATTTTAGCCATCATGGAAACAGATTCCTTAGTGCTAAGGCATAGCAGGCAGGAATGGAAAGCACCCCTTTCGACTTGCAGAACTCTCCGCTGCTCCCAACAGTATCGCAGTGACGCTCACCGAGGTGAGTCGGAGGTACTGCTTCTCCAGGTCCTGGCAGGTGCCCACAATGGGGAAGGACTCCCAGTCCAGGTCCGTGTCTCCGTTGTCCCCACTGCCGGAAGAGGGTCCCAGGGTAGGGCCTGCATTGATGCACAGCACCAGGGAGAAGGGCCGCTTCTTCTTGCCTGCAGAGATCTCAGATTGGAAGCGGGCGGCCCGCTTCTGCAGTTTCTCCGTCGTCGCCATGTCCTCTTCTACCTGGAATTGAACCCTGCGTGCACACCAGAGGAGGAGGAAGGGCATTGTCAGCACATCCGAGACCATGAGACACGGTACAGTTGAACGTCGCTACAACGAAACTGACAAGAGACGTGAAAAACTTCGTTCAAGCAGAATGAGCTCTTAAACAGTGATATTAGACTGCACAGTCAAAAAGCATGTTTCAAAAAAGTGAAATCAGATCAGCTACTTCCGCTCTACAAAATGGGAGATTACACCTGCGCCTTGTCCCAAGGCAGTCAGCTCAACTAACAACCAACAATGGTGATTTATGCAGAAATTGTTGATCCTACCAGTTGGGAAACAGATTTCAAAAAGTGATTAGTTTTAGTATGTGTTTTAGCTTGATAAAACTGTGTAAACATTTAGCCACTGCGTGTCTCTTCCTTCATTTCTTCACCTCAAAGTGCACAGCACAACTATTTAGCAATTATTCACAGCTGTAGACTTCCTTTGCCGTTTGGTGTGGACTTTATCCGGAACTAAGCGCGCTGATCTTCCGGTATCCCAAGAGAATGACCAACACTGCCATCAGTCCATAAGAGCAGCCGATAAAATGCAGACAACGGAAGCTTACATTTGTTGCTGCTGCTGCTGCTTCTTCTGCTTCTTATTGGCCTTGCGGTTAGCCTGGCCAGACTTCTTGTTCTTCCCCCCAGAACTGCTGTTGCTATTACCACCATGGCTGTACGAAGAGACACTAGAGTTGAGAGCCTTTTTGGACGAACGAGGAGTCTCTGGGCTGGAGCTGGACTCCAGTGAGCTACAGTGGGAGAAAAGCAGAAAAAATGTGCATTGATATAAGTGACAAGACGTCCATCACTCTCTCTGAAGCTTTTTCTCTCAGCATCAGCAGCGTGAAGGTAGGCGGGGCACATGACGTCCTCTGCTTCCAATGTTTGGCCTCTCTTGTTACAGCACTGAACATCTTTGAAATTTTAAATGATGCTCTGCAGTAATACACATCTGTCTGACCCCTGGACAAAGCCTACAGAGCGGCGTCATAATGCTAAATTTTGAATGGGACGACAGAAGTTTTACCGATGCAACAAAGGCAAGACAATGAAAGGCAGGCTACAGAAATGAGAAAAAGGGCAGATGCCCTTAAGCATCCTTGCTGCTAGATTATAGTTCTAGTGCCCCATACCTTGAACGCCTCTTCTTGTTGCGACGGTCCCTCGTGCTGTGCGAAGACGCAGGGCTGCGTGACCGGGGGGACCACGACCTAGATCGTGAACGAGACCGCGGAGACCTGCGCGATGACCCCCGACCCCAGTCGCTGCCGCTCCGACGACTGCTGCTGCTGCTACTCTTCAGAGGAATAAACCCCGGAGGGGACTCTCCGCCCCCACTGCTCCCCGACTGGGCAGAGGAAGAGAGCCGCCCCGAAAGCCCCCCAGCTGAGGGCAGTGCTTGGCCCAGTCTGCCCGTCATGCCGCCAAGTCGCCGACTGATGCCGCCACTACCACCCACCGCCTTGGGTGGGCTAATGAGCTTGGAAGGTGAACCACCAGAAGATGCAAGACCTGGAAGGAGGCCACTGCCAAGCTTACTACTACCGCCACTGCTGCTGCTGTCCTGGGATGCGGACGCACCCCCCGTTGTCGCCCCCTTCTGCTGCTCCTGCTGCAGCCGCTCACTGTGGATGCTGCACACACAAAGAAACAGGCACACATTAAGTCAAGTTGCTCAAAGGGGCAGTCTCGTACACTTAGCAACAGAGTCATGCATGCACAAGGAATGTAAGGGGGGACATGAAATTTCAACACTCTACGCTGCAGGGTTTAACGTATAAACAACAACACAAAAATTACACTGATCACTAGAGACTGTAGTGTAGGGGCTTCTGGATTGTTTTTGGCCATCTGGGGTTTTATAACGCGGGGTTTCTACCAACAGCACACGGGCGTCTTTGCATTACGCCTCCACCAAAACAAGGCAAGGAGCTGACCGCAGGCAAAGAATGTGCCCCGGGTTACCCCACCTGGGCAGCGGTTCCTTGTCCCAGTCGATGGACCACATGGCACCGTCGTTGTACATTTTTGTGAGCTTGCCCTTGAGAACGATCTCTACCTGGTCGCGATCAATCTCAGACTGGCACTTGCCGAAGGCCCGCATAGCATAACGCCTGCAACAAGAGGAAGCATAACCGCAGGGCTCACACAGTGCACGTGGCAAACTAAGTGCACACAAAGGCAAATCTCAGGGGAAAAAAACCTCAATTGCAGGGGCAGAAATGCAACTAAAGTTGAAACTTCAGCCACTTTCCTAACCAAACTACGAACACAGAGAGGACATTACGGTAGAAACTTGAGTACACAACTTGTAGGACACCGTAAGTGTCATATTTACACGATTCTAATGCACCCATTCTTATAAGGCACAGCTAAAATTATGCCCACAGAAGGAAAAAAAATTAAGTAGCCTCGTTGTGGTTTACAAATCCAATTCATACATGCACGCAAACCTGAGGGTCTCATTTTAAAAAGCACGCATTAGAATCTCGCAAATATGTTAAAGTTCAAATAATAAACCCAGCATGCCATCACAAATCTTGTTTACTCGCACGGTGGGAGGCTGTACTCCTTCCCGCTATCGAAATAAATATTCACCTTCACTGTCAACAAGAGCAAAAAGGCTACTCACAAATGAATGTTTACTGGAGGGATAGTAGCACCTATGCCCGCCTTTATAACTTCCGGCTTTCCACGCACATGTACTGCTGTTTCTCGCCAGTATGAATTCAGCTGAGAGTAAGCATTTGATTGCGTCATCTTGCCTTTTGTCACTGCCTTTCATTCATCCATCAAGCATTAATGAAATATTCTTCCCATCTCCACAATGAATCAATTCACGTTGAGGCCCCGTGAGCACTCTAATGAAAAAATCTGCACAAGCAAACCAAACATGACAGCAACTCACTTTAAGCTTTCCGGCCAGTCTCCACTACCATGAGGGGCGAGGTTAGCCCTAGAAGAAAGTAAATAACAATAAATTAGCCACTGCCAAGGACAAGGCGCCAGTTATGGTGGCAATGCAATGAGAGGTGTGTAGAACGCACATCACTGGGATGCCATCAGCTAATTGATATGAGCCAACAAATCAATCTGCACAACACACCTGCACTTTCTACATGCAATCTTTATCGCCTGGTGTAGTGCGTTCAAGAAAACAAAGTATGTTTGGCAATAACGTTCAAGGGGGGGGAAGCGCTTTCCCGGAACGGCGCGGAAATATGAAATTAACAGTGAGGTTAGGGGAGGGCCCTTGTACGAGTAGGGGCGCTTGTTCGGAATTTTACGGTACTTTCAGCACAGACACATAACTGAACCCCTGGTGATCCATACTACTTTTCAAGGTTTCTCAAGGCAAGAACGTGGTTTAAATTCCCTCGTTCCTTTTTCATTTTCTTAGAGCTGTGAGAACACTGATTCTACTCCCTTAGACAAAGGCAATGAAACAGCGAAAAATACAGGAGACGACCACATTTCCCTTATTTAAACACCACTTAGTTCCGCTAGCATGCTCACAGGCCGATTGGTATATTTTCATTGCTGCACTTCTCTGTGCAACCATCGAGGATGCCTTGAAACTGGATGGCCTCGTCAAGTTTTGCCCTGGCCGTCGCACTCACATGCAGTCCTCGAGGCGCTGAGTAGCGTCGGCCGCTGATCGCTGACCACCCTGTGCAGCTGCGCGCTGCTGCTGGAAGGCGTTGCCACGTGAACCGCCTCCCCGGCCACCAAACTTGCCCCGCTTAGGCAGGCTGAACCTCACACCACCCGCCCCTGGGGCTTCTGGAAAACGAGACGAAGGCACAGCAAATCAGGCACAGCTGCAACTACCAAACCAAACAAGCAAGGCAAGAGCAGAGCCAATATCTTGAGAGGGAAAGTGTGTGTGCAGGGGGGGGGGGGGGGACTTAGGACAAAATACTTATCACTGAGGTCATATTCACTAGGAGGGGCACTATACACGTTCAAGGACACATTAAACTGCATCATACATAGCTGGGTATGTTATGAAAAGTACCCCCCATCCCCCAAAGTACTCTTAAATGACACTGAAGAACCACATGTAGCCATGGCCTCTGCCAGTTCCAGCCTAACAAAAGAAGACACCTGCACGAATGACCCTACATAAAGGTCCAGGTTGAATTAATAATAACAGGCTATATATAGAGTTAACAAATTTCCGTTTAGGTGAAGTCAACTTAAACATTTTTGTATTGGTTTGGTTTGTGGGGTTTAACGTCCAAAAGCGACTCGGGCAATGAGAGACGCCGCAGTGGAGGACTCCGTAAATTTCAATAAACTGGGGTTTTTTAACGTGCACTGACATCGCACAGCACACACACGCCTTGCTTTTCGCCTCCATCTATGAAGAGAATTACTTTAAGGGGGGAGGCTACCCTTGAACACCAACTTTTTTATTTCTTGAGGTATTTGAATGAAATTTTCAGGGTATGCTCATAGTACACGCAGTTGAAGAACTACCAAGTTTCATGGAGCTGGGCTCATCGGTTCTCAAGTTAGAGGAGTATATCAAGATAGTTTACAAAGGTCCCTAGGGGCGGGCCTGGAGAATTTGCAAAATGTGCTAGCAGTGTGAAATTTGTTATGGTCATTCCTGGATAGTTTCCCCAGGGCAAGACAATTCCCTTTTTCCAAATTTCCTCTCTGAAAAATTTTAGTACAGCCCCAAAGTTAGTGTTCAAATTTACACCTGACTTAACAATATTTTAATTGACTGCCCCTAATTACACATGAAATATTTTGAAAAAAACGAATTGTCTTGCCCTCAGAATTTTACTTAGGTATGTAACAAAAAAAACCTCATGAAAATCCAATAAGCGGTTCTTGAGCTATGACTTTCCCTAGCAGCCACACCGTGCAAAAAATTGATTCTGAGAAAACGGCTCTCAAAGGTTGAGAGAACAATAACTTTTTTGTTTCTAAAGTTATCATGATGAAATTTTTAAGACAGGCTCATGACATTAACAAATGAAAAACCACCAAGTTTCATAGAATTGTGCACGCTAATTCTCAAGTTACAGAAGCATATCAAACTGGTTCGAATAGGTCCTTTATACCAAGCCTGGAGAAATTGTGAAAGGCACTGGCATTGTGCAATTTGTCATGCTGATTCCTAGATAGGTTCCTCAGGGCAAGACAAAGCCCTTTTTCAAAATTTTCTTGCTGAAAAATAGCATAGAATTGGATTTTTTGTTATCAATTAGACCTATGTTGATTAACCAAATTAATTATGACAAATTCCAGACATAATATTTTGAATACATGGGCTTGCCTTGCCCTCAAAAATTTATTCAGGTACAGTCGAGCCCACTTATAACGGCCCCACTTAAGACGAACACTCGCAATTATCACGAACAAGTCCGGTGCGGCCGTCAAAATATACATTAGGGCTATGGCGCTCCGTCGATCTCGGCTACAGCGAACATCTGTGCGACTAGCCGATCAGCTACAGCGAACGCCTTGGTGCCGCGGACCACTTTCCACATGCTGAGATCCGTCGATCCTGAGCTCTGCAAGCCGCGACAATCGGCATTCCCGATTCCCCCGCGGCATTTCGCCCTAGCATATTAGGCGGCGCAGACGCAGAAAGCGGTTTCCCGGTTTATCTATCGCGGCATCTCGCCGGAAGAACAAGGAGCGGCCCAAACGCGACAAGCGACTTCCCGGGTTATCTTCCGCGGCATAAGCGCCGAAACGAAAAAAAAAAATAATAAAAGCTAGCCAAGTCTGCACTGAATGCGTGTCGCACCTCGAGGCAGCCAACAACGACAGCAAAGAGCCGTAGCAGACGACGCGGGGAGGCGGAGACCGACGCGTCAGCGGCCGCAGCAGCCAATAGTAGTCGCCCGATCCCCCGCGTTCTCGCGGAGCGCGCGCTTTGCCCAATCGCAGCCTTGAATTCGAGCGCGGGAAACTTGAAAGCCGCCACGAGGCTCTCAATCGGTAGCAAGCCACGCCTCGACCGCGCCGCCGTCGCCGCCGCCGAGGGTGGCAGAAGAAAGCGCAAGAATTCACAAACAAAACAAGACCAAGATGGCGGCGCTCAGTTCGGCGGGAGAGGAATGGTGCGCGCGCGAAGTTTGGGAATTTTCGGCGCTTGCTCGCTGCTCCGCGGCTGCCGCCGCTTGTTAAATAATTAATTTCGAGTATTTCTACGGCGAGTTGGGCATTGATAATTACAGAAAGGGTAGTTTATAAGACATACTACCGGAATATATAATCTTCAAAAAATCGACTTTTTCGCGATTTTTCGGTTTTCAAAGGTCGCGTCCCCCCTTAAGGGGAAACACGGGTCTTTCGGACCAAAAAATCGCGAAAAAATCACTTTTTAGAAAATGTGATTTGCAAAATCAGTAGCTCTTTATCTACCTATCTGCTAAGTTTTTCATCTCTAGGGTCGGTATTTTAGTCACAATGCCAATTTATATAATCGATGTCGCCCAAATTTGGGCCGAAAACGACCCCCAAACAACTATTTTCCGCGAGGCGTAGCTCCCATTTTGTGCGCGGCACCGTAGCCATCTTGGTCTCATTCGAACGAGCCGCATTTCGCCTTCAAATTGCCGCCTCTGCTGTTTACATTCGCCCATTGGTCGCAGAAAAAATAGCAACAAAGAAAACGTGGCATTTGCAATCCCATTGGCTTTCGGGGTGCACGTGACGATAAGGCGTCACCGCATTAGTGGAGCTGGCTGACGGCGTCTGCTCGGCGCGCCCGAGCCGCGGGGAGACGGCGAAGACGTGACGCCGGCCGCGCATGGTTCCGAACCGCGAGGTGCGTTCACGGCAAGAATTTGTGAAAAAAGTGAAAAAAAAAAAAATAGTTGAATAATCATCTCAAGTGATGCTCTGCCCCGGCTGTGCGCGCTCAGGCCGACGAAAATCGTGCGCCGAACGATCGTGTGTACGAGCCTGAAGTAGGCCTAGCGTGTTCCCCAGCACGGGGGACTGCTATGCCAGCGGTCACACCCGCCGCGACAGTGATAACGCAGGCCGCAGATGAGCAGAAAGATAAGCTCAAAACAGGAAAGGCTTGAACTCGCGCCAACTCCAGCAACGAAGTGGTAGACGGATTGTGTTTGTGACGATGACGGCAGCGCGGCGGACAGTCCGCTTGGCGATGCGGAGTTCACGATCGTCAGATCTAAACAGTTTGCCGAGATTGGCGAAGCGTAAAACATACGGCGGCGATATTGGCATTTAAAAAAGTGAACAGAGATAAGGAATCGCCGTCAAACTTATTCTCCAATGCGTAAACTGCGGGACACGTCTTCGTAGAGCTCGCCGCGCGTTTGCGTGGATCGGACCTCGTTCATAGTTCTTAGGGAATTCACTTGCTTCCAGTGCAATGCAGAGCACTGGGAAGCAGCAAACAGCGCCCAAATTACATTTCTTTTCCGCAATAAATGTTCCTCACCGCGGTCTTGATGCGAGGACGTAGCAAAACGACGTACGTTAAAAAAAAAAAAAAAAAACGCTGCCTGCATATGACTCGTGCAGCCGAAAAAGTGACAACTGAATGTGCTGCAACTGCATATCAAAATGAAAGAGGAGACACTTGGACGTTGGAAAGCAGAGAGACTACATTCCTGGAGGTTTATAGCCATTTTAAATTGTAAATGTGTGCACTGCACCAGTGAATGTTAAATAATGCCCTGTTTCTTTTTTGCTCTTTTCTCAAACATGCATTCTCGACCACTTGCAGTTTTGTGGCCTTAATATCTCGGCACCTATTGCTGATAGAGTAATAATTTCTTTTTCAGCATGAAGCCAATTATGTGGAGCACACAATGTTGCAAGTAGATTTTTTAATTTCTTGTTCAAAATTTTTAAAATTGCTT
Source organism: Amblyomma maculatum (assembly GCF_055883805.1). NCBI lineage: Eukaryota > Metazoa > Arthropoda > Arachnida > Ixodida > Ixodidae > Amblyomma > Amblyomma maculatum. Next base: position 106,723,444 of record NC_139348.1, on the reverse strand, counting down.
TTTTTTGTGACCTTTATATGCTATATTTTGACCTTTGAACTTTGTTATGCAATAAAACAAGAAATAATTGCTTAATCAAAAAACTGCTTGCAACATTGTGTTCCTCATTCTTTCTACTAGTGTCCAGCAATGTGTTCACCTTAAGTTTTTCTTCAGTGATCATTTTGTAATTGTTCTTATAAGAATTAGACTAATTGGTGTAATTATCTCATGAAATAATTGGATCACAAAATAAATAATTGCAGTTACTACACAAACCCACCAAGCTGCATCAATTTTGATTGGTAAATAACGAAAATAGTTTTAAGACCAGTGTCCCCCCCCTTAAGCCGTATATCCAAAATGAAAAAGGGCACTCGTAGATCACACTAACGAAAGTATGCCCTACTCCCGAGTGGCCACAGCGAGATAAGTAGAAACACACTCACGCTTTCCCTGCATGCCAGTACTGAACTGCGTGGGACCCCTGGGGCCTGGGGCCTCGCCATTGGGACCCATCCCATTGTAGCCGTAGTAGAAGCCATAGCCCGGTCCCTGAGGGCAAAAGCCCGAGCCATAGCCCGGTCCAAAGCCAGGAACTGGGCCCTGCTGACCGAAGCCAGGCATGGGCTGCTGCTGCTGCTGCCCCTGGGCAGGGGTTGCACCAGCTGAGGAGGAGGAGGAAGCATCTGAGCCTCCACCCTCCTTCTCAGAAGGGGGCGGGGCCTGCTCCCCGGGTGGTGGTGGGGGCGGGGCAGCATGCCCCGAAGGGAGAGGAGGCCCAGAGGGACTGGAGTTGCTGCCGCCTCCGCCAGCCGGACCAGGCTGCGGGTACTGCATCGAAGTCGATGAAGCATAGTAGCCACCACCGTACATGTTCTGGAAAGACCAAATGGCCCAGCATTAATTCCTCAAGACTGCGGTGTAAAGCAGGTGCCACACTAGTGGGGCAGAACAATTCGGACAGACCCGGAAACGAGCACGCATCACCATCACTGTTAGCCCACACTTGGGTCCGTTGCGAAACAAATGCCTTCCTAAATGAACTCTACCCTGTGCCAGCCACAACCATAGCATACTTCCAAGTTCGTTGAGGGGACAAGGAAATGCCACCTACTGATGCTAAGTAAAGCAAACGAGCGATAGGTGCAGTAGAACCTCGTTGATAAGCTCCCAGTTCATACGAGTTTCCAATTTTATGCGCTCAAAATGCAAACAGTATAACATCCCCCCATAGAGTTTAACTATTTTTCGCCCAGTTAATCCTGGACAACACAATTTCCCAGTTATTACATCTGAAATTTATACACACTGTGGTTGTATAAATATGTTTTGCAATCAACGAGAAATATGCTAATGGTCACTCATGACACGAAAGCTGCACTGGCGGCGCTCACCTGCTACAGGGGCAAAACATCAGAGAAAGCTACTAAACAAACATACGAAGGCACCCATTTCCACGGAAACATGACCTCATGAAGAACAGCGCTGTGGCTTCTTTGCAGTGCCTCAAGGGCACAAGGTGAAACATTTGAGAACTACAACTAAACAACCGACAGTAGACAAAGTGATGACTCACGAAGTGAGGATAGAAGCCATAGCCAGGACCTCCAGGACCTTGCGCTGGGTAGCCATTGTACCTGAAACACACAAAAAGACGCAAAACTATTAATTGAAAGCATTACTTCGCTATGTTCGCAGAAATCGTGTCCGCAGCAGTTCTAATTGATATGTGGTAGAGATTAATGAGTGGTGTCATTCAATAGAGAATGTAATGGTGTGCCCAAAAAAATAATTAGTCCAATAAGTTAATTAGGTAATTAATTAGAATAACTGGTTCACAGGAAAGGAAAGGCGCAGTATCTGTCACACTTGCTCTGTGGACACCTGAACCGCGCGTAAGGGAAGGAAGGTGGGAGTGAAAGCGGAAAGAGAAAGGAGTGCCATAGTGGATGTGAGGACACGCAATCGGAAGTAGGCCGAAAAAGGGCATAGGGCGTGCAATTTGAAAGTACCAAAGACTAAAATGGGTAAACAAGAAGTGAATTAATGTGATGTAGAGGATGTGACATCATGCAACCGGAAGTAGAGCTGAAAAAGGAAATAGGAAGGGATTGGCGCACAATTTGCAAGTACCAAAGACTAAAATGGGCAAACAAGAAGTGAATTAAGCAACTAGAAGCAACCAACAGCAGCATCCGTGCTTTTGCATTACTCCAATGCAGATTCTGCAGTGCTCTTTACCTTTTTCTCATTAAAATGCAACACTCTTACTAACATTACTAAAATGTAACAAGATCTGGTAACAGTACACACGACAGCTAACTGACATAAAAGTGAGGCAGCGGACTGCACAAATTATGCGGATATGCAGCTACCCCTACTGTCCTCGCAAACATTTCTTGCGGAACTGTCATTAAAATGGCCACATTTTATATTTACCTAATGATTTGTGCAAACCATTAATGTCTGCATTTTTTTTTTTCAACAGCGCTAACACATCAGAAGGCATATTTCCATATGGAATTTCCCACACCACTAGAAACAAACAACCAGAAGAGCATTACGCAGCACTGCCAATTTTTTCTTATATATATTGAGAGGTGTAGCATTTTCTCAAGAAAGCAAAACTTTGACCATTTCTTACAGTGCCTGTACCAATATGAAGACTTTTTTTTTTTTTTTTTGCGAGCACAGTCCCATATCCAGCGCCCATAAGTCAAATGGTAATGCACAGATCAATAGGAAACATTCATTGGCATTCTAACACACGAGCACAATATGCAAACGGTTCAACTACGTTCAGACGTTAATTGATGCCCGCTACTTCTAGTGATCCGCAATTTTCGCCCTTTACCAAACACAGAAATGCCTTCACTGCCCTGGAAGTTTTTAGGTATGCTAGAGAGAGAGAGAGAGAGAGAGAGAAAAAAAAACAATTAAGACTTGACAAAGATTCAATGCTGGCATCAAATGCAGGCCGCAAAATCTTTGAAATGTTGCAGACGCACCCCATGTATCCTGGATACATGCAGCCCTGCTGCTGGTGCTGGCCAGGCCAGAAGCCATAGCCAAATCCCGTTGCATAGCCGGCCGAGGCCTGTTGCTCGGTGCCAGCCCCTGCCTTGCCATTGGTGGTGGTCTGCACTTTTTCGAGGGCCTTGCGCGCATTCTCCCAAGCTTGGCTCGGGTCCACGGGCACGGAAGCCTCCATTTCCTTGCTTGACTTACTGCAGGGGCGGGATAGATTTTTTAACAAAAAAAAAAATTAATAGGCAGCACCTTTTAGTACAACTTACAGGACTGTCATTTTATTTTTTACCCCTTTTGATCACAGCAGTTTTTCAAAACAAGTAATTTTTCCGCAGGCGCATATTACTCCGCTCAGCGTCATTTAGTTTCTTTGTTTGCAAAAGTTCTGCTTATGCTTTGTTTACTTTTTTTTCCTACATTGTACTCTATGCCATTACATTGTTAACTTCCTTTACTCCATTGATGTACCCTCATCGCTTTTCTTCCCCAGTGAACAGCACTAATATTAACTTGTGTTTATTTAAATTTTCTTGGAATGTACTTCACTTCCTTCAACCACAAGGGCGATGAAACAATGATACAATGTCAAGTCACATTTCACAAAACGAAACTATATAAGCCTTAAGGTTCGATTCTTGCGGTTTAACAACATACCTGCCAGGCCCACAGAAAAGGCATTAAGGAGATATGATCTGATGGGGGCAGGGGGGGAAGGGGGGGGGGGACAGGTAGCAGGCATTTATAATAGCAGAGCTGTTATTTATTTCAAAACAGAAGGGATTGGGTTGTTTTTATGTACAAACCACCAATGCGCCGACAAAATGTGTGTAGCCAAACCTGTTCTGCTGCCATTATTGATGCTAATGTCTCAACTGCAAGGTGTGCAAAACGCACAATGATAGTCTTCGCGATGCCACAATACAGCCAAGCTCAGTACACTGCCTTAGGTAGAGCCGATAACTCTGTTACGATGTACCTGAGCTGCCAAAGTTAGAAACAAAAAAAAAAGAAAACTCTAGAATGAGACCACAGAGGCTGCCTGAAGCAAAACCGGTGTAAGTGTAGAAACACTATAGGTAGAACTAAAGTCGCTAGAATTTTAGGGAGATCCTGAACTTAGCGCCAGCTTGAGCCACCCCAGGCAGCGGCGGCACTGCAGTCACAAAAACAGCAAAATGAAAGTGGTACTGGCAGATTAACGACTGCGCTTTAGGTAGCTTCGGAGCTATGAGGCCAGGCTATAAAAAGGACAAGGCCAAACTTGTCCAAGCACTGGAGTGTTTCCGGGAGATTTGTTTCGGTCAGACAATTGCGCAAAAACAAAAATTCGGGAGACATGGCAGGTATGAACAACATTCCAAGGCAACTCAGGCCACGGTGGAACATTACAGAGGGCTCCGGATAATTTCGAACAACGTGCACTGATGCCGCACCGTACATAGGTGCCTTGCACTTTGCCTCATTTGAAACATGACCACTACACCCACGATGAAGCCTAGGCTTCGCAGCTAACAGCAGTCAAGCGTCCCAAGCAACGAACCACTGCAGTCGGGGTCATCAGGGCATTACCCAGACACACAACATCCAATGCAGATAAAGGCAACATGAGTGATTAGCACGCCACCATGAGTTAGTATGCACAGACAGCAATTGAGGTCACGATATACACAGAATGAAAGCAGTAATGTTGCCTCGGAAGACTATTATTTTTTCTTTTTGCCCAGTGCCTTCCTGAATGAATACCCAACAGAACCAAACTTACACACTTCTGCTGGTGCTTTTGTACTGGTTGAAAATGCAGGAGAATGGCATTCACCCACAACATACAAAAGATGTCCAATCAAACAATAATCATTTCTGCTGATTTTGCATACAAGCTAATGCTGATTTAACTATGCAAACAGTAAGAAATATATGCAGAAGCAAGCTTTTTGTCCAAGTTTAGAGTTGGATGGGTAAAAAACTTGAAGAAAAAGCCCCTGCAGAATACGAAAACTTTTTTTTTTCATTTAATGTGTATTTTTTATAAGTTTACTTTTTATGCTTTCATATTTGCCATTTTGCTTTTTATTTACCACTATTGGTGACTATATTATTAATTACAATTATTCCTTTCCATAGCCTACAAATAGTTTCACATTAGTAACTGGGTTTAAAGGAGAGGAAAGGCCACACTTTGTCACACTTTCTCTGTGGACACCTGAACCCCGTGGTAGAGAAAGTTGTACTACTCTGCACCTCAATAATGTTCACATATTCAGTCACGGCTTCACTTTTTGCGTTCTCATCCTATGCCCAAGGTTTGGCCGCACCAACATAGTCTATTAATGCATTAATAAAGAGGCAATCAAAGAAAGGCTTTCCAAGATGGTGCAAATCAAAAGGAAGAGCAGAGCTTGAGCAAAAGCAGAGGTCGTGCAATATTCACAATATAACACTACTGAAGGGTCCCTATGCCCGAGAACTGCATGAAAGGAGGGCATAACAGCATCACAGGTGATCTACAATGACAAATGATGGTTTAAACTTTACACATAGCGACATCACGTAGCTACGTAAGAGTAAACAGAGAATACCACTAAACTGTGAAGAGATTTCGCATCCCACGTACAAACGAGCGTCTATATGCACTTTCAGTATGCACTTAAAATGCTCCCCGAACAGGCATTCTCGCACCTGAATTCCAACCACTCGGATAATGAGAACACACTTGCATCTTCATACCGCAATGAGACCACAATGACTAGTAGAGAGATAAAACTTTTGCACCGTGCATCGCAGCACACGCACGCTTTCGCTTGCAACTACTGGTCCTCAACGCAGCAGTTTGTTGTGTCCATCTGTCGATGCACAAGTAGAAGGTACACTGTAAGCAAATGGTACCCGCTGAGTATGCTGCTGCAAAAATGCTTCACCTGAACATGTGCCACTGCTCCTAGAAACTGCCTCCACATCGCACCTGTAACTGCAGGTGCCTTTTACACCCTACAAATGCTATCACAGATAAGCACCCCCTCCTCCACTACAGATAACGAGAAGAAGAGGCCTGGCAAGATTAGAATTGTGCATATCCATCCCCGTCGCAGCATCTTGGGAGCCAAGAATGTTATCAGGCACAGAGAACCTTGACAAAATAGTCTCTTGAGAGAACATATCAGTTCCCTCGTTGCAATGTGAGAAATAAGCGCACCACACCATGTCGGACACACCGAACCCAAGCGAGGCCTCCAAGACATCAAAGCGGCCTGATCTACGACTGAAGATCTTCCCAGCACCAAGATCCTCGGCATTAAAGGTACTGTACACGCACATTTAGGATTTTCAGAAACTCTTCATGAACACCACGCAAACACTTCTCGAAAGGTACACACTACTTAAGCTGCAAGCGGTCAAAACGTTTTAATGCCGCCGAGGCTGTGAATGGTCAAAGGGTCAGAACAGTTCATCAGCTTAACCACTACTGACAGTGCAAGTGCTTCAAATGTGACGACTTGTACGCTTTGATGGGACCCAAGCCGCCTAGCATAGCGGGCCCGTAGCTTTGATTCACGCCTTTACATCTGTCACCGGCATCGGCAAGTGACTGCGAAAATGCAGCTGCCAGTTGCTGTCAGTTGAAGGTAACAAACGCGCGCACTTTTGCCACTAAAAACAAACCACTAGCTAACGATACAGGTGCGAATCAGGGCGTCCGAGCAAGCGGTTTTACGCGCGAGGTTGTTATGAGTGTGCTAAGGGGGCTAGCAGTAAGTCATACAGACAATGCCGAACCGCTATTCCAAAGGGTGGGTAAGGGGCTTCGACGAAAGGCGTGTCAACCCTTCTCCAGGTCCCCTAGGCCGGCCAAATGCAGCTCGAGCCTAACGAGTTGGCAGCGCCTAATGACAACGACGCTGAAAGCCCCGTCAAGGCGGCGAGACAAGCTTTGGCTCGCCGTCAACTCGAAAGCTTTGCCGAGTTGACTGAGTGACTTCCCGTAGGCACCCTACCTGCGTACTACACACGACCAGGTAAGAGCAGTGGGAGAAATCTGGCAGAAGCGAGGCGACGCAGTTGCTCGTGAAAGGCCGGCACAATGCGGTTAAAAGCGCAGTGTTCTTGGTACGGATTTTGTTTTTTCTTTCTCTACCCTTTTCTGTAGCGTCCTGTGTGCGCGCTGGCGTTGCACCGCCACAACCGCGGCAAAACAGCCGGGACTGGTTATGTTAAAAAGACTATCAGGTGATTCGGAACACCGCGCGCGAACTGGGAAACTTGACCAAACTCTGTCGCAGCTTTTGATTCGAACAGAGAGAGAATCGGCAGAAAAAAAACAAAAACAAAAATTCCTTCCTGCGTGACTGGCGATGCCTCGTTTTTCGCCCTTAGGCTTAGGGCTGGCTCCAGTAAGTCACGAAGAACGGTCAGCGTTTACGGTACTACGTCAACCGCGAGCAAGTCGTTAGAAGTACAGGATGGGAACAATGGTTTTGGGTAACAGCTAGGTGAACATAAAAAAATTGGCTTCGAATGCACTTACTCCCAAGGAGTAGGGGTCGGTCCTTGCTCGAACGCTTGTACTGCGGCCATCAGGAACACGACAGCGCTTTTCTGAAAGACCTAGCCTAAGAAACATTAAACATGGCAAACGAAAACAAACACGAAACGCTAGATTTAAACCGAAAAGAAACACCAGTAATCAAGCGCGAATTAATCTTCGAACAAGTAGGAACGAAGCACGTCAATGCATTCACAGGTCGCGAAATACGGTTCCACGCATGCGTAGTTCTCTGTTTGCGCACTTATGTTTGTACATCCGCAACAAAACATAGGACAAGATTGTGAAGCTTACATCACATTTATTATCATTACATCGCTACTATTTCCGTAATAAAAAACAAAAATAGTTTAATGGTACTTAAGACAATTTATTTGCTAGGTTAAAGTGCAGCGTAATAACGCTCGGTCCAAAATCCTAGCGCGGAGGAACATGCAAAAACACTGGCAGACAACGACGGAACGAGGGGGCGCACGCAAGTCCAAGATGGCGTCCACTCAAGAGGAAGAGCAGAGCTTGCGCGAATGCGAGCTTTACGTGCAGAGGCACAACATCCAGAAGCTCCTGAAGGACTGCATCGTTCAGCTATGCGTGAGCAGGCCAGACAACCCGATTTCTTTCCTGCGGGATTACTTCGCACGCCTGGAAAAGGTAAAAAAAAAAATAAGGGGGGGACGGTGCATTCCCCCTACCCCTCCGTTGGACTGGGCTCGACTCGAAAGCAACGCGACAACTGCGCGACGGACGAGCCCCGAAACCTCGGCCGAGTGCCCTTGTTTTTCTTGCGTCGACGAGCATCGGGCGTTTGGAAGCTTTCAGGCCCAACGAGGTCGGTTCATTTTTGCCAGCTTCCTAGGCTGTGATCGGGGCTCGTAAACGTCTGCGCAAGCCGTGCTCCTTGCTGCAAGTCGTTCTCTCTAGGCCTTTCAAATCCCCTCTTGCCTTCGTTTGTTCTGCGGTCGCGCACGATCGGAGCAAGTGACAGAAAAACACATCGGGCGGAATGAATATTGTTGTTGGCGGTGATTTCGGCTGCTGATTAAGCCCTCGGCGGTGCAGGCCAATACGCTGAATCGCGTGCGTGTGTGTGCCGTAGTAGTATGTACTACATTACGCCGGCGAAAACATGGCCCTGTCGCGGTTCCGTAGCGTGTGCTGAGGAATTCGGATGCCGAGAGGAGACGTATAAATAGTAGGAGGGTTCCGCGTTCGTTCGGCGCTGCTGGTAGTTGTTTTAAAATATGTTTACCGCACGCCACCACACAGCTCCGTGGTCTCTCGACGGGGGTAGCTGGCGTTATAAAAATAGGACGGGCGAAAAATTTTCGCTTCGAACAAGGCGTCTCCCGGCGAGGGCAAAAAGCCGCCGCGGGACCCAAAAAGATGCCGAGACGAGCTTGGCTATATTGCGAAAATCCTAGAACTTGTGAGTCCAGTTAATCGTAAAGCTTGTCTGGGCATGCATGAGAAAATGCAAGGAACTTATTTGCCCCATGTATGGCTCATGATTGCTTGTGCCGTAAATCCCGTCATAACTGAATGCGAAACGTTATCTGGGAACTAAAATAAACGTAAACATCTGCGATTAAGGAAACGATTCGCGCTGTCTTGCGTGATAGGACCGCGGGTGTGCCACGGAAAGAAATATGAAACGAAACTAGTGGTTTCGGTTTGCCGTGGAGCCTCTGTGGAAAAAGAAACCAGAAGTCATTACCGTGCTCTCAGTACAATTATAAAAAAGAAAAATCGGGATAATGGGAAAATAAAGCAATGGACTGCGTCGGAGTCGAAATCTTTTGGCTCTGAGCCACAGTTGTGAAATGTGATCATTTAAAGTGCACACCTAGATGCACGTCAAAAAGCATGCTCGATCGTCTCTTCTGAGTGAATAAGTTGAGATGAGTATGTGCCTACTTTCTGCAGCACTGCATTTTTTGGGCATGTAATCGATAAATAGAGTCATTGAAAAGACTGCAAAATTGTCAACCACAGGGATATGCTAAAAAGAAATTTAGTGTGCTTTCTCATGAGGCCACATCAAATAAAATAGTTTTGTTGTATGATGAGTAAAGCATTTTAAATCTATCTTATGAAGTAAGGCAAAGTTGTATTAATTATGCTATGGTGTTGGCAAATTGGCGCTAAAGTATTCTCACATTTTTTGTGACACTAAACTAGCTGTGCCTCTTATTGTGGCAGTGACAGCTAAAGACACCTCTAGGCTCTGATCCATGCAGTGATGTCTTCTTTTGGGACAGAGATCTGAGCCTCAAAGGTAGTAAGAAGCAGTTACTTTGGGCAACAGGCATCCTACAAAATTACTACTGAAGTTGTCTGATGTTGCGGCCATATTCAGTCAATTTGCTCCAAGTTTGTAGAGTTGCATACAAATGAAAACATTTTGGCAGTTGTACTGTGGGTGGGGTTTTAGGCCAAGCAAGGAGTATCCTAAATGTGCATCTAGAGGACTGCAGTATTTTTTTTTTTCTTTTCAGGATTTTGACAGGCTAAGGTGATTACATTATAGCGGTGCTTTTCAGTTCAGTCTTTCGAACCAGATTTTGGGAAAGCTACTTTATTGTACCATGCAGTTTGATACTGTATCCAGCTGTCTAGCTCCCGACACCTTCGCAATTCTTCGTTATTATTATTGTTGCCGCTCGAAGGACATTCGTGGAAATGAGATCATCTTTGGTGACCTTCTTTACACTTGATATTCCTGTGACATCAAAATTTTTTGGTGACAATGTCTGGTGGCACTGCTCACCATCAATTAACGATCCGCGGGAAGACAACTTAAAGTGATGCTCTTTTAAGGTGTGCTCTGGGTAGCACTTTGTAGCTGGCATCTTCCGTCTACTCTCAGCTCGGGCTTCGGAATTTTCCTTTACACGGCATACCACAGTGTCGCTCACTGTAAAGTGCCAATAATGACAGCAGCAAGCACTTGTTATCTGGAATCTGTATGGAGAACATACTGTGGAAGGAAAATAGTGAATACTTAATGTGCTCTTGGCTCTTTGTAGATTTTTTTTGTTGTAAAATATTTTCTTGTGTGTTAGGCAAAAATGTTTATGCACGAGCACTGCCCATAGCCCGATGTATGCAGTATCCTTCGGTTGGATGCATGCGTAAATGATGATGCAATGAAACCGGAATCATTGCATTCCACGCGCCCATTTTATAGTGTAATAAACAAATTTGTACAGGTAGTATTTTCCTATAAAGATGTCAAGCATCTCTTTGTTTGTCATGCTGGGCGAGTGTCGGCAAAAAGTAAACTGGCAAAAGTTATTCAGCGGCCCATGAATGCCTTCTTTCTTTTTTTTTCTTGTGCAATAAGAGCATGCCCTTTCAGAACAAAGCGAAAAAAGTGTTGAAATACCAGCTTAAGAGTATACGTTAGCCTTGAATCTGAAATAAACGTGCAATAATTAATGATCGGGAATATATGAATCATCATCTTTGCTTATATATAAGCAGTAATAAAGACCTTGAAAATGGCACATGGTATGCGCGCTTGTTATCCCAAGTCTCATTTTGTTCTTGAATCTTGCACACTGTGTGTCACTCTTGCTGAATAAAATATGTTATCTTGATAACCAGCTGTTAACAGGTGATCATATCTTGCAGTACATGCTATCCTGCAGTTTTTAAGCTATATGATGAGAACGAGCTATCACTTTTGTAGTTTTTGCCAATGCATTCTACTTGAAGCTCTGTAATGCAGCTCTTTTTTTCTGGTTGCCTAATCGAATGTGCAGCTTGTTATGCATAGAACCTGCATATAATGGAATAACGCAGATTCAGAGGGACTGAAATAAAGAGCAGAATACCTCTCGACTTTAATCGATGGGCACAGCTTTTGTTGAGTGAAGTGCAATGGTAAAGCTCAAAGGGGGGCAGCATTGGAAGGTATGGGATGCAAATGATTGGTACCTTACCATCATGCCGCCACCGCAGTGTCCTCTTGGTGTGTCGACCCAGTGTCATCACGAGGAAAGGACAGCCGTTTATCGGGTTGCACGACTCTCTTGCCCGACGCTGTGGTGAGGAGAGACCTCCTCCCCCCCCCATGCGCACCCTCTCGCTCGGCTTCTTGTCGGACGCGTGTCACAGGGGAGGGTCCATCCTCAAAAATACACGGAGCTAGTAACGTGTGCAGTGTCGGGCTCGATGTGAAGGCGGGGTTTGAAGGGGGGGGGGGGGGGGGGTAGCAGTGGCATTTGTGGGACGCTGCCAAGTGAGAAGCGATGCCCTGCGCTTTCTTATTTGAGGTCGCCTGTGGCGGGGGTGGTGGCACCAGGACTTCGCAGAGAGGTGCGTCCTCCATTTTTGCTCGCAAAGGCCGCATAACGCATCCATTTCTGGGGTCCCTCGGTGGTGGTGGCTTGCAGTGCACAGCGAGGTAGAGACGCCTCTGGTGCGTTTGCATAGTGTTTGTGCACCTTTGTTGTCAACTTTTTATGTAATCTTCATCGTCTGGCGGTGTGTGTGTGTCGTCGGAAGAGCTGTGAAGTGGTACAGGCCTTCGTGCATGACTGCGGGATGCTGCCGCTGTGTGCAAACACCATTAGAGTGTAGTGTGGTTTGACAGAAAGAACCACTTGTGCTCTCTGTTCACTGTGTTCGGAAGGTTTTCTGGCCCTGTGCCCATCGTTCGAGTGCGTCACTGCTCGGCGAGTTGAGCATTGAATTTCGCCTGTGAGCACCTGGCATCTGAGAGGCTTTGTTTGTTTGTTTGCTTGTTTGTGTGTGTGTGTGGGTACCAGCCTCCGCTGCTATGTGCCAAATCCTGCGTCACTTGGAATACCCCTGCAGAGTGTAATCATTCAGTGGCATTACACTGTCGAGGCAGTGTGGAGGGCCTACCTTTGAGAGGATTTCCCATCTGAGACTGGCTTGACGCTACCACACCATTGTCCAGAGTGTGCATTTTCGGATACTTCAGATGGAGAGAGCAGCGGTTTACTGAGGGCTGCAGGGTACTTCTGTGGTCTCCCTGCGGAAATGGTGCTCTCAGCTTCGCTCCTTGCGGATCATTTTGATTAGCAGTACCGTCCTGTGCTAATCGTTAGTTTGATGAAACCTCAAAAGAAAAGTTGCAGGTGCCATTAAAGAAGGCCTTGCAACCAGTGATGTTGACCTCTTGTCATGGTGTTGTCAACTTCATGCAGTGCCATGCTAGCAGGGGTTAGACAGCTTTTTTTTTTAACAAAAGGACAAAGTGCTAACGACACATTCACAAGAAAGAAGACATGGACAAGCGCTTGTCCGTGTCTTCTTTCTTGTGAATGTGTCGTTAGCGCTTTGTCCTTTTGTTAAAAAATGCTGCACCAGCTAGCCCAACAAAAAGTCCTTCTTGGTTAGACAGTTGACTGTGACTTTCATGACGCTAGGTCAATGCCATCGGTTGGGATGCCTCTTCTGAGAGCGATTCGTATCAGACTTCGGTTGCCTTCCTACTATGGCTTGCACTTCTACTGAGACTGGGAAAGTGCACCTGCACAGGTTGTTTGAGCAGGCAAGCAGTAGTTGGTCGCTGTGTAGAGTGGTGGTGGAAATGCTGGGACTGTGCTGTCATGGTGCAGGAGGCGGCCACCAGAGCCAAGCAGCAGCAGCTCTCGCCCATGGCGACCACACCACCATGCGAAGAAAAGGAGGATGAACTTTCACCATTGCCCGTGCCCCCCCAGCGGAGCCGGCGTGGAGCGGTCAGCGCCGAGACCTACTCTGAGGAAGATGCCACGTCTTACGTCAAAAAGGTTGGTGATAGCACCGTTGCCTGTAGCTTGAACAAGTCTGCAGTGCGTTTTATAGTTAGACTGTGCAGCTCGGTTGACTCGGTAGAGGAACTTGGCTGTAGATGGCACTGATGAGCCGTCACAGGGCTTCTTAGACTGCTTGCGTTCATTTGCAGCGCGGCTTTGTCTGAAGACTGATGACGCACGAGACTAGTGCATCATTTGTGCAGGTTCGCTCAGTATGAAAGGGACAGATCAGTTTGCACAGAAAAGACAGATTTGTTCATTATTTTTCTAGTAGAGAAACCTAGAGAAAAAAAAAATATTACAGGGGTTCACTTAAGTGTTCTTACGTGTGGAAATGCGAAAGCATCGCAAGTTCTATAAACACCACCTAGGGGATTCGCACGGCACCATGCTCGCGGACCAGGTGGCGTATGTGTATAGCATATTTACCTGTGCTAAATGGAGTTTGTGTAGATGGAACTTATGAAGACTACAATGTTCATTATTTGGAACTTGATCAAGATGGCAACGTGCATGAACAGAGCTAGAGTATATTGCAGTTTTACACGAGGCATGACCGGCTGCGGTGTTACATAGTGCTATCATGTCTGGGCCAGGGAAGCTGATCGGTTTGTTCTGGCGCTGTTTCGAAACCCGCTGGCGGCGATGCGTTTTTACTTATTGACAGTTTGTGCAGACACGCCCTTTCCACAATGCCTGTCCATGCTACACACGAGACAACAAATGTTTTCACATTAATAAGTAGACTAAAATGGCGACGAAGTCAAAAATGGTTTTTCAGTATAATAATACTCCAAGAGAAGTTCTAGTTAGCAAATAATGAAGAAATGTGCTTTTCACGCATCATGCAGAGTATTCCCTAAATGTTTGTTCCCTTTCATATTGAGCAGCATTGAACATTCAGACTTCTTTCTTCATCCATTGCAGAAGTGGTTAACCTTAAGGGCGATGGATCCATGATATTCCAACCACTGGCATGCATAGATAACATCTTGGCCTCTTTTCTGTCATTGTGCTGGCCATTTCTTACTTGACTGTTAGTATAATTAGTTGATAGCATCGATAACAATGATAATATCAATTGTATTCATTTAAACGTGTTTGTGTGCTTGTCACCCACAATTTACTGCGCTTGACACACACACAAAAAAAGGCGTCTACTGTGGCAGGTGTAACATTACAGTTGTAATTCTGATGTGAAGGGAAGGCTGCTAATTTTGACATCAGTGTAGCAGGTGTCCCTTTTTAATATTTGCCAGAGTGTTGAAGAAAGGATGAATTTCATTACGTACTCGGCAACCTAATCTAATAAAAATGGTATCCAAAGTTTGCCTGTAGCTTTGAGACATTAATTAGTTAAATAATTCAAGGTGTGCTAGAGAACCCATCGAACAGCTTAGAAATAAGCTCCTTGTGTTGTAGACCTTTGATGGGAGCTGTTCGTCATTGCAATATAACCATAATGGATGTTGACTTGATTAGCTTTCTAATCTGTCAGCAAGGATAAAATCCTAATTAGTGATCATTACTGTGGATCTTTCTAAGCCACAAGTTCTGGAGTTGGGCTACATCATTTGTATGGATGTGCATAGAGAAAGAGGGACCTTGAATGTTAGGAACGCTGTAAAAGTCAGCCAATGTAAAACATGTTTCTGACTTGTTACCACGGCACGCAGGAGTGCAGTGCCTGCATCTGCGGTGAAGTGTTCTTGGGCTGATTTTTAATCTAGCATTCATTGGTGCAGTTTTCATATGGGCTGTTACTTGGTCCGAGTGTGATATGCGATAAAGCTGGCAATATACTGTGTTTACTCTATTTTAATATATACCTTTTTTTCTGGAAATAAGACGCCTAAGAATAACATGCACATCAGAATCAAGTGCGAAAATGAAAACGTGTCGCAGCAGCCTTATTGTCATTAGCTTCATAAAAATGGTGGCTTTACATTTCAGTATTTTTGATATCGCCGATCTTGCCAACCGTAGTCATGGATGCCAATATGCTTTACAAGCACCCAAGTAACCCATCTGAAAGGCTCCAACATGAACTTGCACTGGAAGAGTCAGTTGTGAAGGTGCAGTGTTTACTCTGATGCCAGTTTGGGAAGAAAAGAAGGGGAGTTTGTATGCAGAGGCAAGTGGGAATTAAGCAGTTTCACATGCATCTCGGGTGTTTCTGAAACTTTGGTTCACGATTGGCAGAAATAAGAGTCGGGATCTTCATTGACAAATCTACTCTGAAACACTGGAACGGGCCAGAGGACTGGTTTTTCCAGAAATGGAGGAGCTTGCCAACTTCTTGACACAGTGGCAAGTAGAAACAGGCCTGAGACAGTAGAAGTATCAAAACTTGGGGCTTTGGAGCTCGGAAAGGCCTTAACAAAAATTGAGTTCAAAGCCTGAAAGTACTAGTTTACAGCTTTACGAAAAGGTGCGGATTCCTTGCTTCCATGGCCAGCAGGCATCTGACAGAAAGACATGATGCTGTTTACTTGTTGTGGCATTAGACCGGTGAAAGTAAAGATAGGTCGGTTCAAATTGAACAGATCCATTTCGTTTCCGAAGCATGGAATCGTGTGCATTGTGTTTTTTCTGACCTTGACGGATGAGCTTGCGTTATGATCGAGGGTGCGTTGGCATTGAGTAAATATGGCATTTAACTCCCATCATCCAATAGCATCATTGAAAGCACATAGTTTAACAGCTTGTGATGCCTGTGCAGATGGTGCCCAAGGACTACAAGACCATGGCAGCACTGTCTAAGGCCATTGAGAAGAATGTCCTGTTCTCGCACTTGGACGACAACGAGCGGAGGTGAGTGGCATGCCGACGCGCTGTGGTTACGACAGGTAATTTTAATTCTTCCTAAAAGTAGATTGGCTAGCCTGCATTGGCTCAGTGCTAGGTCAACGAGGGAAGGGCTGGAAAAATTAAATGTAGATATCACCACCACTGGTGGTTTGGTGGTCATGGAGTCCTTTTTTTTTTTGTTTTCGGCTCCAGAAGGATGAACCGAGTGGCAGGAAAACGAGGCATATTTTGGGCCCAGTTTTCTTCGCTGTAGCCTTTCACTGCCAGACATGTATGAGTAAATTGGTTTCAAGTCAACGGTCAGGGCGTAGTGAATGTCTCGCTTCTTAATGAATACCTCATCGATGCTGTGAGGGAAGGTATGGAGAAGGGATTGAAAGGGAGGTATTAGGGTGGAGAAGAATTTCTAAGCTACACTGTATTAAATGGGTCATGACACCAAGTTTTGAATATAAACTGTTTATTGCATCTTATTCCCGATGTGCCAAGCAACTAAATCTCGTCAGCTCCATCGAAGCTGCAGATATCTTTAAAACTAGTATTTTCGTTTCTTCGTGAACAGCTTGCTGATCTGGCCACCAGCATAGCCGGTAACGACATAAACTGACGCCGCGTCGTCTGCTGCATGTTCTGTGCACCACCACTGTCGTGCTCTTCTAGGCATTGTAGTTACGCGAAGCCGATGTGACAGACCAAACAGCAGCCATGCCGCTAATCGCTGTTATCACAAACTGCTTTTCGAACCTAGGCGCCTGTGGGCAGGATTCAGGTGCACTTCCACGCCCGAGTACAAAAGCCGCTTGAGCTGGCCCAGTCGAACAACGTACACACTGTACACTAAAACAAGTCTCAAAAGCAACACATAAAATACGCATAGAGTGCTGTCCGACGGCGTTTTTGTACAATCTTCGAATACCACCCGATAGTGCAGCAACATAGAGCGACACATTACATTGAGGCACCCAATAGCATCGTTTTATGCTGCTTGTTGTAAGGCCCAAGCCTGGCCTCAGTCACATCATGAAAATAGAGATAAAGGATGACGCTTACAGCACAGGATGCAGAAAAAGCTTACAGCAATGCTGCCGCCCGTGCGCGCAGCTGAGGACAGCGCTCCGAGCATCTGCTTCTCCCTAATCCTCGCTAAGCCTACATTGCTTAGCATCGAAGCCATAGCGGATGGCACTTTGTAAGTTGTCAGCGAGGCATTTTATTAAAAGAGCCCCTCGATCATGAAACCTCCTCTCAACCCTATTGTCTTTTAGTGAAAAAAAAAGAAATTATTTTTTGGCGATTCCTTAGCAGCGGCTTTAGCGTACAAGAACACGGGCACCGCACCTGTGGAGTAGGCTGCTATGCGGCTCTAAACAAAAGCTCCCATCATATAGGTCATTATTTCTCAAAACTGCATTTATCTTGCTTTTTTTTTCCGAGGCCTAGAATTATTATGAGATAAACAAATTTTAGCATGATTTCTGACACAGGCGCAAAAGATCTGCCGTATCGTTTGTGCGGACGACTCGCGGAAGGCTTGAAGGGCACGGCCAGCGTGGCAGTGTTTACGGTGGCAGGGCAGTGCTACCGTGGACGATGGCGGGGGTCGCGCTGAAAGTGGATGTGTGGGCAAGAACTAAATAGCATTTCACTACAGTCTGTGTTCTGTTTTCAGAAACATGCTGAGTACACTCATTGGTAGTCGGGTTGGATTTGAGCAAGCGAGAACACAGCAGTATATCGGCAGCTTGTTGGTGCCGGCACAGCAGCAGACGACACGGAGTCGGTCCGTGACGCCACCAACCGCCTCAACATGGCGACCGCTGTAGATGGGAGGAGCTTCGCTGTCTCAACTTCAATCACTTCATTTGAAATAAAGAATGCGTGTAGGGCGCTCAAATTTCGGAAATGAAATAATAAGGTCCCATATTATTTGCCAGACTACAAAACTGCAATATATTGGATGATCGTGGCATGACCCCTTTAAGGGGGATGTGGGGCTAAAATCACAATATTCGCCAAAATAAGCGTGTTTTTAAATTTGTCGTGTTTTACATTATGCATGTATTAAAGAAGCTTCTCACCAAGTTTGGTTGTCATCTATGCAGTGGAACAATTAAAATTATTTTTTTTTTTTTTTGCGAGATGGGGAGCACTCGCCACCGAAAGCGCCTATGAAGCTGATTCCAATATGCAGCTTCATGGCGAACAAGGAGCTGAACACGGGGTGTATCCCGTACTTAGAATGCTTATTTCTTGCTCTCTCTAGCGAAAAAAGACCTGCTGTTGAGAGTGCAGCAGGCAGCTAAAAAGAAAAACAGAAAGAAAAGCCAAATGTTGGGCTGCGGCACAAGTACATTGGCGGGTAAACCATAATAGAAGCTAGGTTTGTCTAAAGGACCAGGTATCCTTCGAAAGCTGTTCTCGCACCAATGGGAGCCTGGCTAACCAAAGTGCTTGACAAGTGGAGACCGAATATGGAGCCTAGACGAAAGTGCTTGACAAGTGGAGACCGAATATGGAGCCTAGACGAAGAGGCACACCCAGCAAGCAATCGAGGAAAGTATTTCACGAGCGCATACAAAGGCTCTGGACAGCTGTAAAGCTGAGAAGAAAAGAGGCAACTGAAAGTAATTGCTACAGAGCAGTGTCCTGTTGACAAGGACAGCCCAGCGTAAGCACCAGGCCACTTTTGATATATTGATTTAGGCCGTAAATTTGAATAGCATGTTCTGAAATCTTTGAGCTCATTTTGCTCAGTTTGCACTTTTTAAAATATCCGAAGCATTGGGAAAAAAGACTGCCTTTAAGGTGGTTTGCGGACTAAAATTTTGTTTGGAACAAGATAAGGTACCTTGTGGATTCCTATTCATTCTACCAGAAAACAAATTATCGATTATGTGACATGCAATGACAACAGAAAAAAATGGTGTTCGTTTTAAAGTGCTCAGATTTTTATAAAAAAAAATTCATAAAGAACCTGAAATTGGCACAATTATCTTGCACAATGAACCACCTAAAAGTTATCTGCGCACAAATGGTCAGTACATATTCATGATTCTTAAAATGATAATTTTCCTAAGCGGACACACTTAGTTACTAATTATGACAGTTACAACTTTTTTTTCTCTTTGCGCTAAGGTGATGAAACTTAAAATATATTCCAATAAGAGGAAGATAATCCATCCCAAGAAATATCAGCGAAATTGGTCCAACAGTTCAAAAGTTGGCCCTTCAGCCCCGCATCCCCTCTTCTGCATTAAGGGATGCCGAGGAAAACTACATTCAGCGTTATTTGTAAAATGTCGCTTGTTCGGTTCTTGGCGTCTATGTGTTGGCAGTCGTGTTCTGAAGTCTCTCTTGCCTTGGCAAACATTTTGATGGCTGTGGCCCTTGGCTTCCACATGTTTAAGCTGATGTACTAGTAGCGCATAAGCACCTTCGCTACATGAACAGATTATGTGTCACTGTTGAATCTCGGGCGATGCAAGCTTTGAGGTGGTGTAAATTTGTTAAACTCTCCGGCTGAGGTTCGTTGTGTATACAATGTATCGATTTTCGTGCATTCCAAACACGTTTCTCTGCCTAAGCGCCTGCTAGAACTTTTTGTTGAAAGCCAAGGTGAGATTGTGTTCAGTGTCCACTAAGCTACGCCCCCTTTCCCCTCCCCTCTTTTCTTTTTTCTTTTCGTACCTAATTGCAGCGACATCTTTGACGCCATGTTCCCCGTGGTTCACAAAGCAGGCGAAGTCATCATCCAGCAGGGAGACGAGGGAGACAACTTCTACGTCATTGACCAGGGGGAAGTGGACGTGAGTGGGGGACCCTTTCTCACCCCTTTTTAAAATTTCTTTTAGTGTCGCTTTTTATTCTCCCATCTATTTGAAGGATCACATGACCTATCTAACTGCTGAACGTTCAATGACATCATCCTCACTCGAGTTTCTCATCGACATATCTATTACGCATCCAGCTGATACAGGATAACTCATCTCATATTGCGTAAACGTCATCTCTTCTACTTTTCATTCTGTCTTGTAAAACTTTTGAGAGTGGATTATCATCAAAGAAAGTGGGAGGTGCATTAATTGCGAGCCCAACCTGACATTCAAGCTTAAAAAAATATGATAAACAATGCTGAACCACTGTTATCGTTCTGAGTGCTTGCATGCTATTTTTAACCCTCGTCTTCTAGTTGCCAGCTGACTACTTGTTTCGGCAGTGGCGGTCGCTTTCAGCAACTTTGTAGTATCCCAAACTGCTTGTGCTATAGTTATGTGTAACCTTTGTAGCTTTTAGGCAGTGTTTGCCAAAATGTTTCGGATGGTTGTGAAAAAAAAAAAAAAAAAATCTAATCTCATTCATAGTTTGACCTGGGAGTGTTTCATTACAGGCTTCTGTTGTACATCAATAAATGCGATAGCGTTAATGACCCTGTGTCACAGAAAAGCTGGGTGTTGGTGTTGTTGGTCTTTGTTATAACGCAAGAATTTACAAAGAAACAAAGAAATAAAAAAAACATTCTTCCAAACTCACGGAGAATCGAACACAGGTTTTTCAGATTTGCGAGCTGAGCACACAACCGACACACCACAGGAGCACGTTGATTTTTTTGTGTAAAGGAGCACCCAGTGTGTGCTTTGCCGTACCACTGTGTGTTAATGAACAGCTGTTTCATTAGACAAGGAATTCACGGAATGAACAAGCGACGTTAAAGGTGCTATTGCTTTCACTCTTACTGCGAAGCTTGAGTGTCTCCCTAATTATATAGGTTACCTTGATTGCTGAAATTACACTGTGCCTAGCGTTCCTGCGTTATTGTGGTTCATTTTATAATGATGCAAGCTTGTATTCATCTGAGCAGCAATTGTGTGCTTTGTTGTTTTTGATGGACATGTTTCAAGGCTGAATTTTTTGCTGATGCTTTTTTTTTTTCTGATGGATGTGTTTCAAGGCTAAAGCATGAATGACTCATTTGGTTTTTGCTCACATGCCTTTGTTCCAGGTGTACGTTAACGGACAGCACGTCACCACGATTGCAGAGAATGGCAGCTTCGGAGAGCTTGCCCTCATCTATGGAACACCCCGGGCAGCCACAGTCAAGGTATGTGACACATCTGTGCAGAAGGAATGGGCAGCAATTGTACGGCGGCCCTTTTTGAAGGACTTGAATACCCGTTGTACAAGAAAAAGCCTTTTCGACGAACCTGAAAGCGGTTTGAAGTTGGTATAATGGTTTTCTTTTTACTCTTGAGCTGCCGAAAAGAAATTGGAATTTCTTCTCTTGAGCCATGGTGGCTGGAAAACCTACCTTTTTGTTCGCAACTTCTGGCACCATCTAGGAAATGAATAAAAAACAAAACAAACAAAAAAAAAACAGTTGAAAGCTAATGCATACGGTCGACCATTACAGTTGCTAACCTCTACCGCACCGAAGGCACTAAATGTGCACATGAAACGACAGGCATGCACCTGTTAGCACCTGTCACTGACACCAACCGTGCATTAATGTCACAAGCTGGCAGTTTGTTTTCAGCCAGTGGAATGCAGTGAACACAGGTGGAGCAGGCGTGTTCCACCTGTACCACCTGTCCAAGTACCTTTCGCCATGTAGGGGCACATTTGTTAGGTTCTCTCTTTCGCAGAGTTTTCTGTAAGCTGTCCTATGAGTTTCTTGCAGAAGGCTCGGACAAAACGGCTTTTAGTACATGCGCATCCTACTAAAGCAAATTAGTCTGTGAGATGGGAGTAGTTAAAGGGGTAAGAGGGCACAGTAAAAGAAAAATTATTGGTTGGGTCACAATTATGGATTTTGCTTTCTCTTGCTGCTGCAAACACTTGCGAGGGATGCATTGAGGTTAAGAGAGTCGCCCTTCCTAATGTCAATATGCTTTTCTTTTTTTCCTTAGTGCCGCACTTCTGAAAGTGAGATTCTCACTCCCCCCTCCCCCACGTCCTATTTTTTTATTGGAAACTTCAAAACCCGGTAACTGTAAGTTCTCTGTTGATTAGGATGAAAATTTTAGCCCTTACTGCATTCTGTGGCAGTGAGAAAAACCGGTGTGGCATGCTTGTCGTGAAGTTTTCTTTAGGAAAATTTCTGTAAAGCTTGAGAACAAAACGTTACGCAATGTATTACATAAGTGTGCAAGGTCCTCCTTTTCGTGATATTTAAATCGGCACACAGAGGAATGCGCATTCCCTGGGAATTTTGTAGCTCCCCTTAAAGGAGCTTTTGAATCCTCTATTTTGGAGGAATGGTTTTTTTTTTTTTTTTCTTTTTCTGTCAATGAAGCCTTTGTTGAGTGCCATATTATAAATGTTTTCCGTGCTGGTGTGTGACATCTGGGTTACCACTGGGAGCTTAGTGTTGCGTCTTTTGGGTGTGCGCAGGCCAAGACGGATGTCAAACTTTGGGCCATCGATCGCGATACATACAGAAGAATCTTGATGGTGAGTGATTTGATGAGAAAAATTAATGGTGCGAGTGTCGACTTTCGGCTCCTCGTGTGTGACAGTCACGCTGATTGTAAACCCAATTGCGTGTCGCAGGGAAGCACCATCCGCAAGCGCAAGATGTACGAAGAATTTCTTAGCAAAGTCTCCATTTTGGGTGAGTGGGATTGGATTTAAGCTTCCACAGTAAAAAAAACAGTTTATTTTATTTTATTTATTGATTGATTTTTTATGGACATTACTTTCTTTTTTAGCGTCTTGGCTACGCTTCAGTGAAATGTTGCAGCTAATGCTCATGCCGCATAGTCACTTCATTCATCAACTAAGTTAAGGTTCATCATCATTCTAAGGTTTCTTGTCAACTATTGAACTAGATGGCACTTTGATACTGCTACCCTTCAGTCTTTTCACCAGTAACAGGTTCAGTAATTGGGCTCCAGGTAGACAGGGCGCCACCGTCAATGCTAATGACGGGGTTCTTAACATAAAGAGTCAGGCTGCAGCATCAGTTGCGAGGTTGAAAGATGGAGTGTTTCTTTCTGCTAAGTATTTCTTCTGTTCTTCTATGAAAATTGCCTTTTTAGACAAACCTATTTGTTCTCATGCACGTTTGAACAACCCTTGCAGCAGTGAAAATTACTAGCTTCTCTGTGATTGATAATGGGCTGTTTTTTGTTTCTGTGGCATAATCATGTGCGCTGCCTTTGCCCCAAGGACTTTTGAAACCATGACCGTGCTGCTGGCTGGTCCCTCTAATTTAAGGAGCAGTGACTGACGCAGTCCTAAAGCGACTCGGGCTATGAGAGATGCCATAGTGGAGGACTCCGGAAATTTCGGCCGTCTGGGTTTCTTCAAAGGGGCAGTCTACTGCCGGAGACAAGAATAAAAATAGCATATTCTGGCAGATCTTACTACTTGGTGGCAGTATCAAGGGAAAATAAAAATTTTGCAGTTTAAAGAGTAATTTATATTCTTGATCGATCAGGAAAATCAGGTTTTAGCAAATGGTGGTGCCATACTGCGTCCTATGGCTGCTACCAACATTTCATCTGTTTGGAACGTCTGAAGTGAATTTACTACATCCTGTGACTATGCCACAGCATCATACAGAAAGGTATTTGTGTTCATGTCAACTTGAGGCAGCCTATGTTTTCTCTGTCAATGATTTACAACTACTTATCTTCTGTTGTCTCCCTTGATTCGCTCTTAAAATGCACCCGAAAGAGAAAACCATCTAACCAAAGACGCCACCACACTTTGCAAATGCACCCAAAGCGACTGTTGGCATCTGCGGTAGATTATATCACTGAATTGATGTAGCTTATACATTCATTTCATTCTGTTTCAGGCTATTTAGGTACTCTCAGTTATATCTTTAACAAAATCTGTGCATCTTAGTTAATGACGTGTTCTGCACGCGACTTAAGCGGCGCGGCAGTTGTCGTGTTCAGAGTTGCATAGAATTACTATACTAACGCTCTCTCGTGTCCTTAATGTCAACGTTTGCAGACGTGGGCTACCACTGAGAAAACGAGACTACTGTATGGAACAATTAAGTTTTAAATGATTCTGCCGTGTTTCTCAGCTCCACAGCCGGGTATTCGTTAATTTGGGAATGCAGTTTCCTAATGTAGCAAGAAAGGAAATTTCTGAAAAGTCAGTTGACTGTTTCTTTAATGTGCATTGATATCGCACAGTAGACAGGTGCCTTATTGTCTCCGTCAAAAAGCAGTCGCCATGCACAAGTCGCTGTTGGGTTGATACCGTTAATTCAGGGGCATTCAAAATTCTATTATGATATAATGGTATCGGATGTAATAGTAGTACTGGGGTGGGATCTCGTAAATTAACTCACCTAATTGGAACCTGTAGCACGTACTGAACTTAGTGATTTGGTCGTGTGAAGTGTGCAGTAGAGAGGCTCCTGTTACTTCAAACTACCTGCAGTCATAACACATCTTCAACCTCTTTTGAGTTCTTATTGTTGAAAATTTATTGTGTCTGTATTTTCTGTTGTCTCTCCTGTGCCATGTCTTCTGATTGGGCCTCCTCTTTTTTTTTCTCTCTGTTCCCGTGATTTGACAGCTGTCTTGGCACCAGAGTATTTTTTGTAAAAGTGCAGATGGGGTCATGTCAAATAAAATGTCTTGGAACTTCTCAAAAGGGCAGGGCAGTCTTCCTCAAAGGGTGTCCGAAGACAAAACTGACTTTGGCCTCTGTGCTGAAAGGTTTCCCCTATTCTGAGAATAGAGGGGTGACATTTAATTGAAATAGATAGTGCTGTTGTATAAACCAGAAACTGCTATCACTGAGACTTCTCCTGACATGCTGACATCACAAGTTTAGATAGAGCACATTGGAAGAAGGGGTATTCGATTTTGAAGTCTGATCCCTGTTTCGGCAGCGTAAGTCTTTAGCCGCTAAACATCAGCTTAGATGCAAAGGGCCGAACAGTAAACCCTCGCTGAGACTACAAATAGGATGCAATTCTTTTGCAAGATCTCTTTGAGAGGAGACTGAGGCTTTTTTTTGCGTGTGCGTGACGTTGGACGAGAGTTGAAAAAAAATTCTCTTTTTTTTTGCTCGGCAGAGAGCCTCGACAAATGGGAGAGACTCACGGTGGCTGATGCGCTTGAGCCAGTCACGTTCAACGATGGCGACATCATCGTTGAGCAGGGCATGCCTGGCGACGACTTCTTCATTATCGAGGAGGTGAGCAGTGCCGCTTGGTGGCAGAGGTGAGGTTCACCTCTGATAAATGATCAGCTGTGTAGTGAGTTCTGCCTGGACTGCTGTAGTGCTAGCTCGGTTTAGTACTCATATCTAGCAGAACCTGGTGAAAGAGTTCTTGCCAGTTGGTCACGGAGGTGCCATTGTTTCCTCTGTCTCACTGCTTAAACGCGGCATTATTTTAGAGGCCAGGCATGGCATTAAGCGATTTCTGCGCGTTGTACCCTGCCTTCTTCCGATTTATGGCGCCTTCAGGCATTTCAAGGTGCGTTCGCACCTTTACTTTGCAAGTCTACAATTTGAAATCAAAGAAATAAAGCAGTCTGGCCTCGCGGGCAAAAGCCTGCGGCAAAAGAGTGGGCAAAAGACCTGCAGGAGGCGATGAAACTACACGGTGTGATGGCATGCGTGTAACGTGTGCTGTTTCTTCTGTGTCCCGGTTGCAGTACGGGATGGTGTTGTCTCCCTTTCTTTGCAGGGTTCAGCCTCAGTTCTGCAGAGACGTTCCGAGAACGAGCCTCAGGAGGAAGTTGGCAGGCTCGGCCCTTCCGATTACTTTGGTACGAAACGTGCATTTCATCATCTCTTGCACGCGCTGCGAGGCAGTCTGTGCCCTGTCGCGGTGCTTTGTGATTGACACTTCATGCTAAAGAGCTTTGGCCTTGCACCCATGATACAGTGTGTGAAAGCAGGAACAAAAAGTACACGAATTCCCGGTATATTTACCGTATTTACTCGCATAATGCTCGCACTTTTTTTCGCGGAAAATTGGTGCTAAGTTGGTGGGTGCGATAATTATGCGGGGAAAATTTCAAGCAAAGGTTTTGGAGCTCTAAAAACAAATTTAAATAGGTGCGAATCGTGATTCTTAGGTCAGCTATTGTAAATATAACCACAACATTACTTTTAAGCAGAACTTACCCTTGTTATAAAAGTACAGGGTCGCCAAAAGTGCAAATTGCTAAAGCACTTTATATACCGCACGCAGCCTCATCATCACTCCCCGCATTCCGTGGTATAATGCTCACAGCAGACCGTACAGTTCTACTCTCGATCAGAGACGTGATCCGAGTCCGTATCGACACTGCAATCGCTGTCTTCAGTAACACACTACGCAGAACTCGTTGATGCTGAGTGCCTGCTAGCAGCGGGGTTGCTATGCTGTAGCCCGTGCTCGAAAGCTTTCAGCTTAAAAGCAGCTGTATAACTTGCGTACCGCCCCACCGCGATGCGGCAACAAGAACATGGTAGATGGTGGAACAAAGCAAGTAACACGAACGGAAAGAAGGAACAATGACAACTAGACGCTGAGACACCTCGCAAAATGGCGACTATGAGCATCATGGAAGTAAAAAAGAAAAAACGACGAGCATAACCGATGATGATGATATACCCAAGCACGCTCTCACCGCCTGGTAGCACGTGCACACAACAAGGCCAGTTAGGTTCAGTAGCGCTCCAAAGATGGTGCTTGTTACTACTAGCAGCCGACTCTCGTGGTGGTAATATTGGTGGTGCGATAATTATGCGAGGAAAAAAAATTTCCGATTTTTGACGCCCCATGTTAAGGGTGCGAGCATTACGCGAGTAAATACGGTATTGAAGACCAACATTTTCACTGCCATAAGGCTGCTGCATTGGCTGGTGAGGATGCACAGTCGCCGACTGATTTTTTGGATTCAGCGGGACTCTGGTTGCGGTACGAGTACTCGAACAGTTGGAAAAATCCGGGAACATGAAAAAAAAAAAATTACTCTCCGAGAAAAATTGGCTTTAAAAATCATGAACCCACACCCTGCATTTTTGTCTTTAGGCCGATAATAGAGAGTTATAGCACAGCGTATAATCCACTAGCATAATCTGCTTCCGTGCGCACGTGCTAGTGTGGTCCACTAGAGTGGGCTGTCAGTGCGGACTCTCCGAATGTTTCCAGTGAGACAGTATGAAGCAGTGTGGCGCCTTTCACAGCCTTGGAAGAACTGGTCAGTTACTTTTCGACTTTGCAGAGTCCCAAATGTCAGTCGTGAATATGTACACGTTTCTGTGCGGTGCGTAATGGTTCCCAAACGAAACCCAAAATATCATGCAAGTCCGTATTACTGGATACCAAAAAATCAGTTGGCTGCTGTATTTTGAATTGTGGTGTTTGCTTACTTCATTTTTCTGCATATTATTTGCTTGCAGTTTTATTGTCCTTGAACATTCAGAAATCGCTAGGGTTAGCTAAATTTAGTGTTTGCTCTAGTAATGGTCTCCCATTTTTTTTTTTTTTTTTTTTGCGTGTTTTCAATTATGTGACCGCTAGTGATAAAAGCATGG
This sequence comes from Amblyomma maculatum, assembly GCF_055883805.1. Classification (NCBI taxonomy): domain Eukaryota; kingdom Metazoa; phylum Arthropoda; class Arachnida; order Ixodida; family Ixodidae; genus Amblyomma; species Amblyomma maculatum. The sequence goes on along the minus strand of NC_139348.1, from coordinate 106,695,814 downwards.
AAGTTGATAAGCTCTATATAGTATATTTTCAATGCCTAGGCATGGTGAGGTTAATTGAAAATGGCTTTCCTCGTGAAACGGCACAAGAAAATAATGGAGCACTAAGAAGAACAGGAGAGGCAAACGCAGAATTCAAGGCAAGACAAAGTGCTATGTGTTCTGTCGTTTTTTGTGTGCTGTTCATGGATACTAGGTAATTACCAACTGGCCCAGTCATTTAGTTTTCACAATGATTTAGCCTGTGAAAAAAATAATAAGGCCTTGATTCAGCGGGCTAGTTCAATTCAGATATTGAGTCTCAAGAGAAGGCAGTTTTAAAGGACTGCTATTAGTTATTTTTGAACATTTGGGTTGTCTATCAGGTTGTATTTCTCGGGGCCTGATGGTCTCAATTTTAGTGAATAGCTTTTCGAAAGAATGGGAAGAAAACAGTTATAAAGCAGAAAAACAAAAGAGGAACCATTATCAAAATTGTGTTGCAACTACAGTGTAATGTTATGGAAGCTGTCACAAAACATCTTGCGTGTGGGTAGATTGGCTAAACTGGAAGTTGTGACAGTTTCGATCATTATTTTTCTCAGGTGACCAAAGAAAAGGTTGAAATGTTTCCCCTCAGCAAAACCAGAACAAGTATCAACGAGCGCGTCACTCATGACGTTGCACGCCCACCCAACCCCAACTCACCCCAACTGAGGCCACGAAATGGGAAATGTGTCAAGACCAGTTCACACTTGCGACTCGCCGAGGTCGCGCGACCGTTTTGGCCGAAAAGCGACTGTCGCAAATGGTCGCATTGGTTGAAAAACGACAGTCGCAGGCCTTTCGACCACCGCTCGATTTTCCAGCTTTGTGACTGCTGGTCGTAATTCGTTAAACCAATCAGCGGCTCAGCTGATGTGAACTTAGTTAGCTTTACTCTGTGGTGAACAGTCAAGGTAGACAAGATGTAGAAAGCAAGCTGCGCGGGTCTCTGGTCGCTCGCCCTTCGCAAATCACAAGTGTGATTAGACCTTCAGCATTATGCTTAGGGCTCAAAAAAAAAGGTGCCTTTTAAACGTTTGCGTAGTTATTTTGGACAGTAAGGGCAAAGGAGAAAATTACAAGACAAAATGAAGACTACTATATGTGCAGGAAATGGTGTGTTGTCATGTGTATCTTCTAAGTGAACAGTACATATCAGTCTCCTCCATTCTTTTTGCTTTTGTGGTGAGGGATCATTCACTGTTGCAAGCGCATGCGTGAACACACTAATCTTTTTAGTTGCGTGGTTTTTGCTAACTCAGTAAATAAGGTGTCAACACTAGGCATTCCAGCAAAACCTTTTTTGGGTTTAGGACTAACTTTATTTAGGGCTAATTATAGCCTGGTTAGTTATAAAACAGATTGTAATGAAGTAGCTGGTCATTAATACTAACCGAGTTTATCCATCTTGCATGTGTTTTTGGACGCATGTTGGGCAGGAAGGGGTAGATGCTGAGACACATCGGGCCTCTCGGCGCCCAATAAACGCTGTCGGGAACTCCCTCATTCCCCCCAGGATAAATATTGAGGACCGCCGTGAAGTTGAGAGTGAAAGTCCTTACAGTAGTAGTGTGCAGGGAGTGCATTCTGTGTGTAAATTGATAAAAAAAATTGTGGTATGCCTTTTGTGCATCTTTTGGCGAAAAAGCACCAACTGTATTAGCTGCTAATGGGTATGGGAGATTTGTGCCTGTTTGGCTCCGGTCTCTCCCTCTTTCTCTCTTTGTTTTTGTCTCAGTCAGCAGGTGCAGAAATTTCGGTATTTGTATCCTTTCTGGCACAGTACAGAATCCTGATTAAGTATTACGGGCCAATTTGTTTGCCTTGCGTTTTTTTCCCACACAGGTGAGATAGCGCTGCTGCTGGACCGGCCGCGGGCGGCCACAGTGGTGTCGCGCGGTCCCCTGAAGTGCGTCAAGCTTGACCGGTCCCGCTTTGAGCGGGTGCTGGGTCCCTGTGCCGAGATCCTCAAGCGCAACATGACACACTACAACAGCCTCATCTCCCTCTCGGTCTAACCGGTCAGTGACTGTACATTTAATCAGTTTGCATCATTTTGGATTCTTCTCTTGGCGTTGGTGCCACAAATAGTAGGAGTTGAAGAATAGGCGAGAGGCACTGTGTTAGCTGTCATGGATGTGTGGATGGATGTGAAGAGCATCCCCTTTGAAACGATTTGATGATAGTCACCATGCTCGACATTTCTTTTTATGCTTTTTAATTTAGACAGCCCTTTTACTTTAACGACTTTAATAATAAACCCGGTAAGTTTTTAAATACTCTTGTTCATCACAGACCAGTGGCGCCCTCTATGTACAGAGGCAGAAGCTAGCACTTGTTCTTTTCATGCCTCTCAGGAGAAAAGGTGGCACTCTAGCATTTTAAAGGGTACATTCACAACCACAGATGTTGTCACAGAATGTCCCATGTGAGCAGAACATGTTACACCTCGACTACATTTTAAAACACGCGGTTGCATTACGGCCTCACATTCTCCCCGCTCCTCTTCATTTTGCAGGGACGTTGTGGCGACCGACTCGTAAACAGAAGGGGAAGAAAGGAAGAAGAGACCGGTAGCAAGCAGCATTGCAGAGGGACGGAAGTTGCCAACCAGTTTTTTCTCACTTTTGCAAACGGCTTATAAGCACCAGACAGCGCGTGCGTGCCTCCCCCCTCCGCCCCATTCTCTCCCCTCCAAAATTGTCTGCAGATTCCGCCAGTACGCCTGCTCCTTTCCTCTGTGGCCTGCCTTAAAGAATGGGAACTTCTCAGCACCTCAGTGTGTCATTCAATGATTAGGTGGCATTGCCACGACTGCAAACGCGGGATGATGTCCTGCAATTTTTATTCTTTTTTTTCTGCATGCTCCCTTGCATTGTGTCAGTCGCACCTTGATGGGAGAGGGCAGGTACAGTGTGCCCTATAAGAAAGCAGATTTTTTAGCAGATAAAGATTTTTCATTCTAGTAGCAGTACTGTGCACTTGTCCGAATGGCAGATGCTGTCACAACAGCTTCTAAGGTAACAGCAGCTCTGATCGACATCGCTTCTGCAGTGTGTTCACTGGACAAGTTGTACTAGGAGATCGCTTTGCGCCTGTTGAAAGGGGTACTCCCTTCGAGCTGCTTTGTGATGCACGTTGATGCAGAATTTGCGTGCTGCCTTCGCAGCATTTGTCAGCCCGCGGGCAGTCATCCTTGGAGTGGCGAAGGCACGAGCTGTTTTCAAACCGTCAAATCCTCTGTGGTTTTTCTATTTTTTTTTTTTTATTTCTTGCAACCTAGGCCTTTTGGAAAAGGGGAGGGGTAAAAAAATGCGCGGGAAAGGCAGAGTACGTCTCACAAGTTACTCTGCATTTGCGACGTGTCCTCTCTCGTTTTTAGTTTTTGTGACCTTCGCCTCTTTGTCCACCACGACAACACCGCTGCTTCGTTTTTCCTGTACATAGGACTAGTTTCTGTAAATGTTTTATTGGAGGCAGGCTTGAAAGCTTCGCATAGCCCCAGTATCTGGAAGCGGCTAAGACGAGGAGCGCGTGGACGAGCATCATTTTATGATTAGCTTTGCATGTTCTTGTTTTTGTGCCCCTGTCTCTTTCTCCCGTGTGGCGAGCATGAGTGACCGTTTTGCAAAGTTTTTTTTGCACCCCGCCCTTCCCTTCCTCGCCACTGTTCGCACACCGTCGTCAGCTGCAGCAGCCAGCCACACCAGCCTTTTCTGTGCATTTCTGTCGCTACTCCGTGGCGGCGGCAGAGGCCAGTTGTGTTTTAGATTCCATTCTAGTGACTCTAGTCATGGTTGTCCCTTCTCGTATAGTGTTGTGGTCGGCGCATAGCAGCATCGCCGGTTCGGGATCGGCCTCGACACCGGGATTGCGCTTGAAGGTGCGCGTCGGGTGCAGTAGCTATCCTCCAGCTCTAGCGCACGCGGCGGAGGTTTGCGTTGTGCGCGGCCGACATCGCCTTCTTCGATCAGGCTTCTCCTCCGCTTGGCAGCTCGTTTTATAGAGTGACGTCGCCGGTGACATCGTTGTGGCTGTTAACGTGCCTAGCCGCCGCTTGCACCAAAGGCTCAATCAACCAGGCGTAGTGGCATGTTCCGACATGCACTGAAATTTCTGTTTGCAAGTAACCGTGTCTAGAGTTTTAGTCGCACAGTGTGTGAAAGAAGCGTCTTTTCCTTGCAATATTTTCTTTTTTTCTTTTGTCAGCTCTTAAATGTTCTTGTTTCGTTTTCTACCTTTTTGTGATAATTGTCATCCCATTTTGCAGGAAGCGCGATCAGAGCAAACGCGCCACCCTCAAGATGCAACATTTTTAGCACGCATGGCATTGTACCGAAAAAAAGGACGTTAGCTTTCATAGAGCAGATGCAACGTGTGTAGTACTCTCGGGAAGCTAAGCCGTGAAAAGCGAGGAGCCGTCGCTGTCGGATAAAGGACAACACTAACCGGTGCGCTTTTGGGTGTCACGGTGTGGATGGCCCACGTCCTTTCCGCCGGGCTAGCAATGCCCTTGGTATTTCAGGGTAGCAGCGACATTGTCTCGTGTGCGTCGTCATGAAGACACCCCCCCCCACTTTCCCCCTCTTACCCTTGAATTTGTTGCTGCTGCTTACATCGGAGTGGTATGCCTTCCACCATCTCTGCTGATGCAAAGTGTCTCCTGTACTTAAAGCAAGACATCCTAGCATTAAATTTGTTGTCACGAAGACGGTCTGGGCTGTCAGGTTAGCCAGGATAAGCATGCGAAGCCAAGGACACCAAAGTGTCGCCCCTCTTCTTTCGCTCATGCTGGTCTGAACACATGTGAAACAAAACCTGATGGCTCGGGCATTTTGTGGCGACAGTACTGCGGACGTCTTCACCGTTCAGCGAATGGCTCCTCCCTTATTCCTTTTTTATTCCAACATTTTTTTTTCTAAGTGACGGGGGTTTCTACGATGCAAGTCTCCGCCTCGCATGCGCGTTTCCAATAACTGTGCATTTCTAACGAGCCGAAGGTTCTTTGAGGCTGGATTTGTAATTTGTGCACATGTCCACAAGGGGAATGGATTCCGAGTGGCTTATGTATGTGTCTTGCAGCTCATGAAGCGGCGCATGGCTAATCCTGAATTTTTTTTCCGTACGTACCACTCTGCACATACAGCCAACTGCCGCAGTCTTGCAAACAGTGCGTGCAAACTGACCCAGCGGTGTTGTAGCCAGTGTGCTACGTGGAGGCGTGCGACGGGCCCCGTCGCTGTTCGTGACAGCGACAGCTGTTGGCGTGGCATTTCAACTTGAAAACTAGCAGCTGGTAAAGGCAGTCTTCATCCTACAAATCATTCATTGGGCTTTTCGAGAACCTTCTCGCTTGAATTTGTGTTCAGAAACTGCCTTACTCGTTCTTAGTCTTCCCATTTCAAATCCCAGCAGCATTGTTGTTTTACTCAAAATAGTGGCTACTATCACCGAAGCTGCTATACTGGCCAAGCGCTATGCATTTTGCTGGCTGCAGGATCAGTTATATGTGCTGCTCTAATTGGCGCCTATTTGTGTCCCAAGATTTTTGTCTGGAATGCCATAGAGTTTTACCACTGAACTGTGTGCTTTGACCCTCCATTTTTGCTCTTTGTTTAGAGTGTAAAGTAGTAGGCTCTGCTGTAGTTTTTTTTTTTTTTTTTTGCTTTGCCCTGTTGCTATCCTGCCCCCAATCACCCCATTCCTGACCTGTTTGTTGCAAAGCCCCTGAACAGCTTCTTGGACAAATGTTCGGAGACAAGCAGAACATTTTTGTTGTTAGAGTAAAGAAACAAAAGTGGTATCAATAAAAAAAATTGTTTGTGACTGCTGGCTGTTACATCTGGAGAGGACACCACTTGTGAACAAGCCTGCACTGGCATTTTACACTAATCCCATTAGCCACTGTTTTTAATATAAAATTTTGAGCCACACCGTGGTGGCTAACGAGCAGCGAAGTGCATGTGCTCGAACGAGGATCCGTAGAGAGAGCCACTGCCCAGACAGCACAAACCATTGGCCAAATATTGGTAGTTTGGCAATGCTGGCCCATCACTGAACAAACACAGTGCCAATATTGGGTTGTGGGTGACTGGGACCTTTAATGCTGTTGCATCATACCCTCGTAAGATGGAGTGTTTTCCCATCATTAATATGACAGTGTTCTCTAGAAAATTTGATGTCAGCATTGACATCATGAGCAAGAAATTATGGGCATGGCTCAGCAGGTAATAGCTGGCAGGTGACAGTTCGCAGGTGCTGCGGACTTGGTTGCTCTTTTCAGGTAGCAGAGAAAGGTGGGCATCAAACCGACCAGGACTTTTGGATTTCAAGTTAGACGCACTGCTCATAGAGCATAAAGGCAGGTTTGTTACAGCACGCTTAAGAATTGGGCTCCATGTAATGCTGGCTATGAACACACACAAGTTAGCAGTGCAGACTGATAGTAATTACTAAGGGCAGCGAGGTTTAAAAAAATTGTGGGGGTTTAAGCATAGCTTGAACCTAGTGATAAAGTGAAAGCTGGGAGTGTTGCAGGGATAGCCTCTAACACCCGCTTTTCAATCAATGTTTTTTTTTTTTTGTAATTTTTTTTTTAAATGCAATTTTGGGGAAGGAAAAAGCCTTATGAGTGGACACAGTAGGTCAAGATCATGTTTTTTTTTTTTCTTGTATATTGTGCATTGGTTTATAAGAAAGGAAAGGCACAATATCTGTCAGACTTGAGGGAAGGAAGATGTGAGTGGAAGGGAAGAGAAAAAAATGGCTGTGGTTTTTCGGTTAAACCTAGTGTGAAGCGAAAGGTGAGGCATGGTTACACATGGGAAAGCTCTTTATTCAGCAGGTTTCTTGGTTAATAATAGGAGCAGACTAGCAGAGACATTACTCTGCCAACCAAGATCCGTATAACTCGTGCTATGGTCTTTCCAGTTGCAATGTGTGGATGCGAGAGTTGGACTGTGAAAAAGGTTGACCGCCGAAGAATTGACGCGTTTGAATTGTGCTGGCGAAGACTCTTGAGTTCCTTGGACTGCCAGAAGATCAAATCAGTCGATATTGTCGACCATAAACTGTAACTGCTCATTGGAGAGTCAAATTCTAAAGTTAAAGCTCAGCTACTTTGGTCATCTGATGAGAAGAGAGGAGTCGCTGGAGAAAGATTTGATGTTGGGAAAGGTTGAGGGTCGCCGGAGAAGGGGTAGGCAGCGAACGCGATGGTTAGATGGCATCCTCGAGGCACTGCAGATGAAGTTATGTGATGTTAGGAAGATAGTGTTAGACCGGAAAGCGTGGCGTGACATGGTCCATAGGGTCACGAAGAGTCGGACACGATTGAACTGAACTGAGGAGGAGACTGGTGATCTGTAAAGATGTTAGTCTTGGTTTCAACTTCGTGTTTTCCAAGTCTGGCATGGCTGCGCACTCAATATTGACGTCTGAGATCCTGTTGCGCCTTGCAGCTGCTACTTCCCACATCTGTTGACTTTAATTGATCATTGATGGGAACATAGCTACCCAAATGTTGTGGCTTAAGTTCAAACTTGAAAAGGTTTGAAGGTCATCGGAAGCACACGGTGACCTTGGATTTATTTCGCTTAGTGAGGCTATTCCAAATTGGGCGGGCATTGAAGCATGACGAATCTAGTGATAAAAGCTGGAATTTTTGCTTCTGTAACACTGCCTTAAAGGAAAGGCGCAGTATCTATCCTTGTTCTGTGGACACCTGAACTGGCACTGCATAGCAACTGTTTAAAAGTTTTTCAAGGCCAAATTTGCTTCCTTGCTTGGATGCTTGAAAACAGCATGGTGAAGCTCTCGCTTCAAGAGGCCCCATAGTGGAAGGCTACGGAGCAATTTGTCCACCTCTGGGCATTTAACATAGCCAGACATAGCACAACCAAGCGCTGCCTCTTCGTTTTTTTAATTGGTTCACAGGAAAGGAAAGGCGCAGTATCTGTCCCACGTTTTGTGAAGACCTGAACCGCGCCCTAAGGGAAGGGAGGGAATAGACGAGCGCCGCAACAACGGTTGTCCACAACCTAAGCTGTAGCGGGTGCAATGACGGCCTACAACAGATAAAAGTGACAGGCTAGCCCCCGCCACAAGCGGCAGTGACCTACCAGTCTCAACCCCGTAGGGTTAGGAGCAGCCACCCCCCGTCTCTATTCAAGGTCAGTGACGGCTGCCCGAGGTAGCGTAATGAAGCTTTCAGTTAAAAAGGGGCGAGTGTTCACAGCACTGTACGTGTGTGCAGCAGCAGCAAGAATATAGGGGCCCAGCAGCACTGCATAGGTACGCGGTTCTTAAATTTAAGGCAAAAACCTTAAGGCCTTTGCTCATGGGGCGGAAATCTGCAGCCTTGCCGCAGTGTTTAGGAATGTACCGGAGTACCCTGGTTCGAACCCGGCCACCGGCGGCTGCATTTCGATGGATGCGAAAAAAAAAAAAAATATGTTGCGACTCGAGAAGGAAAAGAAAATGCACGGGCCTGCTACTGGTTCTGTAGCTGAGCCACCTCCGCTGCCTCGTGCGAACAAAGAAAATAAAGATAGAAAAAGGGGAGAGAGATAAAGACGTGTCGCAACAGCCGTCGTCCGCCACTGAAGCGGTGGCGGGTGCAATGACGGCCTACAAAAGGTACAACCACTGGTGGCAGGCTAGCCCCCACCGCAAACGGCAGAGACCTGCCAGTTCCAGCCCCGTAGGGCCAGGAGCAGCCACCACTATACCCCGGAGGCGTAACGGAGGCATCAGTGTGCTGTGCGATGTCGGTGCACATTAAAGACCAGCACGTGGTCGAAATTACTCCGCAGCCCTCCACTATACAGCACCTCTTCCTGCTTTCACTTCCCTTCCTCCTTTCCCTTACAGCGTGATTCAGGTGTACACAGTAAGTGTGACAGATACTGGGCTTTTCCTTTCCCGTAAACCACGTAAATTTAATGTGTCCGCACAAACAGGTATCCACCGGGAATATAACCATTATATCCCTCCAATTACCAGCTTGCCAGGCCCGTGAGAAACCGACCATAATTCTTGTTTAGAGTGAGGATGACAGTAGCACTGACAGTGCAATAGTGATGATAACGATGATCCAGTTAGTGATACTGATGGCAATAATGATAATGATGCTGCATTTAGTTGATAACGGTGATAGTACCGATAGTGATGATGGTGATAGTTGGGATGAAATGATGCAGTTAGTGAAAACAGTTCTGTAAAGGGGCTTTCGCCATTTCCACTTTAAGAGACTTCAGCGCAGTCCTGTAATTTTTTTTTCTCGTGCTTCTTAACGTGATAGCATTAAAGGTCTCTTTCTGTAAAAAATCTGGCGTCGGTGTTCTGAGCAGAAAATCGCGAGCATATGCCTCTGGCAGGTGGTAGCTAAGTAACATGCCTGAGCCCTGACTGGTCGGCGGGTTGTTTGGTGCCACAAGACAACCAGATGGGAGCAAGGAGGCTATATAAGTTCTATTAATGTCCTTCTATTGGGACACGCTACTCCTAGGCCACACAGGCTTATTTGAACCCTGGAAATGGCCTTTTGTGTGGTCTTTCACATATTGTGGTAGCTTTCGTGTGCATGCTAATGTTTATGTGTGGCATAATAGAGGCACAAACTTAGTGACTAGGTGAGTAGTAAAGTGCATATTAAGCAAACGAGAATCCGCAGTCGAAGGAAGCTCCAGGTTGGAGCCATCAACGTTGCAAAGGTGAAGCTTAAGTGTTCCCCAGATTCCTTAACTGTTTCTTCCCAAGTGGTGTCGAGGCAATGGAAGATCACGCAATGTTTCATGTGGAATCAAACATTCATTGTAAGATGTAAATGACAATGAAAACATAACATAAAGTGTGATAAGTGCAAATAATTATCACATAGAAGAACACAATCAGGATGGAAATCTTTGACATAAACTTGCGCAGTATGTGTTTAGTAGATCACTAAATTATTCGATGTTATGCTACCACCAAATGGTATAGTGAAAAAAAGAGATATAGTAATAATAATGATTTCTTTTGAATTGAGTCACTTTACTATAAAGGGTGTTGCAAATTTGCATAGGAATCTGCAATAAGAATGATGAGAAGGAAGAAGAGGAAGATAGAGGCAGAGAGAATTCTGGCCAATCCCCCACTGTGGGTATGTGCCATTATAACGAGGGAGAACAAGAAGGAGAGAGCCATGTTGGCATATTGATAGCCAGGGAACAGTCAGGTATTAAACATAGCCAGAGGCAGCCTTGGTGTTTGCCCGTATTAAACATAGCCAGAGGCAGCCTTGGTGTTCGCCCTGCTTCTTCTATAAATTTTGGTGCCGAAACCCGGGATTCCAAAAGGTATCAACTTTGCAGACCCTCATGTCACTTAGCTTGCTCTGCATAATGAACTCAGATCTGTAATGTAGAATGCATCTGTAAGACTCCATTTTGAAAGTACTGTCTGATGTGGGAACGTGACTTTCATCATATCAGTGGGAGAAAAATAGTCCCAAGTCCAATGCAAGTTGGGTTTATGAGGAAGTAAACAGCTTGTCAATGGGCCATATGTGGAAAATGTTTTGAAAGCATTACTGCAATAGTAAAACTTGTTAGTAATACCACTATAACTGCTACTTAGTACGTGTCAAGCACAGAGAATATTAATATTTGTGAACAGAAACATACTCAACCATGAGTGGCTTTGTGACCAACTAGAGCCACAGCTTCAGTAGACCAGCCGATTTCAGATGAACATACAAAGTAAGCATAGCAGTTTCACTACTTGTTTAGTGAATCGCCTGATGACAGCTCTGCTAAATGGCTGGCTAGCAGTGAGTCAAAGATGCTAATAATAAGCCTTATGACTTCTTGTGTCACGCACGAGTGATGGTACCCTTGAAGACTTATCAATGCAGCAATCCACTGCGTAAGCAATATAAAGTTTTGAACAGGTGCAGAAAGCAAGGTATATTTGGTGTGTTATCCATATATGCTAAAGAGAATATGCAACTTTGTAAAATTTGACCAATGTTTCACAAATCCTTTGATTTTGCTCGAACAACTTGAGAAATGTTCATGGTGTGCTACACTTTGAACTTCATTGGGAGCACGACATTTTGGCGTATTGTTTCAAAGTGCAACTAGATGTTAGAGAAAAAAACGAGAATTTTGAACGACATATAGTTTTTGAAGCAAAATGTTGCAACGGGACCGGTAAGGCATTTCAGTCAAAGTTCAGACTCCAAGAACACTTGTGTAATACATGCAGACAATGTGCAAATCTAGAGGCACAATATCTAAGCACAAATTGCACTGGTTCCCATTTAGCCTTTTTTTTCTTTTCTTTTTGATGCGACTTAGTTTCACCGTACTCCTCTGACAAGTTCTCCTTAGCAATATTCATGCATGCGCATCAAGACAAGTTAAAGAAACACTGGCAACTGCATTGTTCGTGGGCAGACTACATGCTTCAGTTGCTACTTTGACATGTCCATACAAAGTCTTCATTTGCTCAGAAGAGGTAAAATAATTCCAAATTTGGGCAGAGGACCTTTTTTTTCTTCTTTTTTTTTTGTCTTAAAGTTTGCCAGCAGTTTATGTTGGCTCTTTATGCCAAAACTGGTAGCTAATGTAAACATTTGACAGCCTGAGTAGGTGGCCTTTGCTAGGTGACAAGGACTAGATAGAACTACAGTTAGAGCAAAAACGTGAAGGAACCAGTACAGCTGTTGCAATGTGTCTATAAAACATTAATTTAGCATGCAATTCATGCCTGTGATGCATGTCCAGATATTAAAATGTCCCTAGCAGCAGAGAGCTTGGCCTCTGGCTGAGATTTGCCTGGTAAGCTGCTTTTGATTGCATTTAGTTCATTTTGGCACAATAGCAGCTTCGACATGAGCTTCCTCTGAGCCTTCACCAGGCGAACTTTGGATCTTTCGCAAGCAATCCGCTGCCTTCTCAGCAAGTCCACCTGCTCCTTTTCGGCCGGGCTGAGGCATATCCTCACCCTCTTTGGATTTTGGCGCTTCTCCTTCCTGGCCTTGTGTACGCGGAGCGTGTTGCTTAACTTCCCACAGTCCGAACACCTCGTTTTGCCTTCAAGGAGGAAAGGGCATCGGTTGTGTCTCCAAACACCGGTCACATCCTTGTAGCCACATTCAAGCCGCACGTCCGCATATTTCTCGCTTCTTGGTCCTCCAGCACAAAGCTTCAGTTCGTGTAACTTTCGTAATGCTGTGTTAACGACACTCCAGTCATTTGGACAGTGCAGTTGGCAATGAGTAGGTAGGCATGAAATGCTGACTTTGCGGTCTAACACAAAAGTATTCAAGCGGAATGTCCCTCCTCTAACCTGCTGGACCATCAGGACCTTTGACGACAGTGGGCTTCCTGATGGCGTCAAGCTGACCTTTATATAACAAATGTTGTGAAGTCCATTTCGCAATACCCTATGGTAGTTCCATGCTGCGTCAGGTAAGCTGACCAGTGATGGATCTACCCACACACTGTTGCTGTTTTGCTCAACAGCGCCAGTGTGGACACCTGCACCCGGCTCTAGAAAAGTGGCTTGCGAAGCTTGCTCGCAAGCTGAGTTAAGTTGGTTTAACTCATTGTGAACTGATGGAATGCCAAGGCATAGCTGCTGCTCTGCAGGACCAGACAGTTCTTTTTCCTCACCGTTAACTACCAGTGATTCAGACGAAATGCCAAGGCAGCTTTGCTCTGGTTCCTGACTTGTTGAGCCTAACGGTATCATTTCTTGTTTAATTACTGTTACCTCCAGGCACTCGTCCATCGGTTCGCTCGATTCTTCGCTAATCGGGAGTGTTGCCTGGCATCCTGGTGTTATTTCCTGTTGTTTAATTACTGTCATCTCCGGGCACTCACTCGGCAGTTCTCTCGGTTCTCCTTTAATCACGAGCACTGCCTGACATCCTGGTGTCATCTCACCTTGATTAATTACTGCCATCTCCGCGCACATGTCCGTTGGTTCCCTCGGTTCTTCCCTAAGCGCAAGCATTTCCCGATATGCTGGTGTCATTTCCTCTTGATTAATTACTATCTTCTCCGGGGACTCCTCAGACAGTTCCTTCAATTCTTCCTTAATCGCAAGCATTTCCAGGCACCCTAGGGATGTTATCACCGCTTCAACCGGGCCAGTCTCTTTCGACCTCTCCGGCGGTGGGTTTGCCGTCGCTTGGCGTTTTCTCTTGCTCTGTCCCGAGTTAGCAGGAAGCTGGAAAATGCATGGGACGGCATCGCTGGCCAGTACGCTGCGCTTCGGAACGTCCAGCAAGGTTTTGCCGCCTAGTTCGGCAAAGTATCTCTTCCGGATGATCATGTCTTCCGGGAAATGCCGGCTGCAGACACCGTCATTGGGAGTAAGCTTGCGATCTTTACGACCGATGGCTGCGTTCCATACCGCCAGGCGTTCTGGGTCGGACGGGGCTTTGAATACTGTCACTCTCTCTTTCTTGGCTCCGCTGCATTTCGGAACGAAACAGTGTCGGCCCATATTCACGTTGTGGCGAGTCCGCGCACGCACAACACGCGAGTCACTTTCGTGCGGGCCACGGTGCGCGGTTACAGCTATGTCTACTTTTTTAATCACGAGGCAACGCCTGCACAGCCAGGATTTTAAGGTTATCGTTGCTAGGCGGCAACGACGGCTAGAAGGCACACAACTGTATCTAGCAAGCAAGCAAGTACAAAGTATATAGCAAGTACACCGCGCACAGTGCTGAGGCACGGCCGGTCATAGGGCCGGTCTCGGGGGAGAGCGCGCGCTGAGAAGCGCTCTCTCCCTCGAGACCGGCCGTGGCTGAGGCTGTTTCATGGTTTCGCGGTTTCACCGCTGAATGACGCGTCGGGAAGCGGCTCGAGAACGCGCGTTTTTTGAAAGCATCTAATTGCGTCCTTGTCGTAAATTGTACATGGTGAAACAATAAACATGTGGTGAACTGTTTTCTCTAGCGCCATTAGTCACGGAAGAAAGGGGTATTTCCTTCGTCTTCTGATCATACAACTCGCGAAACGAAGCCTACATTGCAGACACCCGCGAATATCCTTTATTGTTCTTTGGCGCTTTTAAGATCGAAATTAAGAACTGAGAATCCAAGGAACTGCTCCTTGGTATAATGTACAAGCCGTGAACCTTGGAAATGTTTTGATGTGGTATGTAATCCGTGTGGTTAATCTTAGGCGCGCTGAAAAAGCTTGAGGCGCAACATGTCTTGCGGCGACAATACGGCGTGCTAAAATGTGAAAAACTTACTTTTGAAAGCACTGACAAGTGGACATTTATAAGGTGTTAATATTCGGCCAATATCCACCACGGATAACTGATCGAGAGTCTCAGAATGCTCTAGCGCCACACACAGGAAAAAATAAAATTCGATCACCAACGCGCTAGTGGAGCCACGTTCCCAGCCTTCTCGTTAAAGCATTCCCCTATACGCGCTTGTATAACAGACCGTCAATAATCGGGGACCACGCTCGCGCAAACTACTCAACCACGCGCTAGCATCGCTCCTGGCATTGCCCTAAACAGGTCTTTCACGTTCCGCCCGAACAACATCGCCCACGTTGGATGCTCACGGCGTACAGAAGCGCCATATATTTATGAGGAGGAGGAGGACGAAGAGAGGGTTTCCTGCGTGCAACGACTGTCAGCGGCAGCAGCAGCCCGAGTAGCATTCCAATCTCCAAGCTCGACGGACGGTCGGCTTTCTCAAAGCGCCGCGGCCCGCGACGCAGGGGAACCCTTCTTCCTAAGCGTGGCCGCCGGCGACGGATGTAAATAAAGCTCTCCGTAGGAGGAGCCCGGAGCAAGCCAAGCGCAAAGAACAAAAAATATAGCGAAAATTTTGCGAGCAAATCTACGCATGGAAAGAAACGTACACATCGCCCTCGAGCAAACGGAAAATGAAATGAGCAGACGAAAAAAGAGAAAACGACCAGACGACAGGGGGAAGAAAACTAGCCGACGACAGAAGCAAAAGAAATAAACCAGTCTCCGCCGCAATATTCCCGCGCGCGCCGCGGCAGGAGGAGCAGCTCGGTCTGCAGCTCTGCTATCAATGCATGTACACAGAGAAAGACGGGTCGTCGAGGAGAGAAATGTCGCAGAACCCGCGCTGTGGCCCGGCAGGCTTCCGCCGGGGCCGAGGCGGTCGAGAGAGGCGTTTTCGGGAAAGGCAACGTCGAGCATCGCGAACGCCCAAATAGGCTGTGTGCACAGTGAAGCAACAAACTCATCGACGTACACACGCACAAGTGCAGCCCGGGCGCTGCGAAGGCGCTTTTCGCTACCCTCATCTCAGCCCGCCCTTCTCGTCAAAGAAGGAAATGCGCTGCAATCCCTCGTTCGCCCTGTGGCGGTGGCAAGTCAAGCGAGGGCCGCGGCAGATGTAACACACGCAAGCGTTGCGCATACAACCGCTAGCAAAAAAGCAATATTGTGGAGAGGGAAGGAGGAGAAAAATATATAAGCAATGGCGGCTCCCTCTAGCGAGTCACAGAGGCGATGTTGCGGCGCAGGATGAGTGGAGCAGACGAAAGCGTTTTCGCAGGGGCGCGGCGTTCGAAGATAACGGCTTGGATTGTGCACGGATGTCGGATTCGTAGGCGATGAGCTACTCGGTGAGTTCGTTTTGCTGAACCGCGTCACTCTAGAGACTGTGCGTGTGTGCTACGTTGTTGTCAAGGGCCTACGGTGCAAAGCGAGTGTAAATGAGTGCAAGACCACTGCAGAAGGCGAGATCAGTGTGTGGTGAGCGGGCGAAGCGTGTATCCGTGTATGAGAGAGTGGCACGTGTGCCTTGCACCGTGATCAAAGCCGGGAACATCTCACCAGATACTGAACTTATCCCTCCAGATCTTTTGTAGAAGCGACCTACCCCCCCCCCCCCCCCCCCTCTCCTCTCTGCGCGATGCGACATATAAGTTCGACGTATAGCTCTTGGCGAATGTTTTGACATTCTGATATTTACTTCCAGCAACAACTGTATAGAATTAAGGTAAAGCGTGTCATATCGACGGCTCCTGTTTTTCCGTGCTCTTCATTTCTCCTTCAAACGGCATTCTTGTTGAACTTGTGGTGGATTTGAGGGGAAAAGAAACCATAGGTTCAAGTTAGTTGAAGCATTAGCGAAAAGAAACCCGATGTTTTTTTTTTTTTGCTTTTTTTTTTTTTTTTTTACATCTGCATTTTGTTCTTTCTCGGGAAAAAGAAACATTACCTTCTTTCCAGCACCCCAGCGACCATTATTTTTAGTCTTCCATAAATTAGGCTAATAAGAAGTTTTACGAACTCCGCATTTTTACGGCGTGAAGCTCGTATCATACTGGCGCCCGAAGGCCACTGCAGAAAGCGACATTGATGAAGAAGCTGCAGAGAGATAGCTTCAGGGTGTTTGCCTTCACTGCACTTAGCAAAGCTGTCTAGTGCAGTCTAGTGCAATGTAAATGTCAGGAAAAGAAGCCCTTTAGTCGGACATTTCTCGACCACTGTTCTCTACACTGCATAAATGTCAAACTAAATGTTTACTGGAAAGGCGTTGCGTCCGTGCAAACACTGCGTATGATGGAAGGCGTTCTCATTCAGCTAGAATTCGTTTGACGTTTCTGTGATATAGGGAATGGCAAAGGGGAAATTAATGTCCAACTATAGCACTTTCCTGACATTTCTATTGCATTGTATTAAACAGCGTTGCTACTACAGTGCGTCAAGGCCTTCACTCTCATTACATCGAAGCTGTCCCTGTGCAGCTTCATCTTCGCCTGTGTCGCTTTCTGCAGAGGTCATTGAGCGAAAGCCTGATGCGAGCGTCATGCCGTAGAAATGCAGAGTTCGTTATTCACTTCCCGTTGACGTGCCGGCGACACGTGATATAGTATACACCTCAAATCATGTAGGCGTCTCAGCTGCGGCCCTAGAGAGTTCTTCAATGGAGAGGCCGGTTGCCCTTCAGCACAAAAACCATCTGAGCCCTTATCGCGCTACACAAACACGCTGCCCACAAAGATAACAAATAGCATTCTCGATTAGGACCCGTTGAACACCATCTGTGCTTGGCTAGCCGCAATAAACGAGTGCCGGATATTTTCCCCGCGACCGTTTCAGAGGCCACTTCTTCCTGAAGGGAGTTCGTGGGCGTTCTTAGAGGGCACTGACCAGAATCGAGCCGGTCGCTTCTTTTATTATTTTCACCGATTTTTGTTTTCTGTCAAGGGAGTGGAAGTCTTGTTTCGATCATGCCGAGGCATCCGTGTGCTATGCATGTCAACGTGCGTTAAAGAATCCAGAGGGCATAAGTCATTACGGAACCTTCCACTACGGCCACATGCTGTAGTACTCAAGTCATTCCGGAACCCTCCACTACGGCATCTTTCATAACCAAAGTGCAGCTCAGGCACGTTGAACCCCGTAGTTTAAAATTCACAACTCATGATTTGTTTTTATTCTTGAATTTGCTTCGTCAGAGGCGCTTATACTATCACTGTTTAAGCATTGAATGAGAAATCAAAAGGATAAGCTTTAGAAGCTGTTGATGCCTTTGCGGCCGTTCCGTTCTGGTCATGCATCGAGTTGTGCGTCAATCTTCCATGGTTGTTTTCCGCGGACCCACATACGTCTGTTTGTAAACAACCACACATCTCTTCTGTCATCTATAGCTTTTGCTACATGTTTCCCAATTTGGGTATCCGAGGTGGCGACAGGGACGCAGTGAATGTATCCATTGGAACGTGTAACTCAGCCTCTTACTTACGGAATGGTGATGGGTCTGAGACGTCACTTCCGGTCTGATGACGTCGTTTCTCCGGAAAATGAAAATTATTTGGTCTGGTACGTGACCTCGCTATTCCTTCCGCCCAGCACGGGAGCGTCGTCACCGGTAACGTCGGAGGTCGCCTCTTTTGTCCGATGGATCTTCTAAGGCTGTAGCATTAAAAGGTAAATCAAACAGGCTTAAGTTCACGTTATAAGTACCGTTAATAGCTTCCTCCTATAGTTTTCTTGTTCCCGCTATGGCTGCTTGATTAGTGGCGATGGCGTTAGGTTGATGAGTCTATGGTTACTGGTTCCAGTGCCGGCCATGCCAGCCGCATTTATGAGCACACGAAGTGCAAAAGACACCCTTGCTCAGCGCATGGAACCCCTTCGTAACAAAGTGAAGGACAACCGAGCAAAGTGACGAACCATAGCGAGCTAGCGCGAGACATTGCTGATGCATGCTGGTATCAGTGACCAAACAGCATATTTTACGCGAAGTATCAACGCAACCCAGCAAATGGAAGGTATAGGTAATATTCCTCTCCTTTTCTTCCGAAAAAGAAACGCCATAATCGCGCTTCAGATGACACACCCAAGCGAAAGAAAACAAAAATAAAAAAGCTACAAAATTAGACCCTCACTTTAACGTAATGAAAACCGAAAAGAAAGGAACCAAGATTAGTATCGCATTAGCCAGAAGTTCGAATTAACCAAAGCCCATTGTTCCAACTCCTCCTCGGTAAAAAAAAGTGAGAGCTGTTCAGGGTTCTCCTCTTTGGAAAGAGCACTCGATCTCACTGGCAAAGCGGCATCGGCGACATTCTGTTTGTTTAGAAAATATGCGAGATATCTCGGTTACGGCAGCTATGCCAACGCCATTTCACAATTCACTTTCGTTAAGTTACGAAAAATCAGAAATAAAACCTAGACTAGTTAAGTTTTAGTTAGTGTCCTAATCATCAAGCTCTATCTTGTACGTGATGTCTGCCCTGCTCACTGCACATATTGTACATAACTCGTGGCTTCCGAAACACAATCTTGGAAATAGTTTAAAAAGCACACACACACACACACACAAAAAAAAAAAACACTCTGTATATCTACGCGCACTGGGGGCAGAATCAATTTATCGAAAGCAAATGGGCTGATCAGTGAATGGACACGTATACCCGCCACAGTCCGGAGCGCACGTTTGCTCACCGTATGGAAGTCGGGCGTGGTTATCGTGCAGTATAGTTAAGGCGGCAGACAGGCGTCTTCCCCTTAATAAAACCTTCCTCCGCCGCTGATGATTTCCTGTGAATGTATGCGCACGGTTAGAAGCAACAATTAGGGGAGCAGTGTACGTAAATAAAAAAGTATATAATGAGAGAGAAAAGTTTGCCTTCTAGCATCGGTATGAGGAGCGTTTAGACGTCGGTGGGTACAGTGCGTGATGGCGTCCTTCGTTCGAAAACCAGGAAAATGGGCAGGGTTTATCGAGTTATAGCTGGCGACGAGCAGTTCTAATGATGTCGGAACGTCCAGCGGATGCAGCTATAACGTCTTGCGCAAGTCAAACGTAGCCCTCAGTCATGCATTCACCGTGTCTAACCTAATGTGCACTTGACGGTCGTATTCGAGGCTGCTGCACACTTCGGCATATACAGCTATTCTCGATTCATCAAAAGTGGGCCGTCTAATACCGGCGATAATATTACAAATACTGCGTGTTAAGTTACAGATAAAAGATAAGTATTTTCCTGGTACCAATAGCCGCCAGAGATTTACTGCTTAATGCGATAGCACCAGAGTCCACGTGAGCGTGAAATATCCCTGATTGGCCTAGAGGTGTTAGGAGATTCACTGAGTAGTCTTGAGGTCGATGACGTCATAAGGCCATATGACATGGACGAGCGCTGACTTAGACTAGGTGCGGGCGTCATCACATCCCATGACCCGGATGAGTTTGCAGGTGTTCTGGCAGGTGACATAGCCGAGCGTTGATTGGTCGGCGGGGTGTCTGTCGTCACGAGGCCACGTGACATGGCAAAGTTTGCAGGTTGTTACGACCGTGCATTATCCGCACTTGCGCGCTCTATTGTTCGCCTGTGGGCATGGATAAGTGTTGTGGATATTCGGTGATGGGCCTATGGCTCTAAGTGAGCCTGTTTCCAGGAATCCTGTTTTGTAAGCCTGTTTTGCTTTGTGGACACCCTGCAAATGCCAAATTGACCCTGTCAAGAGAACGTCTGGAAAAACACAAAGAAACGTCCCCCTGCGGGAAATGCAGGAGGTGCTTTCTTTCTTTTGTTCACCCTTCCAGTCGAGAAGCCCTATCGTCCAGTGAGGAATGCCTCCTATCCAAAGGAGACGACAGAGTGACATGTCCGCTGACGTGCAGGACAAGAAAGGAGCATGACGCATACAGCCATTAAGTGATTTCCCAGGAATGCAGGAAAGATTTGCAATTGTCGAAAACGGACAATGCTGGGAGCGTATGCGGCGCCCACGTGCACTTGGGTTTCTGAGAAGTAAATCCACTTGCCGGAACCAGCTGCCTATCGATTCTTGGCTGAAGAATAGAAATGTACCTCCTCGCCGTTCCCAATCTTTTCCCGCCAACAAGTGACCAGGCTCAACGAAACAATGCCGGGCCAGTCAGTGCTTCAGACCATCAGTGCAGTGATGTGTTCGATTGGATGCCGATATCTGAGGGGCGTGCCCTGGATTTGGTTGGTCAGCATCTTCAGAGAGGGGCTGGACATAGGGGGTTTTAAGGACAGTGCAGAGCCCGAAAAAAGCGCTCTGAGCCCTGGGTAAACGGCTCATCCAGTCGCTTCTCGCTATGAACTCTTAACGCTTGCCATTTTGCTGATGTACCCTTCTTTTTCGTGTAAATAATCTTGTAAATAAGTTTCTCAAAGTGCCATTAAACCTGCTTGTACATATTTCACCAACTTCGAAGATTCAATCCTACTTCAACCCCGAGTCTCTGCACGCTACCAAGTGAAGGCCGGGTCGACGTAGCCCCAGCGTCACGACAACTGGTGACCAGCGTTGGGATCTGAATCTACAAGCCACAACATCTGATGACTGGAGGTGGGATCTGGATCTACAAGCTACAACATCTGGTGATTCGAGGTGGATCAGAATCTACAAGCCACAACATCTGGTGATCGGAGGTGGCATCTCAAGTAACAAGCAGGCGCAACAATCGGCCAACAAGAGAGCAGCTCGGAACATCGATCGCATGTGTGGGTGAGTGCTTGGCTTTTCTTCTGATGTGGACCAGGTTCTAGAACAGGGTTAGATTTTAGAACTGGTAAAAAGAGTGTGGAAACGCCTTTAGGTTTGGTAGTTTGCACAGTTGTTTTGGAAGTAGCCGACACTCGGAGCGATCATGGACCTACAAAAGCTGCAGAAACCGGACCTGTTGCTATTGTGTGAGGAATTGGGAATTGATACAAGTGGTTTGGCACGAAAACCCTTGATTATAAAGGCAATCACAGATTTGGGAGCCGATGATGAGGAGCTCAGTGAAGCATGGAACCTCATCGGTCAAAAAAAGGAACAGCTCAGACAGCAGAAAGAGCGGGAAAAAGAGGAAAAGGAGCGGGAAAAAGAGGAAAAGAAGCGTGAAATTGAAAGAGAAGCAAAAAAGCTGGACCAAGAAATTGAGCTCCGGAAATTAGACTTAGAGTTGAGCAAGAGGTCGGGCAATTGTCCCCAGCTAGCGGTACCTCTTCTCAACAAGGAGGCAGATTTCAAGATGTCAAAGTACATGCAGCCATATGTGATATCAGGGGATATCGGTCTGTATCTGGCTAACTTTGAGCGAACCTGCGAAAAACTGTCCTTCCAGCGAGACACTTGGTCTCAGAGATTATTGACGGTTCTGCCCTGCGAGGCAGCGGAGGTTGTCGCGCGGCTAAGCAAGGAGGACGCGGACAACTACGAGAAGGTCAAAGCTTGCCTTCTGAGAAAGTATAGGCTTAGCGCCGAGGCGTTCAGACAACGTTTTCGGAACGCTACTAAGTCCAGGGACGAGAGTTACCCTGAATTCCTGTACAATTTAAGAGTTAATTTGGGCGAGTGGCTAAAGAGCACTGATTCCTACAGTGATAGGGACGCTGTAGTCGAGCGAATTCTTTTGGAGCAGTTTTATAACTGCCTCCCAGAAAAAGAAAGAAATTGGTTACAGGACCGAGGCGAAATTAAGTCGGCAACTGAAGCTGCCGAACTTATTGAGGAGTATGCTTCGCGCCGACAATTCAGCAACCCAGCAGTGGATAGGCCCCGCAATCCCAAGTTCAGTGTGAAAAACCGTCAGGAAAGGCACTTTGCTAGAGTTGGAAACGAAGAAATGAAGGTTTCTTCAGGCAAATTCCCTAGAAAGGACGGCAGTGAGAAAAGTGGGGAAGTGACCAACGTGCAGAACACAAAGAATAAGCTTGAGGCTAGGAAGCCGCTCACATGCTTTAGGTGTAATGAGCAGGGTCACATTGCCGTCAACTGCCGGAAAGAAAAGATTGTTTTCTCGTATGTCAGTGACTGCGATGAAAATATGCAGCTTTTGGAACCCTACTGCATGACCTAGTAGTCAACGGGAAGCCTTGCAAGGTACTGCGCGATTCGGCCGCAACGATGGATGTTGTCCATCCGGCGTATGTGTCGCCTTCCGACTATACAGGACAGTGTGCGTGGATCCGCCAGGTAGTGGAGGAACAGAGTGTGTGCTTGCCAATCGCGAACGTGGTCATCGAGGGCCCTTTCGGCAAGTTAACAACCGAGGCTGCCGTTTCAGGAAAGCTTCCTAAGTGCTATCCGTATTTGTTCTCCAACAAATCGGACATGCTGCTGCGAAAGAGGGGCATCCTTTTCGGAGACAGAGTTGTGCAAGCCTTAACACGTTCAAAGGCGCGAGAACTAGCTACACTGCTCATTCCAGAAAAATCCACAGCGGAGGAAACGGCAGTTAAAACAGTGGTAAATGCGGAAGATAGCAGGTCAGAAAACTTTGAGAGCGAGGCATCTCAGATATGTCAACTTGAAAGTGAGCTTGATGAGACGCGGAATGAGGACGTTCTTGAGAGTAACCTCTTGCCGCCAGTGTCTAGTAATCTCAAGAGACTTTTAAGTGGAACCCGAGAGGACTTAGCTATAGAGCAAGCCAATGATCCCAAGATACAGGAGATAAGGGAGCGCCACCGCGCCACTAAGACAGCAAACAATATTTCTTTCGAGATGAGAAAGGGAGTGCTGTATCGCTTATTCAAGGATAAGCGCGGAGTAGAGCGGGACCAATTCGTCGTTCCCCAAAAGTACCGCGGAGACTTACTGCGACTTTCCCATGGCAGCTCGTGGTCATGTCACCTTGGAATAAAGAAAACAAAGCAGAGGCTGTTGCAAGAATACTATTGGCCTGGATGTTTTAAGGACACGGAAAATTTTGTACGGTCATGCGACACGTGCCAGCGGGTTGGAAAGGCGCAAGATAAGTGGAAAGCTCCGATGGTGTTAGTACCAATCATTACCGAGCCGTTTCACCGGTTAGTAATAGATGTAGTTGGGCCACTTCCTGTGACAGAGTCAGGGTACCGTTATATCCTCACTATGTTATGCCCAGCCACAAAGTTTCCAGAGGCTGTTCCGCTGCGCGAGGTGACGTCCGAGGGTGTAGTGGATTCGCTGCTGTCAGTGTTTGCACGAGTTGGATTCCCTTCCGAGGTCCAAAGTGATCAGGGTAGCGTTTTCACGAGTGTCCTCACCACCTCATTTCTCGAGCGATGCGGCATTAAGGTAGTGCATAGCTCGATCCATCATCCGCAGAGCAACAGCGTAGAAAGATGGCACTCTGTTCTCAAACGAGTCCTGAGGGGACTGTGCTATGAAAACAAGCGCGAATGGGATACCTGCCTGCCTGCAGCGCTTTTCGCTTTGCGGTCAGTGCCGCACGAATCCACTGGATTTAGCCCAGCCGAGTTGGTGTACGGAAGGTCACTGCGCTCACCTTTGCGAATGGTGCGCGAAGCCTGGGAGGGGCGCGGAGAAGACCCAACAGTAGTAGAATTCATTCTGAACCTCTTGAATCGCTTACATAACACTAAGGAACTCGTTGAGGCCAGCATGAAGTCAGCCCAGGCTCGTTCCAAGGTGTACTATGATAAGACAGCCCGTCAAAGGACGTTTTGTATCGGGGACCAGGTGATGTTGCTGAGAAGTTCAAGGCAGAATAAGCTCGAAGTACAGTGGGAAGGACCGGCTGAAGTCGTTGCAAAGCTTTCTAACACTAACTACGCAGTGAAAATTCCCGGTAGGCGTAAAGAAGTGCGCATTTATCATTGCAATCTTATGAAGCCTTATGTGCAGAGGGAAGCCGTGGTAAATCTAACGTTAAACCTTCCCGAGGAGATGGGGGACAACTTGATTTGCCTCAGCGGAAAAGGAAGCAACGCTCAGGAGCTTCTCAAAAAGACGGAGCAGAGAGGAGAACTAAAGAAATCCCAGCTGCCCGATCTGGGCGAGATAATAACAGAGTTTGAGGCCTGCTTCGTGGACAGGCCAGGCAGAACTGATTTGACTGAGCACGATATTGAGCTGACTTCAGACGTGCCAGTGCGATCAAGGTGCTACCGATTTTCTCCAAGGCAAAGAGAAATTCTGGATAGGGAAGTAACTCGCATGCTGGAATTGGGAGTAATAAAACCCTCGGAAAGCGATTATGCTTCGCCTATGATCTTAGTAGAAGCTCCAGGTAAAGACCCTAGGCCTGTGGTAGACTACCGAAAGCTAAATTCTCTCACCAGGGATCAAGTGTATCCTATTCCGAATATTGAGGAGAGAGTAGAACAGGTCAGTAGAGCGGCATATGTGACTACGCTGGACCTTACTCGAGGATACTGGCAAGTACCGCTCACTGAACGCGCCAGCAGATACGCGGCTTTCGTCACTCCGACGGGCAGCTACCAGCCAACAATTATGAGTTTCGGGCTCAAAAATGCTCCATTTTGTTTTTCCCGACTCATGGATAGGGTTTTAAAGGGGTGTGAAACATTCGCAGTGCCTTATTTAGATGACATTGCGGTTTTTTCCGACTCATGGGCGGACCATATGGTACATCTAAGAGCTGTACTGAGCCTTTTGCGTCAAGCCGGACTAACCGTAAAGGCCGAGAAATGTTGCCTGGCAAGGGCGACCGTGGACTACTTGGGCCACAATGTAGGTCAAGGTTTCAGGAAACCCAGCGAGATTAAGATTTCTGCGGTAGCAGACTATCCGCGGCCGAGCACGAAGACGGAAATTCGAGCATTCCTAGGTCTGACTGGGTACTACAATCACTACATCCCTAACTATTCAGCTTTGGCTAGCCCTCTGACCGACGCTCTCCGCAGGACAGAACCGACAAATGTAGTCTGGGACGAACAAAAGGAAGCCTCCTTCGTAAACCTGAAGGCTGTGCTGATTAGCCGTCCGGTATTGCGAGCTCCAGACTATGACCGAGAATTCACGGTCCAGTGTGATGCCAGTGATCGAGGGCTAGGTGCTGTTCTCTGCCAGAGAGATGACGACGGTAATGAGCACCCCGTGCTCTACTTGAGCAGAAAACTGAGTTCTAGAGAGAGAGCTTATTGCGCGTCAGAGAAAGAGTGCGCTTGCATTGTATGGGCCATTCAAAAATTGAAGTGCTATCTTGGAGGGGCCAAATTCACCGTAGAGACGGACCATTGTCCCCTGGCTTGGCTGCAAACTGCGACATCGAAGAACAGTCGCCTTCTTAGGTGGAGCTTGATTTTACAGCAGTACAATTTTGAAATAAGATACAAAAAGGGGAAGTTAAATGGGAATGCGGACGCGCTTAGCCGCTGTTTCTAAGCAGTCCGAGATGTTCCTCACCATGTATCCAAATTGATAATCAGGTTTTATTTTTTTTTCTCGTGCGCTTGTATATGTGTGACTATGTAAAGCAGCACGTTTGGTTTTCTAGGAATACGTGGGTCCTGAACGTCTTGAGAGTGGGCTTTTCTCGAACAACAATGGCAGTTTTCTTTTAACCTGGTCTCTTCAGACGGGGGCCGAGTGCTTGTTTAGACATGTGGTTGAGTTTCAGAGACAGCTCAAGCAATTTGGCCTACAACAATCAAGACAACGCGACAAGCAACAGCGAGCTTCAAGCGTTCACGTGCAGGCCATTAAGTCGTCTCTTCATGCAGCAGCTGCGACTGCTGCCCTCCGAGACTCTTCTGGCGGGGGAGGAGGCTGTTACGACCGTGCATTATCCGCACTTGCGCGCTCTATTGTTCGCCTGTGGGCATGGATAAGTGTTGTGGATATTCGGTAATGGTCCTATGGCTCTAAGTGAGCCTGTTTCCAGGAATCCTGTTTTGTAAGCCTGTTTTGCTTTGTGGACACCCTGCAAATGCCAAATTGACCCTGTCAAGAGAACGTCTGGAAAAACACAAAGAAACGTCCCCCTGCGGGAAATGCAGGAGGTGCTTTCTTTCTTTTGTTCACCCTTCCAGTCGAGAAGCCCTATCGTCCAGTGAGGAATGCCTCCTATCCAAAGGAGACGACAGAGTGACATGTCCGCTGACGTGCAGGACAAGAAAGGAGCATGACGCATACAGCCATTAAGTGATTTCCCAGGAATGCAGGAAAGATTTGCAATTGTCGAAAACGGACAATGCTGGGAGCGTATGCGGCGCCCACGTGCACTTGGGTTTCTGAGAAGTAAATCCACTTGCCGGAACCAGCTGCCTATCGATTCTTGGCTGAAGAATAGAAATGTACCTCCTCGCCGTTCCCAATCTTTTCCCGCCAACAAGTGACCAGGCTCAACGAAACAATGCCGGGCCAGTCAGTGCTTCAGACCATCAGTGCAGTGATGTGTTCGATTGGATGCCGATATCTGAGGGGCGTGCCCTGGATTTGGTTGGTCAGCATCTTCAGAGAGGGGCTGGACATAGGGGGTTTTAAGGACAGTGCAGAGCCCGAAAAAAGCGCTCTGAGCCCTGGGTAAACGGCTCATCCAGTCGCTTCTCGCTATGAACTCTTAACGCTTGCCTTTTTGCTGATGTACCCTTCTTTTTCGTGTAAATAATCTTGTAAATAAGTTTCTCAAAGTGCCATTAAACCTGCTTGTACATATTTCACCAACTTCGAAGATTCAATCCTACTTCAACCCCGAGTCTCTGCACGCTACCAAGTGAAGGCCGGGTCGACGTAGCCCCAGCGTCACGACAAGGTGCTAGGAAGGTGACATTACGCAGCAGTTGCAGCATTATGAAGACAGTTCTTTCGTTTTCACGTTTGCCGAATGTTTTTTCTTTCCTGTATAAACAAGATGTGATCTTAGTATTAGAACGCATTTAATTCGATATTCTTGCTTTTATTCGAACTGACGCTTCAGAGAATGGCAGTCTTCGCATATCATGGAGTGTGGAATGCCAGGAATGCAATATGCGCTCCATAGCCGGATTGACGGCTGTTTTCGGTCGCTACAGCCAATTGCATACGGAGTCACAGCATTTAACACCACGGCATTACGTATGCAGCTTATCTCACCGAGCCTTATCGGTTATCAGCTTTACACAAATTTTGGTTCGTATAGCTCCATTTCTCTTTTAATCGCGCGTTTGCGTTTACACATGCACACAAAGACGACAGAGTGTAAACAGAAAAGAGCAAAATAGAGTAATGTTCGAGCGAATTTGTTGGACAAATGCTGTCCATCGGTTGTCTGGCCTTCGGATCACATGCCCACACCCATTTCTTTTACTTGATTTCGACTAAAATGTCCCTTAAGATGTCTATTCTGTACGTCTCAACATCATATACCTTTCTTTCCATATATGTGCGTCATTTCGCCTTTGTGTTCCTGATCTGCGCTCACTACCTGCGCCCTGATGTATTTCAATCCTTACCACTTCTAGCGCATACGTGTCGTAAACTGCTGTTCCCTTACATGTTGTCTGCTGTCTGTGAACTCTTCGGGGGAGTCCTGCAAAGCTTGTGGCTATATAACCTTAGGGATGAAAGTGCGTTCTCTTTCTCGCGTATTCTCTATAGTGATCTCATCGCATACACTCGTCTACAAATGGGGGCTATCCATTCTTCCTTCAGGCTACCATCGAAACGTAAAAGGACGTGTTTTGAGTGGACTTCGGAAACATATTTTATTTCCAAGCACCGCTTTTGATGCTTGAGGGACGCTTGAAACGAAGCCCGGAAGAACTTCCGTACGCGACTTCTTGAATTTCGCATTTCGCACTTCACATGTCATGCCTATAAGAAATATACTATCACGGAATTATCTAAGAACTTTCCAGGAGGCGAGAAGTACAGTAAATTGTACAGTGACAGCAATTTTTTTCGCAGT
Organism: Amblyomma maculatum; assembly: GCF_055883805.1. NCBI lineage: Eukaryota > Metazoa > Arthropoda > Arachnida > Ixodida > Ixodidae > Amblyomma > Amblyomma maculatum. The sequence continues at coordinate 106,667,679 of NC_139348.1, read as the reverse complement.
TAATTGTCTCGTTGGACAAAAAAAAAAACAATTAAGAGGCAGGCAAGATGTTAACAAATATGGATTACTACATAATGTATGGTCTTCGCATGGTAACTAACCACAGTATTTCTTTTCTTCCAGTGAAGTTTCGGTTTTAGAAACCCAATGGCAGATATGGTTTCACAAGTATAGGACTGAGGTCATTGGGAGATGCGAATTACAATGGCTAGTTTTTCACTTGTCCCTATGATTCCGACATTTTGTCTGCATACTCTCAGCTCCAGAGTACAGCAAGCCTGAGTCGTGTTTCTCGGTAAAGGTTCTAACGAAGTACATATTCATTAAATGAACGCCTTGCTCTAAAGAAGTACAGTCTTTGTCAAAAGTGTAGAGCCCGGGAAGAAGTACGTAGTGTTTGCATTTCATTCCGACCCGGCTGCATGCAAATAGTTTAAGCATTGTTCCAAAAAAAAAAAAGAAAAAAACTCACGATGGCTTTTAAAGGAGTATTTTTTTATTATGCGAGTTTTCAGAATTAATAGGCTGGCACAGAGTTTGGCCAAGTGGTAAACGTCTTTAGTTTGGTTTTGAGGGGCAGAATAGGCGAATTGTCTGTCTCACTTCTCGCTGGTCGCCTACATTTACAATGAACGGCACACAGTTAGAGGTAAACATTTCGAATTCCTATCAAAAGCTAGTCTCCAATTTGACTAGTCAGTAGATGCTAAATGAGAAGTGAAATGCTGTGACGTCCTTCTGAACGTTGCACAAAGAACGATTGCGTCACAGTTTTGATAAGAAATCACTTGGACTTTTTTTTTTAGACACATTTTTCTCAATTCTAAGTTATTTCAATGGCGACGCCTCTTCGATCGAACGAGCCTTACCTTATCGCGTAAAAAATGATTACCATTAATTACCTTACCCGCTCAATTAAAACATTCCGTAACTACCGCAGGGTGCTACAGGTACACGCAAGGCGACACGCCTGAAGCATCGTATTTCATTCGTCGAAGCAGAACAATGTCCTCCTCAAATTGTCGTGGGCAGGACATGGATTCACAATATATCACAAATGCAAGCAATATCTAAACGAACTAAGAACTTTCGCAGGCGCCCCCTCGGATCCACCCACCTGTACTGCTCACGCATACTCACCGTGTCCGTGGGCTGTGGCGCCTTGACCTTAAAAAACACCCAGCTCGAAGGCTGCCACGACCGACGACCCCGCGTTCGACCTCGAAACGCCATCTGAGCAGAACATGCACGCGGGAGTCAAGCGCGGGCCACTCGCTACGTCAAGGAGTTGACCCGAGCTACGAAAAGCGTGGGCAGGCTTGAATGACGTGACCGAGCTCCATATCCTCGTTTCAATTTGCCTGCATCACTCCTTGACGCGCGAGTTCTTGACGAGTTGACCGCGTGAAATCCAGTTGACGCCTGCATTTTTACACTTCATCGTCGGCACACATGTTCTGCCTACAGCGGGAGGAATTGAAAATAAAAGAAAGCCAGCAAATCTCATCCTCATTTGACCCACAGTGGCCTTGGTTTGCGCAGCCCGTTTAATATCATTTGGCACCACCATAACCGGGTACAGCCACATGACTGTTTCTTAATGATATCTAATTGTCTTCCTAGTTCAACTTTTCAATATTACTTGACTACAATTTTTCCTCATAATATTTCTTTCTAGTGTACGTTATAACTTTTTTTTTTCCCCTAAAAAGTTCCGCCTCTTTTTTTTTTTCTTTTTTTCGTTTTCCCTTCCCCTCCTATCATTTTTATGCCGTGTAAAAATACAGCTGAACAGCTGTATTTTACACGGCTTCCGCTGTCCATGCTATAGTGTTACGAGGGTTCAAATGGCCCTCGTAACACTAGTACGGACAGCAGCAGCAGCCGATGGAGTCCCGGACTAGCTACCCCACTCACTCATCCCCCTCCCTTGTCGCCCCAGTAAAGCTTTTCAGTCGGGTGGTCGGTTGGTCAGTCAGTCAGTAAGAAGAAAGCCTTCGGGCAAGCTTTATTCTCCTCAGTGTGGGCATGCTGACAAGTAAGTGAAGGAGATAGCCTCAAGAAGCCTGTAAGGTACTTTTAACGGCGGGAGAGAAGAAGAAATCACTTTTGACACCCGCACAAGAAGTTCTCAGAAAGCAAAGGCGAATGGTTAGATCGCATGACGCGATATCAATAACTGGCACCCACTAGAAGGAAGGTCCTTGAGATGCTTCCCAGCCCGCGCCCATGCATATAATATTTGCCGTATGCGACGTTCAGAAGGAAATCTCAAGGGAGAACACAAATATAGTATACACTTCTAGAAATGCATAGCTCAAATACTACCTCCCCTTCCCCTCCTCCAACCGCCCGTTGCAAGGGTGGACCATAAATCCACCCCATAGAGAAGGGTGAGGGTTGTCTACCCTCTACGCGGGTTTAGAGTTTTGTAAGCTCATATATGCGCTACACGGCTACGGCAAAAACCGCGCTACTTGAATATGTCGTTCGCCAAGGGGGAGAGAGTATAACCCGGCATAAGTAATACGCTGCTCCCATAGCGAGGGCACTGACCTATTTGCGGACAGTCCTCTGTTATTTTCCCTTATAACATTCACTAAACTTTCGCGTAGATTCTATGAAGCTTCTTGTTAGGGCTTTGTAAGGCTGCTGTACATAACTGTAGAGTTCAACGCCCTAACACCGTCACATGGAGCATATTTTGTTCGCTACTTTTTCGCCTTGAACATCGATCCTCTCGTCTCGTTGCATGCTGCATCAAGGTTCATTGAGCAGTAAGATCTGCAGCTCCTCTGTGTTCGGCTCCTCGTCGGGGACATTGATGCATGCGCTTATTATGACCGCATTACAAACAGGCTTGGCGCCCGGAACCGCGGGGCTTGCGAGTATGATCTAAATTTATTCGCCCAATAATGGCTTTGATCGCCGAGCCTTTCTTCGCCAATTCACAGAGCGCTCTCCCGAGAGAAAAAACATCCGGTATCCGTCTGACCCTCGCACAAACACCCTTTGCTTCCATACATATATACAACAGGCCGCGGAACGTCGCGGTTTCCTAAGGGAAGCCTTTAGTAACTGCATGAATGTGATGCTAGCACGCGGTCTCAGTACGTACAGTGGGCCCCAAGATTTTTTTATTTTCTATTATGAGTACCAGGGTGGTAATATGGCAGACAGCCGCCATTTGTTTACCGTTATACGCTTGCATACGTATGTATATATAGCCATGTACTTATATGTGTAGCGTGCGATGTAGTGGGCTGAAAGCTGTATACATGCAAGGAGATGCTGACCCAGCAGAGAGAGGGAGCTGCTCCAGTGAGTGGCAGGCGACTGCTGGGAGGAAGGGCGCTCCCGGACGCATCTGCGGTCCATCAGCGCGTCACGGATCTGAGGACTCTATAATAAACAGCCAGATACACGTGCATATGCGCTGGGAGAGCTGACGTCAGGAAGAACGGACGCAAACGCGGAAGAACTGCTGGCAGGGTCGCCCCTTTCTCGGAGCCCCTCACTCCCTCTTTCTGACAGCAACGCGGCCAGCTGATCTTGGGCAGTGTGCGAGGTAGAAAAAATGCAATGCTTCTTGCCGGATACACGTCAGAGTCTGAAGACGTGCCATCTAGACAACTCTCGAGTAAACGTAAACTCATGAGGCCGCTATTATGACTGTAATAGAATCGTACCCCTTAATATATACGACGTACAGGGTCGTCCACTTCTAGCTAGAACACGGTCACTGCTTTTAAAGCAACATTGTATCTAACGCAGGCAGATATCGATGCAAAGCGATGCAAGCACACAGAGACACGGATGTGCTGCTTCACATGGCCAGCCACTTTAGATTACTGCGTGGCCGGGTCGGATGCAATGACACCTTGAAAGCAGTGACCGTGTTCTAGCTAGAAGTGGACGAGGCTGTACATAATAGAATTCTCGAAAACTCTTTGCAGTTTGTGCAAAGTAGAAAGCCAAATTTAGTCACTTTCAGCCGACTGGGTGCTGATGTCACCTATATGGACTCGTATAGATAACATCATAAAGTTAACTCATTCATCCATGGCATACGTCGTTATAGCTATCGTAGAGCACTAAACGCGTCAAATTCTGCCAGTGTGTGTGTGTGTGGGGGGGGGGGGTGCGCGCGCACGTGTGCGTGCCACTTTTTCTTCGGTATTCGTTATTACGGATGATTCGCTTTATGGATACTTTTGCTTGCTCGGTAACCAAAGTGTTCATCAGAACGAGGCATAAAAGTAGTACATTTTCGTAGGGTCGGATAATATTCGTGGGCAAGGCCGTAAATTCCCCTCAGACGAGGCTCCCCAAACCAATATCGTTGACCTGTTAACGCAGTAACGTTAAAGGCCCCTTCTCGCACAAAACCAGCCTTTGTCGGTGTTGTGAGCGAAAAATCATGGACATGGCTCTGGCTGGTTATAGCTGCTAGGAGACATGGCCGGGTACTGAGTGGCCGGCTGGTTGTATGACGTAACGAGACCACGTGACATGGCCGAGTTGGAAGGAGCTGCCCTCTGTTGACATCCCTTTGAGGTTGGTTGAAATTTAGGGTGAAGTGGGATGAATTTAATCCTACGGGACGTACCTTTATATCCCGACTAAGAACACTACTCCGGCCACACAAGCGCGTTCATATATCCTGCTCGGTTTTAAGCGTGGCTTTATATATCTGTGTCGGGTGGTCTTTCACATAATCAGATGGCCGACGATGACTGCATGCTAATCAGTATGTGTGAAATAATGGTGACATAAATAAAACGATTATTTATTAATTGGGTTGGAGAGCCATCATCACCATCATCAGCCGGACTAAACCCAAAGCAGGGCGAAGGCCTTTCCCACTTTCCTCATATTAACCCGGTTCTGTGCTAGCTGCATCCATTTGACCCCTGCGAATTTCTTAATCTCATCCACCCACCTAATTTTCTGCCGTCCCCTGCTACGCTTTCCTTCCCTTGGAAACCAGTTGGTTACTCTTAAGGCCCGTTCACACTTGCGACTAGCAGCGGTCGCGCGACCGTTTTGGTCGAAAAGCGACAGTCGCAAATGGTCGCATCGGTCGAAAAGCGACTGCCGCGGGCCGATCGGGCACTGCTCGAATTTTCAGTCGCGCGACTACTAGTCGCAAACCATTTCACCAATCAGCGAGCTCCCGGAGTACTCGATCGAGCACCTTCTCAATGCAATTAAAGAATACCCCCACCTTTTCAACAAATGGCATCCGGAATTTAAAAGCAGGGAGAAGGATATGGCCTGGGAGGAGATCGGAAAGATATTCGGACTATCCAGTAAGTACTATGAACTTTTGAGAAATGGGTTTTTCACGCAGGCGCAACATTTTTTATTGACACCGTCTATTCGTCGTCGGCGTTCTCGCCTGAAAAAGCTGAAGTGTCTGGCAAGCGGCTGCTACCGACGTTCGCTGTCATCGCCCTGCAGCTTTCCTACTCCCAACTCGTTTTTCGAGAAGGCGACAGTCGCAAGTGTGAACATAGCTCCTCTCCTTTGGTCGCAAGTGTGAATAGACCTTTAGAGACCGTCGGTTACCCTCTCTCCGAACTACATGTCCTGCCCATGCCCATTTCTTCTTCTTAATTTCGGCTAAAATGTCGGTAACTTGAGTTATTTCTCTGACCCACTCTGCACGCTTTCTATCTCTTAATGTTACACCTACCATTTTCCATGTGCATGTACATGTGCTATATCAGAGGTCGGCAATGGGAGCCGCACTCCAAATACTTAAACGCGAGGCTATGTCCCTCAGTGTTTCCCGCAACGTTGTAGTCAACTGCGTTGCACCTCCTAGAGTGCACCTGCAGCTGTCTGAACTTAGCTGTCTTGGCAAATACAAGGCGGTAATCACGAAATCATGGAGACGAGTCGACAATATTGGCAAGGGAACCTCGTTTGCGGGGAATTTTCCCGCTTTGTTCTTCACTTTCGTTTCGTCCAAACATAGACATCGAATAGTGCTGCAGCCAACAAGCAAATATTTTTTTCTCCCAGAACTAGCCCAGAATCTCTGGATATGAAAAGGCCGAAGTCAGCGCTTTGGCTCGCGTCTAGTTTTCCCCATTTAATCCATAGTTTTGCCCATGCATTTACACAGGAGCGGGCCAATTGGAGGAATATGGGAGAGACCTTCACCCTGCAGTGGGTATAGTCAGGCTGATGATGATGATGATGATGATGATGATGATCGAACAGTAGCCGCGTCTTGTGCGGCCATAACAGGCGCAACATCATTTACCGAATACACCATAGAGCGCACGGATGATCAATGGGAAGAGTGCATAAGACAAAGAAGCGTCCACAATAATCGTTTCGAAATGCGTCCTCCGAACACCTCGGCATTTGAGAAGCCACAGGATGCTCACATACGCGAGGCAGTACACTCTTTCACTCTGCCCGTATAAATCACGCGCCTCCCTGCCTCTCGCCTTCTTGCGTAAATCAAACGCACACCGCCCTCTATACCCCTCCTCACGCTGAGGGAGAGAAGGAACGATGTTTTCCTAGTCTAACGGGTGCAGGATTCCTGACTGCGTTGTGGTGCCTAGCTGCAGGGCGTGACGACCGAATAACTGAAGGAAAGAGGAAGAGGAGAGAAAGTAAACTCACCGAGTACGGCCGAGCTGCGCTTTTTTTTTTTTAATGCATACACAGCGTATACACACTACGCAGCTGTGTACGCTCAACAGATACAGCAGGCTGGCCCCGCGACGAGCCCATCCATCTGCAGCATTTCTCTCGCTCTGTTGATATAGACGTAGATCTTGATCGGAAGTTCCACAATCGCTTATCGATTTCTAGCATGTTTTATTTTTGTGCATTTCCCCCTATGAACGATATATGGCGCTGTCTTTGTGAGCGTTCTTTGCCACATCTGGTGGGTAGACGTGACACTTCGGCTAGCGGGGAAGGGAGGAGGGGAGGGGACGGCGTAAACAAAAGGAGTCAGCGCACTCTTTCCAACTGAAATTCAAGGGCGCTTAGCGTTCGCAGTTGCGTACACTGCCTCTCAGCGTAGCCCACGTGCCCGTACTCGTACATTTTATTACCGTCTAACGAACCGCATGACACAAACACGTTCAGTGACCGGCCTCAGCGGATGGCACAGCAGGGTGACGTCATTGCTACATATGTACCCTAGTGAAGAGCTGTCAGGTTTCTTTTCACTTTCAGGATGGATAGGGGGAGGGCAACTGACATGCTCATCGCCGGAATATAATTCGCGGCTATAGTTAATAAACTCAGCCATACCAATAAACTCAATGACCTCGTTACTCATTCGCGCTGTCTGACCGAGATTGACCCGGTATTTATTTTGTACCGACGTCTGATGATTGAGTTTTACCAGGCGATTCATTCTGGCCCGCTGCCTGACCCCAGAACTTAAAACAAGAACAGGTTAGGGCTAGGGTCTCTCCCATATCCCTCCAATTGACCATGGTCCCGTGCCAGTCGCATTCATTTGATCCCGAAAACGTCCTAATCTCATCATCCGACCTAACTTTCTGCACGCTGCTGCTATGCTTGCCTTAAACACTATATACAGTCAGACACTATTATCCAAAGATGCATATGTATACCCAAAAAATGGATCTTCTACAAATAGATCCATATGTACACGACACGTGGATCTTGCCATGGGTTGCTAGGTGCTTGACTGTATGTAGTGTAATGTTTAATGTATGCGTTGTATGCCTATCTGTGGGCCTTGATTTACATCAAATCATGTAATTTTTCATAGTTTTCATATGCCTAGTAAAAAACGCTTCCCTTGTATCACCATTTCTTCTTGATTTCGTCTAGGATGTCAGTAACTCGCATTTGTTTCTCGACGCACTCTGATCGCTATCTCTCTCGTAATGTATACGTTAAACCCACGACCGGATTTATATTCGTTCCCATAGTTTTCTGTGTTGTCCTCAATTTTGGTGAAACCCTTTTCGCCGGCCTCCACGTTTCTGCCCCGTCAATTGAGTACTAGTAAGACATGGCTGTTATAATCCCTTACAAAAAAGCTTAATGAGTTTCTGATTAAATGTTCATTACATTCCTCATCATGCACATTAACATTTCTATACATTTTCTTGATGCATTTTTCATGAGTTTCGCAAGAAAGTTGGCCACCGTGTTTCTGGTTGGTACCTAATGTGTGCATTTCTTGTGTGTTGTTCATGAGTGTTGACCAATGAGCACTTTTGGATAAAAAGTAAAAGCTAAAACGTAGCGAAGCACTTCAACTACATTAAAAAAAGCTAAAAAATAAAAAAAAATAAATCTAAGCGAAAAAAAAAACTGCACCTCTGGCGCGATTCGAACTCGGTACCTCTTACTCCGTAGCTTTCCACGCTAACCACTCGGCCACTCGTTTTTTTTTTCTTTATTTCCTGACCGAGGACGTACACAAAAAAGACACATGTGACATCAATAACATGACAAAATAAAATATCAAGCATTGACTTAAAGCTTCGGCATTCCTTAGCTGAAGTTGTCGGATTAAAAATCCCTCATATGTGACAACCCTTCAAAACTAACCAACCATTCTGACTCTAGTTTTAACGCTTTCTGTTCATCCACATATGCCCGTATGCTCTCTCTAAAGAGCTGTCTCGCTGAACGTGCATCGACGTCACCATGCTCTACAGCCATTCTGCTTTTCCATATGCTGTGGAGAGCCAGTAGCATCAAAAGATCCAACGGTGTATCATTGTTCGCTTCTACTGGCAAGAATCGAATACCATGTGGGCTTATGGGTAGTTCCTTTTTAAGCGTCCTCTGGAGCACGTCCCATAAAAATACGGCGTCCCAGCATTCGAGAAACACGTGTTCAATCGTCTCCTCTTCTTCTTCCAGCATTCGAGAAACACGTGTTCAATCGTCTCCACTCGGCCACTCGGTAACGTTGGTAACGTATTTGCTTCTTATGTCTGGACTGCGTTCATAAGATTGGGATTTAATGTTTCGAAGCATGTTTCGAAGTGTACATACAGGCCATTGCGGCTGCTCTAACAATTACAACTTCTTGACCATTAGAACTTGCATATAATGTTCTAGATACCTATGCGCACTATTTTGTCCACTGCAGTCATTTTAACATGTCGAGTTTGGCATCGCTGGCAAATTTATCAGCGCTGGCTCTTCGGTGGTTGCTACCTTGGGCGTAATTTTCGCTGAACACGGAGCTGTAGCACGAACCTTTAAGGAAAAAAAGTGCGACCAAGCTTCAATACCGGCAAGCGCAGCAGCGCCAACACTATTTTACTGGTAACTAAATCTTATTTGTATCTAAACATTTCGGGAAGCGATGCGATGACTGAGGGCTCGGCTAATCTATACGCAGAGCAAGAAGGAGCTCGAAAGCTTAAGAAACACGCAAAATATCATGCATTATAAAGAAGGCATTGCTTCTCGTGCCCTGGTCGCGCGCATGCTCCGAGGACGGTCCAGTTCCGAGTCAACGCACGGCTCGGGTTACGTCCGCGCGTCGTCGTCGGCGCAGGCCGGGGTACCCCTGCTGGTCTCTCCAAAACGGCCTGCTCGCAGGGGCAAGGAGGCATTGGAAATGGAGCGGCCTTGCGTCCGTTTGCTTGGAGGCGGTGTGGCAGTGCGTCGGTTCGCGTACACAACAATAGCCTTGCCCGTAACACCCTCAAGCATATTGTCCAACAACAGCGCCCATTCGCTTGGCAAGACGTGATTTGCAATGGCACAAACACCCAAGACGCAGGGTGTAAGCGTGTTTTGAATGAAACAAATGTCCAAAAAGTTGTTTTTGTTTTTACAGTGCATGCTAAACAGAAATGAAAACATAGTAAAGAATATACATTCGCTTAGTGATGTATAATTTCCCTCATTTAAGAAAGTCAATGTATTTCCACATTAGCTCCTATACAAAAATACTGTTATGTTTTCCAAGTACAAAACTTCTTGCGTAATCTCAAATGAAAGTCTGTTGCGGATCTCATGTTAAAACACATAAAAATTGTTTCTTAGGCAACATCCTACATATGCTAATCAGAAATGAAAACATAGGGCTCTGAAAGTGTGCAGTTAACAAAGAAATAATATATATTCACTTAGTGATGTATACATTTCCTCATTTGAGAAAGTCAATGTATTTCCACATTAGATCCTACCCAAAAATACTGTTGCGTTTTCCAAGCACAAAACTTCATGTTTGATCTCAAAGGAAAGTCTACTGCGGATATGATGTTAAAACACATCTAATCTTGAATCTCCTTTGAGTGGTTGATGACTCATCAAAATCACATTACGTGGGTAACAGAAATTCAATATCCATTTTTGTAAGGGATACTTTCTCCGTATCCTTATTATTCTAGTTTTTTCACTCCCCTGATCCGGATATGGGGTGACAATCGAACCGCTGATCGCAGAATTACCGTTCGGCAACGGAGGTAATCGGCGTCATGTTGCTTAATTAGTCATATTTAAGAGCTTCTCTTAGGCTCACATCAAGCATAGGCCGTGTAATAGCACTGCAATATGAAGTGTTTGGTGTGATGCTTCATGGCGAATCATAAAGGTTATCGGGGATACAACAGAAGTGTTTCTTCAAGCCGAATCATTTGTCGCTTCAGAGAAGCATTCTTCCCCGAAGGCTATATATATATAGCTTGAACCAGATGTGCGATTAAAAAGCGCGTGATTTCACTACCGCAGGAAACAGAATCCTCTCGCTTAGCGAGAGACGCGCAACAATAGCGCAGACTGAACTGTGACAGGTATACACAAGTGCGTAGCTTCGCTGAATGTATGTGCGGAGCATTTGTCGAGGTACGTCTATATTTTTTCTTGCTTGCTGGAAGTAGATCTGTTTACATTTTATCGATGAAAGACAGCGATGGTAGCATTTATTGATAGAGGTACAGGCCACGGCTTCGTAGCTTCGCTGTATTAACGAGTGAAGAAAAAACAGCAATCTCCAACGCTTTCGCCCCTATATTGATGGAGTTTGGATGCAGTTATACTCCCTTAACGAGTGAAGAAAAAACAGCTATCTCCAACTCCTTCGCCCCTATGTTGATGGAGTGTGGAGGCAGTTATACTCCCTTCCGAAGGGTGATTTCCTTCCTCACCTCAGGCAAACGGCTGCTGCAGCAGCTGATTTACTCTTTTTTTGTTGTTGAAAGAGTACAGTGTTCGCCACAAGAACAGCTTTCTGCGACACCTTTTACAATTGGGAGGCAACAGTGGGATATAGTGTAAAACCCTGTTACCCACATGTTGATGAGGATGGTCTTCCAATGCGTATCAGTACTTTGCTTTTAAAGTTTTTTCCTGCGCTTACATCGAGCAGTGCTGACAGAAAACCAACGGGCTGCTTTTCTGAAAATAATTATAAAGCCAGTGCGGAATACAGTAAGATAGTTTTACGAACATGTTATGATATCGAGATGAAATAAGGTTGCGATGCGTGGAAGATGTATCTTTTTCATTGTGAAGCGTTTCCTCCGCTCAAAAAGTGTAATTGAGACTGCGACAGAAAACCGACAGGGCGCGTTTTTAATTATAATTGCGATGGTAATGTGGAATTTCGTAAGACAGTTTTCTGAACACATTGATAGAAGTAATCTAAGCTTCGGATTCACAGCAAAATTTTGTTCCTAGATTTCGCGGCAGCTGCGTTCCAATGGAGGCGAAACGGAAAGGTGTCCATGTGAGCTGTGCGATGTCAGTGCACGTTAAATAACCCCAGGTGGTCGAAATTACCCCGAAGTCCTCCTCTACGGCGCCTCTCAATAGCCTGAGTTGCTTTGGGACGTTAAACCATCCAAACTAAACCAATCTATTGCGCTCACAATGAATAATAGTGCGTAAAGAGACAACAGTGTGCGTTCTTGAAATAATAAAAAAAGAAGAGCCAAAGACTAGAAGCCTGACGAGGGAGCACCTCCGGATATTTTTTTTTTCCCCCTTTAAGGTGCATACGTTAAAAAAATTACCAGAATTAGTCTATAATCTCTGGTATGAAAGACAGAAGACAGTGCTCTGCCTCGAGTGTAGTTTTCGCCATTCATTCCATACCATTATATGATAGCCGCGTCTAACTGCACGCCCATCACTGGCAGTCAAATACGCAACATCATTTGCCTACACCACCATCGAGCGCAAGGATGATCAATGGGGAGAGTGCATAAGAAAAGAATCGCCCACTATGATTGTTTCGAAATGTGTCCTCTGGACATCTCGTCATTTCAGAAGTCAAGGGATGCTGAAGCGACGCAACGAACTCTTTCGCTTTGCCCGCATAAATCACGCGCGTCCCTGTCCCTCGCCTTCCTGCGTAAATCAAACGCGCGCCACCCTCTATACGCCTCCTCGCGCTCAGGGAGAGAAGAAACGATGTTTTCCTAGCCAAGAGGGTGCAGGATTCCTGACTGCGTTGTGGTGTCCAGCTGCAGGGCGTGACGACCGAATAACTGAAGGAAAGAGGAAGAGGAGAGAAAGTAAACTTATAGAATACGGCCGAGCTGCGCTCTTTTTTTTTTTTTTTTTTTTATGCATACACAGCGTATACACACTATGCAGCTGTGTACGCTCAACAGATACAGCAGGCTGGCCCCGCGACGAGCCCATCCATCTGCAGCATTTCTCTCGCTCTGTTGATATAGACGTAGATCTTGATCGGAAGTTCCACAATCGCTTATCGATTTCTAGCATGTTTTATTTTTGTGCATTTCCCCCTATGAACGATATATGGCGCTGTCTTTGTGAGCGTTCTTTGCCACATCTGGTGGGTAGACGTGACACTTCGGCTAGCGGGGAAGGGAGGAGGGGAGGGGACGGCGTAAACAAAAGGAGTCATCGCACTCTTTCCAACTGAAATTCAAGGGCGTTTAGCGTTCGCAGTCGCGTACACTGCCTCTCAGCGTAGCCCACGTGCCCGTACTCGTACATTTGATTACCGTCTAACGAACCGCATGACACAAACACGTTCAGTGACCGGCCTCAGCGGATGGCACAGAAGGGTGACGCCATTGCTGCATATATGTACTCTTGTAAAGAGCTGCCAGGTTTCTTTTCACTTTCAGGATGGTTAGGGGGAGGGCAACTCACATGCTCCCCACCGGCATATAATTCGTGGATATAGTTAATAAACTCAGCTATACTAATCTCAATGACCCGATTACTCGTTCCCGCTGTCTGACCGAGATTGACCCGGTGGTTTATTTTGTACCGACGCCTGATCATTGAGTTTGACCTGGCGATTCATTATGGCCCGCTGCCTGACCACCGAACTTAAAACAAGAACTAGTTAAAGCTAGCGTTGTTTGACATCACAAAAGGAACGACGGGAATATGCCGTTTGCGTATACTCCGCTGGCTAATTGACCAGTCCAAGGATGTCGCAAATAGCTAGGACACACACACACACACACACACACACACACACACACACACACACACACACACACACACACACACACACACACACACACACACACACACACACACACACACACACACACACACACACACACACACACACACACACACACACACACACACACACACACACACACACACACACACACACACACACACACACACACACACACACACACACACACACACACACACACACACACACACACACACACACACACACACACACACACACACACACACACACACACACGCACACACACACACACACACACACACACACACACACACACACACACACACACACACACACACACACACACACACACACACACACACAAATGTCAGCCGCACCATATATAAAAGGTGTTTAGCCCATATTCAACTTAATCATTGAAGCTTAGTTCGTAGATGATTAGAAAAAGAAACGAAGCAAGAAGAGATGTACAAGGCAACTTCATATAACATCACTTCCTGGTGGTTTCAGGTATATAAGAATAAAAAACATCTTCACTAATAACAACATTCACAGCACATCATACATGGGGAATACGCAAATACTGGGGACTCGTTGAGTCGCGTATCTTGAAAATCTTCGTTACGCTCCTGGGTTTTCATTTTCTTCTGGTGAGTTCACCTTACGTTCCCGGTTTTATGTTGTTTCTTCAGTGAAAGGGAGATAAGATTTAAGAGAAGATCATATTGAGACCCTCAGCATGCTGTTCTACTAAAGAGACAAGAACTACCAAAAGCCTGTCCCCCACCCCTTGTTTCAGGCATCGGCATTTTGAATACTGTTCCTCGCAGAGACAAGAACTACCAAAAGCCTGTCCCCCACCCCTCGTTTCAGGCATCGGCATTTTGAATACTGTTCCTCGCAGCGTTAAGCTCAGCCAGCGGAGGCGCTGGCTCAGCGAACAGTTTGGTTTAAAACCTCCCCCTCTATGGGGAATCATGTTTTTCAGTTTATTATATATATGTACCATAGAGTGTTTTGTATAGTGATTTGGTCTGTGAGTAATGTGCGTTTGTATGTATGTATGTATGTATGTATGTATGTATGTATGTATGTATGTATGTATGTATGTATGTATGTATGTATGTATGTATGTATGTATGTATGTATGTATGTATGTATGTATGTATGTATGTATGTATGTATGTATGTATGTATGTATGTGTGTGTGTGTGTGTGTGTGTGTGTGTGTGTGTGTGTGTGTGTGTGTGTGTGTGTGTGTGTGTGTGTGTGTGTGTGTGTGTGTGTGTGTGTGTGTGTGTGTGTGTGTGTGTGTGTGTGTGTGTGTGTGTGTGTGTGTGTGTGTGTGTGTGTGTGTGTGTGTGTGTGTGTGTGTGTGTGTGTGTGTGTGTGTGTGTGTGTGTGTGTGTCCAATAAATTCTCTTTACAGCTGTAAAGAACGTGATGCTGATTCTGAACAACAATTTCAGATATTAGTACTAGAATTGTTAGATATATTTTGGACCTTGTGTCTTCAAGGAGGGCGATGCACAGTGTCCGCAAAGCTGTTGCCTCTATTTATGCAAATTATATGAACTTGCAGGCACCGTGCAGCCAGCCCGTTCTTAGATCGTTGCATGCAGAAACGTGGAAGAACGCTGGAAGAAGCCCTAACATAAGTTAGTCCAGATATCTGAAAAGCTAGACCAATTAGCTTCTTTCCCGCGCAAGAGAACTATATAGAAAATTTCCAACAAAATCAGGGTAAAGCTAATTCTGTCTACTATGGAAATCTTAACAGTTTGGGAAGAGGTTGGGGTACGTGTAGCCTTGTCATCAGTGGCAGCCGGGTCTCCCCCTGAATATTACGTCGTCACTCGAACGCCGGGACCGTATCACGTATCGCTCTTTGTCTTCGTTAGATCTACCACCATATTACAGCGAACGCTGCAATAGGCTCGCTTCTATAGCTGAGCTGTAATGGACATGCATTTCGCGAATGTAATGACGCGTAATCCACAAGCAGGGTTCTATCTAGGCCCTGATGGCTGCGTTTTACCGGTAAGACGCAGCTGCTGCACCGTATTTTCTTTTGAGGAGAAATACTCATAAAAAAAAACTGTGATAATGCCTGCCAATTAAAAATGGGCTCTATCCCAGTTTCTAATTATTTCGCACTTGCGGTCCGAGCATGCTGTCATTATATACTTGTCCTAAGGAAACGTCTTCTCTAACTTCGAGTGCCTCACTACCTATCCTAAACTGTTGACCCCTTCCGAGGCTGCTGAACGTTACTGTAATTTTCTGCATACTGATTTTTAGACATACTGTCCTGCTTTGCTGCCTAGGTCATAATCACTTTGCAGTTGTTCTGCCGAGTTCCTCAACAAAGCAATGTCACAAATGAACCGCACATTACTTAGATATTCTTCATTACCTCTTATCCCTAACTGATCCAAGCCTCCGTATACTTTCGTAAGCAGCCGGTAAACAGTAATGGAGAGATGGTGTCTTCCCGGCAAACACATTTGCTTATGGCAATTTGATTACTTTGCTTATGGAGAGCCAACAGAAATATATTTACGAGTATTCGTGTAAACGTTTCACCGAATAATTTGTAGAAACTTGCGAAATCTTCACCGTTATTAGATGAGGATTGATTTAACATGGCAGTAAGACTGATGCGATGCGTCGGCCTCCATTAGTTCGTACTGCACCCTACAACGTATATCAAAGTTCGGGGTTTCTCCTGCTCTTAAGCTGCACAGCGGCCTACTACTCATGACACAGAACTGTTAGTTTGCCTTAGTACGAGTTTGTTATGACACGTTATTCGGCCCGCTTGTGGCGCATATGGCGTCCGCTTCCCTCGCTCGTTACTCAGCGTCTTCAGCCAGAGCCACCTAGTCTAGGGACCCCTAGTCTAGGTGATTCTGCTTCAGCTCGCTTTTGCCGCTTGGCATCCGGCTCTTTCAGTCGGTACTGAGCGTCTTCAGCCCGGTTCTTGCGCCTGGCGTCCGCCTCTATCACTCGTTACTCAGCGTCTTCAGCCAGAGCCACCTAGTCTAGGGTTTATGTGATTCTGCTTCAGCTCGCTTTTGCCGCTTGGCATCCGGCTCTTTCAGTCGGTACTGAGCGTATTCAGCCCGGTTCTTGCGCATGGCGTCCGCCTCTATCACTCGTTACTCAGCGTCTTCAGCCAGAGCCACCTAGTCTAGGGACCCCTGGTCTAGGTGATTCTGCTTCAGCTCGCTTTTGCCGCTTGGCATCCGGCTCTTTCAGTCGATACTGAGCGTCTTCAGCCCGGTTCTTGCGCATGGCGTCCGCCTCCATCGCTCGTTACTCAGCGTCTTCAGCCAGAGCCATCTAGTCTAGGGACCCCTGGTTTATGTGATTCTGCTTCAGCTCGCTTTTGCCGCTTGGCATCCGGCTCTTTCAGTCGGTACTGAGCGTATTCAGCCCGGTTCTTGCGCATGGCGTCCGCCTCCATCGCTCGTTACTCAATGTCTTCATCCATGAGCCACCTAGACTAGGGACCCCTAGTCTACATGGTTCTGCTTCAGCCGCTGGACACCCGCTTCCGTCAATCGGTACTGAGATTCTTCAGCCCGGTTCTGGCGCATGGCGTCTGCCTACCTAGCTCGGTAACGAGTATCTTCGGCCCGCTTGCGCCGCTTTGAGGCCGCTTGGGTCTCACGATAATCCGCGTCTAGGGCACGCTTCTCTCTCATTGCCTCCGCCCCCTGTGCCCGCATCTCGGCATTTTCGCGTCGCCTAACCCTCATTGCCTCTGCTCGCCTAGCCTTCGTCTCCGCCTTCTCAGCTTCAGACTTACTTGACCTACCCCACCGCCGAGGACCAGACGTACATACAGTGCGAACAAAAGTAAATGGAGCACGCTAAGTGCTTCTAAAAATTTTTACGCATTGCATAATTGAAACTGGTAGCCGTGGTATGTGCGAAACCGGTAGTACACGCCAGTGCCCTTCCCCTTGGACAAACATTGTCTTCTTATCTGCAGTGCAGGAGGCGTGACTTTAATTTTAAAGAAAAATGGCTGAGGCTTAGCTTGGTTAAGCCTGGTCAGATGCGAAGCATATTGATTGCTAAACTCGGCTTTCCATGGTTACACTTGGCTAAACGTTTCTTTCCTTGGTTACACGTGCTTTTACACGGTTTAAACTTGGAATGCACAATGTTTTCCCATCGCATAAAACTAGGTAATAGCATGACTCGTTCATCTCTAATCTAACTGTTACCGACACGCACAACGAACATGTGGTCCCCCAGGCCAACGGTACTCGATTGCCACTACGCGAATATGTACGCAAAGCAAAAGCTCTTAGAACACCGACGTGCTAAAGGAATCAACGATTTTGATTTCTTCGGCAACAACACGGTCGTATGGGAAGGCCTCCCCGTAAACTACCCGTGTCCAGCCGGCTTGACGTGCACCACAGCGTATCACGTGGTGTGACGTCACCATACCACGTGGTCCGCACGGCGTGCAACCGCAGCCGACGGCGCGAGCCTGTCCCCCGTCTCTCCTCTGTCGTGACGTCAGCGTATCACGTGGTGTGACGTCACCATACCACGTGGTCCGCACGGCGTGCAACCGCAACCGACGGCGCGAGCTGGACCCCCGTCTCTCCTCTGTCGTGACGTCAGCGTATCACGTGGTGTGACGTAGCATTCCACATTCTTTGCACGGCGTGTAACCGTCACGAAGGGCTGTGGTTTACCTCTAGCAATATGCTTCGCATAAAAATGTTCCGTTTACTTATGTCCGCACCTGTATACGTGCACCGTCCCCACTCGTAGAAGGCTCCCGAGCAGGTGCACCATTCGTACCTGTAGAACATGAAGACGACTCATACGAACGTCCCATCCATCACATATATCCATCACACATGTAGTTACAGAAACACTACGTCCTTTTCGCGCCCATTGAAATTTGCACGGCGCACATACAGCGCGGACGCTTGGCCGAATGGTGTGAGCTGGTTGCGCCACAGTGCGGGAAGAGTGTGAAGCATGGCCCGCGAGCAACGTGGTGGCGCCATCTACCCTAAAGAAGTCGTACTAGGTCTAGTTCTGATTGCCGCCAAAGGGCCAGGAAGAGATCACCGGCAACACCAGGTAATTGATAAGACCAGCACACCGGTCTCCGCATTTATACCGACGCCGCCCTATACCATGACGATGACACCGGCTACTATCAGGAGGGTTCACAACTGCACGCCATTAGCCACATTGGTCGCAGTTACTGGTCCGCAATTGAACTCCAGTTAACGGCCATCGACGAGGCCCTTCAGCTCTGTACCAAATAAACAGATCGTATCATCCACATCTACACCGACAGTCAAGAGGCTATAAAAACTCTGAAAGCCCGTTCTTACAAGACCTCAGTGCAACACCGCATCAAACAGCACTGCCACTACCTAACATCACAAGTCTCGGTACGGATTTATTTGACGCCTGGACATCACATACAAGGAACCGGGAGCAGAACTGCCCACAGGGCCGCTGGCGCGCAGCCAGAGGAAGGCCGCCGGCATAGCTTTGATGTGGGCCCGTCCAACTAGGACCACCATCATCTCCCTCATCATACCGGACTCTGTCATCAAACGGCTTAAACTTGAGCGGAGGGATTTGTTGCGGGACTTTGTCCTCGACATTACTCCTCCGATTCCTTCCGGCCTTCCTCGCCGTGCTCAATAAGTTCTCACTCACACGACGCGATCCGGTGCAGCGTACACACCGGACATCCTGATTCGATGGTGCCGAACCAGGATCGGCTGCCCCAACTGCCCTGCTGACTCCGTTAACCTTCCGCACTTGATCTGGACCTGTTCTGGCACGGCGAGCCTCCGCGCCCGTTATACATCTGCTCACCACATTCAGATTTACGAAGACAGGACAGCCCCCAGTATCGACGCCAAGCGCAAGCTTAGTGCTAGACTTCATGTCGGAGTCTGGCGCCCTCAACCTCGACCTCACCTAACCCACCCCCTCCCCCTCTAGACCCCGGGTCATTCTTATGAATAAATATTTATGAATGAATGAATGCCGCCGGCATGATATCGCCACCAAATGCATGTTAGCAAGCCCAAAATTTACGGAAATGTACTGTGTTACTCGCTTAATTTATTTTGGTTCCTTAATAGTTCTTTTATAATGATACAGCGTGCGGCAAAGTTTACACAAGACACCCCTTTACTCGAAGGAAACAGTGTGGAATTTTGAGTATAGAGAAACACGTCATCACGTTTTGATGCACCAAAATGTCACACTGTTCCGTTCGAGTAAGGGGCTGTCTTGTGTACCTGTCCCGTGCCAAAGTCGGCAATAATGAAAAAAATAAACTTTCTTGTATCGGTAGCGTGCTCGTCTTGCAATCATAAGGTCAGGAGATCGAATCCCGGCATGTTCGGAGTACTTTTATGCAATCCTATTTCTTCATTCATTGTGGATTTTTGCGTTCCAGCGGTCAACAACAACAACAACAACGCCGATACCGGCTTTTCTGCGACACGGTACCCTTACGCTATCGCGTAAAATTTCTTCTCTCCATTGCGTCCATCGTGTGTTTACGTGTATGGGCTCTTCGAAAATGCGGAGCTCACTAACGCACCAGACTAACGTTTTACTTTCCATCACTTTTTCTCCCCTTTCCAGGGCTGCACTGTCTTGTCCCAGCATGTCCTGGAAGGTAAGTGGCTCCATTCTAGCTTACTATCCCCATACAGCTATGCAGTCTGCATGATAAGCATTCAGTCCATATTCGCCGAAAGACGAAGAATCCTTGCAATGCGAGCGCGGGAGTTTTGGGTAGAGGCTCCAAACGGTTCACTTCAAGACCTATTTTGTTTATCCATACTGAAATCTCTTCAAACTTTATGACCTGGTCTCGAGGTGGGGACAATTGATGACTATGACGGCCTACAAAACGACGAGCGCGTTGCCTGTGGCGGGTTTGATAAGTACGGCCGGGAGTAAAAGTGGCATAAAAAGCCCCCTTACAGGGTTTTTACACTAAATAGAAAACATCGCAGTAGATTCGAACATGACGGGTTCGAACCCGGGCACTCCAGTTCAGTTGTCCATCGTTTAAGCCACTGAGTCATCGTGGATTTATTTTCTTTTATTACCTGTCACATTAGTACAGAAAACAACAACATTAGTACACAGAACAAGAAAACAAGACGCATTTAAGTTTTGGAGCCTGACAGAAAGACTGGTAATAAAAGATAAAAGCAATGTTGCACGAATACTCATTCATCATGATTAAAACTGAGGGAAGCTGCAGCTGATCAAACGTTGGTAACCAGTCTGGAGACGCACTTAGTGATTTAAATACAAAAAGAATGTACACAATATTGCCGCATAGAAGACGACGCCAAAGATGATGACTGGCCCCATAAGCGCGAGCCTGGAAGAGAAGGAAGTTGGAGCGCAAGACTCGTCCAGGTTGATTATTAAACCCGTCCTATCTTTGGGTCCTCCTTGCGTTCTATCGAGACGTGACACTGGTGGAGTGCGCTTGGGTATGCATAAGACTCCTTCCGGCAGTCCACAGCGAATCCCAGACATCGACACGCCTGTACATCGCGCTAGCCGCCGCCTTCTAGGCCTAGCCCCGGAGTACAACTATCTGCCAAGCGACTCTTCAAACGACCGAGTCCATCAGGTCTCCCAAGCCATGGCACATCCCAACCCTACGCCGGTGACTCTTCAGAGCACCAAGGTGCCAGAGTGCTTTCGCGGGGAAGCGTTTGAAGATGTCGAGGACTGGCTTGACCAGTTTGAACGAGTGGCCAAGATTAATCAGTGGAGCGCAGATCACAAACTTTTAATGTTTATTTTGCCCTTCAGGATAATGCTAGAACGTGGTTTGAAAACCACGAGGCCAGCTTATCCACATGGAATGACTTCCGCCGCCAGCTGGTAGACACCTTTGCGAGAACTGATCGACGCGACAATGCGCTGCGCCTGCTTGAAGTGCGTGTCCAGAAGCCGAATGAGAGCGTGGCTATGTTTGCGGAAGACATGGCTTGCCTCTTTCGCCGTGCCGACCCTGATATGAGTGAGCCAAAGAAGTTACGGCATCTCATGCACGGTGTCAAAGAACAGGTGTTTGCCGGCTTAGTGCGCAACCCACCTAAAACCGTGAGTGAGTTCATTAAGGACGCTACGGCTATAGAGCGAGCCCTCCAAGATCGGTGTCGCCAGTACAACCGACCAGCCAGCTGTGCCCCGACGACTGCGGCGGCGCTGACTGCAACAGATCAGACCACTCTTCTAGACATGATTAGAGAAATTGTCCTTGAGGAGTTGCAGCGAATTACGGTTACGAAAGCTCAGTCGTCAGAGGCCCTCGTGCAGGCTGTAAGGAATGAAATTCGGTGCTCCCTATCACCATCTGCCCAGTGCAACGAGTTTCATCCAGTCGACAACGCGGCAGCCATTTCCGAACCACCATACCGCGTTCCACAACCGGTCAACTACACGGCCAACATTCCTGCACCTTATCACGAGCCGCAAACTGAGAGCTACGCCGCGGTCCTACGTCGCCCGCCTCCAGACCACGCCTCACCGAGCTCACCATGCCGTCAGGAGACGCGATTCTTCCAGGGGCCTCAGTGGGCGCCTTCCAGGCGCTCTCAACCACGCCGAACGGACAGGTGGCGCAGTTATGACAGCCGGCCACTCTGTTTCTACTGCGGACAACCTGGCCACGTATATCGGTACTGCCGTTACCGCGAAGAGGGGCAGGCCTTTCCGTCTGCTTCTGCTCGCCGCCGCTTCGACGCTGACACTGCCCAAACCGAGGACGGCCTTCCGGTCAGCAGGGAAACCGAATCCCCGGGCTTCCGCCGCCGCTCCTCCCCATCGCCACAGCGTTATTCTCCGCCGATGCGTCGTGGCAATACTGATGTTGGCGGACGGCGGTCCCCTAGCTCTCACCGGGGAAACTAACAGCCGCAACCTCGCGAGCTAGGGGAGGTTGCACACAGTCTAAAAGTGTCAAAACCCTCACCACCGCCGCAACTGCCGACACCCCGTGCTTCTGACGCTGCCGTTAGTACTGACATTGCCGCACTACCGCCGAAAATGCCGCTTACATTACCACCGAAAATGCCGCACCAGATGAGCAGCCCCGACGACGAAGCTGACACCGCTGACCTTGCCGCACTTCCGCCGAAAATGCCGAAAGAGACGAGCAACCCAGATAACGTTGTTAGCGCTGACCTCGCCGTTTCCATTGATGGGCTGGAGGTACATGCTCTGGTGGATACCGGGGCGGATTTTTCAATTATTAGCCAGAAACTGGCTAACACGCTGCGCAAAGTAAAAACCGAATGGACTGGGCCAGTAATAAGAAGTGCTGGGGGCCAGCTACTGGCACCTACAGGGAAGTGCACTGCCCGGATAGAAATAGGAAACGCGGTGTTTGTTGGCAGCTTCGTTATTCTCCCTGACTGTTGCAAAGATCTCATCTTGGGCATGGACTGTCTGCGTCTTCATGGGGCTGTCATCAGCATTCGTGACAGCGTCGTTGCCTTCACGAACAATCATGAAGACCTTGGTTATGCAGAAGTACCACTGATGCACTTACTCGTCGCCAATGAGACAGTGACATTACCTCCGCGATCATGCTCTCTTGTTGAAGTGAAGTGCGACATGGCGCATACCGGCGATGGTATCGCCGAAAGGGCAGTCGCCCTGGTACTAAGCCGAGGTGTTTCTATAGCTCGAGGGCTAGTCAACTTGACCAATGGACAGACCGAAGTGCTGCTTACAAACTTCAGCGACGAGCGTCAGCAAATTCCGAAAGGCACAACTGTGGCCTTTTTCGACAGCCTCCCAAATGCGCAGCACTGCTTCTCACTGCAACAGGAAGGATCAATGTGCAAGACGCCCGTAACCATCGTCGATGTGAGTCCAAATTTGTCTTCTTCAGAACGGGACCGTCTTTTGTATCTCATAGATCAATTTCGAGACTGCTTTGCTTCCGAATCGCGGATCGGCCAAACGCCTTTGACAAAACATCGAATCATCACGGATGACTCGATTCGCCCGATTCGACAAAATCCTTGCCGTGTAGCTCCGAAAGAACGTGCAGCCATTCAGCGCCAGGTGGCCGAAATGCTTAGAGACGACGTTATCCAGCCGTCACAGAGCCCCTGGGCTTCCCCCGTGGTACTTGTTAAAAAGAAGGACGGCAGCTTACGATTTTGCATAGATTACCGCAAGCTCAACCAAGTAACTAAAATAGACGTGTACCCTCTTCCTCGCATCGACGATTCCCTTGATCGCCTACGAAATGCACGTTACTTCTCATCAATGGACTTGAAAAGTGGATATTGGCAGATAGAAGTAGACGAGAGAGATCGGGAGAAGACAGCATTCGTCACTCCCGACGGATTGTACGAGTTTAAGGTCCTTCCGTTCGGTTTATGCTCAGCACCAGCAACATTTCAGAGGTTGATGGATACTGTGCTCTCGGGACTTAAGTGGCAAACATGCCTGGTGTATCTTGACGACGTGATTGTGTTTTCGGCCACATTTGAAGAGCGTCTACGCCGTCTGCTAGCTGTATTTCAGGCCATACGATCTGCGGGCCTCACACTAAAACCCGAGAAGTGCCACTTCGGGTACGAGGAGCTGCAATTCTTAGGTCACGTCGTTAGCCAAGAAGGTGTCCGGCCTGATCCTGAAAAGCTCTCCACAGTCGCCAAGTTCCCGACACCTACGGACAAAAAGACATTGCGGAGTTTCCTGGGTCTTTGCGCCTATTACCGCCGGTTTATTGCTGGTTTCTCACGAATTGCCTGGCCATTAACTTCGCTGACGCGTGACAACGCTGTCTTTCACTGGGGTGAAGAACAGGAACAAGCGTTTAATGAGCTGCGGAGACGTTTACAGACACCACCTGTCCTGGCGCACTTTGATGACGACGCCCCTACACTGCTTCATACGGATGCCAGCAACGTGGGCTTAGGTGCTGTGCTGGTGCAGCGCTAGGATGGTGTGAAAAAAGTAATTGCTTACGCCAGCAGGACCCTATCTAAAGCAGAAGCGAACTACTCGGCAACCGAAAAGGAATGCCTTGTAGTGGTATGGGCGGTTATGAAGTTCCGCCCTTATTTGTACGCTCGCCCCTTTCAAGTCGTTAGCGACCATCACTCGCTCTGTTGGCTGACGAATCTAAAGGACCCTTCAGGGAGACTCGCGCGTTGGAGCCTTCGATTACAAGAATTCGACATGGCAGTTATTTACAAATCTGGAGAAAAGCACACGGATGCTGACTGCCTTTCGCGAGCGCCGGTCGAACCTTCCACTATGACCGATGAAGACACTGCATTTTTAGGTGTCATAGATGACGCAACGCTTTCCCAACAGCAGCGAGAAGACCAGGAATTGCTCCCTCTTATTGATTTCTTGGAAAAACGAACTACCGTAGTGCCTAAGATTTTCACCCGAGTAATCTCTTCATTCTTTATTCGCAACAACGTCCTTTACAAGAAGAACTTCCACCCTGGGGGAAACAGTCATCTACTCGTCGTCCCATCTGTTCTCCGCATTGAAGTTTTGCAAGCGTGTCACGACGAGCCAACCGCCGGTCACCTAGGCTACACTCGCACGTTGGCTAGAGTCCAGCACGGATACTACTGGCGAAAACTGCCTGCGACAGTGAAACACTATGTACGTACGTGCATAGACTGCCAGCGCCGTAAGTCACCCCCTGTAAAACCAGCTGGCCTACTCCATCCTCTTCAAGTGCCAATAACACCTTTTAAGCAAATCGGCATGGACCTCCTGGGACCATTTCCGACGTCGACAGCTGGAAATAAATGGATAATTGTCGCCACCGATTATCTAACCCGCTACGCGGAGACCAAGGCTCTGCCAAGGGGTACCGCCGCCGAAGCAGCTCGGTTCTTCGTGGAGAACATTATCCTGAGGCATGGCGCTCCGGCGCTCATTTTAACTGACCGAGGAACTGCATTTACGGCTGAACTTTTGGAGACCGTTCTCCGCCTCAGTGGTACCAGTCACCGTAAAACTACAGCCTACCACCCCCAAACCAATGGGTTGACGGAACGCCTCAATAAAACCATCGCAGACATGCTTTGCATGTACGTTGACGTGAACCACAAGAATTGGGACGAAATTCTTCTCTACGTCACGTTCGCCTGCAATACGGCACGCCAAGACACCACTCGTATGACACCATTCAGCCCCCTTCACGGGCGACCAGTAACAACTATGCTGGATGCAATGTTGCTCCCGAATGCCGACACCGACGATCTCGATCAGGACGCCGAGGAAATCGCTCAGCGTGCAGAGGAAGCCCGCCAACTAGCGCGTGTGCGGATCAAGAATCAGCAAGAGCATGATGCACGACGCTACAATCATAGACGCCGACATGTCATGTACGAACCTGGCGACGAAGTGTGGGTCTGGACGCCTATTCGCCGCCGTGGACTCTCCGAAAAACTATTGCGGCGATATTTCGTGCCATATGTTGTCCAGCGACGTTTAACCGACGTCACTTATGAGGTGGTGCCAGACGGGGTGTCGACCTCAAAGCGACGCCAGCAACAAGCCGACGTCGTCCACGTTGTACGCATGAAGCCGTACAACTCGGACTGACCTTGACCTCCTACTCCCTTTTATGCTCATCGGGACGATGCTTCCTGAGGAGGGGGGCAAATGCCGCATAGAAGACGACGCCAAAGATGATGACTGGCCCCACAAGAGTGAGCCTGGAAGAGAAGGAAGTTGGAGCGCAAGACTCGTCCAGGTTGATTATTAAACCCGTCCTATCTTTGGGTCCTCCTTGGCGTTCTATCGAAACGTGACAATATGCTCAATGAAATACTGCTTAGCAGGCATGACATTCACATCTTCATTACAAACTGCCATCCTCGTCTTCCATACACTGTGCATACGGACCAGCATGGTCAAGTCCTACGACACAGCACCTGGTTCATATGTACTGGCAAGAACCGATACTGAAAGACGTTAAAGGGAGGTCATTTTTACAGTATTTGCAGTATATATCATATAACTGCTGCATCCCAACATTCCAGAAATATGTGCTCTATTGTTTCAGGCTTACGACAAATCAAGCAATTTACAGTACATTGTACAAAAATCCCCTTCCAGACTGGGCTTAACTGACAACTTGGTAGTGTGAAGCTGGAAGAAGGTTTTCGCTGAAGACTGAATTAGCACTTTGTTAAACCTCTTTAAGACGTCGCCTCCTGGAACTGCACCGTATATGGAACGATATAGGGGTACTGGTAACAGCATATATTGCATGCACATTTGTAAATTCCAAGAGCGAGCGATGAGGAGCTAGTTGGTATGACATGATTACAAAACATAAAACTGAGCAGGGGCAAGACACAGGAGAGAAGCAAACAGGACGAGCTCAGACTAACAATCTGATCAGAAGTAAGCAGGGTGTGGAATCAGCCACAGATCCAAGTACGTGCCTGGAAGAACAGAAGTTTATGATATTCCTCTCAGCTCAGGTTCCGTATATGTAGGGCAGACGGGACGTTGCATTAATAAACGTCTTTAAGCGCACATAACTCGTTCATTTCGCATAGTGGGCAGCACCTGCCAAGACACTGCTAGTCTTCTGAAAAGATGAAAAAAGAAAAAAATTGGCAGTGGCTTAGCTCTGGTTAAGAGTGGTAAATTGCGTTAGCAATGGCCGCATGGCTACGCTTGTATGTTCACTTGTGGCGTAGCTTGTGTGGTTCGATAATTTGGCATTGAGGGACTGACACAGTTTTGCAAAGTGAAGGAATAACGTGAAGAACGCCGTGCTAAGCGTCGTGCCCAAGATGAAGCTCAGCGACTGCGTTTTAGCTCTCCGAGTGCTTCCACCTCGTCGGCTACTGATGAACACATGACTGCTCAGGAACGCCGCAATGCCACCAAGCGAAAACAACGCCTTGAATATCCCGGAAAAAGAGTCGTAACCATTGTGTGTCATGTGTTACTCTATAGCCAAATTATCGAACCACACATGACACACAATGGTTACGACTCTTTTTCCGGGATATTCAAGGCGTTGTTTTCGCTTGGTGGCATTGCGGCGTTCCTGAGCAGTCATGTGTTCATCAGTAGCCGACGAGGTGGAAGCACTCGGAGAGCTAAAACGCAGTCGCTGAGCTTCATCTTGGGCACGACGCTTAGCACGGCGTTCTTCACGTTATTCCTTCACTTTGCAAAACTGTGTCAGTCCCTCAATGCCAAATCGCCATGCAAGTAAACCATGTCAGAAGGCGCTTTCGCACGTATTTATCGGTTAAAGAGTTGAACCACGGTTAATAATAATAACCGGTTTGCAGGAAAAGCGCACTTTTTGTCGCACTTCTCCATGGACAGCTGCACCGCGCTCAAGGGAAGGGAGGAAAGTAGGAGTGAAAACAAAAAGAAATATGTGCCCTAGGGGAGGGCTTCAGAGTCATTTTGATCACCTGGGGATCTTCAGTAACGTGCACTGACATCGCACAGCACATGGAGGCTCCTGGCCCTACGGGGCTGGGATTGGTAGGTAACTGCCACTGGCCGTGGGGGCTAGCCTGCCACCATATTTTTATCTATTGTGACGGCTGTTGCGACGGACGTTTTCTCTCCCTCTTCTTTTTCTTTCTTCTCTATTTTCTCTTCTGTTGTTGTGGCTGTTGGAAGAAGGAAAAGAAAATGCACGGGCTTGCTACTGGCTCTGTAGCTGAGCCACCTCCGCTGCCTCGTGCCGAGAGAAGAGATAATTGGTTCACAGGAAGCGAAAGGCGCAGTATCTGTCACACTTGTGTCTGTGGACACCTGAACCGTGCTTTAAGGAAAGGGAGGAAGGTGGGAGTTAAAGTGGAAAGAGAGAAAGAGGAGCCGTAGTGGAGGACTACTGAGTAATTTCGACCACCTGGGGATCTTTAACGTTCGCTGACATCGCACAGCACACGGGCGCCTTTTCGTTTCGCCTCGGACAGAACAGAAAATAGAGAATAAAGAAAACGAAGAGGGAGAGTAAGACGCGCGCCTAAATAACGGCTATCTGCCAGCCTATAATCCGCGGGCGCACGACTCCCCGTTTCCGATGGAATTACCCCCCTTGCCAAAAACCTTTCGTCGTAGCATCGGCCTATTTCCGGCCAGGTAACGTCATGGCAGAACCCTGTACCTGGCTCCCTGACCTTGAAAACGCAGCACACCCTTATCCTATTCTTATTGGCGGAGATTTCAACGCACATCACGCAGCCTGGAGCTCATCTCAGCCTAATCAACGTGGTAAACGCCTATATGACGCCCTTGATCAAACTCTTCTTACCCTGTGCAACGAACCTAACGCGCCGACCCGTATCGGTCTCCATCCCTCTCAAGCAGACACTACACTGGACCTTACATTCTCATCACCGCGTCTTCTGCGGCGCTGGGAAGTCCTTTCTAATTCTTGGGGTAGTGATCACTTGCCCATCTTGCTCACTCTCAATCGTAAATGTCTTCGCGTTCGGACAACACGTTCGTTTTTCAACTGGGACAAGTTTCGTGCTAATACTACGACCCCTTCTCGGATATTGACTCCTTCCTGTCTGTACTCCGAGATGCCCGCACTCAAGCTCTCGAATATATCCCCTGTGACGATTCCACAGTTGGCATGGATGCTCACCTGGCTAACCTTTGGCGTCGCGCAGATCACCTCACGCAACGTTTTCGGACACGCGGAAAACGTCACAAAGATCTCGTGCTTCTTCGACGACAATTCACGCTTATCCGGGCATACCAGCTTCACCTGCAAAGTGAGGCTTGGCACTCTACATGCGACCGTCTTGGACAAGTACCGGGCCTATCACAACTTTGGCGCATCTTTCGTGGCCTAAATGGCAAGGCACGCGGGGCACCACCTCTCGCCGATCTCCTTCTCAATGGCAACCCGGCTGATGTTGAAGATGAAGTTATACGCACCTTTTTCCCACACGCCAGCCTAACGCCTCCACCAGCAGTTTCCATTTTCCCAGTCGGAAACCCTGATCCAGACCTGGATCGCCCATTCTCAAAGGGAGAACTGCAAGCAGCCCTCGGAAGAGGCCGAGCTCGCGCCACACCCGGGCATGACCGAGTCAGTTGGCAGGAGCTTCGCAATCTCGACTCGGCAGCCCAGGATGCCCTTCTCGACATCATTAATTCTTACTGGGAGACCGGAACGGTACCGGATAACCTCAAGCTTTCTCTTATTCTTCCTATCCCTAAACCTGGCAAAAACGCTCGACTTCCTAGTAATTTGCGTCCAATTGCACTGACTTCACATCTCTGTAAACTCATCGAGCGCCTGCTGCATACCCGGATTAGTCACTGCATTGAATACGTCAGTCCTGGATTTCATCCAGCTCAAGCCGGCTTCCGCCCTAACCTTGGAACGCATGACTGCCTTTGGCTTTTGCGAAGGGTTCTGAATAGAGCTCATCGTAAAACGCTACCTGACTATCTCCTGGCTGTCGATATACACAAAGCTTTTGACAATGTTCGCCATGAGGTTATCCTGGAGGAACTCGCCAAACGCTTTCCTAGTACTCGTGCCCAAATCTGGATCCGCAATTTTTTGACATCTAGACCCATTCAGCTACATGGCAAAGCTCCGGGATGGGTGCCCAAAACCTATTACTTGGATAGGGGTGTACCTCAGGGCTCCATTCTCGGACCCATATTGTTCAACTTGGCCATGACACGCGTCGCCGAGAATCTGGAAATCAGCAGCGCAAGATTCGCTATATATGCCGATTATATTACCGTCTGGACTGAGGCAGCGGATTACGTAGACAAATATTCTATGGAGACTGAACTTCAGGCGGCCCTTCTTTGTCTTGAAGATACACTAACCAAAATTGGCCTCGAACTCGCACCACATAAAACAGAATTGATTAGTATCGACGGAAAACATAAAACCAACCCCAGTATGCAGATCCATCTTCACATCGGAGGCAACACCATCACCTCCTCAAATGGGCAAATCCGCATTCTTGGCCTGCCCATATCAAGCTGCAACAGCCCCCAGAAATGGGTTCATCAGTTACAACGCCTTTGGCCAGCACTGCTACATACTAGTCGTCGCCTGTCCAACCGGCACGGCGGTGCGCGGCAACATGCCTGCCGTGCGATGGCCAGAGCAGCGGCGGTCGGAAAAATCCTCTATGGCACACCCGTCCTCCAACTGTCGAAGACTGACTTCGCTAGGGTCGAACGCCTTCATCGCGCAACACTACGCACTATTACCGGACTACCTAAGCACACTCCTATAGCCGAACTTGAGCGTTTGGCCGCTTTTCCACCGCTCACTACCATCGCTACCGAGTCACAGACGCGTCATCGAATACGTCTAGAGAACACTGTCCAGGGGCGTCGCCTGCTGGCCTGGGATGAACAGCGTAATGACAAAACACCAGCCCTATATGCATCACTTCCCCCTTGGGAGATACCAGTAGTCACACGCGTCCATCGCCGACCTATACACCGCGATTTTGTCATTCCCCAGGAGCTCCTCGCTGCCCATCACCGACAAGAGCGAATCCCTGATACGACTGACATTTACACCGACGCATCGATTACAAGCGAATTCGCTTCTATGGCCTGGGTATGCGATGACAACCCTTCCCTTTCAGGCGCTTATGCCTGCCATCTACCTCAAGGTACCCCTCTTTACGCTGAACTCCTCGCGATTTGGGGAGCCTTGCCAGGAGTGCCTTGCACCGGAACTGGGTCAATACGTATTCTTACTGATTCCTTTGAAGCTTACAAGGAAATCGCTACTCCGGGTTCACAAGATGCAACAGCTACGGCTATACAGCGCCTCCTTAAACGCCACCAACTCGCGACCAGAACTGTCGCTATTCACTGGACCCCAGGTCACTCGGACGAATCAGGGGGCAATGCGGCGGCACACGCCGCGGCTGCCTTGGCAGGTGGGATGTCCACATTTACTTCCCCACCCCCCTTGCTTCATCCTTATTCGACCTTGGGCGGGCAACTCACCCCTTCTCTTGCCCTTATGCACTATACTCGGACCAGTCTTCGTAGCCTCAGTCAGCATCGCATGCAGGCGGCCACACCAGACCCAATTTTTACGAGAACCCACCTCACCCGAAGTCAAGAAGTATTTTTGAATAAGCTCATCGCCCATGCGGCTTACACGCCACGTATTATGGCCCGCTGGCGTCAGTATACGGAGAAAATGATTACGTGCCTCCACTGTACGACTCTAACCCGCGGCGGCATATCTCATTTACTTTGGGATTGCCCTGCTTTTTCTACTGGACGCCCCGAGATCGAACCCTACCGCCTGAACACCGTTCCCTTCTAAAAACTGATGCTAACACACAGATGATATTTGCCAAGTATGGCTCGCTTAGTGGCCTGGTTAGAGCAATGTGATTCGAGTGACGACCTAAACTATGAAAATTATGTCTACTCCCCTTTATCCCCATCCATGGCCATGAGCCTTCCCATTCAATAAAGGACATTCAATCAATCAAAAGTTGTACAACCAACCAGCCGTCGTCCACCGCCGAAGCAGTGGCGGGTGCAATGACGGCCTACAACAGATAAACTTCGGTGGCAGGCTAGCCCCCGCCGCAAGCGGCGGTGATCTACCTGTCCCAGCCCCATCAGGGCCAGGATCAGCCACCCTTCACCATCTCCTCTCTCTCTTCTCTCCGCACGAGGCAGCGGAGGCGCCGGGTGCCCCGCCGGGGTGGTGCAGTGGCAAGACGCCCGACTACTGTGCCGGAGTACCCGGGTTCGAACCCGACCTCGGCGGCTGCGTTTCGATGGAGGCGAAACGAAGAGGCATCCGTATGCTGTGCGATGTCAGCGCACGTTAAAGATCCCCAGGTGGTCGAAATTACTCCGTAGCCCACCACTACGGCACCTCTTTCTCTCTTTCCACTTTCACTCCCACCTTCCTCCCTTCCCTTACGGTGCGGTTGAGGTGTCCACAGAAAAACAAGTGAGACAGTAACTGCGCCTTTCCCTTCCTATAAATAAATCAAACATCAAACATTAAATCATAAATCTCTCCTCCCCCCTTTCCTCACAAAAAGAAAACCAACTATAAAATCTTCCTTCCTCGAGCCCAGACTGGCTGGGGGCTGGGGCAGGTAGGTCACCGCCGCTTGCGGCGGGGGCTAGCCTGCCACCGAGTTTTTGTTTGTTGTGGGCCGTCATTGCGCCCGCCACCGCTTCGATGGTGGACGACGGCTGTTGCGGCGCGCGTCTTTCTCTCCCTCTTCCTTTTCTTTCTGCTCTATTTTCTGTTCTGTCCGCACGAGGCAGCGGAGGTGGCTCAGCTACAAAGCTAGTAGCAGGCCCGTGCATTTTCTTTTCCTTCTTTACAGCCACAACAACAACAGCCCAGGCTGGCCAACTTCGGTCACCATCAAGGCTGCACCTCAAAACCCCGCACTCATGCGCAAACCTTATCATGCCCGGCAGTCGCAGTCGCGTATTGTTGATCCCAATGCACGAATGCAACTGAGAGGGAACCCGAAATTCCCGACCAAAGTGCGGCTGAACACCTGCTGTGGTGTTCTGCGTCCGATGCCATACGCGAAGGAAGAGTTCACGCCCTGAGCAGTCACTGACCTGGTACCCTGCAGGAGTGGATCGATCCACCATTGGCACATAGGACGAGCGGACTCTCTGTGATAACTGGCCAGCGTTCCTGGTTGGAATAAAATTGGCTGTGGTTTAGCTTCGGTTAAATCCAATGTGAAACGAAAGCTGAACTATGGTTACACATGGTAAAGATCGTTATTCAGCACAAGGTCTATCTTTGGTTATGGCTAGGAAGACTCTCCTGTGATACGTAAAGAAGGTTGTCTTGGTATGAAATCAACGTACTTCGAATCCGAGGCGTGGCTGCGCACTCGATATTGACGTCAGCGTCAATATCGAACTGCGGACACCTATCGCCTAACCAGGTGAAGATCATGTTTTAATATTTTTTCTTGTATATTGTAATCAGGAAGGGAAAGGCGCAGTATCTGTCACACTTGCTCTGTGGACTCCTGAACCGCGCCGTAAGGGAAGGGAGGAAGGTGGGAGTTTAGTGGAAAGAGAGAAAGAGGAGCCGTAGTGGAGGACTACGGAGTAATTTCGACCACCAGGGGATCTTTAACGTGCGCTGACATCGCACAGCCGGGCTATCTTTTGCCTCTTATTGGCATTCGTTGCAGCGCTACATATAATTATAATTTATTTACAAGAAAGGGAAGGCGCTGTATCTGTCACACACTCTCCGACAAGTGTGCTTGGACGGTATACACCATCGCTCCCGTCATGTTCCTTGGCGCGCGTTCAAGTGTGGGATTGTGCATGACAGTAATGCTATAGAACAGATCTCGCGAAATATGACAGATATCGCACACAACTCTCGCTTACAGGATTTATTTCGATGAGCATAGAAAGGTTTTCGCCTTGACAAATGGTTCACAGGAAAGGAAAGGCGCAGTATCTGTTAGCTTTGTTGTGGGGACACCTGAAAAGGAAGGTGGGAATGAAAGAGGAGAGAAAGAGGTGTCGTAGTGGGAGGCTTAAGATTAATTTCGACCACCTGGGGATCTTTAGCGGGAACTGACATTGCACGGCACACGCCTGTCCGTGGAACGGGGTTGGTGGCTGCTCTGGCCCTACGGGGCTGGGACTGGTAGGTCACCACCGCTTAACTGAGTTGTATCTGTTGTAAGCCGTCATTGCAGCCGCCACCGCTTCGGTGGTGGACGACGGCTGTTGCGACGCGTGTCTTTCTCCCCTCTTCTTTTTCTTTCTTCTTCTTTGTTTTCTCCTCTGTCTGCACGAGGCAGCGGTGGGGGCTCAGCTACAGAGCCAGTAGCAGGCCCGTGCATTTTTCTTTTCCTTCTTCCTTCAGTCGCAACAACACGCCTGTCCGTTTCGCCTCCATCGAAATACAGCCGCCGGCGGCAAGGATTGAACCCAGGAACCCAGTGTTGTCTCTCTTCTACCCTGCGTGTCCGTGTTGTTCGCGCTGTTAGACCATGTCTCATTTGTATCCAAACCAACTCGCCTAGGTTTCTGTCCTCCAGAACCCAGGAACCAATATCTATTGCGAGAGCAGGCTATGTAAAAAATATATAGCGAAAATGATTGATGATGGCAATTATTAATAGTGATATTGAATGATTACTTATATTGATATTAATTAATAATGTATATTGATCCCACTGCTTCTAATGATGAGATATAGAAGAGCGGAGGCACGCGGGCTGAGTAGCTGACCGTTTCGCGATGGCCCATACCCTGCAAATAAATTAATTTGCTAATCGCTGCTTCGTAACACTTGGTGGAAGTGCGGAGTATCGATCCTGTACCCATAACCCCTTAGAAAGAGCTGACGCCTGGCCGGGCTACCGCCATCTTTGCCCACTATGAACAGCGCGGCAGGAAGCGACCAGCCTGCGGGGACGTCTGGGACGAGTCAACGATATCCTCGGGACAATCCTGAACAGATAAGGTACTGGTCGCATCAACACGAACCGCGATGACGTCGAAGAGTGGCTTATACATTACCAACAAGTGAGCAAGTACAACCACTGGGACACGACCATGCAGCTGGCGAACGTGGTTTTTCTTTCTTGCGGGCACTGCACTCTTGTGGTTCGAGAACCACGAAGATTCTCTTACCACTTGGGACAGTTACACGAAGGAACTCAGAAAGGGCTTCGAGGACTCCTTGTCGCGCAAGAAAAACGCTCAACAAATACTTGTCCAACGAGCCCTGCGGCCAGGTTAGACATACACCATGTACATAGAAGTGCTAAAGTAAAGAGCTCAGTCGTCCGCGACGTAGTAACAGCAGCGATCCTGCAACGGACCCCTTCCAGGGCGCGTTTTCAAACCTCTCTGTGGAAGACCAAGTACCTGCACCTCGCCGCTACTACAATCCCATCAATGATTTTCCCGGGCCACCAACTTATCGTGCGGCTCCGGTGTGTTACCGTTGTGGTCGTCTTGGGCACATTTCGCGGTACTGCCCTAGTAACGTTGGTACTGTCAGCGTCGGGAGCAACACGACCAGCACCACGTTCTTACGCAAGTAGTGCCTCATTTTCGATTAAGAACTCCCCTGATGGGGCTGGGACAGGTAGATCACCGCTGCTTGCGGCGGGCTAGCCTGCCACCGAATTTTTGTCTGTTGTAGGCCGTCATTGCACCCGCCACCGTTTCGGTGGTGGACGACGGCTTTTTTTGCGGCGCGCATCTTTCTCTCCCTCTTCCTTTTCTTTCTTCTCTATTTTCTCTTCTGTCTGCACGAGGCAGCGGAGGTGGTTCAGCTACAGAGCCAGTAGCAGGCCCATGCATTTTCTTTTCCTTCTTCCTACAGCCACAAAAACAACAACGCACGCAAGTACATTTGGCTAACCTTCGGTGGCATTCCATGACGCTCAGCCCTAGGACTCACCTCTTTCCCGGTCGCTACGACTAGGAACACTGAAACTACTCATTCGCTTCCGATCGCAGTTCCACACCGCCTATTCAGCGACGCCGTTCACCGTCGCCACGCCACCGCTCTGTATCGCCACTTCCGGATAATTAATTGCGGCAGCCGATGGAGGTGAGGTTACGGAACTGTCGTCTTCACCAATTTCTGGGTGGCGCAGTGGTTACGGCGCTCGACTACTGTTCCCAAGGACGCGGGATCGAATCCCGGCCTCGGCGGCAGCTTTTCGATTGAGGCGAAAAGCAAGGCGCCCGTGTGCTGTGCGATGTCAGTGCACGTTAAAGAACCCCAGGTGGTCGAAATTTCCGGAGTCCTCCACTACGGCGTCTCTCATAGCCTGAGTTGCTTTGGGACGTTAAACCCCTCAAACCAACCAACCAACCTTATGTCATTATGTTAAAAAAAAAAAATGGCTGTGTGTGTTGGTGGCACAAATACACTCACATTGGTAGGAAACAGAAAGTGTAGGAAAGAAAAGTTTGACTTTATTTAGCTTGGGCCCTCACGTCCAGATCACACAATGGGAAGCTACTATAGACCTTGTAGACCGCTGCATGCTACTTCACAGATAATCGTACAGTCCTCGTCTCTGTCAAGCAAAATGAATAAATCGCGCATACCTATGTCTCTGCTAAACATACATGACCACAACATGCTCAGCCAGGGGGACGTACCTCTCGCTACGTATATTCTGACATAACGACCTAAGCCACTGACATTTTTTCGCCGTGCCTGAATCACATAGCAACAGTTTGCCCTCGTGCTCCTTGAAGTCAATAGCATCAAAGAAAGTATTGGGCAATGTTTCTGCCTAAGGCGAAATCCTTACCGTATCGTCATGATCGACGTGGGCAGCAAGTGTGAACAGGAAGTGATTTATTGATTTGTGGGGTTTAACATCCCAAAAAGAGACTCAGGCTATGAGAGACGCCGTAGTGGAGGGCTCCGGACATTTCTACCACCTGGGGTTCCTTAACGTGCACTGACATCGCAGAGCACACGGGCGCCTTGCTTTTCGCCTCCATCGAAAAGCGGCCGTCGAGGCCGGGATTCAATCCCGCGCCCTTGGGAACAGTAGTCGAGCGCCGTAACCACTGCGCCACCCCGGCGGGGCGTGAACAGGAAGTGGAGACACAAAGGAAATGGGGACACAAATATAATGTGATTTCGTGTCCAATTAGGACTCAACCGTTCTTTGTGCAACGTTCGCAGGGTGGCGTCATCGCTTTCCATTTAGCATCCATATGCTCGTCAAGTTAGAGATAAGTTTGCGTTAAAGTTTCGAACCCACGATATATATGTACCTCCATTTATATATGCCATTCGTTGTATGCGTAAGTGTCGACCGAGAGGTGAAACATACTGCGTCTTTCCGTTCTCTAAACATCAAACTAGCTAAAGAAATCTAACAATTTGCCAAACTCTGTGCCAGTCTCTCATTGGCGGTAAGGGTGCCCTTTGCGAACTCATAGCAACGGTCTATCTGTAGCCAAGTCATGTATAACATAGCACATCCCTGTCCGCCCAGGGTCACTCAGGTAGACATTGTCCACCGTTGTGGAAATGTCCTTTGGTCTTCGGGCTGATCTTTGACCTTCGACCTGCACGCTTTCGCACAGATTTATCGGTTCAAGCCAGGATTAAACGGCATCGAACTTTGCTTTCGTTCGATTAATTGCGATATGACGATTGAGAACTATTTTTTTTTATTATTCGTGCATTCTACAGGCTTTATAGTTTCAGCAGTTGCTCTACTGAGCCAGCGTAGCACACGTGACAGTATGTCGAACTTCAGGAGATGCTTATGCGATTCAAAGAAACACTATAGCTGCATGATACAGGGCCTGTGATAAGGGTATGTCCGGCTTCACAACACGCATCTGTCGTGCCACTCTAAAAAAAATGTAGCTTTGAAATTACTTTGCGTTCTTTGAGAAAGTCTTCTTCAAAGTACGCGCCAACTCTGAACAAGTGACTGCCTACGCGAGTACACGGTTAAACGACAAGAATTGTTCAGACAGTTTTGTTTGCACGCTTGGCGCTTTTTTTTTTTTTTTTTTTTGTGAATGCTTTGTCTTCGGAATCACGTTTCAATACTTCCGCAAGTTCCATCCTAAAGTATTACTAAAGGATGATATCATAGGTGCGCTCTTAAGTCAAAAATACTTCGATGGTTTGGTTGAAGGGGCTTAACGTCCGAAAGCCACCCATGCTATGAGAGACGCATAAAAGTACTTTTATAACCTTTGTCTGCATACATTATGGCGTCGTCCTGCTCGGAACCACTATTCTTACACCGTGCTCGGAACGAAGTGGATACCGATGGCGCTTAACATGGACGGATGGACGGATGGACGGATGGATGGATGGACGGATGGATGGATGGATGGATGGATGGATGGATGGATGGATGGATGGATGGATGGATGGATGGATGGATGGATGGATGGATGGATGGATGGATGGATGGATGGATGGATGGATGGATGGATGGATGGATGAATGGATGGATGGATGGATGGATGGATGGATGGATGGATGGATGGATGGATGGATGGATGGATGGATGGATGGATGGATGGATGGATGGATGGATCAGTAGCTATCATGCTCATTTTTTTCCCTATATCCCAATTATTGATTTAGATTGGTTAACTAAACCATCAATCTATCAAATTTTTGTTTCTACATTACTAAATTTA
This sequence comes from Amblyomma maculatum, assembly GCF_055883805.1. Taxonomy (NCBI): domain Eukaryota; kingdom Metazoa; phylum Arthropoda; class Arachnida; order Ixodida; family Ixodidae; genus Amblyomma; species Amblyomma maculatum. The sequence goes on along the minus strand of NC_139348.1, from coordinate 106,629,047 downwards.
TGTCACTTCTCTGCTTTTAAGCCACCAATCTTCCAGTCGTTTTTTGCTAGTTTCCACCGCTGGTTTATTCACCCGGCCACTGGTATCTCTAAACCCCAGAGCTTCAGGGACAGTTACTGCGCCTGCATCAATTTCCGGATGGATACCATTACATTCGAGTGTAATATGGTCAATTGCTTCACTGGAGTTACCACATACAGCACATGCGTCATCTTCATTGTTAAATTTCTTTTTGTAGCTGCGTGTTCTAAGGCACCCTGATCTAGCTTCAAAAAGTAGGGCACTGCCTCTTGAGTTATCAAAGAAAGCTTCCTTCCTGATCTGCATTTTCCACTTTCGGTATAATTCCACACTCTGTTTCTTCTCCATCGAATTTATCCAATTTTTACCTTCTGTGTTTTTCACCTGTTGCTTAATGCTCTTTATTTCTCCGTCCTTGTGACTAGCATACTTACTAGTTAGTTTCCTAGTTCTTTCCCTCCATTGTGAGTCAACGCTTTTTAAGTACAGGTATTTAAATACTTTAGCTGCCCGTCTGTTACTGTCCAATTTCCTCAGGCGTTCCTCATATAATATTTTACTCTGAGCTTCCCGTACTTCGAAAGATGCCCAGCCCATATCTCCCTGTACCGCCTCATTTGTGGTTTTGCCGTGGGCACCTAGTGCTAATCGTCCAACGGCTCTCTGATTTATTTCTAATGTCGACTGTACCTCTGATTTTAGGCACAAAACCGCATTTCCGAAAGTAAGTCCGGGCACCATAATTCCTTTCCAAATACTCCTCAAAACCTCATACCTGTTGTATCCCCACATCGCCGACGGCAGAGGCGCCTGGCGGTCGCACGGAGCCTACACAGAAACATTAGCATACATCCGGCACTTTGTGCTCACAGTTAATTGGCATCTCGTGAAAGCGTGCTACGCCTTCCTTCGCGCCCAGGAGAGTTTTGTTTTCAGTCATGTTATTCGTGTGTAGGAAAGGGCAGCACATACGGCGCAAAACGCGAAAATTGCTTCTTTCTTTTCTTTGTCTAAGCGGTCAACGTTACTAGAATTTGCCGCTACTTTGCTTTTCGTGGCCGTCAGTTCCGTCTCTGTAACATTGTAAGGATAGCTGGGCTAAAGATAAAATTGGCATAGCATAATGGAAGGACAAATTGAAACAAGGAGAGGAAGAAGAAACAGCAAGGACAAATGCAAAAAACAGCACGAGAGTGCACGGAAGCGCATAAGATGAGCCAAAAGGAGAGGAAGGAAGCTAGGCGCAAGGAAAGGAGTAATATAAAAAGAAACTGAGGCAAAATAAAATCTTCGCTTTATCTTCATTCGGGGTCAACAAACCCCGACGTTCTCTGCTTCGCTGCCGCCGAAAGGCAGGTGTGAAGAGGCACGAAGGCGCGAAGTTCGTCTGCTTGGGTGCCCCGCCGAGCAGACGAAAAGAAGCTTGCGCTTTGCTGCAGACGACGGAAGGCTTTTGATTAGAAAAAAAGAAAGAGGGAAAATAAACGAAGACGAGGAAAGGAGAGGTGTAGCAAAACTGTCGGAAAAAAGGAAGGATTGGCAATGCGTGCTTAGTCCTTACACACATACTTCTCTTTCGACGAACGACAAGACGGCATTTGGTCGGGCCCGCGGCGCGTGAGCGCGAAAGGGCGCGCAGCGGGGCGAAGCCCTCATCAGTCACCTCCTCGGACGAGCCTTGGCGCGCGATTCACAGCTCGCTTTGGCCGCGACGGCACTGCGCCATAGGCGGCGACGCCCTCCAGGGGTATTACGGAACAGCGGGATATCCACAACGAGTCCAGTGCCGAGCGTACGTTCAAGAAAAACGATAGTTTGGGGGAACAGGAGAGTGGTGGTGTATATGTCTTAGCGCCTGCCGTTGCTTGCTCGCACCATCACGAGCCAACCTGTGGTCATTTTCATGTTGAAAGTACAGCCTCGTCCACTTCTAGCTGTAACAAGGTCACCGCTTTGAAAGCGTCATTGCGTCCGACCTGGTCCCGCCATAAAGATAAGTGGCAGACCTTGTGAAGCGTCATGTCCGGCTAGTCTGGGCTTCCATCACTTAGCATCGATATGCGCTTGAGTCAGACGCAATGTTGCTTTAAATGCAATGGCCATATGTTATAGCTAGAAGTGGATGACCTTGTACATCTGGTCGTAAATTTCTGGAAGCAGGCAGATTGTGAGGTGATTAAGAATTAGAATACGCATACGCAGCGTGGGAGTACTCCTTCTCAAAAGCTCTTGACGATAAGCTGGTGTGTTCAGAAAAGGCCTGCAAGATTCGTCCCGGGCATCCACAACTACAGAATCAGATGTTAGCAAATCAACAAATATCTCGGATGGAAGTTAATTTTTGTCCACTTGCTGGATAACATTGAAGTCGAAGCTTTTACACGATATACCTACAGCGATAACAAAGAGATCGACAAGAACATGTATTTGAAACAGACTGACCATAGCTGTAGATGATGCGACGATTTCAAAGAGATTAGGCCATACCAAAGTTCTAAGTTTTCGTCCTTTCCCCGAACTATTGAAGAATGGAATTTGCTTCTGGATGAGGCAGTGTGTGCATCAAATTTTTCATCTGCATAGAATACGTTACATGAATCTGTTTTACATAATAGTTCCGGAGTACTCTTTTGTGCATGTGTGACACATTTTGTAATTAGATGTTCTATGCTAGGTTCTATGAATATGTTGTCTTCCCCCTTAATTACGATAGAAGTTGGTTTCTCAGCCGTACAAGTCATTTGCTGCTACCATTTGTTCGCGCTGCTTTCTTTTTGAACATTGTATTTGTAATTAACCTTCCTACAATAATTCCCAATAGGCCCTATAGGAATTTCTAATAAATAACTGAATGTATAAAGCTTGCGCAGTTAATTTGGACGCTTGCTCGTGATAACTTTGAAGCGCAGCTCTTGAACCAGGTCCGGCTCGAAATGATGACTGTCGCCAGTTCATACCGACACAAATAAATATGTAGCGCGGGGACAGGCAGAACAGATCGCTATAGCTATCAAGAATGGTTTATTGCGCATTAGAAAAGCAGCCTGACCATCAACGTAGTAACGTGACCATCAAAAAAGCTAGCAAAATATCACCTGGATGCGCGAGTTTCTTTGATAAGAGTAAGTGCCTCAGAAAACTTGCTTGTATAACGATTCCGCAAAACCGCGATCCATTCTGCCTCGATCATGTCATGCGTCAATCGGTATATGCATGCTGACGATCGTGACGTTGGCATGACAGACATTTACCGCACGTTCCAGACAAGCTACGACCATTTCCTCGAATGCGATCGTTCATACGCGCGCAGGTTCGGTTTGCATATTGCTTTCGACATGAAGAGGTACACCTGGTATATGGCGTTTTCACATAGCATCCGCTTCGAGAACATACTCGACACATGCACAATGCAGATTGTAGAACTACTGGCTGAACGCCTAACTGATTCATGTCATGATTGGAACGACGCAAAGGACACGAACACAGCAATAAGAGGCTCTAGAAAATAAGGCTATCATTTTGCCCCTTTTATTTCCCTTTGTTCGTATCCTTTACGCCGTTCCAATGTACCAACTAATTTGCATGAACCAATTAGCCCTACATCAAGTACTTCTACAACGCAGTTCTTCTATTCTGGGTTCTTTTCTGTGTTCACCGCTCTCGCATAAAGGCGTATTCTTCCTGTCCCTCTTATTTTCCTGCATTCGTGTCCTTTGCGCCGTTCCAGTGTATTGCAGTACGTGCGGTCAGTCCAAAAAATTGTTTTAAGAATTCACGAGAACCTGCTAACACGTACGTGAAATTATTCAGGCCAAATGATATAACCCGGGGAAAAAAATTGTGTGTACGCACTTCTGTGGTATCCTTATCAATTGAACTCAAGTATCTGGATATTATTTTTGCTAGATTGTCTTGCTCCCGCAATGTCAGTCACACAAGTGGTACTTTGGCACAAAAGTCCACCTTCTATAAAATGTGTGCAATAAACCATATTGCTAGTTAGCGCTGCCTGCGTATGCCATATTTGTTCCTCTCCTGGTCGTGTTACGCCTTTCTTCCTATTTTGCACCAACGAACCAAAGTGTCTACTCTCCGAATTTACATTCTGTGTATTTGGATTGGACTCAATAAATTTATTTCAGGAAACGAAGGTCTGAATCCGTTGCCTGGGTGGAGGAGGTAGCAATTGCATGGTGGAGAGGTAGCGTTTGCTTTCTTTTTTTCATTCGGCCTTCTGTGGTGTAGGTCGCGTAGTGAACCTTGCATGCGGAGGTCCACCGTTCCGGGGACTGATGAGTGTGTCATGGGAAATTGGAAATTCCTTCGGAGAGAAGATGCAGCCTTCGTAGGAGCGGGTGTCCTGCTTTGAACAGAGTGGAAATGCCACTCTGCGAGGGTGCTGATTGAACCGTTGTCCGTTTCTTTTTTAGATGAAAAATTATCTTGCACTTTCACGTTCATTCGAACCATCCACAATGTGAAAAAGCTCCTCAATCTGCAACCACGAATTAGTACAATATACAGCGCTCTTTCTGCCCCGAGCGGCCGATAGATAAACTATGCCTTCCTGCTTCATCTATCCACGAGTAGTACGTCAGCACCGCAGCGCCAAGCCGCACCGTATCGGCGGCGGCGCGAACCAAGCCGCCGCGCCAGCGGAGCGTCAGCAGGCGTCGGCATACAACGACGCCGTTGCGCTGCTGCTGCTACAACGACGCGACGGCGCCCGCGCTGCCCGCTGTCGTCTCTTTTTGTGCGCTCTCTCCCTCCCTCGCAGCTCCGGCGACGGTGTTCGCTTTCCCCGCAACACTCGCGGCGGCCAACTGATCCGCGCCCCTGTGTGTTTTGTGCATCAGCATCGTCCGCCGGCACGCGCTGTTCTCGCTTCGGTTCAAGCATTTCGTCTGCACCTTCGCACCCGTTCTCTCTCCGCATCATCCCTCCATTTGAAATCGGAGGCAGGCGCATCGTCTGCGCTGAGCTTTTCGTCTGCCAACCGGCATCTCTGGAGGATACATTAGCGCTAGGCTCGTGCGGTGTTGTTTTTTGAGCGGCGTGTTATTATTGTGTGTCGGTGTCGCTGCCAAGCTCGTTGTGGAAAAGACTACGGCCACTCGATCATCGCATTGTTAGCTGTCGCCGCGCAGACGAGACCAGCTTCAACCGAACGACGCGACTTCGCTTGCGGCGCCAGATTGACGCCGAGCAGTTTGGGATATTTTTCTCTGGCGTGCGCGCCGCCTTCCGAATTGTTTTGATTATTCCGAAGAGTTAGCGTCTTCACAACAGGACCGACGGGTCGACTGCAAAGGAACATCGCGATTCTGTGGTTGCCTCATCGGTGTTGGTGAGTTAGTTCATTCATTTTACTTATTTTTATACCAACTCGGAAAGGATGCTTGACAGCTTTGTTGACATCCGCATCACTGCGCCCGGGTTATCGATCGGGCAGCCGCACCACAAGCACCGCGGACATTAGTGCCGGAAGCTGACGAGCAAGGGATAATGAGCAAACTTTCATCGTCACGTCTTTTTCTGTGCTGTTGTAGAGCATCTTAAGATGCGGCACTCGCATCAGGATCAGCTGTAGTGAGACGGAGCTGACCGCGAGTGCGCCTAGCGCAGTCACGGCGCCGACCAATGGGAACCCGGTTCCAGCGGTGACGTCATAGATACGGAGGATCATTCATGGACAGCGCGGGAGAGCACGATGCATGGACTTGAGCTTTTCTTTGTTTAAACGCGGTCACTGGCAGTGAAATTGCATATGATTCAAGAAGCAATCATCATTAATTAAATTGCTTGTGTGCTACATGACGGCGTGCTTGCAGCTGCCGCAATGCAAAGCAGAAAAATGGAGCGTAAAGAAAAAATAGACGAATTCTAATAAAGGTTTATTAGCTACACATTGAATATGTGCGCATGTATTAACTACGGACAACGATTTCGAATTTGAGACTGTAGCAGGAGACTGCATTGATGAATAAAAAATTAGTTATAAACGATTAGTAGTAAGAAAAATAATAACCGATGCAGAAAAAAACGCATATGAAATAATGAAATACAATAGGATTTTGCTTTTAACAAGACATACTCAATGGAATAAAAGATAAAACTAATTGGTTGCAGGGGAAAATGTTTTTGCGCGAGCAGTCTAGACGCTCGCTCATTTAAATAATATAGCTACAAAGATTAACACACCTGCTCAGAGAGTGAAAATGGTCACGCCATATATATATGTATATATATATATATATATATATATATATATATATATATATATATATATATATATATATATATATATATATATATATTCAGGGCCATTCTTTTTCAATTGCATCCCGAGAAGTATACGTAAGATGCCCTTCCCGGTCGGCGAGATAAAAGCTACTTCGAGCATCGCCGCGCGCGCTGTTCTTAGGGCGTTTTCTTCGAAAAAGAAAATAACACGCGCTAAACGTCTTTGCGGTCAGGTTCTACGGCCGGGGAATCCATGAATAAACGTGGTGGCGGGCGCGTTTTATCAAGCTGCTAGTCCTTTTCTCGTAGCCGTGGGCGACAAGGTCGTTCCTTATCCTCGGATGGCTGCGAGAAAACAAACAAGACACTGTCGCTGTCATTTCACAAGAAGGCGCTTGAAAGAAAATAGGTACTGATAAAAAGATTAACTAAAGAAGGAAATGTATTCGTGGAGCCTGGGAGGGTATTGCTTTCTCTACCTCCTTTCAGCTGGCATTATCGACGAGGCGAGGCTGACATAACAGAGGCAGCAATAATTCTCTGGGCTGTCTGGGAATGGCTAGACGTCGAAGCGAAAAAGTAAGGGGGGGTGGGGGTCTAAGGGGGTCGCCTGCGTCCCAGGCCGTGCTGTTAAAAGAGGTTGAAAAACCCGTTCGGACCAAGTGCGCGTACAGGAGTAGGTAGGCGCAAGATGCAAGTACCTGCCCGCCCTTTTATCGTTCTCGGGAGTGGTTGGAAGGCTTTTCGAAAGTTTCTTTTGCTATCAGTACTGAGTGGAGTCCGAACGTTGGAACAACAACGTTGCAATAAAAAACTGCTGCAGCCTACTCAGTTTATTAACTCTATTTTATACTGTTCTGCGCTACTAGGGAGCATCATGTAACCAACTGAAACGTAAAATTTAGCATCCACACTTTGATTGTTTCTGAATGACCAATTTTAATATTGGCCTTAATTTGGATTTCCTTGGTCACCAGTATATCTGTCTACCCCCCCCCCCCCCCCCCCCCCTCGTTCTTTTTTTTCTCTCGTGTGATGGAGAAGCTGGGGCAGTGTATGTCAAGGTTGAAGCTTGTGATTATGCGGTCTAGGCAGGGTAGACGTGCCCGTTATACACGAGTATATGCAGTGCATTCCTTCAAGCACCGACCTGCGTACTGGCTTTTTGCCGCCAGTGGTTATTTCACAAATAATCGCAAATTAAATTTACATAAGCCGTTTCGTCTATTGTCGTCGCAAAGAAATGTACTGATACTAAACCTTTATTTGAAACAAACGTGTCATTACATTCTCAAAATTATTTTATTCGTTTCTTTTTGTTTTGTTTTGTTTGATTTTTTTACGGCCACACCAAATAAATGTGCAGATAAAACGCGCACTTGTTTTCTTTTTCGACCATTTTCCAGTGGTTTTTTTTTTCTTTTCTTTTTTTCTTTCTTTTTTTTTATAATTTGAGTATTCCCAGATGTCACACGCCCGATTCTAATCACACTAAAAAACAATGTGTGGATCAGTTACAGGAATTGGGACTAGATTCGGGCACCGTGCCATGTGACCGGGGAAAATAAGCGAAATATCTAGCTGGCTCACTTCAGCTCTCATGTAAAGAACCAGCGTTAATGGCTTCTTCAAGGACAAAAGCTATATTTTGTGGCTACTATGTAGGCTTGCATATTGATATATGTGCCAGTGTATATATTCGAATCTCTTATCAAACAGCGTAATACCCATTTCTGCTGGATTTATGTGTGACCAATCCCTCTCCTGAGTATGTGTCATTATCTGAGGCCACAACAATGCAGACTATGAGTTTTGAAAGCGGAAATGAGAAATTATTACGAACCGGACGTCACGTGACTTTGGTCGTTTCCGACAGTGACACGCATACACGTGCGCATGGTACGCCCGACCTCATCGAGTATTTTTTTTTTTTTTAATATTCTGTTTGTACGTCTCGTCGTTTTTCTTTAGCGAGAAATGATCGCCCAAACGTATTGAATATGGGAAGTAATTAAGAGACGTGAGTGCATGACGCGAGGTTCCAAAACTACTTGATACTAATGGTTGACGGTTACGGTATTGGCGGCAGAGAGAATATGAATTTATAGAAGGATGAGAGGCCTTCTATTTTCTATACATGCTTCATGCGCAATAAATATGCCAATCGACAAAGGCAGCCGAGCAAGCAAACGAAAACAATAAACCATCAGTGGTGCATGCCATGCAATCCTTAAACCATTAGTAAGAATCCCAAAACCGTTTCGGTTAAGAGGTGCAGTGACCATCGTTTGCGTGCCTTGCCGCTTATTGTACCTTTACGTTCGAGAATTTCGCCTAGTAAAATGGTCTTACGCTTTTTATACCGCAAAATCTACACTGTTTTATCTCGCTTTATTTTTCCGCCTTTATCGTGGTTCCGGGTGCTGTTCATTAGCTTCGCACTCGAAGCAGACGAGTCACTCAACTTCGTCGTCTGCTTCGCAAGCGAGCAGACGATAGGCTTGGTCTCCGGCTGGCGGTGAAGTCCGGTGGAAATGTGTGCTTCCTACAGTTCCGGAGGGCCTCCGGTTCGTGCACCGGGGACACGGCCGGGACCAACGTAGCGTACTCACCGCGGGCCCAGAGTTTCCATCGTTCACTCGCTCACCGGCGTTCGCTTTGTCTGCGCTAGTATTTGTCTTTCATTGGTTTCCGCCCTCTCTTTCGCCTTTCACTCGCGACTCCCCAACACGCCAGTAACGGTGAGAGAGGTGTATGTGTGTGCGCGTGCCTGGCGGGAGAACCGCTATTCGTCATCACTGAACCCCCCCACACCACTCTTCAGCTCCCGCTGGTAGTGGATGGAGGGAAGAGAGGCGTCTGTGAAGGGGGTGACGTCATTCCACGCCAGGGGAGCGAACAGAGCTGCCGCACTGTTAGCCGCGTAGCAGGGAGGAGCAGACAGAAAGAAAGGCAGGCATGACGAAACAAAGAGGACCATAGAAAGAACGCTAAAAGAAAGAAAGAAAGCGTGGCGCGCTCGGGTAAGTGGGTGAGGGGGGCGCGCCCTTCCAAGCTCCAGTCTGTCGCGTCGGTCGCCGCGCCAACGGTCTGCTGCTGGCGGCTGTGCACGGCCAACTCGGCAGCACGCTGGGCTTCGACCTCAGGAAAGGTTTCAGGGACGTCCCGAAATAATACGCCGCCCCCCTCCCCGATAACTGGCGGCAGCGACAGTGAGAAAAACGGGGTGTCGTCTCCTGCTTGCACGCGTCGTCTGCTTCCTTTTTGTGCTGCGCTCCCCCGTTTCACATGTTACGCTGAAAACGCTGAAGACGGCACGGTAAAACGTTCTTCTTTTCGCGGATCCTTAATCAAACCAGTGAAGCGCAACCCCGCTAAGGGGTGCGGTCATATCATGTGACGAGTCTTTATAAAGACTAAAAACCTCAGTTCAGTAAAGTGTATTGGACGTTGGCACGAAGCGCGCATAGAAACACCAGGAAGAGGTAAGACACAGATGAGCGCTAAGTCATCAGGAAGACCCTCGCGCTTCGGTGAGAAGACGGCAGGAATGCAAGCGCTCTCGCGGCTGGGTTCATCCCGGTCACGGAGGCCACATTTCGATGAAGGCGAAACGCAGGGCGCCCGTGTACTGTGGGATGTTAGTGCACGTGAAAAAAACTTCAGGTGACCGAAATTCGCCGGATCCCTTCGCGGCGGCGCTCCTCGTAGCCCGAGTCGCTTTTGGACGTTGAGCTGATAGCTTTGAGCAAAGTTTACCGTTAGCGCTTGCATATATCTTCACTCCTACTCACTCAGCCCTCCGTGATAACGTAACAAGAAAGCGTCGAAAGTCCTGATGTTACGCGTTTTCGTCCATTAGCGCCCAAGAAGAAGTGTACATACGACACAGTTGGGAAGCCGAAATCGCCGAACTGCCGGAAGAAAAATGAACTGTAATGACAGGCCACCGAAGCGCCGTGGGCGGGAGCAGACGAAATGGTATGTCGAAAGAACAACCGGTACTTGTGCTCGCAGACGGCTTCCGAGAAAGCAAAGAGAAAGGGAACTGACCGGGGATTTTTTCGGCAGACGACGCAGCTGTCCAAGCCTCAAAGGTGCCAGTGGTCAAGAAAGAAAATTTTAGTTCTTGTATATATCTTTTTTCTTACTTTGAAGAAACGTGACAGCATTGCCACGAAGCTCTGTCGTGTTTGTTCATTCTTTCTCCGGCGCCGGGAATCAGGAAAGTTATCAAAACGAAAACAACCCAGGAAAATAACCAGCCAGTGGCGTTATTTGTGATTATCCCTTGATCCCTCGCAGCGTTCAGTGTCTTCAATCAGTTAGTCATTCCAGACACGTATGGTTAGCAAATGACGTCACGCAATTGCAAGAGGTCTGCGATGCCCGCTTGCAACACGTATGCAGACGTCTGCTTGCTTCGTTTCCGGGGCATCAGGTTTCGCTTTATATAGCGCGGTGCTTCACAGAGTTGAGGTCACGGTCTACCTCATATGCTGTCAAGCTCGTGCAGTCTTCTATGCTTGCATCAGCGCATTTCTTCCCTCTATGAAGCAAAGGCCGGCACAGCTTAAGCATAACGCGATACCATCTGCGATGGGCTCAGTGCCCTATTGCTTAGCAGGCTTACAATAGTTTACAACCGATATCTTGGCTGTACTAAACTATGCCCAGTCGAAAAAAACTACAGAACTGTGTCAAAAATACGACAAAATATCCTGTAGTTCTGTCGTAACCATCAGATTTTTCTGTAGTTTTGTAGTTTATCTGTAGTATATTTCTGTTGTCTGTAGTTCTGTAGCACTTTTCTGTTGTAACTACAGAGATTTCTGATGTTACTACAGAATGTTCTGTTGTCACAACAGGTTTCTCGTCAAAAACCGCACAGAAATTCTGTCGTAACATCAGAAAATTTTCTGTAGTTTTTTCCGACTGGGTGGCGCTACAGCGTGGAGGCTGATGAAAAGGCTAGAAATTGGAAGCAAGCCATGGACAGTGCAGCTGGCTGTAAGGTGCTCATCGATGTTAGGTGATAGAGGAAAAGTAGCTTCCCGAGCAAATACGATGTGTATCCTAGCTTGAGTGAAAATGAAGAGATGCATTATGGAAAGGGCGCTACTTTGAAATGACAGCTGGTGCTCATTCTTGGCTCTTGGGCTGAAAGGGACTACAAGATGGGAATCTGTGGTTTACAGATGATGCAAAAAGGACCGACTTCTTGTCGAAAGTCGAGTCGGCTGTTCTTTCGCGTCACATAAAGCAGCAGGGGTCTTGTAGCCGCTAAGGCTACCGACGCTGAATCAGAACTCGCTGCTAAGAGAGAGTGAGAAAGAGAGAGAGAGAGAGAGAATAAACTTTATTGATGCAAAGTGATTATGTGGGTGGTTCACCCAGGTCCGTGAAACCATTGGCGAATACGGCCCTCCAGGCCTGACCGATCAGCTGGCGATGAAGGGGGAGCCAGCTTCGCCTCCCACTGCTCATGGCTAATTTTATGCAAACCGTATGATTTAAGTTGTTCGGGGCAGTTCCATACCATGTGGAGGATGTCGGACATCTCTCCGCAGGCCGGACATGAATTTGTGGGGTATTGCGCGGGCCGAATCTTATTGTGTCGGGCTGGGTTTGGTAGTGATAATGGCATATGTCCTTCAAAGGGGTACATGCAAAGGGCTTGCCTTCCAGCGAGCGGCGTCGAATGGTTCTCCCCTTATAGCATCACATCGCGGGGGATTGTTTAACCACGGATTAAGTGTTGAACCGCGGCCCTTCGTGACAAGCGATCGACGCCATTGGGTACAAGGTCAGGGGTATTCGACGCCTCGTTCTTGAGTTGTATGTATCTGCTATGTCTGCTATGACAAACGTATGTGCAAGCGGGAAAAGGAAGGAGGCGGAAGGGCGTACGCGACAAACTTATTTCCTCTTCCCTACGCGTTATTTGGTGAACAACGCCCTGCCGTGGGCGTTGTTTGGTTTGTGATGCTGCTGATAATTTCCCGTTGATATGTCCGTGCACGTTTGCATCTTATTGTCTCGAAAAAAGAAAAATGTCAGTCTGCGCATGTTCTCGTCGGGTACGCTGCGTATACCGTGTTCCTTGCACCTTTCGGAGACGACAGTGCATTAGTGCAGACCTAATTCGCCTCTGTTGATGCTTATAACCGAGGTTAACAACGACGCAGTTCAGGAACACGAAGGCACGCCTTCGAAGTTTCCAAAGACTCCGGGTCGGCTTGTGCGCGCCGAAAGAGATTTCTGTATACACACGCACACCATAAACACGACGTCTTGGGCGCTCATGCCCGCTTCGGAAAAAGAAAAGCCCGACTCTGCGGGGGGTTGCCACGCGTCTCGCCTATCGTCTCGCTACAAGCCGCGGGTCTTTCACGACTGCCCTTTCCCTGTTTCGATTCGCACTTCCCGGAAAGCGGTTCCGAGATAAGGCGACAGCGGGGCAATGCATCATTCCGATACGCGTGTATATGGTGCGTGGCTGTGATGTGTGCACACCGGACGTCGGCCTCCCAGCAGCGCACGCGCTTGATGTCAGTCGGTTCCTTGAACGAGATGGCGGCGCCGCCATCTCGGCGCACCGCGACAGATCAATGCTGTACGCATACACGCAAGCACAAAGGGATCAGCGAACCATGAAGTGGCAACGTGTGCGTAGGGCGAGAAAACGAGCTGAGCAATTTCGTTTCGTGCCGGTCCGCGTCTTTTCCCGTACAAAAACATCCCGGGCTCACGGTTTTTTTTTTCTTTCCCTCTCATGGTGGAGTTTTTCTGGAGTAAACGCCGTCTTTGTCGGTGTATAGCGTGCTGTTACCCTTATCTCGAGCGTTCAACCGCTGAAAAGTACCAATATTGAGCAGTGCCTATAGTTGCTGCTTTGCCGCTGTTCTGGCGGTTTAGCAATGCGCGCATCTTGTACCTCAAGACGAACAGTGATATATTATTTAAAGTGAGCTTTGTTTCGTCAGACGACAAAAAATTTGATTAGTATATTTTGCCACTTTCTGAGGCATTTCTTTATAGCTTGCACAAAATATTACACTTAAGGTTTCGTATTTACAGAAGTGCGTTTTCTTAATTGTTGTTATTTTATTAATGTTTTTTTTTTGCTCACATAGTTCGACAGGATGAGAATTTTTTAAAGAATTATCGTTTTTCTTTCCAGATAAGGTGACGTTTTGATAAGGACTTCATTAGCTTCGAGGAAATATATTTTACGCTTGAGTATTCGCAACTTCATATGTGCTGTTTTCGCCTTTATTCCTGGTCGTGTAGAGCAGTAAAGCTGAGTGTTCACAGGCTGTATCCGAATTTTTCTTAAAGCAACATTTTTGAGGTGTATGCGCATTTTTCTGAGTCCATATGAAGTGTAAAGAAAAAAAAGTCCCCATATTCTACTCAATGCATCTTACGCGAGCAGGACTATAGCATCACTAAACAAGTTATTTTATGACCAGACAAACAAAAATAACTGGTTGTCATATTATAGCACCGAACAATAGAAAAAGGCGAATAATTCGTCTTGTTTGCGCGACATTTCTTTTCTACAGTCTCTCTCTCTCTCTCTCTCTCTCTCTCTCTCTCACACACACACACACACACACACACACACACACACACACACACACACACACACACACACACACACACACACACACACACACACACACACACACACACACACACACACACACACACACTGTTACGACCAAGCATCCGCAATTGCGCGCTCTATTGTTCGCCTGTGGGCATGGATAAGTTTTGTGAATATGTGGTGATGGTCCAATGGCTCTAAGTGAGCCTGTTTCCAGGAATCCTGTTTTGTAAGCATGTTTTGCTTTGTGGACAACCTGCAAATGCCAAATTGACCCTGTCAAGAGAACGTCTGGAAAAACACAAAGAAACGTCCCCCTGCGGGAAATAGCAGGAAGTGCTTTCTTTCTTTTGTCCACCCTTCCAGTTGAGAAGTGCTATCCTCCAGTGATGAATGCCTCCTATCCAAAGGAGACCACAGAGTGACATGTCCGCTGACGTGCAGGACAAGAAAGGAGCATGACTCATACGGCCATTAAGTGATTTCCCGGGAATGCAGGAAAGATTTGCAATTGTCGAAAAGGGACCATGTTGGGAGCCCTATGCGGCGCCACGTGCACTCGGGTTTCTGAGAAGTAAAACCCCTTGTCAGAACCAGCTTGTGGTTTCTTTGCTGAAGAATAGAAATGTACCTCCTCTCCTCGCCGTTCCCAAGCTTTTCCCGCCAACAAGTGATCACGCCCAACGAATGAATGCCGGACCAGTCAGTGCTTCAGACCATCAGTGCAGTGATGTGTTCGATTGGATGCCGATACCTGAGGGGCGTGCCCTGGATTTGGTTGGTCAGCATCTTCAGAGAGGGGCTGGACATAGGGGGTTTTTAAGGACGCTGCAGAGCACGAAATGTCGCTCTGGGCCCTGGGTAAACGGCTCATCCAGTCGCTTCTCGCTATGAACTCTTAACGCTTGCCATTTTGCTGATGTACCCTTCTTTTTCGTGTAAATATTGTAAATAAGTTTTCTCAAAGTGCCATTAAACCTGCTTGTACATATTTCACCAACTTCGAAGATTCAATCCTACTTCAACCCCGAGTCTCTGCACGCTACCAAGTGAAGGCCGGGTCGACATAGCCCCAGCGTCACAACATCTGATGACTGGAGGTGGGATCTGAATCTACAAGCACAACAACTGGTGACCAGCGTTGGGATCTGAAGCTACAAGCCACAACACCTTGTGATCGGAGGTGGCATCTCAAGCAACAAGCAGGAGCAACAATCGGCCAAGAGGGCAGCTCGGAACATCGATCGCATGTGTGGGTGAGTGCTTGGCTTTTCTTCTGATGTGGACCAGGTTCTAGAACAGGGTTAGATTTTAGAACTGGTAAAAAGTGTTGAAACGCCTTTAGGTTTGGTAGTTTGCACTGTTGTTTTGGAAGTAGCCGACACTCGGAGCGATCATGGACCTACAAAAGCTGCAGAAACCGGAACTGTTGCAATTGTGTGAGGAACTGGGAATTGATACAAGTGGTTTGGCACGAAAACCTTTGATTATAAAGGCAATCACAGATTTGGGAGCCGATGATGAGGAGCTCAGTGAAGCATGGAACCTCATCGCCCAAAAAAAAGAGGAAAGGGAGCGCGAACGTCAGAGGGAAAAAGAGGAAAGGGAGCGCGAACGTCAGAGGGAAAAAGAGGAAAGGGAGCGTGAACTTGAGAGGGAAAAAGAGGAAAGGGAGCACGAACGTGAGAAGCTTGAAAGAGAAGCAAAAAAGCTGGACCAAGAAATTGAGCTCCGGAAATTAGAACTAGAGTTGAGCAAGAGGTCGGGCGATTGTCCCCAGCTAGCGGTACCTCGTCTCAACAAGGAGGCAGATTTCAAGATGTCAAAGTACATGCAGCCATATGTGATATCAGGGGATATCGGTCTGTATCTGGCTAACTTTGAGCGAACCTGCGAAAAACTGTCCTTCCAGCGAGACACTTGGTCTCAGAGATTATTGACGGTTCTGCCCAGCGAGGCAGCGGAGGTTGTCGCGCGGCTAAGCAAGGAGGACGCGGACAACTACGAGAAGGTCAAAGCTTGCCTTCTGAGAAAGTATAGGCTTAGCGCCGAGGCGTTCAGACAACGTTTTCGGAACGCTACTAAGTCCAGGGACGAGAGTTACCCTGAATTCCTGTACAATTTAAGAGTAAATTTGGGCGAGTGGCTAAAGAGCACAGATTCCTACAGTGATAGGGACGCTGTAGTCGAGCGAATTCTTTTGGAGCAGTTTTATAACTGCCTCCCAGAAAAAGAAAGAAATTGGTTACAGGACAGAGGCGAAATTAAGTCGGCAACTGAAGCTGCCGAACTTATTGAGGAGTATGCTTCGCGCCGACAATTCAGCAACCCAGCAGTGGATAGGCCCCGCAATCCCAAGTTCAGTGTGAAAAACCGTCAGGAAAGGCACTTTGCTAGAGTTGGAAACGAAGAAATGAAGGTTTCTTCAGGCAAATTCCCTAGAAAGGACGGCAGTGAGAAAAGTGGGGAAGTGACCAACGTGCAGAACACAAAGAATAAGCTTGAGGCTAGGAAGCCGCTCACATGCTTTAGGTGTAATGAGCAGGGTCACATTGCCGTCAACTGCCGGAAAGAAAAGATTGCTTTCTCGTATGTCAGGGACTGCGATGAAAATATGCAGCTTTTAGAACCCTACCTGCATGACCTAGTAGTCAACGGGAAGCCTTGCAAGGTACTGCGCGATTCGGCCGCAACGATGGATGTTGTCCATCCGGCGTATGTATCGCCTTCCGACTATACAGGACAGTGTGCATGGATCCGACAGGTAGTTGAGGAACAGAGTGTGTGCTTGCCGATCGCGAACGTGGTCATCGAGGGCCCTTTCGGCGAATTAACAACCGAGGCTGCCGTTTCAGGAAAGCTTCCTAAGTGCTATCCGTATTTGTTCTCCAACAAATCGGACATGCTGCTGCGAAAGAGGGGCATCCTGTTCGGAGACAGAGTTGTGCAAGCCTTAACACGTTCAAGGGCGCGAGAACTAGCTACACTGCTCATACCAGAAAATTCCACAGCGGAAGAAACGGCAGTTAAAACAGTGGTCGATGTGGAAGATAGCAGGTCAGAAAACTTTGAGAGCGAGGCATCTCAGATATGTCAACTTGAAAGTGAGCTTGATGAGACGCGGAATGAGGACGTTCTTGAGAGTAACCTCTTGCCGCCAGTGTCTAGTAATCTCACGAGACTTTTAAGTGGAACCCGAGAGGACTTAGCTATAGAGCAAGCCAATGATCCCAAGATACAGGAGATAAGGGAGCGCCACCGCGCCACTAAGACAGCAAACAATATTTCTTTCGAGATGAGAAAGGGAGTGCTGTATCGCTTATTCAAGGATAAGCGCGGAGTAGAGCGGGACCAATTAGTTGTTCCCCGAAAGTACCGCGGAGACTTACTGCGACTTTCCCATGGCAGCTCGTGGTCATGTCACCTTGGAATAAAGAAAACAAAGCAGAGGCTGTTGCAAGAATACTATTGGCCTGGATGTTTTAAGGACACGGAAAATTTTGTACGGTCATGCGACACGTGCCAGCGGGTTGGAAAGGCGCAAGATAAGTGGAAAGCTCCGATGGTGTTAGTACCAATCATTACCGAGCCGTTTCACCGGTTAGTAATAGATGTAGTTGGGCCACTTCCTGTGACAGAGTCAGGGTACCGTTATATCCTCACTATGTTATGCCCAGCCACAAAGTTTCCAGAGGCTGTTCCGCTGCGCGAGGTGACGTCCGAGAGTGTAGTGGATTCGCTGCTGTCAGTGTTTGCACGAGTTGGATTCCCTTCCGAGGTCCAAAGTGATCAGGGTAGCGTTTTCACGAGTGTCCTCACCACCTCATTTCTCGAGCGATGCGGCATTAAGGTAGTGCATAGCTCGATCCATCATCCGCAGAGCAACAGCGTAGAAAGATGGCACTCTGTTCTCAAACGAGTCCTGAGGGGACTGTGCTATGAAAACAAGCGCGAATGGGATACCTGCCTGCCTGCAGCGCTTTTCGCTTTGCGGTCAGTGCCGCACGAATCCACTGGATTTAGCCCAGCCGAGTTGGTGTACGGAAGGTCACTGCGCTCACCTTTGCGAATGGTGCGCGAAGCCTGGGAGGGGCGCGGAGAAGACCCAACAGTAGTAGAATTCATTCTGAACCTCTTGAATCGCTTACATAACACTAAGGAACTCGTTGAGGCCAGCATGAAGTCAGCCCAGGCTCGTTCCAAGGTGTACTATGATAAGACAGCCCGTCAAAGGACGTTTTGTATCGGGGACCAGGTGATGTTGCTGAGAAGTTCAAGGCAGAATAAGCTCGAAGTACAGTGGGAAGGACCGGCTGAAGTCGTTGCAAAGCTTTCTAACACTAACTACGCAGTGAAAATTCCCGGTAGGCGTAAAGAAGTGCGCATTTATCATTGCAATCTTATGAAGCCTTATGTGCAGAGGGAAGCCGTGGTAAATCTAACGTTAAACCTTCCCGAGGAGATGGGGGACAACTTGATTTGCCTCAGCGGAAAAGGAAGCAACGCTCAGGAGCTTCTCAAAAAGACGGAGCAGAGAGGAGAACTAAAGAAATCCCAGCTGTCCGATCTGGGCGAGATAATAACAGAGTTTGAGGCCTGCTTCGTGGACAGGCCAGGCAGAACTGATTTGACTGAGCACGATATTGAGCTGACTTCAGACGTGCCAGTGCGATCAAGGTGCTACCGATTTTCTCCAAGGCAAAGAGAAATTCTGGATAGGGAAGTAACTCGCATGCTGGAATTGGGAGTAATAAAACCTTCGGAAAGCGATTATGCTTCGCCTATGATCTTAGTAGAAGCTCCAGGTAAAGACCCTAGGCCTGTGGTAGACTACCGAAAGCTAAATTCTCTCACCAGGGATCAAGTGTATCCTATTCCGAATATTGAGGAGAGAGTAGAACAGGTCAGTAGAGCGGCATATGTGACTACGCTGGACCTTACTCGAGGATATTGGCAAGTACCGCTCACTGAACGCGCCAGCAGATACGCGGCTTTCGTCACTCCGACGGGCAGCTACCAGCCAACAATGATGAGTTTCGGGCTCAAAAATGCTCCATTTTGTTTTTCACGACTCATGGATAGGGTTTTAAAGGGGTGTGAAACATTCGCGGTGCCTTATTTAGACGACATTGCGGTTTTTTCCGACTCATGGGCGGACCATATGGTACATCTAAGAGCTGTACTGAGCCTTTTGCGTCAAGCTGGACTAACCGTAAAGGCCGAGAAATGTTGCCTGGCAAGGGCGACCGTGGACTACTTGGGTCACAATGTAGGTCAAGGTTTCAGGAAACCCAGCGAGATTAAGATTTCTGCGGTAGCAGACTACCCGCGGCCGAGCACGAAGACGGAAATTCGAGCATTCCTAGGTCTGACGGGATACTACAATCACTACATCCCTAACTATTCATCTTTGGCTAGCCCTCTGACCGACGCTCTCCGCAAGACAGAACCGACAAATGTAGTCTGGGACGAACAAAAGGAAGCCTCCTTCGTAAACCTGAAGGCTGTGCTGATTAGCCGTCCGGTATTGCGAGCTCCAGACTATGGCCGAGAATTCACGGTCCAGTGTGATGCCAGTGATCGAGGGTTAGGTGCTGTTCTCTGCCAGAGAGATGACGACGGTAATGAGCACCCCGTGCTCTACTTGAGCAGAAAACTGAGTTCTAGAGAGAGGGCTTATTGCGCGTCAGAGAAAGAATGCGCTTGCATTGTATGGGCCATTCAAAAATTGCAGTGCTATCTTGGAGGGGCCAAATTCACCGTAGAGACGGACCATTGTCCCCTGGCTTGGCTGCAAACTGCGACATCGAAGAACAGTCGCCTTCTTAGGTGGAGCTTGATTTTACAGCAGTACAATTTTGAAATAAGATACAAAAAGGGGAAGTTAAATGGGAATGCGGACGCGCTTAGCCGCTCTTTCTAAGCGGTCCGAGATGTCCCTCACCATGTATCCAAATTGATAATCAGGTTTTTTTTTTTTTTTTTTTTTTTTTCTCGTGCGCTTGTATATGTGTGACTATGTAAAGCAGCACGTTTGGTTTTCTAGGAATACGTGGGTCCTGAACGTCTTGAGAGTGGGCTTTTCTCGAACAACAATGGCAGTTTTCTTTTGACCTGGTCTCTTCAGACGGGAGCCGAGTGCTTGCTTCGACATGTGGTTGAGTTTCAGACAGCTCGAGCAATTTGGCCTACAACAATCAAGACAACGCGACAAGCAACAGCGAGCTTCAAGCGTTCACGTGCAGACCATTAAGTCGTCTCTTCATGCAGCAGCTGGGACTGCTGCCCTCCGAGACTCTTCTGGCGGGGGAGGAGGCTGTTACGACCAAGCATCCGCAATTGCGCGCTCTATTGTTCGCCTGTGGGCATGGATAAGTTTTGTGAATATGTGGTGATGGTCCAATGGCTCTAAGTGAGCCTGTTTCCAGGAATCCTGTTTTGTAAGCATGTTTTGCTTTGTGGACAACCTGCAAATGCCAAATTGACCCTGTCAAGAGAACGTCTGGAAAAACACAAAGAAACGTCCCCCTGCGGGAAATAGCAGGAAGTGCTTTCTTTCTTTTGTCCACCCTTCCAGTCGAGAAGTGCTATCCTCCAGTGATGAATGCCTCCTATCCAAAGGAGACCACAGAGTGACATGTCCGCTGACGTGCAGGACAAGAAAGGAGCATGACTCATACGGCCATTAAGTGATTTCCCGGGAATGCAGGAAAGATTTGCAATTGTCGAAAAGGGACCATGTTGGGAGCCCTATGCGGCGCCACGTGCACTCGGGTTTCTGAGAAGTAAAACCCCTTGTCAGAACCAGCTTGTGGTTTCTTTGCTGAAGAATAGAAATGTACCTCCTCTCCTCGCCGTTCCCAAGCTTTTCCCGCCAACAAGTGATCACGCCCAACGAATGAATGCCGGACCAGTCAGTGCTTCAGACCATCAGTGCAGTGATGTGTTCGATTGGATGCCGATACCTGAGGGGCGTGCCCTGGATTTGGTTGGTCAGCATCTTCAGAGAGGGGCTGGACATAGGGGGTTTTTAAGGACGCTGCAGAGCACGAAATGTCGCTCTGGGCCCTGGGTAAACGGCTCATCCAGTCGCTTCTCGCTATGAACTCTTAACGCTTGCCATTTTGCTGATGTACCCTTCTTTTTCGTGTAAATATTGTAAATAAGTTTTCTCAAAGTGCCATTAAACCTGCTTGTACATATTTCACCAACTTCGAAGATTCAATCCTACTTCAACCCCGAGTCTCTGCACGCTACCAAGTGAAGGCCGGGTCGACATAGCCCCAGCGTCACGACAACTGGTGATCAGCGGTGGGATCTGAATCTACAAGCACAACACACACACACACACACACACACACATGCGCGCGCGCACACACGCGCACACACACACACACAAACACACACACACACACGCGCGCACACACACACACGCACACGCACGCACGCACGAAATCCACTACTTCAGCTCCTTTTAAGAAAAAAAAAAAAGCACAGCCCCGTTGATGCAAAGCTCTACGGGTTTGCATCTAAGCTGTGGGGCCTATAGCACTTCTCGTAATCCAGAGCATGTGAGTATTGAGGGTACGTGGTCCTTCCGTTTTCGCGCTGAGGATTCAAAGTGAAGTGCGTAGTGGGATTCTGAAGCAAACACTTTTGGGCTGTATGCTTTTGAGGGAGGGTACAATAAAATAGGTAATCATATAGACCAAAATTCAACGCTGTTTCGTGCTCTAATGCCAGCTGCATCTATTTAGACTATTCAAAGCGAATTTCGTAGCCGTAGCTCTATATCCGAAAGCCATTTTGAAAAGCCCCAGCAGAAGGACACGTCCCCTAGCTCTGTCGTTCTAAGGTTCTGCCCACAGCTCTCGATACAAAAAGTTCAGAACCTGCAAACGTATTTTTCATGTACTTCGTTTGGGCGCCTCCACCTGGATTTCATCCACGCCCCTCACTAGGATCACCCGGCGCACAACTACCGTTTCCTTCCCTATAAAGTGCATGCGGAGTGAGGTGGCGGCCGGCAGCAGCCGTTCTTTTGCGGGGACGCCTTGTCTGGAGGGGACCTCACAAAAGTGAAACCCGTTTCTCTCGCCGTCGCGCCGTGACCGTTGCCCCGGCTGCGCTTGCAACTTGCAACCCCCCCGTGCACCGACTCAACCTGACACACCGACAGGCAAGTCGTGCGGCTGGTTACGTGCGGGCGGGCTGCTGGTATTTCGACGAAGCGATTTTGCTTTCTCTGTCTGGAAGAAGTCGGAAGGCGTTGCGCACTGCAGAGGAGGAAGCCAGGGCCGGCCAACTCCGGCGGCACTCACTGCATTCCATCGTGTCCGCATTTTCGCGCGCGCTGACGAAGGTCTGCGGCGAGAGAGAGGGAAGGTATAAAAAGAGGAACACATGAGAAAGGCATCCCCCGGAATTCCAGATGGTAACGATGGCAATGATGAGAATGATGACGCACGCTGCATATACACGGAATGCGGAGCTTCTGGACGCAAGGGAAGAAACCGTTTTTCCATTTTCTTGTTCCGTGCACGCCACTGCTCCAGCTGGTCTTTTGTTGTGGTATGGGCGGCAAGCGCTCGTCACCTTTGCGTCGCCTAACGACGTCTTGAATCAGCGAGACCACACTACGAGGTCACACTACGCGGAACGTGTTTCGTTTTCGTGCTGCGGGTGTATGTGTTCTCGGCCTAATTATTGGGAAAAACATTGAAGGTTTTCTTCGCCGCAACCGTGCTGTAGGTTGCCTGAGTGGAAATTATGAGTCCGTTACATTTGGTGTTTTTGAGTTGTTGTTTTTTTTTATTTTATTTTATTCCCACCATGCGTCAGTCCTCGCACCAGGTGGTGTTTCGGTCCGACAGCCTTCCAAGCTATGCAGTCGTGACTGGCCTATAGCTATCTCGCAAGGAGTCAAATTTTTACCTGGGACACAGATTCTTCAGAAGGGGTACGCAGCATCACGCGCAGCATCTTCTTTTATAGTGTTCGACTCGTCTTCTTCGCAGTTTCGCACCGCGCCCATTGTGAAGTCTTTCGATCTCGCGTTTAGGCTGCTGACGCGGCCCTTGTACACAAAAGCAACGTCGACTCGTTGGATGAACCTTAGAGTTTACACTATAGGACAATGCTCCCGCATATGCTTCCCGAGAAGCATACACGCACCACAAGCGCACTGATCTTAGGGTGCCTTGATGCGCGCGGCTGATCTCGCAGTGGCCCGCTATATCTATTGTCGTGAGTGGTGTCGTTTTTGCGTTATCCAAGAAGCGTTAAGGTAGCACGTTTCACATCCTCGTCATGCAGGTCTGGTTTGGTGGTCACTGTGAACTAAAATCGTTGTACGCGCGTGTCGGATGTAAAGAAGCAATACAGCAGGCAACGAACATAATAATTGGTTCACAGGAAAGGAAAGGCGCAGTATCCGTTACACTTGTTCCCTAGCCCTCCATCTCTCCACTTTCACTCCCATCTTCCTTTATTTCCTTACGGCGCGGTTCAGGTGTCCACAGAAACAAGTGTGACAGATACTGCACCTTTCCCTTCCTGTAGAAATGGGAGGGTTCTTTGAGGGCCCCGGTACTCCCCTGATGGGGCTGGGGCAGGTAGGTCACCGTCGCTTGCGGCGGGGCTATCCTGCACAGAATTTTTATCTGTTGTAGGCCGTCATTGCACCCGCCACCGTTTTGGTGGTGGACGACGGCTGAATTGTTGCGGCGCGCGTCTTTTTCTCCCTCTTCCTTTTCTTTCTTCTCTATTTTCTTTTCTGTCTGCACGAGGCAGCGGAGGTGGCTCAGCTACAGAGCCAGTAGCAGGCCCGTGCGTTTTCTTTTCCTTCTTCCTACAGCCACAACAACAACAACAACAACTTTCCTGTGAACCAATTATTATTGTTTCTGTGGACACCTGGACCGCGCCCTAATGAACTGGAGGAAGGTGGGAGTGAAAGTGTAAAGAGAAAAAGAGGAGCCGTAGTGGAGGGCTCCGGAGTAATTTGGATCACCTGGGGATCTTTGGATTGCAAAACATTTATTTCGTCGCTCAAGCAGGTCTAAGGAGAGACGTACTAGATGGCCGCTAGTCCATGGCTGGCGGCGACCTTATTAGCCCGCTCGATGGCCCGTAGTTGAATCTGCGGGTCCGAGCTGACCAGCACGGCTTTCCACTGCTCGGGAGAAGGGAGCTGTATTAATTCCACTGCAGGTGGATCATTTGCGCAGTTCCAGAGAATGTGATCGTATGTCGCTCTTTCGCCGCATTTACTGCAGGTTGGGTTGTACTGGCCTGGGTACATCAGGGCAAGCACCGCCGGATTTAGGAGAGAGCGTGTTTGTAGTCGGCGCCAGGTAACTTCCTGCGCCTTTGTTAAAGATTTGTGTGTGTGTGTGGGGGGGGGGGGATATGTGCGCCTTTCCAGCCTGAAGTGATGGGTAATGTCATGAAAGGAAATTAACCTGTCCTTCGTGAAATTCGGGTCGGAGGGCGCGCTCACTGCCCGGTCGACGAAACCTCGGGCTTGCGCGTGAGCCGCCTCGTTCCCCGGATTAGACGAGTGAGCCGGGACCCAGATTAGTTCAATTTCCCTAACCGGAGTAGGGGTGCTTTGGAGGATGCGGAGGGAGGTAGACGTGATGCGACCCCTCGCGAAATTGCGAATGGCTGTTTTAGAATCACTGAATATAATAGAGAGTTTTAGTACTGCGTACGTAGGCATACGCAGAACCCTTGCGTACGTAGGCGGCCTGCGTGCTGCTTACTGCGCATGCGTCATACGCAGCACGGTCCTTGCGTACTGCGTATACGTTGCTCGCGTACGCAGAAATCCCTACCTCTGCGTGCGTTCGCTGAACCGCCTGCGTGTTGCTCTCGCGTATGAGAAAGCTCGACAGACACGTTTGGCTATATGGCCGCGCATGATAAGCAGCAAACACGCAGCGCTTGCTCGTTTCTTTTCTTTTCATTGCAGGCGATTTGGCGTTTCGCAAGAAGTAAAAACTTCTAATCCATTTGTTGCTCCGCAGTACAGGGCGCGGATTGCCTTATGCGACGCACAAATTGTTTTCTATGAATTCGCTGCGCGAACGCTCCAACTTCTAGCTGGTGTATTTCGTCGCCAAGATCTTTGAAACTTGAAGCAGTAAGTACCAAGTTTCCCGTGGGCTTTACACCTATGGACAAACGCCGTGTTTACAAACGAATGGAGCGCTCGCGACCCCGCCGTAGACTGGGGGTGAAATGTATAGGCTTAACACGAGAATATGTGGAAGCGAAAGATTTCAAAGCCATTTTATGTCTTCACGGAGCACCTATGATTTTGTTTTTGGTCTAGAGCAACTACAAACATCCTAGAACAGACTGTGAAAATATGAAATACCATTTCAAAGGCGGAGTATCTATATAACATTGCGTGACTTTTAGGGGTACGAGCTGGTAGGGACCTTAGAAAACATGTAAACACAACTTACCGCAGTATCTTTCTTGTTTAGTACAGTATCAATGCAGACTGCTTATCATTAAATGTTGGCGAGTGCTTTGAATGAATGTGTGACAAAGTATGCTAAGTCATTCCACGGGTAATCTATTTATAAACACCGCCAAAACATGTGTTGTGAAGCCGTACATACCGCACACACGCTCGCTATGTGCTGGGGGCTTCTCCCAATCGCGGAAGCTTCTCGTATACAGCTTCCGTATGTACTAATTTTTCTTGATACCTTTCATTCAAAGTAAGCAGCCCATAGACAAATGTACATTCAAATGGCATTTTTAAACTTCGGAAGGGAACGGACCATTGTAGCAGACGGCGGCGCAGCCGACGCTCTATTCGATCGCAGACGACGCCGGCGACCGCGAATGACATTCGTGTGAGTAGACGAACTGTTGGTCGTCTGCTGTTGTGCACGGTTCGTTTTTCGTGCCGAGTGATGACTATTTTAGCTTAAAAGCTCGTATCATATGAGCGGCCGCCTTTAAGAGGGAACGCTGAAACTTTCGGAAGAGCAGACAGCTAGATTTCATGCGTATGTAGGTTTTTACAACGCAGATTATTCGAGGCGCGTTAAATATTGTTTGGCTCCAAAAAAGCCGTAGCATATTTTGTCATACTTTTTCTTCAAAACATTCGCTAACTTTTAACCATCTGCCGTGTTCATTGGGGCTGGCCTAAACCAGAAAATTATTTTGGTAAGTTTTCTTTGCCTATGGGCCATGGTGCTGACTTTTACGGCATACGTTGCGTGGCATTTTAAATATACTCCGCCTCTCTAATGAGACTTCGTATAGTTTTGCAGTGTATTCTCCGAGGTTCATAGTTACTTTGCATTGAATGATGACATCATAGGCGCACTGTGATCTCGGAAAACTGCTTTGACATGACATTGTTTCTTTCGGAAAATCGGTTTGCTTCTTCGGATTTAAAATTTGCACGGGGTTGTATTGTTAATTTTCGTTTTCTACTACGTTTGCTGGGGGTAGTGCTCCGATTCGGTTAAAGTTATTCAATATATCCTCATCCTCTGCAAGAAGGACGAACCAAATCAGCACCTTTGCAGCATTGGTTCCATTTCTCGCCTGTCGGAAAAACAAAGAAGCAGGAGTTCCTGCGCTGGAAAATTCAGTTCTTGAATGGCTGCGAAATGGCACTGCACAAGCCACTGCGCTTGCCGCGTTAGCTTTCAGACCCCTGCGTACGTACGCGCTTCCGCCCTACTAAAAGTCTTTCTGTGGCATGTACGCGACCGTGGCGTAGCGTTCCGCAAAGTACGTGGGCTGTGCGTACGTAGCGCTCACTACGCAGTACTAAAACTCTCTAATATCGGCGGACGTATTTTTTTTAACGTGTGCTCACATCGCACAGCACCCCGCCGGGGTGGTGCAGTGGTAAGACGCCCGACTACTGTGCCGGAGTACCCGGGTTCGAACCCGACCTCGGCGGCTGCGTTTCGATGGAGGCGAAACGAAGAGGCGTCCGTGTGCTGTGCGATGTCAGCGCGCGTTTACGAACACCAGATGGTGGAAATTTCCGGAGCCCTCCACTACGGCGCCTCTCATAGCCTGAGTCGCATTGAGACGTTAAACCCGTATACCAACGTAACCACCCAAATCAAGGCAAAAGTTAAGTGCAAATATATTTTTAGTCTCGGCTAGGTGGCATATGCGCCGTCGCCGCCCGACCGAAACCGTTTAGCCTTCTCTATCGTTTTATTTATGAAGAAAGAAGGGCACGACTTCGGCGGTTGCGGAATTTTCCCCCTTCTAGTGACATTTCAAGACATAAAAAACGTAAGACGAAAACGGCGACTCTGCACAAAGTACATGTAACTACGCGATGCGTATACGAAAAAAATACAAACCAGAAGTAAAAGTGTGGCTTCCGAGGTGTGGTGATTTGAGGCGCTCATATCTGAGGCTGGCGCGGTTCACAGACTCCGCTGGGTCACGGCCGGTCTCGAGGCAGAGTGCGCTTCCTGGGCACGCTGAGAGCCAAAGTCGACCGCTGGGGTCCCATGGGAGTGTCCCCTCTTATCGGTTCTTACTCTATGCCGTCACTACCAAGACCTTGTTAGGTTCTCGGTGGTGACGGCCGAACGTGTCTGTGATGCTGAGGAAGAAAGCCTACGAATGGCACCCTAAACGAGCTGCCGAGACTCTATAGCTGTAATTCAGACGGTGTGGCCGGCAACAGCTGCATGATCTGAATGCGCTAGAATCTCTATCCAAGGAAGAGGTTCTTGAATGAAATTTTCGAAGCTATTCTACACATCACGCAGGCCGCCAGATTTTTGTTTTAGCAGGATATCAGTGGTATTCTCTAAAATGCCGGCGTCGGCGTGGGAGAACAAAGGAGTGATGCCTGCACCTTGCAGAATGCCTCCACTTACCGGATGCCCGCTGAGCACCGCAGCGATCGCGTGACGAGGAGATCAAATTTGACGACGCAGTGGAGGAGGCGACAATTTGAGGCGGAATGCCAAAATCCCCCTGCTGCTGCAAATTCGTCACACCTCTTCGCATAATGGTCCTTCATTATATCATTACCGCCCCCGCTTTCACCTCTAAGTCAAACCTTTACCCTTGAGTTGCCTGTATCCGAAACGGACTGTTTCCACCATGCATGTGACAGATCCCGACGTTAGCGAATAATAGGGATTTAATGGAATTCTATTAAAATTATTGTCAGTCTTTAATGCCGGGCCCCGCCGGGGTGGTGCCCGACTAAGACGCCCGACTACTGTGCGGAGTTCCCGGGTTCGAACCCGACCACGGCGGCTGCGTTTCGATGGAGGCGAAACGAAGTGGCGTCCATGTGCTGTGCGATGTCAGCGCACGTTAAAGATCCTCAGGTGGTCGAAATTACTCCGTAGCCCTCCACTACGGCTCCCCTTTCTCTCTTTTCATTTTCTCTCCCACCTTCATCCCTTCCCTTACGGCGTGGTTCAGGTGTCCACAGAGCAAGTGTGACAGATACTGCGCCTTTCCCTTTCTGTAAAACTAATTAATTTTTGCCGGGCTCCATCGGAGGGGGATCTCTATTGTGGTTCGAGCATGGGTGGAAAGAGAAAACATGCAGACAAAAGATGGAGGTTGGTGAGTTGCCTCGCACATCGTTTTAGGAAGTTGCGATAGCGCTAGCTTGCGTAGGAACAGAAGCCAAGTTCATAATTAGCGACAGCAAAACTGCCATTCAAAATTTTGGGAAGGGGAGGATATCGCCGGAGGCGGCCAAAATCCTCACCCAAAGAACAATAAATAGGAAAATTCAGTTAATTTGGACACCCGCTCACGCTGCCGTCCCTGGTAACGAGGCGGCTCACGAGCTAGCCCGAGCTCTCTACTTCCGGGTAGCCGTCGAGCCCCCCGAACACTGGGCATACGACGAGCGTCTGCAAAATTATGGGGAAATCATCGACCATTATAAATTGGGACGTAGACTGGTACCCCCGCCAGATGTTAGACTAAATAATAGAGAAGCTGTCGCGTGGAGGCGGCTACAAACTAATACGTTCATGAACCCGGTCTGGGCGTTTCACGCGCTACCAGACTTTAGGGACAATGATCTCTGCAAAAACTGTGGGGCGAGGGGACCCTCGACCACATAATTTGGGAGTGCCCACAATCTCCAGGGACAGGGCAAAATATTACAAGTAGAGAAGCCTGGGATACCCTGCTGCGAAGCGCGGACCCTGCGATCCAGCACCGCACCGTCCATCTGGCGGAAGAGGCCGCAAGAAGCAAAGGGCTACCTGCCAGCCTCTAATCCGCGGGCGCACGACTCCCCGTTTCCGATGGAAATAAAAGTTGTACAACCAACCATATAGAAAATTGAGGGGAGAAATCATTCTTCTCCTTCTCGGGCTTTAGAAAGTATGTTAATGGTTTCTTATTAAAACTTACTGAGAAATTACCGGAACAACAGAGAAGGGATATGTTCTGACAACCACTGACAAAAAAAAAAAGAAGATTGCAGCCTACATCGCATTCAGTCCTTATACAATATTCGAGCACCTCTCTTCATGGCCTCCGAGATTACCCCCGCGCGCGTGGTGCGCGCGGAGGTGATCTCGGAGGTCATGCTCTCTTATAGGCTGGTGAAGAGTCTCAGGCCCCCGAGACCCCTCTGGCTTTAATTTTAAGCATTATGTCGCGCAGGCGTGGCTTTGTATTATTTTACCGCAAGCATTTGGAGACGTTGCTCTTCGCCCAAACCGCTGGCCTGTGTGCTCTTAAGCGCGGTATATGTAAAGGTGGCGGCGTTTGCCGGCAGAATGCCGTTTGCCAGCGAGTTAGCGGGCTGACCATGTATCCAGGTCGCTCATGTATATGCATACGTGTATACCAGCTGCGGTGCAATCATAGGAAACGCTTTCACCTCAGCGGCTGACCCCTTTCGCAGAAGGTTTTTGACCCTGATGGTAGCTTGGCATATGCATGGCAGGAACTGGGTGGCCAACGAAACTGGGTTGAAGTAACTTAACATTGAGAACGGCGAGGCGAGCTATGGAGAGGAAGATAAACTATGGATTTGACTTTAAGGCAGTAGATAAACGTCCGGGAACAAATGCAAGTTGACGATATGCTAGCTGACGAATATAAGCTGCCATGGGCAAGGTATGTATTTCGATACGAAAATGTCCGACGCTTACTTAGCGCAATTGATTCCATTACGAAGGAAAGCAAGCGGCAAGGGGGTTGGCAGAAAGTCTGTTGGGGTAATATGAGATTATATTGACACGCTTCATTCTTTATTTTCCCTCTGTGCTGATCGCCAGCGTGTGCCTCCTCGAGGCGAAGAAACCGACGTTCGTCTCCTCGAGGCGAAGAAACTGAAGTTCTTCTGTCGAAGCGGGCCTGCTAGTTTCCTGCCGCACTGTGACTTCTGTTACTCCTGTGACCCGCGGTGACTTCTGATCAGAGACTTCACACCGTGACATCTGGTGGAGGTGCGGGGTGACGCAACCCATGCTCCGAACACCTCCAACCAGCCGAGACTCCAGCCCTCAAGGATCTCCTACCACCGAGATTACGCCTACCCATCAGAGTAGCCGACGGCTTCGAGGGCTTGATCCTGAATTCGCGCCTCTACAATTTTCTCGTACTGCGAGGCCGCCACCATCTTCTCCAGCACCACCTTCGGAGACAACACAACCACCCGTAATGACGCAGGTAGACACCACTGCCCCCTCCTTCGTGTTGCAGCAGCCGCGGGAGATACCCATCTTCGAAGCCTTTCCCGGCGACGACCCGGAAGTCTGGCTAGATAAATTTGAGCGAGTAGCCCAGTACAATCGCTGGGGCGACGACCAGAAACTGCAACATGTATTTTTTTCGCTCGACGGTTCAGCTCGTACGTGGTTTGAAAATCATGAGACTACTATCACAACGTGGAGTTCCTTCAAGGACCAGTTTCTGCAAGCTTTCACCACCGTTTTTCGGAAAGAACGCGCTGAACTGCTCCTACAGACGAGAGAGAGTTCAGCTCCCTAACGAGAGCGTACTCGTTTACTTCGAGGACATAACGAGGCTATTCCGTCGCGCTGATCCAAACATGTCCGAAGAAAAAAAACTTCGATATCTCATGAAGGGAATTAAGGAACAGATCTTCGTTGGATTAGTGCGATGTCCCCCCAAGACCATCGGGGAATTTGTATCCGAGGCCACTACCATTGAGAGGGCTCTAGAGATGCGATCTAAGCACTACGAGCGGCCGTCCATCCCTATTGCTGCCGCCATCGCGGACACTGGTAGCACTGACGTGCTCCGTGAGACCATACGGGCCATCGTACGCGAGGAGCTGCAAAAACTATTTTCGACGGCAGCACCCCCTCAAGTATCCAGCCTTTCTCAGATGGTTCGGGAAGAGGTCCACCAGGCACTCAACCCACCCGAGCCACTCCCGACAATGCCACCACAGCAGGCCATGACCTACGCCGCAGTCACTCGTCGTGCCTGTCCACCTCCCAGTCAGCATCCACCTCCCAGTCAGCATCCACCTCCCAGTCAGCACCAAGCAGCCCCTGCATACACTCGTCAAGCACCTCCCGCTCGAATTTCTCAGGTGCGTCCACGCAAAAGCGACGTCTGGCGCACTCGCGATAATCGCCCGCTGTGCTTCCACTGTGGCGAAGCTGGTCACCTGTTCCGCGATTGCTATTACCGACGAATGGGTCTGCCGGGATTTAGCGCCGACGCGCGAAAGCCGCAGCGTGGTGAACGACCCCCTGCTTTACGGGAAACCATTCAAGTTAGTAACTGACCACCATGCCCTATGCTGGCTTGCAACCCTAAAGGACCCTTCAACCCGTCTTGTAAGATGGAGTCTACGATTGCAGGAATTCGACATAACTGTCACGTACAAATCTGGCCGTCAGCATTCGGACGCAGACTGCCTCTCACGGGCCCCTGTAGATCCCCCCGCAGATGAAATTCCTGATGAGGCCATACTGCTAAATGCCATCAGCACAGAGTGCCTCGCTGAAAGACAATCTGCAGATCCCGAACTTCGTCACATCATGGACTATCTAAACGGTGCATGTACAACCGCTCCGAGAGCTTTCAAGCGTGCTCTGTCATCGTTATGTGTGCGCAATGGTGTCCTCATGAAGAAAAACTTTTCCGCCAGCCAAACGCCGTACCTGATTGTTGTACCTATGTGTCTACGTGATGAAATCTTACAAGCTTGCCACGATGAACCAACCTCTGGACATTTGGGAGTCACGCGCACGCTTGCAAGGCTCAAGGAAAAGTACTACTGGCCTCGACTTCACTCAGACGTTTCACACTATGTGAAAACGTGTCGCAACTGTCAGCGTCGTAAGGTGCCGCCGACTAAGCCCACCGGACTCTTGAAGCCAATAGATCCACCGTCGAGGCCTTTCCAGCAGATTGGCATGGACATGCTGGGACCATTTCCCCTTTCACACTCCGGTAACCGGGGGGTCATTGTTGCCACGGATTACCTTACACGATACGCGGAAACCTCCGCTCTACCCAACGGTACTGCCTTAGAGGTTGGAAAGTTTTTCATCAATTGCGTTGTCCTGCGCCATGGCGCACCGGAGATTTTGATTACTGACAGAGGAGCCGCATTTACAGCCGAATTGCTGCAGCAGATTTTAATTCACAGTCATACTGAACATAGGAAGGCAACACCTTACCATCCTCAAACGAACGGCTTGACCGAACGCTTGAACAAAACACTCGCTGACATGCTCTCAATGTACGTCGACGTAGAGCACAAAACGTGGGATGAAGTGCTCCCGTACGTTACCTTTGCATACAATACAGCGGTCCAGGAAACAACGAACATGACATCTTTCCGTCTGGTCCATGGCCGCGAAGTGACCACAATGCTTGATGCCATGTTACCACATCTAGACGACGGCAACCAACAACCAGATGTTCACACCTTTCTGCACCTCGCCGAAGAGGCCCGTCAGCTGGCCAGGCTGCGAATTCAGAATCAGCAACGCCGCGATGCACAACGATACAACCTCCGACACCGTGACGCCCGGTACACAGCTGGAGACCGTGTCTGGGTTTGGTTTCCTGTACGTCGACGAGGCCTCAGCGAGAAACTGCTGTGTCGTTACTTTGGCCCGTACAAAGTGGTAAGCCAAGTTGGGGACCTAAACTATGAGGTTGTTCCTGATGGATTTAAAAAGTCCCGACGCTCCACGCTCCCGGACGTGGTCCACGTGGTCCGCCTGAAACCGTATTACGACCGATAGTGTTGACTCTTTCTGTGCGTGAGCAACTGCCCTTCGTGCAATGGTTTTTTTCTTTATCTCTACCCGCACTCCCAGCATCGGGACGATGCTTCTTGTACCCGGGGGGCAATGGCACGCTTCATTCTTTATTTTCCCTCTGTGCTGATCGCGAGCGTGTGCCTCCTCGAGGCGAAGAAACCGACGTTCGTCTCCTCGAGGCGAAGAAACTGAAGTTCTTCTGTCGAAGCGGGCCTGCTAGTTTCCTGCCGCACTTTGACTTCTGTTACTCCTGTGTCCCGCGGTGACTTCTGATCAGAGACTTCACACCGTGACAATATGAGAAGTCTCCGGGACTGAGGTAGCTATAGCTATGCAAGATCGGGTTAATAGGAGTGATATGGGAGAAGCATTTGAATGCAGTGCACATCTTACGTGCCCTGGATAAAGCGGCGCGCACAGGAGGAAAAATAAAACGAAGCCATGACAGTGACGACATCGCGTGTTTACGCGAGCCGAGGCGTGACGGGTACTCTGCACGCGTGCCTGTCGATGCAGATAGAGCGTCCAAGAGGCGTCTTGCATCGTGTCGAAACGCCTCTTTCCGTTCTTCGGCTGATATGTGTCAGACCGGCACGGTTTTGTAAGAGTCTGGCGTCAGTCGCATGAGTCTGAGTCGTCCGCTGCCGTGCAGTGTCAAAAGCGTCTGCCTGAGTAAAGAGGAAGTAGCTAAAAAAAAAAAATGAAAATAATCAGAGTTCTCCGAATCTATAGGCGATACACCAATCTTGTATACATTCGGTTTGAACGCAATGTCATGTGCAACACACCACAAGGCTGTTACGTGCACCGTTGCCGCCTTCAGATTGAGGTCACAGTAAGTGACGTGAGTTGAACAGCAACGCTGCCTCGACCATGCTTCTGAAGCTTATACTTCTCTGTCAGTTCCGTGTGCTGCTGCTGTTTGACTGTTAACATTGTGGGCTATTTCCACTATGCAATATCTTATACCGACACATCAGAAGTCTCTCACGGGTTCGGTCCCGGTAGATGTTGCGCGTTTCGGTAGATGCAATGCGCAAGGCGCCGGTGTACTGTGCGATGTCAGTACACGTTAAGGGACTTCAGCAAGTGGTCGAATTTCTCCGAAGCCCCGAGTTGCATTGGAATGTTAAACCTCGTAAACCGATCCAAATAGTAATCTCCTATGCACGAACCCTTTAACACCTGTTTATAGTGCGATGCCATAGCAATAAGCTGTGCATTGAATCCAACTGGGATGTACCCTTTCGTATACTGATCGCATTTGTACCTGTTCATCGCCGAAAGGATCTGATACAGCGTATAGTTTAACTGTTAGACGAGGCAGCCCAGACTGGTGCGACCAATTCATGGTTTTCAGAGTGCACGCTAATGCTAGGAATTGTATTTCTTTTTTTTTCTTTTTTTTTTTTTATAGTATTGAAACCGCGCTGTAAAGTGCTGCGTCGTTCACACCTGACACGCCTGCTCAGCGCGACCGCTCGGTTGCAACGAGAGATGGCATGAGCGAGGAGGCTAGCGCACTTTTCCACTTCTATCCCTGTTGCTCACGAGGCAAAAACTATTTTTCTTTAGTTAACGACCGGTCCCCCACTGCAGAAATTTTTTTTTTGTCGTAAAATAATTTATGGTAAAGGATTCGCTCTCTTTCTATGCCCACAACCAGAAAACTAAGTGGTAAATACTCCTCAAAAAAAAAAAAGAAAAAAAAAGCCTATATCCATCCAATGGTGTCGACTGATTGTCCATGACGCCTCAGTTAATCCGCTCCACCCGCCCGCCCCCTGCGACGTCACGCTAGGAGGTGCAAAAAGAATAACCATATGTGACGTAGGTCGAAGCCATTGGATGGATAGGGCCTCCGTTGAGGGCTGCCTACCGCTTCCTTTAGCTGTCATGCATCTACAGCGTAAACGTACCATACCGTACCCAATTAGCGGGAATGGGAGTGTGGTGCGTTCACACTGTTGTAAAGAGCGAAAGAAATACGCTGCCGCGGGTGTCTTTTTGGTGGAAAATCGATTTCTGTACAGATAAAAAAAAAAAAAAAGAGCGGTTGCTCGTCTTTAGTTCGCAGTGCGCCGCCTCACATCTGCAGGGGCGAATTCCGCTCTCTGTTGAAGCTGAATGCCCAAGTGTGAATGCGACCTCTCGAAGGGCTGCGACCCTTGGCGTCTGCGGAGCCCTGCCCGCCGCCGTTTCCTCCCAATTAGCTTCGTTCGTCGCCCCGGACTCGAGAGTGCGTCGATGCCCTCGTGTTCTCTGGCTTCTCTTTGTGTCTGTGTCCGATTCGTGCCGTGTTTTCCGCAATCTTGGCAGCCTCGATCGAAAAGTCCTGCAACCCGCTCGAAGTCTGTCGCATGGTCAAAATTTTTGCTTGAGTGCTGCAAACCAGCGCATGCAGTCGCAACAGGCGTTTAGCATAGCGGAAAGTACTAGCGTATATAGGTTTACCGGACGGTATACGTATACCGGTTTACCGAACATCTCCTGCGCATGCGCACTGGCATAGGTGTAGCAACTGCGCTTGCGTAGCCGGTGTCAGGTAAGGCACTATAGGTCTACGTTATAATCGTATACGACTCAAGCCTGGAGCAACTAGCTCACGCAATTCCTCCGTGGCACAAAGTAGTTCGCTGTTAAAACTTGTCTGCTTACCTGTACGAAAAGCTAACCATCAGACCGAGTCATAAGCACAAGGATTCCGATGCCTCTGGCATGTTTGGTGCCGCCAAATATCAAAAACTGGTTTCGTTTACTATTCAGCCGAGTAATACACACCATAGTTAGCAATGATCTCTTTTTCTTTTTTTTTTAATTTCTATCCTACTCTGCCAAATGTCAGCAGAGGACGAGAAAGTAGAAAACTCGAAGTGTTGAGGTTAGCAAGCAGAAGCTGCACCACCATTTTGTTGTACGTGAAACTCTGAAAATGGCCACGCACATATATAATCGGACTTTCTCACCTCCTCCGGACCGGACCACTGTATAGCTGCGCTTTGTACTCCAAAATGGTGCCATGACATCGCATGGTTTTCTGCGCACGTGAACAATCCGCACATATATTGTCGAAATCAGTACACTGAGCGTACAGCTTAAAAAGGGAAGTGTATTTAATTACGCGCTGCCGCATGCGCCTTGTCACCCATGTCAGAAAGTCGCGCCAGGGTGTCGAACTCGTGGCCTTCGCGCTAAGCTGCACAAAACGCTCCAAGCGCCGTCACCGCCACGGCCTTGCGGGGAAGTAATGGTCTCTTCATCAGAAAGGCACACAAGACACCCACCTCGCGTATGACTTCATGTGCACGTGCGCGTGAGTCAACTGCGCTAGCTGCTGGAATCGCCTGTACTCGGCGGACACGGAAATTCCGCGGAGTCTTTTCGCGCCCACGGGGCGTCGCTGGACAAACAAGAGCCTCGCGACGTAAAGAAAAACAGGCGAGACGTGACCGTCCATGGCGGGGCTGGCGAAATATTTGTGCCCCCGATATTTCGCTAACATTGGCAGCGCTCGATTCCTTAGGTCGTGCTTTTCATCCCAGCACGAGTTCACGTCCACACCCATCCCGTCCCCTTGAAAAGTGTCTTCGAGGCAAGGTCAGGGAACGCGACAATGACAACTCGGAAGTGTTATCTGCGCAAAGGCTAGCTTTACCTGTCCGCATATCTGTTCCTTGTTAAGTTGTTGCGCCTGTTGTATGATTGAGCTCTTGGCCAACTGGTCTCTTGTAGGCTTTATCGGCGTCCTGAAACAGCTACCTTCGTAAATATACTCCAAGGCAGAGAAGCCTCTCAGTGACTTTGACTCATCAAGAGCGCTTTCTCAACACTCTCTTTATATCCACCTGACGATGTGGTTACAACCTGTGCAAATAAAGCAGAGATTTGAAAGAAAACCATGGTTTGGTTTGGTTTGTGGGGTTTAACGTCCCAAAGCGACTCAGGCTATGAGAGACGCCGTAGTGGAGGACTCCGGAAATTTCGACCACCTGGGGTTCTTTAACGTTAACTGCCATCGCACAACACAGGCGCCTTGACTTTCGCCTCCATCGAAAAGCGGCCACCGAGGCCGGGATTCGATCCCGCGTCCTTGGGAACAGTATAGTCGAGCGCCGTAACCACTGCGCCACCCCGGCGCGCAACACATGTGACTAAAGGGAGGAGCACATGGACGAGCGCGAAATATTAACATGGAGCCCAACCGACAAAACAAAAAGGTGCAGGAGTAGAGTTATCGAACAACTGCTCGTGCACGAACTATCAGGGTCAACCTCACTAGCAGTGCTATATCAGCAACGAAAACAACGGACCTCGCTTGGACGCAGGGACCACATCATCGCTCGCTCTTGGACGTCATAAAATCAGCCAACCTTTTTCCATTCATTTAGTCATTAGCTCATTCTTCATATCATACTCTACTGATGCCCTGAGGCAATAAATATTGTTAAAACAGACAGACAAACAAACAAACAAACAAACAAACAAACAAACAAACAAACAAACAAACAAACAAACAAACAAACAAA
The DNA here is from genome assembly GCF_055883805.1 of Amblyomma maculatum. Taxonomy (NCBI): domain Eukaryota; kingdom Metazoa; phylum Arthropoda; class Arachnida; order Ixodida; family Ixodidae; genus Amblyomma; species Amblyomma maculatum. The sequence continues at coordinate 106,591,392 of NC_139348.1, read as the reverse complement.
CAAACAAACAAACAAACAAACAAACGGAACGAGGTCGTCAGAGGTCGTAGCTTTGCATAAAACACGAAGTTCCAAAGGAAGGCCGAAATCAAACAACTAAACTATACCAACAACGAACAATGGCAGTCGTTCAAGAAACTTCACCTTATTTGTTGAGGAGAACCGGCCGCCTTTCCTGATCATGTGAGCTCCTTCAATCTCCCGAGCTAGCCTGTCAGATGCGCGCCCGTTTACTGCCGTATAGAAACAAGCAAAACGTGTCATTTCTTAGGTTTGTTATGTTTGTATGCCGTGATACGTAAATACAAGTACGAGCCACCGTATATGGGCTCAGGGATATAACATGCTCTCCAGACAGCGGCCTGCCCGATGTAAACATCGCCGCAGCTAAGAGGTATCTTATATATCACACCAACCGTACTAGGAGCAAATTAATAGCTGTCATGAACCTTTAATGTCTTGGCACCTGCTAGTCAGGCACGGGCTAGGCAGTTTCAACGGATGCTGTAAAAATAACTTCAACGGCGAACTTATTGGCCACCCTTTTGACGTTATATGATGGTTTATTCACATACGACGGGTCTTCGAAATATCGAAATATCTTTTCTCTTTTGCCCTCATGAGACAAGGATCATCATTGGGCCTTTAAAGGTGCCGCATTCTTTTTGATAAAACGTCACTTCGCTTTGTGCTCCTAAAGAGGTGCCGAGGACGGAAAGCCTAACTGTTTCAATCTTTCATTGCAGCAGAGACCCTGATGATCTGTAAATGAGCTAGACTGCAAGAGATGTCATGTCCTTTGCTATTAATTACGTGCCAGAAATTTCATTTGGAATATGACGAGAACTTGTTTTACATTGACTGATTGGAGAGTAAGAAGAGAAGTCGCTGTAACAACAAGGACGGTCTTCGGGCTCCATCAACAAGGTTCAAATGCCTGATGCGTCACCGAGAAAGAGATTGAGATATAAGTGCACCGTAGTCGCATGGCGAGGTCGTTATGGTCTGTCCACAATCTCCCTGACGTACCACATAATTATACCTGCATACATGCGGAGTGCGTGGTGTGGCTTCAGTTGGTTTATAATTGTGGTTGGTATTTCGTGTCTCGCGGAATTGGAGCAGTGAATTTCATTGTTTTCCTCTCCAGAAATGCCACATGTCACACTCAGTGTATCTTTTCCTCCCGCAGCTCTCCGGTCGGTGTTCGTGTCCGCCGACGCGGGCCGCAGCGGTCGGCTCGGAGCGCGTGCCGCCCTCGCCGCGGCCAGTCAGCTCCTACAGGGCGACCTGCCCGACCTGCTGGGAAGGGCCGCAGAGAGATCCGCCGCCCGAAACGGTACGACACGCAGTTCTTTCCTCCTTCTCTTTGGGATTACCTTCGTGCCCTTGGTGCCACCTTGTGGTGGTAGGCTGCAGCATGCCCCCCCCCCCCCCCCCCCCCTTCTCCCCAACCGGCACTTGTTTTCCCACTACTAGAGCAGATGCAACGGGTGAGGAATGTAGTGTTGGTCAGTACAGTTACCGTAGTTTGCGTCATGTTATACGACAGCATGTGAAATATATGCGGGCACGCAGCTTCATTTTTTCGCCGCTATCAAGGCAGCTTATGCTTGTTGAGGCCATTTCTGCATATACGACGGGCACGTACACTGTGAACACCCTCTCTTCGAAACTGGAAAAAAAAAAAAACAATAAATGAGGGCGAGATATATGCAGACACGGCAGTACAACAAGCGCTCCGAAGCTCGAGCTGTATCAGATGTGCTTCAGTCGGTGTCCATTTGTATGCATATCGCGAGGACCTCGGTAACGACGTTGGCAGTGTGTACTGAAGAGGGTAACGTTTAGAGTGCGCTCTACTGAGGCAGCGAGATAACGCGCTGACAGTTTGACTAAATACAGCGATAAGGCGACGCTCTTGTATTCTTTTTATCTCGGATCCCTTTTGAGAGACGCGCTGCAGCTGTACACCACCGTAGAGTGTGTTTGAGAGCGCCCGCCCAATATACGTCCGATTGCTACGCGCAGGTGTTGGGTGCCGAGCACTCGGATCAGTCGAAAACACCGTACAAGCACCCGAAACGTGGTGAAGCAGGCGATACAATAAAGAGATTTAGCTTACCGAAGACGTATTGACGAAGATGTATATCGGTTTACCGGACCTCTCCCACGCAGGCGCAGTGAGCCACGATTGCATCCACCCCTGTCAATATGCCTCTAATAGTGGAAAGAGCTTGTGAAGTTCGTACAGTGGTTACTATATAAGTGATCGTTTTGAGACAGGCTAATATGTTACGAAAAATGTTCGGAATTAAATGGAATACCGTTCAGAGGGCCGTATGGCAAGAAAAATTACTTGGGGTATAGAACTCCATTACTATTCGCCCTAAAGCAGGATATATTAGCGATATCTTACAGGGAAATGTCTACTTATACTTTGAACAGGTAGTAACCGCTGATCCTCATGCACCATAAAAGGGAAACAACTAGAAGAATACGATTACGGTGGAGCGCATTTGGCAAGTACTCGCAGATTATGACTAGCAGCTTACCGGTATCGCTCAAGAGAAAATTATATAACAGTTGCATCTTACCTGTGCTCAGCTGTGAGGCTATGGAACGGAAAGTGGTAGCTGTGCAACGTTAAGAGATATGAAGCGTGCAGAGGGTGTCAGGGAGATAACTCTAGTTTATGATATTCTAGAGGAATCAAGAAGAATAAATGGGCATGGGCAGGGCAAGTAGTGCGAAGAGAGGATAACCGATGGTCGAAAAAGGTAACATTCGATAAAGGGAAGGAAAGCGTCGCAGGACGTGGCGTAAGTCAGGTGGGCGGATGACGTTAAGTTCGTAAGGGTCAATGGATGCAGCCAACTCATGACCAGGTTAATATAGGATAAATATGGGAGAGGCTTTCGCCCTGCAGTGGGTATAGTCCGGCTGCTGCTGCTGCTGCTGATGATGATGGCAGTGGAATATCATAAGTCAAATAATGGAGTTCAAGGGGGGAAATGCGTGCGAGGCAACTAGAAGCCAGATGGAGAGGGGCGCTGCCGTTGCAGGACAAGATACATAGGCAGCTGAGACAGGTAAGCAGCGGACGCAGCAGCAGGCCTGACAATGTCATAGTTCACTGTTGCACGTGGAAGGTATACTAAATTTCTCAAAAGTAATGAACCCATGCAGGGAGTTTGCATCTGCAGGCCTTGTGAGCTCCGTGCATCAGTGAAAGTCTCTATATTTTCAGATGAGTGAATAATGGAGGACCCTCACCTTCAGAATCTTTGTCACCCTGGGCATGTGCGTAATGTGTCATGTGGCGTTGGCCGAGACGGAAGCCCTTTGGGCGCTGCTTCCTCGTTCTTGCAATGTATCGAATTCTTCAGGCCCAGATGGGTGGCTTTCTCGACCAGCGAGGTAACGTCGGTGTTTTAGGCTATACGTTGAAGGCGGTGACATGCCTTTATAGCGTGTAGAAAAGGCATTGTAAAGGAGCTCAGTGATGGAAAAGAGCTGCTACCGGGTCGACACAGTATTAAAGCCGACGCTTTCACACCGTAACCGACAGTCTGGCTCCGCATCGACACCGCATTGACACTGTGCGATACCGCATTGGTGTAAGATACTGAGCCCACGTTTATATATCATACCGACGCTGTTCCGCAGCACCGTTAACACCGTGCTGACACCATACTTTAACACCGTACTGACACCTTGTTGACGCCGTGTTAACACCCTGCTGAAGTTACGCCGACATCGTGCTAACAACATATTTACACTATGTTGGAGCACACTGCTAATATCGAACTAGTACTAACCGACAGAGCTGTCACTTTCAGTGACATCTGACGTCCTCGACAGGTCACTGAGCGTGTGCTCAGTGGAGACATTAGCGGCAGATGCGCCAGGTAAACACCGCGGAGGCGTACTCGGCACCTGAAGACCTCTGACATTTAAGGTATATGAGCATTCAATTGACAGCCAAGGGCAAACCGCGAGTATACAGTAGAGCAGATACCGGATCTCCTTGCATGTAGCTGGAGTCAAGTCGGCGTCACCGGATATCTCAGGACCTGGATGGTGCGCTCAGGACGGTGTAGTTTCAGTGCCGAAAATGCGCATGCGCGAACTTAATGGCGCAACAAAATAAAAGTGTAGGGCTAGTTAGTGGAAGTTGTACATGGCAGAGACGCGAAGCGAAAAATTACTTTACTCAAAAAACTTCCTTTCTTTTCGCCAGATGACTTTTGGGGTCATTAAAAAAAATTGAGAAAAACGGCTGGTGTAACAGCGTGGCAACGCATGGCCGCGTGCCTCACGAGTTCGCTTTAGAAGAAACTCTCGCGGTAGTCATTACGGAGACGATCGCCGAGCACTTACGACACTTGGTTTCTTTTTTTCTGTCCATTTGAAAACGTTTGAAAACGCAAATTAGGGACAACAGCAGCTACAAAAGAATGCGTCTTTTCGCCTTCGTTCACTTGTAATGCTCCCACTGAAAGCCCTCAAAGGAAGGGGGGGAGCCACAGAGACTGCCCATTGCGTGCGGGACACCGCAGTACGCCTGCCGCGTACTGTCGGAACAATGGGCGCGCTTTTTGCGTTTCTCTTTGTCTCCCTTCTATTATTCCATCAAGCGAGTTGTAGACAGCGTCGCAACAGTGGCACTCGCCTGAGCTTCCGGACGCTTGCACGGAGCCGATCCTATACAGTGCGCCGGCGCATATCGGGATTAGAGGGCCAAGGCTGAATGCCAGCAGCGGGAGGATGCAGTCCTTCCCAAAGCGTGCATACGGGCACACTTAACGAAGACAGGAACAGGGCCGTTACGGACGGGCGTGTTCCAAAGTGCGTGATTTTTTCGCGGACCTACACTTAATGACACGTCGATCCATGTAAGTCTCGTCCTCATGCGGGATCACCGCCCATGTGTGAGTGAGTGCCTTCTGCCGCTTTTGGAGACATTCAGAGGGATCAAGGAGGGTGACAGGAAGCTGGAAGCGCATAGTATGCAGTTTTGCCGCAGCAGTAACGTACAACTGTGCCGCCTATTGATAGCTAAAGTAGCTAGGATACAACTTCAAAAAAAAAAAAAAAAAAGCAGCAGTTGCTAACTATGGGCAGTGATGCGTGATGTGTGTATTACTCTGCTGAACAGTAAACAGAATTGTTTTTAATATTTGACTGTACCAAATAAGGCCGAGATCTTGAAATTCTTAATATTTAACTTAGCCTGATGGTTAGCTTTCAATTTACGCAACCAGAAAAGCCTTAAAACCGAACTACTTTCTGTCACGGAAGAATTACGTGTGCCGGTTACTGGAGGATTCAGTTCTATTCGACTGTAGCCGCCTGCTACACTGACCATGCGCATATAAAGGATTTAGTGTCCCTTATAGGCCGCGCTAGATCGCTCTTCTTGGATATCACAGTGAGTACACGTTCTCGCGTTGTGTGGCTATACGGGACCGACGTGCCTCGGAAAAGATGGCCGCTCGATCATGCACAGCTCGTTCATCGCTGCCCGTAGTTCGCCCTGCGCCTAGCTTCACCTGTAGCCTATGTGGCTGCTACCAGAGAGTCGGTGCATGCTGCAGGCATCACTGCAGCAAGCGACTTTACACTGCAGTATACGATGCCTCGATGCACTCGCGATGACCATCGAGGCACCATACACTGCAGCATGCCATACACGTGCCTCCGTGTTAACACTACTAGGAGAGTCAGGACAACTCTGTTAGGCCTTCCTCGTTCTCGAAATCTGACAGCCGCGCTTCTCTCGACTCGATTTTATGTATGTTCCGCAACAGAAGACGCTTTAACTGCTTCTGCCAGTCCTGTTCAAACTCTTGACACGAGTGACGACGTCTATTATATATAGTGCCGTGCATTTGCCCTCTTCAGCCCGCTGTTCTTATTTGAGCTGATAACTCGGCAGAGCTACAGCACGAATGCTACGGCATATATAGCTCTGCCGAGGGGAAAAATAATATTTGTGAAATGCGCTTCGTTATGGAAAGACCAAAGAGCGAAGATGCTCGGGAAGATCAGGAATACGTTCAGTTACGCTTGCGCGGCTCTATGCGTTTAGCAGTGGTACATTCGTGACAAAACATCTGCACCTACAAAACAGCTCACCAGCTCTAGGTTGTGTGTGTGCGCTGATTCCCGCTGGGTGGCAGCGAAGCGTGCTGAATCGATCCATGGATCGATCTTGCTCGGGGATGATCCGCACACGTGTGCGTACCGCAGTAGCGCGACACCATTGACACGCCCCCTTCCGCCAGCGAGAGGAGATGCTGAGTCACCCTGTCGACCGGGCTAGCTGCCAAGGGTGTCGAACAGGAAACAATCTTGCAACAATACACCGCGCCGGGGTGATATTATGGTCGCCCAAAGACCTTCTAACCGAACACTGATAAGGTAGCGATTTTCCGATTTGAGAATGAACGCAGAAAGATGTATAAATCACGGAAGGAAAAAAAAAGAAAATGCGAACGAAGGAAGCAAGGGAGGAATTAACCTCTTCGCTTCCACCGGAAGCACCGGGATAGAGTCTCCCTTATCAGGCGAGTTTCAGGCATGCCGCATGGCTGCCCTCCCCCATCAGGCTGCCCTCCCCCACTTCCCATAAGAAGAAAGGCATACTGCTTGTACGTCATCATTGCCACTCCCAAAGCTGGCCATAAAGCCACGCTTCGTTTAAGGCGTTCGTCATCGATTCCTGATTTTATTTTTCGCCGCTCTGAACGTTGCACAGTGTGGTGTCAACCATTATACCGCTTCCCATTCAGTATCTATCTGCCAGTCCAGTTGTTTGCGGCAGGGATTTGAACCGACACGGCTACCTCCAGATGCATGTCACGCAGTAGAGACTCTTTGGCAAACTCAGTGTCACTTCCTCAATGCTTAACCGCCGAGTACAGCCGGCACAAACGGTGCTTTTGCACGTCTTAATAGGTTTAAGGGGGAGTTAAACACCGGCTAATTTTTATCACTGCTACTGGGCGATGATGCTTTTGAAAGTAGTCGTATATTTGTCCGACTTCCGTGTGCACTTGTTCTTAAATTATTTATTCCTTATGTCTGTGTGTGCGTGTGTGTCGAGTCCGAAGTATACGCTGTTCGCTGTAACGTTGTGTTTATCCTCTTTAACAGAAGGCTGAAGTCGATGGCGTATTTGCTGCTTATTGTGTCACCGTAAACAAGCGCGCTGCCCATCCAGTGGATATCGTATAGATATAGCTAGAAAACGCGCACGTGAAAATCTCTATGCCATTCTCTTTCACTTGCACCATAAAACAGCGGCGTAGTGCGAGACGGTAGCGAGGGGCATCCTGCCTCACCATAGTTCTTGCAGCGCCGTATCGTAGCTTGGACTTATCTTACGAGGAGGGACCTTCAACATGCACGCGTTAAATCTCTGCGAGCGTCGTGGGCGGGCTTCTATCTTCACGGTTCACTGCACTGCCTTGACTCGGAGATGCTTCCCGGAGGGGGAGCATAACAACCGAGAAAGTTCCAACTTGTGGAGACGTACTGGCGTAGAGTTACACTTTACCGGTCGCCACCTACGCACGCGCATTAGGGGGGGGGGGGATCGCGGCACTGCACCTGCGCAGGGAGGGGTCCGGTAAACAGGTATTGCGTCTACGCTAGTGTACGTATCCGGCAAGCTAACTCTTTATAATTGTGTGCCAAGCATCACGGCTTCTTATCTGCGACACATGAGGCATAACCGCATAGCTCACGCGTAGTCCTCGGAGTGCCCCGTTTCCCCCGCCCACATTACGGAGTAACCGGCTTCTGTGTTCTCCATTCAGCAGCTTAACCACCAGGAGAGTTAAATGCCGTTGCACTCTTGCTTCGGCTGGGAGTAGAACTGCCTGTACACTCCCTTCTGATAAAAGGAGTTGTAGGATATAAGTCTGCTTCGCTCGCATGCATAACACATTATGCCACCTAAAAAAGAAAAAGAAAAAATATTGTCGCGCGGGTGAGTGCGGCAGTTATCGGTTACGACGTACAAAGACGACGGCAGAACCGTCTACTCATAGGAACACCGCTTATGTATGTATAACTTTATTAGGGAGCCGGCAAACGACGGGTTAACGCGTCGTGACGCTGGCCAAGCGTCTACCCAGGGTTAAGCCCTACTCTGCACTACCTCATTTGACCCGTTTGTGGTGGGTGTGAGGCTTGTGCTTTTCGAGCGCACCCCGGGCCTGCTGGACGGCCCATAGTTGCATGTCCTTGTCTGTATTCTGCACAGCACCTTGAAGTTCCGGCGGGTATGTCCTGGATGCAGCTTCGGTCGGGAACCTGGCACAGTCCCACATGATGTGCCATTGGTCCGCCGGACCCACTTGACATACACTGCACATATCACTCGTGTAGATGTGGAGGACGTGTAGCATTGCCGGGGCTAGGAGTGACCCGGTTTGCATTTGCCTTAGGATGACCGCCTCCTCCCGACTAAGTGCCGGGTGAGGCGGCGGCATTGTCCGTCGAGCTAGGCGGTAAAATTTTGTCACTTCCTCGTAACTGGTCATTCTGTATTTTGTTTCGAACCACCATTCGGAACGGTCCTTCTCGGGGGCGCGGAAGGTAAGCGCTCGCGCCGCCGAATGGGCCGTCTCGTTGTGATTCGGTGAGGATGCACAATCTCCCGCGTGCGCCGGGAACCACTTGATGCGGATAGTGTTGCCGCGGTCTTGAAGCTGGAGCTTACTGATCATGGCGGCCGCCGGCGCGCACACTCGCCCCTTGGCAAAGTTGCGCACAGCGTTCCTCGAGTCGCTGAGCACGGTGCGACACTCGGCCTCCGAGATCGCCAGAGCGATGGCAACCTCCTCGGCGTCTGTGGAGTCCGTGCACCGCACGCTCGCTGCCGTTGTTTTGATGCCGGTAGCCGCCGCAACGGCCACTGCCACGAATCCTTCTCGCTTGTATTCCGCAGCGTCCACGAACCGGGCGTGCGGGTCCTGGGCGTGTTGCTCGACGAGGACTTTGGCCCGCGCCTGCCGCCGTTCTTGGTTGTACTCGGGGTGCATGTTTTTCGGGATGGGGTCCACGTGGATGTGGGCCCACGCCTCATCGCTGATATCGCACGATTGCCGACTGGGAGCTCGGGGATTGTAACCCAGGGACGTCAGTATACTGCGGCCTGTCTTGGTGGTAGAGAGGCGCTCCATTTGCGCCGTGAGCTGCGCCTCGGCTATTTCTTCTAAGGTGTTATGGACGCCGAGCTGCAGGAGCCGAGCCGTACTCGTGGTCCCCATTAATCCCAGCGCCGTCTTGTAAACCCGTCTGATCAGCGTGTTTATCTTTGTCCGGTCAGCGGCCTGCCAGTTGAGGTAGGCCGCAACGTAGGCGATGTGACTGATCACGAACGACTGGACGAGGCGCAGAAGACTGTCTTCACGCATGCCTGCCCATCGTGTCGAGACTCGGTGTATGAGCCGGATAGCGTCCATTGCCTTGGTGGTAATCTTGTTGATGGTCTCGTCGTTGCGGCCGTTCTTGTTTAGTAGCAGGCCCAGGACCCTGATCTTGGGAACTTCGGGGATGCGCTGCCCCGATGCAGCCACGATCTTTATGTGATCGCACTCCCGAGGGGGAGCGCGTTTCCGTCCCCGTTGTAATGGTGTGAGGACGAACAGCTGGGATTTGGCGGGCGAGCACACTAGGCCTGTGCCGTTAAGGTGTTGCTCGATGGCAGTAACAGCCTCTTGGAGCTGCTGCTCAATGCTGGCGTCGGTGCCGCCTGCCGCCCACAGGGTAATGTCGTCGGCGTAGATCGTATGCCGGACGCCGGTCCCCTCTACTGCTCTCGCTACCCCGATCATGACAAGGTTGAAGAGCAACGGCGAGATGACTGAACCTTGCGGGGTACCCGTGCTTCCGAGCTTGTGTTCGGGGAACTTAAGGTCTCCGGCGTGCAGTTCAACCGTGCGGTTGGTCAAGAAGTCTTGGATGTAATTGTAGCTCGCTACCCCCATGTTGAGTCTCGATACTTGTGCTAATATGGCTGAGTGTTTGACTTTGTCGAATGCGCTTTGTAAATCAAGTCCCAGAATTACTTTGCTGTCTTGTGTCTTGTCGATTATTTCTTGTTTAAGTTGTAGCATGGCATCTTGTGTGCTGAGTCTGCGCCTGAAGCCGATCATCGTATCCGGATATAGGTTTTCCTTTTCCAGGTACTCCTGCCATCGGTTGGAAAGCACGTGCTCAAGCACCTTGCCCACGCAGGACGTGAGCGAGATGGGACGCAAGTTGCCGATATCCGATGGCTTGCCCGGTTTCGGGATTAGGATTGTTCTTGCCGTTTTCCACTGTCGGGGGAGCTTGCCCGAACGCCAGCATTCGTTATAGTAGCGGGTTAGGGCCTCGATCGATGCATAGTCGAAGTTGCGTAGCATCTTGTTGGTAATAAGATCGGGGCCGGCTGCTGAGCGGGCGTTGAGCTCGTGCAGCGCTGCCCGTACCTCTGACATGGTAATGTCTCGGTCGAGCCATGCGTTCGGCAGCCCCCCGTATGGCGGGTGGGTTTCCGTTGGCGTGTGTGGCAGATACTTGGCTTCCAGGGCCTTGATAACGGAGTCTTTTCCTCGTTGTTGTGTGGCGGTGTGTATGAGGCAGGCCAGGCGATCGCGCTGGTGTGACTTGGTCTTAGTTTCGTTTAGGAGGTGCCGAAATAGATTCCATGTGCAACCACGATGTAGTTGCCCGTCAGCTCGGTTGCAGACTTCGTTCCACTGCTTTAGAAGTCGCCTGTACAAAGTAGGGATATCCCCGTCGTTCACGTCTTGGTGGGGTTCTCCAGAAGACATAAGACCCGTCACCTGACCGAAGTGTTCCACACCTTCTGCAGAGGTGGATATTTGCCACCTACTGTGGACTTGTGCAGGAACAAGGACGTCAAGAACACACGGAAGTGGGACTAATGGCGACAAGGGAAGAGGCTTCTGCAAGTGGGTGACCGACAAGAAGAGCAGGAGGAGCCTTCTCCGGTTCCTCCAAGAAAATTCTTTACGGCAAGTTTGCGAAACAAAAAAAGATAACTGAGGCGTGATATATATATATATATATATATATATAAGCATAGCGCGCGCACCGTGCTCACGTCAGAACGCATCAGCTTAAAGAAGTTGGGAATAACATACGCCGTGGCATTTGCACTTCGTCACAGCTGTACAGTCCCAATAACTCGGCGTCCCAAGACGCCTCGTTATTTGCATGTCCAGAGCGTCCACATCTCATGGTCATGCATATCACGCAATGGCAAGCCGAAAGATGTGGCATCACGAGAAATGGCAGTGACACGCACGCTGCGTTTCGCGCCACTTCACACGCGAAGAGGCGTCCTTGTGCTGTGCGATGTCAGCGAACGTTAAAGATCCCCAGGTGGTCGAAATTACTCCGTAGCCTTCCACTACGGCTCCTCTTTCTCTCATTCCACTTTCTCTCCCACCTTCCTCCATTCCCTTACGGCGCGGTTGAGGTGTCCACAGAAAACAAGTGAGACAGATTACCGCACCTTTCCCTTCCATAAGTCAATCAGTCATTTTTCTTCTACCCCTGTCGACTCGCGATGATTCGTAGTAGCGCCAATCGCAACTTGAACTTTCCGACCACACTTCCGGTTGTTCTCATTAGCAACTGCTTCCGCTTTTTCAGTTCTCAAGAATCGCATCGTGACCTCAACAGGCCTAGCCTTGTGGCTGCGTTTCTATAGCGTTTCGATAGGTCAAGAACATTGCTCCTGATATCGAAGGCTAGTTTTTCAAGCCGGGTTGCTGGTTCACAACCATAGCTGTCATCACTGCAGGCTGGGCTTTGTGACCGCGTTTCCATTTTACAAACATGGCTGCCGTAATTACAGGCTCTGCCCTGGGTCCTTCGTGCTCAACCTTTCAGCTGCATGCGCTGCATCGATCTATATGCGGCGACATCGGACGGAGACAGCCAGACGTTTCGCGCTCGCGATGACGCCTGATGCCATGCACTGAAAGAGTGCGTACTACATATGGTGACACATCGGGTCGCGCGGCTGTTGCTGCGACGATTTCGAAAGTCGGGTCTCACGGCCCGGCGTAACAGGACGAAAATCCTCTCCCGCCATGTCGCTCCCGGCCGTCGTGTTTAACGCCTCTGCCGCTTTGGGTTACTCGACGCCGCCATTGACCCCGCATATATATCTCTGGCTCTCGTCTGGCCTGTAACGCGATGCTTCGACGTGTACAACAACGAGTGAGCGCGGCGTGGCGGGCGACCACGCGCGCGTAAATGCTGGACGAATAGGGAACCAAAGCTGGAGTTTGCTCCGCGACGCCAGCGCTCGGTTTCCAGCGGAGCGGAGAGGAACTACAAAACCTACGCGCATCCGCGCCCGCGCTGCGCGCGGCTGTCTGCGGAGTCTGCGCAGCCCGCTCGCTCGGGAGCGCGTGCTACAGGCAGCCGCACGTGCAAGCGGAGCGGGAGAAGGAGAGAGGACGAGGGGGGATGGTCGTGCGTCTGTGCGCGCAAAGCCGGCGCTCTTTGCCAGTGGTGTTTCTTACTTTTGCTTTTTTCTGTGCCCCGGCTGACATAGAGGCTGGCTGGAGGCACGCTTTTCATCGGTGCTCTCGAAAGTGAGAAATTATGATTAATTGATCGCCGCGGACATTGTTTTCAAAGAGCGCTTGTTGGCAGGCTCAGACAAAAAAAAAAAAAAAAAAAAAAAAAAAAAAAACATGAACGCGAATTCGGTACTCCAAGGCAGAGGCAAGCGACAGGTATTTTGAAGGACTTGAGGCGGCACCTCTTGATGTCTCTTCCCTGTTGTTCAGAGAATGAAGGGTCCAGCCTTCTCGTTGAGAATTGATACGCGTGTACACAGCGACGAGTGCTCTGGGCGCTGGTTGGGGAGCTTCCTTTCTATTTGTGACTGCTCACTTGAAAGGGGCCTATTCAACTCTTTGGGGACAGACGTTTTAGGCGATGCTGCCGGCGCCGTGGTGCCTGCTTTCGGCGCGTTTAGGACGCGTTCCCTACAAAGGCACAAAGCATGCCGCCTTACCCTTTGGTTCCTGCTGACAGCGGTCAGGGGGAGTTCGCTGCTGTGGCGCTGCCATCCGAAATCAATGACTTATCTACCTTTAACGATGAAAGGTTTCTTAACGACCTGGATCATTGACGAGAAGCCGAGGCATGCCATTCTTTCGGCAGTTTCCTCTCTCCGTGAGACGAAGAGCGAGGAAATGCCTGACGACTTTTCATGCAGGCGGGGACATCTCTCCAAGTAAACCTTTGTCTTCTTTATTCCACAGCTACGCTATGCAATCCCTAGTTCAGTTATCTCCTCTAGCGAATGCGCAGTTTTGAGCTCCCGAAGCAGGATCGCGTATGAGGATAGGACGATTAACGTATGTGTTTTCCCTTTATAAGCGCCGAGTGATGGCATTAATGACATATATCTGTTTCTTGAGGCCGACTTGGTTCTGTGATGGCTGCTGCGGCACCGCCATTACAAACAGAGGTGCGAGATACGAGCGGTACGAGATACCTAAAAAAAAACCGACAACCACCGTTTCAACACGAAAGAGAGAAGAGAGAAAAACACTTTCACGAGTTTTGCGAAAAAGCGCGCCGTCACTTTTTCATTGCAGTTTTTTTTTTTTTCTTGCCCCCTTTGTTGGAGCACGACGGCGGCCAGAATGCGGCCGGAGGAGGAGAGAAACAACCGAGCGCGCGCGCGCAAGCACGTGCTGGAGAGCAGCGCGGAGCAGACGACAGCATGCTTTTCTATGCGGCGGGGAGCAGACGACGCGGCCGCACTGCGCGTAGGTTTTGACGGGATCTCCATGGAGGGCGCTGACGCACAGAGCGGCGCAGCGCCCCCTGGCCCAGGTTTTCTCCCCTATGCCCGTTGTGGTCCGCGCGGGACGACAGGGGATCGGGTTTGGCCATATATTATTCGCCGTTTCAAAAACAAGCCGCGCAGGCAGTGGCGTGGTGGTCGCATCGTCGAAAGACAACAGCGAAACGTATACGCTTAGAGAATGGACAAAGATGAAGGCTAACTAATGTGAATCAGGAGAAGAGTACGAGGGAAAGCCACCGACGGTTGCTTCGTGTGTGACGCCGCAAGCAGGCTCACCGCACACACTGGTAAAGCTTAGTAAAAGCGCATTTTGGACCTTCACGTTGCACATAGAGAGCGTGGTGAACATTCCGTTAATATTAGCTATATTGACAGCCCACTTATTGGACTGTCGCCATTCCCCACCTTGCTAGTATGATGCGGTTTTCTGTGTATCCCCCCTCTTTATGGAGTTGTCAGATATCTCTTCGTAGGTGTTCACCTTGCCACAGTCAGCCAGCTAGCATTCTGTCGTATTCGGGAGGGGGGGGGGGAATTTATCATATTCGGGGAAAGGGGGGAGATATGCGGCAAAGATGTCGCCTGTTCCCGTGTCCATCCTTTCTTAATTGTTTGTCGTATCTGCTATAATGTTTCCTGACTACGTCAACCATCTGGCCCGTTACAGTTTATTTCACATTGTATCTTGCGAGATCATAGCTATATATTGACGATGTCCAATAGGAAGGCTTCTGCATGCGTATAGCCATTAGTGAATCTGCGATGAAGTTGTGTGGAGCCATTTGCGCATACAATCTCGTCACTCCCCAGCTTGTTTTGCCTTCACTCGCTGTACCCTTTCTCCCCGCGCGTTCCTCTCTGACGCGCCGCTCTCTCTCTTTCTCTCTCTCTGACATCCGCCTGACGTTCCGCTGCCAGGCATCGCCCTCTCTGTGCCGTTCCCCTCACTGTGCCACACGGCGGCGCCCCACCCGTTATTTCGCTTCCTCGCACCATTCCGTCCAAGACAGATGTAGTATTCACATCGAAACGAAGGTATTTTCAGCTGGAAAAAGTCACTGCTTGAGTTGCATTCTTAGCTGGATTGGCTGAAAGTGTTCGCTTCTGTCGGCAACTAGAAATTTTCCGTCTGGAGCTAGATGGAAATGGAAATTTGTCGGATGGACACATTTTGAGTTAGTTCCATAATCTATCTTGAAATGACATTCTCCAGCTGTCATTGAATGCCGTCCTATAGTAAAAATTTCGTGAGCTACGTTTCTGTATGCGCCGGTATCATCATATAACGTCGACCAACCTAAGCTCCCAAGAATTAAAAAATTCAGGTACCTGTTTTTACTCGGCACGCTCCGCTCCAAAAGCAGCGAAGTTGCCACGAATTAATGAAACGCGCAACACAAGCCTCGTATGTTAATTATTAAAGCATACTGTTATCATCGTCGTCATGAGTCTGACCACATACCCCACAGGATAGAATCCTCTCCCACCTTTCTCCTATTAACCGGGTCCTGCATGCGCCAGCAGCGGCCACGTTATCCACGCTAACTTCCATCCGCTCACCTGCAACCTCTGTCGCCTCCTGCTGTGCGCTTGCCTCCTCTTTGACTCTAGCCCGTTTCCTTTAACAATCATCGGCCACCTTGCCTTCGCATTACATATCCTGCCCCTGCCCACGTTCATTTCTTCTTGATTTCGACTGGAATGTCAACTCTGCTTTCTCCCTGTCTCTTAACATGCAGTTTTTCGTTCCGCAGCTCGCCGCGTTGTCTTCAGTTTAAGTTAAACCCTATCCATTAGCCCCCACCGCCGCATAGGTGATTACTAGTAAGGCGGAAGAGGAACAATCTTGTTTTTGCCATGTGACAAAGAAGGTAGCTAGGGGTTATACGACGACGCTATAGTGTGTGGCTTAGAAATCTGTGCTTCTTGGAAGTTATATATTGCCAAAGTATTCTCGATCAACTTTTATTCTTGAGCATTTTCACAATCTAGACCCCTGAATGTCTCCATACAAACACCTTGTGCGCATGCGCGGCGATGGAGCACTTGCACTGGGGCCCTGTATATGAGCTAAATATTAGCATTGCTCCAGCTATAGGTTTCCGCGACCATGCATTTCACCGAATTTGTGGTCACTGCAGCTGGTATTTTTCTGTAAAATGGAGCATTATACGCATGGAAAAAATTGCAGGGCAGCGGTTAAATCTTCATAAGAGCGCAAAAGGCAAAAGCCACTTTACAGGACTGCTTTCACCTAACCGCATCGTCACTGTTATCTCTACTACTATGGCATCATCATCACAATCGCTACTATCGTCATTGCTAACTAAATGCACCGTCATTGTCATCGCGCTACTACCATCATTATCATCGTCTCTAAATGCAGCGTCGCTATAATCGCTACTACCATTATTATCATTATCAGTAAGTGCACGCCCAGTCGAAAAACACTGAAGAACCGCGTCAAAATACGACACATTTTGTAGTTCTAATGTAAACGTCAAATTTTTCTGTAGTTCAGTAGTACATTTCTGTAGTTCTGTAAATTTTCCTGTGGTAGATTTGTGTTGTCTGTAGTTCTGTAGTACTTTCCTGTTGTAAGTACAGAAAATTCTGATGATACACAGAAAGTTGTGTTGTCACAACAGGTTTCTTGTCAAAAACCGCACAGAAATTCTGTCGTAACAACAGAAATGTTCTATAGTTTTTTTACGCCTCAGCATGCATCATCATTGTTATCGCAACAGTCATCCGCACGCTAGACAAGAATTACGGCCGGCTTTTCACGAGTCCGAGTGGAGTACTGAATTGCGCGCTGGGCGGCATATGGAAGGGGCAGTGGTTCGTTTCTCGATGGAGACAGACTTTTATGCGAAGCATGGATGCGAGAGTTGGACTGTGAAAAAGGCTGACCGCCGAAGAATTGACGCGTTTGAATTGTGGTGCTGGCGAAGACTCTTGAGAGTTCCTTGGACTGCCAGAAGATCAAATCAGTCAATATTGTCGACCATAAACCCTGACTGCTCATTGGAGGGTCAAATTCTAAAGTTAAAGCTCAGCTACTTTGGTCATCTGATGAGAAGAGAGGAGTCGCTGGAGAAAGATTCGATGTTGGGAAAGGTTGAGGGTTGCCGGAGAAGGGGTAGGCAGCGAACGCGATGGTTAGATGGCATCCTCGAGGCACTGCAGATGAAGTTATGTGATGTTAGGAAGATAGTGAGAGACCGGAAAGCGTGGCGTGACGTGGTCCATAGGGTCACGAAGAGTCGGACACGACTGAACGACAGAACTGACTGACTGATATTAACGTAGGTTTCGGGCCTTCGCGCGACGCCCGGCGGTGGTCACCATTGACCCTGAAGTGGGGTCACGTGACGTGCAGATGGGGCCTCATATCGCGCCGTCGGTCGCCTCCCGGCGGTGGCCACCATTGACCTTGAAGAGAGATCACATAATGTGACGTCACGTGATGACGTCACACCGGCTGCAGATGGGGCCTCATATCGCGCCGTCGGAGGCCTCCACGCTATAGTGTACTAGAATTCTAGTACACTATATCCACGCTTCGGTTCGCGCCGTCGCGCGCGACGCGGCGGCGGCGCCACCATCGCTGCATCACGTGATATGTGACGTCACGTCAGGGATGAAGCGGCGCGCGCCCGCCGTCGCGTCAGTCTCTGTGCCCGCAACCGCGCCAGCGTCTTTGCGCCGGGCGTGTATGCGGTCAAGATGCCTACGACGATTAACCTAACACCACGTCTTCGTTACTTAGCCCCATCCACACTGAGGCAGCTGCTTAACATGCTTCGCATCCACTGGGCTTAACCTTGATAAGCCTCCAATTTTTTTTTTCGGTTCGAGTGAACACTTTCTTAAAATTCACTCTCTCGTGGTCAAAAACAGACGTATGCACAGAGTGTTTTTGCAGTACACACTGTTTGCAACGGATCCTGCGCTAAATGATGTACGCCATGCTTCCGTACACACGTAAGTACGTCGTGAAGAGAGCTCGGCTGCAGGACCGAGCGCAGGCCTCTTCGCGACACGCGCTGACCGCGCCCACAACGGAACCAGGAAGATATGCTCCAGTAAAAAAAAAAAAAAAAAAAAAAAAAAAAAAAAAAAAAAAAAAATCAGTAGGGGCCATTTCGAAAACTTTCTAATTATGGGTGAGGTTGTGCATAGTGGTATAATGCCATATCACATAATGGTTCCAATTCTGTTTTAGCTTTATTTTCAACTGTAACCAATGGGTGAGGCCCGTTGCATACAGTGAGTCCAAAGGAAAGTATACCATGCAGTTGGTTGGTTGGTTGGTTGGTTTGTGGGGTTTAACGTCGAGTAAATGGGTGAAGCATACTGCAGATGCAAGAGGCAGGGGGAGTGGGGCAGTTTTGCTATTTCCCCAAACGGCCGGGGCTTAAATTTTTACTGTAGGCGTGTGACCACTATGATAATTAAGCTTTGATGGAAATCGAGGCCGACAGGTAATCACACATCAGACACACGAAACACTGTACACAGTCGTGACACTAACAGCATGAAATAATTATGTACTATCAAGGACTAAAATCTCCGGACCGTACGTCTGGCGATTAAATTAGAATGAGAATTCCGATTGGGACTCATTCAGCCTCATTTGAACGAGTTGATTTTCCAATAGCTTCCAATCTTTTTGTTTTCTTAATGAATATGGTTATTGTTGACGCATATGTATGTGCTGCATGCTAAGGTGGCTGCACAGCAACTAAGCACCACGCAGTGAGCAGACGAAAAGTTTCGCCAATGTTCTTCCCGCCTCTCTGGAACCGAGGTAATAGCCGCTGCGTATAGACAACGGTCAGGAGCTAAAATCAATCCATGCTTAAAAAGGCCCAACCGTTATCACCATAAAAAAAATCCTTACTGTGCCTCGAAGTTTATACGAGTTTGTCTATATGGACACGAGCTTAAAAATCGCAGACTCCGCCTCCTCGCGCGCTGCTGTCTGACGACATGGCGAACGTTTCGATAAGCAGTGTCCGGCGCGCACTACACATATTCTTTGGTGTAGTTCTTTCTTTGGTGAAACGAAGGCACGTCCGTGTGCTGTGCGATGTCAGTGCACGTTAAAGTTCCCCAGGTAGTCGAAATTACTCCGGAGTCCTTCACTATATATATGGCACCCCTTTCTCTCTTTCCGCTTTAACTCCCGCCTTCCTCCGGTCCCTTACGGCGCGGTTCAGGTGTCCATAGAACAAGTGCGACAAATACTGCGCCTTTCCTTTTCTGTGAATCAATAATAATATAATAATTGGTCCGCAGGAGAGCTGAGCGTGGACGACTTCGTGCTGATGATGGCGGACGCGCTGACGGAGACCACCCACTGGGGCAGCCTCAAGACCGACGTGGCCGGCTACGTGGGCATCGACACGCTCCAGGAGCAGATACGCAAGAAGGTGCTCCGGCGGGGATTCGAATTCAACATCGTCGTCGTTGGTGAGCTGGGCCGTCATATTCAGCATGGGCGATGTCCGGGAGGGGTACGTTAACATATATGCGCATCTGCATTCATTTCCTTTTATCCAGCTTTTTCACTTAATCAAGAAAAATAGCTATTCCGGTTCGAATTGATATGGCCTTTACCTCGTTTAGTTACAGTGATTGTGCGAAATACAGCACAAGAAAGCATGGATACTATACTGTAACTATATATCTTCGTTAGGCATAAGAAAAAAGAAATGAGGAAAAATAACTTCTGGCCGCGGTGACCTTCGTACGCACATACAGAACTGGCTGCCAGGTTTCTGTTACATATCCCTGGACTGGGAAAATGCTAGTGGCGCCCAAATGAATTAAGTATTAGCAGTTGTTAAACGCGCAGGCAAACTACGTTTGACGAGCGACAGCTGTTTTGCTTGGTTTTGTGAATGCCACGTGTTTAGCTGAAGTCATTGCGCGCCTATCACGTGAGCTCTGACTTTTTTCTGAATCAATCGCATTTCAAGGTCAAAGTCAAGGTCAGAGGTTATTAGATATGGTCAAATGGTTAGTTAGCCATATGGTCATGCACCATCTTACTATAGTGTCACAAACCCTCGCCTCTACGGTCAACAGAGGCGCGGGATCCTTTTTATGTTACCCGTCGTCCCTCTATCTGGTTTGAGAACATGAACAGTTAAATGTTAGGCCGGTCTACCCGTAAAGTACTTTTGTCGGTGTGCGATTGAGGAATAAGTTCATGAGAGTCACTTTTTTTTACAAACAATTGGATATTTATAGCTAGTAGTTTAAATTACACTGTATAATAATAGAACAAAAAAAGAAAGAAAACGATACGACATGATAGTGATAAAAGACGACTCGGTAACTGACAAGAGGAAAAACTGACAAGGAACAAAAACTGGGATAAAAGAATACTATAAAGACAACAAAGCAAGATAACAAAGCGTTGATTCAAAAGGCAATGTAGTGGTGACAATGACCCATTATTCAACATCTGGAACGCAGTCCCAACTGTTTGCGTTTTTGTTTGTCGCTTGTCATTCGAGAAATGCGCTGCTGCGCCGCGGCCCTAAGCTGTGCCGCTATATCCGGCTGAGGCCTATATTTGTGTGGAAGCATTCTTCCTGTTTAACGTAAATTAATGTGCCACTGAGAACGTGTAACATCAAAAATCGCAAAAAGAGAATGCTCAGATGGGATTAAACCTATCGCACTTTCTTTTGGGAGTTGAGTTCACTCCGACAAGTGCGAGAGTTACAAAAAAGCTTTCGCTTTTGGGAGTTTATTTCACTCTGTCAAATGGGAGGAAAACTACTCCAGTTATGGGGGAGCTTTTGTCGATTGCAACGAGAGCATTTCGTTACTGCCTGCATAGGTGTTGTGGGTAGCTGCGCATTAGATTTTTTTTTTTTTTCGTTTCACACCTACGAGGGGGCTCCGAACCGATTTGCAGTAAATAAATTCGCATTTGGGTGGGTGAAGTGGGCATAGATTCTCAGTTTTAGGAAACTGTGTCAGTTCCTCAGTTACTTAATGGAGATGGTTTCCTCTACAATTCTGTACTGGCATAAGCTGCTCTACTCTGGGCATGTTGAAGAGCCAATTAAGGGGTGTTCCCCGCCAGAACTAGTGGAATGGAAGTTTCGGGACGCTCTCGTATCGACCATTGCACAGTTCATTCGTAGACTTGCCGGCTGTAACTGCGCGAGACGCGCTACCATAGGAAATGAAGACACATGGTGAAACGGTCTCAGTCACTCTGCACTTTGCTGAACTGTCGCACCTTGCTAACTACCGCAGCCGGGGCACCCATTGTTGCCGTTCAGTGGGAAATGAGACCTCTGCACTTTGGTAGGTAGCTGCAGTGCAGCACTTTAGCAACATATTCTGCTTGTTATATGAATTTGGTACGGTTGTACAACTGAATGCCATTGCTCTGTAAGTATTAATTAATGGGGCTAGAGCATAGGAACTGATGGAGGAGAGATATAATTTCGATTGCCGCATAGAGTTACACACTTCTTGCTACACTATTCTGGGGATATAAACTGTCCCAAAATTTTTTTCCTTGGAGGTCTGGTTTCCATGCACCCACTCTTTGTTTCCTTTAACAAGCCATTGCATGTCTGCACCTTTTATTTTACTCAAACTTTTTCAGGGTGAATAGCCTTGAGAATTAGTCTAGACCAAAAATAATAAATGACCAGTTGCTGCTGTCAGATCTGGGAAGCTGCCGCAGTGACCAGTGATTGAAATGACTAATGCAGGGAGGAGTGGCCTGGGGAAATCGACGCTCATCAACACACTTTTCAAGGCTAACATCAGCCGGAGGTCGTGCACAAAGAAGGGCTCTGATGAACCACTTCCTTACGTCATTCCCAAGACAACTGAAGTCAAGTCGGTCAGTCACGGTAAGGATTGAGCCTTTGTGTAGTTCATACCTTAGGCAAATTTGAAAATGACGCGTGAGCCTGGCTGGAATATCCTTCTGATGTTTGCTGTGTAAAATATCCTTACAATGTTTTGCTGTGTCAAGTTTCATGTGAAAGCATCTACTAGGAATGCACAAATTACACATGGACGATTGAAAAATTTGAAACTATGACTAGGTTTTAAGATATTTTTAAACTCTTACTTTTTTTTATGATTTTGGGATTTCAGCACCTTGAAGCTTAACATTTGTCTTCATACTCTGTCGAAGCAGGTACTTGCCAAATGACACAAGGAATTGACATCACATGAATTTGCATTAAATGCATGCCTTGCATGAAGTTCAGGAAGTTGCATTCTTACTAAACATATAGATGCAAGACATACATTGGGTAGCATATAATCTTGTAATATAGCACAGTTGCCTCCCACACAAAGCTCTGAGCTTAAACGCCTTCCTAGAGTCAGCAAGAAAAATTTTGCACTCAGTATTACTAATATGTTACATTCACCAGTTATAATCTGACATGCAATTTATTTTTGGCATATGGGTCGATCATGACATTATGAAAGTGAACTAGATTAGCACAAAATGAAAGTTTGTATAATTTATGCTTGGGTTCATTATGTCACAGTATATTAAATGCTTTCACACTCCAAGTTTCCTTGGTAGGGAAAAATGCATCGCAAATGTTTGCAGAAATCTAGCTAAGCAGTAAGTCGTGTGGGAGCTACGAGGAAATCATGCTAATAAAAATAATGCCGTGTAGTCGATGTTTTAAAATTCAATTCATTGCTTGCATCAGTACTTATTTGCCCTTATCACCGCTAGGCCAACATAGAGGAGTGTACTGTTATCAGTGTATCTTAATCATGCATTTAGCTAGTGCTAAGGTGCACCGGTTTACTGCAGTGATTGAAGAGAAGGGGACCCGTCTTCGATTGACTGTCACCGACACACCAGGCTTTGGTGACCAAATTAACAACGAAAACTGGTAAGATCGACCATTGTCATTCAGTAAGCAGCATTAAATCTCAGCACTCTTGACTGCTATAGCTATAGTGCTTTTTGCACAGTATTGTATTGTGATAAATACTTGGGGAAGCTTAATAATTTAAGTACATGGTTTTAATGTTTCATCCTGCGCACACTCCATTCGCAACAGTTTATTAGCATGCAATACTGAGAGTTGATTACACATGGATATTTTATTACATGCACTTAATAATCTAAAGACCCTTGTAAATCAGGTGTGCTTTTACTGAACTTCAACTGCATTATTTGCCACCGAGCAGTAAACTATTCAGGTGGCATATCTGTTCAATATTTGATGAACTGCACAAAGAAGCAGCTGTGATGAAAAGCTTCATTTACCAGGCAAATTTTGTGGTGCAGTAAATATAATACTTTTCCCATTGTGAGCTCAGTTAAAGGAATCCATAGGTTGCAGGAAAATGGCATGTGGTGATGCATGTATTTCCATGTATTACTTATCATTGTCAAGGTAGAAAACATTGGAGCGTAATGGAGCATTTTGGAGCGTAATGCTTAGAAAAGGGCTTCCTGCCATCCCTCCTCAATGAATCATTGATCCGAAAGTGACTGAATTCCACCTTATGGGTACCCAATATATAGCACAGGGGACAGCATCCACATCTCCAGCACGCAAGACAGATGCTCAAATCGCTAGCCCACTGCCGTGGTTAAAAGGGTCACGATGGGCTCTACCAGTGATGGTGCCATTGAATCAAATATAATTCGCTGCTCATTGTTCCCATCTTTTTTTTAGCTGGCTGCCTATCCTGGAGTACATCAACGAGCAGTATGAAAAGTACCTCAGCGAAGAGCAGAGCGTCACACGCAAAAAGCACATACCAGACACGAGGGTCCACTGCTGCCTGTATTTCGTCCCACCAACAGGACATTCGTAAGTGGACATGTTCACGTCATACGGAGTGCAGGAGGGAGTTGCCTACTCTATTCTGCTATATCTTGTTGGAACGTTTACATAAGGCAGACTGGGCAATGGACTGGCTTCACAGGTCCAAGCTTAGTAAAGTAGGAAGAATCATGAATGGCCATTGCAAACTGCGTGGAGGTAATTGTGGTTGCTGCAGACTTAATTTTCAGGAGATGTATTACTGTAGACAGCTGCAAAGCAACTTGTGAGAAGTACCACAGGTGTTTTAATGGACCTTGACAAAAATCAATCAATCAATCAATCAATCAATCAATCAATCAATCAATCAATCAATCAATCAATCAATCAATCAATCAATCAATCAATCGATCGATCAATCGATCAATCAATCAATCGATCAATCAATCGATCAATAACCTAGTAGCAAGGAACAATTCCACACATTCTGCATTCATTTTCGTGGTTTCCTGTTTCTTATAGCCTTTTTCCTATGGTCATGTAAGGAACATACTAACGGGATTCCACCATACAGTAATCTTAACAAGAGAGGACGGTGCAGATGCAACTATTATACCTTTGTAGAATATCTGACTTACAAACAAGCTATTCAGATTGAGAAATCAAATCTTATTTTGCAATACATGAATAAAGCCAACGGGCGTTTTTATCGTCATTCGGTGCTTCTCCTTACAGGCTCACACCTTTAGATATTGAGTTCATGAAAAGGCTGGACAAATGCGTCAACATTGTTCCTGTCATAGCCAAAGCAGACACACTGACTCTAGAAGAGCGGACCAGCTTCAAACAAAAAGTAAGTCTACACCATGCAGTTAGGTTGAGCAAAGATTCAATCTTATGAGGCTTTTTTTCTGTATAGCAATTTATACATACATAAATTCGAAACTGCATTTAAATCTATGTATATGCAATCAAACCATGCAAAATTATCACAAACACCTATAGTTAAGTGCATGTTACTGTATTAATAGAGAGAAAATACTGTCGCTTAATACATCCCAAGTTTCTTTGAATATGTAAAAGTATACTGTAAGCCTGTTTATAAGTTTATGGTGTTTAATATCCCAAAGTGACTCAGACTATGGGGGATGTTGTAATATAGGGCTCCAGCGAGATTCAAACTTATTTATGCCAAACATATTGAAACATATAATGAATACTCTCAAGAAATACACAATTCCAACTGAAGCTGAAGCGACAACTAATCAACTATTTCCTTCTTTCTAGCAAAGAAAGAAATATGTTTTGTTTAGATATTTTACAAATAGTGAAGTTGGGCTAGTTGGTGCATTTGTATAACTGACTGCAATATTGCAACTTGCGTGGAAAAATACAAGGGACAACGAAAAACGGCAGCGATTGGACAGAACGCTAAAATTCGACTCACATTTATTGTAACGAAAAAACAGATTAACATTAGTACATGCTCAGGAAACTTGTACGTCCCTTCCCCCGATTTATTTATCAAAAGCTTTTAAGGCGAAAGCCTTTAATGGCTTATGTTGTCAGTATCCATCCAATCACACTATAGCTGTCAATCAAATGACGTCATGACGACGTCATTAGAAAAACAAAAATCCTGTCTCTACCGGGAATCGAACTTCCGTCTCTCAAATCCCCAGCCAAGCACTTTAAACAACTGCACCACGCCTGGGATCGTGAAACATTCAACCATTAGGATGATACAGTAGCAATGACAGTGATACTGCAATTAGTCCTAATGACAATGATGACAGTAGTGATAATAATGACAGTGCATTTAGTTGATAATGATAATGAGAACAAACATGATGCATGCTGTGCTTAGCAATGTTCAGGTTTTTGCGTTTCTGAAGCGTAGATTCAACAGTGCTCTTGGAATGTTTTTAGCTTCATCGATTAAAATAAGGGTGAAGGGGTTAAGAATGGAGGGTTGAGGATTGGGGGACATACAAAAGCTTCCTGAGCATGGGGTAATGCAAAATCTGTGTTTTTCCTTTACGTGCCCAACAAACATCAGTTGAATTCTTATAGCGTGCCATCCTGTTGCTTATCTTGTTTCTATATATATATATATATATATATATATATCTGTTTCTATATATATATAGACAAGGGACAGAAACAAGCGTTGCAGTCTGTATCCTACAGCTGCCATTTTAACGAGGTGAAAATTATCTTTACATTAAATGCTCCCATGTGCTTTAGATTAGAAGATTGCTTTTCAGTTTTCTTTTTCACTACTTCGCCCCAGCCTCGAACTGAATGTTTGCTTTGTTAGTGATCTTTAGCTTCACTGACATACTTTCAGTAATTTCTGTTTGCATACTCCTTTTTGAGTGTTTGATAATCCATTTTAAATATTGCGTAAGCATATACAGACTCAAAATTGCATTGGTGCTCTCATGCGTTTTGCTTTTTTTTTCTTGCGTTGTTCAGTTGAATGGTCATTTAGCAATGTCCAATGTTATTATGCCATATTTGTTTTTCATTCTATAAAAATTCATGAACATGAACATTATGTCCTCCCATGAAACACAAAAAGAGCTAATTGACATCTAGTAAATGTCTAAGCCAAGAAATGGGCACTTCTAAAAGAAGTCTCATATGAGACGTTCTGTAGACCCAAGAGGTGCAAGCCTTCCTGTAGCTCCGAAATAGTTCTGCTAACACTACACTAGTAGAAATCTTGAAAATTTCTCTCCTAGAAAATTTTTATACCTGCTTTAGACATTGTTTCTAGCTGCTCCCCCCACCTTCTTGCCCAGGGTTCTTAAGGGCCAATAAATGATGATGATGATTACAATGATGTAAGCAGTATGGTCATGATATAGACATTATGCTGTGCTACACATGCATTTACTGTGCATAAACCTAAAACATCTATTTTGTGCTCTCTCCACTCAGATTCGAGAAGACCTGCAAAAGCATGGAATCAGTGTGTACCCGGTGCAGGAATTTGAAGACGACCCCGAGGAAACTGTTCTCAACAATAAAATCAGGGTAGGCACCAAACATGCCTGTCATGGAATGCACGCGTGGTCGCAGTAAGGGAGTGTGCCAACAAGCCAGCATTTGCAATGCGATCGTTTCACTGAAGTTGCATCAGGGTTAAAGTGTGAGCCAACATGACGAGAGTTTAATTTGCAGTAAAAAAGTGTGTGGCATTTAAGAGTCCTTAGCACTGACAGCATTCGCGACTCATACGATTTAACAAAGGGTGAAGCCCGCTTCTTTTCGTTGTAAGTTCATAGAATAGATGTCGCTGTGACCTGATATGACACCATAGAAACATTCATGCAATGACTGCACACAAAAAGGATAGGCACACATAACAAAGTAATTGAACAGGCAACTGAGTTTCATTTAGAAAAAAATAAACAGCTCTTTCTAAAAGGCTCGCAATGTGATTAAAAGCAAGTACCTGGGTTTGATCCCAACAGTCTGTGGCTGCGTTTCAATGGAGGCGAAATGAAGTGGCGTCCTTGTGCTGTGCAGTGTCAATTAATGTCAATGGACGTTAAAGATCCCCAGGTGGTCTCTTGAGCCCTCCCCTACTATGGCTCTTCTTTCTCTCTTTCCGCTTTCACTCCCATTTTTCTCCCTTCCCTTATGGCATGGTTCAGGTGTCCACAAAACAAGTGTGACAGTTACTGCACCTTTCCTTTTCTGTGAACCAATTATTAATATTAGGTCAATCAATAAAAGTTATTGACAAATGTGAATTCCTTTTCATGCCAAGTCAAGGCCATGCCAGTAATGCATCTGTCTTTTTTTTCTTGCCGTGATATGCTTCTACAATCTACACAAGGGGGATGAGAACCCTATGCAGGAACCGCAGTGCTGGTTGCTGAAGGAACGACTCAAAGAAGAATCGAAAATGCTTTCGCAATCGCCTGTTAAGACATGTCCCAGCTGTTGATCCTATAAACAACTTCCTGCACGATATAGTAATGCTGCACACTATGCCTGACATGCCAAAAGACATACATAGGGTAGATTGGGAGATGCCTTAGCAAATGATCAGGGGAGCATTTTTAATCCTTCTCTTGTTGGCCCCTCAAGGCATGCTATTTTAGTGCCATGTGCCTGTTGCTGAAGAGCTTCAAATTGAAAGCACTTTTTTTTTTCGTTTTTTTTTTTTTGCATTGAAACTGTCTTATTGATGACAATGAGACAGTGATAAGTGCTATGATTGCTCGTTCAGAAAACTCATACACCATCATGTACACAGTAATGGAAGTAAACCTATTATTATTATTATAATTATAGTGGTGCAGAAAACTAGCGAGAACAGCCATTGGCGGTGGCATCTCCATTTAATTTGTAGGTTTTTTACAGCTGGTAAAATCTCTTTTTGGCACAGGCAACCTGAGTTTTCATGCAGTACGTGTCTACCGGTCCAAGACACCGACCTGCCATCTTGGTCCGACATGCAGCCAGTGTATTTTCTTGTTCAGCTGACCTCATTTTGTGCTCCAAGCTTCAGTGCTCGTGCTGTATCATTTAAAAATTTGCTCTTATTTAGGTCATGACTGTGTGATGGTTAGATATGGGACGAAGGAGTGTTTGCTTCTCTTGGCAGGCGTCCATTCCCTTTGCTGTTGTGGGCAGCGACAAGCAGCATACGGTGAACGGTCGCACAGTCTACGGACGGCAGACGCAGTGGGGACTTGTTGAGGTGGAAAACCGGCACCACTGCGAGTTTCCCGATCTCAGGGACATGCTCATCAGGTAGGCTGCCTATTGATAATGTTGTTGTAATAGTAACAGCATCACATAATAGCTGTAAGCATGCAGCAGCTGTGGTGAGGCTTAACCTTATCAGGATACGTTGGCTCAGATCCCTTAATCTGTTCCGGAATCTCAACTTTGAGCACCTTTGTGCAAGCTCTTTCTGTGTGAGAAATTAAAGCATGAAACAACCAACTTCTGAATCGGTGGTATATGTTGCTTTCCATATTGGGCCTATCTGAACTACCCAATTACAGCTGCTGGCTTTACTAATCATATACTTAGGAAATCCAACATGTTCAAGAAACTGCATGTGATAATGCTGACTAGATTTGCGCTGTAACAAACACAAAATCTATTAAAGACCTAAAGATTCCTTGGCCTTTGGCATGTGGTAGATTTTTGGACATTTTTTGTTTTCTTCCATCCAGAAAATAGTCTGTTTTGTGGCTTTCCAATAGAAAATTTCTGGCAAGAGAAGGCCTTGATAAAACTTGTTCTCCTTTGGAATACATTAACCCAATTGGCGTATGGCTGTGTCCACTTAGGAGCCAATTAGGACTCTCTTGCTTGAGTTCCATTGAAACCAAGGTAAAATGCACCAAATAAGCTGAAATGATGCTGGGTCAAATTGGATACAATTAGTGGGGACGCAAATGTGACTGGAACCAAATCTATTCCATTTCAGTTCCATTGGATCCAATTGAAAACCAAATTAGTTAACAAACACATCACAAACCCTATTTCCCTTGTGGTTCTAGTGTCTATACAGATTTTGGGTGCACACTTGTTTGATATTTTATAACAGCCCGACAGAAGAATTCACTGCGTTAGATACTTGTGAACAAATATAGCTGTTTTTTTTTTTTTCAGCCGTGATAGCAGACAGCCATTGCAGTTAGATAATTTTCTAGAATTAAAACTTTTCAAAAGAATGTCTGTTCCATGCTTGAGATGACATTCATATTTAGGTAACATGCATACACACCTTTTTGGAGTGTATGCGCTCATTGCACAGAGTATACTAATTTATGAGTAAACACTTTTATCTGGGCAAATTGGTTCTTTCTGGAATGTAGACCTGTAGTAGTGTTTACAGTATAGCAATACTCTAACGAGGACATGTTTCATTGCACTCTTCACACAGAGCCTGGAATAGTAATGCAGCTTAATTACAATTATGCAAATTACAGTTGACCAGTAAATCCAGTACAATTCAATTGTAAATGAATTAAATTTATTTGGCAACATTGTGTTCGTAAGTTGAAGTATCAGTTGTGCACACATCTCAAGTAAATAGGGACAAGATGACACAAAGAAGCACATATGTGCACCAAGTATATATGCACAACTTGTGTTCCTCATCATTCTTCATCAGTGTACAAGAATATTGTACAAGGTGCATTTGGGAGTTAATAACTGCCAATAACTGCAGATTAGTATACCTATTGTGGACGACCAGTACTATATAGTACATATGTGCTTTGTACTGCAGCAAATTGAATCTGTGTGCTAGTCTTTCGTGTATGTGTACACCTGCACATATGCCACATACGGCTCCATCCCCATATCGGAAAATATATGTTGTGTGTGATGAACTTTTATGTGCGTGGAAACAGTCAACACTGCCATATCCACTAGTGTCTGCAGGATACGCTAGTCACACAAATAAGTTGTAGAGTTCACTTTTCAAGAAGAGTAAAGCTTATTCCTTCTTCTTCTTCTTAGGCTTTATTTCCTAAGATAAAAGCTAAGCAAAGGCTGGCAGTGGGGTTCTGATATCCTTACGGTCTACCCGTGGAGTTGTTGGCATCAGAGCAGTATATTCACCTGACTAAAGCACTGGAACATCGTTGGGATTGATGCATTCGAGTCCATAGTGTTGATGAAATTAGCTTAGGCTTGTGAAAAAAATTTCATTAATTAATGGGGCTGTGCTGCACGATGAAAGAAATGTACAGGGGGGATTTTTCAGTTAGTTAAAGTCAAATCTTGCTACCTGATCTTTATGACCAGAATATTTTTTGTCATCGCCTTGTCTATACTCGCACACAACTTTCTGTGACCCTGCAGTGAAGGCTAGGCAGGGAAAGGAAGAAGATGGGCTTTTGTCCCTAACCAATGGGGAGAACACTGTACATTCAACTTCCCGTTCATCCCATCGCACCCCTACCCCGAACAATACACTCCACAGCAGAGTGACAGAGGTCCACCTTCTTCCCTTTCCTGCCTAGCCTTAGCTGCACAGCCACAGAAAGCTGTCTTCAGCTGTAGTGCTTTGCCAAAGCATGCGATAAAGAGTGCCAAGATGCGCCCATTATTTCATTCCGGGCTGCTGGTACTTAAGTTTACAGGCCAAATCTAGGGATTTCATGAGATGAGGCACATTCAGTTTTCAGTCCCCGACTACTTGCTGACGGGGCTCGGCTTCTGCTCTGACAGGAAGTAGCGTGATGGTCACATGACGTTGCAGGCTCCCTTCATCGTTTGTTCTTATCCGCTCTCAGCAGACGATGCCAACCATCAGTCACCGTGACTCGGTTCTTTCGCAGTGATGCCGCACGCACGAATATCTTTTGGCGTACGTGTAATACTAAAAATAGATAACAGAGGCATGAATCAATGGGTGCTTGTCAGGAACTGAGCGTGCCATGCCCGAATGTAAAGTGTTTTAGAGACCTCAGTTTGGCAGGGTTTTGTTCCCATTGCTGCTCACGAAGCTCTTCCAAGGGCCCGGCTCACAAAAGCATTTGCAAACGCATTTACAACATGCGTTAGCTGCTCCAGCACAAAGTGGTTTGCTTGCAACACTTTCAGACTCGAGCGCTGAAAAGATAGCGAAACAGGTGAAGAACTTCTGGGTAGCATAAACAAACAATCCATACTCGGGGCTCTGGACGCTTTCATGTGTAGCGAAATTCGAGACAAAAAAGCGAAGATGCAAGATTCAAACATCTTACAGCTGCTTAGAGAGATTGCATCACTGTTTAGCGCACAATATCGTACTCACCAGGAACGTGAAAAGTACTTGGAATGCGCTCAGAGTTTAACTCAAAATGGCCGCCGGCCTAGAAGCTTTACTAGTGGGCTGGGCTTCTGGGCTGCGGGAGGAAAATCAAACATTGAACAGCTGTCAGCAAGTAGTCCCAAACAGTCCAGGACTGATAATTGAATGTACCTATGAAGTTCACACATTTGTACGATCTTACAGCATGTCCTCTTCTCGCCATGGTCATTTCCATGAAGTTTGGCCACTTTCTGGTGCTTTATTTTTATGTGGGCTAAATTTACAACTTACCAATCTGATGATCCCAATTCAGGCAGTGGCGTGTGTAGAGCGACTATAGGTATTACACGCATGCCAACAGCTACCCTCCAACCACTCAGAAAAAGTTTTCATAACACAACACCTTTCAATTCAAACACTCGGTAAAAAGAAAGTTCAGCACATGAAAATGGAAAAAGTTACTAAATATTTATGTATATAGATTAGTTAGAGCTTTATTACTGGTAACCTATAAATGAAAACGAATATATGCTCCAGTAATCTGAGGAAGTTGTGAAGCACAAGTTGAAATGGTTCGTTGAATGCGCTTGCTTGCTGAACTGCTGTCCACAGGCCAGCTAGGCTTCAATCAACTCTTTCCTTTTCACCCCCAGGACACATATGCAAGATCTCGTAGAGGTGACCAAGACGGTTCATTACGAAAACTTCCGCCACGAGAGGCTACAAGCACGCCACGGACACATGAATGGGCACAGCATAAACATTGTAAACCTCAACGAAAGCAGCCTCTGAGATGGAGGAACATAGCCTGGTCATCTGATGTTTCGACCACTCAGTCTTTTATTTGCTTCTGCTTGCCTTTCAAGCATGTCGAGGACTCATTCGCTTGCAAGCATACGAGGAACGCTGTTCTCTGACAACTCATTCTACTGATAGAAACCATAAAATCACTTCCATCTCACATCCGGGTCTATTCTGTGAATTCGCAGTAATGTGCGTTTACGGCACTGCATTGGCTAGTTGCGAATGTGATACAACATAATGGTGGAATGTCGTACAGCTGCGAGTTCAAAATTTGGCGAGTGAAATAAAAAAAGACGCCTCTTTGGGGAAGGATGTGGCTAATGCAGAGTTGTTCAGCATGCATACAAGCAAATGACGCCGAATCCCCATCTTGCGGGGCAGAAAAGGGGTCACTTTTCTCAGCATTACAGTTCAATAATTCAGTCATACATATCAGCCAAGCTTTCCGCTCTCGCAGTGTCAAATGCCCTCTGTCAGGCTTTCTTAGAGGTCACAGTCGCTGCATCTTAGTCTAGTAGAGAATGTGACTCTGTACATTGTGTCTCAGTGCTGCTGCTAGCTCGTGACGTAAACAGAACTAGAAGTGTCATGTTACCTATGGCCACACCCTGGTTCCACATTTTTTTGGCGACTTTTGAAGAAAACCTTTGTTTTTACTGCTTACAGTTGTGTGCTTCAGTGCCTGCGTAGATTGTGCTCTGACGTCTTTTCAAGATCTCAAGAAACACTTAGCATGATTCTCAGTGTTCCACAACTAATACTGCCATACTAGACAGCCAACATCATTGCCATGAGTACGATGCGATTTTACAGAAAGGACTCGTGGTTTTTATAGCTGGAACTACAGGAGCAACATTAGTATATACCTAACCAAGAGTACACGACATGCTAACGTCAGCACATGAAAAATGCAGCGGCATTCAGCATGCAGTGATAAATGAAGCCGAGGAGTTACCGAAATGAAATGCCTGCCGGCTTGTTTCTTTTCCGAAAAGAAAAGGCCAATGTTAGGTACAGCTTGCTTCCTTTACGTGATGACCTTTGCTCAAGCAAACTATGGGTCTTCTAGTCACAACTTTGACATAGCGGAACACTCCAAGTAGGCACCAGTGTCTTGTTTTCACAACTCGCGCAACATCATACTCCGTTTCGCTCCTTTCCATGAACATACGGCATAAAATCATAGCTTACACATGTAAGAATTCCTCTGTGATGTTGCCAAAAAGCACCAGTTCTCTCAACGTCATCGTCAAGGTGACCAGATCGATGCAAAGGTGAGCTACTATGTTTGAGGCTGAAAATGTCGACGTAAAGAAACGAGGCAACCAAATCTGATGAACAGTAATGTACTTGCATGTTTTAAGTACAGCAACGCTGCTATCTGGGACGTTGCAAGTGCTGCTTTTTAACAGTCTTTATCACTGACAAAGCTGCCCAACCTTCATGTATCCCGTCATCTGGAGTTGTATACATGCTTCCATAATATGTTTCCGCAAGTTTTACAAAGGTGACTGCACTTGTTTCTAAAAGTGACGGCAGCATTTTTGCAGAATGTCGCAAGCCATATGCAGCAATGCGAGCCCAAAGCAAACCTGTCGCAGTGTAGGCAGGAAATAATACGGGACTATTTTTTACTAGAGGGAGGGGAGGAGGAGAGAGGGGTTACTGAAGGGAAACGCAAGTTATTTTTGATGTGGTGTGTGTGTGTGTGTGTGTGTGTGTGACAGCTGATCAGATACCTAATAAAGTAGCCTCCAAGGCTTGGCTGCTTCTCATTGCTGTTTTGCTTTGCGAAACTCTAAGGAGCTCAGAAAAAGGAAAAAAGAAACCTGATAAATATTTGGCCCCAGCTGTGGAAAATGTTTTCTACACTTTGCCTTGCTATATACAGTGGAATGGTTTAAGATAATTAGCATGTTATCCATGGTTGGCCATGAGAGACTGTTTCCCCGATTCAAAGAACATTATCACGTTTTTTACTGAAACTTCTAATGCAGGCACTCCTTAGTATGTCAAATTTTACAGAGCTGGGCAGTTCCTTGCAGTGCAATTGTATTTTTGTTTTCTGTGCCGTGAACTTTGGCAGTTTTTGCAGGCGACCTTGCATTTGTAACATCACAAACTGCTCGCCACCAATATTTGCAGAGATGTCTAGTTTCGGTTGTACTGTGTATAATGTTACGTTAAGCTTGTTTTTGGCCATTTCAAATTATGATCAGAGATTGTTTAAAGTAGCCATTTTACATGACAGATGCATTTTTTTGATACTGTCTGCAAGGTCATATGTTGGCCACAACAAATTCTTGCCCATTTGTTACTGCTTCGTAACATCGCTAAAAAAAATTCATTGAATGAAATAAGGAGCTCTAGGAAATTTTAAGATAAACTTGAAATGTGACAAAATCCTCGAAGTTCAATTATGGCTACAA
The DNA here is from genome assembly GCF_055883805.1 of Amblyomma maculatum. Lineage (NCBI taxonomy): Eukaryota > Metazoa > Arthropoda > Arachnida > Ixodida > Ixodidae > Amblyomma > Amblyomma maculatum. Next base: position 106,556,718 of record NC_139348.1, on the reverse strand, counting down.
CTCAGCCAACACTACTGTTAGCCAAGAGTAGAGTTAATTCATCCAAAATTCGTTGCTGCTTCTAGTGGTGCTAACTCTGGACAATATTCTGAGCTGGGCCTCTTCACTCTTACTACTAGGCCTTTGAAGGAAGTTTTATTTTTGACCCATTCGCCATTGGTACCCGTTGCGCAAGCACGGTTTCCCATACTCCTTCGCTAGTCACAAAATCTTTACAATGCTAAGAGAGCTGTGTATAACCCGCAAAAACAGTTCAGATACTACTCGAAATTACTGGCATTGTCTGGTTCCCTATGCGCTAGCAAAGCATAAAGCTTGTATTTAAAGTAAACCTTTTGCATCTAAAAAATTCCTGTATTGACGAACTGCATACCACTCCGCATTAAGGCATAAATACTGGTTAATGTATAATGCTCCATTTATGCCGCTACAAACGCATCAATGTCTTTCTGTATGTGGAATTCTTGGCACACTGGGGAACTTCACAAACACTCTACTATCCAAGGACCATAATAAATGCAGTCCACATAGGCATGGTAATTGCAAAACCTTCAGGCGTTAAGCATGCAACGGTTACGATGCAAGCATGAAGCAGAACAAAGAAAAGCATTAAGAGAGACCCGACAGCCCCTATTGAACGATTGCATACATACCTTGTGTGTGAACCGGTCCCTTCCACAGGAATCCATGCATGAGTGGCAACAAATTGCCATTTTTCGGAAGCAAGTTGTGGACAAAATAAAAAGAGCTGCACGATGTCAACAAAGAATAAATTTATTTAAAAGGTGTTGCCTTGTTTTGTTTTTCAGGTGTTTTGTTCTGGTGACATTTTCTTTTTTTCTTTCAAAGAGATGCGAGGATGGGGGAAACATGGTATAGGAGGAGGTTCATCGGAAAAAGAAAACATGGAAACACCAAAAAATAAGACGAGGACTGCCTACACGGTTCTCGCGCAAAAACATTCCTCTGGTCACAATGACCACTACAAGAGACATCAAAGTGCAAAATTTATTGCGAAGGAAAAAAAAAAATTACCATAAAAGCTCTATGAATAGACCGACCACATGAAAAAAAAAAAAAAAATAAAATAAAGTTGCACATTGTGACGATGTAAATGTTGCGTGGTAGAACATTCGGCAACAGCAAAGCAAAACTTCCTATCTGACCTCAAAAACATTCACTTCTGCTTTAAAAACTAAAAAGTGCAAGTTCATTCAATGCGGGACAGAAAACAGAAAAACTGTTCTTATCAACAAAGAACGCCTGGGGCTGAAGTTTTCACAGACTACAGTTTCGAACAGTGTCGCGACCTCCTTACCCAGGTAGCACAATTCATTGTGCCCAATATTTACTCCGTTGGCAGTGTACGGCCCGACATAGGACCAGTGCTTTGCCAATACAATACCAATACTGGGCCCATGATCTGTGCTGCCTGGGATATACTTGTCTGATAAGGGTGTCATGAAAAAGTTTCACAGAGAAACTCAAAAACAAATATGCTGCAATTACCAAGTTTTCTAACAACATTTTTATCCGAGGAGGAACAATTCTTTGGTGCTGTCATGACCAGTAAGCTCCCCCGCCCTTATAAAGCATTAAGATCTGTTATTAAATGAACTATCTACAACGAAAATATGTAGAAAGAGGCAGGCCATTGAAGCCAGCCATCATTCCAGCAATTCATTACTCAGCAAGGACTCAAGTAAAGACTCAAGGCAAAGGAAACCTTCTGGTGCTGGTGGTGAAAATGCAGAAAACGGGTTGATCATGGCAAAGCACAATAAGCACATGCTTTATTGTCACCACCCGCAGTAAAAAAAAAAAAAAGCGCCACTGTCAGCAGTGAGAGAAAAACAAAAAACAAGGTGCAACAAATGAGCTGCTCTCTTTGACAACCTCCTTCTCCACATTTTTCGCTCGAACCTGAGGTCGGGCTTGCGTAGGGAGGCGAGCAGCCAACGTCATTCAATATTCTATGTACAAACAATTTGCTTAAATGTACCTACAATGTCCTATCACCATGGACTGCAACAGCAAAAGTTGAGAGGAAAGAAGAAACTGCTGGGATTTTATATTTAGATGTGATGATGGAGAGTGGAAGGAACGAGGGAGAGAAGACAGAAGCACACAGGCAGGAACGAAGCAAGGGGTTAAGCATTTCTCTGTATTTTGCAGCTATGCTGCAACGTGACTGGCAACTTCTTCCCTTTAGTCCTTCACACGATTTCTCTCTTTTCCTTAAAAAATACTTCAACCAGCATGCAATAACAACTGTGTGTGTGTGTTAGGTTATGTACACCCGCCAACCAACTGCCTTCGCCAAGCCAAGCAACAAATAGAAAAGGGGGAAAAAAAAATATGTAATCCTCCCTCACTGTATCAAGAGGAAGCCAACGGCTCTTTCTCTCTTTCACTTCACAAAAATTTGCAGCGTCCGTAAGAACGCGGGTGGTGCAAAATAACCGTGGAAGTGTCACAAAAGTCAGTGGCCTTCTTGTGGCCTGAACGTCAACGGCACCCACTTAAATGCAGCTAGCTAACAGCTCTGCCATAGTCAGTGGCAGGCCCTGTCATGCCAAGTCTCGTGATACACTGCACAAGTCACCACAGTCAAGCAGGCCGCAAGAGTCTCGGGGAGGCACTGCCTTCTACACAAGACACTGGAGATAAAAAAAAATGTTTCAATCTTTTTCAAAACCAACTCGACAGCCAGGCATCTGTACAATGCCAGCAGGCTGTGATATGTGCTAGTGTGCTGGCCACGACACTGGACACTGGATCAAGCTGGAGCCATCGACTTGAAGACAGAGTGAGTAAAGAAAAAAAAAAGCGACTTCGAAGGCAGCGAGCACCTGACTAGCAAGGCCTTTGTGCTTTGTTTGAAAGCCTCCCGTTTAGAAAAGCAGGGGAGAAAAATAAACTTCAATGGGAGATGAAAAAAGCGCTACGCTGCCTCCAACACGCCGCCCCACTCGGCTACACGGCCGATCAGCACCAGGGAACGAAACATCCAGAACAACTCCCGTCGACCACACGTAACCCGCAAAAAAGAGAAGGGGGAGGGCCGCTTTACCAACTCTTCCGGCACACTTCTCTCTAAAACAAGCTACACCAAAGATGGCACACGTCTCCGCTGCATCGACCATCGATCACACTGGCTCGCTTTCTGGAAACCACCCTGTTGTTTTCTAGAAGCTCAAACTCTGCACCTTCTCGAGAATTTTGCCACCACGCATTCGTGGTGTGCACCACGTCCCACACCCTTGCACGTTCTGCTTCCTTCTGTGCTCGATCCACAACAAGTGGCTGCCGATTCTTCTCGTTTAACAACAACGTGCTGTACAGCAGCGTGGGCTCCCAATGTCCGGCATCCGCTTCTCGTGCCAACCGCAGCCAGAAACCTAAACGCTACCCACCATCTCGCTTCAACATCGCTACTACTCCATGGAAAAAAAAAAAAAACCACAAAAAACCCCCCCACAAGTTTGTACGATTTTCGCAGCTCCGCCGTCCCAAACACGGGCAATCCTCCTGTGTGCAACAAGTGAGCCACTTCCCCGTGCCATCGTTAGCACGCTAAAAGAAGGGGCAGAAACTTGCCAGCAGCCATGCTCTCACTTGCCACAGGAAGCTGGGCAACAATAAACGAGCGCGACAGGCACGATTGAGCACAGCAGCAGCACACAAGACGGCTAAACATCGGCTGCACTCGCCAAAGGAGACCACTCGTCGTCCTCAACTCGGAAAGAACAAGGACTACAAGCGATAAAGAACAGCAGGTGAGGTCTCCCTACAGACATGCCGAGGACAGAAGAAATCACTACAGACACCAACGGCAGCTTCTGCGCACGCAAATCGCGCGATATCGCACAACCCAACGACCTCTTTCTCCGGGGGACAATGGGCTCTGCAGCAAGCAAGCATTCGGCACCGTCGACGGAAGCGCGTGGACCCCGCAAAAGCACGGACTACGCGGGAAAATGCTGTGCACTGCGATGAGAGGCTGATGAAATGGGGGGCACGATGGACACAACCTGGAGGGAAGCAAGAGAAACGGAAAACCAGGGCAGAAAGGTGTGGGTACTAGTACAAAGTTTACGCGCGTCTACGACATTGTGGCAAGCATTAACGGGCCCCATTCCTTCCGTGTCGTTTTAAGCAGTGAAGGTGAACGAATCAAAAAGGAAGGAAGGGAAGTGGGGAAAGGGCACTGAATGAGAACAGCGGATGCATCAGTGAGAGCAAAAAAAAAAAAAAAAAAAGTGATGCAGAAAAGAAAAAAAATCAGGAGAGAGAACAAAAGACTGCAAGGGCCCACTTTTAGAGAGAGAAAAAAAAAAACAATGATACTCTTATATGTGAAAACAACAGAAGTGATAAACGCAGTGGTGGCCCTGCCAAAGGAGTTGCCATATGTGGCATATGCACATGGACGGGAGAGGGGGAGGGAACTGTAACGAAAATGTGCTTTACAACAGGTTTCTCGAGGTGGGGGAGGTGAGTTGAGGTTGGCTGAAGCACGAGTACTGAGGGTCTCATGGACGACACGGGAGGGAAAGGTATGCGAACAGCGACAACGTTTGGGAGGGCCAGCAAGGGTACAACGGGAGGAAGGGGGTGGTGGTGGTGGTGGTGGTAACACAGCAAAAAAGTCAACAAGTGAAAGCCACCATTAACACAAAGAGGAGGAGGTTGCAGAGTCCGAGACAGACGCCGTTACGGCCGTTGAAGACGATGACGACGACGTGGTGGTGGAAGTTGGCGGAGATGCCGACGACGGAGTCACTGCCCCCTCGTCCGAACCGCTCCGGTGCACCTTCGATGGCGGAGGCCGTGCGGGGGAGTTGCTCTCCCGCTCTCGGCCCGCAGGGGTGTTACCGGAGGTGGAGGAAGGCGTCGACATGGCGGATGCCGTGGACGAAGAAGAAGTGGCCATCTCGTAATGACGCTTGCGCGGATGCGTGGGAAGAGGTGCCGCGGGCGGCGAAGAAGAGGAGTCTGGCGTTGGCGGCTGGGCGAAAGTGGACGACGGCGCCTGCACGATGACGCTTGTTGGGTGAAGAGGAGGGGGCGACGAGGCGGATGATGATGGTGTCTGCTCTGCGTTGGAATGCCCGAGTGGCTTGGGCTGGTAGAACAGCTCGGGTGGTCCTCTGGGGTAACTCCGTTCTGCAAGAACAAAGGAGGGAGGGGGCAAAGGCAAGGCTTCTACAGAACTGCTCCATTGTGTTAAACCTTTCACGTGCATAAAACTTGCAGACATAGCATCTATCAGCAATTTCCTTGTTTAAGCTAAATTTCATATCCTCCATGTTTAAAACAATAGATTTTTTATGCCGTCTCGTCAATGAAGTAAACAATAACTAAAAAGACAAGGAGCGGAGCAGTAGATTGTGCGCCGTTCGTAGAATTTGCCACGAACGGCTGCGTCAGCTCTTCGTTTTCAATTCTGAGTGTGACGTGCACCCTTCGAAGCAGAAATAATTTCCACAATCTTTCTAGTGCTGACAAGCTGCACCATTCGAATGTAGCCATTTCCACCAATTACGACACTCTGCACTACATTTTCACATTTGCCCGCAAGAAATTAACCACTGGTATCTTGAGCTGGAAGACTAACTTATCTTACCACAATATTTAGGCAGAAAAACATTTCTTTTTGACAAAAGCAAACGGCAGCACCTGAAAAATTCACTATATACTAGCACTATTTTGTATATAGTGTGCAACGCTGTCAAGGTCAGCGCACTTGCTTGCTTTCGCTATACGTATGCCAAAAGAGTTAAGGGGAGACCCAGGTCTTTAACCATGAATAACTGCCCAAAAAATTGCCTTTCTGAAATATAATGGCCCTCCAAATAGTATTTATTACACTATTTCATTTTGAAGCCAGTAACGGGACAATTTTCGCTCATAAAAGGACCTCAAGATTGACCGAATGCAACCTCGCGATCTGTGGCAACGGCACAACGGAGCGCAGCCACTTTGGTATCGTTCGAAAGCTGCACTCTTCTACTCTCAGTTTCTGGTGGGAAACGGTTCTCCGTCTGGCAACAGTGAAACCAGACCATTGCAAAAAACGAAATTCTCACACGCCATTTGGCATTTTCATACCACGTGGGGCAAATCCTGCCTCCCGGTTGGACACCAGGAAACATCGTCTGCTGCAAAAAGGAGTGTCATCGGCCATTTTGCCCTGCTACCACATTTCTCCGCCACGATGTCTCGTTGAAAGCGCAAATTTCGAACGGCTCACGCCTGGTAAAAAACGAAAATGGCGGCTTCGGACGAACCAGTGCAGTGCACGTGCGGAAGGATAGGTGCCATGCACTATGCCGGCGCCCGTCGCGGTGCCTAAAACAGGGTGCATTGATATGCCACTTCTTTCCGAAGCAAAAAAAATAACTAATCTTTGCGAACAAGACCAGCTAAAGAGCCTGCGCTCACCGCGCTAAGCCCCACAGCCGTGAACGAGCTGCTCCGTGTGCTGCAGGCTCTGATAACTTCAAGCAAGAAATGGAAAATAAAATGAGGGAAAGAGATTGATTGCAATTATGCGCCTGGAGGATTCTAGCATAAGATCCAATGAAATCTAAGCATTAATTTACACTAGAAAAAACTCTGAGCTTGTTTTGAAATTTAGTTCCTTGCTATCCATTCGAACAGTATTTTTTAACCCTTGCACATACTGTTTTCCGCAATGTCTCCAGATGTAGGACTCATGACTATTACTTCATTTTAAAACTGATGAATTGCTCTTTGCAATAGGATCTTTAAGGGTATGACACGACAGCCTTAATGGCTCCCACCTACAGTTCTTTGTTCGCATGCACATAGTCTCTGATGGCATACAGTAAAAGCTTCATAATTCGAATTCCACGGGACTGCTAAGCCAGTTCGAATTAACCAAAATTTGAATTAATGAAAGTGAGCAAAAATGAAAGCGCGTGAAAAGCGGAGGGCATGAAAAACATTTATGTGCAAAAAAAAAAAAAAAAAAAAAAAAAAAAAAAAAATGGTTATCACCTTCTGCCTCTTTTCTCCGAGGGCAATAGTCGCCACTCTATCTTCCAGGACGCAAATGGACGCAGGGAGTCTTCTTCCCCTTCTTCAAAGCTGAAGAAAAAGCGCGCGACATTCAGCGCTTCCACTGCTTCCGCCACGGACAGCCGGACGGGTACCTCTTCTTCGTCTCCTCATCTTCCGCATCTTCTGGGACAGACCGCTCCCCAACAACTGGAGCAACAATGTCCTCGTCAGGGCACCGCACACTGCTGCATCGCAGTCCAAACGTAGTCACCAAAACTTATGTCCTGAAGCACACCACGCATTGCCGCAGGCAGGGGTTTCCGACTCTCACCGCCGCCACTTTCCTCCATTCCAGCAACAAAGCCACAGTGGTGGAAGCAGTTCGCAATCCTCCTCCTCCTTCGCAATCGTAGATGACATTACCTGCTCCCATGCATGCACCAACATGTGCATTGCTGAGAGCAATGTGTTGCTGCGGGTTTTTTGGCTGCCGGTGCACAAAATCATGCGCTCGAGCATATGGCGCCTGTAGAAACACTTCACGTTTCTAATGACGCCCTGATCCATCGGCTGCAGGGTTGCAGTCGTGTTGGTGGGTAGTAACACTAATCTAGTAGCCTTCAGCTCGGCGTCGACCTTGCGCGCCGAGCAATTATTGACGATGAGCAAAACTTGCCGGTTGCATAGCTCCATCTTCCGGTCAAACTTCAGCAGCCACGTTTTGAACAACTCGCCCATCATCCATGCCTTGCTGTTGGCGGCATATTCGGTTGGCAGTGTTCGGATGTTTTGAAACACCGGGGCTTATGTAACTTCCCTATCACAAAATGTGGAACCTTCTCCGTCCCGGTCATATTCGCGGCGACCAAAACGGTAATCCGCTCTTTGCTGCGCTTACCGCCAGCACAGCTGTCCCCTTTAAAGGTTATAGTTCTGTCCGGTTGAAGCTTGTAGAACAAAGCTGTTTCATCGGCATTAAATATGTCCTCTGCCGAAAGACTGTCTAAATACTGCTGCACGGCACCGCTTCGCCATGTCGCACAAGTCTCCGCGTCCACTTCTTTTGCTTCACCGGACAGCACCAGCACCCGGAAGACAAGATTATGTCTGTCCCTAAAGCGGTGGAACCATCCTTCGGAGGCAACAAAATCTCGCACATGCATGTTAAGGGCGAAATCTGCCGCCTTTGCCATGATGATTGGGCCACTCAGGGGTATATTATTGCTTCTCATTTCCTTCACCCATGTGATGACTGCGGCCTCAACCTTGGGGTACTTCGCCGATCGTAGCTTTTTTCTGCTGTTAGATAATTCTAATTCGTATGCATCATCGACGGCCTTTCTATTGCGTATGTACGTTGACAACGTGCTTGGCGGAATACCATGCTTTTTCGCGACTTCCACTTTGCTGATCTTCTCTTGGTCCACTTCACGCGAAATATCCACTTTCTCCTGCACCATTTTGGCGCAGTATTTTCCGCGCGAACACATCTCACTGACACAAGCTCAAGGTAAGCGGCGTGCGAAACTAGCGCTCACAACACCAATCGTCTCTCGGAGTCGCTCGCTGTACAAAGGAAAAAGGCCTAGCCTGCCCAGCTTCCCAACTACTCCAGCGTGTCGACGGTTCTGCCACCTGTCATTCAGCCATGAAAGCTTCGAATGCTGGTTTTTAACAACGACGCTTGGCGGCGCGCAGTTCGAATTATTGGTGCCGGTGCCAATTTTTGAATGAATTAACGAGCTGTTATACACATGGACTTCTATGCAGTGCGGACCGGACTACGACGTCTAGTTGGAATTATCCAAAATTCTGAATTAACGAGTTGTGAATTAATGAGCTTTTACTGTAATAACCAATCCCTTAACTTGTGCCTCTAATAGCCTAGGCTGCCACACTATCCAGCTACTCATCCGATCAACCGATATAGGTATAAAACCAAACTTTAACCTAACTGTATGAACGTAGATGCATAACCTTGGAGTAGTGTATGTGACTCGGCATCCAAAAGCCCAGGAAGGTTGCTTCTTTTCCCACCTTCGCAGCTCAAAAGGGGCAATCTGATTTAGCAAGCTGTTTCAAACTTTCTGATAGCATGCGGTCTCGTTAAGGCACAGATCCCTTCGAAGAATCGGTGCTCGGGCAATGTCACCCGCTAACTTTCGTGAGTTTCTCACTCACAATGCTGACAATGTGCACTTTTTCGCGGAGCGGGGCCTTTTCACGCCGCCGCATCGAATATGATGCTCGTACGGTGTGTAACATACCTTGGTCGAGCCGTGGCGAGTCGCTGCGCATGCCATTGCTCTTGAGGACGCCATTGGAGACGACTGTGGGCTGATGGGCCACCAGCACCTTCGGTTTGCTGTTTGTGAATGCTGGCAGGAGCGGAGACCCTCCCAGCTGGTGGCTGCCACCTGGCGACACAAGAAGCAGGGACAAAGGTTCACACAAAGCGTTCGGCAGGACCCGCAGATAGGCGCGGCTCACAGTGCCACTTTCCCTGCATAGCCCGCTTGAACCGAGCACAACAGAACCCTTTGGTTCCTTGCCATGTGTACTGTGTTCCCCCAAGCCCCTACATGCATGTCTCCACTTGACCATTCCGTTCATCCCCTCGATTTTGAGACAAACATTTTGTTATTTGAAGATGACTTCTCACTCCACAGTTCGCCGTTCAATGAAATTTGGCAGTCTTTGAGACATCGCATGTCTGCACACAGCACGTTGGGCAGGAAGGAATGCTCACTAAGCCACGCAAGGACCATCAGCAACTTTTGAATGGCTCTTGGTGTTCCCCAAGCCTGAAAAGATTCCGTCTAGTCACTGCATGTAGCCATACACTGGCAACTCATATCAGCGTGTGGAGGCATCCACTTCACTGTAATTTGCGAGGGCTCTTGGCAGGAAGCAAAATGCCACAATTATTTTATTTAGATTAGTAGATTGCCTCTCAAGAATAACAAGCATAAAGAGCTGATTGCTAAGTAACGCAAGACTGATAGTGACCCCAGCAATTTGAATGCTGGAGCCTCACTAGGAATTTTCTGTGAAATAACTTATACCTGGAGCATGATAAAGCAGCACATTTCACATCTTAGAAAAGCCCGCCATGTTACGTGCGTAACGAACAGATTCCTCACTTTTGTAGTCGAGAATTTAATTTGTTTTTTAAACCTGTGCCAACAACACCGCAGCAATGCTGAAGGTCTTCTGCTGGAGGCTTCACCAGTGCATGCCGATTAAAAAGCCGAACAGTACTCAAGCTACAGAGGGGAGTGCAGTACCTTAAACCAGAAAACTACAAGACTCCCTTCACAACGAAATTCTATGGAGAAAGCATGACCTTCGTGGTCCCCAAGTGAAAGGTCTAACTCCTCTCACACTACTAATAACGGCTGAACATTTGTGTTACACTCTCTCGTTAAGTCTTGCTTAAAGGGGGCATTAAATGATATTTACTAAGACTAGAAAACGTACAGTCTTTGTCAAAAGTTTAGAGCCCAAGGGGTGTACTGAGCTGTACCGTACGACTCGTAACACATTCCCAGTGTTCCAAATTTCCTGATGGCAAGGAGACTTTTTTTTTGTTCTACGCTTCTGAACAATATAAATATAGACTTCTATGAAAACACCACTTTTGACAAAGGCAGTACATGGGTAATACATATCCCACTACACCTCTCGGCAATGCAAGAAATTTTTAATCTATCGTAACTAACGCCGAAAATATCAAAGATAGAAAATGACGCTCCTTCTCTCTCCCCTTAACTCAAAACTCACTGGTGTGGAAAAAAAAAAAATATATATTTGTGAATTATCGGCTCCGCGCAAAGCTTGTCTAAATTTGGCTTGAATACTCCCCGATGACCCCGTTTATGGATTACTTCGACTAGAATACTGAAGAAAGTACCATTGTTGGGGCCCCTTGAGGAACACTAATCTGCAGGTCAGGCACAAGGTTTGTCTCACCAAGGTTGCTCGCCACCACCCACTACTAAGAAATTGTCACGTCGAGCCAGGATAACAGCAAATCTCTTCTGATGTGAACAATGTAAAAAATCAGGAACACAATTACGGCTGACTAATTGTTTTTGTTAACGATGGACAGACAAATGGATGGACGTGTATAAAATTTTGGCTCCCAGAAATAGCACGGCAACGTTTTTTCCCTCCACGTAATGAATCTGCCCCTTCCACACTGGTGTCAAAAATTGGGTTCATTACGTGAGTGGATAAGGTATTCAGAGAGGTTCCAGTGACCAGAATGCAAAATGCAAGCACAAAAACAATGCAGAACAAACCTTCCCATGTTGCTGCAGCATTCACAACTATTTGCTAGTTGTGGTGGTGGTCTACTTAAGAATAGTTAGTAGCTGCATCGTTACCAGGACTAAAGGCAATGATCGAACATTTTTCATGAGCCCCAACTGCAGGTGTTTTGCTTGAGAACACCGCTCTACCGCTTCCTCTCTTGCATTCTGGCAACTATGCACTCGCTTAACAAGGAGCAGCCTTACCACAGTAATTTAATCACAGCGACATTGTAGCTCTCGGCTCTTACAAAATTCTCTCAACAGCATAATTACTGATCCCCAAAATGAGTACCATAAACATTCAGGTTCATCGGCCTTCAGAAAGCCATTTACGCCACATGCTCGTAACACCGCCTCATGTTCCCCCCAAGACCCAAATTATAGATTCGCAATCTTGCCCTGGTGGAATGCCATCAATGTCGTAGTAAAAATCTGAAGTACGGAAAAAGAGAATGCTAACCTGAGACACGTCCTTAGCTAAGGACACAGTGGCTGAGGGCGACCCGAGATGGGAACGAAATACAGATGAGCTCGCTTATAACGAACCTGACAGACGGCCGGGCTACATTTGTTTCATGCGAAGTTTGCATGTGGTTAAGTGGACTTGCGCTATTTCAGCAAAAAAAAGAAAAATAAATAAATTTAAAATAAAATAAAATAAAAAGCAGTTCCACAAAAGTGGCACCCGTTCCTTCAATAGAAGACACTGTCAAGCCACTTTCTGGATTCTCCAGCGTGATTATATGCTACTAGCTGAGACAACTTCTTCGAACCAGCTGATTTAGGAATGCGATAAGAGAGACCGCGATTCAGGCGTTCAAGGCATCTGGTGGTAGGTTGCCATCTCACTCTTCAGATTCTAGACGAGGAGGCAGCGCATGTGCGTGCAACATGTCAGTGCATTGGCGCCACACGATAGCAATACAGGAGGCGGAGGTCAAATTGGGCAGGCTACCTATGCCACAGACTGGCTGGACAACACACCTCATGACTAGTATTTAAACACCAAATTGGTGATGGTGGTTGACCACCGGCCACGTGCAGCTGTTTCTCATTCAACACTGCCCCTTTCTTGCGCTTCACACAGCTTCTACAGAGTATTTTTCAGCAAGTTTATTGTGTTCTTGATAATTGATAATTGTTGATAACCTTGATCATTTGAAATTTCGGACAATTCAGACAGAAGCCGATGTAAAGAAAAGCTCATTATTTCAAAATGCGCACGTCACTTCCGCCATGGATAACTCTGACTAAGTGCTGCCGCGTCTGACACCAGCATAGTTATGAGAGGCTGCTCACTTCCAAAACAGGGAAAGGAGATAAAGCCAGGTAAAACCATGGAAGAATGTGCAGAGCCGAACTAGCGCAGCAGTCTGTGATGCCAGAGGGTGGCGGCCCCCCTTAATTTGGAAACACAGATACGTCTTGTTAGCACAGTCCCAGCCAAAGCCCACATATAGGCTATGAGACAGACGGTACGGGTCTTGCACCGGTTAGGCCGTGTCCAGGCATGATTAGCACCACTTTGAAAACAGAACTCCACAAACCTAACCGTATGTTGCAGAGTTGAACACGCACCTCTGGCGTGTGGGCAATGGCAAGCATGATGAAACGTGTGACAGCCTCATCTCCAATAATAGGCAGACTACTTTGTTTTGGTTTCACTTTTATGAGCTTTGCGCATTTCCAACCAGTCCACGGTGATGGCAGCTATGGGCCACGCGTCAGCCAACTAACCGACCCAGAGATGCGCACTGTCTCGGGACAGCAACGGGCAATTCTAAATTATTTACCATGATGCAAGTAGTTCTTGTCAGTATTTTCAAGGCCATTTGATAATTTAAACTTTCTTCTTTCTGGTCCCACGAACTTTGAATTAACAGGCGTTCACGTGATAATTTCCAGACTCATGAAGTTTAAATTAACAAGCTTTTACTACGATAAAAAAACAAAATATCTGCCCCAAGTACTTATCGAGTGTTTCTGTAGACATGAAGAAATTCAGCAATTCAGACCACACCTATGAGCATTTGTGGCTTGTTCCCACAGGTGAGGCTGGGCAGGCATCAAGTGATGAAAAAGTCATACTTTTGAGATATGAGGTCGTGGCGCAGGCTTCAGTGGTGGGCAAAGCAGCATATGGCTTGGCTGGTACAAAACATCCTCATTTTGTCAGCAAGTCTCCGTGCTGTTAGTGGCGATATCGTCAAGAGTCTGGCAACTCTGCCCTTCTCACTTTGTGAAAGTGAAATTGCTTTGTCACCCTTGGCTGGCGTTTCCCCAATAGGCGATGTCATCCATGTCCTCAAGGTCTCTCTTGGGTGTGCGTCACATTATGGTGGCTTACGGACCTCCATTTGCTAAACCACACTTATGAGCATTTGTGGCTTGTGTTTAAAAAACAAGAGACAAAATGAAACAAACTTATAGTCATCTTTAATAGCTTCTAAGAACATGGGTGTTTTTGTGGCCTGCCGCCGGTTAACTGTAGCCAGAAAATCCACACTCCGCTGGACGCAGCAGCCAGTGCAACATGTTCGCTCGGCCAATGTCACCACCACCACCACCATGCGCCAACGACCGCCCCATCGCCCAGTAGAGGGCAGCAGAGTCACCTGGGGAGCCGGGGGCTGACTGGCTGGCCTTGATCTCGCGTGCCAGGTACGAGGCCTGGGGTGGCGCTAGGCCCGGAGGGATGGCCATCATGGCTGGTGGCTGCAGGGGAGAGTTTGGCGCACCTTCGGGGGCCATGCTATCTGGAACGGGGCTGGGCTCCCGCGACAGCGAGTCCGGCGTCACCAGGCCGCTGTGGGCTCCGTGGCTTGGCGATGCAGGCGCCGACCTGTGTACAAAGAAACGGAGATTGCATAAAACCAGAGTTGTCAGCAACAGTAGTGGTACAGCTATGCCAGATAGAAATTGGTGCTCGTATGGGGACTTCAATGTAACATCACACATAGCGTGTAAGGGATGCAATCACAGTGGAGGGTACCAGGTTAATTTCAACTACTTGGGCTTCTTTTTGAAGTGCAGTAACATTACACGCCACAAGGAAGCTTTAGTATTTCACAAATGGAGTGGAGAAGGAAGTGAGGACGGATCTGATGCATGGGCTGATTCAAGTGAGCAGTGTTCTGTCACAAGAATGAGACGCATAGCAAATGCAGAGAGGAACAAAGAGAAAGTGGCGAGCGGGTAATAAAACCCTATGCCACAGTGCCCTTCTCAAAAGCAGAAAAACAGCCAGCCTCTCCATAGTAGCAAGAAAAGAAGAAGTGCGTTTTCCCCCCACCGGTACTGGTAGATCCCACACACGCATGCCACCCACTTTCAATCTCCCCGTGCTTGACTGCCACGCACACCGCTGTAGTCCAGAGCACACTGAACAACAGCTGGGGCGTTCACAGACAGGCGCCAACTACAGCAGAATAAAGATATTACAGCAAACGAAATGCAAGAAAAACCATCTAGACACGGTCCACAAAACCATAGGCAAGCAGCCAGTCCCTTACTACGCGACCGGAAAGCCTGATGCGTATGGCAGGTCAAAGAGTGGCTTCCACGGAGGTGTCAGCGAGGAGATTCCAAACTACTGAACAGCGTTTGTTTGAAGCCATGAGAAGAAAGCAATGAGAAAATGGCAAGTGCCACAAAGCAAAGGCTGTAGTGAAGAAAGAAACTCGGTCAGCTGTCGGTTCCGCGAGAATACTTATGAACATAAAAAAAAAGCCGGCAGAAATCACAATAGGTCACACAAAACCACGCCATGGTGAGAAAACGCAAGTACACGCAATCTTTCTCAAACCAGATGCAATAAAAACGACACATTCATCCATCATGTCCTGTCAAAAATGCAATGCACCAGAGTTCACGTGAACAGCTGTGACACCCCAAGTGGCAAATACAATAGACTCTCTTTAAGACAATCTGAAGGGAACAAAAAAATTTGACTAATCTTGTTTTAAATTTTGTCTACAAAGGGTTGGTAGACACATTAAATTTTTCTTAGCAATACTTCTGCTTTTGAATCGAGCTTACGACATCAGAAGAAATGGATCACATCATAAAATTTGCTGACACTTGGAATATTATTTATCATCATCATCATCAGCCTGACTATACCCACTGCAAGGCGAAGGCCTCTCCCATATTTCTCCAATTAACCCAGTTCTGTGCTAGCTGCATCCACTTGACCCCTGCGAACTTCTTTACCTCATCCGCCCACCTAACTTTCTGCCGCCCCCTGCTACGCTTTCCTTCCCTTGAAATCCAGTTTGTTACCCTATGCGAACATCGGTTATCCTCTCTTCGCACTACATGTCCTGCCCATGCCCATTTCTTCTTCTTGATTTCCACTAGAATGTCAATAACTTGAGTTATTTCTCTGACCTAATCTGCACGCTTCTTATCATTTAATGTTACCCTTACTATTTTTCGATCCATAGCCCTCTACATTGCCCTCAACTTAAGTAGAACACTCTTGGTTAGCCTCCACGTTTCAGCTCCATAGGTGAGTACAGGTAAGCTGCAACTGTTGTATACTGTTTTCTTGAGCGATACCGGTAAGCTGGTAGTAATAATCTGCGAGTGCTTGCGAAATGCGCTACTTCCAGTGCTTCGCTACCTAATGTAAACTGCTGTTCCTTCCCGAGGCTGTTGAACATTACCTTAGTCTTCTGCATATTGATTTTCAAGCCTACCTTTCACTTTTCCTGTCTAGGTCATCAATCATTATTTGCAGTTCATCCCCCGAGTTACTTAACAAGGCAATGCCATCATCAGCAAATCACAAATTACTGATGTATTCTCCATCTACCCTTATCCCTAACTGCTCCCAATCCAAGTCTCCGTATACTTCCTCTAAGCAAGCTGCGAATAGTTTCAGTTTCGGGTTGCCAAACGATGTGTATGACGTAAAAGGTGGGTACAGGATCACATGGGGCCCACAAAAACTGCGATAAGTAGCTCACTGTCCACTTACTGTCACTTTGGCTTCCGTATTAGCCTAGCATAAGAGTTATCGTAAATTAAAACACCAATGCACAAAATACACAGGAGCCTCTGCATGTGCTATGAGGTCCCGTACTTAAGGGGGGACACTGGTCTTAAAGCCATTTTCTTTAATTTTTGAACTAAAGTGATGAAACTTGGCACACGTGTGCAGTTCCTGGTGCTGATTCCAAAAATATAATTAGTTTTTCTCTGAACCAATTAGGCGTTGAGATAATTAAGAACAATGGTGCACTTGCTGTGAAAACAATAGGAAAAAAACCACTTCACAAAAACTTCTTATTAGCATATAGCTATATACTAGAATGAATAAGGAACACAATAATGCAAGCAGATTTTTGATTTAATGATTATTTTTCATTTTATTGCACATTGAAGTTTAGTAGTCGTAACATGGAAACACAGTGGTCACAATAAGTGCCATTTTAAAAAATTTTAAAGCAATAATTAAGAAATCTGCTTGCAACATTGTGTGCTCCACATATTTGGCTTAATGCTGAAACAAAAATCATTGCTGTATCTGCAATGGGTGCTGAGATATCGCATTCACCAACTTGACAGGAGACCAAAATTCACATCTTGAGAAAATGAGAAAAACAAACGGAAGTCATTTTTAATCACTAAAAATAAAAAATATGTACATGTCAACTACCGGGCATTGTTAATATGCCCCAGGGGCATAGTCATTTTGAGCACTACCACCTTTGTGGCGCTTTTTCAGAGCACGCTGCAAATTTTCTGCCGATGCACGCTTGCTTGTAGATGCAACGGACCGAAGCTGGTCCTTTTCTAACATACGCCGCACACTTCTCTGGCCAGGATTCAAACACAGCTCGTTCAAAATTCCAACCGAAGTCCTTTGGTACCCTATATTAAACTTCAAGACTGCTTCTGCAACTGCGGCCTCAACACTGAAGAGGGATGCGTGCCTTTCTTTTGGTGCCAGTGCCCATATGAGAGAGTGCAGGCTCTCATTATTATTTTGGGTTTTTCCCCTTGCACATCGCTCAAGGAGCTTCTTGTCAGAGAGGCGCTCATAAATTGGTCGCAATGCCTTGCATACATGACTAGGAAGGCTGTAGCGGTGCCTTGGGGCTGGCTCTCCTTTGGCACTGGCAGCATTTTGCCGGCACCAGGAACTTGAACCTGTTGGGCAAAGGCTGTGATTCGACTCCTGACCATTTGATGTCACATGATAATAGGTAGCCATCACCGCTTTTGCCATTTCTTCTATGTTGCCACTGTGGGACTTGAGTGCCCAGCCATAGTAAGAACTTAGCTTGTTGACTAGATCACCAGTTAGTCTGCCTTTACCACCAAGTGGTTCCGAGCCTGACCCTTTTTGTTTTGACAGCAGATTGCGGAGAGCTGTCCCCATCCGCTTTTGAACATGGTTAATGCAACTTTCTTTGGTGACCTCAACGTAGCCATACACTTGGTCATCTTTCAGGACGAGGAAGGACCAGCTGTCGCCGTCTGACAGCACCGTTGTGTATCTGAGGTTGTGCTTCTAGAGCGATCTAAATAGGATTAGGGCTGTTTCTACTTCCATCTCACCAGCCTTTTTATCAGTATCTTTCTGGCAGACGTGGCTTGCTCTCCATTCTTGGTACGTGGGGTCGTCCACTTTCGGTCCCCGCTCACAACCTGCGCAAAAATTGCTCAGGACAACGTAGTCTAGGACAAGCCCCGTAAAAAGCTCGATGACAGTGCCGACTCCGATGTGGGAAGAACTCGATGACAGTGCCGACTCCGATGTGGGAAGGATGCCCACGAGTCATCCAAGTCCCATCGTAGGACACGGCTACGTTGCCAGGATTGTCAACGTTCAGTTCATCGTACAGCTTCCGGACTGACTCCGCGCATTCAGCGGTCACTTTCTCGGCTGCACGCGTCGCGGCAGGCGTCAGCTTTTCTTTTACGTAGCTCTGCCACGTTTTCGTGTGCAGTCCACGATGGGAAATATTCATCGCAGGCAAAGATGTCGTTGAATGCAGTCCGCCGGTTGCCGGTACTTTGCATCGCGCGCGCAGCCAGAATGTTCACAGCGAAAGGATTTACACTTTGCTTTCCATCCACACGCGGCGAACTCCACGACGATGCCTTGTCGCCGCAGTTGACACATGTCAAGAAAAGCTTGACAGCGAGGCCGTATTCGCGATCACCTCGGCCGATTTTAACACTCCCTCCACACGTTTTACACTTTGCACCGTCAAGAAGGCTGTTGATCGACTCGATGCAAATCACGGCGAAGCTCGTCTCATCAAGCGGGCAGATCACGGCATCGCTGGCGGCAAAGTCTGTCTTACGTTTCGTTGCTGGCGTTGAATCCAACTCTCGCAGTTTGGCGTCGGCTTTTCTCTTTTCACTTGCCAGATCGGAAGGCGTCAGAAGCGTTGTATCGTGACGAACGCGGCTGACGACGTCTGAAGTGTGCTCGCTTGATGGGCCCGCTAGGCCTAGCTGATCCGTAGGTTCGTCGACACGGTCACTGGACGCAGGAATCTGCTCGTTTTCGGCGTCTCGCAACACCAAAGCACCTTTCTTAGCATTGCCGATCGACGACTTTTTCCTTTTTTTTTGACGTATTTATGACGCATCGCAAACTTTCTCGTTGGCGTAGACATCGCTGCGAGATCTCCGAGGCTGACAGCACTAGGCAAGATGGCGTCTAAGGGCACGGCTCCGACTGCCCTGACGCGCGCAGCAGACGCGAGACGCGAACGGCCAATCACAGGGTCCCTTTTTGTCACATGCACCGAAGCAACGAATAGGAACGTGTGCTGTGGCTTTTTTTCTTTTCTTTGTTTGTATCGAACCAATGAGCGAAACGACGCGCAGGAGCGCAAAATTTGAAGGCGAAAAGCCACTCTTTCGAAAGAGACCAAGATCGCCGTGAGCGCGGCCGTGGAATGGAAGCTATACTTTTTTGAAAATGCGCTATTTTAGTGAAAACATCAGCTTGAAATGAGCCAGCCGACTTGTTATAAATTGATATTACGCCTCAAATATTGACACGAGAGGTGAGAAACTTGGTGGAATCAGAGAATAATAGTTGTAGATTCTAATACTTCAGTTTTCTAATAATTGATTTTTGGGCGATTTTTCCGCCTTCAAGACCCGTGTCCCCCCTTAAGTCACAACCTTCATTTGGCAGTCATGAATCAGAACTGGACAGTTAAAAAAAAAAAGGATAAGAACTGAAAATTGGCTATTGAGTGCCGGCAAATTCCATCTGTTGATCCGCATGTACTAATGTCATACACACTGTTCCAAAGCATAATTCCATTAAGAAGCAGAAGTGCCTTAAAAAGATACACCAAGAGTGCCGCAGCGTACACAAAGAAAAAGCAGTAGAAGAGTCTCTCTAGTGAGAACTGCAAACAGAACATTTAATATACTACGCATTACGTGAACTGCAGACTCAAACCACGAAACTAGCTCACGTTGTCCTCCTCGAAAGTAGCACTGGTCTAGTTTCCTTTCTTCACTGCCCCATTTTTTGCACTGTATCCCACTGGTGATGATTTTGTGTGCGTTCATCAATGATTACCGTGTCCCATCCTGTTTCAAACACTTCAAGGGTAGCCAACAGCTCTGTCTGCCATTCAAGAGGTTTGTGAGCAAAGGCACACCAGCTAACCCTCCTGCCTTTCGCGCCCTGGAGTGCTGCCGCCGCAGAAGTCTTTCTTCTTTCTCTTTGCATAGCTGGAGATACCTTCTCTCCACAGCACAGGACCAACCTGCTGCTCCCAAATGCCTCTTGTCTTTGGGCAGGTCGACACGCACGCGCGTGATTCACACTTTCTGCCTAAGAGTCCACTGTACCAACGAATCACACGGCCATCATATACGCCGACTGCTGCGAGCTATGAGCCTAAAGCCACCCGAGGTGAAAAGAACACTCTAGTCTTCTTTTCTGCATGTGCTTCCCACTCTTGAAATTTATTTTAGCCCTTTACGTGGGCGGGACATTCTCTTGCTATGGCAGCTGTTTTTCGAGTGCTGCCAATTTACCTGGGTGCAATGAATGCTGCTTCGAGTAGGCAACCCTTGTATGTTTGTCCCCTTTGGTCCGAACCCGTCGCGGTGGCGAATTACTTCGGGGTCACACAGTTCCGACCGTTATGGCAGGCATGTTGGTGCTAGACGGCGACTACAGCGACTAGCCTTTTGAGAGTTAATACAAGAATAACCCTCACACGCGTCAATCGAAGACGGAGCGCCCAAAGTTCTGATGCCTCAAGTCAGGGAGTGGTACTTTGCGCATGCGCGCCTTTTAGTCAGAGGGAGGCAATGAGCAGCATGTGCAGAGCCCACGATGCCAGGATCTGAGCATGTCACATCTCTGCCGGTGCAGGCACCAAGTCGCTTTGCCCTTTGCGTAACCGGCAAGAAAACTTCCTCCCAAGACAGTCAGTTCTCCACAACGATGTGCGAAAGCCATCTTGTGGTAGTCAGTTCTCTACAACGATGTGCGAAAGCCATCTTGTGGTGATGCTCTTTTTGTAGCGAAAGCTACACTACGGTAGGATTTCATGCCTTCGGCGTGGCACCGTGGAAGACTAAGAATAAGAAGAAAAAGAAGAAGTAAAAGAAGAGGAATAAGAGAAGAAAAGAAGAGGAAGTAGAAGAAGAAGATAACTTGGTAGTTGGTAGGACAGAAGGTTTGTTCGAACGTTATGACGGCGGCACATTATTCACGTGTCGGCAGCAAAATTCACCCTAACACTCACAGCTTTCACTCTATCTCTAGATTCAAGCCATGCTTAAATTCCCACAATTTTTTTTGCCAAGCTACAAGTGCTACATGGAAGCCCTGCACGTACCATTGTGCACTTGTTGTGAAAGTTCATCTGTCCAAAAGGCTACGCAAAACAGTACACCTTAAGCACACTTTTCTTTTTACATCGAGTCCTATTACAAATGAACTAGTGGTCTCGCGTCATTCATCCTATCCAAGAAATAATTTTAAAGGGGGTCTACCGTACACTGTGACAGCCAAGAGGTTACTCATGACTCCAAAAGCAAGACCAGTAAAAGCTACATGCACAGAGTGGTGCCAAGCTCTCATCACTCTCAACATGGTGATGTCTCGATGAATGTGGCTGAAAATAGCCAATGAATCTGATGGGCCTACATGGTTTTCAGGCTTCATCAGGACTGGTCTCCAACAGCAATTTCTCCTTGCGGTCACACAAAAATTACTTTAAAATTAATTAAAATTACACAAAAATGCTTCGAGATTTCGACTGCTAAGTGTCCAGGACTGAACGCTCGAAATAATTCAATGTTCCCGTACGTCTTGACGTTTTAACTGGTGTGAGGCGACAGAATAGCATGTAAGTAACAAAGTCTTAATGGCACTAGTGCCCTGCCTGCCGAATGTGGAGAAGCAGTTAGGGACCTGCTTCGCCAGTCTTGACTCTGTCGGGCAGAGCTGATCATTATTACACGATATACAGTCGCCGACCGATAAATCGGACGCTGATAATTCGGACATGCTCGTTTATTCGGACAGCTCTGCGGCACCGCCACTGGCCCCATAAACATGATGTGTAAGGACGACCGATATTTCGGACGCTCTATATTCGATAATCCGGACTCTAAACAGGGTGCCTCGATGCGCGCGCTTCCCCCGCCGCCGTTCCTAGTTAAAAAAAAAAAGAAAGAAAGAAAGGAGACGAGCGCCTTCCTTTGGCGCCTACTCGCAATAAGCGACTGTGGCCTCCGTGATCGGCGAACGGTGCGCCGTCGGCATTGCTGGAGCTGATCACGGAGGCGGCGGTGCGACAGGACAGTTGCGACGGGAGAACAGCAGGCGGCGCTCCACTCCGCATGACTGGCCCTCGGGCATGTTTGGCCTCCCCGCGTCTTCGCCATCGGCCACCAGTTTGTGCTCGTTTGTTCAGTGCCTCGTGCGTGAGTAGCGTTAGGCTAGGTTCTTTCAAGTGACCATACGACAACGTTTCTCTTGAGTTTGACAACGACAGGCCACGGCAAATGGCGCCAACGGTGCCTTCGCGGTCCGTGCCGACAGTGGCGAAACGTGGGAAATACACGACGCTGACAATGGCGAAGAAAGCAGCCATAATACAGCAAGTGCTGAGCGGCCGTTCTCAAGTCGAAGTTGCCCGTGAGTTCAACATCTCCAAGCAAACGATATCGGACTATATGAAGAATAGGTCCAAGATTCTTGAGGCCACGGAGAAGACAACAACAGCTGAACAGAAAAGGCTGCGACAAGGCCTTTACCCGAAGTTGGAAGAAGCGTTGAACATCTGGCTTAACGCTACTGTCGCCCAGCGTGTTCCTGTTTCTGGCCACCTTTTGAAGCATAAGGCTGAGACACTCGCACTGCGGCTTGGCATCGAAGGATTTCAGTTCAGCGACGGTTGGCTCAGGAATTTTAAAAAGCGGTTCGACCTCGCCTTCAAAAAAATGTGCGGTGAAAGTGGTGCAGTGAGTTGCACGTAAGCGGAAGTGCGTGCAGCAACGCATCGACAAATTCTTCCCGAAACAGGCCCCCTAAAATGTAAATAAACAGGTATTTTTTGCTTCATTCGTTTTTTCGGACATTCGATATTTCGGACTGGTTTACATTCCCCGTGGAGTCCGAATTATCGGTCGTTGACTGTATAAGAAAAGCCCTTTCCTTCCAAGAGTAAGCGCTCCCAGGATTGAGTGACTGAGTGTGCATAGCTGAAAAGTCGGGACCAAACTGGTGTGGCAACCACCGAGGTAAGTGGTCAGTCAAAGACTGACATCACACACACACACATTCCAGAGTGAACGAGCACAGCTCACCTGGAGGAAGCAAAAGGAGTCCGGAAACAGGGCAGCCCTCGTTGCCGCCGCCTCCGAAAGGCCTGCTCCACCAGCTTGCCCTCCGACTGGGGGTCGATGCGCCAGAAGGACCCTTTGCCCGGTTCCTCCTGGGACCGGGGCACTTTGACAAAGTACCGGTTCAGGCTCAGGTTGTGCCTGATCGAGTTCTGCAAGAGGAAAGAAGGCAGGGACAGATGAGCACTTCTCTCCGCACAGCAGGAGACTAAAACTTTGCTTATTTTGGAAACTCTGGCCATTGTCGGAGTCCCACCAAATGTCCATGCGAGTCTACGCCCCCAGCAACCTGCTAGGCTCTGAGAGGTGCCTGAGTGATGCTGTGTTTTGAGGTATGACATCCACTAGATTATTTTACACAGTTTTCCATGCCACTTTAAAAAAGCGCGAAGGCAGCGGCGCTGACGATCCGCAGGACCCAACAATAATCCTAGAGTCTACTTGCATAGTGTTATTTTCGGACATTCACCGCCCGGAACGGTGTTGGCAGCTAGCTAAAATGCGTAAATAGTTGCAAACGACAACTGCCTTGTCACAAAAACATATACTATAAAGCTCCGGAACTGCAGGCTGGCCGCAAGAGTAGAAGAGTGACATTGCAGCATGCCTGAATCATTGCAAAACTTCAGTGTCATGACAGCATGCAGCGCTTTGTGAACTCTCTTAAACTGCCCTCTATTCGCAGTCTTTGTTTTGGAAGTGACCACACTCTAGAGCAGGAGCAAGGCATGGCTGTATCTAAAGGAGCAGACACCAAATTTGGGTGGCATTTTCCTTCTTGCCAATGATGCGCAAGATTTCTGTACATAGATCACCACATGGCTTTCTGACCGCTAAATAATTGATAACTGAATTTTCCTTTTCCTCCAGTTTCAGTTTTGGTTTCAGCAGCAGAGCGATGGCTGTGACGTCACAGTCAAGTCTAGGTCATGCGCAACATACAAAAAAGCAATAAAATTGCAGACTCTTCACCTGTTGCAATTCCTGTTCTTGAGGCAGGCCGGCTTAGTGTTGTAGTGAATTAAACGACAGAGGAACAATTATATCGCAGTTATTTTTTTCTCCATTCCTGACGTGGCCTAGACCTGACTTTGACGTCACAGCCATCGCTTGGCTGTTGAAACCAAAACAGGTGAGAAAAGAAATTGGATTATAAATTATTTAGTGGTCGCAGCCGAATATACCATGGAGATCCATGTACAGTAATGTCTTACAGATCATTACAAAGTACAAGATGGCAACCCAGAAATTAGGTGTCTATACTCCTTTATCAACGGCAAAAACAGCACAGAGGTTATCAGTGCGACCTCAACTCCACAATGTGCCAACATAGATGACTGTGGTTGCGCAAAAGCATGATAGTTGAACGTGTCAATAGCCTCACAGCATACTATGTTCCAACTTGCATGAGTGAAAATCTGATCTTTTGGAACAACCCGAGCAGGAGGCAATAGGGCCCATACCCAAGCACTTCGCGGTGCAGACAAGTGAAATACAGGAGCACTTCGTAGTGCATATAAGTGGAACACCTGAGATTTTAGCTGCAACTCTCCCAAAAATGTGGCGTGGGCCAAATTCGAGCATGAACAGTGTGCAGCCACTCATCACAAAAGCGAAACCGGACAAAAGAGGTGGAAAAGGATGAAAGGATTTGAGACTGGCCTGCCAGCCCTTGTCAGCAGTCCTGTAGTAGGGGTAGTTTTTGGTGATGTAAGAGTAGATGCCGCTCAGCGTCAGCTGCTTGTCCTGTGCCGATGAGATGGCCTGCACAATCAGCTGGGCGTACGAGTAGGGCGGCTTCTGGTCCCCGTCTGGGCCAGCCCTGGAAGTGGAACGGGGGGCAGAGAGAGAGGTTGCAGGAGGCAAGCACAGATTCAAGCCACAGAAAGTGAAGACAAGTATGTCACATAAATACTCAGCGAACCGAAATCTGCCAGCCACGGAGGCTCAAAAGCGGCCATCATGCGAACAGCATGCCCACAAAGCAAAGCCATTGTCTAAACACTACCTTCGCGGCACTGTCATCAAGCCCTTAAACATTTAGCAGACATATAGAGTAAAAACAGATACTGCCTGCCAAACACAGCAACACATTACTCAGGGAAACTGCTACTAGACTATTGAGTTCGCTCTTTTTTTATTATTATTATTATTTTTTTTTTGTGGATGTAACGACAAGCTGTTAACCTGGTCACACGCATTTTAGTGCTTTGTGAATCTACAAGTAATACCCCTGTCAAGCGCGCAAAATAATGTGCACTTACGACGAGTGTCACTTACGAAAAGTGCACTCTACCGCTGCTAAATGGCGTAACGTAAGTGCACTTGCCAAAGTGTGCACTCAAGTCAAAGTGCGTTCGTAAAACAGACTGAGGGCCAAGTGCGTAGCTTCACTGGCAGAAATTTCTGTCACAAATGTATTATGCAATAAGATATGTATAGAAGTTGATTTTACGTGTTTTGTACATATTTTCATTGGAGGAATTGTTTTATAATAGCGACGGGCAAAACATCACATAGAAACTGTGATGTAACCACGTATGCAACTTCCAATTTAAGCATGGTGCGCCACTGCGGCTACGCCATTATCAATTAGGGGGCGACTGTTATTGTTCATGGTGTTTATTGATAGGGGGTCTCTGAATCATAGCACGGTGTCAAATTTTAAGAATGTTTTGACTGTTTACTACTTTAAAAAGCAGTTCTCTGAATTTCCCGTTTGGAGGTTCCAATTTCTTTTCTAAAATGTATTTTTCAGTTTCCAGTTTCGTATCAAAGAGTGCTTAAGCGAGTACACTCCGCTTTCCCGTTTAGCACTGCATAGCGTAAAGTCTCTTTGGAGTTGCGAAGTTACGTGTAAGTGCACTTTAACTTGCCCACTTGACTAGGGTATTACATGCTGCCACAAAAAAGGAAGCTTTTCTTATCGAACCTAAAGAAAAAAAAAAAAAGAACTGGCTGGTTGGTTTATAGATATTTTATTCAAGGGGCAAATTGGGCTTAAAAAAGTTTTTCTATGCTGATCTAAATACGCCATTTGCAAAATGTTCCTTGCACACTTATGCAATATGCTACATAAAATTATTTTAACAGCTAAAATAAAAACAATTTTATAAAAGGCATGCTATTTATTTCCCTTGATGAGAAGGAATGAGATGCAGGTGAAATTATCATTGCAGAGTTTAGTTACAGGGTACCGAAGCTGCCACTTTAGAAACAGAAACACAAACTTCCTGTTTCGTAAGTGGCAAATTCAATACCCTATAACTCTAGTTCGACGGAAGGTAGATATTAATTTTGCTTTTATCGATTCCATGATGCCGAGAGAAACAAATCGCACGCATTCTAACAATTTGCCTGCAACAAAATTTCTTAAAAAGCTCTTAACAAAAGCTTGCATAACATACTGCATAAGTGCACAAGAAATCGTTTTACATGAAATTAAATGGCATATTTAGAATTACCACATAAATATACATTTCCTAAATATCTTGTGAATTGTGTGTGAATTTACTTCAATAATAAGATTCTTTTTTTTTTTCAACACTCAATTTCGTCCTAAAGAAAAAAATGGCATGACTTAACAGTTATGTAACAAAAACCTCTGTCAAGCTTAAATTTTTTGTACAGTGTGACAGTTTGAATTAAGGAGGTGCTCAAGATTTGACTACGGGCAGATGCAATAGTGCATTTAACTCCGCCTTTTCACCCTGCAGTTTTTTAGTATATTTTTTTCCCTCTTAAGTTAGTTTTTCGGGGCAATTAATACTTTTGTTTGGGCGAGTTCATTCAATGGGCCACAGAAATCTGCGTTATAAGCGGTATCGCACTATAACCATTATTTTATTGTTCCTTTTTGAAGGTCAAAATACATGCCATATGGCAGCTTTCCGATCAGGAACGTCTTAGATAACAAAAGGCAACCCACTAAGATCGCTGCACGCTTAGACTAGTTTCAGCATACCGCGCTCAGCGAGGCCGTGAAATTTATTGCGCCTGCCTCCGTGGAACTGCATATGCACTTGCTGTCAGCGCATGCCCAGTTTCGTGAAAACAGTCACGCTAACCTCCGAAGTCGCGCTGCACGCAGTTTGCTAAAGCATTATTGGCTTTTTCGGTTCCCACAAAGAATGTGAGGCATTCAGAGACCTTGCAGTGAGGCTTGGCAGAGTAATCCGTATTTAGTGTACTGTTGTGGCAGCCCACAACATCGAAAATAGTGGTTATTGCGATATATTGTGCAAAACAGGAGCAATGCATGGAGACTTGAGTAAACGAGCAGCGCGAGTGCTTGTGTTGCGCCCTAAATATGTAGTGCAATGTACTGTGACATGCAGAATCCTGGTGCCACGCAGAGAAGTACACTCTCTGATCTGTGCTGTTACAGAGTGGATTTTAAAACCACAACATAACCGGTATTTCAGTTTGCAGGACCGCATAATAAGGGGTATGACTTTACACTGAGTCCCATAGGAGGCAGGTCGATGGCAGGCAAAAGCGATGCCATAGCTGAAACTGCACTACAGGCGGTTACACTGTGCACACTTTAGAGAGAGGTGCAGTGCCTGTCTCAATTTTTGGTGGACATTCCCACTTAAAAATTAAGCTCGAGGTCATTCAGGGCCAGCAAGGTGAAGTCCGAAGTTGGATCCGGAATGACCTCACATTCTTTAAAAAAAGAAAGAAAGAAGAAAGGACAAGAGCTGTCATGCATCATGCCAGCCATGGCGTGCAGCCCAAGCTCACCCTGGCCCAGAGTTGTTGTGCGGAACAGGCCCACTAGCATTGGATCCTGCGCTGGGGACCTCCTCGTGCCTTTCCACAGCGGCAGCGGCCATCTGAAGGTCGGAGGCAACATTGCGCCGGTGGCTGCCAGCCCGTGGACTCGCCGGACAGGAATTGGCCGCACTGCATTGGGAAGAACGAGAACAGAGGCTGTCCTGCAAATTCACCAAACATGGTTCTGCACCCGCACAATGAAACACAAGAGCACATATGCAAAGCTAAACGAGAAAAAAGAAAGCTCGACGCTGAGACGCAGTCGGTGAACGTTCGTACCGTGCACATTTTTGAAAGGCTTTCCCTCCGCACCTCGGAACTATCAAGTAGATGCAAGCGTGCTGCAAGTCCGTCACGCTTCTTTCCTTCTCAAGATGCAGGCTGACAAAAAATGCTTTCAACACCGGGCCCGACCTCACGACGCTGGCTATATGAAGGGTAAAAACGAAATCAGTTTCGCTGCTAACGCTGCGTAATACATACAAGATTCAAGCATGGTGCTGGTCGTGACAGTGATGTTCACTGTACTGGACTGCGTCTGCTTGCATTATGCCTTAATGTGGCAGCATGTGGCAGGATCTCCGTTCTACTGCAGTTTGGAGCAATTGTCGCAGTAATCCCGTCACCGGAGATGTAAGGAGGTTCCATATTCAGAGTCTGCATTGGTTTGAAAAGCATTGCTTTAACCCGCTCCTATAATTGGTGCAAAGGCCGGACGTGGATGTCAGTTCGGTTGTGACAGTGGGCAGCGGCACGATGTTGGCCTGTTTCAGTTGCAGCAGGTAAAGGCCCGACAGCATCAAAGCTGCACCAGCCCTAGTGCTCTCTGCCACTAATGCTGAATAATAATGGAAAGCTAGCCTTTTTACGCAACACTGAAGTTAACATTTATTTCCAGGAGGAATAGCAGCGGAAACTACTTCTGGCATGCACTGACACTGCTACACAAAGCATGGCTGCTGCTGTGCTGAACCAGCAAGTTGCCGTGACTACTTGCTATATGCAACATCGCTGAACCTAAGCTGCTGCAGGTGTAGATGGCATTTTACGTTTTTGCATTCCGTTTATGCTCGTGCAACAAAAAACGCACGATTCCTTGATTATGCATTTATTTCACTTGCGATAAGGAAATAAAAAAGGTATAGGCTGAAAAGAACTTCTGTATGCGTTTTTCTTCATGTATGCAGTGGGGGGTTTTAGCAGACTGAGCTTGCAGAGGTTCACCATGATCCTTAGAGCAAGAAGTGCACGCAAGCCCACAGTCCCCTCAAAACTAACAGATGAGCTAACCCTCAACCTCAATTCAGGGCCACAGCACTGAGGCTGCCAAGAACAGCAAGTGACGCTGAAAAACCTTTTACGGCACGCCTAGTGCATTGGTCTGAAGACATGTCATTGGCGACTGACTGACCATCCACATGCTGAGCGGTGATGCTGTCGGACATTGCACACAAGCATGATATGGGACATTCCGAACGCTAACAGAGGGTTCTAGGATAGAAAATGCAAGTTTGCGTAAAGTTAACGCTAACATTTGGTGAGAGTTTTATGCTGTATGTCACATCGTTCGACGTTCGCAAACACAGACTCAACAAAGACTTTTGTGATAATAATGGCAGCATTCAGTTTTCAGGAGGTGCATCATTTTTGCAACAAACCAGCATTTCTCATTAAGCCTAGGAGCTGCTGGATCATGTGTATGATAAAGCAAGAGCCCCCTACCAGTTTTAACAGCCTACTGTTGGCTCAGAAACACAGTAACGACGATGCATTCACTTTGGAGTGTGCCGCCAGGTTGGCTATTTTAACCCACTGAGGTTTTTGAGCCTCTACTAGAGAGTTTAATAAGTTGCGAGTACCTATGACCCCAATGTCTGGTTCCTTTGCACCTCGTGGTGCATCTGAGCCACCACATCTGGTTACGGTGTTAGCACCAGTCGGGTAAGGGTGAAAACTACACTCTCAAAAGTGATGCGGACTCGTAATACGGGCCCAGTTCTTGAAGGTCAGTTACAAACATGCTTGAATACCTAACCATGGTAGTTATTAGGCATGAGTTCTTTTTAGCAAAAGTAGCATGAAATTGCTGGATCGTCATAACGCTCGCGAGTCAAGTCGGACCTTTTAACATGGCAGTTAAGAAATGGGTTCACGTACCATTTCCGGTTATTACGTCACTAGGCTCAAAACTACCAGCCGTGGTGAGAGAGCCAAACACGATCAGGCGTTCAGAGACAACGCCTCGGCAAACTCACCTGCCGGCTACTGCAAAGCCTTGCTTCCCGAAGGTGCTGCAGTCGGTTAAGTGCGTGGTCGAAACAAGCAGCCACGGAAATGGTCAGACTAACATTTAGTGAAATGCGAAGCAGTCAATGAAGACAAAAGTGAATGCATAAAGCTCCAAAATAGCGAGTGACTGAGGAGTTAACAAATGGCCAGAGCAGAGCAGCCTTTTTATAGCTTATGGGTGTGCTGAAGAGGGACCTTCCTTTAGTTGCATGTTAAACTACATGGGCAACCATGTGGTATTCTCCTGTGACCACTAAATAATCTGCGTCTAAGCTTAATTTCTCGAGCTGTTTCGGATTCACCAGTCGAATTTTGATCGTGCTGTAGCATGTAAGAAGTGTTTTCGGTCATGCGAGGCATTTTTGCAACTGCAACACAACTGCTCATAAACTACCATCATTCCACCTTTTGAAAAAGACTGAATTGAGTTTTGTAGTGAATTTTAAGCATTATGTAATTTTGTTCATGCATAGCACATAGAAAACACAGCTTTCGTGTGTGAGGCATCATATGGTCATTAAATAACAAAAAACCAGCAAGAAGAAATTCAGTGGCTGCACGGGAGTATCACTGGGCGAACCATGCATCCCAATGTCCAACTCCCTACTTGCAAGAAAAAACATCCTAGCAAGGGGTTTGTGTTTATAGTCTTTTAATGACTAAATGAAGCAGGAATAAGCTTGCCTAGGCCCTCAAATATTACACGCATTAGCATTGAAAAAAGAGGAAGGCTAAAACAAATGTGTACTAAAGAAACTGCACACGAAAGCGAAAAAATAAAATCTGATCAGCTCACATGTGAATACCAAGGATTGAGATACGCAGCCTGTGTGACCCTGTTATCTCAGAGCATATGCAACCAGGAAGGAAAGCTACTTCTTTGCGGTAGTACTGTTTCATACTTCCTTGGCTAACTGTAGAAGAACTCCGAAAGTCGAGAACCTGTAATGCAGGGCTCTGAAGGTCCACGCCAGCAACCGGCTGAGGTAGCATTTGCCTGTGCCCTTATCATAAGAGATGGCCACCTTTGTCACTAATGTGTTCCCACCGACTCGGCTGACCTGTGTGGTGCAACGTGCCATTCGAACAGGAGGAGATGTGGTTTGGTGCCAGCAGTGAGGGCTAGGTCGTCTCACAGACTGGGCGTCACGTGTGACGGGTGCGCGGCCCCACCGACACAGCTACGGGGCAGCCATTCGGAAATTAGGCTCCCCACCTGAGCGTGCCGGTAGGCGATGGGATGGGGCTGGTGAAGCTTGTCTCTGGCTCGGGGATGTTGATCTTGAGGGGCGGCAGGGGTCGCGGCAGGTGGTGGGGTGCCACCTGAGGGGGTGGCGGCTGTCGAGGGGAGGCGACCAGCGGTCCGGCTTCTAGGCGTGGAGGGGGAGGGGCGCCCCCACCCACGGGGCCCACCTCATCGACCAGCGACTGGAACATTATCTTGATGTTGGTGCTTGGGAAGCGGAACACGCATCTGCATGAAGGAAAATATGACGGACAAAGAAACAGCACGTTAGAAATTTAGACCGACGCACCTTCTTCACTCATTCTTAACTTCACTGCCCAGCAAATCACTAAGGCTCCCTACTCACACACAATGACCACAATTTTTTGGGGGAAAGAAGTGCAGATTCGGCATGTGCATTTATTGCGCGTTGCGAAATTTATGCTAGGAAGTCAAATTTTAATGATCGACGTGGGGAGAATGTGTATCATGCAGCTGCCCTTTCAAGATGAACACTGTACTTCACGAATGACTAAGTAATCCAAAGGCAAAAATTCAATTAGATGGTACAACAGCTTATGAGAAGTCTCAAGGAAAATAAAACAGAACAAAAAGAAAACACAAGGTTTGAGAATGTTGCATCACACATGGGCAAGCCCAATACGCACATTCAGCAAGTTTGCTACCTTCACTCATTGAAATTCTAATCGCACAGAGCATCAGCAATCTGTGTGACTGAGACTTTAGAATTTCGGCACTGTCTTCTTAAGTCATGACCAGCATTAATTCCTTCTTTCTGAGAATGGCACAATAAACAATTCACTACTGCCTATTCCGGGCGCACACGTGCAGACCAAATAAAAGTTATACAGAGAACTGTGCTACAGTTGGCTATAACTGAAGGACACAATAGCAAATGCCCTTCAAAGGAGGCCCCTCAGCTAACTGCATTGACTGACTGCAATAATGTCACGGTTAATCCCGTTTCATACATGCAACGCCATAAGAACCACTCAGTGCCAATGGCTAAGGGAGGACATTCACCGCTTTATTCTTGAGTTGCATCCGACTAAAGCGACAATTACAGAGCAAGACAATAACGTCACTATGAAACCCATCAATCTTATTAAAACAGCGAATTCAAGCACATCAGCCCCTTGGCATCAGCATATAAAGCTGCTAAACTCAAGTGTGCAAGCATCAACAAACATCGGCTGCTTCGTCGCATCACAAATGAAAGGTTGCTCAACACCGAGGAGCGCACACACAGTGATCTCAGCTGTACCGCACGGGGGAGAACCACGCTGACGTGTTCGGGGGGACTCAAATGCCTTTGCCCGCAGATGTCTCCAAGCTGGCAGACGCACAGGCGGAAAGAGAAAAAAAAAATCCATCTTCTCTCCGCACAGCTGCACACACAAAGTCGCGTTTGCAAACAAAGCAAGCAGAAACCAGCTTCGTGCCAGTGCTGAAATACCTAGCCAGCGGGAGAGTACACGACAGACAATAGACTGCGCCGGGAATGAAGAGAGAATAAAAAGAGAACAGAGCTGTCAGTCAAATCTTCTTGCCAGTCACAGCACAGCGCAGCTGCCCGCGTGCTATGCACAGCAAGCAGGCCGAGTGCCGCAGCCCCAAAATGAAAGCAAAAGCAACAACTTCTGACTGCCTGTGAGAATGAATGCCTCGAGCGAAGCAACATTGTTGCTGGCCCGGCCCCTGCCCACCCCAACACAAAGACACAAGGGGAAGTGAAAGTCACCCCCTGCTGCACAGAGACAGCTTGTCGAGATGCCAAGGTTGACTGCGATGGGAAGAAAATCAAAACAAAGCGCAGTGGTAATTACCATATGCATTCAGTCTTGGTGTGATACAGTACCGTATATGGGTTGAACGTCTGGAGAGCTTAGGATTATTTTTGGACTTCATTGGGCTCTTTAATGTGCACAGACGTTGTATAAGGTGCCTATAGAAACGCAGCTGCTGCAGCCGTGACTGAGCCCGCGTCTTCTGGACCAGCAGTAGAGTGCACCGTAAGTGGCGAGCCACTGCGATGGGGCATTATGGCATTTGGGACAGTAGGAGGTTTAAAGGTGACCGAACGTTGAAGGACGTGGCAAAGATTTCTTATGTTGCAACAGATACAAATAAATCCTACAAAATGCATAACACGTCAAGTGAATTGGTAGAAGTTTCTTGCGAAACAATTAGTGAAAAACATTGCAACGAAATTTTCCTTGTGACTTTTCCCATTTGTTTACTCTGAAGATCATGCCTTTTATTAGGGATGAAGAATGTCACCAAGTTCGTCACTCTAGTGACCAAAGGCTTAATTAACAAGAACTGAATATGTGCAAAAAAATGAAAAGAAGAAGAATGGTAGAGACTAATCCACTGTATGTAGCTGATTGACCTAGATATCTGCCCAATTAATGCATGATGGAGGGTTTGGCACTAACTTAAAATGAAGGCACAAGGAGAAGAAAACTGACATAGGATACGCCTGCCCTGCTGCCTGCCTGCTGCTAAGGTGTCTTCTGTGCCTCACTCTTCTTCATGAATAACGAAGTCCAATTTGCCATGCTTTCTGTTCTGCCCACTTGAGACGCTTTACAACAGTAAAAAATCCACCGCAACAAGGGTTTGAAAAGTGATCTTGACAAAGAAAGTTGTGGGCAGACTGCCTGCTGGCATTCAATGACGCACTCATAATTTTTGCACAAAAAAATGGGGCAGCAAAAGAAGCTCATGCTGAATAGATCCATTTGCTCAGTAGAAAGCCATCCAGAGGTTGACGTCAAAGCTTCTTGGCTGCCACTCCAGGAAAGCACAGAACAGCTGCCGTGAAGGTCTGCTGCCTTTCCTCATCATACGCCAAGTTTTTCCCACCTGTTCATTTTTAAATTTGTCAACCAAACCCGTCCATGTCAATGGGAGGTATACATGGCCTACAAGCCCGTGATCACAGCTTAAAGGAAGCAAACAACTGAACAAAATAGAAAAAAAAAATTGTGTGCATGTGGGTATGTGTGTGTGAGAGCAGGCACTGCAGGAGCTGCTTGCAAAACTGGCCGGAATTCCTGCACAGAGCTGCCTCCTGCTCTCGAACAACACAGCTGGCACAGAGAGACAACTGTGCTCGCAATCAAGAGCCACGGAATTTCAGGTCTACTTAGCATCCGGGTCCCGCCGTGCTGGTGGCTCGGTGGTTACGGCACTCAAATGCTGAACCCAAGGGCACAGCTTTGATACCGATTGAGGACGCTTTTCGATGGAGGCGACAAGCAAGGCCGCCCGTGTGTTCTCTGCCATGTCTGTGCACATTAGTGAACCCCAGGTGATCAACATTTTCTCAGCCCTCTACTACGGGATCTAGCATAGCCTGCATCACATCGATACATTAAAACTCCATAAACGATACCGAACCAATAGCCTTGGACTTTTCTCAATGCATTTACCTTGCTTCAAAAACCTGCGAGTAAAATCACACGTGCAGTTAATTTCTTCAAGCAGCAAACAGCACCTCATTCAGCTGAGGTACAATGCCTTGCAGTGCATTCCTGCATGTGTGTATGCCTTTCCGGCTTAGCCTATTCTACCACGTGACAAGCGAGGAGAATGAGCTTTTAATTGGTTGTGCCAGTGAAGAACATGGAATAAAGACAGCTACAGGAGATGCAGCTAAGCAACCTATATGAAGCTAAGCAGCTACTTTTTTCACTTCTCACTCCGCTGCTGTAGTCGGGTCAGCCACAGGTAAGTCAGCCTGTAACACAATTTAAGTGCCCACTTAGCGGAAGTAAAAAAATTCCGTAGAGACACTCAAGGCTGCTTACGTGTGAATACATTGCAGCCACAATATCGCTGAAACAATTCTAAATTCACTGAACTCCTTTCTAACAACGCGTTTGTTGCACACCAGGCCAGCAATATATTCGGACCTTGTCACTACAAAGTGGCCAGAGTTGGAGTTTGTATGGCCTCATAGCAAGATAGAGTCGAAGTGCATTTGACGTTTCATCGACGTTTCATCTGCGTTTTTACTTCACGCTCCTTCAGTGCGTCCAGACCTGTCACCACCAGTCGCTGCTGCAAAGGCACTAAGCTCCCCGGCTGCATTAAACGGTCGTTATACTGTAGCATCAATATAAAGCTAAGGCACACATTAGTATAACACATTAGTATAACACATTAGCATAAGCTATAAATGCCACAAAGTGTTCACTAGGTGCCCCTCTACGCACTTCAACTACACTTCGTGCCCTTTGCATTACATGCACACCTGGGGGCCTTGGGTTCGAACACCTCTACTGACCGATTTAGCTTATTGAACTATATATATATTTTGGTCCAACGGGGAATTCCCAACGCAAACTGCAACAGCCACAGCAACTACGTATTGCGGCTAGAAAAAAAGGCGAATGTCGTCCTCCATCGCAGAGTTCCGCCACTGCGACCGCGGACGCACCAGCGATGCGATAGAGAGAGGAGGGGAAGGCTGTGTCAACATAACGGCGTCGCGCCATCCCAAACCCCAAAGATGGCAGCAAGGGCTCAAAGAGGAGGAGGTGGGAGGAGAGAGAGAGAGAAAGCCGTGAAGAAACGGCACATTCAAATTGTAACCGCAGAAGACGCCGTCGCCAGTTGTTGCGAACCTCGATAACACGAGGACGAGCGACCGCGCCACAGGGCAGGGTGGGGGAAACGGATAAGGCAAGTATTTTTTTTTTTTCCCCAGCGGCAATAATCTCTCGGCCAGAGATCGCCCATGTGTGTGTGCGTGTGCCTCGCGAGCCAAGTGGAACACCCAGCGGGGAGAAAGTAGGGTGTTGAGAGCCGCCCCCCCCCCCCCCCCCCCCTCACTGCCGCCCCACCCCCCAAGCTCCCGGCGAGAGAGGACGCCGCAGGAGCTGCTCGGCCGACCATTCTGGAGTGCTGCCAACGGCGACAGAGGAAGAAGCGAACGACGTCGACGATGCACGCAGCAAAAGCAGCGGCAACATCGGGCCGCCGCCGCCGCGCGCGACACGCTCCTTGCGTCGCTGCGTACAACGTGTACGCGAGCGCGTACGCGAAAGCGGCTACCCCTCTTTCTCCGAACGCCACGTAGCGGCGGCGTCGAAGCGGCTTCGACCGGCGGCCTCCGGTGCGAAAAACAAAAAATGCGGACGGCACACAACTACGCAACGGCGCCGTGCCAACGCATGCTGCTGGTTGACGGCCACCTGCCGGGCTCTGTGCGCCGGCATGCGGTTGTGCGTCGCACACGGAACTGACCGATGGCAGCAAGCATTTCACAGCAAAGCAATCGGTACCGAAGGGACTCCACGGGCAGCAGGTACTGAATACCCTCGTACCGCCGCCGCGATAAGGGAGGCCATTTTGGCGACTAAAATGATGAAAGGCGAAAGCCTGAGTGCTGCATTCTGCTATGCGACTGTTGCGCATGTAGCGATGGAAGCTGCTATACGAGTAAAGCGAGCGACTACTCTCACATTCTGCGAGTGCATTTATAAGCGAATTCTACTTGGCAGCGACAAGATCGAGATCTTGTATCTTCGCAGTTGTTCTAAGTTTACTGTTGTGTGGTTGATTTTACCGGGTGCGCGGCATTAATTAGTAATTAATTAGACAAGTTTCACTGACTAGTAATTATTCATTCATCATTAATAATTAGCAATTAATAATTATTCACTGATGGCATATGGCTATATAAGGCACGCATTCGCGCATACTGTGGTGGTGCTCTGTGATTGGTCGAGATCTCCATGACGTCATCCCGTCTCGATTAATCAGAGCCGCCGCAAAAGAGTGACACTTTACTACTGATTTATTTATAGGAAGGGAAAGGCACGTCAACTGTCTCACTTGTTTCCTGTGGACACCTCAACTGCGCCGTAAGGGAGGGGAGGAAGGGGGAGTGAAAGTGGAAAGAGAGAAAGAGGAGCCGTAGTGGAGGGCTACGGAGCAATTTCGACCACCTGGGGTTCTTTAACGTGCGCTGACATCGTACAGCACACGACGCCTCTTCGTTTCGCCTCCATCGAAACGCAGCCGCCGAGGTCGGGTTCGAACCCGGGTACTCCGGCACAGTAGTCTGGCGTCTTACCACTGCACCACCCCGCTCTTGCTGTGGCTGTAGGAAGAAGGAAAAGAAAATGCACGGGCCTGCTACTGGCTCTGTTGCTGAGCCACCTCCGCTGCCTCGTGCAGACAGAAGAGAAAATAGAGAAGAAAAGGAAGAGGGGGGAGAAAGACGCGCGCCGCAACAACGGCCGTCGTCCACCACCAAAGCGGTGGCGGGTGCAATGACGGCCTACAAAAGATGAAAATTCGGTGGCAGGCTGGCCCCCGCCGCAAGCGGCGGTGACCGACCTGTCCCAGCCCAATCAGGGGAGTCAGAGTTGACGACAACGATGAGGCAATAAAGGCTATCGCCTTAAAATTGCCTGCTAGCACTTAATGCCCACACAAGAACGAACGTAACACTAAGAACACGTGCGGCGCCGACACCGGAACACCCAGAGCCCGCTTCAGCGGAGGTCGCCACAATCACTGCGGCCACCGGCAGATACTGGGCGCTTACAACAAAGTACGCGGCAAAGAAGGGTGCCGCGATTGTCCGAGCAGTGGATACTTCGCGCGTCCGTTATCTCCCCAGCAGAGATAGGCCACCACACGAGGGGACTCATGGCGGTAGAATGCATACACATGTTACATTCCCCGATTACCGCCGAGCGTTCCACACATTAATCGACAGATTGTACACGCGAGGAGGCGCCCGTTTCACCGGAAATAACGCCAGGACAGCCGAAATACAAAAAATTGTACAGGCGATCTCTGAGACAGATACGAAGAGGAATGCGTTAGCATAAGTAGTATTCCCATAATGTAAGCGCCTTGTGTTGATGATCTGCTCCCACAAATGACAATTCTGTGTAACCCTGGTGCGGTGGTTCAAATATACCGCCGTTCCGTGCGGCTTTCCCCACGCTCTTCATATGGCGCTTTACTTACACTGACGCATAGGGCGCCTCGATGCCTTCGCCCTGTTCCTTATCTGCGCGAGCCTGGTCTTTCGGGGAAAGTACGATGGTACGTACACAAAGAGTCAAGTGAACGAACATAACTCAAACGCGGTGACAAGGTCACAGAAATTAGTTCCTAGCAGCTCCTAGACAGAAAATAGCACGTTCAGCCCTCTCTACCCTTTTTAAAGAAACCACGAAAAGCTATTTACCAGAACTACCAATACGCGCACGAACAAGTGGTATTCCATCAGTCCTCCAAGCCAAATATGATGCACCCCCTCTACCTGAGAAAAAAAAAAAAAAACCGCGACGGCACTTTACCGCGCCCCTCCTACGTCACTTGGCAGCGCCCAATGCGAAGGAGCGCTCAGAAAGCCCATGTTGACGTAAACGGGGTGGAAGCGTCTACGAACGCGTGATGAGGAGTCGCCATAATCGCACAAACCACTGAACGCCAAATTCGCAGGCAAAGTGGGGCGAAATTTGTAAATTCAGCGGTGTATTCGCTCATATAGGAAAAGAGACAGCAAACACAGCCGATGATGATAACCATTGCGGCGGCAGCAGCAGCAGAGGAGTCTGCGCGGAGACGACGACGCAGGCAAGCACGGGGTGAAACAAAAGGAAGCGGCCCTCCTCCCTCGCCCATTGATCAAAAACGACCCCCCTCCCCCCCTGCACTCTTCACCGCCATTGTTTATCCGCTGTAGCGCGAGCGTCGAGGACGGGTCCCACAGCAACAGCAGGAGCAGCAAACAGCGGCCACGTCTCCTCAAACGCGTCAGCCATGACGCCGAGTAGTGCGCCGATTGCAACTCACTCGCGCGTGTGCACACGACGTGAAACACGCAAGGCATTTTACACAGCGTGTCCGAACGGTGCGAAGTAGCACACCTCGAACCCTCGCCCCGCCTCGCACGGATAGTAGGCTTGCGGACGGCGAGTTTCACCAAGCACGTTCGACCCGAGCCAATGAGCACACTGTGGTGCATACGGCATTTCTCGAAGTTCGAAAAAGATAAAACATTCGTTGGAGGCACCTAGATATCTGTGAAGTGCAGTAGCGAAAACTTTTCCTGCGACTCTTTACTCATTTGCTTCTTTCCTTTTTGTGCTCCTTTATCTTTTTCACGTTTTTTACCGCGCACATTTCTGACGTATTTTGCACAATTTCGACGTCCTTCGCTGTTCTGACGTCTGTACACTATATCGAAGTCCTTGGCTATTTTGACGTCTTTTTTTGGAGGGGCTCTAATTGCTCCACATTAATGAAATTTTGAGCGCACACTTTTTTTTTTTTCCTTCCTCTACCTCATACAACTACTCCTTTACTGATCAATCTCTCTCGTCGGTGACGGTTGACACCCTCCGTGGACGCAGAACTCCTTCCTGTCAACACTCATGCGCCTTTTATAAAGGCTCTCGCCTTAAAACCGGCACCGGTACGGTACCATATAGCGAAACTGAAGGACATTGGCCCCAGGTTCCACCCGGGTTCCGGCTCCGGGCGAGTTTTTGCAAATGAAACCATCTCCCTTTTGGGGCACCAGCGGTTTTTGAACTCCACATCCGGGGCGGAAGCGTTGCGCAGACATGTGCCGTCATGGTTCCACGGAAACACAAACAAATAAAGGAAATATAGCGCGAAGCCGCGTCCCTGCACCATGATGGAAGGAACACACAGGCCGCGGTCCGAGAGTCGGTGGAAAAGCTTCCAGCGTCCCGCGACGCTCTTCCACGCGCCGATGGCTGGTGGGAGGGGGAGGGGGTCATCAGAGAAGATATCACAGCAGTAAGGACACCCAATCTGCGGTGATAAACTTTGAGATTGCTCTGGGAGCCGGCCACCGCCACATTAGGCCTAGGCCTAACCCTTCACTCCCCCGACTTCACGGCCCACCAACAGCGGCATGGTACGCACTGAAGATGGGACTACTGATACTGCATCAAGATGGGACCGAGCCATGGAGGCTCGACGTATGGCTCACCCCGATGTCCTCTCTGCCCAGCAAGCCCCCACGAGCTCGACTCATCAGCCCCCGGCCGGCACAGCCACACCAACGCAGCCTACGCAAGGCAAGTCTTCCACCGTTCTAAAGCGTCCGCCACCGTTGCCCAAGCTCCCGACACGAGACCTTAAAATCGTGTTCCGTCCCGGTGGAGGCCTCGACCTAAGTAAACACAACGGGGGCTATATGCTGTCTCTAGTCACCAGCGCTCTGCAGCTACCAATAGACGCAGTGCGAACACAAGACGCCATCCGAATCAACCCCAGGCACAATTCATTCACGATCAGCACGCCAGCCGAAGACCGTGCCCGCAGATATGTACAACTAGAATCCATAAAGATAATCGACCAAGTCTACCCAATGAAAACGTATATCGCTCCTCCGGACAACGCCATTCGAGGCATCATTTATAATGCTATCTACGACCAGACATCTGAAGAAATTTTTACAGAGCTAAAAACGTTCAACCAAAGCCCCTCCTATCTCATCACCGATGCACGCCGACTCGGCCAAACCAAATCAATTCTGGTCACCTTCATAAATACCAAATCAGTACCTAAACAGCTGCGCTTCTATGGAGCGGTCTACCACTGCCATCCATTCATCGCCAAAGCAGAAGCCTGCTTCAACTGCCGTCGTCCGGGACATCGCAGCGACGTGTGCACGGCACCCAAAAAGGACTTATGCCAACGATGTGGGGAGACCCATGTACCGACCGACCCTCCAACGTGTCCACCCCAGTGCATTCTATGCGGCGGCCCCCATTTTACGGGCTCCCGCGATTGCTCGGAGCGATTCAACAGACCGGGCAACAAGAGACTGACACGCTCGACAGCTGGTGCAGACGCCGAGCAAACAACCCGGCAATCCCGAAGCAAGCACCGGACGAGTTCCACTAACCGCGTCCGCTCCAGGTCCGCCGCGTCCGCCGCTTCGACCAACGCCAGGAACCGCTCGCCATCTTTCCCGCCCCTGACCGACCAGCCTCCGCCGGAAAATAAGGTGAGCTGGGGCCCACGATCTTCCTCCCTTGTCCGAGAAAATAAGCAACTTAAAGAAAAGCTAGAAACTCAGGGCAAGCAAATTCAACAACAGAATGATCAAATAAAAAAACTCAATGATCATATTGCAAAGCTCACTCAGCAAATGCAAACGCTAATTCACAGGCTCTCCCCCGCAGATGGAATGGAAAGTTCTTCCACTCCTCTCCCAGGTCATTCCACCCCACTTCCGCCTCCTCCTCCCACATGCAACAACACAGAATCTACAACTAAAACTCATACACCCGCCAAACGGAAGGCACCTCACCAAGACATTCCTACAGTGGTCGACTCCCAAAAGCCTGATCTGGTCGCCTCCATAGCTTTACTCGAAGAGAAGCTTGCGGAAAAATTTGAATCTATGACCACCAGCACGAACGCATGGGCAGCTGGAGTAGACGCGCGGATAGCGATGCTCGAGCAGCAGATGCAGCAGCAACAGATCCAGATTCAAACTGCTCTAGAAAAGCTACTCTCTACCACAGTATCTCAAATGATCCCACCCGAATCTCAGCCCCAAAATGGCAGGACGTCGACAGGACATTAAGGTGTGGCAGTGGAACTGCAGAGGCTTTCGTTCCAAGCGTAGTAATCTGCAGCTCTACATTCAGTCCCTTCCGGCCGATGAAACACCAGCGGTAATCGCACTGCAGGAAACAAACTCCCCTGTAAAACTGCTCAATTACACTCCTCATACACCAACAAACTGTCCTCAGTACAGAGTGGCGACGCTGGTTCACCGCAACTACACAGCAACTGATCACAACATGGACGTTGCAGATATCGACTTCCATTTGATAGAGCTGCTTCCCAAAGAGCGGAAAGGAACGAGTCTATTCATTCTGAATATCTACAGCCCCCCGAAAGGGAAAACTGCTCCTCTAATGGCGGCCATGAAAAAAGCCCTTCAGATCAGCGCTAACCAACCATTGATAGTGGCAGGAGACTTTAATGCCCGCCATATCACATGGGGATACAAAACGACTTGCAGTAAAGGCGCCCGACTCTGGACACTTCTCCAAAATGAGGGCATAACCCTTGTCAATGATACACAACAGCACACGCGCATCGGCAACAGTGTACAGAACAACACCAACCCCGATCTTACACTCACGAAAAACATAACACAATGCTACTGGACAAACACGCAAACCTCTCTTGGTAGCGATCACTATATAATTGAGACCTCTTTCTCACTATCCTCCCTAACCCCCCGTGTAAAGAGGAAACTCAAAATCACCAACTGGGATCGCTTTCGCGATCTTCGTACCGCGGCCCCGAAGCAGATAGACCACCTTACAAATTGGCTGGCTAACCTCAACAAGGACGTGAACATGGCCACATCGGAAATGCCGTGCACACAAACCTCGGAGGTGATTGACAGCCGATTACTACACATGTGGGAAGCTCACTCGAGCTTACAGAAGCGATGGCTTAAAAACAAACACAATCGCGCCCTGAAGCTACGCATCTCCGCTCTCACAAAGGAAATGGAGACGCACGCGGCACAGCTCAGTCACCAGCAATGGGGTCAAGTATGCGACCGCCTTGCTGGAAACCTAGGACTTAAGGACACGTGGCGGTTGCTACGATGCCTTCTTGAACCCGATCACACCAAGAATGTACAGCAGAAAAATGTGACGCGTCTTATCCATGGCATAGACATGGACAACGATAACATTATTCAATCCTTAAAAGATACATACCTCACAACCACACCGAAGACACCCTTACCACAGTACCTTGGAACCCAAAACCATGAGCTAGACGAAGACATCACAAAGTATGAAGTCAGAGCAGCCATGCTCCAACTCCGCACTACGTCTGCTCCAGGAGCCGATCAGGTCACGAACAAAACACTTAGAAACCTCGATGAAAACTCCATCCAGGCAATAACGGAACTCTTTAACAAACACTGGCAAGAGGGAACGCTTCCCTCAGAGTGGACGCACGCTCAGGTTACCTTTATACCTAAACCCGGCAAACCGCTCACTCTTTCAAACCTTAGGCCCATTTCGCTAACTTCATGTCTTGGTAAACTTTTTGAACACGTCGTCTTGAATCGGCTACATACACACATGCAAACCCGCGACCTTTTTCCTCACACAATGCTGGGTTTCCGCAGCCACCTATGCACCCAAGATGTTATGCTACAGATATCAGAAGAAATTCTCCATCCCCGACACTGCAAACGCACAAGAGCATTGCTGGCTCTAGACTT
The DNA here is from genome assembly GCF_055883805.1 of Amblyomma maculatum. Lineage (NCBI taxonomy): Eukaryota > Metazoa > Arthropoda > Arachnida > Ixodida > Ixodidae > Amblyomma > Amblyomma maculatum. Next base: position 106,512,926 of record NC_139348.1, on the reverse strand, counting down.
GCAAAAGGCATTTGACAATGTCTATCACTCCTCTATATTGGATGCACTATCCACTCTGAATGTGGGAAACCGAACACATGCTTACATTTCAGCCTTTCTCCGGGATCGCACAGCAGAAATTCGGTTCGGTCCCCTAAAATCCCCCACTTTTACCCTCGGTAATAGAGGCACCCCGCAGGGATCAGTCCTTTCCCCTTTTTTATTTAACATCACACTCATCCCCATGGCTAAAAAGCTGTCACAGATCCCAAACCTCTCCCATTCTCTGTATGCAGATGATATCACCCTGTGGACCACCACTGGGAATGTAGGTAGCATGGAAGAAACTCTTCAGGAGGGGGCAGACATGGTGTCAAGATGCGCAGCTTCAATAGGCCTTGCATGTTCCTCCACCAAATCCGAGCTCCTGATACTCCACCCAAGCCCGCGGAAACACCACCAACCCCCTATGCTCATCACCGTAGATGGTCAGCCAGTACCACAAGTTCACAAACTTCGAATACTAGGTATGTTCATACAAGACAACGGCCTTAACACGGATACACTCTCCAGACTGACTAACACAACACATCAGATCACCCGCCTAATCAAACGTATAGCCAACAAGCACTGTGGAATGCGCGAGCATGACCTCAGACGCTTAGTACAGGCATTTATTATAAGCCGCATTCTTTACTCGATTCCGTATTTATATCTAACAAAAACAGAGACAGACAAGGTGGATGCTCTCATCAGACACGCTTATAAGGCAGCTCTCGGCTTACCTAAGCGCACCCCAACCTATCGACTCTTAGGCATGGGAGTTCATAACACCCTCAGCGAACTGGTGGAAGCCCACCGCATCGCCCAACTAGGACGGCTCTCCACTACCCCAACTGGTCGCCACATTCTTTCCTTTCTCCAACTTAGACCATTAGGTCCCCCTCCAGTAGAAACTTATGAAGTTCCAAAGACAGTCCGCGATCACCTCACTGTCCACCCACTTCCGAAAAACATGCATCCCCTTCATAACCAGGCCAGACGAAAAGCGAGAGCACGTGCCCTACACAGAGCACATGCGAACGAACCCGACACGGTCTACGTGGACGCCGCAGAATATCCACAACGCTCAGCTTATGCGATATGCGCGGTATCCAACCGCTTCGAACACATCACATCAGCCTCGATCATTACCCGAACGTCCGTAGAAGCGGAAGAATCCGCTATAGCCATCGCGATAGTCTCTTCCACTGCCACCCTTATCCTCAGCGATTCTAAAACTGCCATACAAAATTTCGCCCGAGGCCAGCTACATGCTGCCTCTCACAAAATCTTAACTACCAACGTTCAAACCCCCCGACCCATAGACCTTGTCTGGGTACCAGCCCATTCGGGCAACCCCGGTAACGAAGCGGCCAATGCTGCTGCTCGAGCATACGTCGACCGAGCAACAGATACCGAGGACCTAGGCAGTGCCAGAGATCGGCTGATCACCTACAACGACATTACACTACACTACCGGTCTGAAAGACTTCACTACCCTCCCCCACACCCCTCCTTAACTAAACCACAACAAATAACATGGAGACACCTTCAAGCCCGTACCTTTCCCTCCCCAGCACTGCTGGCACTCTTCTCCCCCTCTACTCATCAGTCCGAATGTTCCCTCTGCGAGGCCCCGAGAGCTACATTCGAACATATTATGTTCAGATGCCCGGAGTTTCAACCACCGGCCGAATTGCGCCTTACGGACAACGAGGCTTGGGAGATCGCGGTCTCCAGCTCAGAACCGGCTCCACAAAGGAGACTGGTCGACTGGGCTGAAGCGGTCGCCGTCAGGCACTGCCTGCTGGCCACCACCCGTGATCAGGAGCCGGCCCAGCCCTTGTAACGAGTATTTCGCGGCTCCACTAAATAAAGTTTTTCACCACCACCACCACCCAATCTGCGGTCGAGCGCTTTTTTTTTCCGGGGAAAAGTGCGCGCGCACGCGAGAGAGAGATCGAGACGTTAGGTCCAACAAGCGAATCCATCAACGCCCGCAAAATAACTTGTTCCTACGTCTTCTCTCGCGTTTCGGCCTCAACAGCCGAACGACGGCTATGACGTCACATGCGAGTTGGAACAAAAAAAAAAAAAAAAAAAAAAAAAAGGTGCGACATAATCGCTCGTTAGTAGTAAAATTTGAAGTCTCCTTGACCCTGGCATATCTGACTCGAACTCAAGTTCTAGATGATCTCAACATAGTTTAAAAGCCGTGACCTGACCATTCGTTTAGATAATCCAGGATCAAAGACGCACAAAAAGAAAATTACTGACGCCCTACACTTCCCCCTGTCCGAATCGGACTGTAGCAGTGAAAAAAGACTGCGTTTTGCAGCTACTAAACGAAGCGGCTCCGCGTGCTGTGCGATGTCAGTGTACGTTAAAGAACCTCAGGTGGTCGAAATTACTCCGTAGCCCTCCGCTACGGCTCCTCTTTTCCTCTTTCCACTTTCATTACCACCTTCCTCCCTTCCCTTACGGCGCGGTTGCGGTGTCCACAGAAAACAAGTGAGACAGTTACCGTGCCTTTCCCTTCCTATAAATCAATCAATCCGAGCAAGTGTGACAGACATTGTGCCTTTCTTTTCCTGTGAACCAATTATTATTATTGCTGACTTGTCTGTCTGTCCTGACTGTCTTCTCATCTGCACGCAGAATGGAGTGATCAGTCGATATGGACAAAATTCAATTTGCATTCTGTCTACGTCACCGCAGCTGAACATCGAGCGTAGCGTAACGTAGCGGGTAAACCAGCGCGCCCTGCAAAATAAAATACGCCGTACGAATCATGCACGCAAGCGCGTACGTACGTCGTACACACACGCTCGCCCGGCATGTGGAAACATGACGGTGTCCGCTGTTGCTGCCGCTCTACCGACGGGGGAGCTTATCAACCGGGAGGAGTGAAAGAAGGTTTCCAGAGCGTTTGTTCGCCGCCAAGGGCATCTCGTGCCGTGCCGCTGCGGCGCCGGGCCGCCCTTGAACTTGGTGGCGACCGGAAGGAAGTCTTTGTCGACGACGGGCCCCCCTCTCGGGCTTCTCTCCGAGGAGGCAAGCTTCCTCTCCTCCTCATCCGCAAGCAGCTCGCGTGCATGCATTGAAGAGACAGCCAAGATACCGCTGCGCCTGTAGGGCCAGAGATATACAGTCGCGAAGCACGACACGGCGCATCACCCAGCTACGAGGTGATGTCGAAGCGATTCGGACTCTGCTGCCGTTACCATAGCTACCAACTCATACGAATATATATGATTCGGGTGCGGAAACGAATGCAACAGTCAGCGCTCTAGCTTTGAATAAAAATTCTCCGTAGGCGCTGCTAGCGACGAGAATCCCTCGTTCGTTGCAAAGTATGAAGGCCGCACATGGCGAAGAGGCGCTGTCGCATATTACGTAGAAATTGCATTCCCTCATATCAGCCCAAGACACAACTACGCGGACGAGGAGCCGAAAGAACTGCGACGACAGGCCGCAGCGACGCCTGACGACAGGGACTAAAATAAATTTCAAGCACTTCAAAGAAACCGCCGCCCTGGGCAACCAAGACCATCCACTCCTACACCCCTCCCCACCGCACACACACTCCCGTGTATCTCTAGGAAGGCGCATCTCTTCCGAGAGATGCGCCTCCTCCGACTTGTTACCAACGGCTCCGGGACAGGAGGAAGCGGAACTTTCCGCCGATGTCCTCCCTCGCTACTTCCCCCTCCGACGATGACGCCACAGTCCGCTACCATGGCAACAACATCGCGGCTTCCGTGACGCGGCGGACCCGAGACCAGGGCATCGGACCGCTCGTCTCGCTCCCCGTGGGTGGAATGCGAAACCTGGGGGAACAATCGTCGGTTCTCGTTTCACTAAAATAAACGCTCTGTGCAAATGAATATTCGCCTGCACCGACTGATCCCCATAAACAAACGACAAAGAGACAACCCCAACTGACGGAACACTGCAGCTTCTGAGAGAGAGAGAGAAAACTCCTTTTCGCTGGCGGACAAGCATCAAAATATCCATAAAGTGCCGTACGATGTACACAAACAAACAATAGCTTTATTCGGCACCTTTTCTTCGGAATCATGAGAAGCGATTAGGAAAAAAAAAAAAAAAAAAAAAAGATCACCCAATGGACATGACCTGCACCCGACATCTCCCACGATTAAATTTTGTTTTCACCAGCGCGGTATCCATGACTTATACTCCGTTTCATACATCAAGTGCAACACTGCTAAAGCTACAGCTCTTGTTTGCGCTCTCCGAATCCGCGATGCAAAATAGTGCCTGCTCTTTATGAGAGGAAATAATAGTTTTGTCTGCAAGCTTAATACATCTTACATTTGCCATCAACTTCATAAAGAGCACCTTTTTTAGGGAGAAAGGATCGGATTCAATGAATTTGTATGTTTTTTTTTTATGTCGCTTTCGTTCGTGTCGCGTTTTTGCTGCCCCGCAACGTTGCCAGCTGTGCCACTAGATGGCGCTGGCTGCGCCCTCCGCGCTGCGCATTTTTTCTATAAGATCCGCACTGCGAAGATGTCTAGGCATGAGAAACAAGTTATTGCAAACGTGTATGCTCGGAATAGTGCCCGTTTCCGCAGGAACCACTCGGCCAAAAAACGAGCGCGTAGTGATACGCCTCCTTTTTTTTTTCTTGCGGACTACTTGCGTAGCTTTCGCTGCGTTGCACCTGATGTATGAAACGGAGTATAGAATACTGTGTCTCAACGTTCCCCTTGCCCCCACCCGTAGCCCCGGTGAATCGGGACCGCCAGTGGCCGAGCAACGTGCGACCAATAACCATTGCATACTGCCACCACGAGAACAGCTATCGGCCCCAACGACAGTATGTGCAATATTGTATTATACTCGTTTACCTTTTAATCTGAACTGTCCTTTCTCCCTGTCACTCCCCTCTTTGATTTCTCCTGCCTGTCTCCTTGCTATCCCTTTATTTCCGCCGCCCCAGTTCAGGTGCTTTAGCTCATTTCGAAAGCAGATACCTGGGCGGCAAAAAATCTTTTTCCTTCCTCTATTATTTTTATTTTATTCTATAATAAAACCCCTTATTACTACTATTACTACTACTACTACTACTACTACTACTACTACCACCACTACTACTACTACAACGACAGAAGCGTGCAGCTAGCTGCCGGTCCCCCCCGCCACTGCGCGCGCAAGATAACCCCCCTTGTACATCGCCAACAAACGAGTCACAACAAACACGTTCCGTAAGCGGTGACCCCGCCCACGACCGGGCGTAACAGAGTGGGCGTGGACTTAAAAGGGGTCTACCGCCCACGAATCGCGCGATTCTCGCCCAGGCACCCGCCGCACTTGTCACATACGTAGCGCGCAGCGCGCGACCCACACAGGCTGCGGGCAGAGTGCGCACGGCCATGAATAGTTTGGAGGTATCTATTAACCCCACCTGGTCGATATTATCCAGCAGCCCTCCCCGCAGATAGGCGCATATTAAAGCGAAATCCATTAATGGCTCATACTGTCGTTCGAAGAAGGTGCCACTTTGCGGCCACCCTAGGCCACTGACGGCCACTATAGGTCAAGGTGGGCCACCCTGGGCCCACGCTCCCGAAGGGGAACAATACGCTTTCGTTACGTGGGAGGCGGTAGCTGGCAGCTGACATGGCCGAGCACCTAATTGGACGTAGGGCTTCCTGACATTACGTTTGGCAGGAGCGGCCAACTCGCGCCTCTCCTTTCATTTGGGAGGGCGATATCAGAATTAGCCTGCAGAGACCCTTGCATTCACGTTATCCCTAGGCCACAGGCACGTTTAGGTTAAGGAGGGGCTTTATATGTTTGCTGGTAGCTGACGCTATCGCGTCATACCGATTCAGCCACCCGTGCGGCGCCTTTCATTTGACACTTCATCAAACGAAGCACAACACCTCGCAGAAGTAGACCCCGTAAAACCAGGAATCAACGAAGTTTCAAACAAAGGCTTTCGCCTTATCGCACTTTAGTGGTCCAAAGTGCCACACACATTTTTTATTTTTTTTTTCATCTCACTCCCTGTTTCGCCCGTGTCATGCCATTAGTGAGGCGCCCGTGAGCTGTGCGATGTCAGTGCACGTTAAAGAACCCCAGGTGGTCGAAATTTCCAGAGTCCTCCACTACGGCGTCTCTCACAGCCTGAGTCGCTTTGGGAGGTTAAACCCCACAAACCAAACCATTAGTGAGGCGCTTTCACCGACGCTAATTGGCATTACGTTCACTCAATTTTTAACCCCCTCCTATTTTTATTATTATTATTATTATTATTATTATTATTATTATTATTATTATTATCAATTGGTTCAGAGGAAGGGAAAGGCGCAGTATCTGTCACACTTGTGTCTGTGGACACCTGAACCGCGCAGTAAAGGAAGGGAGGAAGATGGGAATGAAAGTGGAAAGAGAGAAAGAGGAGCCGTAGTGGAGGGCTACGGAGTAATTTCGACCACCTGGGGATCCTTAACGTGCGCTGACATCGCACAGCACACGGACGCCTCTTCGTTTCGCCTCCATCGAAACGCAGCCGCCGAGGTCGGGTTCGAACCCGGGTATTCCGGACAGTAGTCGGGCGTCTTAATTGGTTCCAATTTTGCAGCGAACACATGACGCAAACCGCCTCCGAAAACGTCGCCACCGCCTCCCGAAATCTCACGTGAGCCCCGCGCTCAAGGGCGCCAGCCAATCACAATCCTCACGTCTCCCCCGTCGTTTCTTTTCCCTCGGAATACGAAACACGTGCAAGTTCAAAACAAGGGGGGTTGCATTTTGTAACGCATTGTTCCGTTTATAACTCCGCCTTTTGTTCGTTCCTCTGCCATTAGTTCCCCGGCGATCCGGACGACCGAGAAGAAAGGAAATGCGAATGAAATGTTACGAAATACGGCTCCCTGCACTATTATGCGCGAGATGCCCCCTGTGCAGCATAGCGCGGCAACACTGTTCCACTTCCCGCTACCGCCCGGACTCCTCGCTTGCCAATTTCGTAAGCCCTTTGCAGCCGCCGCCAAACAAGCAAAGATGCTCGTTCCGCCCTGTTTGAGCCGAGCACGCTAGGCGGCCGAGAAAAGACGGGCCTAATAACATTTGCGCCACTGTCGGCAGAACTGTAGACCTTCACTGAACTCTGACGATCGCCGAAGAGCTACCGGCACGGGCTTTTTTTTTTTTTTTTTTTTTAAACTCACCGCGTTGTTTGCATAGGCAGCTGGAGTATGTCCGCCCCCCTTTCGTCTCGGTGTTTTTACTAGAGCGCTCAGAAACTACCAGGACTAACTAACGAGGCGCCGAACAAAGGGAATTTATTGGCTCTACTCGAAACGCTTGGAAAGGTTTTCACGGCGCCGAAGTGGCTTTCTGTCTTGAACAAATACAACGTGCGCGCGCTGGAGCGGTATGGTTTTCCTGGCACATGCTATTTTTTTTTTCCCCCAGAGAGGTTACCGTGGCAAGAATAATCGATCCTATAGTGGCTGACGGGAAATAAGGGTGAACCCGACGTTCGCCGATTCCTAACGCCAAATAGGCTTCTTCTACGTCGCTCTCTGTCTACGTCGGCCTGCTTGCGCGCTGTATACTTTTTATCACCAACTCGGAACAAGTTCGCCAAACTTCCCACACTACCTACAATGAGAACGGCGATTTTACAAGCTTTATAGTTTATAAGCAGAGGGCAAACTTTGACTTTTAAATTTTTCATTGCTTAAGTAATTTCAATTTTAAAATTATTGTTACTCTAACATCAGTACATATCCAAACACACGTAAGGAAAGCATATGCACCCCAACGCCTTCACTCGATGCCTATACGTGCTGCATGCCCGCCCGGCGTACTGAGCACCTCAGTTCGAACCCCAAATGCGACAAATTTCGTTAAATTACTTCCAGTATATGAAATACCTCAATCAAAGGAACTCTCCTCGACAATTTTGGCTTAATTTGGACCCATCCCCAATTCGTTACGTAGCTTTATTTTGATTGTGGAGCGTGTTTGAAATTTCTTCAGGTGATGCGCTTGCGACGTCATAACCGTGTCCACCAGCCAGGGTTTTTCCGCACGAATGTTTACGATATGCGGCGGTGCCGACTTACCACTACGTCGACAACTTTTCGAATTTTGGACCGAACGAGCATCGCGTAAAATACGAAGATGATGTCCCGATCGGCTTCGTTTTCAACAATACTCGTCACGCGACTATACAGACACGTGACCTGCACAGCGCCGTCGCAATCGACGAGAAAGCCACAGGCATGCGATAAGGAATCGTGGAGTAAACAAGTACTTGGGCGGTTTCGTATTTCCAGCGACGAAAGAATCCGGCAAGGAATTACAAAAGACGGTGGGGGTATCGGGCATAAGTAAACATCACAAACAGAGGAGGAAGACATCTGGCGCCCTTCGCACATTTACGCGTACTCTATTTCGGGATTAAAGCAGTGTGCGACGAAGGGGCTAGTTGGCGATGCATGAACTAAAAATGGAAACCGAACAGCGGAAAGGACGAAACACGGAGGAAAGAAGTGGACAGTACCGCGCACCGCCATTCCTATCCACTTCTTTCCTCATATGTTTCGTCCTTTGAGCGGCTTCCATTCTTTCTATTTCTTTATTTGGTTGGTTTGGTTTGCGGGGTTTTAACGTCCCAAAGCAACTCGGGCTATGAGAGACGCCGTAGTGGAGGACTCCGGAGTAATTTCGACAACCTGCGGTTCTTTAACGTGCACTGACATCGCACAGCACACGGACGCCTTACTTTTCGCCCCCATTTCTTTATTTTAAAAGCCCGATTAATCTGCTATAAAAAGAAATGTAATGCCCCAACATAACTTGAAAACTTACTTTCGGGAGGAGAATTTTCAGAGGGAATAAGGAACACACGCCAACCTGCTCGCCTGCCCGCATGTAGGCCAAACGAAATAAAAATAAATCTGCCAGTGGCAGACACAATTGCGGAAGAATAAGAAGAAATATATTTTGCTTGGTGACAATGAAACGAAAAATTGTCTGTTACATGATTTCATTACTCCCTTTTTTTTTCTCGTGTTTTCGATGACTTTTCAAGGATGCTCGACGTTCTCTTGTTCGTGGGCATGTATTATGTTTGTCAGGTACAACAGATGAGCGCTTAAACGAAAAGCTACGGCGCAGTACCACCGGATACCAATCCGTACTACCAGAATCCCCCCGTCACACAGTCACGTGATGACAAGGACGCCCGTCGACAGCCACACATAATTTGGCAATCGCGTCTGGGACAACTACGGCCGCTCGATGTAAATCTTCGGAGCACACGTCAGCCATATCACGCCCGCAGTTGTGATAACGGGCTCCAGAGGCTAGCAACACTCCCGACAAGAAGGCGGTCAGAAAAGGGAGGGGGCATAATGCAGATTATAGCCCTCCCCTGTAAAGTGGCTACAAAACATGCGATAACCTGTAGGACCGAGATAACCGAGCCCCCCGGGAGAGAAAGCTGTTGCGGAGCGCGCTATATACGATAAGGTAATCGCGTACACACACACGGGGATACCGAATAAAATAAATCAGTACACAGAGGTGAGATTAACTCGATTTCTTCTACGGCACACAGTCCTCTCGACACCAGAAATATTTATTCCTAGCCAGTGTACAATTTTCCCAGTCAATATCACGCCCTTTCCCACATAAGGCGCGCACTCTAGGATAACTAATCCTCGACCACGTTTGAATCAATAACATCCCCCACCCCCTCATATTTGGCATTGCGATCGCTCGTGATAAAAGAAGTGTGTGTGCGTGTTTGTGCGGGAGGGGAGGGGGGTAGGGTTATGATCGAGTAAATACGGTACATGAACCAAAGCACCGGCAAGCACGCACCCACCCTCCGTCAGTTTACGTCCCGAAATCCTCTCCCCCACAAAACCCGCCCAAGTTCAGGACGTGCCACACCCCACGTCCGTAACCAATCCAGTAACCCTTTCCCAACCCGCAGGTGCCCTCCACACTCCCGCTCATCCTCTCCCAGCAGACAGCAACACAGAGCATCGAAACAGCAACGAAAGGGGAGCAGGCAGTCTTGTTTCAAACTACAACCACAATTTCGCCCACATCCCTCACCGGCCGCTTGCGAGAGAAGAGGAGAGGGAAAGCGTCGCTGACGTCAATGGCGCAACGGAAAGACGTGTGGCAGCGCCGCCGGAGCAGCCCCACCGAGACGAGAAAAGCATGAACGGCCCCGCGCGGCCGGTTTTTTCCTACTCTGTTTCAAGATTCGCGTTATAAAGGATACAGCCGCGGCTGACTGCCGCTTCCCCCTATTCTTCGGCGCCCGTTAAAACTGTAGCGACGCCACTTTCCGCTCGCTGCTGCGACTACACGCCAGAAAGGGAGACCAGTGAATGAAAAAGGAGCATTCTCTCTTCTCCCCTGCATCCCCAGCATACGCACGAGACAAACAATAAGAGACTACGAGACAGTTATACCCGGACGGAGTACAGGTCGATTACATTTATTTACAAACACACGACGCCCCTTAGAGAAATAAAGGCTCGAGGGAGGGTGTTCTCTGCGGCATAGGGCAGTCGAAGACGTTACAAAAATACCGCCGGTAGAGGCGGAGGAGATTGCAATAGCCATTGCCATTGCACGACCAGGCGTGAAACACGTCATCAGCGATAGCAAAGCGGCGGTTAGAAATTTTAGCAAGGGTAGAGTCAGCAATCGTGCTGCAAAACTTCTGAACGACTCGTCTCTCGCCGAAAGCGTGACCATAATCTGGACCCCAGCACACGCCGGTCTCGCCGGCAACGAGGCTGCCCACATGCTCGCCCGCTCCTCGCTACCTCGGGGTGCTGCGGACGCCTCCACAACATCTAAAACCAAAGAATGTATAGGTACCTTTAGGGATGTAACCGACAACTTGAAGAAAGACCGGAGGATATATCCGCCACCGGTTAGATCCCTGAGTAAAAAGGAATCGTACGACTGGAGAAGACTCCAAGCTCGAAATTTCTTTTCGCCCCTGTGGAGGAGTGGGACGGGTGCCAGAGGGCGGAAAAGGGACGGTGCAGAAACCGAAATTTGTAAATTTTGCGGCCACGTGGCAACATTAGATCATATAATATGGAGATGCGTTCGTGCCCCAGGGCGCAACGCGATTAAAACTAGCGATGAATGGGAGACCACGCTAAGAAGCTCCGACGAAAAAACACAGCGATTCGCCGTCCGCCTGGCGGCCGAGGCTGAAGACCTCTTCTCCTAGACGAGGCCGGGTGTCCTCTGGCCGCGGTGTGACAGACTGCCTCCCCGGACGCCTGCGTGCGGACTCGTAGGTGGCTGCTGCACCATATTCGGCGGAAATAAATGTTCTTCCTCCTCCACTCACGGGCGATAACCAACTGTTGAAAGGGGTAACATGACTGGATACCAAAGGAATGCAAGCGCAGCAGGGGGGCGGTTAATATTTACAGGGATCATGTGGATGCGGCTTACACAGTCCTCCCGACAGGGTTCGGGTTTAATGGTATGGGAGAGGCCTTTCACCCAGCAGTGGGCGTATTTAGGCTGCTGCTGACACAGGCGCAATACAGAGACGCCGAATACATTAAATACAGAACACAACATTACTCAGTCTGTATACTTCATCCGCAACAAAAACTGCAATTCCAGGCGGTCGATGAAACCACACATTGTTTACATCAATTACCCTAAAGGCCCTTTACGAGCATTACATAGGGGGGGGGGGGGGGGGTTACATAGTTGAATACAAGCCAATATGTTCTACAATACCAACTCAAGCACATATAAATGGACAAAATAACAGAGACTGGTTAATAGTAATAACAAAATTGTTGAATTGACCTTGTGCTAAATGCGGCCTATCCACCAAGAATTTGTTTTCCAGAACTTCTTCGGCTTCTGTACGAAACTTGAAAGCATCATGATTGAATGTGGAAACTATCTTGAGGCAATTTGTTCCCGTGGTGGATGGCAAGAAATAATGGCGAGTGACGAAGGGGCTAATATACGAGACACTATATACGGCGCCATGCGGGCTCGTGAAGCGAGAGGCACCTTGCCCGTCGACTTTGCCACAGGCGTACTGACGCGCAACAACGCACAGAAAAAAAAAAAGAAACACATCGAAATCCTGGTAATCCCAACTTTCGTTCACCAGCTTAGAACCGACGATTCGGTCCCGTCGAAATAGCCCTGAATTAAGGGGTCCTTATCATTCGAATAAATTTTCGATTCACGCATCGAGTTAAAGGGGCGATGACGGGGTCGGTCGATGCATTGCCGTTTCGTACTTCTGTGAATAATATGCAGGTCTGTGATTCTACACGCAAAGTTCCAGTGCCTAGCGAGCGGCGCATATTACAAAGAAAACGAAAACGCGATAGAAATCGGAATCGAGAAGCTCCTCTCAATCAGCAACACAACACTAACCCATCTCCCCTTTCGCCTCGCACACGGCGAAAGGGGATATATACATTTATGCTTAAATAATACAGCATGAGGCCATCGATTTCGGCCTCCTCGACAATCTCAAGACGAAGCTCAAAACAAGTCCGAGGATCACTAAGGTCGCATATTATAGTGAAGGCTTGTCAAAGAGAAGAATATGCGAATAAAATATTTTTGCTGAAAAAGAAAAAAAAAAAAATCTCAGTGACCACCGTCCACGGCGTGCATGCAAGAGAGCAGCCGATACTGGAATAGCAGACGACATGGGGATGAGATCTCGTTGTGACGTCAGCGGCTAATGGTTGCCAGACCAGAAAGCTGCTTTCGCTATTAATAATAAAAATTCATTTTAAAACTATCTACTGCGCCAAATGAGTTCAAATTTCGAGGATTTATAATTTAACGTGTGTGGTGTGAAACGAAATAATCAGTTTATGCTCAAGTGTTAGCTGTCATGACCCCTTTAAAGTAACGGGAGGATTCCCTTTCACTCTAAATTCCCAAGGCGCTCTCAAAACACGATGTAAAAAAAAAAAAAAAGGAAACCACCATCGGTGCACAGTTATTAACGAGACAACCGGCGCAAGATAATCGCCCCTTTCGTTCTGCGGTCGGCAAACCATGGCTGCCGAATCTTCACGGAGGAAACTTGGGCGCGTTTTAAGATCTCGTAAACGCCCTAGAAACGGCTTCAACGTTTATCACAAGGCCCTCTCAGCTTTTCGTAACGTGGGCAGCTTCAACCCTAAAGCTAGGGACCGGACGCATCTACCAAGCTGCCCAACAGAGATCACTGCAGAAATAAGGACTGCTACCTAAAGGCGGCGTTGACGAAATGCGGACAACAGTGACAAACAACGTTAGGCGCGGTACAAAGGAGATTCGAATATTGCGCCTTACAATGCAGCAGGAAATTGTTTATGCTAAAGGGCAAAGTGTGCTTGCCGCCATTAATTAAAGAATAATTACAGGCTGAAAATCATACTTTACACCTTTCCATATAACATTACGAGTTCATGACCTCAGCTTGCGGGTCATTCGCAGCCCAGCCGACTCGAATGAACTTGTTTAAACCACGTACAATCAACGAAAGGCTCGCCCCGGCGCACACAGATTAGATTGACTGTTTACAAGCGGTCACAACCACACCAACAGCACACCCGTACGCGCCGGCTACTGAGATGCTATTTTAACACAGCGCACAGATAAGCACCAATTTTGTATTGGGTTTCTCGTACTGCGCATAGTAAATGTGTAGTTTGGTTCTTTCTCGAGTGCGTCTGCCGTGTGCGTCTCACCTACATGTAACAGACAGAAAGAATTAGCATGCGGCGCAACAGGCGCCTAGTTTCCATAGCGCGCACACACAAAAAAAGGTGCGATAAGCGGATTAAGAAGACGCGCATGTTTCCGCCCCGCTTAGCGTCCCAAAAATGGCGGCCGCTATGACGTCGGTGCGCTGGGTATAAACAAAGCAAAGCGCCGCTAAAACGCGGTCACGGCACAACGGTACTGCGCAGTCGCTTCCAGCGAAGAGTTTCCCCCTATTAAAACCCGCCGAGGGTAGCGTTCCTACCCTCACCCTTTTCCCAATCCTCTTTCGACTCGCCCGCATCATCGCAGCGCGGCACAGAGCCAGCAACATCGAGCGGCGGCAGCAGCAGCAGCAGCCGGGAATCGCCGGCCGGGGATTGCGCAGGCAGCGCCGTGGCGCGGCGAAGCGCGGCGGCGACCGTGACCTTCACCGCGGAGCCCATCCCGCACCATCGACAGAGGGAGTGCGCGCTAACAGCACAGCGAAGAAGAGCATAACGTCGCCGAGAGCCCGGAACAGCCGCTGCTACGCGCCGCCGGGGCAGACCGCGTGGCGGTGAACGACGCAACACGCCGCACTACAACACAGAAGCGGCAGCTGCACCTAGTTGCGCCGCGGCACTGCTTCGCGGGATGCAAAGCGACAACGGCAGGGGAGAATCTGGCGCTGTAGGCGTTAACACCCCCCTCCCCTCCACGGGCGTAAATATTTGAGTTTACATTGCGGATGCGAATATCGAGTACACATCTCGTGGTTACTTCTGATTGTGCACAGAGTATGGTTTCGTGCTTCCAGCTCTAATATCTCAAGTGTGACAAGTTTCCTTTTAATCGAATAGCTGACGACTGTCGCAGGTGCTGCAGAACCCAACTGCTTAGACCGCCTGGAAAACTGAGTAGCCTGTACACTTTAAAAAACTGGCTTTGCCGACGGCTTCCAACGTCGTTCAGACGCGTTACTTGTACTTAAACCTATTTACAGAGGGCGGCGCCAACGCAATCGTTTTTATTGCGTAAGCAACACTACGCCAGGTTTCAGCCCATCGCGTAAACCCGGCCGGTAGCCACGTTTGACCTTTAGGGCGACCGCAGATGGGGTCCCTCTTCAAGCCGTCGGCTAAACCCGGTCGACAGCCACGCCGCAGAAGAAGAAGAAAGAACAGAAAGGGAAGCTACGTCGGCTTTGCTTACGCAACCTACCGGGCTTAACTAAAGCTAAACTCCAGCTAATTTTGTTTGCATTAAGTAACAGAAGACAGTTTACTTGTTCTGCCCAGATGGTAGTGAAACCTGCGTGAGTTGCCGTGGTACGGTAACACTTCGTGACAGCCAGGCCCTTTAAATCCGCTACCAGCGCATTTGGACGAAAGACAGCCACGGGAGAAGGAAAGAAAAAGAGAAAGGTTAGAACCATCGGTTCGCTGTCTTCGTATTCTAGAAACACGGAGATCACTCTTTTGAAAAGGAACCCTTACGCAACAAGGACATATGCAGATTCAGAAGCACAAGAATAATAGCCTTAGTGAAATGCGGGAGGGACAGGCGGGGTCTTATTTTTTTCGTTTTTTTTTCCTTCGACCAGACGGGTTACGAAATCGCAGTTCAATATGCGGGCCACTACTGCGGCCAGTGCCGAGGGCTTAGCAACAGGAGCGGCACGCGGCGCATACGACGAGCACTGGGGCACAGCTGTAAAGAGACGTTTCGAAGTCTCGAACACTTCATTCTACCGCTATCCCACAGGTGACGCGACAATCTGCCGACACCCTAGGTTTCGCATCAGCGTCGCGTTTCCTAAGACGGGCGAAGCTAGCAAAAGCCAACAGCAACAATACTGTTGCCTCTCCGTTAACGACTACTTGGCCGTTTTACCCCGCTGTTAGACAAGTCGCACGTCCTCGGTGGAAGATCATTGCCATTCGCTGCCGTCACTAGAAACCTTGATGTCCTCGACTCGTTTTCTCAAGTGTTTCGTGCTGTGAAAGAGCAGTTGCTAACCGGCCTGATTCTGAAAGTGCAGCAGGATACCGGGCGGCAGTCAGACCATTAGACGTAGGTCTGTTAATAACCCCCGGCAAGCTTTCCAAACTTAGAAAAGGCATTTCACAACGAACTGCATTTTCTGGCGACCGTACCAAATACATGGACTCCCCGACCGACCGAACAAACAAACACGCACGCACGCACGCACGCAAAAGACCTAATTCCAGTAGCTATTCGAACTCGTTGTCCAATGACTACATTGAGCGCTGGCATCTGAACACTGAAACACGCTTCTAGTAGTGTGAAAGAACCCATTTCCAATATTGCGCTAACATTTACGAATGTGTAATGCCCGAATGTTGCTTCATGTCAACTTGCATCCCCCATCTCCATCCTTCCTCCCCCCTTCCCCGCTAGTATTTAACGCGCGGAGAAACAAGGATCGGTGCTTCGCGCCGGACCACGATCGAGAAGATAGGCAAGGCCCTCCCCATCCGTCACCAACCAAGGAGCGTCACGAACTAGGGCCAAATCTTTTAATAACTCGGCGAAACCGCTAGAGATAAACGCACCGACCTGCGCCTGATGTTCTATTTCCCTTCGTTCTTGACGTCACCCGCACACAAGACTAACTACGAAGAAAGCGAGAATGCCTAGTTTGCGTGTTTCCAAACAACCACACTTCACGGTGCCAGGCCTTCGAGGAGCGACGTCCCAGGAACAGTGACGTCCCTCGCCGTAGGCCATCAGAAAAAGAAAGCGGGCGATTAAAAAGAAGCGAAACGGAGGAGGACGGTGGGAGGGCGAGGCTGTTCGCCGCGTCGGCGCCGTCTCAAAACAAAGGGGAACCCGGATGCACAAAGTCGGCCGCACGACAAACAAGAACAAAACGCGCGGGCGGCCGCGGCGTCGGTAGAGAAGCCCGGGCAGAGCAACTGTGGATGAGAAGAGGAGGAGAGATGGAACAAACCCCCCCCTTCTCTCTACCCCGCAAGGTCACATGCATCAAGCTGCTCGCGTGAGGAGACGGGGCGGCGTCCTACAATAAAACGGAGGGAGGTGGTGGTGGGGGTTCGGGAGGTCCGTGCTGCCGGTGTGATCAGAAAGAGCGCTGGCGACAAGAACGCGGCAGCAGGATGGGGAGGAGGTGGGTTGGAGGAGGCCCGGTCGAAAGAGGTGCCGAAGCGAGTGGTTTCAAAGCTGTGGCAACCATGAAAGCGTGGGGAGCGAATGAGTTTCGCAAACTTTCCTCTAATTTTTCTCTTCGTCACTGTCGCTTCGCGCGGTTTCAATATGCATTCCATAATCACCAAGCACTGCCTGTTGTTCACTTCGAGCACTTCTTCATTTCTTAAATTCATCACCTGAAATCATTTAACTTCGAGCACTTCTTCATTTCTGAAATTCATCACCTAAAATCATTTAACTCATCGCTTGTCACACCAGTCAATTACCAATGGTTTGGTTTGTGGGGTTTAACGTCCCAGACGACTCGGGCTATGAGACGCCGTAGTGGAGGGCTTCGGAAAGTTCGACCACCTGGGGTTCTTATGCACACTGACATCGCACAGCACGTGAGTGTCTAGCTTTTAATAACGATAATAATAATTGGTTCACGGGAAGGAAAAGGCGCAGTATCTGTTACACTTGCTCAGTGGACACCTGAATCGCGCCGTAAGTGAAGGGAGGACGGTGGGAGTGAAAGTGGAAAGAGAGGAAGAGGAGCCGTAGTGGAGGGCTAATGAGTAATTTCAACCACCTGGGAATCTAACGCCACAACGTACGGACGGCTCTGCATTTTTCCTCCACTGAAACGCTGCCGCCGGCGGTCGGGATCGACCCCGAGTACTCCGGCACAGTAGTCGGGCATATGAATTACTGTACCACTGCAGCGGGAATCCAGCTTCACGGCTCCACCGAAAAGAGGGCCCCCGAGGCCGGGATTGGATCCCGCATCCCTGGGCTGTCGTGACGCTGGGGCTATGGCGACCCGGCCTTCACTTGGTAGCGTGCAGAGACTCCGGGTTGAAGAAGGACTGAATCTTCGAAGTTGGTAAAATATGTACAAGCAGGTTTACTGGCACTTTGAGAAAACGTATTTACAAGAATATTTACATGAAGAAGAAGGGTACATCAGCAAAATGACAAGCGTTAAGAGTTCATAGCGAGAAGCGACTGGATGAGCCGTTTACCCAGGGCCCAGAGCGACATTTCGTGCTCTGCAGCGTCCTTAAAAACCCCCTATGTCCAGCCCCTCTCTGAAGATGCTGACCAACCAAATCCAGGGCACGCCCCTCAGGTATCGGCATCCAATCGAACACATCACTGCACTGATGGTCTGAAGCACTGACTGGTCCGGCATTCATTCGTTGGGCGTGATCACTTGTTGGCGGGAAAAGCTTGGGAACGGCGAGGAGAGGAGGTACATTTCTATTCTTCAGCAAAGAAACCACAGGCTGGTTCTGACAAGTGCGTTTTACTTCTCAGAAACCCGAGTGCACGTGGCGCCGCATCCGCTCCCAACATGGTCCCTTTTCGACAATTGCAAATCTTTCCTGCATTCCCGGGAAATCACTTAATGGCCGTATGAGTCATGCTCCTTTCTTGTCCTGCACGTCAGCGGACATGTCACTCTGTCATCTCCTTTGGATAGGAGGCATTCATCACTGGAGGATAGCACTTCTCGACTGGAAGGGTGAACAAAAGAAAGAAAGCACTTCCTGCTATTTCCCGCAGGGGGACGTTTCTTTGTGTTTTTCCAGACGTTCTCTTGACAGGGTCAATTTGGCATTTGCAGGTTGTCCACAAAGCAAAACATGCTTACAAAACAGGATTCCTGGAAACAGGCTCACTTAGAGCCATTGGACCATCACCACATATTCACAAAACTTATCCATGCCCACAGGCGAACAATAGAGCGCGCAATTGCGGATGCTTGGTCGTAACAGCCTCCTCCCCCGCCAGAAGAGTCTCGGAGGGCAGCAGTCCCAGCTGCTGCATGAAGAGACGACTTAATGGCCTGCACGTGAACGCTTGAAGCTCGCTGTTGCTTGTCGCGTTGTCTTGATTGTTGTAGGCCAAATTGCTCGAGCTGTCTGAAACTCAACCACATGTCGAAGCAAGCACTCGGCTCCCGTCTGAAGAGACCAGGTCAAAAGAAAACTGCCATTGTTGTTCGAGAAAAGCCCACACTCAAGACGTTAGGACCTACGTATTCCTAGAAAACCAAACGTGCTGCTTTACATAGTCACACATATACAAGCGCACGAAGAAAGAAAAAAAAAAAAACCTGATTATCAATTTGGATACATGGTGAGGAACATCTCGGACCGCTTAGAAAGAGCGGCTAAGCGCGTCCGCATTCCCATTTAACTTCCCCTTTTTGTATCTTATTTCAAAATTGTACTGCTGTAAAATCAAGCTCCACCTAAGAAGGCGACTGTTCTTCGATGTCGCAGTTTGCAGCCAAGCCAGGGGACAATGGTCCGTCTCTACGGTGAATTTGGCCCCTCCAAGATAGCACTGCAATTTTTGAATGGCCCATACAATGCAAGCGCATTCTTTCTCTGACGCGCAATAAGCCCTCTCTCTAGAACTCAGTTTTCTGCTCAAGTAGAGCACGGGGTGCTCATTACCGTCGTCATCTCTCTGGCAGAGAACAGCACCTAACCCTCGATCACTGGCATCACACTGGACCGTGAATTCTCGGCCATAGTCTGGAGCTCGCAATACCGGACGGCTAATCAGCACAGCCTTCAGGTTTACGAAGGAGGCTTCCTTTTGTTCGTCCCAGACTACATTTGTCGGTTCTGTCCTGCGGAGAGCGTCGGTCAGAGGGCTAGCCAAAGCTGAATAGTTAGGGATGTAGTGATTGTAGTATCCCGTCAGACCCAGGAATGCTCGAATTTCCGTCTTCGTGCTCGGCCGCGGGTAGTCTGCTACCGCAGAAATCTTAATCTCGCTGGGTTTCCTGAAACCTTGACCTACATTGTGACCCAAGTAGTCCACGGTCGCCCTTGCCAGGCAACATTTCTCGGCCTTTACGGTTAGTCCAGCTTGACGCAAAAGGCTCAGTACAGCTCTTAGATGTACCATATGGTCCGCCCATGAGTCGGAAAAAACCGCAATGTCGTCTAAATAAGGCACCGCGAATGTTTCACACCCCTTTAAAACCCTATCCATGAGTCGGGAAAAACAAAATGGAGCATTTTTGAGCCCGAAACTCATCATTGTTGGCTGGTAGCTGCCCGTCGGAGTGACGAAAGCCGCGTATCTGCTGGCGCGTTCAGTGAGCGGTACTTGCCAGTATCCTCGAGTAAGGTCCAGCGTAGTCACATATGCCGCTCTACTGACCTGTTCTACTCTCTCCTCAATATTCGGAATAGGATACACTTGATCCCTGGTGAGAGAATTTAGCTTTCGGTAGTCTACCACAGGCCTAGGGTCTTTACCTGGAGCTTCTACTAAGATCATAGGCGAAGCATAATCGCTTTCCGAGGGTTTTATTACTCCCAATTCCAGCATGCGAGTTACTTCCCTATCCAGAATTTCTCTTTGCCTTGGAGAAAATCGGTAGCACCTTGATCGCACTGGCACGTCTGAAGTCAGCTCAATATCGTGCTCAGTCAAATCAGTTCTGCCTGGCCTGTCCACGAAGCAGGCCTCAAACTCTGTTATTATCTCGCCCAGATCGGACAGCTGGGATTTCTTTAGTTCTCTCTGCTCCGTCTTTTTGAGAAGCTCCTGAGCGTTGCTTCCTTTTCCGCTGAGGCAAATCAAGTTCTCCCCCATCTCCTCGGGGTTTAACGTTAGATCTACCACGGCTTGCTCCATAGCTAAGTCCTCTCGGGTTCCACTTAAAAGTCTTGTGAGATTACTAGACACTGGCGGCAAGATGTTACTCTCAAGAACGTCCTCATTCCGCGTCTCATCAAGCTCACTTTCAAGTTGACTTATCTGAGATGCCTCGCTCTCAAACTTTTCTGACCCGCTATTTTCCGCATTTACCACTGTTTTAACTGCCGTTTCCTCCGCTGTTGATTTTTCTGAAATGAGCAGTGTAGCTAGTTCTCGCGCCTTTGAACGTGTTAAGGCCTGCACATCTCTGTCTCCGAAAATCAGAAGGCAAGCTTTGACCTTCTCGTAGTTGTCCGCGTCCTCCTTGTTTAGCCGCGCGACAACCTCCGCTGCCTCGCAGGGCAGAACCGTCAATAATCTCTGAGACCACGTGTCTCGCTGGAAGGACAGTTCTTCGCAAGTTCGCTCAAAGTTACCCAGATACAGACCGATATCCCCTGATATCACATATGGCTGCATGTACTTTGACATCTTGAAATCTGCCTCCTTGTTGAGAAGAGGTACCGCTAGCTGGGGACAATTGCCCGACCTCTTACTCAACTCTACTTCTAATTTCCGGAGCTCAATTTCTAGCTCCCGCTTTTTTGCTTCTCTCTCAATTTCACGCTTCTTTTCCTCTTTTTCCCGCTCCTTTTCCTCTTTTTCCCGCTCTTTCTGCTGTCTGAGCTGTTCCTTTTTTTGACCGATGAGGTTCCATGCTTCACTGAGCTCCTCATCATCGGCTCCCAAATCTGTGATTGCCTTTATAATCAAAGGTTTTCGTGCCAAACCACTTGTATCAATTCCCAATTCCTCACACAATTGCAACAGTTCCGGTTTCTGCAGCCTTTGTAGGTCCATGATCGCTCCGAGTGTCGGCTACTTCCAAAACAACAGTGCAAACTACCAAACCTAAAGGCGTTTCAACACTTTTTACCAGTTCTAAAATTTAACCCTGTTCTAGAACCTGGTCCACATCAGAAGAAAAGCCAAGCACTCACCCACACATGCGATCGATGTTCCGAGCTGCCCTCTTGTTGGCCGATTGTTGCGCCTGCTTGTTGCTTGAGATGCCACCTCCGATCACAAGGTGTTGTGGCTTGTAGCTTCAGATCCACCTCCAATCACCAGATGTTGTGGCTTGTAGATTCAGATCCCACCGCTGGTCACCAGTCGTTGTGCTTGCAGATTCAGATCCCACCGCTGATCACCAGTTGTCGTGACGCTGGGGCTATGGCGACCCGGCCTTCACTTGGTAGCGTGCAGAGACTCCGGGTTGAAGAAGGACTGAATCTTCGAAGTTGGTAAAATATGTACAAGCAGGTTTACTGGCACTTTGAGAAAACGTATTTACAAGAATATTTACATGAAGAAGAAGGGTACATCAGCAAAATGACAAGCGTTAAGAGTTCATAGCGAGAAGCGACTGGATGAGCCGTTTACCCAGGGCCCAGAGCGACATTTCGTGCTCTGCAGCGTCCTTAAAAACCCCCTATGTCCAGCCCCTCTCTGAAGATGCTGACCAACCAAATCCAGGGCACGCCCCTCAGGTATCGGCATCCAATCGAACACATCACTGCACTGATGGTCTGAAGCACTGACTGGTCCGGCATTCATTCGTTGGGCGTGATCACTTGTTGGCGGGAAAAGCTTGGGAACGGCGAGGAGAGGAGGTACATTTCTATTCTTCAGCAAAGAAACCACAGGCTGGTTCTGACAAGTGCGTCTTACTTCTCAGAAACCCGAGTGCACGTGGCGCCGCATCCGCTCCCAACATGGTCCCTTTTCGACAATTGCAAATCTTTCCTGCATTCCCGGGAAATCACTTAATGGCCGTATGAGTCATGCTCCTTTCTTGTCCTGCACGTCAGCGGACATGTCACTCTGTCATCTCCTTTGGATAGGAGGCATTCATCACTGGAGGATAGCACTTCTCGACTGGAAGGGTGAACAAAAGAAAGAAAGCACTTCCTGCTATTTCCCGCAGGGGGACGTTTCTTTGTGTTTTTCCAGACGTTCTCTTGACAGGGTCAATTTGGCATTTGCAGGTTGTCCACAAAGCAAAACATGCTTACAAAACAGGATTCCTGGAAACAGGCTCACTTAGAGCCATTGGACCATCACCACATATTCACAAAACTTATCCATGCCCACAGGCGAACAATAGAGCGCGCAATTGCGGATGCTTGGTCGTAACAGGGCACAGTAGTCGAGCGCAATAACCATTGCGCGCCCCGGCGGGGCCAATCATAAATTACTAGAGCCACGAATTACCATTACCGATTTCTTTTTTTACGCTTCCCCCTCGATTATTTGCGAAACGCGGTGCCGTCAACTACTATTACGACGCCGGCAAATTTCCGGCCGAACGAGCTGTACAAGCTATCGATCAAAAAAAAAAAAAAAAAAGAAATGTCGTCCAAAGCGCCTAACAATGATCCAGCGTCAGTGATCTCTCCATCCTGGTCGCAGCAAACGATTTGTTCGCACGCTCGAGATCCTACGCCCTCGGTGTAAATAAATGAATGATCGCATCAGACAGACACATGAAACCTGCGTTCCGCGATACCTTTATATCCACATTTCCCGACAATTAGGCCCATCCAATCGAATGTCCTTTTCCTACAAATAGTTATCTTGACCTACTCTCCTCATGTCGAAGAAAATCCTGGCTCAGTGGAGGAGGAGGAGGAAAAAACTATTTTAGGAAGAATTTGAGGCACGCAGGCCTCCTGGGTCTCCGCACGACCCCACTCGCGATCTAAATGTTCGTGTGATGTTGGCCCATGATGTATGTGGCCCGACTGACGACGATCTGCCTGGCCGGGTCCGCTGACCGCAGTGAGGTCTCTCAGTCCTGCCAGGTTCGGAGAGGCACCGGCCCGGCGGTGGGAGGAGACGCCAAGCAGGATAAAAGAATGTGGGTAAGGGTGGCCTTAGGGTGGGAGCACGAAGTGCATATGGGGGATCTTTAACGTGCGCTGACATCGCACAGCACACGGACGCCTCTTCGTTTCGCCTCCTTCGAAAACGAAGAGGCGTCCGTGTGCTGTGCGATGTCAGCGCACGTTAAAGATCCCCAGGTGGTCGAAATCACTCCGTAGCCCTCCACTACGGCTCCTCTTGCTCTCTTTCCTCTTTCACTCCCACCTTCCCTCCCTTTCCTTACGGCGCGGTTGCGGTGTCCACAGCGAACAAGTGAGACAATTACCGCCGCGCCTTTCCATTCCTATAAAGAAATCAGGGATAACGGCTTTGACAGTATTTTTTGACAGTGACAGTAGAGCAGGTGTCGGCAGCGTTCGTGACTGCAGGCAACGCCAGATTGACTGTTCTCTGGTAGTGAGGAATGGGTGGGGTGACGGCTAGAAGTGCCTGTCAGCAGCACGCACGTCTGACCCCGCACCAGCGCTCCGGGGCTCGCTTGTTCCGTTACTTGCGACACAGGGTGCACGCCGACGACCGTTACAGCGTCGTCTCGGCGGCGACGAAATGTTTATTCCTGACACGCGCTTCCTCCTGTTACATCAGGGGGTGCAATGCAAATCCGGGGCCGCGTCGGATGACAAAAAAGAAAAAAAAAAAGAAAAGAAAAAAAAAAAGGTGAGAGACAGAGAGAGAGAATGAAAGCAGCGTGGCACAAAAATCCAGCACCACACACGACACCGCCCGGCGCCGTAGATAGGGGGGAAACGGCGAAAATGCACGCATGGACGAGCGGACCCTGCCACAAATTGCCAGGCTGACAAAAAATAAAAAAAAAAAAGCGCGGCGCAAGCAGGCTACCCGTTGCACAAGTAAATGGAATCTGCCTCCTTCGAAGTCGGGCGTTGAAATGCCAGCTGAATAAATTAACAGCCGAGGATCCACCGACGAAAAAAAAAAAAAAAAAAAAAAAAAAAAAAAAAAAAAAAAAAAAAAACCGACCGTGTTTGAGCTGCTCTCTCCGCGAGAAAATTAATCTACCCGCTCTCACTTTCTTTTTTTTTTTAATTCCGCTCTTTTATTTACCCTGTCTGGCATCACCGGGGCGAAAAGTCATCATTCATATATCCGTATATATGTACTTTCCACTCGAGTTTGTTGCCATCGGTGTGCTTGAACCGGCGCCTTGTGTGTTCCGCGTAGAACAGCTGCGGTGAAAACAAGACTTTTCTTTTTCCTTTTTTTTTTTTTTTTTTTCTCAGGCACGCAACTGCAAGTTATTGACGTCGGAGAGTCAATCAAAACATCGCCGCTCTCAACAGGTGTGCGCGTGTCTCAAAGTTCAGAGTTAACATAATAATTGGTTCACAGGAAAAGCGCAGTATGTCACATTTGTTCCGTGGACACCTGAGCCGCGCCGTAAGGGTAGGGAGGAAGGTGGGAGTGCAAGCGGAGAGAAACGGGTGCCGTAGTGGAGGGCTCAGGAGTTTTTTCGTCCAAAGTTCTGAGCTAAGCGAGTATTTCTGGTCCAAACAGATCACCAACAGATCACACAATAACCGAGTAAAAAAAAAAAAAGCCACGAGAATAAGAGCTAAAAGAGATTAAAGACTGACCGAGAAGAAACCAAGACGGCAAGAATCTGTAGGAAGAAGGCCATATTAAGTAAATATTCAAAATAAGAAAACGAGGCGGGTAACTCAAGAGGTCACTGCAGGAACTGCATTGGGACTCTTCCATTAGCGCCGTCGCGGTTTTCTTTCCTTTAGTTCTTTTTTATTTAATGCTGATTTTATTTGTTAATTTTTAATATCTATAATTACTTTTTATTTTATTTTCGCTTCTAAAGGTGGAAATGCGCTATCGCTGGCGGCTCGGAAACGTTCCTTTCCGCACATGGCAGCCTTTTCCTAACATTTGCTCTCGATGTTGATAATTTTAGAGCCGCTTCAACAAAACAGCCACGTAAAATCTAGGCGGCCTGTGATGCTATGGGGCGTCTCCATGCCAGGGCCTGGAACGTGGAAATTAACTCTACGCAGCCCTACGGACACGGCGACTGACGCGCGCGCCACCTACAAGTCACGCGCTAAGCCTGACATTAAGAAAGACGCACATATTTTGTTAAAAAGATAAATGAAAAATATCATGCTAGCTTTAAATAGCATAAAATGAATAAACTAATAAAGCCGCTGATATATACCACAAATACCAACAACCGTTTTTGCATGTAGCGGCGCTGCTTCAAGTACGGCAGCGTCTTAGCTAATTGCATTTCTCTGTTCGAAAGCACTTTAAATGCGGATAAGCCAATGATAAAAAATAAAAGTAGATGTAATTTATTAAAAGAGAGAAGTAGGATTCACCAAGCTGATATAAATAAAGCTAACTGCCAGTACGACGCTCCGGCATAGTCATGAAATGTGACTCGTTTCAAACCGAATGCCGTTTCAGCCGCAAACCAGAACGCGGAAACCGAAACTATGGGATCCGGAAACCCAAGGGTGATGCCGCTACAGTGCCTATAATGCCGCCATTGCAATTTATCCGTGCTTTGCTTCAAGGATGTCTATAAACATTTTTTGTTTGTTTTCCGTTTGTATAGAAAACTGTGCGTGAGGCAGGGAATATATATATATATACACACACACATTAACCAGAGACCCCAGCGGCGACGGGCTTCGCAAGCGCTACATACCAAACTTGCACACGCGCGCCCGACTCCACGGAGCGGACGCCGAGAGCCAACAAAACAGCACGGTCGGCTAATCCCGCCAGACACATCACAACCACATCCGCAACCAGCCCTTTCGCAATAAACAACGCAGGGGGAAAAAGAAAACCCGGCCGAATAGCGCCACGCAGCGCGCCGCATGCGCCGACTAGCCGCTCAGGTCTCCTTCGCCTAATGTTTACTCGTTTTAACGTGATGACGTTAGAGCGCGCGTTCGCCAAAAATTCCCAGGAGTAACAACGAAGTTTCTCGATTGGTCGACACAGTGATGACGTCACATCTCGCGACGTCGTTCAACCGCCATTGCGAAGTAGCTGGTAAGAAAGAAAAACACTTGATTCGGTTTTGGGGTTTAGCGTCCCAAAGCTACTCAAGGCTATGAGAGACGCCGTAGTGGAGGGTTGCGGAAATTTCAACCATCTGGGGTTCTTTAACGTGCACTGACATCGCACAGCACACGGGCGCCTAGCTTGTCGCCTCCAGCGAAAGGCGGCCGCCGAGGCCGGGATTCGATTCCGAATCATTGGGCACGGCAGTTGAGCGCCCTAACCACTGCACCACCCTATTGTAGAGAAAAAAATGATAGAGCGGGAATAGAACCACTGTCTTTTTAATTCACCACCGCCACCGTCCTACCAGTGCGACAGTTTAGGAGACCTCAGCACACCGCCCCGTGTCTCAGAGCGGACAGCACCAACACATTACGTCATCCCTAAAGCACAACGTTGCTAGGCGATAACGTCGCTTAGCAACAACGCATAATGTCCATACGGAAATTCCATCGCACGAACTCTTGACATTTGAGCGTCCCGTGATAATAATTTGTGTCGCGCTCCTACATCGCCCGAATAAAAAGAATAACTTGCATCCCTGGCTGCACTACAGCTCGGTAGCCTTTGCCGTTACGCAAGTGAGACTATATGGCTAGATGAGCGGACTGTATACTATAAGGTCAAAAACGCGACGGGCAAGCACGAAACAGAACACACCACAAGGTTCTCGGGTGAGGGAGAAAAATAAGGTGGAAGACGGACGCGCAACACCCTGTAACGGATTACCGCATAAGAAAAAAAAAAATCTAAGCAAAACATGCATGACGTTCGGGTGACGAGCAGCGCTGAGCGGAATTAACAAAACTGCGCTAGAGACGGCGACGCGAGGTGTCGCCACCGGCGCCAAATGCTGTCCGAAACACACACGCGAGCGGATATTGCTTGCGCAGCAGCCCTACATGGGTTGCGACACACGCGCACCCCCGCACGAACGGACTGCGAGCCTATAAAAACGACGCCCACCGACTTCCGCCTCTCGGCGTGTACACAAAACGACGACACATCCCGCGCGACTTAATCGGTTTCCGGAAGTCCCTCCGCAGATCAGCTTCCTACTATTGTACACAGCTCGCACAGCCAGCAAATTAAAGTCTTGTCACTATGGATAAACACAAAGAAGAAGGCCCGTCTCGAACCCTGCGCGAACAGCCCGCTAGGGGATCCAAGTGGGCTAGGCCTAATCGATGACAGGCATTGCTGTCCCAGCCAGGAGTACAGTGGTACACCGTCGCAAAGAAGACAGGCATTGCCTGGTTCATGCACTGCATAGAGCTAACAAGTCTAAAATAAACTCATCGCTTCTTTCCCTCAACAACCAGTGTCATTATTTGTCTTATGAGATGACACAGCAGCCAAAGTGGATGCAGCCTTTGCTGGTGTGCCATTGTTCCTGAGGGCCTAAGGTCAAAGGTAAATGCAGCTGGAGATTTAGTTAAACGAAACTTTGGAAGCTTAAAAGAGAACTTTAATTTCTCGTCTACTGCAATGTATTTCAAACCCCCCCTTTGTTTCTGACAAAACAATTTGCTCAGTCTTCCAGTGAAAGCGATATGTAGGCCTTGATTTCTTCAGAAACCGACCAACTTAACTCGGTAGGAACGTTTAGTGACATCAACAAGAATCTGTTGCTAAATGTACCACAAAAGCAGAGAAACAGACATATGTACGTCACTCTATCATTGTCAGCATACTGACTCAAATGCCACACTTTCATGGAATACTATTAGGCTATGCACGTGCAAGTACTTTTGTTTCGTTGATGTGCAATGGCATCAGTCTGATTTTGTTTTCCCCTTTCCAGGGTATCGAAACATATGTATATGAAAGACTACCCCTATGTGGACTAGCATACAATATGTAGCTGTATTTTCATTATTTGGCAGTTATTTACTATTTTTGTGCTCCTGCAAGAATTTGGATGCTTTCGCGCAGGTCATGGAAGTCCAACATGGAAGTGCAATACAAATAAATTTGCAAACTGCAAACATATGCTTACAACAGCGCGCACTTTTTTTTACTTTATATATATATATAGGTTATATAAACTAACATTTATCTGCTACCAGCAACACCAGAAAGCAATATCATGATCGCATCGAGTAATCATTCACGTAATCACTCACGCTAAGTGCGTGCAGAACAACCGTAACAATGTACCAAACCTTTATCATGTATGTTAATTAGTAGACACCCAGCATGCCCGATGACGCGTGTGCAAGTGCCGTAAAATAGCCGAAAAAGGTAGCACATTTTGCTGTGAACTTGGGCGGAGTTGATATTGAACATTTAAAACGGGAAGAAAGAAGCCTGTTTTACATCCAAAATACCTGAAAACTTTGCAGAGTTCAGAGCAATTTTCTTTTGTGGTCACGGCATGCAAATAGAAGGCGAGTTGTTATATTCCACTAAAAAGAAAAACCTCAGGCTCGTTATGGTACTATATCAAAGGTTCCATGTTATTACCAGAGATACCAGGAGGTGTACTCTGAAAAAATTACGGGGTACAAGCTTTGCCTTCAAGGGTATTACGCTACGATGCAATAGCGTTAATGGCTTCAGTCAGCGTGACTTACACTGTACATGTAGCCTCTGCTCACTTAATTACCATCCCTTAACTTGTTCCTCTAGTACCTGGTGCATTCTTAGTAGCGTACAGTCCTAAGCAACCACACTATGCAGCTACGGGCTGTAAGTGACCATAGATATAAAAAGCCTCACTTCCACAAAGCTGTATGAACGTGCCTGCACAAAGCGTCCAGTAGCATTGGATGTTTGCTATTCCACCCTCCCACCTCAAATGAGCAAACCAGAGTTGGCAGTGCCTGCAAATTGTGCCATCATATGGTCTCAGTTACGTCACACAACAGATGCATGAATCAGTGCTCACACACACACACACACACACACACACACACACACACACACACACGCACACACACACACACACACACACACACACACACACACACACACACACACACACACACACACACACACACACACACACACACAAATAAGTTTTAAAGTTCTTTGTTGCTTCGGATTGTGCATCATTAAAGAAACTTCCCACCAGTTTCGTTGTATCTGCGCCATAGAAAAATTAAAATAACTTTTTTTTTGTGACATGATCCACACCCACCACGGAAATTCCTTATGAACACTGATTTCAAGACACAGCTGCAGAGCGGCAAGAAACTGAACGCAGATTGAATTTGAAGTTAGAATGCCTGTTTTTTCTTGCTCTCTAGCCAAAGAGGACCTGCTATCAAGAGTACGGCAGACAGCTAAGAAAAACAGGAAGCAAAAGTTGGGCCATGGAAACAGCGAATTGGCTAAAACTGAAAGAGAAGCTTGGATTGACAGAAACGCAGTACATGACTTTCAAGCCCTGTTCGTTGCACAACTGGGTGAGCCTGGCCAACCGAAGTGCTTGACGAGCTGGAGGTAGAACATGGAGCCCAGACGAAGATGAATGCCTATCAAGATACCAAGGAAAGCACTTTGAGCGCAGACAAGGGTGCTGGACATTTTGAAGCTGAAAAAAGGAAAAGAAAAAGAGAGGCGACTCGAAGCAATCGCCACAGAGCAGCGTCGTGTTGAAAAGGACGGCCAAATGTATGCACCAGGCCACTTGATTTATTAATTTAGGCCCTAATTTGAATAGCCTGTTCTGAAACTTTTGAACTCTGAGCTTTTTGCAAGACAGCAGCCATTAGCAAAACTACCATTTCCAAATTCCAAGGTGGTTTCTGGACTAGAATTTTGTTGGGAATGAGATAAGGTATATTTTTTTGTTTCATAATTACTCTCTAAGGAAAAAAAAAAGTTATTAAATGTGTGACACATAATGACAACAGAAAAAAAAAAAAAAAAGTCTTTGTTTTTAAAGACCTCAGATTTTCAAAAAATGCCATAAAGAAACCGCGATGGGCACAGCGATCTACTTATAAGTTACCTAAGCATGATCAGCTTTGTGATTTTTGAAATGATAGCTTTCCCAAGCCTTAGTTACTCATTATGACTCTACAACCTACTTTCTATTTGTGCTGAGGTGATCGAACTTAGGATATATTCTAATAGAGGAAAATCAAGCCATGCCTGAAAATTTTATCAAAATTGGTGCAACAGTTCAAAAGTTGACCCTTTAGCCTGGCATCCCCCCTCAGCACATGCCCGAGCCATGGCCATGATTTTCCGCTCCCAACACCAGATCTTCTGTTAGCCTGGGAAAGTGGAAAACCCACTTCTTTCCGAGAGGTGCACAATTTCTTTCAAAATAGATTGTGAAGAGATGCAACTAGACATCCACGGTAGCCAGGTTTGGTCACTCTGTGCTCTGAAGTTCGCAACATTGATATCAGAGAGCTTCAGTGTCAGCATGTTGTAGGTAACTAATCCCAAACAGCCTTAGTATTAAAGTCCCTCGTCAGCATTCATGACATGACCAGTTGCGGCTCGCTATTCCTCCGAAGTAAGCAACCACGCAAAGCCCGTCATTTCAAAACTCTTATTCATTGGCCTGACTAGTTTTGTCACTATGCTCTGCCTGGAACAATTTTTCCGAAATTGAACAATTTCTAGTGGACATTTGGCTGCTTACCCACTTCAGTCATGAATTATCCCGAGGAAGAATTTCAAGTTTTAGATCTTTGAAACATACACACACACAAAAATAAAAATCCAAGTTGTGTCATTAACACTTTTCTCCTTTTCACTACAAGTAACGAACTAGTCGCCAATATGGCAAGTTCTTGGTTCTAGTTCCTGACAGCACGTAACTGCGAATTGGTGGCTTTTAACTGCATCTCGGGGGGGTGCTGCCAGTGACTGACTATGGCCGGCAAAAACAGAAAAATGCACTCCTGCCTGTTGCTAAGCAAAGGAAACGGGTAGAAAGAATTCTTTTCTCCATCAGAGCAAACCACTTTTCATAAATTGAGCCATACTTTAATATGACAGCGTTGAAGGCCTTGTTCCCTAGAAAATCTGGTGCCTGTATTGTATTTGTGAACTAAAAAATTCTGGTCGTTCGACACTTCCAAACATGAACACCGAGCGTTAGCTCAGGGTAAATCAGAAACGAGGGCATGACGTGAGGGTATGCATGATGCATAAACTGTTAAGCAATGCAGAAACGACATGTTGGCTGCATGATGCGCCAAATGTTTTCAGAAATGGGGATACGACATATGGGTTGCATGGTGCATACGATGATTACGTTGTTGAACCAACATGAGAGCGGTGCGATGGTCAGTGAAGCAGTTCGCAATGGTTCCGATACCAAAACTCATCGCTTCTTGCCTCAACTTTCGCAAATATCAGATGTATCGTTGTATCCCAATGCATTGTTGCAGTAAGCTCGCCTTTCATACCGGTCGTCAAGAAGCAATGCGCAGTAGACCTACTCAGTCTGTCATGCGACTCTCCCTCCATGAATGTGACTGTAACCGAGCAGAGCACACATTTTTTACTGAGCTTATTCATAGGACGTCATTACCATTTTGCTGACAACTATGGCACGGAACATACAGCCTCAACGAAAGAGAGAGAGCATCTACTGTGTTTCATGAAAAGTTTTCTGGTAAAGGACAGAGTGCAGTGATGCCAAACTACACTTTGTGGAGCGGAGACTTGCAAGAAGCGACTTCGATAATAATATTACTTTTGATAACAATCAACAGTATCAAGCCTCAATAGTCTGTCTTGCCATCTATTACCCTACCTAGCTTTCACTACCTTGACGCTCTCATATGCGAGGCTCAAAGAGAGTGTCTGCAGGTTCTTGACACGAACCATGCTAGGAAAACAAGCTTCACTCACGAAAAAACCAGAGTGGAAGTTACGTATCCACAAACACTTCTGCGATTGGCCGTCTTGCAAGCCGCTCCCAGGCGATGAGCAAAGTTTTCCACAAACCTAACCCCTGAATGACACGATGCAGAGTTTGATGGCTCAGCTCATTGCACGCAAATTGCCAAAACAAACTCCTCTCCACATTCAGAAAGCTCGTAACAGCCCATTATAGTAAAGCATCCCCAACGGAATTATGGCGCCCTGCTGGCACCGACAGATATGAATACCATGCGCGTTCACTTGACTCCTGATCTGTGTACGTTTTTGAGTGTTTCCATACCACATAATACCAGCGTTTCCATATCAGTACACATCAGTTCAGGCAAACTGACATGCCCCTTGCTGATAACGGTAACTAAAGCTCTTGATGGCAGTCGGTGCTCCCAGACCATGGTACCGCAATGCAGTCCAAGTGACATTGTGACACGGTTCGTCTCTGTGCACAAGGAAAGGATTTTTTTTTTTTTCAGTATGATCACCATATCCTTCCACCCATCTGGATTGTACAAGACAGCGACCTTCTCAAAAGCAGCTATGCTATTGTGTTGGATTCACTCCCTTGAAGTTTAAAGAAGTAGTTGATTACCAGCAATCAATTACGTAGAAAGTAACTGAATCACCCAAAACGTTAGTTTGAAAAAATTAATCAATTAATTTCAAAATTAAATAAAACAAAATTGATTGCAAGTAATCAATTACTTGTAATGCACTACATACAAGTCTGGCCAGGTGCCAGAAGCATATATTCTGCAAAGCATAAACAAAATAAAAAATTGAATGTTTGGCCATACAAGCCACAGGCATAAAATATTTAGAAGCTAATATTTGCCGAATGATACGCTTCTTTGTTTGGGTCCCAAAAAAAAAAACTTAGGCAGAGAAACTCTGTGCGGCGGTCATAATGGTGGCCAGAGCTCCAGTGCAGACATCTGGTGGATCTTACAATAGGCAACTGTTACGAGCAATGGTGACAATATCAGGCCTGACAATGGGATCCAATACAAAATCTATAACCACAAAGCCAGAAGCCCGAGGCAGGGGCCGAAACACGGCGACCAGAATATGAGGCTTGGAAAAAACCGACAAGATGCCAGTGGACAGTCAAAACTCAACCACAGAGGAAGTGGTACGAAGAGTCGACAACATATAACAATGGCATACATTGAGGTGTGAGAATGGGTGAATGAATCATGACAAAAGGCACAGCGCCGAGAACAGAATGCAAAATAATAATATAACACAGCATACTATTTGCAATGTACAGATAAGGAGTCTCATATCTGACACCGAGACTTGTGCTCCAAATAGAAAGGCAGTCCACCATACTGTCTCTGCCTAAAATGAATTCACATGGGACTTACAGTTGCCCTTAGCTGCACTTTCTCATCGAACCAGTACACATACTTGAGGAGTGTGTACGTGCGTAAGAACAAGCTAATATTGGCACACCAATGGCTTGTGCACTCTATAGCAAGAATGAAAACTAAAATGCCCGCTCCACCAATTCACGCTAGTTGTGCAAAGTCAAAAGAGGACTGCCGCAGTGTTCCAGTCGTTGGGATGTGCCTAGTACTGAATCTCTATGTCAGATTTCATATTCCTTCAAACACTACGGGCAAGAAAAAGCCTTGCCGAAAAGGTCACTGACGCCATTTTTAAAAGGGCTGTTATATCGCGAAAATAGTGATCAATTGTCACTTTTTTTTTTTTTTTTCATTAAACAACATAAAAGTGCTGCAAAGCCGAAGAAATAAGTGTCTCATGCCAAAAACAATCTACACATTGCATTGCGATCTTGACAAAGTTTGGAGGCATATTGCATAAGGAATGGGCTAAAAGCCTTGGTAACACGAGTATGACACAGCTGTGAGACTGATGTTTGAAGTAGTGCAACACAAAACCACAACTCGTATAGCTCACTCCATTTTGCAGCTGTCCTCGATGTAACTGCAGCCATGTATTTCAACATTGCATGGAAGACAAATTGGCTTGATTCGGTTTGCGGGGTTTAAAGTTCAACACCGACAGACTACGAGGGAGGGGTGCCACAGTGTAAGGGTCCCCGCAATTCTGATTGTTTTAGGTTCCTTAATGAAATACACCCACTGTAGCTAGGACCGGACCCACCCTGCACGCAAAATGGATCGGCACTTAAATACACCACTACCAAACCTACAAAATGATCGCAGTAATGAAAGAGACCAAATGAGCACAGAAGAGCTATATGCAAACAACTGTAAAAGGTGTACGTGTGCCGGAAAGTTTGACTCAGTGGGCTTCCACAAGACGCTGCTCAGCTGGTCTGCAAACTCTACAGTATCACACTGGATAACAAACTTGGCTGAAGCAGAGCATGCCGCAGCACATAGTTATCCTGACACTCGCTCATGCCCAACATGAACTGCCTTTTTTAACGTAATCAGTGCAAGGCTCATGAAATTCAGGAAAAAATGAACTGCCATCTATGTCAGTCTCCTAGTGACGAAACAAAATAGATCACATAAAATGCGTAATCAGGACATGACAGATACCAAAAGCTGCAGCTGACGGATCACCCTGAATTTTCAGTTTCACTTCGTGTCAGCCCTGCACATCGGCAGAAACAATGTGACAGAGACAGATAGGCTAGTTAAAGGTGCAGCTGAAACCTGAGAGCAAAAGGATACTATGTTAATAATAAACAAAAAGGCAACGTTACAATCTTTAAGCTGTAATGACAGAATTTTCTTTCCTGTGTTGACCGAATTAACTATTCTTTTTTGAACGAGATGTGTTTAGGGCACCATGTGTGAGCTGCAAAGCTTACAGAAAAGCTACGAGGATCTCCATTGTGTACCAAAACCTTAATACAATAGTGTCTGTGCATTTCATTCCCAATCAGACGGTGCTGAAATATGACCAAAGCTGCACCCTACAGCAGAGAAATGTCGTTTTGCAGGTTTAACTTTTCTTAAAGCTTTGCCATGTATACTATGCCAGGTTCGTTCTGAAGCAGGACCAAAATCTCCGCCGAGAGTCCAAGCCAACCCAGATCAGGTGCATACCCGGCACAGTTGCAAACACTTGGAGTTTGGTGCAACACACTACCGGGCACTTGCAAAGAGAATTATTAGCACAGCTGGCATTTTGTAAAGCTAGCGTACACAGCACCTTTCGAAAGTTGCCAGGAAACACGGAAAGTTGTTTCACAATGCGCGAGAGCAGACGACTGACATTCTTCGTTCAGTCGATGTTTTGAAGCGAGAGTCTCGACCACAGGCTAGCACCAGCGGACGCCGCGGTCAGCTTCGTACTTTTCTCGTCGCAATTCCTACACGCTTCCGCTCGGTGTCCATCAACTTGTTTTCGTTTTCACGCCCCGTGCGACGACGGAGAGGCCTCAGAAACAAGCGGAAGATAGGTAGATACAGGCTTCCGTCGCTGAGCCCAGTGTCTATAAACGTCCAGATAGCAAGGAGCAAAAAGAAAACGCTGGGTCGGGAGAGCGGCAGTTATCGTGACGATACTACCGCACCCGAAGCTGTTTTTTTTTCTTCGTTTATTATTGTATTTTTTTTTTTTTTCGGCGACCCGTCTCGACCGAGTCATGGCTTCTCCGCGGGCGAACCGGAAAAACAAGATGAATCAGCGGCACGTTGGGAAGAGGAAAAGAAAAACGGTAGCAACTGGCTTGAGAATGCCGTTCAGAGAACATATTAAAGGGCAAATGGAATTTGCAAAAAAAAAAAAGAAAAAAAAAAATAAAGTGCTAAATAACGCTCTCTAAATACTGAAAAAAAAAAATAAAATAAAAAATAAATTTGACGACCCTGAAGGCCGCCGGGGCTTAAGCCCGACAAATCAATCGCCGCAAAAGCTGCGAAGCCTCCGGACGAAGAAATAATAATAATAATAAAAAAAAAAATACACCGCGACGTGTAAAGGCATGCCGATTCCTCCCGAACAGAACACGTGCCGCGCCAAGGCAGCAACAGCAGCAGACAGGGCGAGCCCGCAAAAGTAAACAGCAGTGAGACAAGAAAACGAGCGAAAACAGACAGAGGAAGAGAGGGCGAACAACAACAAAAAAAATCACCCCCTCTCTTATCCCACCTAGCCCGACGGTGTTGACGCGGCGTACGCCCGAATCTTGTCTGGGAAGGGAGTAGAGGGGTGGGGGAGGGGTTTATCCTGCTAGGTAAAGCCTACCAATGCACATTCGCCAGCTAAAGTGCGCAAAAGAATGAATGATTATAAACTGGGGCTAGTGGTAGGGGGAGGGAAGAACTTGCACCGACCGAAAGAGCGGAACTAGCGGCGGAGCGACTTCCCCTCCCACCACCTACGGCGACACACTGCGCGAAGTCACCCCCTCGCTCGCGCTGCGAATGAATGAAAAGGTGGGCCCGACCGGCGACCCGGACTCGAGACGCGGCCGGGGAGGACGCCCGGAGGTCGCACACATCTTCCGAAGACGAACGTGCAAGGCACACGCAGACGGCGCGTGCCGTAGCCTAAACTCGTTTTCAATGTCAGTCAGCCATGGGGCAGGGTAAACAAGCCACCACCTCCCCCTCCCCTCCTCCCCCACAGCCAGCGCACAACCCCGACAAGTGTAAACAAATTGCCGATCGAGGCCCCCATCCACCGCCGGTTCACGGCACCGGTTCCGACGATGGGCTCAGGCTCGCAAGAGGTCTTCTGGAAGCGGTGGGTGCCCGCCCCGGGGCCCGCAGGGGACCCTGAGCGAGGCGAGCACGCATAGCAACAAGCCCGACCCCGACCATGTGTTGGTCAGGCCTAATGGCACACATGGTTTCTCGGCAGCAGCCGCCGGTTCCGCACACGGCGATGGTGTGCTCAGCTACTACTCACGTTTTGGGCAGCGGCAGTGGAGCAGCTCCCTTGCGCTGGAACACGCCGTCGACGAAGACGCCGTTCTTGCCGTTGCACACCATGAAGAAGTGCGCGCACTCGTAGAAGATTTCGAGGTGCCTGCGCGAGATGAAGCTCGAATGGCCCATATTTACATCCACCTCGCCGCGACTGCTGTTGCGACCGATGGAGATGCGGTTCTGTCGGATCATGTACTCGAACTCGCGGCCCTCGAGCCGCGCGATGGCTGCTCCCTTCGGTTCTGGGTTCCATTGTAGTCGGGACGGGCTCGAAGGTGCCGATTTCAGGGCCAGAAGGGCCCAGGCATCGTTATCCGAAGCCCGCTGATGCGTCGACATTACAGAACACACACCGCTCTCCAAAATGGCGACCACACCAGCAGACTCCCAGCATGCATTGCGCCCGGTCACGTGACCAGTCGCGTTCTTTTTTTGTTATTGTTTTTGTAGGTGCGTGTGCGCGCTTTCCGCTTCTTCACTTACTCTCTTCCCTGTGCTTCCTCCTCTCGTCTCTGCTCCTCTGCTGCAGACGACAGAATCCCGACGGCCGCCGTGCTACAGCCCTTCCCCAGCGGAGTCGGGCGAAAGAACGCGTTTTGCATCGACAAATATTGTGTGTATGTGTGCGTCTGTGTTCGCGTTACGAACGCGATGCTTCCTTGTAAAGCGACGGGGGTGGTAAATCGAGTAGCCACGACACCGGTTCGGCCGGGTGGAGGCGACGCGGCGCTGTTGCGACATGCGCGGCGCGTTTCCGAGATCGATATAGTCGAGGGGCGCCAGCGAATGCGGGTCTCTGTGTCATGTTTACATTCCCCCGTGCGCCGCTGTGCTCTTCCTTTTTTTCCGCCCTTACTATTTCGCCGCGTGCGCCGCTCAAGCTTCCAGCTTTTCTGTACTTTTTTTAAAATATTTCTTTGAGTATATATCTTGCGCTGTCTGTCGCTGAGCGGTCCGTTACCATGTCTGCTCGTTACATTCATAGCTCGGCACGGCCGAACGCATGGATCGGCCCAAGAAAACAGGCCCGCTGACTGTTGCGACACCCCAGACCGCTTTCGATGGCTTGCGCAAGCGTCTGCGGCGCCTGTATACAGTGTATCTAAGCGAAACTGATGTATCAACTCGTGAGCAGAACATGTGCGTTTTTGGTATATTATTCTTACACATGAGACACCAGCATGCATTCCGGCACTGCGGTTATATCAATCCTCGCGTCGACTATATGCGGCGTCGCTTTTTCAAGAACATCGGACGTCATCAAAAGGATATGTTTGTTTTTTTGAGGTTCTTTGTTTATCATCCTGTTGCTAGGAGGAAGCGAGCAGGCCAAAACGGACAAGCGGAACTGACGAACGCGGAAAAGAACACGCATACTTTTTCTACGTGATCAGAGACGGCAGCACCTGATACAAGCATTCAACACGCCGAGTTTGGCTTCTATCGTCGCTGACAGATGGCAGCACCACTAAAAGCATGCGTGCATGCCTGACGTCCGATGCGATGGCGGTATGGTGGCGTCCTCGTGCGGTCTCAGGCGAAGATGTTAGCTTTTAACATGGCCTCCGAGATCACCTCCGCGCGCGAGGGTGATCTCGGAGGCCGTGCTGTGAATATCTTCATCGGATGTTGCAGACGACAGATCCGGCGCCAGTATTCACGTTTTCAGCGCTGTTTCGCGATGGGACACATGTAGTGTTCCGAAGTTAGCAGTCCGGACTGTTCTATCAGCTGTCCACATAAATATAAGTGCCACCGCAACCAAACTGACGGGCTGATAACACGAAAAGAACGTGGCAGTGTGACACACACATATATTGTTAAGACGCACGAATACCGAGTCATTCATTAATTCATTCATAAACCTTTATTCATGAGGATGACCTGAGGCCTAGAGGGGAAGGGGGGGGGGGGGCTTAGGTGAGGTTGAGGGCGCCAGACTCCGACATGAAGTCTAGCAGGGCACTAAGAAGGGACCGACGCCGGGTCGGTCGAAACTAATTAGCTCGATATTCTTGTTTACATTCAGGTGGCAGCACAGCCAGTGACCAGTTTTTGAACCGCCAGAGGCAGATGGGAGTAACCTAGAAAAGGGTGTCCCGATGTAGCGCGGCCGCTGGCATCGAGGCACCCTAACCTAGAAACAAGACTGAAAATATACAACGTGCAACATTGCTGGTTACATACTTAGTTAGAATATATGTTATTGATGTCCTGCGTAAGCTGCAAAAGCACACGAGAAGCTTGTAGTCCATAGAAAGGAGGGATCAAGCTCACAAGTAGCTCTGCTGTATTCGCTATAGGAGGTATTCACTGACGCGCTGTGCGCGGTGTATTGTGGGTAATTGAGGCGCAGTCGGCCATTTTTGTGTCCACGGAACGAACAGGGCGAACGTACGTATCAAGTGCTGTCGTGCGGTTCTACAATCAGTGGCATCCGTAGCAATATGTTGTTTATTGAGCTATCGTAGACTGTAATAGACGCGTGCACAGTGTAAACAAAGGAAGCTGAAGAGCTGCGCGAACGACCTCGGCATTTTAAGGTTCCGGAAGTAGACACGAACAACTCCACTCGAACGAGATACCTCACCGAGATGCGACGTTACGTATGGCTGGCACGGCTCAACCGCACAAGTATTATAGAATATGAGAAATGTATGTCAAAATGGGCTGGACTGGAATCTTCCGGATGTGCCCCAGCAGCCAGCTCTTGTCACTATCCGTGCACGACTGTTCTTCACGCACTCGGAAGACACATTCCCGGTAAAAGAGCAGCGCGGTATAGCTTCCAGTCATGCGCATGCATGCAGCGCGCCGCCAACACCTCCTCGCCGTGTTTTGCTGCAATAAAATCCTTCAAAGAGAGCTCGCTAAACTTTGTGTTTGGCGCACTTGCCTCATTCGATCAGAAGAAGTCGGATGTTCGCATCGTCTGTGTCGGCTGCTAATCAAAGCAGACCGCATGCAGATTCGGCGAAGGAACGTAGTCGGGCAGAGTTGTTTTGCAGAAGGTTTGAAAAACTTTATAAACTTATTTATCTCTCATAACAAATCAAGTTTAGCTTGGCCAAAACTGCGCTGTATTCCCAGAGCTTTGTTGCAAAAAGTTATTTCGAGCCCGCAAGGCAACGAGATGGAGCCACCGGTGTCATCCCTGTGGCCTGTGGCAGCGGTTTCTTTTGCTTCCTTACCGCTACAGACGATGCAAACATCCGACTTCTTCTGACCGATTAAGGCAAGTGCATCAAACAAGTTTTGTATAAAACATCCTGACTACCAAATGTCATTTCTATGCAAAATATCAGCTACAAAATCTCAGCGGTTTAGTTGGTATAAACGTTGGACGGCACGCACGTAATTACACAAAGAGCGAGTTCGTCTGCTTCAACCGCGGCTCTTAACCCAGCCGCTTGTAACGTAGTAGCATTCTTCGAGTGGTCAGTAGGCTTTCGATTGGTTTCTTGTGACGAAGCTCGTCCGTAGGACAAGGGATTCATGAATGTCGCACATATCTATGCGTGGGCACAGGCCGACGCTTACCGTGCAGTTGCGCATATCGACTGCACACGGGTAGGTACCAAAGTTTTGTTTCGTACAGGTCTCTGTCCGAATCGCGCACACTTTGCTGATAAATCAAACTGTCACTCATAATACCGATTGAGTTTTCATAACAACGGTGCTGGCATGAGGCAGAGTGGCAAAGCAAACGGACGCGCACGAACAGCTAAGCTAACCGCCGCCCCGTACTAGTACTAGTCCGAACAGGACACAAATATGGCATCGACTGCATACTGACGTCAGCTGTGACGTCACGTGAATACCCCCTATATTGTACCTATAATGTAGAAACTAATTTCCAGGTTTTCAACGTTACTAATACCATAAAAAAAAAAAAGTAAACCAAAAAGTTGCGCAGCCGACAGGATTCGAACCTGTGCGGGGAAACCCCAATGGATTTCGAGTCCATCGCCTTAACCACTCGGCCACGACTGCACGATGTTTTGGGGCGCTTTAACTTTTATATGAAGTGAAATAGTTCATTTTTGTCATTTTTTTTCATAATAGTAGGTTTTCTTCATACGGTGTGACAACGAATATTACAACCATAGAAGCGCTACGCAATCATGTACTTTTATTGGATGCACTGCTCTCTTGTGTAGAACAGCGCGAAAAAGAACGTCAGGGACGAAGGAAGACAACAAGACGAGCGCTAACTTTCAACTGACAAGTTTATTGCATGCCTGCATCCATATATATGAACACGTTCACACAATAAAAGAAACCAGAACAACTAAACAAACACCGGAAAGTGTAAGAATGCAATCGAACCATGTGTCATCCAGAATTTCACAACGCATCTTTTTCTCGTGTTCATAAATCTTACTTCACGTTCCGATAAAGCTATAGACGGGCTGCTGATACAAGTTTCCTTTATCCTGTTGATTTCTTTTGCTTCTAAAATATCTCGAGCTGTCTGGTCATTATGCCGATTGATTATTTCAGGATAAAGGATAATCAACAGGATAAAGGAAACTTGTATCAGCAGCCCGTCTATAGCTTTATCGGAACGTGAAGTAAGATTTATGAACACGAGAAAATGATGCGTTGTGAAATTCTGGATGACACATGGTTCGATTGCATTCTTACACTTTCCGGTGTTTGTTTAGTTGTTCTGGTTTCTTTTATTGTGTGAACGTGTTCATATATATGGATGCAAGCATATGCAATAAACTTGTCAGTTGAAAGTCAGCGCTCGTCTTGTTGTCTTCCTTCGTCCCTGTCGTTTTTTTTTTTGGCTGTGGCTAAAGGTACGTCGGACGGACCCGATCGATGGTCTTAAAGGTACGTCCGACGGACC
This sequence comes from Amblyomma maculatum, assembly GCF_055883805.1. NCBI lineage: Eukaryota > Metazoa > Arthropoda > Arachnida > Ixodida > Ixodidae > Amblyomma > Amblyomma maculatum. The sequence continues at coordinate 106,470,737 of NC_139348.1, read as the reverse complement.
CGGTGCGTTTTTCTTCGGGATACGACGGACGGATCCGGGAAATATTTTTCAGAGGTACGGCGGACGGACCCGATCGGTAGGGTTCTTCCGACGGACCCAGCGCATTTTTCTCCGACATGGGCCTTGGGATCCGTCGGGAAAGCCGGACGGATCCGAGATCCCCAGATGTGGTTGTAGCAACCAGTAACGTTGGTAGCAACAACATGGTAGCCATATGTAGCCAAATCGAAGTTGGTATGAGGTGTACGTGCGAGGTGCAAGAAGTATGTACTACATACTGCATGCGTCAAATGTGAAATTACAAAGAATAGTGCCTAGAATGGGTGATATACTACGTGATGGCATGATGATAGGTTTACGTGAGTTGGACCGCGGCAGGGTGGCAAGCACGACCAGAGCACAAGCGCATGTAATCGCGGTGTTGACGGCCCTCCCGCGGCCCGCACGCCCGCTCATTTGGTCCTCGTTATCATGTGGATTAACGTCTACGACGGTCGTTATGTAGTTATGTAGTTTTGATTCTTCAAAGTTTCGTCACTTCCATCTGTGATGAGATGCGTCACGTAACGCATCGCTTTCCGCTCGCATTGACGTTTGGTGCTGCAAGTTCTACGTAGTACATATACAAGCGGCGCTGAAAAAGCTGGGTGCCGCCGGCGTGTCTCTAGCCCAAGCATCGCGTCATTCGTGTTTGTTGGAGGTGTGGTTTGTGCTTACCGTGAGATGCTGTGATGTACGGATTACGTCCTACTAGAGTGCTGTGTGAGACTACGAAGAGTGCTGTGATAAGTGCGCCGATGTCCGGACAGACATCAGTGTGTCCGTTTATGATCGGCGATGTTGAACGTGCATGTCAGTGTTTATTAGGTGCAGTGGTAATTTATTTACACGCACTGTGCAACAATCAGACGAAAATAAGTCATCGACAATTTGTTAGCCTGCACTACAGTGCTCAAAACTCGGAAAACGGGAATGCACATGATGCAGTTTTTGCATGTTGGAGTGGACCGAAAAATAAGTGCCCAGCCCACACCGCCGGGATGCGCATTATTACAGGCGAAATGGTTCAGGTTTCTGTAAAATAGCTGCCTGGCACAGCACCTTGCTAAATGTTCAGGCTTTGTACTATTGTTGAAGGCCACTTTATCATTAATAAAGGAACGAATATGCTTTATGTGTTAATGACTAGTGCTTTTTCAACATAGGTTCTTTTTTTTTTCGTTTTTCTTTAGTTTCCTTTGTTTTTCATGCTAGACAAACACAAATAGTACACTTTTAAACTTGTCAGTCCAAAGCTGAACATAAATATCTGCCATGCATGTGACAGCTTTAATGCTAGAAAGGTTGACGTGTATAGCATGTACGTAGACGCTGCGACATCTTAGTGGCACGTTCGGCTACTTGCCCCAAGGTGGTGATGTTTAATGCCAGTGATGGCAGTCACACTTTGGTGCAGGTGAAATGCAAATGCTTCTGTTTCCTGCAATATGTCAACGCAAAGTACAAAGCCCCGGCAGTCAAATTAGTCTGGAGCTCTCCACTACAGTATTTTTCATAGCTACATATGTCACTTTAGGATGTGAAACCCTACATGCCATAGGTAGGCTGCATTGTTTTTTAGATTTTGTAACCTCTCATCTATGTTTTGCAACATTTGGCTAATTTTAGTTCTCAAACAGTTGTTAAGGATGAAACCGAAGCAGTTCTTGGCATGGTTTCCTGCTTGGATTAATTTGCTAATTGCAGTTCTTTGAAACTTGCATCAATGCTGGACAGTTCAAATAGCAGGCAGTTAAATTACAGAAATGATGTGGATCGTGCATTTCACTTCTGACAAATGGAAAGTAACAGTCCCCTCCTTGCATGCATAGGTGCCCTTAGACAAATACATACTCGGGTGTGTGATTGTGACGCATATCAAGGGTCAACAGAAGGCCATGTGGAGCCAGTGTGATATTCTTCATGAAGGCTCAAGTAAAATTGTACAACAGCTGCTGTACCATGCAGAAAAAAATTGATCATTTAGTGTATGATTAACTGACCATGAATAGCATCTTACTCAGAGTATGATGTGATATATATCTGGTTTAGCATCCCAAAATAACTATGGCTATGAGGAACACAATAGTTGAGGGCTCCGGTATAATTTCGACCACCTGGGGTTCTTTTACATGCACTGACACCGCACGGTGCATGACGGCCTATTGTTTCGCCTCTATTGAGATGCCCCTGCTGTGGCTGGAACCAAATCTGCATCTTTCGGTTCAGCAGCCAAGCACTCTTAACTACTGAGCCAGCACAACGGGGCGAAGTATCAAAATGCATGCCATTACATTTCCTTCTAGCCGGTGGTTTTCTTCACAGAACTAATGTATACAAGGAAAAGTAAATAGCAAGAAAACACTAGTTTTATTGCACATTATATTCACATTTCAGCAAACATTCTCTAGGAAAAAATTTCTCATAATGTTTGCATGGAAACCATGAACATCTTACAAAAACAAAACAATGCACTTACTCCACTCCAATTATTAATGGGCAAGGTTGCATCTATGCTACTACACTGCACTTATCACAAAACCACAAGCCCCATCTGCTTTGGCCAATCACTTGATGAAACTAACGGAGCCAGATGTCGCACACCACAGACTGGTCGTCTCGCAACATATCTCTGCATATGTTGCATTTCAATTTCATGCCTTTCCACTTAGCTTCAACTGTTGCCAGCATTACTAGTCACCCATCTTTTCTGAAGTTCCTTTTTACGCTGTTGGGATCAGCATCCTTGTTAACGATGGTCTCGGGAATTTTCGATGCTATCATTTTCACATCTTCCTCATCTGGAAGAACAAGGGAAATGACAAGCTTTGAGCAGAAAAAAAAATTAGGGAGACTCCTAATCTCCACCTGTAAGGGTATGGTGTGCCAGCGTTAATGGTTCTTGTCTACAGATCCCACTGTGGATTCCCGTTTTAATTTACATGCCCTTTGCTACAAACATAATTACTAATTCCTTAATTCATGTCTCTGTTATCTCAGATATACTCATTAGCATACGGTCGTAGGCTGCCCTGTTAGGTGATAGACAACCTGGCATAGACCTCTGTAAGCCTCAACCTTTCTTAATTGGAGCTGAAACGTCCCAGAACATATTTCAAATATAACTTTGTAAGCTTGACTTAACAGCTCCTGCCATGTCGTGCGGCCTCGTGACATTTGGCTCGTGGCACTTTTGGCTTGTGCACAGGGGTCATCTGTTAAATACTGGTTAACATGCATGAAAAATACATTTTCACACAAACTGGTGGCAAATGGTCAAGTGGCGCACTGCAGATTCTGAAATGTATACCTATATGCATGCAAGGATCGCATCATCGCATAACATGATCAAGAGTTCTATCAGTACCTGTAGTTACATAGCATTTAAATGCCCATTAAAGGACCACCTCAGACAATGGTTGCTGTTACCACAAAGCCTGTTCTAACAGCATACTGACACCATTCCACTGCGCGATGGACATGTATATGCATACCCTAGATAGCTCATGATTGTGGATCGCATTTATTTCTATGACTTCCAAGGCGTTCCTGAAATCAGAAACCCTACACTTTATGAAATCGGGACAGCTGTCTTGAAAGGTGATGAAAAGAAATAACCAGGTTACCTTGACGCAATGCTAAATTACAGAGGGTGAATATGCTGCATGAAGATAACAACAAGCTTGTACAAAGAAAAGTGAGAGTGAAATGGCAGGATTTTTGAAACATTGAAATAAACTACAAACTATACTTGTCAAACCTGTCATTAAGGAATGGAAATCATGCAGTAATCAAAAACACAACATGGAGGCCATTAGGTCATCTTCACAAAACACATACCCACACCTCACACACAGCTTCATACTTATGAAAGAGGACAAACCAATATGCAAGGAGTGTGGGGATGAACTAACAATAAACCATATCTTACACGTGCGCCAGAGTCGAGAAAAGAGGAAACATTTTGTACAATTTTGCAACAGATCCCTTTCCATCCCAGCATGATTCTAGGAGAGACGTGCAAATTTCCTGCATTTTTGGTTTCCTAAAATGTTCCTAAACAAGCTACATCCTAAAGAACATTTTAGTCATTACACACAAAATAAATACATTAAACCTTGTTCTTGGTGCATGGCAGCATTAGTCGCTTATGCACCATAAAAATCAACACAATGCTGTAAGGTTAGCTATGTTATATGAGACAAGCTTTCGGTCTGGTGTGGTCCTTATTCACGTGACAGCGCTGTCATGAGGGTCTATGTCCCAGCGATCAGAAAGTGACCTATTCCAATAATTTTACAAACTGAAAGCGATTCTACAGATTTCTAGACTGGAGTGCTCAAATGTTTTATCAACGTCCGCCTGCTTTGACAGCCTGGAGTGAAACTGTTGAAGAGAATACATTTTTGTACATTTAACGTGTTTCTGAAGGCGTTGCTTTCAATTACGGGGCCCAAAAAAAGCAGCTGAATGTCAAACGCCGCCTAATTAGGCTTTCTAGCAAGACAGCGGTGTAGCGTGGAAAATCGCTCCGCCGGTCCATCGATGACGCCGCTAACTTGACAGGCGAACTGTTCAAACTGACCACACCTGAAACACTAAATTGCGCATGATCAAGGCAGAATTTCTCTAACACTGAGCACTGGTAGCTATCGATTTCGCGCCCAATATTGTGAAAATCTGTCCTCTCTTCGATCATTGATACGTCCACGGTTGAACATTTATGCGCCTCGGGGTAGGCCAGCCGTTGGAACATGGATGCGTGGTTGTAGCAACGATCACTTGCATGCCACACTCTGAAAAATTCCAAGAGTCAGCTTCTGCAACGAAATGTGCAGCGCACATTTTCTACCCCGTACCTAAGTCCGGCGATGCATGCATATCGATCCCGATCGTTTCAAAGCTGCGCGGCCGTTCAGTCGGGTCACGCTAACCTCGAGCATGCGGGGGTTTAAACTACATGTACGCAAAATTCAACGACAAGAAAAAGATGCAGGCTAAGCACTTTAGTCTAGTCTTCCCCTAATTACCAAAGAACATTGCTGTTCACAGGGAATTCGGATCATTCGCGCTTCCGGCTTTCCGGTTGTGCACTCTTGCGGTGCGGTGCAGTAGGTCTTCCCCTCGACGAGTCGATGTGCAGCTCGCCGCAGTAGCAGCGCAGGCCTCTAGTAGATTCGGCATGTCTTCTGCCACGGCTCTGAGGTAGAATTTAAACGAAGAATTTAGCTAGAAACATCCTGTTGCCTCGGTCTGCATGTGAGGAACGAGCATAATGTCATTTCACATACATACTTCGGACTGCCGAATGTTCTGCACGGCGAGGTGTGTGTGTGTTGTGCCGGCGCTAGATCTTCGGAGGTCGATGCAGGACCTAAGACAGCGTAAATGCTAGGAATAGCTCGCTCGCATCACGGGCAGATCGAGGTGACAGTTTAGAGCGAAGCGCTGCTCGTGAATGTGCGTATCTCGATGCCAGCTGGTGGAGCTGGTGCAGTACGTAGCATCGCCTGCAGCTATGTGCGTGACAGCGATGCTTGCCGTACACAACCCTACGTGAAGACCGTGATCTATGTTAGAACGCGGATGCACTCTTCGTAGCACCTCATCGAGAGTTGCGGCTAGCTGATATATCATAGAGGATAAGATTCATTCACGCGTAGCAAGCGGAATGTGGCCGTGTTCGACGTGCATATAGCCATGAGCCTGTATATCGACGTCCGCCGTATCTTTACGAGAATCGAATGGATACGTCGGACGTACCTTTAGACACTTCGTTTTTTTTTTTTCGCGCTATTCTACACAATGGAATACCAACATGCCCAAGCTTCTGTTTTAACTGCTCTCTTCTTCCTACTGGTTCGATCCGGATCAACTCAGCCATATTGGGGTGGCTAAAAGTAAGTAAAGGCCGCAACATGGAGCACAACCGACCTAAACCGAGCACAAATTACCCCAACCCGGTATGGCTGCACCATTTAAAAGTACATGACAGACAACACGAAAACTGTAAACACTGCGGACAGATAGGTACACTAGACCACATAATCTGGCAATGCCCCTTTTCGCCTGGGGCAGTGCATTCATGACACGGAAGCTTGGCAATCCCTTCTCTAAAGCGAAACCCTTGAGACCCAAAAAGAAGTCGTCCGCTTGGCGGCTGAGGCCACGAAGATTCAATGTATCCTTGCGCACTTCTAGTCGCGGAGTCCCAGCCCCCTATTCGGGTCTGCGTACCTGGGTGGGGGAGTAGGGGAACCTCCTGTATCGGCGGCAATAAAGTTTTAAATAATAATAATAAATACTAGAACCACAGCCGGCCTCGAAGGAGAGCGCGCTCTCCCTCGATACGGGCCACGGTGTGATACCGGCCGTGCTAGTACAAGAACCACCATAGTACAAGGGTTTACAGCTCCTCATCGGTGGCGGTCGCGTGAACTAATGGCGCTGATGTTGACTCTTGCTCCTTGCCGGGCGCGTCGTCTGCTACGCGCGGCGCTGAAGCGTGGAGTGGCCAGGACATTGCGCACGTCCGCCATGCTCTACAGCCCCCTCAACACGAATCACTACATTGTGTGACCTTAACTCTGAAAGGACGAGTATGTTCTGTAATTTGCGCTTTTATTCCATTGAGGGATGGCTTGGACAAGTCATATCTATATTTTAAGCAATCCAGTGTTGTGCAACTCCTCGTATTATTGTGGGTGACTAATGCTCACCATCCTGAGTGGGGTAGTGCCATAGTGAGCAACCGAGGAAGAGACCTGTCAGTGTAGTGATGTGGAAACACATTGGAGTGATCATATACCAACGTACGTATATGCATAAAGTGGTTCGCACCAGCCGCTTCGTCTCGTGTGCAATACACAGACTGGCCCGCCTTTAGGGCATCGGTGAAGACTTCTAGTGTGGACCTCCAGTCACCATCTCAAATAGAGGGCCTCATTACTTCCGCTCTCTGTGAGGGCACTCGCTATGTTTGTGTGCCGCGTCCGTGTCCAGCACGAGTGGCTTCGCGCGATCCGTCGGCGGGCTGAAAGGTAGTGCAGAAGAACGAAATCCACGCAAGATCTCGCACTTTCTCGCCGAGCTAAACGACAAGTTTTGCGCCAGCTGGAGAGGTTAGGATGGCAACGTTGAGACAGTTCTGCTCATCACTGTATCCCCGTAAGCACGTGTCGCGTATCTGGCATGTTGCGAGAAGCTTGCGCACACCTCCGCAAGAAAGGCACCCTTTTAGTGCTCTGGCTCTTTATCAACGCTGCAATGAAGTTGACGTAGCTGAAGATTTTTGTAGAATGGTTGTGGGCACAAAAGTTATCAATTTCAGAGGTTTTTACGCCACCTTCGCCGAATGGTCAATACGACTTGCCCTTTTCAATAGATGAATTAGACGCCGCTCTTGCCTCTTGTCGGCATTTATCTGCACCTGGTCCTGACGGGATTACTTATTCAATCTTATCAAACCTAGGCAAGGATGAAGAACTGCACTACTTAATTGTTTCAATGATATATGGGCTTCTAGTGCTGTTCCTTAACACTGGAAGATTAGCCGCCTGGTTGCTCTTTTGAAGCCTGGAAAACCCCCTCTCGAACTTACCTCATACCGACCAGTTGCCCTAGCAAGCTGTGTCGGAAAAGTTATGGAGCGAATGATGCTGGCAAGACTTGAATGGTTTGTAGAGAGTAATGATCTTTATCCGAATATGATGACTGGATTTCTCCGGGGACGCTCTTCCATCGACAGCGTCATCAACCTTGTGGCGACAGTAGAACACGAAAAGCGTCACCACCGACTAGTAGCTGCTGTCTTTTTAGATATAAAGGGGGCTTACGACAACGTCCTCCATGATGCTATTCTTGATGGACTTGACGACGTGGGAGCTGGTGGCCGGCTGTACTTGTGGATTGTAAGCTATCTCAGTGGCCGCTCTGTTTACATGACTACGCCTGAAGGAGATACTACCCGCTATCAAGTCGGTCGTGCAGTTCCACAGAGAGGAGTCCTCAGCCCAATTTTATTTAACGTTGAGCTAATTGGCCTGGTGAGTGAAGTGCCATATAACATTCACATCAGTGCATATGCTGACGACATCTTTTTTTTTAACGCAAGCTTGCCATAAGACATATTATAGAAACCCATATAAATTATTTTCCGTTAGCAACCAGAGCAGGCTCCCGCTCTTATCGTTGCCGGTGAGCCATTTAGAGAAGTACTCTTCCCTTGTTGTGATTAGTTCCACTTCCCGCAGAATCTGTGTCCTTGATGCCCTTGTCCATGCACAAGTCCACAGCACGTGGGGAACATCCACTTCTGCAGCTGGTGTGGAACACTTCGGGCATGTGGTTGGTCCGATGTCTGCTTGAGATTCCCATCGGCATGTTACCGACGGGGTGAGGGCCGCTCCAGCTCTTATCCTTCTAAGGGAAACCTCCTCCAATCTCGTTAAGGTATGAAGGAGGGGGAATGTACAAGGGGGAATGAGGGCACGTGTACTTTTCCTTAAAGAGGAAGCTAATATGGGAACAGCGGAGCGGGCATGAAAAGGGAGCCTGGTGGGGGGCGCATTAGTGTTTGGAACCTCATGTGTGAGGTGGTCAACTTTTCTCTGCTTAGCGTTTTCAGCATCGTCTTGTGAGCAATGTATCTGGATTCGTATGTTTGTTTTTCTATTGAGTGCATGGATTTCCTGGGTTACACATATAATCTTTGTCACTTTATTCAGTTGTTTTATGGCGGCTAAAGAGTCTGTATAGATGTGGGCTTCTTTTAAGGATTCTATATTTATTTATGGCCTCCATAGCATCGCGGATTGCATAGAGTTCCATGACAAGCGGGTCCGGGTATTCTGAAATATAGTCTTTATGTACCTTTAGTTCAATGTGTGTTCGACTAGTAGCTGCTGTTCTACCGCCATTTTCTATAATTGATGCGTCCGTATACGCAATACAGGTACCTGGATACTTCAAGAGGTCAAGATGCCAGCTTTTCTTTGCGACGAAGCCGAGTGGTCTTGTTCGTCGTAATAGTAATGAATTCCCACGGAGGAGGATCAGCCATTGGTGGTGTTTGAACTGTCACTTCGTTGTACAAGGATGCTATGGGCATAACATACTTGTGCTTTATATTCCTTGTTGCCTCTAGTTTAATTAATTATCTCAACGTATTTATCTGTGCAAATTCTTGGAGAATAGGGATAGGGGTAAGTTTTGGTAAGGCCGTGATAGTGCGCATTGCGTTTCTATTTATTGTTTCCAATTTGGCTCACTGCCGCCTCGTGAGTCTTTGGAATTGGGCCTGGTATAGTATCCTCGGCTGTAACACCGATTGTACAAGACGTCTTGCCATGTTCGCTCGAGCTCCTCCTACCTTAGACGAAATGCGTTTTATCAAGTTTAAGAAGTCGCAGCTACTATTTTCACCTTATGAAGCCGTTGTGTTCCTTTGCCGGATTTGTAAATTTCTAGGCCAAGAACACTCAACTCGTCCACCTCTTCCAATGCCTGATTTCCAATCTTTATGGTGACTCTTTGCGTTGCCAATTGTTTTCTTCCATTCTTGTTTCTAACATGAATGTAACTGGACTTTTGAGGTGACAATTCTAGACCTGCATCTTGGGCGTACTCATCTATGGCATTTAAAGCCTCTTGCAGATACCGATTCTGTCTCTCAGGTTGCTTATGAGCAGACCAAATCTAGTGTTCCTGTATATGCTCGTGACATTATCTGCGTATATAATCAACCGCACTTCTGCTATTTCAGCTAATTTCCACGCCAATGGGATCAGTGCGATATTAAATAGCAAAGGTACTAACATTGACCCTTGTGGCACGCCTCTGTTCGAGGCGTAATTGCCAATTTGTTTTATGTTTATCCGGATAGAAAACGTCCTGTCCTTAAGCAGATTATGTACTGCTCTTATGACCTGCAAGGGAATGCCCATAAATTTCATGTTGCTAAGAATCTTGCATGTAACACGTTGTCGTATGCCTTCGCCATGTCTGTAGCCACTACAGTGCGCACAAGGTGGCTATAAGGAGACACGTGTATGACCTTTTCAGTGAGCATAGCCAGTCTAGTTTCTGTGCCAAGGTTTGTTCGGAAACCAATTAGTCGAGCATGGTATTTTTTATTACTTTCCAACCACCATGACAGGTGGGTGGCTATCACATTTTCATAGATCTTGCAAATTGTGGGTGTTAGCAAGATAGGCCGCAAAGATTCTAGGCTTGTGGGAGGTTTCCCAGCCTTTGGTATTGGGACTACCATCGAGTGTTTCCAGCCGAGTGGAATGTCTCCTCCTTGCCATACCTCATTTACCACATCCAACAAGCTGTCAACTGCGGTTCCTTCTAAATTTTTGAAGACTTCATAAGGAATATCGGCATGTCCAGGCGCAGATTTACCATTCGCTTCTTATATAGCAGCCAATAACTCCAATTTGGTAAATGGTGATGTTATTCCTGTTTATCAACCGCATCCACTGTCGGTTAAAAAGTTAAATTGGTTCACAGGAAGGGAAAGGCGCAGTAACTGTCACACTTGCTCTGTGGACACCTGAACCGCGCCGTAAGGGAAGGGAGGAAGGTGGGAGCGTAAGTGGAAAGAGAGAAAGGGGAGCCGTAGTTGAGGGCTACGGAGTAATTTCGACCACCTGGGGATCTTTAACGTGCGCTGACATCGCACAGCACACGACGCCTCTTCGTTTCGCCTCCATCGAAACGCAGCCGCCGAGGTCGGGTTCGAACCCGGGAACTCCGGCACAGTAGTCGGGCGTCTTACCACTGCACCACCCCGGCGGGGCTCCACTGTCGGTGAAGGCGCCGAAGGCGCCGGATAATGTGCACGGTTCGGGAAGAAAAGGGCAGCAGCCTGATCTGCAAACTCCTCTCGTGTAAGCTGTAATGCGAGTCTAATACTTTCCGCATGATCTTTAACCTGTCGCCTCTTTTCCATGCCATGGAAAGTCCTCCAGAGGGCCTTGTTGGTCGTTCCTGAGCCCAAACGACTGCACCATTCATCCCATCTCCTATGAGTCAGCTGTTTTTCATATCGGCGTGCATGTGCGTCACTGTTTACCTCAGCTTTTCTTTGCACGTCTTCAGGATGCCGACCAACCTGTATCTCGGCCCGTTTTCAGCGTGCCCAACGTTTTAGTAGGTGTAGGTTGGGAGTTGGCTGATCTTCGTTCAGTGTAGTTGTAATTGAGTGATCCTTGAGTACCGTTTGAAGGGTGGTAACAAGAGTACTCGGGCTAACTGAATTAGTTCGAGTATCCTGCCGTACACCATCCCAATGTGTTACAGAAGCTTTCTTTCGAATTTTCTTCATATGTTCCAAGTTATGGCTAATATTAATGGGGACATGGTCACTACCCCACCTGTAGTGTTTGTAATCGGCATCTAGCCGAATGTTACCACTCTGTTGGCCACTATGGAATAAAACATGGCGGCTTAACTAACAGGCTCGCTTCATCAGTGTCTCACCCCAATCAAATCAATCGGACCCCATCACAGTCTCCGGGAACACTAAGCCACCCATCTAATTCCGCCTGCCATTGTGGTGCACCAGGGCCCTTCCACCACGTTAAGTCTGATGAGTGTGTTTGTGTTGCAGGTAGTGTTGCGACTCCTGGATGATTTAGCAGTGTAAATTCTATTTCTGTGAGGGCAGAATGAACTTGATCACCCCTTTTAGAATCATAATTATATCCCCATACAGTGTGCCGAGCGTTAACATCTCCACCGATTAGTATCGCAATTCCAGGGTATGAATGGCGAATATGCTTAATCCATCCAAGATTAAGTACTGTTTTTCCTGGCCGAGCGTACACGGACACTAATATAAGGGGCGTTTTGTTTGGACGCGTGAGTACAGCAACTACTTCCTGCTGAGTGTTGCACCACTTGCTGAAGTCAAGTGGTGTTTGGGGAATGTTGGCCCTAATATAGACGGCAGCTTTTCCTGACGTTTCGGCCTCTGCTCTTGCTCGTTTATCAGGGATAGAAGGATACTGGTGCTCTCTATATCCTGTTATTGAATATACCCTATTGTGTTCCTGTATCAAGAACGTCCATGAATGCAGCTTGCCGTACAAAAATTTTGTCTTGATTTCCCCAACTTTATTAGAGAACCCTATGCAATTCCATTGTGTAATCTGTTGCCACTTGTTTCGGCTACTTCTATCCATGATGTATGCTGCTCTGAATGAGGTGTGTCAGTTGCGTAAGTGTGTATAGTACGGCCTCCCAAGCGGTAGGTTTACAATTCGGAGCATCCAATAACCTTGTTGTCGTACTGCCTGCAAGCGTATATTTTGGTTTTTCTGAACTCTCCTTTCGGCGTTGGGATATACGCGCTTTCTTTTGTCGCAGCTATGCAACTTGTGCTGAAAGCATCGCAATTTCTCTTTCTATTGCATCCTGCTGGGTTGTGCAGTCGTCAAGTTCCGGAAATTCATTAGCAGTGAATGCCACTGTGCTCCGTTTTGTGCGTCGTCCATTCTTCAGCGCAGAAGCAAAAGATGCACTGTTCTGTGCAATCACCGCAGCAGGCTTTTCTTATTCAGGAGGATCATCAAACAGCTCTTCGGCCAGAGCTGCAAATCTGTTTTTAACCACTACCGGTAGTTAAACAATTCGAGCGTCGGCGGGGGGACTAGATGGGCTTCCCTATACAGCAAGGTGTTTCTTCTGCTGTTTCTTCTGCCTTCGCTCGTACCGAGTTGTGTAGGTGACCACCGTCCGTGGCTCAGCGACACATTGCGGTGCGGAGATGACGACTTCCCTTCTCGACTGTACACATTTATTTACACTTGTTTATAAACTATTTACAATAACGTCGTCAGATGCGACATCAAACATGGAGGGCTAACTGCAACCGGGTGTACGATCGGAGATCAGAGGCTAGCAGAATCAGGCCTTGGCCTTCTGCTACTTTAGGCCGGAGTCCCTTGGGCCCTCCGTCAGCCTATCCTCCCTCCTCGAACAACCCGTCTGCTCTCGACTCTCGTCCGAGCCCAACTCTCTCAACGCCCCTTCCTTCGCGCTCAAAATTCGAGTCTAGTCCGTTGACCAATCAACGACTAGTCACTATGTGGCCAATAACATGCAGTCTTTTGAAATGGGCTGGCCAATCATTGTGCCACATATACCCCTCTCCTACGCATGTCAAATAAAACACACATAAAGCACGCACTAAGCGGCGAGTGGTTGCGCACACAAACACATACACCTGCGATTTCTCCCTCTCCAAAATCCTCCCACGCAAGCGGCGCCAAGCAGTCGCAAAGACAAACGGCGTTGACGGTTACACTTCCGAAAACGCACACATATAAACACACACCTGCAAACCTCAGGCCCACACATTCCGATCCCTGCTCTTTGTCGGTTGCGCGCGGGCGGCGGATTCAAAGGGACGTACAGGCGTCTTCCCGACAAGACATGTCAACAGCGCGTTCTCCCCAGGCCCGTGTTACGCCGCGTTTCGGGATTTATGGCCTCCGCGCCCTCTCCACTCGAACCGGGAGACACAGCAGTTAGCGCAGAACCCACAACCACTGCGCTTACGCTGTGCGCTCTAACTGCATTGCTCTACCTTCCTCGCGGCACGGGGCGGACAGAGCCGGCGGCGTCGCCCGCTGCCATGTGTTCTGGGCTCACTTCCGAGAAGCAGTCGCCTGCGCGACCGTCCTAAATCAGCCCGCGTCAAGCTGCCCCTTGACCTTGGTCGCCCCTTCGGAATATCGCTTCTGTGCGAAGCCCGCAAACTTAACTCCGGTGCACATTGCTTCCGTCGTCCAGCCCCTGCTAACTCGAGGTTTCGCTTTTTTTTTTTCGGACACTGAGAGGAAGTGATATCGTGATCGTCAGATTTGCGTAGGCCGCATTTGAACTTCACTCTCCCGATTCAGTTATGTGTTCTGGGTTAACTTCATATGGACAAAATTTCAGCATATGGCCTTCTTTGTAGCACCTGTAATAATGCACCAGTCTAGGTTTGTACGTTCTGGGTCGCACTATGCGGTCGTTGTCGTAAAATTTGTGCGGAAGAGTGTCTGGTCCCTGTAATGTGATCAGAAAAGTGCCTCTGTTCCCTATACGACGTACGGCTAACACAGTATGCGTTCCAGATATGAGGTCTCTGTCACCGTCTCCGGAAAATCTTGGTCTAGGTCATAAACGACACATCTTTCAGTGTTTGGACCAGTCGCAAAATATTTCTGGACAGGCAGATACTCTTCTGCCGTGACTGGAATCTGTGTTACTGTGCTCATTTTGCATGCATCCTCAAGTGTGGCTAAATGGACTGTGACAGTGTTAGATGCCTTGTGGCTTATAAACCCCTGGTAACCTGTGGTACCAAGCGCTGCGTCTATCACTCTCTGTATAGCTCTTTTGTGATATAAAACTGCACTGTTGTTCTGATATGCACTCTGAAGGATTGCTGCAAGGCTGGTGTTGGATGCACCACCGGCAAAGAAGCTAGCCCTTACCTTCTTTGCCGGTGGTGCGTTGACTGGCGACCCAGGTAGTTTGACCAGCCGGGGTGTCCGTTGAGAAGCGTTAGTGGCGACTTCCTCTTGCACATCTATAGCCTTCTGTGTATCGTTTAGCTCGGGTAGCTGCTTGAGCGTTGTCCTCGTACTCGAAGTACTGTCCACGTTGCTCTGTGGCCAAGTGCTAGCTCCAGGTAACGGGTTGTTACTGCAGCCTTCCGTTGTACAAGCAGAAGTCACAGCGACTACCAGAGGGTCCATTGGCGTCCCCATGCTTGATATCTTATCAGCGCTGAGGCTCCGCGGAGCCCCAGTAGGCCTAGCAGCAAGGCCGCGTCGGCATTCTGCAGCTCCTACCTGGAGGGCTGCGTCCTTGGCGATCTTCTTGTCACGTACACACGGGTTGTTTGGCCTTTATGCTCTTCCTCAAGAGTTTGATGTCCGCTGTGGGGGCGCGGACTACAGAATTAGTTCGAAATCTTACTGGAAACGATGTAGCCACGACATCTGCATCTGGGCTTCTGGTTCGACGCGCCCACAACTACGTGCGAGATTGCAACGAGCTGTAATCGACATCGATGTACTTTTAGCGACAGAAAAGTGTGCAGCGATCGCATTTACGAGCAAATGTGTCAGCCGCTACTCGATTACCCTTCATGGAGTCATCAGGCACAGATTCTTGGGTGTAATTATTTACCACCGACTATCTAGGTCGAAATATATTACTATGATGAAGAAAAGGCTAATTAATTTTTGCCTTGTACTTTGTTTCATACCTGGGATCAAATGGGGTCCAACTGAGCGCTCCTGAATACGGCTTTACGAGACTCTGTTTGTTGGCTACATTCGGTACAGTCTCCCGGTACTCTTTAGTATGAGCATTTCCTGCTTGCGGACTTTAGAGAGCGTGCAAGCGCAGGCACTGAAAATATGCCTTGGACTACCCAGATGCACCTCTAACAAACGCCCAGTTGAAGAGTGTGGTTTTCTACGTGGACATAGGCCACCAACCACCGCGGGTTCGAGCGTCGCGCGAGCCGAAGCCCCGATCAGCCGGTACCACGCGCACACTGAAACACCGCAGCACGCACTCAACCTCCACCGGGGGAGAGCACTTCGCTGCAAGGACACAAACCTCCAAGTTCACGAAGGAGACGTTTATTGAAACGCCATCCTCCAGCGGCACACACACACACACACACACACACACACACACACACACACACACACACACACACACACACACACACACGCACACACACACACACACACACACACACACACACACACACACACACACGCACACGCACACGCACACACACACACACACACACACACACACACACACACACACACACACACACACACACACACACACACACACACACACACGCACACACACACAAAATATACAAAACGCACAAGTGACACGGAGTGCGCGCCGCAAGCACGCCAGGGGCGTGCTGTGATCTCTCTCGCAGTGACCAGAGGGTTCCTTTGAGAGAGAGTGGGCAACCACCGCAAGGTACGCCTGTCTCGGATCGTTGGATCACGATCGACAGGCTCGAGTTGCGCTCTCAGGTACGACCCGGAGCAGACGAACTCGAGTACACACTGGTCTGCGCGGTCAAAGGCCGGCAGACAAGAACAGTTGCGTACGCACCTTGCGATGTCTCGGATGGGTCTCTCCCTGAGCTCCGCTCGGACAGTCGCGCGAGCGCGGCCGTCGAAGCGGTGCCGTGTTCCCGCCAAAAGGCGCCAATGAGAACAGCCACTGGGACGCCAGGGCGGAGCTTTGGCCCGAACGACAGTGACGTGTCGTCTGAGCCTCTCTCCGCCGCCTCAGGCGGGAGATAGGGAACGAGGAGAACAACTGGAAAGCGGGCGGCGGCCGCGCAAAGGGCAGCCGCGGCAAGCCCGAATCCCACAAGAGGCACATGCTCGCACAATTTTATTCTTTTTTTACACACACACACACACACACACACACACACACACACACACACACACACACACACACACACGCACACGCACACGCACACGCACACGCACACGCACACGCACACACACACACACACACACACACACACACACACACACACACACACACACACACACACACACACACACACACACACACACACACACACACACACACACACACACACACACACACACACACACACACACACAAACTCTGGTAACTGCAAGAGAGAAAAACCCTGTGATATGACCATCAAGTGAAATAAAAACGTAGTATAATAGATAATTTGCCTGTTTATAGAAACATTTTCTGCTGTTAAGCCCAGAGGGCTGCGAAAGCAATACTACTTAAATACTATGGCTACGCTTAGGTTCGGCTTGTGGTTCACCGCCTTCTCCTTCTTGTTGGGCAGCATGACGAACTGACTTACAAGCGCTGAACGAGATTATTTATATTGAGCGAAAACATTAGCTGCGGGTGACCGTGCGTTCTTCTCTTTGTTCTTCCTCAGCCCACATATAAAGCCCCGCTTTACCCAGCCGTATGAACATGCCTTAGTGGCCTATAGGGGTAAAGTGAAAGTCCTAGCAGGCTGATTCTGACATAACCGTCCCACGTGAAACGAGAGACAGAAGTTAGCAGCTCCTGTCAGCCAACATATAAAGCCCTGCTTTAACCAAGTCGTGGGTAAGGCGTGGCTACCGCCGCGCTACGCTGAAGGCTCGAAACCTATAGAGTAGTATAGCTTTCGTAATAAAACAGAAAATATAGAACATGATCTTTTTGTCAGTACAGCTCCCACAAACTTTCTTTCTGGAAAACTTATTTCACGCGGAGTCGCCAATCACGAACGTGGACACCAACACGCCTGACTTCGTGTTTCGAGCAGTCCTTGATGTCGTCCAAAGACAGGAAGCGCCTCACGGAAGACCAGCAGTCGTGGTTCAAGTCGTCCAGCTGCAAGCGGCCGTCTCCTCTCGGGTGGCACACCACCCGATCGCGGACAACCCCCGTGAGTTTCATGAACTCGTCTATTTTCTTCAAGCGGGCTGATGCCAGGCGAATCATGCTATCTGCCTCGGCATTGCTGACCGAAGCCGCCGAGGCGACCTTCTCGACCAATGCTGGGATGTGGGCGACCTTTTCCAGAGCGCTAGCGCAGGGCCTGAAGGAAAGGGAGAAAAAAACCGAAAACAGTGAAATGTGAATGCAGCATTCTTTCATGCCCTCGCATATCCTTCGGCGCGGATTGGAAATATTTTTCTGCACGCGTTCCTAATGTTTATGCACTTTTGTGCAAAAAATAAGATACGAGCATTACAGCTTTTCGAAGACATCTTGCTAGCACTAAGGGCAATTTTCTCCCGTTCCGGTTATTTCTGTGTGGGAACAACTGCCACAGTGGCGCTGTTTCAAAGCTTCAATTCAAAGTGCATCCCGCGATCAGGCTCGTGCAATCGAAGTCTAGTCAGCAACAACTTATGAAAGCCTCCTCTACGTAAGCGCGATGCACATTTGTATATGCCAATTTCTACCGTACGTTCCCTGAAATATTTGCATCGAAAATAAAACAAAAACAAGCCTTCACCCTCATCCGAATCTTCCTGCTTAGAAAGGAAAAGGAAGGTAGTGGCCTCTTAATTTCTTTCCTCTTTAGCTCCCCGTTGCGACAGTGGAGGACTTCGGAAATTTCGGCCACCTGAAGATATTCAACGTGCGCTGGCATTGCATGACGCAAGGGTGCCTTGCTTTTCGCCTCCATCGAAAAGCGGCCACCGCGGCTTCCCGCATCCTTCAGCACAGAAGTCCAGCGCCCTAATCACTGCAGTACCGCGGCGGAGCCCCTGCACACGGGGCAGTTTCAGCAAATGGACACGCAAAATATGCACTGGCGTCTGAACAACCTTCTGTCGAATGGTATCGGGTCAGGTTAGGTGACATGAATAGAGGAATTGACCATCCTAAATTAATGGGTCAACGTTAAAAAGCACAGTTCTAGTATGGCTTACAAAGGCGAGAAATTTGCGCCACTCTTCAAAAAACATATACACTCTTTACGTGTTTTAAAATTCAGGAGTGAATTGAATCACGACCGAAACCTTCCAAAATACAGCTCGGTTACAATGTGATACAAGAGACCCTCCACAATAACCACATCTGTCCAGTGCGCAAGATTAATGTTTTTGTCAGCAGTCCTGGCATGCTGCTCACAAAACCCTTAAATTTTGAAATATTTTGTCCCACCGCAATGTGCACATGAAGGTATATAAACTGACCTCCGGTTTCAAGTCTCGCGCTGTAGAATACAATCCCTCTTTAAACGGCCGAACTTAGTTGTTTTCCAAGCAGAGCGCAAACTGTGACATACGTACCGGTCGGACCGGATGCCGCTGACGAACACAGCGGCGAGCTCGAGCAGGTCACGGTTACGACGTGCCGCTTCCCAGACGGTATACCATGGCTTAAAAGATAACGTGTTTCGTTTCGCAGAGTCTAGAAAGTTGACGGACGTGAGGCTATAGTTTTGCGCGATGTTCATGGCCAACCTTCGAAAAAATACGTCCACTTTATCCGAGCTTTCGCCCTTAAACTCTACAGTGCGCAGTACTGTGCTGAACTTGACTGCATCCGCCAGGCATTCAATATCTTCATCTCGAATGCATACCGCAGCCACAAATATCTCTTCGAGGCTTGTGTTATCGTGAAAAGATGACACGACTGCTTCCCACGGACAGTGTGGGACATCGCCTGCATTTTCGTTCCGTGTCGCAATCAGGCGTAGCTTGCGAAGCGAAGTCGCCGCTTTCACGCACTGGCCCAGGGCTGCGGATATCGAATCGTCGAAGTCAAAAGCTGGAATCCGCAAAGACAAGCTTGTGATGTGGTGCAGTGATGGCACACGCTGCAAAGCCCGGCAGATGTCGCCTTTAATACCCTGTTCGTGAAACCCGCGAACCTCTGAGAATGCTCGACACTCCATCGTGTTGTGCCGATCTCCAACAAAGTAGCATTCTGTCTCAAAGAATATCTTGTCTTCGACGCCACCTTCGCGCAGCAACCTGAACAGTTTCGGTAGCCAACAATTATCTTGAGGGAATATTTTCACAGTCACTTTGGTGATGTTCTGCTTCCTCGCCACGGCAACTAAAAGCATTTCCCATTGTGCCATCGACAACATATGAAAGTCAAGCGATATTTCCTCTATCGTCTCGTTTTGCATGAAGGCTTCGAGCCAAGAGGTGTTGACCGTGGGGATTCGAAAATCCTCCGGATTCATAAGAGAAGTCATGCTGAGGGAACGAAGAGTAGCGTTATGCGCAAAGATTTTGGCTATAATCGGTGAGGTATGTCGGCCTATGGTAATGTCTCCAAGCTTAGCGTCAGATATCGTTCTGTTCTGTGATAGGCCTTCCAAGATCCACAGCCACCACCTTTCGCTCTGATAAAGCGTCGGTAACACAGGCGACACGTCTAATGCTGTTAACGTTCTGCTGTTCTCCAGATACTCGGTGAACTCGGAGCGGCTAAGCAATGAAACCTTGGCTTTGTAGAGTTCGCGCATTGACAGCTCCTTCAAGGTTGTGTTTTGTCGCAGCGCCGCCAAAAAGTTGAGCGCTTCCGGTTCGGATATTCGTAGAGAATCGCCAATCTTGAGAACGGTCAGATGCGTAGTCGTCCGTAAAAGACTAGTCAGCGCCGAGAAAAGGGCGGCTGGAGCTGAGGAGTGGCACTCGAGTCGTTCAAGGCGGCGCCCACATGACGCGATCAGTGCGCAAACCTTTTCGTACCGGTGGTTACCGGAAAACGTGATGCTGAGCGTCTTCACCGACTCGTTCTCACTGAAGGCATCACAGAAAAGGTTGTCGTACGGGTGGGACACCTTGTCCCATACATCCCAGTAAAGGAGTTCAATGCTGTCTATGCATCGGTGGTTTTTCAAAAGGCAGCTGAGTAGATTGTTAGCTTTGTGCCAATCCATGAAGTCTTGTACAGAGGGGCGATAACGGCGTCCTTGACCGAGGCTTACCAGCGACAGCTGGCCCTTCCTTTTGGAGCACTCTCTAAGCTCGTAGTGAATGCAATATAACATCTCGTTCCACACCGGAAGGTGGTGGACGATCTGACAGGTGCGATCCTCGGTCGCTGTGCAGGGGAGTTCGATGTCTATAGGAGACACGGTGTGCCAGCTCGTGGTGTAGCGTACATGGGGCAGCCAAGTTGGAGGCCCCGATGTGTGCCGGTCATCGCCGTAGTCTGGTGAGGATTCAGGACTCGCCATCCGGATACTGCGTAAAGAGGTAGGTGATATCAGTGAGCGGAATTCAGAGAGAATACCTATCTCTACCAACGCACCATGCCAGAACGAGTACAAATTTTGATTTTGGCGTAACAAGGACGGGAAAATACGTTATCCGAGATGGAATTAATAGTAACTATATGGGATGCACTACGAGTGCTAAGCGGTGATTCGTGCTCATCAATATGCAGAAGACTAAGGTAATGTTCAACAGCCTCGGGAAATAACAGCAGTTTACGTTAGGTAGCGAAGCACTGGAAGTAGTAGGCGAAATATGTCTACTTAGGACAGGTAGTAACCGCAGATTCGGACCATGAAAAGGAAATAACAAGAAGAATAAGATTGGGATGGAGTGCATTTGGCAAGCACTCGCAGATTATGACTAGCAGCTTATCGGCATCGCTCAAGAGGAAAGTATACAACAGTTGCATCTTTCCTGTACTCACCTATGGGGCTGAAACGTGGAGGCTAACCAAAAGGGTTCTACTTAAGTTGAGGACAACTCAGAGGGCTATGGAACGAAAAATGGTAGGGGTAAAATTAAGAAATAGGAAGCGTGC
Organism: Amblyomma maculatum; assembly: GCF_055883805.1. Lineage (NCBI taxonomy): Eukaryota > Metazoa > Arthropoda > Arachnida > Ixodida > Ixodidae > Amblyomma > Amblyomma maculatum. Next base: position 106,449,359 of record NC_139348.1, on the reverse strand, counting down.
AGAGTGGGTCAGAGAAATAACTCAAGTTACTGACATTCTAGTGGAAATTAAGAAGAAGAAATAGGCATGGGCAGGACATGTAGTGCGAAGAGAAGATAACCGATGGTCGCTTAGGGTAACAAACTGGATTCCAAGGGAAGGAAAGCGTAGTAGAGGGCGGCAGAAAATTAGGTGGGCGGATGAGGTTAAGAAGCTCGCAGGGGTCAAGTGGATGCAGCTAGCACAGAACCGGGTTTAGTGGAGAAATATGGGAGAGGCCTTCGCCCTGCAGTGGGTATAGTCAGGCTGATGATGATGATGACTTCTCCCACTCCGTAAGTTTCAGCGGCGAACACTAAATCCTCTAAGCTAATGAGCTGCCAAAAGGACGCCATCGAAAACTAAGGCCTCTACAATAAGCTTGGTTTGTAGGGTTTGACGTCCCAAAAGAACTCGGGCTATGAGAGACGTCGTAGTGGAGGACTCCGGAAATTTCAACCACGTGGGGCTCTTTAACGTGCACTGACATCGAATTGCAGACGGATGCCCCTCCGTTCCGCCTACATCGAAACGCAGGTGCCGGCGGTCGGGTTCGAACACAGGTACTCCAGCACTGTAGTCGGGGGTCTTACCACTGCACCACCGCGGCGGGGCTACTCTCTAGAACATTAATGTTGGCTGTGCGAGCAGCGACATATACTTTGCTCTCAAAATAATAAAAAAAAAACCAGTATACTCACGGAATAAGATGCAGAACGCCTTGCCATGAAGGTAGAGCCTCCGATTAGAGCAACGCATGCGCTGGAAAGGCCACTTCGTTTTCATCCTCCCCTGCAATCAGAGCTGTTAACTCAGAAGTTAAGACCCTGCAATTGCGAGACAAAATCGCAGGTATGCTACTCAGAGAAAATATTTTTTAGAAATTCCTCTTGCTCCGCAAGGGCTACCGTTTACAGTTCCTGTCCACCTCTCCTTTGGCGCAGCTGTCAAAGCGCCTGCCCTAAAACCGGTGTGAGTTGCTCCATAGCCATAATATTGCCACCGGAAGATTTGTGTGTTACGCTGATTTGTCTGAATTATACTTAAAAATTTAAATTGCATTTTTACCACTGTATTTTTTGGCAGCTTTGCCCGCAAGTGCACCCAATCGTGCTCCTGGTCGGGAAGTGCTGCGACCGGCCACTGAGGGCGGCAAGTGATACTGTTGGACGAACATGCCACCTATTTTATGATTCGGACAAGATCACTGGCGCTCGATTCCTCGTTGACACGGGAGCACAGGTCAGTGTAATACAAGCAGCTTGGGCAGATCGCTGTCACAAAGAGTCGACCTCCCCGCTCCAAGTGATAAACAACTGCCCCATCCGCACGTATACGGCCAATGATCTCTTACACGTAACCTCGGATTGTGCCGGACGTTCTGCTGGATATTCATCATCGCCGATGTCTTGCAAGCTGTTCTCAGCGCTGACTTCCTCAGTATCTTCAACCTCGCTGTCGAAATGCAGGCCCATCTCCTTATCGATCTCAGCACGAAGTTCTTCCGTCATTACTTCTGGCCTCGCACCTGACCACATGTGTGGATCGTTACACCCGCTGGCCCGAGATTATGTCCATTTCTGGCACTGCGGCAAAGACAGTTGCTACGGCCTTCATGGCTGGCTTGGTGTTTCGTTTCTGCTGCCCGTATGTCGTCACCACCGACCGCGGCCGTCAGTTTCAGTCAGCCGTGTTCACCGCCTTTGCCAACAAACATCCTGGGCGTCCGCCACATTCATACGACCGCCTACCATCCTTCGCCAAATGGCATGGTGGAACGTCCTCATTGCCAACTCAAGGCTGCCATTACGACTTACCAACCGAGAGAACGCTTGTCCGACCATCTTCCCCTCGTCCTTCTGGGCATCCGCTCAGGACTGAAGGCTGACCTTGGCTGCTCTTCTACTGAGCTGGTCTATGGCGTTCCCCTGCGACTTCCTGGGGAATTCTTTTATTTCATTTTATTACATTTTTATTTCCTTAAAGATCCCTTTTGAGCGGCATTACATAATGAGTGGATACAAATTTTGGATCTGATAGTACAAAGCCATGTTTTATGATGATAAATGGCTGTAGGCTTTTCGCGCTAAGAATATCGGAGAGGTTGTTGTTGCAATCTCTTCGGGAAGGCCATTCCAGTCCGCGGCGGCGCTTTGAAAAAAAAAAAATGAGTTTGAGAAGGTGACGATTCGTGCACGTGGGCGGCTGATCTGGAGATGGTGGAGAGTGCGGTGGGATATGCGCGCCAGTGGGACCATATAGGGTGCAGTTTGTAGATGGCTGTGAAAAAAACGTGAAATAGTGAAAGGCTGGCTATGCGGCGGTGTAGCTCGAGTAGCTGTAAACCTGAAAAGGATTTCAGACATTATACACTGGTGCTGTAATGATATGGCGAACGAATAAATCTGGTGGCGCGGTTCTGGAAAGGTTCTAGTGCATTGGTGAGGTAAGCTTGATATGGCTGCAAAATGGGTGATGCATATTCTAGTTTTGATTTCACAAGTGCTTCGTAAGCTAGTAACTTGACGTGCACGGGAGCACCGCGAAGATGTCTTAGAAAACCAAAGAATTTGTTAGCTGAAGAAATGATGTTAGTTATATGAGTTCCTTCGTCACCTTCGCTCATCCATATGCTTCACCCTACCTCCGCGACATCTGGAACACATTTGGACACATCACTCCGGTCATCCCTGCTAATCATCACCTTCAATCCGTGTTTGTGAGCCAGGATCTGGACTCCTGCAGCCAGGCTTTCGTTCGCCGTGACCACACCCGTCCTATCCTAACACCGGCCTACGACGTACCGTTCCGCCTGCTCCAACGTGAGACGAAGACATTCACCCTAGACATCAACGGTCGTGAAGATGTGTCTGCTGACAGGCTGAAATCTGCTTATATTGCCACTCCTCTAACCGTGACTCCTCCACTCACTCTCGCTTCGACTCTGCCGACACTGCCACCAAACTCGTCCGCTGCATGGGCGATCCCGTGGCTTCCGCTCTACAGTGGAGCCCTGTAGCGCTCCTCGCGCCGCGCTCTTATCGCAAACCAGGCACAGAGCTGGATAACGAAGAAGAAGTTGGCACTAGGCGCTTTAGCGCGAGCAGCGCAGAGGAACAGGTGCGAAAGCGTTTTTAAGTTCGCCTGTGTCGCAACGCGGAGCACATTAAAGTTTAGCCAACTTTATCAAGCGAAATCCTCACTAGACTATGGGCACCTAAACGTATAAGCAAATGTGTCCGCAAAAAGTGGAAGCAAAATGTAACGCGTGTCATTACACCATCAGATGGTGGAATTAGCAGTCATGTCTGAATGTGTATATGTTCATATAAACTGTGTCAAGCCATTGTCGTGGTCATGTAAGTCAGTGTATTTTAAGATATTAGTCATGATCTAGGAGTCCTGACTAAATACATGGTTAAGGTTTTGTGTTGAGTCATACAAAAGTCATGAGTCACAGTAATGATTTGCGGGTCACTAAATGTGCTCAGTCATGGGTTACAGATATCACGCTACTAGGAGAGTATCACGTAACAAGGTCATGCCACAGACAAGTTGCATGAAAATGTTCCGGGACTATGGTGAGTATTGCTACGGCGCGCGCCGAGGAGAGCTGCGCCAGAAAAAGAAGAGCGCCGGAGCAAGTGGTGTTTGGCTGGTGTTCTCTGTTCTTCTGTGTCTATCTCTAGGCGGGCACAGCGTCCCACAACATTTTGGTGGCAGCGGTGGGATCATGCCGCTCACCCGGTCCCAAAGTCAAGGACCCGACGTGCCACACGACAGGACTCTGCTACCAGGCGATGGCGCCGACGACGCAGCGGCTGGCTAGACCTAGACGCTCGGAGGGGCTCGGTCTTTCGCAGCAGCTGGATGGCGGTATTGAGCGCCTCCTGGATATAGTTACTTAGCGGATGGACTCATGGGCAGCCCGTCTGACTGCCCAGGCTGTGGAGATGGAAGCTCTCCGGCGCGACTTCCATCGCCTTGTGCCAGCCGAGCCGAACACAGGTCATGAGCCTTTAGGCGTCACCGCCACCACTGCCTCCAGCCCTGCCGTCGCTGGGCCTGCTGTCGTAGCCGCCAATAACGTGCTCGGCGCGGGTACATCATTGGACGTAGTGGAATTACCCACGTTTGACGGCACTATCTCGTGGGTGACAGTGGTAGCCAATTTGTATGGAAATTTATCACCTATCACACCTTTGACGCGCCAAGGAAAGGAAATTTCCAGTGTGGCACGAGCCTTGGCATCGCTAGTAAAATCTATACAAAACGCGCGCGATGTGCCGTGCGCAGCAGCAATGGTCAGGCTTTCGCATTTCTTCACAAGGACCCCAAACCCTTCAGGATATACCATATACACTGATTCAATACAGGCTATACGCGCCATTCATATGGGTCGCATTCCTGAAGAACTGCAGGATGACTTACACAGAGTTCTTACCAAACTGCGCCCCGCACTGTCACACTGAGGTGGATTCCCGGTCACGCTGTAATCCCAGGCAATGAGGAAGTGCATCACCTCGCCCGCGAGCTTCAGCACCGGGCGCCTGGGATTCCCTGGCCTTGTCCACCCACGTGGGACGCTACTCTTAACTGCAAGAAAGAAGTCAATATTCGCTATGACAACATTAGGGAAGCCTTTTGTAGACTTCCTCTATCTGACAAATCCCTCACTACCACGCAAATAAATACGCATTCTTCGACGTATACAACTAAACACACTCCTTACTCCTTCCCGATCATTTCTGTACCAAACCAGACATTCCCCCGCATGCCCGAATTGTTCTGAGCACTATGAAAACTTAGAACACTGCATGTTGTTCTGCACTATTGCAATTTAGTCCCCTCACTTTTCTCACCATCCTCCCCCAAAGGTGGTGGGCTTGGTTTGCCTCTGACCAACTCAAAGACCAGTTGCCTTTAGTGACCCTGGCCCAGGAGAATCTCGCACTTAATAGTGCGTCAAATAAGGTTGTTTCTCCTCCTCCTCTTCCTCCTCCTCCAATGCAGTCTCTGCCCTGCTCTCAAATATTCTGACAATGTTTTGTTTAAATTTATAGCATTGAACGTTAAAAAAACTTTGACGTCGCTCAAGCTTCACAGTGCGAGTGAAACGCAATAGCACTTTTTCTTATTTTCCTCTTTTGTTGTAAACCCCGCCGCGCTGCAGCGCCGAAAACAATGCCATATTCGAGCCGCGGTAGCGCAGTCGTTAGGTTGCTCGAATGCAGTGCCCAAGGATCCTGGTCGCGGCGGCCGCTTTTCAATGGAGGCAGAAAGCTACGCGCCCATTTGCTGTGCGATGTCAGAGCATGGTAAACAATCTGAAGAGGTCGAGATTTCCGGAGCCCTTCACTATGGTCTCTTATAGCCTGAGTCGCTTTGGGACGTTAAACCCCACAAACCAACTAAATAAACCAATGGCATATCCAACATTCCAGAAACTTGTGTACATAATACTTACGGTGGGCTACGAACCTATCAATAACAATAAGCCTACCAAAAGAATTACAAAATTAACTATTGAATATTAATTAATCAGCCTGCTATTTAGCACACCTTGGGTGTAGTGTGATGCAGTGTAACGGGAATGCTATACCGAAGAAAGTGGTCTCATAACTCAAGAGCGTCGTTTTTTTTTAAATTACAGGATTGCACATTCATTCGCTTAATAGCTTAACTATATAACTTAATGGCGAAAGCTTTTCCTCCTTTTCCGCTACCTCTAGGTAGTGTGTTTGCGTACTTGTTATAATTTAATTTCTTTATTTTAATTAGTGTCGTCATCCGTGACATCGGCATCTGAGGACTTCTCTCCTCGATATACGGGCTTTTTATAGGGACTAGTCCTATCCAGCCGAGCGGGGAAACTATGTCGACGTTAGAACATATTGCGACGGCTGCGGAACATCTCGTGGAATCTCGCGCTCGTTCTCCATTCTTTCCGCGATATGCTTTCTGAGTTAAGATGCATGGTTTACTAACCTGCCCGAGGCTATTCCTTTCTGAACACTCAGCGGCTCTCGTTGTACAAGATATAAGTATTTGTAATAAGGGAGTAATAACTCATTGTAATCCATCCAAGCGCAGCCATACGGCTACACAGGAAAGATGCGCTTGGGGGGATGTCAATGAATAATTACTCCCTTATTAGAAATCTACTTCACCTTTGGGGTCGCCCCTAAATATTTGACCATACAAGTATTTGATAGGAGGAGGAGGAGAAAAGGAGGGCGGAAGGCAGGGATGTTAGCCAGAAAAAATGAATTCCGGTTGGCTACCCTGCACTGGGGAAGGGTAATGGGGGATTAAAGGTAGGTTGGCTAGGTTGGTTTGTGGGGTTTAACGTCCCAAAACGACTCAGGCTATGAGAGACGCCGTAGTGGAGGACTCCGGAAATTTCGACCATCTGGGGTTCTTTAACGTGCACTGACATCGCACAGCACGCGGGCACTTTGCTTTTCGCCTGCATCGAAAAGCGGCCGCAGAGGCTGGGATTCGATCCCGCGTCCTTGGGAACAGTAGTCGAGCGCCGTAACCACTACGCCACCCCGTCGGGGTCGGGGGGGGGGGGGGGATTAAAGGAGGAGGGTAGAAGAGGAGAGGAGGTGAGAAAGTCACTGTCAATCAGGCTAGTCTCTCTTAAAAAGTGAAGAAGTGCCTTATAGGCTTTGAGCGCAGATGGCTTTTATGGCCATGGTTTCAAGTATTTGATAGACTCTTTCTGAACTACCATTGCGGCCTCTTGAACCCTATTTGCTCCAGCAGTGCGGAGAACACAGCTGGAGCCAATTGTAATTAGACCCACTGTTTTGTTTTTTGGAAGAATCTATACGGCGGCGCTCGCAAGACGTTCTTTTATACTTGTTCTTGTAGTTATGCAACAACGTGAGTGCATCACCATTCGGTTCGCACTCCGTACCGCGTAAGCGTTGAATGAAGTTTCTTATTTAATACCAAAAGAGAAAATGTCCACCGCGCGGAAGCGCTCAGTAATGCCGACAAGACGAAATCTCGATTTGCCCTGGCTATTGTTGGGCATTCAGCGCGGATTCAGCTGTAGCAATACGACTCTTCTCGAAGCAAACTTCAATTGAATGGTATGGAAGCTTCTGCAGCGGCATAGGACGTGAGTTGAAGTGGTTGAAAACTTGAAAAACGCTCTAAAATATAGTTGGGACGGCGCACAGACGAAGGCATCATGGAGCAGCCGGGGCAGCTGCGAACTTCGAGGCACCATCCATGTTTTCGGCGGAACGGTAACGGCAAGCCAAATACGTAGTATCACTTTCTCTGGTTTAAGAAACTCTTATAGCGAAGAAGATGCCCTGATGTCACATTTCGCGAAGCAGGAAAAGATTTCGGCGACATCTTTTCCAGCATTTTCTACATCTTTTCACAGCACCACATTTCCAATACGTGATTGTTCTGATTCAGTACCTGACCGTTCCCATCGACGGATCTGCGCATGCGCTGGTTTTCCGGAAATTGCTCCGCCGCCATGCTTTTTGTAGTCGACTGGTGACCCAACGCATTCTAGTTATTACAGCAGTTCCCGCTAGTTTCATTCACACGAGCTTTACGCCCATCTCTGAGACTTCACCGGGGAGAAAAATTCATGTGAGCAACATTTTACGAAACTGCATTGTCTGTTTCATGTAAGGCAAACATTAAGAAGTGTCTGCTGAAATGACTACACATTGATTTACGTGGTCATTTTGCGATGCTGTTTTGCACACGCGTTTCGATGAGTGTGCACACTTGTTTTATCTTAGCGATGGAGATCACAGTAATATCACGTATAGGAATTTGCCGCAGATTTCAAATATGACTCCGAACTTTTCGTGGGGTAGTATTATTATTTCAGATACAACCAATACAAATGATATAGAAGATAATGTAGAGAATAAGAAACTTAATGCTGCTTAAAGCATTCACTACTCCCATATCTTTTTTTTCTTTTCGCTAGGAAGCTTCCCATATCGAGCAAGCGGAATAAACTTTTGCCCAGTAAAGGCACCTGCTGAGTCCACGTCTTTGCGCTGTTTTACCTTGTTATTCAATGTGTACGTGCTGAGGCGAACGCGCAATAATGAGTGGGAGCAAGCGAGCGCATCTCGCTAATTCCGCTCAAATCGGCGGAATAAGGATATGCAATCAACCACAACGGGGAGGGATCTTTTCGACGCGCTCACATTTCCGAAACCTTTAGCACGCGCACAAAAAAAAAAGGGGGGGGGGGGAAGCAAAGAAAATAGATTTTAACAATGATTGCGCAGCCGTCGCGTACGCACTCCCCCCTTCACCGCACGCGGTCTCAGAAATACAAGCAAAAAAAGTTCCGAAGAAACATTACCGGAAGGAAAGCTTACTAAAAGAGGAAAAGAAAAAAGCATGCAGAAGAACCACAGCGCTAGAGCGCCCATCGCTTGTAATAAAAATAATATCGGTAAAGAAAAGTGTGTGCAGAGGACAAGGAAGCGCCTACTCCCCCATTTTCCCCACCCGGTCATCAAAGCGGCCGCGGGAAAAAGCATAGAGGGAAAAATTCAAAAACAAAAAGCGTGTTTATAAGGCAGGAAGGACCATTTTGGCAATATGTAGCCATGACGTAGATACTACGTCATCCTTGTTGTCATGTGATCTTCCCCAGTTGACGTACAAAAATTGAGTCTCCAACTTGCGGCGGGCCGCCGGAGCTCTCAAAAGCATGGAGAATCCAGCGATAGTCTAGGGGAAACACGTGCGCCTCAAATCAGACATGACTTCATAAAATGTCAACTGACCAATAACGTTGTTTGTGACGTCATTTATGCTGTTTCTCGGCACTTGACTTTTCCGAAGCGTATCACGCTCGATATCCAGGGAGACTATACGCCGGCATATTCCCAAAAATGGGTGTAACTTCTCCACATTTAGTATTGTACCCCAGATGTTATTTCACGATCATTAAATACATGCCTGTATTCATGTGAATCAACACCTGCCGATCCACTTCAGGCAGAGAGAAAACAGACGACATGCAGGCACCTATACGCGTATCGTCGGCTAGCTCCCTGCTAAGGTAGCAGACGACACGTGCGAGGAGCGCTGCAATCGTTTTAGGAATGGCTGACGTCAGGTGGGCATCGTTTACTCCGTACTGCGCTGTTTTCAAATTGCCTCCTGTAATAATAATAATTACCCCGCCGGGGTGGCGCAGTGGTTACGGCGCTCGACTACTGTTCCCAAGGACGCGGGATCGAATCCCGGCCTCGGCGGCCGCTTTTCGGTGGAGGCGAAAAGCAAGGCGTCCGTGTGCTGTGCGATGTCAGTGCACGTTAAAGAACCCCAGGTGGTCGAAATTTCCGGAGACCTCCACTACGGCGTCTCTCATAGCCTGAGTCGCTTTGGGACGTTAAACCCCACGAAACCAAACCAAACCAAACCAATAATAATAATTGGTTCACAGGAAAGGAAAGGCAGATTATCTGTCACACTTGTTCTGTGAACATCTGAACCGGGCCGTAAGGAATGGGAGAAAACAGCCAACGAGTGGAGCCACATTGAGGTCAGTTATTGTTGACTATGAGCATGTGTGGTATCGGTTAGGCGTGACGTCGTTCTTCGCGCCGTTTCGTTGGCTAGACAGCGGCTGTTGCAGGTTCAAGTTTATGGGTGCTACCGAGCATTGCCGGCGACGACAGACAGATTTTCAAGTGAAGACGGCAGTAAAGCTTTCGTCCAAAGAATGTTTATCATTGATAGCAAGTGCAGCTTTACACAATTGTATTCCTTTTTACAAGCAGAAAAACGTGCGAAATGACAATGAAAAACGTATATGTATATATATATATATATATATATATATATATATATATATATATATATATATACATCACTCTGCTAACTGCAAGAGAGAAAAAGCATATGAAATGACAGTCAAGTAAAATAAAAACATTCTGTAATAGATAACTTGTCAATATATATAAGAAAAAAAAATCCTAGTTGTAAACAATAAAAGGCAGTAAATTCACGGAAAATAATAAAAACAGAAAATATAGAATAGGATCTTTCTGGTAGCACAGCTCCCACAAACTTTCTTTCTGGAAAACTTATTTCACGCGGAGTCGCCAATCACGAACGTGGACACCAACACGCCTGACTTCGTGTTTCGAGCAGTTCTTGATGTCGTCCAAAGACAGGAAGCGCCTCACGGAAGACCAGCAGTCGTGGTTCAAGTCGTCCAGATGCAAGCGGCCGTCTCCTCTCGGGTGGCACACCACCCGATCGCTGACAACCCCCGCGAGTTTCATGAACTCGTCTATTTTCTGCAAGCGGGCCGATGCCAGGCGAATCATGCCAGCTGCCTGGGCCTCGCTGATTGACGCCGCCGAGGCGACCTTCTCCACCAACGTTGGGATGTGGGCGACCTTTTCCAGAGCGCTAGCGCAGGGCCTGAAGGAAAGGGGAAAATATGAAAACAATGAAACCTGAAGGCAGCATTCTTGCATACCCTTGCACACCCTTCGTCACGGCTTAGAAAGATTTGCCTGCAAACATTCGGATGCCGCATCCGTAAACTTAATGCAATTTCATATATATATATATATATATATATATATATATATATATATATATATATATATATATATATATATTTATATACAACTTTATCGAAGAATCTTGCTAGCACTCGTGGTAAATTTTTCCCACTCCGGTTATTACCGGGCGGGAAAAGATTATGGGGTTTAAGCATGGCTTGGATCAAATGATAAGGCGAAAGTCGAGTGTTGCAGCGATAGCCTGTTTAACACCCGCTTTTAAATCCGCCGTTTGTCCATATTTTTATTTAAATTAGGTTTTGGGGAAGGAAGCAGCCTTTTGCTTTTGCGTGGACACCACGGAATTGTGGACACCTACGCTAACCATTTCAAGATTAATTTTTTTTGTATATTTGTATACCTAATAATATGTTCATATTTTTTTGCTACCTGTCTCGACAGACCGATGTGCAAGCAAAATAAACGTGATGTATATATTCTACAGCCTTCAGTAACCGACACACACAATTCATACGCGACAGAAAATAGTCCGTTGTTAAGGCTGTTTAGGTGACCAATATAAAAAGCTAACCATCAGGGACAACAATAAAAACCGCAAAAATGTCAAGCTTTGGCTTGTTTGGTATTGTCAAATATTAAATACTTGCTGTTTGACAGTTCAGTGAAAACACACGCTGCGTACCACTGCTCATAGGTAGCAACATTTTTTTTATTTATTTAATTTCATCCCTCTATAGTACTAATCCAGAATGATTCATTTTATAGCTTTAGAATGACCCTTTTCCCTCTTACTCGCTTTTCATAAAATAATGTTGGATGAAAAAAAAAGTTAAGAGTGACATGAAATCCTTTTACAGTACCCCCAGAGGATTCGTGTAATTAATATGGTTTGACCTCCCAAAGCGAGTCAAGCTATCAGAGAGGCCATAGTGGAGTGCTCCGTAAATTTCGACCACTTGAAGTTCTTTTCTTTCACATGCGCTGACATCGCAGAGCACACGGACGCCTCGCTTTTCGCTTCTAACGAGAAGTGGCCGCCGCGGCCGGGGTTCGATCCCGGATCCTTAGACACAGACGCCGAGCGCCCTAATCACTGCACCACCGCGGCGGGGCTCCTGTGTACGGCGCATTTTCAACAACTGAGCATGCAGAATGTGCACTGACGTCACAACCTTTTGTCGAATGGTATCTGGTCAAGTGTGTGACATGAACACACGAATCTGTCTCACTAAATGAATGGGTCAACATTAACAGGTACAGTTAACCTTCAGCCGCAAATCCTTGCTCGCATCCATCTCTCACCTCCCGGTCACTGCTCTGCACAACATCCACTTGCCCCTGCGATACACCGTGTTCTTAAAATGCATCCCCTGCTTAAGAATATGCACCCAGAGCAACATGACGCTCGCCGCAAGACAAGCGCAGAAGCTCTTCACAAACACTATGGTTTCCAGTCAGAGACCGTTTACGCAGACGCTGCATGCCTCGTACCTCTCCTGCCCTGCGTTCGCTCTCAGCGCTGTCTCCAACTCTTTGCAGCTGGTCGCGGCCGGTACAACTTTTGCCTCCACTTCCCTTGAGGTGGAGGAGGCGGTGGTTGCCCTCGCCATATCTACTACCCGAGCCACCACCATCTTTAGCGACTCTAAATCCGCCGTCCGTCGAATCTCCGGCCCAGCCTTCCGGTTCCTGGCCTCCTGCCCCCCCCCCCCCCCCCCCCGAACACCCTATTCAGATAATATGGGTGCCCGCTCATACGGATCACACAGGTAACGAAGCAGCTCACTCTTGCTCGAGGATACGTTAGTCGAGCAGGGACTCCACCGCTTGGGGAGATGCTCGTGAGCGCATGATACCCTATCACGAAATCTCTCTCCATTACCGTGATCAACGAACCATCTACCCTCCTCCTCATAAATCTCTGACTAAGCTACAACAGGTGTCATGGCGCCAGTTTCAGTCCCGTACATCCCCATCCCCTGCTTTCTTAGCTTTGATAAATCCACGCCGGGGTGGCGCAGTGGTTACGGCGCTCAACTACTGTTCCCGAGGATGCGGGATCGAGTCCCGGCCTCGGCGCTGTTTTCGATGGAGGCGAATTGCAAGGCGCCCGTGTGCTGTGCGATGTCAGTGTGCGTTAACAAACCTCAAGTGGTCGAAATTTCCAAAGTCCTCCACTACGGCGTCTCTTATAGCCTGAGTCGCTTTGGGACGTTAAACCCCGCAAACAAACAAACAAAATTTGATCCACCCAGGACTGTTCTCGCCGCAGTGCACCCTATTTGGGGCACCTAAAGCTGATTTTGAACACATTATGATCAAATGCTCGGAATTCCACCCTCTAGCCACTTGGCAACACTCCGACCTCGAGCGAGTGGAGGCTGCGGTGTCCAGCTCCGACCCGGCCGTTAAAAAATGGCTGATGGACTGGGTTTTGGGTGTCGCTGGGAAGCACCAGCTTCCGGCCACAACACGCAGCCAAATGCCGACCCGCCATTAGAATGTAATCACTTAAGGCTCCCAACACTGCATAAAGTTTTTCACCACCACCACTAAGAGGTACAGTTCTGTATGGCTTCGAAAGACTTCAAGCTTGCACTACGTTTCAAAACCAACATACGCTTTATTCGGTTTGTAATGTGCTCTCTTGTTTAAATGACTTAAGGTCTATTCACACTTGCGACTCGCGAAGGACGCGCGACCGGCAGTCGCATGCGACCAGAGAGCAACCGATGTTCACACTTGCGAATGCGACTTGCGGGTTGCTTTTCACATCGTGTCTACCTTGACTATTCATCACATAGAGTAAAGCTAACGTCAGCAGAGCCGCTGATTGGTTTAACGGTTTGCGACCAGCAGCCGCGCGACTGGAAATCTAGCAGTGCCCGAAAGGCCCGTGGCAGTCGCTTTTCGACAAAAACGGTCGCGCGACCGCTGCGAGTCGCAAGTGAGAACGGGCCTTTAGAGTGACATGAGTGAATCGAAAGAATTACAATGGAAATCATCAAAACTACAGCTGGGTTACAATGTAATAAAAGAGCACGCTACACAATAACCACATCTGTTCAAAGGAGAAGATTGATGTTTTTTGATAGCAATCCAGGCATGCTGCTTACAGAAATCTTTAACTTTGAAATATTTTGTCCAACCGCAATCTAATTTGCGCGTAAAGGAATATAAACAGACCTCTGATTTCACATATCACGCTGTGAAATGCGAGCCCCCTTTAAACTGCCCAACTTTGTTGTTTTCCAAGCACAGAGGAAACTCTGACATACGTACCGGTCGGACCGGATGCCGCTGACAAACACAGCGGCGAGCTCGAGCAGGTCACGGTTACGACGTGCCGCTTCCCAGACGGCATACCAGGGCTTGAACCATGACGTGCGTCGTTTCGCAAAGCCCAGAAAGTTGACGGACGTGAGGCTATAGTTCTGAGCGATATTCACGGCCAACCTCCGAAAAAACACGCTCTCTTTATAGGAGCTCTCACACTTAAACTCTACAGTGCGCAGTACGTTACTGAACTTGACTGCATCCGCCAGGCATTCAATATCTTCGTCTCGAATGTACACCGCAGCCACAAATATCTCTTCGAGGCTTATGTTCTCGTGAAAAGATGACACGACTGTTTCCCATGGACAGTGTAGGACATCGCCTCCATTTTTGTTCCGTGTCGCGGTCAGGCGTAGCTTGCGAAGCGAGGTTGCCGCTTTGATGCACTGGCCCAAAGCTGAGGCTATTGATTCGTCGAAGACAAAAGCTGGAATCCGCAAAGTCAAGCTTGTTATGTGGTGCAATGATGGCACACGCTGCAAAGCCCGATAGATGCCGTCCTTAGTACCCTGCTTATGATGCCCACGAACCTCTGAGAATGCGGGACACTCCATCGTGTTGTGCCGGTCTCCAACAAAATAGCATGCCGTTTCGAAGACTACCTTCTCTTCAGCGCCAGCTTCGCGCAGCAACCTCAGAAGGTTTGGTAGCCAACGAGTACCCTCAGGGGATACTTTCACGGTCACTTTGGTGACGTTCTGCTTCCTCGCCAAGGCTCCTGAAAACATTTCCCACTGCGCCATCGACAGCATGTGAAAATCGAGCGATATTTCCTCTATCGTCTCACTCTGCAAGAAGGCTTCGAGCCACAAGCTGTTGACCATGGTGCCTCGAAAATCCGCCAACTTCCTTACAGAACTCATACGAAGGGAACGAAGAGCAGTGTTCTGCGTAAACATCTTGGCTATAATCGGGGAGGTGTGCTGGCCTATGATAATATATCGGAGCTTGACGTCAGAGATCGTTCTGCTCTGGGATATGCCTTCCAAGATCCACAGCCACCACTTCTGGTGCTGATAAACCCTCGGTAACACAGGTGACACGTGTAACGTTGTTAGCGTGGTAGTGTTTTTCAAATATTCGGCGAACTCGGAGCGGCTCATCAATGAAACGTCTGCTTCGTAGTGTTCACACATTGACAGCTCCTTCAGGGTTGTATTTTGTCGCAGTGCCTCCAAAAAATTGAGCGCTTCCGGTTCGGTTATTCGTAGAGGATCACCAATTTTGAGCACGGTCAGGGACGTCGTCGTCCGTAGAACATTGGTCAGCGCCACAAACAAAGCGGCTGGAGCTGAGCAGTGCCACTCGAGTTGATCGAGACGGCGCCCACATGACGCGATCAGTGCGCAGACTTTTTCGAACTTGTGGTTACCGGAAAACGTGATTCTGAGCGTCTTTACCGACTCGTTCGCACCGAAGGCATCACAGAAAAGGTTGTCATACGGATGGGACACCTTGTCGTACATGTCCCAGTAATAGAGTTCAATACTGCCTATGCATCGGTGGGTTTTCAATAGGCAGCTGAGAAGACTGTTAGCCTTGTGCCAATCCATGAAGTCCTGTACCGAGGGGCGATATCGGCTGCCGTGACCGAGGCTTACCAGCGACAGCTGGCCCTTCCTTTTAGAGCACTCTCGAAGCTCGTAGTGAATGCAGTATAGCATCTCGTTCCATACCGGAAGGTGGTGGACGATCTGACAGGTTCGATCCTCGGTCGCTGTGCAGGGGAGCTTGGCGTCGATAGGAGACGCAGTGTACCAGCTCTTCGTGTAGCGTATGTAGGGCAGCCAAGTTGTAAGACCTGTTGTGTCTTGGTCATCGCCATATTCTGATGAGGCATCAGGGCTCGCCATCCAGACACTGCATAAAGAGTTTGGGGATATCCGTGAGCGGAACTGGGAGAGAATGCCTACTTCTTGCAGCACAACAAACTAGAACGAGTCCAAAATTTGACCTGAGAGGGAATGAGCGGTACCTATATGGGCTGTATAACAAGTGCTGAACAGTAATCAAATTTGTGATAAGGAGTAGGCACTACAGCGGTGCTCTGAACCCATTCTTGAGGTCTCATTCGCAAGTAAAAAAACAAAACAAAGAGACGTGTCTGACGAATAAATTGCGCACTTTCACTTACTGCAAGAAATGTTCGCCCATAAAGAGCAGGGGTAGAATTATTTAGCGATTCCAAAATCTATTTCATTCTCTCGGAGATGACATCAAAATTGCGGATGAGGGGACGACCACGTGAACTTACTTCTGACGTCCAGTGACGTCCTGCGATACAACCTTATTATGCACAGATTCAAATGTTAACCGGCCAATTGCAGAGATGGCGATGGAATGGAATAGTTTTCGGATGCAATGTAATCGCTACATTATTCCACCCCAGGATTGCTCTCCCTTCATTTTCATACCAATTTTACTGATGCGTCCCAAATGTACGCATGCTCCCGGCTCCTGTCCGGTTATCAGTGTTATTTTGTGAGTTTAGCTACGGTTGTTAGTGGACAAGGGTATGTGCTCTACCCCTCCAAATGACCCTGCTTTCCTCTCATCCTCCTGCACGTATCTTGTACATTCTTTTCTCTCATCCATCCACTTACCTCGCTTTCCACCATACTCTGCTGCTTCGTTACGTGCTGCAATTTTCATTTATTTAATTTATTTATTTTCTCGTAAAGCTCGAGGGCATTACTTCCCTTTCCGTAGGCAACGAGCTTTTCCTTCGCCTTAGCTCTCAAGTACGACATTCAAACACTGTACCTTAACAGTATACGCACATATTTCAGTTTCGAGAAACAGACAAGAAAACATTTACAGATGAGCAACGAGATTTATGTGACAAATACGCAATAGCATTACTTTCTGGAGCCTGTTACAGTATTATATATGTTAAAGCCTATATGTTAAGAAATGACATTAAGCGAGTATCCAGCTCAATGCGATCAACATATCCTCGCTGTAATAATTAGAAATGTGCACGCCGAGGCCATCTCCCAGAAGCGTACTTGTTATTCTTCGAGGCGGCGAGGCTTCAAGAGTCTCGGTGTGTTTGATTCCCATACCTCGCCCTTCCCATGAGAGCAGCTGCCGAGTTGAGAGCGCCTTCCAACTTCACCATTTCACCTGGTCTCGTGAACACTCTTAAAAACAAAAAGTAGTGAAAATGTAGTAAAGAACGCAGTTAATACCTCTTTTTGACCCTTACTAAGAAGCTACTAATTGTTTACTACCTCAAAAGCAGGTTTGCTGCAAAAATTAGGCAAGATGGTCATGTTAGTAACCGCAACGAGTTATTACGGTTAATACTACAGTGTTCTAGAACACTGTAGTTAATACAATCCAGCTTATTCTGCTTTCAATATATCTGACCAGCGCGACCTGGGCATCCAAGCCTCCGGCGCGAGCGGCTGCGTGGCGCCGTCAACGCAGGTGTCCGGAACATAGGAAGGATGGCGGCGCTCAAATTTCGACCTATTCGTCCCGATATTGACCGAGAAATGGCGCCACCGTGGCTCCGACTGTGGATCGGTAGCCATTGGCGTGATACTGCGTCACAATACAGCCAAGATGGGCTAAATGGCAGGCTGGTTAATTATTATTAGTTCATAGTGTAACTATTGTTGGCAGGCTTATTAATTTCTATCGGTTTGTAGATAACCGTACGTTTTAGTGTATAAAATGTCTGGAATGTCGGATATGGCATTGGTAATTTATTTGGTTGCTTTGTGAGGTTTAACGTCCCAAAGCGACTGAGGCTATCAGAGATCATAGTGAAGCGCTCCGGAAATCTCGACCACTTGAGATTCTTATGATGCTCGGACATCGTACAGCACAAAGCGCCTAGCTTTCTGTATCCATTGAAAAGTGGCCGGCGCAGCCGGAATTCGCAGTCGGGCACAGCATTCGAACATCCTAACCACTGCACTACCGGCGCATGGCTCGAATATGACATTGTTTTCGGCGCTGCAGCGTGGCCGGGCTGCCCCGACACCCCTGATGGGGTTGGGACAGGTAGGTCACCGCCGCTTGCGGGGGGGGGGGGGGGGGGGGGGGCTACCTGCCACTGAAATTTTATATGTTGTAGGCCGTCATTGCACCCGCCACCGCTTCGGTGGTGGACGACGGCTGTTGTTGCGGCGCGCGTCTTTCTTTCTTTTCCTCTTCCTTTTCTTTCTTCTCTATTTTCTCTTCTGTCTGCACGAGGCAGCGGAGGTGGCTCAGCTACAGAGCCAGTAACAGGCCCGTGCATTTTCTTTTCCTTCTTCCTACAGCCATAACAACAACAAAAGCGTGGCGGGGCTTACAAAAATAAAAAAAGAAGAAAAGAAGGAAAAGCGCTGTTGTGTTCTATTCACACTCTGAAGCTTAAGCGACCTCCACGTTTTTGTTGCGAAAGCAACACTACGATAGCCAAAGCGAGACCTCGGGTGGGCGACGGAGTGAAGAGGCGTAGCTACGAGAACAAGAAGAAGAAGACGAATAAAAAGAGAAGGAGAAGACGACGAAGAAGAAGACGACGAAGAAGAAGCAGACGAAAAAGAACAGGAATGCTAAGAAGACAAACAAGAAGGAGAAGAAGAGAAAGAAGAATGCTCGGTGATAGGGGAATAATGTAGCAGCCAAAATAAGTTTCCGCAGTTGCTATCGCAATTCAACTACGGTTAACCAGAGTTCCACCACAACTATTTTTTTTTCGCAATTGCAGGGTCTTCTCCATTTCTGAGTTAACTGCTCTGACTGCACGAGAGGAGGAAAACGAAGTGGCCGTTCTGGCACGCGCTTTGCTCCAATCGGACGCTCTACCTTGAAGACAAGGCATTCTGCATCCTTTTGCGTGAGTATTCTCGTTTTTCCGGAGCATAGCCAACAATATTATTGTAGTGGTCGTAGTTTTCGATGGCGTCTTTTTACCATCACATTGGTTTGCTGGATGTAACGCTCGCCCGCTAAAGCATGCGGAGTGGAACGCCCAACCGCGGTGGCTTAGTGATCAGGGTGCTCGACTACTGAACCCGAGGACACGGAATCGAAAGCCGGCCACGGCTGCTGCTTTTCGATGGTGGCAAGAAGCAAGGCACGCGCCTGACCCCAAGTGGTCAAAATTTACGAGGCCCTCCACAACAGCGTCCCTCATAGTCTGAGTCGCTTTGGCAAGTTCTCCCATAAACTAAACCTAAACTAGATGAAGCGGGGTCTAATGATTGCCGTGTCGGCAGTCATTTATGCATGGCGAACGCAGAACCGTCTCTCTGCAGTTATGTATGTATAACTTTATTGAGATGCCGGCAAACGACGGTTTAATACGTCGACCCGGGGTTATGCCCTACTCTGCATTACCTCATTTTGACCCGTCTTCGGTTAAAATTCATACGGCATCCTGTCCCACTATAGCTATCAACCAAATGACGTCATCAACCGAAACGAACGTGACGATATTCTCCTTGTCTACCATGAGTAAGATAGTTAAAGATAAATAAATCCTGTCTCCACCGGGAATCGAATATCCATTCCTTGTATCCCCAGCCTAGCGCTTTAACCAACTGCGCTACTACCGGGATCGTGAAACGCGCGTCGTAATTCTCCTCGTCCATCTTAAGGATGATAGCAGCGATTAAAATGAAGCTGCAGTTGGAGATTATGACAATGATGACATTATCAATGATAATGACGGTGCATTTAGGTTATAAGATTAATGGGAGCAAAGATGATGCACCGTGTGCATCAGCAACACTTTGTCTTTCGAATTTCTGTAGTGCAGATTCTACAGTGCTTTCGGAATTTTTTAAACTACAGTTTGAAGCAATCACGAGGAAGGGTATAAAAATTATAGAGAACACTTTGGAGCACTAAAGTGCGATGAGGCGAAAGCCATTATAGCGTGGTGGATCGTAG
The DNA here is from genome assembly GCF_055883805.1 of Amblyomma maculatum. Classification (NCBI taxonomy): domain Eukaryota; kingdom Metazoa; phylum Arthropoda; class Arachnida; order Ixodida; family Ixodidae; genus Amblyomma; species Amblyomma maculatum. Next base: position 106,429,563 of record NC_139348.1, on the reverse strand, counting down.
CCCTCCACTGCGGCACCTGTCTCCCTCTCGCCTTTCCCTCCTACCTTTCTTCCTTCCTTTACGGCGTGGTACATGTATCCGCGGATAGTTGTGTCAGATACTGCGCCTTTTCTATCCTGTAAATTAATTTGAAATGCCTCTGATGCCTGCTGTACTACTCTAGACATCTGGGTCTGCTCCTGTTTACTGTGTGGTGCGGCGTTCGAGGTAGCTCCATGAAAGGCGCTGCACGGACGGGTCAGCCTTGTCTATGCATGGATGGATTGAAAACTTTTATTGTCCACCTTAAATGGAGGCTCCTTACTCCCCACCCCCGGCACGCAGGCCTAGGGGATGGGGGCTGGAGCCTCCGCGACTAAAGGCTAACAGATTTTGTCTCTTCGCGGCCTCGGCCCCCAGGCGGGCGGCTTGTTGCTACCGAGCGGGGTCTTCGCTCCGCAGCAGGGCTTCCCAGCTCCCTCTGCTATTGATATTTTCCTCGACTCCAGGGGAATCGACGCATTCCCATATGCTTTACAAAGATCATTTTCCTGTTCCCCTGGTAGTACGTGAAAGGCCAATACTGGGTTAATGAATGAAATTTCCAGCTTGCAGTCGCCGCCATGCGGTTGTTTCTCTTCCACTTAGTGTCTTATCCGGGGGTTGCATTAGTTTTCTGTTCAATCTATAATTCTCAACAATTTCACAATATGTTTGCGCGCGTTCATTTAGGTTCTAGCAATCGGACGGTTCTACAGTTAGCCGGAAGTAGATAGCTCGGGCTAACTCGTGTGCCGCTTCATTGCCGGTAACCGACGCGTGCGCTGGGGTCCATATTAGGCTGACTTTGTGGGTCAACTCTTTGCCGGCCAGGATCCTCGCCGTTTCAGGCGAGATTCTGCCTTTAATGAAATTCCAGATAACAGTTTACTACCGCTGACTACAAATTTTGCTTCCGTTCCAACGCAAGCGAGCGCTATATCAATTTCGTCGGCCGTCTCTTTGTTGCGGCTGCGAGTAGTGGCTACCGACTTGGGGGCTCGTAGTCCGTCGACTACTGAGGCAACCGCCGAGCCAGACTTCCCAGTAGCCGCGTCCACGTAGGCGACCTCTTCGGGATCCATTTTTCCGAAGCGTTTTGTTAGCGCTTCGTCTCTTATTCCTCCTCTCGGTATTATGCTCCGGATGCATATTCCTCGGGAAGGTGGTTATCACTATTTTCTCCCTGATTTTAGGGGGGACGTTAGTTTTAGGGTGCGGCCCGCGATCAGACTGCAAGCCTGCCATCTGCAAGATGGCTCTGCCGGTCGTGGTGCTGCTAAGTCTCTCTAGGTGAGCCATGCGACCTGCCTCTGCGTATTCTTCCCAGATATTATGCACCCCCATGGAGAGGAGTTTCTCCATAGAGGTGCACATAGGAAGTCCTAGGGCTCTCTTGATACATCTTCGAATGAGAGAGTCTAATTTCCCCTTTCCATCCGCTTTAAGATTTAGGAAGGGTACAGCTTAGCCCACTCGGCTAAATAAGCCTGTACTAGCTTCAATAGGCTTCTCTCTTTAAGGCCTCTGCCCCTAAAGGAGATTCTCCTAAAGATGCCTGGAACTTTAGTCCTTTAGTTTTTTTTATGACGCCGTCATTGTATCTGTTTTCCTGGATAAAGAATCCTAGGATTCTGATTTGTTCTACTTTAGGAACTGTTTTACCCTCGACTTTAATTTCGAATTTTGAGTCTATGTTTCTACTGAGGGATCTAGGATTGTAGACGAATAGCTCCGATTTTTGAGGTGAGCACGAGAGGCCCCTATCGGTAGCGTAGGCAACAACCGTGTTCGCTGCCTCCTGCAAACGCTCTGTTCCCCTGGTTAATCCAGAGGTTTACGTCATGCGCGTATATGCTGAAATTTCGACCCTCAATTTTCTTGAGGGCCGTGGGGAGTCCTCTCATGGCTACGTTGAAGAGGAAAGGCGATAGGACTGAGCCTTGCGGCGTGCCCTTGTTCCCTAGCTCCACTGTGGGGGACTCGATGCCTTCGAACTTTTTGCAGACGTTTCTGTCTGACAGAACGTCCTTTATGTAATTGCAAGTTTTCTTGCCTACACCTATATGTCGACTAAGCCCCGGAGTATAGCCTCATACTTGATGTTTTCAAGTCTAGCCCCAAGATCACTTTAGAATCTTTTCAATTTGCCTCCGAGATATCGTGTTTTAATTTGAGCATAGCCTGGTGACGTCATGAGCAATCGTGGCGGTACATTGAGCGCCCCTTGTCGAAAACAACCACATTTCAATTGGGCGCATCAAAGTGGACCGGCGTTATATAATTCGTTTATAGCAAATTAAAGGCACAGTATCTGTCACTCTGAAATGGAACTCAAGAGACTTCTGATCCGCGTACAAGAAGAGAGTGAGAAGTTTGGGCTTAAACTGAACATTAAAAAGACAAAGATGATGGCGTCTTGCCCTATCAAGTCCTGGAGCATCAATGGACAAGAAGTGGAAGCTGTGACAGATTTTCTGTTCTTGGGCTCCATGATTACCTCGGAAGGAGACTGCAGCCATGAAATTAGGAGACGCCTGCTTCTGGGAAAGAGAGCAATGGTTAGCCTTGACCGCCTAGTAAAGAGCAGAGACATTAGTCTGCCAACCAAGATCCGTATAACTCGTGCTATGGTCTTTCCAGTTGTGATGTATGGATGCGAGAGTTGGACTGTGAAAAAGGCTGACCGCCGAAGAATTGACGCGTTTGAATTGTGGTGCTGGCGAAGACTCTTGAGAGTTCCTTGGACTGCCAGAAGATCAAATCAGTCGATATTGTTGACCATAAACCCTGACTGCTCATTGGAGGGACAAATTTTTTAAAGCTCAGCTACTTTGGTCATCTGATGAGAAGAGAGGAGTCGCTGGAGAAAGATTTGATGTTGGGAAAGGTTGCCGGAGAAGGGGTAGGCAGCGAACGCGTTGGTTAGATGGCATCCTCGAGGCACTGCAGATGAAGTTATGTGATGTTAGGAAGATAGTGAGAGACCGGAAAGCGTGGCGTGACATGGTCCATAGGGTCACGAAGAGTCGGACACGACTGAACGACTAAACTGAACTGATCTGTCACTCGCCGAATCCCGCTATCCTCACGGTAGACAAGGGGAATTATGACGAACGTTTCACGATCCGGGGTGTGACGCAGTTGATAAAGCGCTCGGCTGGGGATCCAAGGGATGGAGGTTATATTCCCGGTAGAGACAAGGTTTGTTTATTTTTTTTAACTATCTCCTTCGAGAGTGTGACCCTTTTGTCGACAGCTCCTGCTGACAACGATTAGGCATTAAAGGCTTTCGCCTTAAAATCAGCCTTTGGTCTCCCAATCAGTACGTCTATGAACCGGATATAAAGCAGGGGGTGCACAATACGTTTGCAAAAGTGATAGAGGCCAACCTAACTTCCCAATACGAAAGACTGGCAAAGACTCGAGCAGTACGAAGCATACTGCTAAGACATGCATTCGGCCCCGCCAAGGTGGCGCAGTGGTTACGGCGCTCGACTACTGTTCCCAAGGACGCGAGATCGAATCCTGGCCTCGGCGGCTACTTTTCTTTGGAGGCGGAAAGCAAGGCGCCCGTGTGCTGTGCGATGTCAGTGCATGTTAAGGGACCCCAGGTGGTCGAAATTCCCGGAGTCCACTACGGCGTCTCTCATAGCCTGAGTCGCTTTGGGACGTTAAAACCCCACAAACCAAACCAAACATGCATTCGATATGAAAGCCCAGGGGACCAGAAGACGGATATCCCAATAGAAGTCAGGAAGTGACTAAAAATACTCCCGCTGCCACAAAACATGCATCCAGAGCATCACCAGGAAAGAAGAAAAGGGCGGAACGCTGCAGAAAAGATGTCATGGAAAACAGGACGGGATCTATGTAGACGCCGCAGAGTAGGAGGACAGGCATACTATGGTTGCGGAAGTGACAATAAGAACGAAGCCCAAGAATAAGCGGCTCGGTCAGGACGAGTTTAGTTGACACGGCTGAAGAGGTGGCCATTGGCCTTGCGATAGCAGGGACAATGACAACTACAATTATAAGTAACTGGAAAACGGCAATATGTAGTTCTCTCAAGAGAATGGTCTCTCCACAGGCAAGGATGATACTGAAAACATGTCAGGATGACGGAATAATCAGGCTAATGTTGGCACCAGTCCACTGCGAGTTTCAGGGAAACAAGGTAGCTCATAAGCTTGCTCACGGTCTCATATTACGGGCAGGCTCCGACCCTCAGTACACTGAGCAGGGACAGGCTAGTCAGCTATAAAGAGATTACTGAGCATTATTGGCTAAACAAGTTAGAATACCTACCGGCAGATAGGACGCACAAACAAGGACTTTTCCGAGCCCAGCTACTTTAAGTCAGTGGTACCCGGAGCAATTCTCAGATAGGTGCAAACCATGTCAGGATAAGGCGGATCTGGTGCATATGATATGGACGTGTTCAGAAATAAAGAATATAAACGAACAGCCAAAAACGGAAGAAATTTGGGAGACTCTACTGTTGAGCTCACACCCTGAGGCTCAGCCAGGTGTAATTCGACTGACCGAACACACCTCCCGGGTCAAGGACTCCAGGCTGTCTGTAGGCGGATAGGTTGACGGCTATCCTGTATCTTTTGGAGTTTTTTTTTTTACCACCACCACCATCACTAGCTTCAGTTTGAAATGAAGTCAGCATTTTTCCTACATGGGCCTGTAGTAGCTACCGGGCCTCTTATTGGCGTTAAACACCACATATATCATGTCACGTTGTTGCCGATCGACGTGCTGTCTCGTACTAGTTTGTTTTTTAATGTGGTCGATATGTGGCCTAGCGGCCCAAAGCAACTCGGGCTCTGAGAGACGCTGTAGTGGCTAGCATCGAATTCCGTCCGCCTGAGTTGATTAATGCGCACTTATTTCACTTTACGGTTCTCCCGTACCGGCCTGCGTCGGTAAGACGTGAGTTAACAGTCAGTGCTAGCAAACAGGCGATAATTTCGTTCAGTATTTTATTACTCGGAAGCTACTCGGAAACGTCAGTGGCAGTTAAAAGGCAAGTCAGTACTGTTCAATATGTTTCATTGCTCGGAAATTCATGTCGCTACCATTAGAAGTAGATGCTGCTGCTATATACAGGAAGTAATATGGTGCACTCCTTCGAATGGAAAAAGGAGGAACCAATTTGGAAGTGCTGCTGAAATCGAAGGATATATTTTTATGGGCATACATGCATGGAAGGGGTAGCAATCAGTCCATTAAGATTTTCGCCTGCGCACTCACGTCTTATAAAAACATATGCCCCCCCCCCCCCCCCCCCCCCCCCCCCCCCTTAGGTTTTAGAGGCAGGGTAGGTGGGTGGCTGCTCCCAGTCTTAAGGGGCTGGGAACCTAGGGGTATTCGCCCCTTTTTGGCGGAGGCTCCTTTTGCACCGGTGTTTCAATAGCTGTTGTGCATGCGTCATTGCCTTCGCCGCCGCTTTGATGGCGCACTACGACTCTTACGACACGCGTCTTTTGTAGCGAAAGCTACACTAGGCTACTGTCAGAGGCGCATTTAGGGTAAGCTTCGCTACTCAGTACTGTGCATGCGCCGTAACCGTGGCAACGGTAGCCGTCGAGTCCCCCGAACACTGGGCACACGACGAGCGTCTACAGTTGCTCCAAGCTACAGAAAAAAATTTGCCGATGATTACGTTACTTCGTAATAAGAAATTTGAGCGCAGCTCATCATCTCTTTCTCCTTTTTCGATATATTGAGGCAAATATTTCGAGCAAGGCATGCATGTACAATTACGGACAACTATTTTATTTTTCACACATATTCCTTCAAAAAACACTCCACTAAGAGTTCTTGACTGTCATGAAGGAAGCTTTGTGGTCGGATAAATAAAGAGAGTAATTAAGTTACATATAGGAAGGTTGCGGGAGGCAGCGCGTGGTCCCATAAAAAAGTTGCGCGGTGAAGAGACTAATGCCACAAGCTGCAGATGAGAAGAAAAAACTTTTGCAAATATCTTGAACTGACTTGAAAACACTGTAGCCAAAGTTAGCACGTGCCTCATGGAATTTCTCGCAATATATATCTAAAGGAAAATGAGGGCGGGCTAGATCCGGGTCAAGTCTTCCTCGAAAACCAAGGGACGATCGGCTAGAGATCTGGGCTATCGAACTAGCTGTATATATACACAAACTACATCAAAATGTGATGCTTTTCTCTGTGAATGTGTGAATTCTCGGTTACTGCACATGTTACCCTGAAGTTTGGTATGGTCGCTCGCATCATTCATGAATTATCTTAGCAGTGTGTTGTACCATGTGTGGTCACGTCTTCCACTTGAGCTCTGAAGCGTGCCTTTTATAATTAGTTCACAGGAATGGAAAGGCGCAGTATCTGCCACACTTGCTTTTGTGGACACTTGAATCATGCAGTAAGGGAGGGAGGGAGGGAGGGAAGGAAGGAAGGAAGGAAGGAAGGAAGGAAGGAATGAAGGAAGGAAGGAAGGAAGGTGGGAGTGAAAGTGGAGCTGGTTAGAATGGAAAGGCGCAGTATCTGTCACACTTGTTTCTGTGGACACCTGAATCGCGCCGTAAGGGAAAGAAAGTGGGAGTGAAAATATAGTGGGTTACGAGGGAAAACGCCGACACCGCGAAACCCAGGAACGGGCGCCAAAGAGCTGCGCTCTAAAAAGGGCAGAAGGGAAGAGAGAAGACGGAGAATACGAAGCCGGTAAAATGGAGCATGAAGGCTACGTAGAAGCCAAGAAGTAGTCGGGAATCCAGAGAAGGCGTGGAAAAAGCCGGTCAAATTGAGCAAGAGGATTCGGAAGACGCCAAGAGGCGCCGACTCGCCGATCCCGTCATACGGTTGGCAGGCAGCGCATCGGCGACAAAAACGTCCGAGTCGAACTGAACAATCAGTTTGGCAGCTTTCGCTACTCATATCCAACCTTAAACGAGTTGAGGTGCGATAAATTTTGAAGGTTCACTACGCCATGTAAAACTAAAGTCGCCGTGCATGGCACAAGCTGCTAGTGCGCGTCCACCGTAATCATGGCAACCAGTTGCGCCGTTTCACAGGTGTTCCGGGTCGCTAAAGAGAGGAGCGTAGCGGCATCCCAGCCGATGCGCGCATCGGCGCAGAGAGCAGGGTATTTTCTGCACTGCGCATGAGCGCGTGCCACCTGCAGCGCAACAGCTGCGAATTCTAAGCCTAACAGCTACAGCACGACATCGCTGTGTTCACGTGCAGCGGCGGTCTCGCGTCCAGCCGAGCCAAACTAGTCCTTAACTATGCCTTACACTGCGGAAGACACCGACATTACTGCTGCGGAGTTATCCGATGGTTCATGGACAGCGTTCGAGATGGAACGCCGTTACCGACGGCCATCTCCGGTTCAGGAACGACCTGCCGAGGCCCAGATGCCTGCCACGACATTGATTTCCCCCGACTCCGTGGCCACGAGGACGCCCTCCACCGTTGACGAAGCGTCCGCTTCCTCTCTGCCCTAGGAACCCCTCAAGATAGTCCTCCGGCCACAGGGCACACTCAACCTCCACACCGGCGGTCCGGCACGACTTGCTGTTGCCATCTACGAAGCCGCCAACGTAGACCATCGCGTGGAGGTTACTATTGACAAGGTCCGAATCCACCCCACTAACAACACAGTTACAGTGAGCACGCTCGACAGTGACCGTGCTGACTTATGACAAGATCGGCATCGTCACCATCGACAAAAGGGTGGTCGCGGTTATCGTCTACGCCCCAGCCCCAGACAATTCAATGTGAGGGATTTTGTAGCGGGCTTACAGCAATGAAAACGACGCAGAGATCCTGGCTGAGCTCCGCGCTCGCAACCCCGATCTCCCCACCGTTGGTTCACGCCGTATGGGCAAGACACAGCACTTCGTTGCCACGTTCGCCAACACCCAGTTGCCTCGATACAAGCAGTACTTAAGCTTTACCTTCGAGGTCTTTCCCTTGAAGTTGCGCCCGGAGGCGTACTTCAACTGTCGGAGCAGACGTGTGCCCTCAGGAGCAGACGTGTGCAGATGGTCACGGAGCAGACGTGTGCCCTCAGCCGCGAATACCCACTTGCTGCCGCTGCGGCGTAGCCCACGAGCCTCCACCAGCCGGCCAACCACCAGCCTGTGAAGCCATGTGCATTGTATGCAAAGGCTCACATCCCACCGGCAGCAGAAACTGCTAACAGCGCTTCGTGCCTGTCCACCAACCCAATCGCAATCGCAAACCCCACGGACACTGCCACTAACCCTGGTACCTTGCCAAGCGACCGCCAGTACCGTCCCCGAGACCGCGTCCACCAGCAACCACCCCTAAGGGATGACTCCTTCCCGCCAATGCAAAACAGCAGCCCTTCAACTTCCACAAGCCAACCACCCAAGCCCCAGGAAAGAAGAGAGGACTCTTTTCCTTCTCTACGTGCACGCAGTGGGAGCAGAGATAGAAGCAGATCGTCATCTCCGAGACGCAATTCGCGGACCAACTCCAGTTCCGGAGAAGGAAGACCTGTCCAACATTTGGCATGAAAGCCGCCGCTTACTGAAGACAAGCAACGCCGAGAACCCGACCCCCAGGTAAGGGAACTGGCAGAGTTAGTCCAACAACTGCAACGGCAGTTAACTCAGTCAAACGCAAAAATCAGCTATAAACTGTAAATGCACAATTCAAAATAACCAGTCGACTGTGGCTTGCTCTCGCGTTGAGGTCATACGCAATGAGGACATCGAAGTGAATCAAAATCGATGTAACAAGCGAAAGGCACCTCTTACCCATCGGTCAGAATTAAATGACTTAGACAATAATTACGAACAAAGGTTTGCGAAAATAGACCAACGACTCGCCAAGGTGGAGAAAAATAACCAGAAATTAATACCACAGCTTAACAAAGTTACCGACGCGATGGAAAATTTGCAAACTACATTTGAAACAGTCCTGTTTAAGCTCTACGCGCTGACAGGTAGGGATAACGCACTAGCGTCCTCGTAGCAACCGGACCCTGACCTCTGCAACGCTAAACGCAGGCTCTGTGCCTCCCGCCCACCCGACGGTGCTTCGGCGCGTCTGTCCGCCAGCACCATTCTCAAACATAGGAATTCCAACCCGCGTGAGCGGAACCTTACCTTCTTCGCGATGGCTAGTGCTCCTGTTAGCGTGGGAATAGATCTGCAGGGGATGCAGAACCAAGCGTAAGGCTCTGGAATATGACATTTTGGCCCAGACGAACAGACTGGTAGTCATAGTACTTGAAGAGGCGAATACAGAAGTAAAGCTTGCAGGATATACAACCTACAATGAGAAAGTGTCGGCTGAGCGCTGGCCGATCACAGCTACACTATATAGTACACCGCAGTTTGAAACGCCAGGGCTCTCTCATACCTTTATACAAATCTTACTGAACAAACGCGCACAATCTCCCCTCTACATTCTCAACGTATACAGTCCACCTAAAGGCAACAGCACGAAAATAGCAACCCTCTTCCGTAAGGCGCGTGTAGCCGCGTAAAGTGAATTGTTGCTGACTGTCGGAGACTTCAACTTGCCGCATGCAGAATGGCGCTACTCAAATAATGCTAGAAAGGGAACTTATGGGAGATGGTTCAGACGCTAGGGCACACCTTACTCACCAACCCTTATAAACCTACGCACGTTGGTAACTGTGTAACCAGGGGTACATGTCCTGACCTTACCTTTGCTAGAAATATTTCCGATGCGAGATGGGAAAATCTCAATACTAACATAAAAAGCGATCACTATGCTCTGTGTACCACTTTCCGAGCCACTCATTGCAAAACGCGACACCGGTAAGTGAAGTCAACGTTCTTTATATCTAAGAACGTTGAGTGAAGCACACGAACTGGGACGCCTTCAGATATGTCCGCTCGAAAAGACCAGCGGACGGTATAGTAGATTTAGGACAATTTAGACGATTGTGGCAGAAACTGCGTCTTTCCTTTCATATAAACCAGTTATTCTAATTACCTAATTAACTAATTAGCCTAATTATTTTTCTGCCGCAACATTACGTCATGCTCTATCGATTGACACCACTCATTGCAAAACGCGACACCGGTAAGTGAAGTCAACGTTCTTAGATATCTAAGAACGTTGAGTGAAGCACACGAACTGGGACGCCTTCAGATATGTCCGCTCGAAAAGACCAGCGGACGGTATAGTAGATTTAGGACAATTAAACGTCTGTTGCAAGACGTCGCAAACACTTCGAAAACTGTGACACAGGAGGAAAGCGGTCCCAGCCCAGACGCTATGCTAGTACACATGATAGAAGCACAAAGGAGTATACAAACTCGATGGCGTAAAAATAGCATAGCCGAGGCTTAAAAATTTGACTAACCCGGCTTGAAAAGAAAATTGAAGCTTACACGTGGGGATTGAGCCGAGAGCAGTGACACCAAACTTGCGACCGCCTTAACGGGCAACTGGGCAACAAGAAAACGCTGTTTCTGCTTAGGCATTTACTCGATCGAACTAAGGCTGAATGGCACAAGAACCTACAAGTGCCACCTGGTGTTCTCAGTGGCGCCTGAAAGAAAAAGACGGTAAAGTGATTTTGCGCGCTGTCGGCGGAACGCTGCTTGTTGACAAAGCCTCGCCTGCCTTTTTCGTGAAGTGTACACCTGTTTTCTGTGACATATTTCGGTGTCAGCGCTGAGCATCGATCCCAGCATATGTCCTGCACACCTGCGCACGCCCAGGACTTAACTCCTGTGCCGTTCGACACCCCTGTGCACCGTGCTAACTGGAGGAATCAAGGCTTGCCCCCCTGAGTACGGGCCGTTGCAATTCAGCATAGCAGCCGCCCCTCGACCTGCCATGTAAGCTCCAGGTCGCTACACCTTGCAGAAACCACGACTGCCTCAACCCTTCCACGGCAGTCAGACCGAAAACGTAGAGGAATGGCTCGTCCAGTTTGAACAGGTTGCCTCATTTAATCAGGGGGACAACGCCGCCAAGCTTAGAAACGTCTTCAGCCTGGAAGATGGCGCTCGTACTTGGTACGAGAACCGAGAAGACGCCCTAACATCATGGCGCCAGTTCTGCCGACGCATCCTTGAGACCTATACCAGCGCGGATCGGCGAGAACGCGCAGAAAGGGCTTTACAGTCTCGCATGCAGATGCCGAATGAGACTGTAACCACGCAGGTGGATGACATGACCCGACTCTTCCGACGATCTCACCCGTCCATGCCCGAAGACGAAAAGGTGTGTTACCTCATGCGCGGCGTTAAAGGGCAACTGTTCGCTAGTCTCGTGCGTAATCCACTGAGCATGGTGCCGGGTTTCTCGGAAGCTGTCACAATGGAGCAGATTTTCCAGCAGTGGTCTACCACCTACGACAGGCCGGAACTCGCCGCTTCGGTTGCAGAGCCGCTTTCGGCCTTCGAGGTCACCCAGAATCTACGCGACGTCATCCGCTCAGTTTTACGTGAATGCAATAGGATCGCGCAAGCTTTCCAGGGCGCCTACTCATGAAAAAATTTAAGATCAGTACTTTAACACCTCCCAGGATATACCTATCTCAAATGGGTACTCAGGATTGGATAAACTCAATAGCGTTTTTACCGTAGCAGATATCAGAGCTGCTCTTAAATTAACACCACTTCGGCACCCGGGGACGATTGCATCACCAACAAGATGTTGCGAAACTTAAAGGACAAGTTAGTAGGTGCCCTTACGAACCTCTTCAACAGGTACTGCACAGAAGACTGCGTCCCTGACGAATGGACGCACGCAAAAATTATTTTTATACCTAACCGGAAAAAAGACACGAATTGGGAAACCTCCGCCTAATCTACGTCATGTTTCGGGAAGGTAAATGAACCCGTCTTAAACGGGCTCCTTACGCACATCGACGTGGAAGACACATTTCCCCCCTTCCATGATTGGGTTTCGAGCAGGTCGTTCGACTCAGGACATCATGTGGCAAATCCAACATGATATTCTAGATTCAAATCGCATAAGAGCCACGCGAACCATCCTGGGATTTGATGTAAGGCCTTCCACAATATATGTGTCACACGCTTCCATCCTCCCTCAAATCTCACTGATGAACGAAGGAAAACAGACATACGACTACATCGCTACATTTCTGAACAAGCGTACGGCTGCGCTCTATTTAGGGCACAAAACGAGTGGCAAAATTACACTAGGAACCAGAGGAACACCGCAGGGCGCCGTACTTTATCCTTTTATCTTCAACATTACTATGAATAGCCTCCCGCGCCTATTAGATGCTCATTCTATATACATCATTCTATATACACCGACGATATCACCACATGGATAAATTCTGGCTCTGATGGAGAGATTACAGTCATTAAAACGAGCTATCGACACGGTACAGTTTTTCAAGCAGCGGAACGACCTTGTGTTCGCCGCCAAAATTTGGACTCTTAGTTATAAGGAACAAACAAGCCTCACAGACAGAACCCGATTCTCGGGAACACATCCAGTTATATATTGACAACCACCCAATACCCCTGGTAACCACGATCAGGATCCTCGGCATGTTGATACAGAATAATACACAGAATACAGAAGCAATACGCCGGATACGTGTCACGGTGCACCAGATAGGTGGGCTGGTGAGGCGCATTGCCACACGTCGCACGGGTATGAGAAGCAGGACCTGTGCAGGATCATTCAAGCCTTTATGATAAGCGGAATCATGTACGCTTGCCCGTACTATCATCTGCGTCGTAGGGACGAAGATGCACTTAATAGCATAATTAGAACAGCATACAAAGCGACCCTTGGCTTGCTGGTATAGACCTTTGCATCGGGTGAGGAGGTTGTCAAAACGCCTCCTCTCTGGACTGTTGCAAACCTGTTCTGCTGCCGCCTTCACTGTGTTGACGTCAGGCGCACACAACAGCCCAGCGAGCAATATGGTGGCGCCTAGGAGGCATTCGTTGCAAAGGTCTATACGCCAACTCAGATCGGCTATACTGCAGTTTGGAATTTTTAACACGCTATCTGAACTGATTGAAGCGCATAAGATGGCACAAGTGCCCCACTTGTCACGCAACGTTGCGGGACGCGTGATTCTCGACAAGCTCCTCATACACCCTGTTGAGGAGGTGTGTGTGATATCGCATTTATCGGTTGACATTACTAGCAGACTAGTTAAGCCAATAGCCAAAAACATGATACCTGGCAGACACGACGCCTGAAGGAAGTCAAGAGCGCCGACCCTTGAGAAACAGTACGAGAACGATCCACAAGCAGTGTACGTGGATGCAGCTCAGCACATCAAAGACGGAACATACGTGGCATGCATGGCCACTCCAAAGTCAGCCTTCATTAACGCCATAACCTTTCACGCCAGCTCTCTATGCAAAGCAGGGGAAGTAGCTATCGCACTGGCCATCGCGGATCCCCGCACCAAAACTATTCTAAGCGACACAAACAGCGCCGTTAATAACTTCGCCAAAAATTCTACAAGCGCACTCGCAACGCGAATTCTGCGCAACCGTTCTCTCAATCACAACATCAATCTCGCATGGGTTCTGGCTCACGCGGGTGATTCCGGAAACGGAGGGGTCGACTGTCAAGCACGAGGCTTAACCAACCGGGGGACGGAACACCTATCGAGGACGGACGCGCCCGCTGAGGCGTCGTGCTCATAGGCGGAGATTACAAACTTTTATCGCGAGCTAAGATGCACGTACCCCGCTACTCGCCCCGACCTGGACCGAGCGCAAGCCACGACACTCAGACGCCTACAAGCAAAGGTCATTCTTAGCCCCTACCGGCTTTATTTTATTACAACCGGTGATTACAATCATCCAAAAGCTCTGATTACAACCCTGCATGCCAGCACTGTGGTGACGGAACGAACGCCACCCAAGACCATATACTAGCGGAATGCGCTAGCAATCATCCTCCAACGACAATCTTGCCAGCTCCCTCGGCGGAGGAATGGGATAAGCTGTTGGCCAATTCAAGAAAAGCAACCCAACTGCCAACTGGTCCTAATCACGCGACCTCAAGAGGTCGCCCCCGACTGGAAGCCACCCTGGACTCGCCCCAGCTCCAAGTAATTCCTTGCATTTTGTGGCAATAAATGTTATCACCACCACGCCTCTAATTTTAAAGGCGAAAACATTTCTAAGCCTATGGAAAAAATCTCTCGTCAGCGCGATATGTTCGCGAGATGTGTCAGCGAGATTCCGCGATTGACAGATACTGCGTCTTTCCTGTAAACCAATCATAGAACGCCGGTGAACTTTGATGCGTTCAACGGAACGCTGGTTGTGTTGAATGAAGGACGCACGTTGCACGGGTGCAGCAACAACGCTCAGGCCTTTGCATTTCTCCACTGCCGACGCAGGAACGGGCAGAGCCGCTGAATCGCAGAGCCACTTTCTCTTCACTCGCTAGCGGCGTCACTGGCAGCAGTCAGTCGCAGCTATCCGCCGCGCAACGTTCCTAGAGGCCCATGCACTGCTTCCCGCAACCTCCCGATAACTTAATTGCTCTCTTCATTTCTCCGACCATACAGCTTCCTTCATGATAGTCAAGAACTGTTAAGTGTTTTTTCGAGGATTACGTGTGAAAAATATAAAAACGTTGTGTGTAATTGTGCATACATGTTTCGAAATCTTTGCCTAAACCTATCGAAACGGTGAAACAGCTGATGAGCTGCGCTCAAATTTCGCATTAGGAAGTAACGTAATCGTCGGCAATTTTTTATATGCCGATACTTACCAGCCAACATTCTCTTTATATACAAAGTACATGGACACACTTGAATGCATTTTTCAGTTTCAATTAATTACTTGATAAGTTTTTCAAAACGTTTTCATCCTTTAATTAACCAATAATCAATTCCAATGATTTCATTAACCCGTCATCGCTCATCAGTTAATTAATTGCAAGAACCACGAATCACCATGATGCATTCTATTACGCAGCTCTCGATTATTTCCAACACTTCCTCTCTTCCCGTATGGTGCGGTTCAGGTGTCTACAGAAAGTGTGACAGGTTGGCACCGCCGGGATGGTGCAGTGGTAAGACGCCCGACTACTGTGCCAGAGTACTCAGGTTCGATCCCGTCCGCGGCGGCTGCGTTTCGATGGAGGTTGTTGTGGCTGTAGGAATGAAAAGAAAATGCATCATGGGCCTGCTACTGGCTCTGTAGCTGAGCAACCTCCGCTGTCTCGTGCGGATAGAAGATTGATTGATTGATTTATAGGAAGGGAAAGACTCGGTAACGTCTCACTTGTTTCTGTGGACACCGCCGCAAGGGAAGGGAGGAAGGTGGGAGTGAAAGTGGAAAGGGAGGACGAGTAGCCGTAGTAATTTCGACCACCTGGGGATCTTTAACGTGCGCTGACATCGCACAGCACACGGAAGCCACTTCGTTTTGCCTCCATCGAAACGCAGCCGCCGAGGTCGGGCTGTTGCTGTGGCTGCAGAAAGAAGGAAAAGAAAATGCACGGGCCTGCTCCTGGCTCTGTAGCTGAGCCACCTCCGATGCATCGTGCAGACAGAAGAGAAAATAGAGAAGAAAAAGAAGAGGGAAAGAAAGATGCGCACCGCAACAACAGCCGTCGTCCACCACCGAAGCGGTGGCGGGTGCAATGAGGGCCTACAACAGATAAAAAATTCGGTGGCAGGCTAGCCCCCGCCGCAAGCGGCGGTGACCTACCTGCCCCAGGTTCATCAGGGAAGTACTCGCCGAGGTCGGGTTCGAACCGGACAGAAGAAAGTAGAGAAGAAAGAAAAAGAAGAGGGAGGGAAAGACGCGTGCCGCAACAGCCGTCGTCCACCACCTAAGCGGTGTTTAACAACACCTTAGCGGTGGCGGGTGCGAATGATGGCCTACAACAGATAAAAAAAATCAGTGGCTGGCTAGCCCCCGCCGCAAGCGGCGTTGACCTACCGACCCAGCCCCGTAGGGCCAGGAACAGCCACCCTTCACTAAAGCCCCTTCCGCGTTTCGATGGAGGCGAAACGAAGAGGCATCCATGTGCTGTGCGATGTCAGCGCTCGGTAAAGATCCCCAGGTGATCGAAATCACTCCGTAGCCCTCCACTACGCCTCCTCTTTCTTTATCCACTTTCACTCCCACCTTCCTCCCTTCCCTTACGGCGCGGTTTAGGTGTCCACAGAAAGGAATATGGCAAATGGCGCTGGTGTGACAGTAACTGTGCCTTTCCCTTCCTGTGAACCAATTATTGTTATACTGCGCTTTTCTTTTCCTGTAGAGCAGTTTACATTTATTTATACGTTCGGCTTTTAAAATGACGTAAATCAACTCACCCAGCATTCTGGGGACCTTTTCAGTGTCCAATAGGGATCTCGTTTTACACTGACCAATCAGTGAGGTATCTTCAAATTCGAAATGGCAAATGGCACGCTGCTACTCCAGTCACGAGTACAGTGTGCATTCCACTTTCCTAACAGCAATAAAATAATAGAAACACTCAAACGCCACAATCACCAGCGGTGCTCACTGTAAGATTACACACAGCGCCTGCGTTCAGCTGCCATAGGTGGGAGGCGACCAAAACAACGATTAAGCGCTCCCTTACAGGGAACGCTTAATCCAGGGCGGCTTCTACAAAAGGGCCAAAAACACAGCGTGCGGAAAATGGGCGGGGAGCGCGACACAGGCCTCGTCGCCGGGCATGCGCCTCTTTCCGAGGTTCTTCCTGCAGGTACGGTTTTACTTCACAGCCAGGCGGCCTTCTGCAAGCAGCATTTGCCCCAAAGTTTTGCGACGGCTGGACAGCTGGGGTAGGGGTGACTCGAGGAGCCTTTTAGAAAAAAAAGAAGAGATCTAAAGACACCGACCAAAACAACCTCCGGAAGTGCAGACGTGTACATGGCCCACAGCCCGACAGCCTGAAAAACTTAACTCCTCCCAACCCAGATTTTTGCGCGTAAACTTATTGTACGCACAGCCAATACTCTATAGGCACCGATCTGCCGGCCCCCCAACCCTCAACAGTGGTCAAAGTCAACTTACAACAATGAAAAAAAAAGTTGGTCTGGCTTAGCTTATGGTTAAGCCTAGGATGCGAAGCATACTAGCCTAAAAAATTAAGCACTACCTGGCTATACCTGGTTAGCCATTCATAGACAAGACATTACCTGGCTATACCTGGTTAGCTATTTCATAGACAAGAACAACTCATGTGCTACTCTGCTTCTTCCTTTATTTTTCTCAAACCAATAAATACACTATGATGATCAGTCTTCAGCACACATTTTCCGTCTGGTAGCATTTCGCCGCTCGAACCGAGTAGAAGTACTCGAAGCTTCATCCTTCACCTCGGCATCGGTTGTCGAACGCTGCCGTCTAGCTGCATACTGTGCACGTCGCTTGGCAAGCCGTACTTCTCGTTCTTCTCCCGTTTCCGTGGCTGTTTGTAACTTGCGCTTTGCGGTCTGGCGAGCCGCGCTCCCCTGGCCGACATCTCGCTGCTCAACTGTTGTCGTTGTTGTTGTTGTGGCTGTAGGAAGAAGGAAAAGAAAATGCACGGGCCTGCTACTGGCTCTGTATCTGAGCCACCTCCGCTGCCTCATGCAGATAGAAGAGAATATAGAGAAGAAAGAAAAGCAAGAGGGAAAGAAAGACGCGCGCCGCAACAACAGCCGTCGTCCACCACCAGCGGTGGCGTGTGCAATGACGGCCTAGAACAGATAAAAATTCGGTGCCAGGCTAGCCCCCGCCGCAAGCGGCGGTGACCCACCTGTACCAGCCCCATCAGGGGAGACCATCAACTGACTCAACGAGTGCGTCACCTTTTATACAATTGCGTGACGTCAGTATCTCCTAGCGGTAGGAGCGGGAGTTATGCCTCCGGCGGAGGCTGCGCGTCCGCAAGCGAGCGCACGAGTTGAGCCAGAACCACCTGGTTGAGCAGCAGCTTTCACAGCTGTTGTGACGTCATATCACGTGGTGCGCCGATGTAGGTCAAGTGGTAGCTAGGCGGCCGCGCGCGGCGCAGCAAGGAAGAGCTCAGCTGTGCGGCTAATATGCTTCGCATAAAATTCGTGTACACATCGCAGCAAGCATGCCTACATCAACAGCATCTCGGCATGCATCACAACTACACAGACGGCCCCGCCGGAGTGGCGCAGTGGTTACTGCGTTCGACTACTGTTCCAAAGGACGCGGGATCGAATCCCGGCCTCGGCGGCCGCTTTTCGATGGAGGCGAAAAACAAGGCGCCCGTGTGCTGTGCGATGTCAGTGCACGTTAAAGAACCCCAGGTGGTCGAAATTTCCGGAGTCCTCCACTACGGCGTCTCCAATAGCCTGAGTCGGTTTGGGACGTTAAACCCCAGAAACCAAACAAACCAATGAGCACTTTCAAAATGTGATACAAGGGAAAAAAATAGCCAAGTGTTAAGCAATTACACATAAAACTTCAGACACAAAGCATAAATGTCACAAATCACATATAAAAACTCGTAAGAGTGAACTTCTGCCCGGCTCGTTACCGTTGAAACCAGTTCGGGGATCCTTCTCCTTCAGTTAAAACTGTTCGTCACGCACTTCGACTAAGCTAGTTCGAACACTTCACACCCCAATGTTCGAAGTCACTTGGGCACACAAGCACAACAAATCCGCACAATCAAGACAGTCCATGCTGAGCCTCTCTCAACTTAACCATTTCAGCTGCAGTTTCCCTTCACTCCCACCTACTGCCCCGCGCGTGTTCGAGCCTTAGGTGTATGACATATGCTACATATTTTGATTGCAACATGAGCGCAATGATCTTCATAGCAGCTGAACAACAAAGGAGGTAGAGTGGACTGGGCCAGCTTGGAAAAAGATTCACCAGTGCCCTCTGCGTCGAAAGACGAACACCAGCCCTTTCCGAATGACACTACATACCTGGACCTGGTCGGCAGAAGCTGCCCACCGGTGACCGACGTTCCTCACACGGCGCAAACGGTCTACTGCGATCTCTCCGCGTGTTGTCCGTGCGTAAAGACCGCGCGCAGTCACCATGGACCGAACTCGCACATAGTCGCAGCGCTCTTTCATATATGTTACAGCTACCCTGCAAAGCTCATTTGAGACAATATCGGGCCCCTCAGAATAAAATTCGCACACAAGCACACAACCCTCGAGACGGGAGTGGCGATGCATTGCCGACCGCCACGATGCTTCTCTGTTCCGGTCTTGGGTGGTGCCGTGGTAGGGTGCTCTACGACTGTGTCCAAGCATGTTGGATCTAAACCGCTTTTCCATGGAGGCCTAAAGCTAGGTGCCCGTTAGCTGTACGATGTCAGTGCACGTTAAAGAACCCCCATGTGGTTGAAATTCCGGATCCCTCCACCATGGCGTACTAAATAGCCTAAGTCGCTTTGGGACGTTAAATACCACAAACTAATACAACACAATACAATACAATCTTTATTCTGCAAAAAAGTATACTTAACACAATAGCAGGCCTGCCAAGGCATGAGAGGGCTTGTCTGGCAGTGTCTGGCAGTCAGGTTACAGAAAACTGCACAAAGCTGTTAACAAACAGTAAGACAAATTAATTTAAACATTTGAAGCTCTGATTGCTCGCTTGATCTCATTCATGTCTTGTGTTTGCATCTAAGGGTAGCTTCTTAAATATGGCAGGAACATTATACCGACGCGTTCTTTTTCTATATTTGGTGGATGTTTTAGGGATCACGTAAGGTTCTTTGGGACTTAAGCAGTGGGCTGGGGTATACCGTATCTTATAATCGTCGTTCCAGAAGTGCTTGATAACAACAATTTCGACCATCAAGGAGCAGAATTAAGTTTGGTAAATTTATCAGCTTAAAAAATCTATCTTTATTTACACACAAATCATATGCCGTTGTTGACAACAAAGAATTCAAAATTGAATTAATTCGATAAGTCCATCTAATAATGTAATGACCGTAAACAGACAAACCGTAGTGCAGCACACTGTCAGCTAAAGCTTGGGACAATAAGTTTGCGCACGGAGATCGGCATTAGATATCGCACATTGTACAATGCACAGGAAATCGTATGCATCTTTTTGCATAGGTGAGACAAATGCGAGTTCCACAGAAGGTCACTGTGAAAAAGTAACCCCATGTACTTCACCCCCATGCATGTTTAACTAGATGGCAAGTACATGTATCGCAATCTGACGTGTGAAGCAACAATGATTGCAACGGGAGAGTTTTTTTCAACGGGTTATGAAAACATACCAGGCTTGTTCTACAATGTTTGATGCGGATTGGGTTAGCAGCATAGCTTTGATAGCCTCGTTTTGCAGGCAGCTGACTGCATCAGAGTAGTTACTTGAACAGGATGTAATAGCCGTATCGTCGGCGTATTGATATAAATAACTACTTACTGCATCGCTTAGGTCATTCACGTAGGTGTTAAAAAGCAAGGGGCTTAATATTAGAACTCCTGTTTCAATAAACGAAAAAATACTTAATCTGTTTCCAACATTTACATATTGTCGCCTATCCTGGAGAAAGTTTGTAGACTCAGGAAAGGCCCGCGACAACCTAGCTGAGACAGTTTCTGTAACAGAATGGCGTCACAAACACTGCCAAATGCCTTAGAAGTATCCAGAAAGAGGGCACATGCTACCCGACTACGACCTAACGAAGAATTTAACATAAAAAACATCTTCTAACAGTGTCTGAGCGCCTTTCCCCTGCACAAACCCGTGGTGATGTGGTGATATTACACTATGTTTAATGTGTCATCGTAAGAGCCATGTGTTTCTCTAATATTTGCGCTATACTCGGGGTTATCGAAATAGGTGTGTAGTTTTCAACGTTATTGCGTGCACCTTGCTTATGAAGAGGAATTACAATTGCAGTTTTTATTTGGAGAATCTCACCTACAGCCAAAATATCATTTAATAGCGATAGTAACATATGCTTAATTGCTTCGAAGTTTATTTTTAGTTCACTAACAAAGATTTGATCGCAGCCAGGTGATTTGTTCATCTTAAGATTGCAAACGATGGACTTTAATTCCTCAAGCAAGAGTAAAGAAAGATACACCGAGGCAATAATAAGATTGGTTAGATAGGTTTACCACTGTTTGGTCATCTGCAGAAAAATGCAATTACATACTGTTTTTAGCCGTTGTGATGTTGCCTTCTCTAAGATTATTGATAAGCGACCAAAGTTTCTTCATGTCAGAACTAGTTTCCAGAAATTTCTTTCTAAAATAAAGGCGTTTAATATTGCATTCACCTTGTTTCTAACGCACTTATATTTTAAACTCAGCTCATTGGTGTTTAGCGAGCGTTTAGCTACAGTCCAGAATAGGTCTTTTTCTGTGATAACTGATAGGATCTCGATAGTCATCCACTTCTGCGTCAGATTACATTGCCGAATTTTGATAATGCGTGTAGTCGTTAGCCTACATGTATCAAAAAAAGCTACGAACTCGCGGTATATGTATTCCGAGGCCATAGTACATAACAAGCTATCCCAGTCATATTCTTTGACTAGTTTATCAAAACTCATTTTATCAGTTATACTGATTTGTTTGATAGAATTGCTGGCTTCTGGTAAAGTGTTTAGAGCCTGTATGAGCGAACAGCTTACGAAGTAGTGATGAGAAAGCTTATTCTGTACAATGGCAGATTTGACGTCCAGATTTGGGCTCGAACATTTACGTGATCGATGCAAGAAAAGACAAGAAGCTCAGAAAGGAATTCCTCCCGAGTTGCCGCATGAATTGTTATTTCAATCCCCCATATGGACAGTGTATCTAAATAACCTGCCACTATTGGACACGTTGGACGTAACGTGTCTATGTTAATATCACCGGTAAGGCAGATATATTAATCAGTTCCCAGTCGAGAAAATTAACGTAAAGTCAAGTTCAGTCAGAAAAAGGCACCTGTTGCCACATGGGAGGCGATATATAGAAAGCAAGGCCAATAAAAGGCAGCGATTAGATAGGCGCCGCGTGATAGCTTCAGCGTAGTCGAAAGGCAAGTTTAGTCCGGAAACTGACCAAGTATTTTTTATGAAGGCGGCCTCTCCCATCCTTTTCTAGTGGACGAAAAATAGAAAAGAACTGCAAGCCCAGTAGCGTAAAATGAGATAATAAATTGGAAGAAATGTTTATCTCAGTGAGAACGATGACGTCGAACAGATATGGAACAGAGGAAAGAACGGCTACTAAATGGTTCCAATGCTTGCAAATACTTCGATTGTTTACGGGAGTAACATTAAAGGCACCTTGAACGGGGAAACGAAAAAAGTGAAAAACTTCTGGGAAAGCATACCTTGAAAGAGTTACCACCCATTTCTAAGCAATTCTTTTGATGTCCGATTTCCTGTTAATACGAATGAGTGGCGCACCAACATTTTTGTCTCGCAAAAACCTTGCCATTTATAGTCCATATGTACTTAAAGGACATTTCCTTTCCTTTCTTACGTGCCATTCAGAACAGCTCACAGTTGACTTCTGTGAGACTGCCATTGAAAAAAAAAAACCATGGAAAATCTTCCTGCTCTAGTTCTTGCAAGTGTTTCCGTGCACAAAATAATGGTTCCTTTGCTTCGACTGAGCGCATCTGGACAAGATAAGGGGAGCAACACTGTCTCTAAAGGAAGCCGGTGTATAGCACCAAGTTCAGTGCCTTCAAGGTCAGATATCTGAAGTGTTTCAGCAAGATCACTGAGAAAATAGTGAAGGTTCTCATTGGGTTCGCTGGGAAGCCCATGAATCTCAAAATTCATTCTCCGGCTGTGCTGTTCCATTTGATTAATCTGTTCATTCATTTTGTCAATCAAGTTAGACTAGGACTGGACGATGGAAGAAAGTGAATCAACCTTGGAGCTCTATTCCGAGACTTCAGTTTGATTGGTTGTGACACTCTCCAATACCGAGTCATATTTGGAAAAAAAAATTATTGAATTCTGTACTTGCATTACTGCGCTCTCAATTTTTGCAACCGTATCCTTAAATGTGAGAAATTCTTCTACCTTCGTGGTGAGTATTTCTACATTAGATGCTAGTCGTTCTACGTTGTCATTTAAAGCAGCTAGTTACTGTGCAAATGATTCCTTTGATGGCTGTGTCATGTCTCCTTGTTTACTTTTCCCCGTTCGACACGCTTCATACAGCCAGGTTTCACGTATAACGTGTTCATTTTTGTGTAGCTGCTTTCAGCTGCAATAGAGCATTGTTTTCCGAGCTGGAAACCTTCCTGGCAGGCCGAACATGTTAAAAACTTTCCATCCGATGGTAACGGTTCAGAGCATTCAGCACAATCACAAGGCATTTTAGTGCAGTCAGTGGCATAGTAACAGTGGGACACTCGCCTAGCCAAAAGGCACGGGATGGTTAGCTGGGAGGCGGGTTGGCCGCTGACTGCAAAGAAGCCGAGTGAAGCTGTGCCTTAAGTAGGCACTGACATGGGTCTGCAGCGTGGTCTGGAGTGCAGGCTAGATGTGCTTACGCGTGGGCAGCGGCTTGCGATGTTTGCAGCCATTGCTTGCGCAGGTGCAGGCCGGCCGATCTGGCACAGATCAGGTTTATCTCAGCGTGAACTTGCAGAGGCCGTGTCCCGAAAAAACTTCCGATGACCTCATGCAGTACCTGCCAAAATGCACAGGATGGTTAGCTGGAAGGTTGGTTTGCCGCTGACGGCCCAACCAACCATCCTTATCACAGCACGAATCACCGCTTTGCGCTTGCTGCACACCCAATATAGCTAAATCATTCCCTTTCGGATTCCGTAGTGTCATGTGCTTATAACCCAGAACTAAAATTATGAACTCGTTCTAATTTCAAGCGTTACAAGAGGTAGGCATTCTCTATAAATTCCACTCACAGATATCACCTCTTTACGCAGCATCTGGATGGCGAGCCCTGAATCCTCATCAGACTACGGCGATGACCCGGACACAACGGGGCCTCCAACTTGGATGCGCCATGTACGCTACACCACGAGCTGGTACACCGTGTCTCCTATCGACGCCGAGCTCCCCTGCACAGCGACTGAGGATCGAACCTGTCAGATCGTCCACCACCTTCCGGTGTGGAACGAGGTGCTATACTGCATTCACTACGAGCTTAGAGAGTGCTCTAAAAGGAAGGGCCAGCTGTCGCTGGTAAGCCTCGGTCACGGCCGCCGTTATCGCCCCTCGGTACAAGACTTCATCGATTGGCACAAGGCTAACAGTCTTCTCAGCTGCCTTCTGAAAAACCACCGATGCATAGACAGCATTCAACTCCTTTCCTGGAGTGTGTGTGACAAGGTTTTCCACCCGTATTACAACCTCTTCTGCGATGCCTTGAGTGAGAACCAGTCAGTGAAGACGCTCAGCATCACGTTTTTCGGTAACCACATGTACGAAAAAGTTTGCGCGATGATCGCGTCACGTGGGCGCCACCTCGAACAACTCGAGTGGCGCTCCTCAGCTCCAGCCGCGTTGTTTGTCGCGCTGACCAGTGTTCTACGGACGACGACGTCTCTGACCGTGCTCAAAATTGGTGATTCTCTACGAATATCTGAGCCGGAAGCGCTCGATTTTTTGGCTGCTCTACGACAAAACACAACCCTGAAGGAGCTGTCAATGCGCGAACACTACCAAGCCAAGGTTTCGTTGCTGAACCGCTGCGAGTTCGCCGAGTATCTGAAGAACAGCACCACGCTAACAACGTTACACGTGTCGCCTGTGTTATCGACGGTTTATCAGCGCGAAAAGTGGTGGCTGTGGATACTGGAAGGCATATCACAGAGCAGAACCATCTCTGCGGCTAAGCTCGGAGACATTATCATAGGCCAGCATACCTCCCCGATCATTGCTAAGATCTTCAAGCAGAACAGTGCTCTTCGTTCACTTACCATGACTTCTGTAACGAAGTCATTTCTAATGACGCCGGAGGATGTTCAGCTCCCCACGGTCAACACCTCGTGGCTCGACGCCTTCGTGCAGAGCGAGACGATAGAGGAAATATCGCTTGACTTTCATATGTTGTCGATGGCGCAGTGGGAAATGCTTTTAGTAGCAGTGGCGAGGAAGCAGAACGTCACCAAAGTGACTGTGAAAATACTCCCTCAGGACAGTTGTTGGCTACCGAAGCTGTTAAGGTTGCTGCGCGAAGGAGGCGCCGAAGACAAGGTAGTCATTGAGACGGAATTCCACTTTGTTGGCGATCTGCACAACACGATGGAGTGTCCCGCATTCTCAGAAGTTCGCGGGGTTTGCAGGCAGGACAATAAAAGCGACATCTGCAGGGCTTTGCAGCGTGTGCCATCACTGCACCACATCAAAAGTTTGACTTTGCGGATTGCAGCTTTTCACCTCGACGATTCGATAGCCTCAGTTCTGGGCCAGTGCATCAAAACAGCAACGTCTCTTCGCAAACTACGCCTTACCACGACACGGAACGAAGATGCAGGCGACGTCTCCCACTGTCCGTGGGAAAAGGTCGTGTCATCTTTTCACGACAACAGAAGTATCGAAGAGATATGTGTGGCTGCTGTATGCATGCGGGACGAAGATATTGAATGCCTGGCGGATGCAGTCAAGTTCAGCACCGTACTGCGCGCTGTAGAGTTTAAGGGCGAGAGCTCGGATAAAGTGGACGTATTTTTTCGAAAGTTGGCCGTTAACATCGCGCAAAACTACAGCCTCACGTCGGTCAACTTTTTGGACTCTGCGAAACGAAACACGTCGTCGTTCAAGCCCTGGTATGCCGTCTGGGAAGCGGCATGTCGTAACCGTGACCTGCTCGAGCTCGCCACTGTGTTTGTCAGCGGCATCCGGCCCGATCGGTATGTATGTCAGTTTGCGCTGGGCTTGGAGAACAGCACAGTTCGGCAGTTTAAAAAGGGCCCGTACTTTGTAGCGCGAGACAAGGAACCAGAGGTCAGTTTATATCTCTAATTCATGTGCAAATTAAATTGCGGTGGGGAAAAATATGTCATAATTTAGGTTTCTGTGGGCAGCATGCCTGAATTGCTGACAAAAACATTAATCTTGCCCACTGGACTGATGTGGTTATTGTGTAGGTTCCTCTATCACGTTGTCACCCAGCTGTATTTTTGAAGATTTCAACTGTAATTCTTTCAATTACCTCCACTCACTCGAAGTCATTATTAAACCTTGAGCACATTTTGAAACATAAAGCGTGTATATGTTTTTTGAAAAGCGGCGCAAACTTGACTCCTTTCGAAGCTGTACTAGAACTGTACCTCTTAATGCTGACCCATGCATTTAACAAGACAGATTCCAGTGGTCATGTCACAAACTTAACCCAACACCGTTCGACTGAAGGTTGTTCAGACTCCAGTGTATATTCTGCATGCCTATTTGTTGAAACTGTGCCGTGTGCAGGGGCCCCGCGTCGGTGTTGCAGGGATTAGGGCGCTCGAGCTCTATGCTTAACGGTGCCGTATCGAATCCTGTTCGCGGCGGCAGATTTTCGCTGCAGGCGAGACGCAATGCGCCCATGTGATGTGCTATGTCAGCGAGTTAAAAGAATTTGAGATGGTCAGCATTTTCGGAGCCCTCCACTATGGCGTCTATGATAGCCTGAATTGCTTTGGGACGTTAAACCCTACAAAGTAAACTAATCGTACAGGGAAAAAGGATGACATGCCACTCTGAACTTTTTGTTGCGAAGGCAACACTACGGTAGGTCTGAGCGATTTCGCGGAGCCCTGGAGAGTCCCAACTGCGCATGCGCGACGAGCGAGTGATGTCACACGGAGCACAGCTGGAGAGCCGCGTCGGAGTCGCCGCCGACTCCTCCGCTGCGTTGGTAACTCAGAGGTACCGCCGCGCCAGCTGCGCATACGCCAGGAGGGAGTGACATCAGACCACGGAGCGCGCGCGCATTGAGACCGGCCGTGATCAGACGGTGCACAGCTGGCGCGCCGAGGCCACCGCTGACTCCGCCGAGGTTCTCTTAAGAGGAGAATGGCGAAAGCCTACCCTTTGCTTCTCATCGTTTACCTCTTATCGGCGTTTGCTGCAGTGCTACATATAATTATAATTAGTTTACCGGAAAGGAGAGGCACAGTCGTTGAGGCACAGTATCAGTCACACTTTCTCCGGCAAGTCTGTTTGGACGGTACACCACCGCTCCTGTCGCGTGGCGTTCCATGGACGTGTTCAAGTGTGCTCCGGAATGCTGACGGCACCCCAGACTGCAGCGCTCCACTTGGCCCCAGCTATAGTGAACTAGAGTATTATCCCCCAGCGGCTGTCACGCTCGGAGGGCCACCACTCTCTATGGAAAGCGCGCCGCGTTCATCACCCCTCTCCTTCTAGCCCCCCCTACCATAGAGGAGGGCTACGAAGTAGTTTCGACCGCCTGGGGAACTTGAACGTGCACACAGACGCCTCTCCGTTTTGCCTCCATCAAAACGCAGTCGCCGGCGGTCGGGTTCGAGAACGGGTACTCCGCCTAAAACGCCGGTGAACTTTGATGCGTTCAACTTAACGCTGGTTGAGTTCGATGCAACGCTGCTGCCAAAGCTTTTGCTCCACATTCGGTTCAGCAGCGTTGAAACCCTAAAATAGTTTTCCTACAACATTATTTTGTGGATGAACGAGCAAGATGGAAAATGATCATTCTGAAGTTACAATAATACTCATTCTCGAGTAGTGCTATAGAAGGATAAAAAAACAGCTGTTGCTAACTATGGGCAGTGGCACGCTACGTGTGTATTCGTTGAACTGTCAACACAACCAGTTTTTAATATTTTGCAAGATAAAGCATTGCAATTCTTGGTGTTTACTTTGTCCCTGGTAGTTAGCTTTCTATTTAGGTTGCCATAAACGCCTTACGGAATACTTTCTTTCGCGGATGAATAGTGTGTGCCGGTTACTGAATACTGTAGAAGTTGTATCCAGAACATATACATCACATTTATTGTGCTTATGGTCTGTTGTAACGGGGAGATTAAAAACGAAATGGACTACTGTTCTCCTCTTTCTTTGGAGGCTGGCGAGCCGTTGTTTTTATTTTAGGTGCGAATAGTTCGCGAATACAGTACAAATGGCCATGTACGCATGCGCATCGCGTGTCCGTAGAAGATAATAATAAATAATAATAAATTGGTTCACAGGAAGGGAAAGGCGCAGTAACTGTCACACTTGCTCTGTGGACACCCGAACCGCGCCGTAAGGGAAGGGAGGAAGGTGGGAATGAAAGTGGAAAGAGAGAAAGAGGAGCCGTAGTGGAGGGCTACGGAGTAATTTCGACCACCTGGGGATCTTTAACGTGCGCTGACATCGCACAGCACACGACGCCTCTTCGTTTCGCCTCCATCGAAACGCAGCCGCCGTGGTCGGGTTCGAACCCGGGAACTCCGGCACAGTAGTCGGGCGTCTTACCACTGCACCACCCCGGCGGGGCTGTCCGTAGAAGAGGCTTCCAAAAATTGGTGCTGAATAGAATTCGACTGCCAGAACCTGATCGCAGGATGGACTATGGATTTCAGCTTTCAAACCGCATCACTGTGTGCAGTTTGTGTTGCCCACGAATAACCGGAATGGGAGAAAGTTGCCCAAGTGCTAGCAAGGTTTCTTCGAAAAGCTGCAATACTCGTATGTTTTGTTTGCATAATATTGCGTAAACATAGGGGATGAGGAGGAGGAAACAACTTTATTTAACGCATTGCATTAAGCGTTAAGAATGTCCTGGGCCAGGGTCACCAAGGCCAACTGATCTTGCAGCTGGTCAGAGGCTAACCAAGCCCGCCACGTTGGGGGAGGAGGGTGTGGAAATTGAGGAGATTGGAGGGCGACAGGGCATGAAAAGATGCAATGCTCCAAGTTTGCATAGTGTTCTGGGCAATTTGGGCATGCAGGGGAACGTATGATTCTGTATAGAAAAGATCGGGCAGGAGTAAGCAGTGTATTTAGTTGTATGCGTCTAAGAATGCGGATTTGCGTGGTAGTGAGAGATTTATCAGGAAGAGGAAGTGTACGGAGTGTTTCTCTAATGTTGTCGTAGTGAACGTTGATTTATTTTTTGTAGTGAAGAGTAGTGTCCCACGTTGGTGGATAAGGCCAGGGAATCCCAGGCGCCCGGTGTTAAAATTCGCGGGCAAGGCGATGCACTACCTCATTGCCTGGGATTCCAGCGTGACCAGGAATCCACCTCAGTGTTACAGTGTGGGGACGTAGCTTGGTAAGAGCTGTGTGTAGATCATCGTGTAGTTCTTCAGGATTGCGACCCGTGTGAATGGCGCGTATAGCTTGTATTGAATCAGTGTATATGGTATATCCTGAAGGGTTTAGGGGATGATGTTTCGAAGCTAATCTTTCTAAGCTGCGACGAAGGATGTGCCGAGGCATGGAAGAATGCTACGTTCAGATTTCACTGTTTTCGTTTTATCCCCTTTTCTTTAGGCCCTGCGCTAGCGCTCTGGAAAAGGTCGCCCACATACCAGCATTGGTCGAGAAGGTCGCCTCGGCAGCGTCGGTCAGCGAGACCGAGGCAGATGGCATGATTCGCCTGGCATCGGCCCGCTTGAAGAAAATAGACGAGTTCATGAGACTCGCGGGGGTGGTCCGCGAGCGGGTGGTGTGCCACCCGAGAGGAGACGGCCGCTTGCAGCTGGACGACTTGGACCCCGACTGCTGGTCTTCCGTGAGGCGCTACCTTTCCCTGGACGACATCAAGGACTGCTCGAAACAACACGATGCTGTTCACATTCGTGATTGGCGACTCCGCGTGAAATAAAAATTATCAAGAAATTGGAGGGCGCAGTACGCTTCATTTTTAGCGGACACGTGAATAGTGTAGTGAGGGAAGTGTGAAGAAAAGAGTTTTTAAAGAAGCAGGCTGAGAAAGGATCGCTGAAAAGATCCGTAGATCTTTTCTACTCTACATTAACACCTACTTGAAGAACCTTCGAAGTTAGGTTTTCTCTTCAACCAACTGCAAATGTTAGGTAAATATGGCCTTCCGGGTGGTGGCGGTGACAAACATTTTATTTGTTTTTTTTTTCGAAGAGTTTGCCGCAAGGCATACGTTGAGAAAGGGGGAATGGGATGCAGGAGATAAAAAGTTAAAAGGAGGGAAGTCCAGTTGTGCTTATGTATTCGAGAAGAGAAGGTTGGCAGTATAGCGATTGTTCATTGTCCATTTCTCATAATCACTATCGCGATTCCACCGCAGGCCCACCTTCATGATTATCCGTTGCCTAATGTGCGTCGTTGATGGACACGTCCACAAAAAGTGACGCGCATCGCAGACGTCAGGTGGAGTCTCACAGTGAGGGCACCTGTCAGTCACTGGTAGATCTTTTTCCCGCCATCGATGTCGAACAGATGGGGTCAGAGCCGCCTCTGCCCGGATCCGGCGCACTGTCACCTCCTCCTGCCGAGTAAGACTACGGGGGAGAGGGTGCGAAGACGGAGGAATGAGAGCGCGTGTTCGCTGGCGCAGAACTTGCGAATCGGAAACGTGGGACAGGATTGGATCTGGGGGAAGAGGGGGAAGGTGGTGGATCGCCTGATGTGTTTATATGCGTCATAGCATCTGCTTGTATATTATGTAGATCGCGAGCATGGCCGCGAATCCAGTGTATGCGAATAGGACATGGGTACTTTGAACATAGCAAATGTATGGACTGTGTTATTTGGAATATGCGTCGAACGGCCTTAAGCTTTTTAAGGGCAGTGAGAGAGTCTGTGTAAAGATGAACTGCATTGAATGTAAGAACTGGTGGAAGGGAATGTATGGCATTGTAAATTGCTTGAAGTTCCAGTGCCAGAGGGGTGTACGTATCCGCGGTATATGTCACGTGAGTGTTGAGATGCGGATGAGAGGGACTATACACAGTAGTATCTCCTCGCTCTGCAGTATGTGATGCATCGGTATATAATATGCACCCTTCAGGCAGATGTGCGGATGATACCGACGGGGAAGCAGTGGGGCGATTGTCCGTGAGCTGGCAGTACGACCATGGAGGTAGTGTCTTTAAATGATGTAGTTGTAAAGACTGTTTGCGAGCTCTGTTTGCCATCCGCTGGTCAACGAGCTCAGTGAGCGTTTTAGCTGGGCATACTCCTTAAGTACTGGTATGGGTGTTAGGCGGGGAAGATACGTTATTGCACGCTTAGCCTCACGATTGATGGGCTCAAGGGAGTCCCACTGTCTGCGGGTGAAACGTTGAAACTGTGCCTGGTATATTATACGTGGCTGGAGGACAGAGCGAACAAGCTGGCGGGCCGTGTTAGCACGCGCGCCGCCAGAGCGCATAGCTATGCGGCGAATTAGACCTAAAGTAGCTTGAGCGGTATTACGGATGGCTGTCAGCCACGGGGTGCCAGTCCCAGAGGAATGAAGAAGAAGACCAAGAATGCGAACGAGGGTTTGTACCTGAGGAATTGGGGTATTATCTATCATAAAATTTATAGTGGGAGCTTTCCGTAAGCCAGCTTTATTTCCAATTCGAATGAAACAGGATTTTGTACGCGAAAGAGTTAGGCCCAAAGGAGGGAGGCGAAATGTCAATACATCCAGCGCATGCTGGAGGGCCGCCTGATGGACAGACGTATTTGGGTGACAGCACCATAAGGTTATATCATCGGCATACGCAAGCACGCGTATAGAAGGGATGGCCTCTAGGGCTCGAACAAGTGGAATGAAGGCCACATTAAATAATGTAGGGGCGAGAACGGAGCCCTGGGGCACTCCTCTGTTTGAGGGGAAGTGACCAAAGGGCTTTCCATGGACACGCACACTGAATGTTCTATTTGTTAGAAAGGCATGAAGGCGAGGAGAAACCTGTGAGGAAGTCCAAAAGTTTGAAGGGAGGCAAGAATGGCTGAGTGAAGGATGTTATCATATGCTTTTGTTATATCTGTAGCGATCACAGTTCTAACAAGATGACTGTGCGGAGAGTGGTGAAGCACGTCAGCAGCCAAAGTAGCAAGACCGTCCTCCGTTCCTATTTGCGGGCGGAAGCCAATTTGGGATTCTGGATAACAATCATGGGATTCCAACCACCACGATAAGCGAGTGGCGAGAATGTTTTTGTAAAGCCTGCAGATCGTTGGCGTCAGGGAAATTGGACGAAGGGCCGAGAGAGATACTGGAGGATGACCTGACTTCGGTATTGGAACAACAATAGAATGCTTCCACTCGTCCGACATGACATTTGTACAAGAAGGTGTTTGGACCGAGGCTCTATTGGCCCAGGCCCTCACAAATCTAGGTGGAGCTCCTATTCCGGAGCCCCAATGGCGTCTAACGCCGCTCGCGTCCTAGCGATAAAGGTCTGCTGGGGCTGTAGGTCGTGGCAGCTGAGCAGCGCTGCCTCCCAGGCCTCCCTAGAAGGGGGGTAATGAAGGATGGGGAACGGTGGGCATTGGATGGACAGGCCCAGACCATGTGTAAAACGTCCGAGAAGGTCACTCCACACAGGCTGCAGCCCCCATCAAAGTCTGTATTGAAGTGCTTCAAGACTGCCGGGCACAGCATTGTTTGTAAAAATTTTGAGAAAGAGCCTTTCGTCTGCTCTCCGGAGACCATTACAAGGTTCCGGAAAGCGGCGATGGCTGTCCTTACATGTGGTAATTTCTTTGAATGTAATAAGACATTCAGTGGGCTCGGAGTATACTTCCCTTACGAAAGAATATTCCGAAACTTTGGAATAGCGTTTTCCATGGCTGTACGCTGTTTGTCGTATCCGCAACATTATTTCAACCGTATGCGAACGAAGACATAGTGTCAACTAGCCTTGTGGTGTCATCTAGGTTTTCCCATTGAAACCAATTTTCCCACAAACATTCCTCTTAAAGCCTCGGCAAAATAAATACCTAATGATGCTGCTGTAGGATAGATGAGGCCAAACTTTCGCCCGGTGCGCTATTTTTAATCACTGAACGGCCCGAATCACCCAATTACAGCGTTATTCTGATACGAGACAGCCGATTTCGAAGCGCGCTGCCGCTTCGAAATCGCCGCTAAAATATCTGACACTTGCTGACGACAACAATGAGACAATGAAGGCTTTCACCTTAGAAGGAGGTAGAAAGGTAGTTGCGCTTCGGTGCTTAAAACACAGCGCAATTTGCTCCGGCCAGGTATATGTTGCATATGATTTTTCAAGAACTTACGCTTCGTTGACTGGCTTGAAACTACTGTTGTGTTTATTTTGCAGCCTACAGTGATTTGGCTAACACATATATTTTGCTGATATAAATACTATGCATATTTATGTTCCAAGTTCACGGGAACTGAGGATTTTGTGATGGAAATCGACGAGCTCTTCAGATCCCTGAAAGCGATGCCTTGTGAGTACACACTCATTCACCCACTCTATCCATGTGAATTGCAACTGAAAACCGACCATTTCGCGTTATTGCACAGATGACTGGTGGCAACATGATAAATATCCTCTTTGCTTTATGAACAGGCTTTGCCTCTACGCGCTGTCTAAAATTTGCTCTGTGACCTTTGTTATAGGTTTGTGCCAGAAGCTACTTTTTGTGCTCTCACAAATGCTAGTACATTGCAGAATGTCTAGCTTCATATGCTAATATGGGTGTGTTCTATTTCAGTGCAGCGACCACCATCAACCATAGCAAATGTCAGCATCGCTTATATATCAGGTTTTGTGGCGAAGGCAGTAGAGGAGCGAATAATATGCAGTTTCTGCCCTTCCCTCCACGCAGTCGCATTGATCAAGTCCGGTGCTGATGCGGCTTATCGGCGTGCTGTCAAGGGGTGGGCTAATTTTTCCAAAGTCTTAACTTGTCACTGTCCTCGTGACCATTAAGAAAGCTGTTGATATTGCCCTGCCGCACATAAAAAACACCAACGTGTGTCAGCAACTGGAACTGTTACTGCCTCGACTGGAGCAGTGCCACTAGCCGTAGTTTTCGACATGTTAATTAGGCCACTTTCATTCAATATCGGCGCTTCTGTAACGGACCGGGCAGCATACCGCAAGAAGCTCGCCTTCAAGCCACTGCACAGGAAAGTGCTGCACGTTTAGAATGAAGAAAATGTGAAAAACCGATGCTGAACATCATGGCTCCGATTTTGTCTTTTTAAATAAAGTGCAATTTGTATCTTTCAATGATTTTATCTGTACTCCTGCCAAGCTGTAGGCTTAGTAAATCAAACCACCTTTTTTTTTTCTTGCCGAAGATGAAAAGGAAAAGAAAAAGTCTAAATTCGCGCCTCAGCTGCAGCGCCTTGAGGTGTTCCCCTCGAGCCTATGGTGTATGGCCCGTGTTCCTCATCTTGTATGCGTATGTTGGCTTGGTGGTTTGTAAGGAATTGTTTTATGTAGTTGAATGTTTTGTGACCACAGTTGGTGTGACTGAGGTGATCGAACACCACCGAAGAGCCGGCGCTGGTAAATTTGCCAGCGATGCCAAACTCGACATGTTAAAATGATTCCAGAGCACTAAATAGTGCGCATAGACATCCAGAACATTAGCTGCAAGTCGTGAGAGCAGGCAGCAAGGTCCAATGGTCAAGAATTTGTAATTGTTAGAACGGCAACAATGGCCTGCACACTTCAAAGCATCAAGTCCAAACCTTATAAATGCGATCATGACATAACAGCCAGAAATGTTTAAAAGCTTCCCTTTATTTCGGCGTGGCTGAGTGGTTAGCGTACAAAGCTTTGGAGCAATAGGTACCGAGTTCGTAGCACACTAGGGTTGCAGATTTTTTTCGCAGTTTTTTTTTCTTTTTAAACTTTTTTTAAAATGTAGTTGAAGTGCATCGTTACTTTTCAGTTTTACTTTTTATCTGAGGCGTGTTTTTTTCCTCCGGGCGATCAGTGCGGCGCATGCCATTATGCCGCGCCCCAGTACGCACAGTCTCCAGCGTCATACAGGGCCCATAATCAGGTATGGCACCCAGCGGCACTGGTTTTTGCAATAGTGATGCAGCAGTGCAATATGTTATTTTAGCTTTCATCTGTGCGTTGATCCACAGCAGTGTATTCGCAATATTGCTTTGTATGGTTACGCTCGAATGGTAACTATACGGGAAGACGCAACAGATAGTCGAGGCTCGCAGCCGCTGGTGGAAACCCTCCTTCCGAAAGGAACTGCGCAAATTTGCTCGTGGTCAATAAAAAAAAAAAAAAAAATTCGGGTACATGCCCGCTGCTCGTCCGCGATTTTTTTCGCGCAAATAATTGTATTTTCGCGTAGGCCATTACGTTCTTTCACAATAGGTGTTTATATATTGCAAGAAAATAGCTCTGCCAGGTGCATTGCAGCTGCTCTCAGAATGCAACATACTGAATTCAGCAATTATTGCAGCTTCCATTGCGCAGTAATATGGTCGGCGTAAACTTGTCGCTTTTGACAGAAGCGACCCACTGCGCTCGGAGCTTCTTGTTTTGCGGGAACTTGTGGAAACTGACATCGTCGCAGCCGAAGGTGTTCGTACACCAGACGGCACAGCAGCACCGCATGTTGGGACGAGTGTTCAACTCAAGCGACACCTTGAACTTCCACAACCTCGAAACACGAGCAACAACACAGGCTAAAAACGCCCTCGGGCTGCTGGGAGCGCCTGGCCTATCCTCACGGTGACGTCACTCACGCCGGCGTGGGTGAGATTTCTCTCTTCACTCTTCTCCTCTCTTGCGCCGTCGCGGGCCGCGGGAAGTTTGAACGATGCGCTTTCAATCAGCGATTGCTCTGGTGTTTTTGCAATAATCGTAAAAATAACTTCACAGACCTGACCAACAATGAGTCTACTTCAGTACAGTGGAAGGTGAGCAAGTTTGAAAACCACTGCAGTTTCCTTTTAACCGACTTGGTGTAATGCCCAGCGTATCCCTAGTGAAAAACACCGTATGAGTCACAATAACCTCATACAGATTTCTCATACTAAACTCATACAAATCACATTATTTCTCATAAGTTTCTCATATGATGAATGAGTTTAGTATGAAATTATATGAGATTTGTATGATTAGTATGAGTCTAGTATGAAAATTTGTATGAGGTTATTGTGACTCAGGTTTTTTTCACTAAAGATGCCATCCACTTCGTGTGTGTGTGTGTGTGGAAGACTCTCTCTTTCTCTCTGCGCTGCTTTCCGCGGTCTACACAACTCAAGCCGACACATTATGTTAGAAACTTAAGCAGACTTGGTGACCTGATGGTAGCTGGTCATAACGCGCCTTTTTGAAAAAGGTGGGTAGCACAGCCAGTAACTAACAGTAATTGATACTTTGAGACTGCGAGCTTTGTCCTCAATATAGACATTACCGGCTGCGTCGGCGCCTCTTCGTCAATGCTACTTTGGAAATCTGTCGATTCCTACTGTTTACGACCAAGCTCTTAAACATTTTAGTTCCTGCAGTTTAAAAGCCGCTGATAAGTGAACGTGACAGGTCATCGGCGCTTATGAGCAGCAATGCTACTTTCCGCTGCCATTTTGCACCAACCCACCGCGAATACTCTATTGCCGTCCTTGCTCTCCAGCTGAAACTTGCGCAGCAATTCCGTAATTAGTTGATGCCTGATATTCGACCGGAAGTATGTCATGACACACTAATATCGCAACGCCACAACATACTTCACTCGCCTCACGGCAACCCGAGGCTTGCGAATCACGGAATGCACCGCTGAGTATCGGTTCCTGCAGGAACACCGTCGTTTATTATACTTGGCGCCATTATATAGTAGCAGACGGCAGCGCGCTGTTTTATGTCACTTTATTTCTCTTTTTCTTCAGAATGCGTATATGCTTACGTAACCTGGCACCGTCGTACTGCATACGTCACGCGTACGTCACAATTTGATTAAAATAGCGAATTGTCGAGCATAGGGCTCCCGAGTATGCTCTCGGGCACCAGTGTCTTTACGGGCACCTAGGGTGCCTCGATACCAGCGCCGCCTACATCGAGGCACCATATACGGGCCCCTAGAGTCACTGAAAAATTTTGCAGTGACTGTACGGGCACCTAAAGGGGCTTTACGGGCACCTGATGTACAGCGCCATCTGCAAGATAAAAACATAAACTGGGAGGTTGACTCATGGCCGGTCTCAAGGGAGGGCGCGCACAGAAGAAGCGCGCTAGAGTTACAACACAGGCTTAGTAACTCTAAAGCGCGCTAGGGTGCTAAAGAGCACTCTCCCTCGTGACCGGCCGTGGCTGATTGCTCCCACAATTTGATTAAAATTGCGAATTGTCGAGCATAGGGCTCCCGAGTATGCTCCCGGGCACCAGTGACTTTACAGGCACCTAGGGTGCCTCGATACCAGCGCCGCCTACATCGAGGCACCCTATACGGGCACCTAGAGTCACTGAAAAATTTTCCAGTGACGGTACGGGCACCTAAAGGGGCTTTACGGGCACCTGATGTACAGCGCCATCTGCGAGATAAAAACATAAACTGGGAGGTTGACTCATGGCTGGTCTCAAGGGAGGGCGCGCACAGAAGAAGCGCGCTAGAGTTACAACATAGGCTTAGTAACTCTAAAGCGCGCTAGGGTGCCAAAGAGCACTCTCCCTCGTGACCGGCCGTGGCTGATTGCTCCGATTGATACTTTCGTCGCGTGTGCCGCGCGCTTTCTTTTACACGGGTATGCGCTCGCGTAGGCGAGCCACGATGTACCGCCTGCACTCCGCCTTGCACGTAGGCGAGGCTGCCGCAGATTTCTACGAAGGAAACTTAATAAAGGCTACAATTTCTTGTTCGAGCAGACGACTGACGGGAAGGAGTCACTATTGACGGCGAAGTGCGTTTGTTTTCCATGTGAGCGAAAACGTAGCGTTGGAAGGAAATGGTGTGATTTGTGAAGTTTAACGTCCCAAAGCGACTCAGGCTATGAGAGACGCCGTAGTATAGGAAATTTCGACCACCTGGTGTTCTTTAACGTGCACTGACATCGACAGCACACGGGCGCCTTGCTTTTCGCCTCCACTGAAAAGCGGCCGCCGAGGCCGGGATTCGATCCCGCATCCTTGGGAACAGTAGTCGAGCGCCCTAACCACTGTGCCACTCCGGCGGGGTAGTTTGGGCACGTTAAATCCTAGAAGCAGAACTGAACAAGTCTATGCGAGAGTCTATGCGATTAGATGAGATTTTATGTGGTTATTGCCCCGTACAACTTTTGGTTTTTCAGTAGGGCCACACCAGCTTATACCGTCTCACCGTCGTATTCACTGTGTTCTTGAGCTGTTTTAATGCTTCCTTATTCTTTCTGTTCGCCTGCAAGCACAGCCCCAAGATCCAGATCGTCGGGACCTCATTCGGGAGTTCCTCTAAACATTTACTGCCCTCTGCAGCATCTCTTTCAGTTGGCCTTCATTGCCCCTAGTAACTCGCAACGTGTTATTGCCAGCGTAAAACGTGATTTTCAACCCCGGAATCTCTTCCAGCCTCGGCTGCAACTTAATTAATGCAAGATTAAACTTAAGCGGGGGCAGCACCGGACCCTTCGGCTTCCCCTTTCCTCCTGGAGGGAAGGAATCGGCCTCAACTTCCACCACTTCAATTTCGGCAGTTTTACCGTAAGAGAAAGATCTCATGTATGGAAGGACTTGCCCCTGGGTTTATATCCGAAAGGTTATTTGAAGTGGCCTCGTGGGCCACATTATCGAAAGCCTTACTGAGGTGAAGTCCAAAAATGGCTTTATCAGCATCCTGACGTCTTAAGCTGATAAGTTTGTCATATAGCCAGTCATTGTGGGCGGGGGCAGCTAACCACCCTCCATATAGTCCTGAAGTCATTTGAGCGCCATATGTTCCACCCCACACAAGCAACCAGTCATATGAGGTGTAGGTTCTCTATGCACAGTTTGTTCCCGCTTTGGTAATAAAAGTGATCCTAGCATATCTCCACTCCGGCGGAAGCTCTCCTTCACGCCAGAATTTATTCATGAAATTCGTAAGTGCCCCACTGACTTGCAATCAAAGTTCCTCAAAACCTTATTCGTCACTCCGTCTTGTCCAAACGCTGACGTAGTACTACGCTGCTTGGCCACGGCAAATAATTCCACTTCCGCTATATCATAAGGTCTGCGTCTAGTTCAGGGTTCTCCTTTCCCCTGTAGTCGGGTAGTCGACATCCCGTAGTACTATTAATGTACCGTCCTTTGAGTTCCTCCACTAACTCATCCATGGACCCTGCGTATTGATGCAACAGCCTCGCTGGCTAGTTTCTCTGCACCGGTTCGGCCTGCGTCGAATTGCGAAGATGCCGCATACGTCGCCACGTTTTCTTACACACAAACTTCCCATTCATGCGATCGCATATATGTCCCACTTGTTTATCCTGGAACGTGAACATATTCGCCTTAATTTTCTTTTCTAGTCTAACAATCCGTCTTCTCAAAGCCCCTTTGCGCGTTTCATTCCTCCATCTTCTTTAGAGAGCGAGGTGCGCCTACCATATGTGGAAAGCTTGGTTTTTCCAGGTTTGGAATGTCCAGAAAGTGGGTGAAACCTATATATCGCTTATCGCTGCTACTCGAGTAGTTCCTAGCAATGTTAATTAGTTTTGTAGCCGAATGCTCTTACGCGACTCTTACCAACGTCACTTCTTCACTTCTTCACTTCCTACGTTAGGTGACATAACCACCGCTAAAAGATTAGCATTTTAAAGCTGTGAGAGATGCCGGGGTGCAATTTTCGTAGTGCGATTGTACATCAAGGCGAACCTTATGTCGGTGACAGAGGATAATGGTTACACAATTAATGAGCTGAAATTAACTAATCGCCCTTGTATTTCAATTTTAAGAGGCAACACTTCGAAATTCCAGGCTATCAGCATCAAAACAGATGCAGTTCCCTTTTAAATTCTGTCAGTTGATAATGTGGTTTCATATATCGAAAGTAAAAAATACGCATCTGAAAGCTTATTAAGTTGAATTTGAGCTTTGCAGATTTATAAAATAGTGTCGTTGCCTTCGCGTGATATTGTCACCAAAATCACGCTAACCGTCCTCTACATCATTGAATACACAAACTGCGTCTGTATTCGATGCGTAAAAAAAACAACAAAAACAAGCGCCTTCGATTTATAAATGTGTCATGCGTGGAAGCCAACTCATCGGACTTTAAGATGCGCACTATTTTTATTGCAAAAGCAATACTACTCTAGGTTTCGAGCCTTCAGTGCCTTCAGCGTGGCGCGGCGGTAGCCACGTCTTACCCACGTGACGCTGTGATTCGCACCCCACATGAGAGCTGGGCTACCAACTCAAGCGGTCGGCGTGGCGCGGTCGGAGCCGCGGCTCAGTTGACAGGACCTGCCAACTTGGGTCTCTCGTTTCACATGGGACGGTTATGTCAGAATCAGCCTGCTAGGACCCTGGCATTCATGTTACCCCTATAGGCCACTAAGGCACGCTCATACGGCTTGGTTAAAGCGGGGCTTTATATGTGGGCTGAAAGAAGCTGCCAATTTGGGTCCCTCGTTTCACATGGGACGGTTATGTCAGAATCAGCCTGCTAGGACCCTGGCATTCACGTTACCCCTATAGGCCACTAAGGCACGTTCATACGGCTTGGTTAAAGCGGGGCTTTATATGTGGGCTGAGGAAGAAGCTGCCAACTCGGGTCTCTCGTTTCACATGGGACGGTTATGTCAGAATCAGCCTGCTAGGACCCTGGCATTCACGTTACCCCTATAGGCCACTAAGGCACGTTCATACGGCTTGGTTAAAGCGGGGCTTTATATGTGGGCTGAGGAAGAAGCTGCCAACTCGGGTCTCTCGTTTCACATGGGACGGTTATGTCAGAATCAGCCTGCTAGGACCCTGGCATTCACGTTACCCCTATAGGCCACTAAGGCACGTTCATACGGCTTGGTTAAAGCGGGGCTTTATATGTGGGCTGAGGAAGAAGCTGCCAACTCGGGTCTCTCGTTTCACATGGGACGGTTATGTCAGAATCAGCCTGCTAGGACCCTGGCATTCACGTTACCCCTATAGGCCACTAAGGCACGTTCATACGGCTTGGTTAAAGCGGGGCTTTATATGTGGGCTGAGGAAGAAGCTGCCAACTCGGGTCTCTCGTTTCACATGGGACGGTTATGTCAGAATCAGCCTGCTAGGACCCTGGCATTCACGTTACCCCTATAGGCCACTAAGGCACGTTCATACGGCTTGGTTAAAGCGGGGCTTTATATGCGGGCTGAGGAAGAAGCTGCCAACTTGTGTCTGTCGTTTCACATGGGACGGTTATGTCAGAATCAGCCTGCTAGGACCCTGACATTCACGTTACCCCTATAGGCCACTAAGGCACGTTCATGCGGCTTGGTTAAAACACGGCTTTATATGTGGGCTGAGGAAGAAGAAAAAGAGAAGAAGAACGCTTGGTCACCCGTAGCTACTGCTTTCGCTCAATATTTGGTTCAGCAGCGTTGAACGCTTGTAATCTTTTACTTTCAATATTGCTATAGCCACATTGCTGACCAAAACAATTTAAAGAAAGGACTCACCTTTTATATTGATGGCGTTGAATTTCCCACTGTTTCGTCTTGAAATCAAAATTAAAACTTTTTAGTTAATTTCTGTTAATAAAGCGTCTAACCGTTATCCTCTATTAGAGACAGAAGTTACCCTTGCTCTGCAATCCACCTTCGCAAAATGCCTTAAGGTACCTCTTGTCGTTTTTAAAGTACGAAAAATTCTGAGGGACAGTGAAGTCTCCTTAACGTGCGATAATGCGAAAGCATTTGGTTGTTTGGTGGCCTGTTGCTGCTTCTGTTGATGTTTACGTTTGTGCGTAGGGCTTAACCCTAACTAAACTATGCTTCAATTGCGTCATGCGTTTTTGACCAGCAATTGCGTTTTGAAGACAATCATGTGTTCACAGATGCGCCTTTACTCAGTTTCAAATGTCGAAGCGTCGTGGCGGCGCCTCCGTCTAGCACGCCGATGCCCGAGCTCGTCCCGACATTGACCGGAGTTTTCTTATTTTCAGTGTTATTGTTGGTGTATGCTTTCACGACAACTGCACATTCACTAGACGCGACTTTACTCAGTTTCAAAGGTCGAAGCGTCGTGGCTGGGTGACAGCGCACGCCAGTGGCCCGAGTGTGATTAGCACATCAACCACAATTTTCAATCAGTTCGGTTGGCACTTTCTCTTCACCATATCTGGTCACCCCACTCACGCGGTGGTAAATGATTCCGCGTTAAATATGTAAACAGTAAAAAATACCGGCCCTTGCACGTAGTGGATACATATGTGCACTTTCTCACGGATGCAAGCGAAGGAAGCGCATTTAGCGTTGGCAGCGGATGTGACCACAAACGAGCTACACCCGTGCGCTATTTTTTTCCCTTAGGACATCCCATCCCACTACCTGGCGCCAGTCTAGGCCCGTTCGCCGTGAAGCGGTTTACACACGCGTGGCGTGGGAACAACGGAATGCCGGTTGAAACGGAAGTTAAATGCAGAAAATCAAACGGAAGACAACTGTTTCGAAACAGAGTAAGGGAAACGCTCTCGAGCACGTAAACCGTGGGGGCGGGCTTGCCGTAGCAGACGATGCGGACAACGACAAGGAAGCAGACGCGCTGTTTTTTTTTTTTCTTTTTTTTTCGTTTCGGTTTGCCCTTGCGTTCATCGTATTTAGCCGAACCTGTTCGCACCTCCTTTTCATTAGTTTTCGTTTCTTCCTGCAAGGGTAACACAGAACAGAAAAAAAATGCGGGCTGGATCGGAATATAAAACCCCCTTTCTCAATCTCCCTCCCTCTCCCACTCCGTAAATCCCCGCCACGATTCATTCGTTCATTTCCTCACTTTGGCTTTCCTAGACTCCAGGGTGAGGGCACGAAAGAGGAGCATGGTGTCGGCGTTGAAAGAGGGAGAGACTAGAACTACCGAAC
The DNA here is from genome assembly GCF_055883805.1 of Amblyomma maculatum. Taxonomy (NCBI): domain Eukaryota; kingdom Metazoa; phylum Arthropoda; class Arachnida; order Ixodida; family Ixodidae; genus Amblyomma; species Amblyomma maculatum. Next base: position 106,386,764 of record NC_139348.1, on the reverse strand, counting down.
GGCGCACATACACGCTAAAAGAGAATAAAAATAAAAAGGAAATAGAAAGAACGGAAACTGGTCGGACGAGTCCTCCTCGCTTCGAACGGTTCTCTCCTCCCAACGTAGATTTCTTTCTTTTTTCTCTTTCATGGAGGTGCCCGAGAGTGCGAGCGACGTCGAAATGAGATTGCTCTACTAGCCACCCCCCTCTGCGACCGGCGTTCGTTCGTTCGTCGGCGTCATCATCAGACGGGCCGGTCTTCGGGTTACCGCCGGCGAACAAGTTTCCCGCTCGTGTTGCCTACAGCGGCAACGCCGCCGGAGAGCTCGACGAGCACGCACGCTTTGACGTTGCACTTCGCCAGGAGGAAGGGTAGGGACAACGATTTATAAATGCCGGCTCAGCGCCACAGGAATCTACGCAAGCATCATCAGCCGCGACCGCTTCTGGAGAGCAGGAGAGAACCTCAGCGCGTGCTTTGAAGGAGAACTGTTCAGTGACGACGAGCCGAGAGGAAGGGGAAAAAGAAAAACAGGTGGCGAATAGGTCGATACTATCGACGAAGCCAGGTAGATACACACTCCGTTTCTGTGGTTGCGCCGAAGACGTGCCAACGAAAGTGGATTGAGAAGACTTCGCCCCGGAGAGTCCTTCTTTGCGCGTGGTGTGTGGTGTAGGCTTTCAGGGTAGGAGCTTGGGCTGGATCATTATGGAACCAGCAACGAAAGTGATGTGTGATTCGTTGAGTGATCGCTGGGACGTCCCACTACGACGGCAGCGCGAGTGTGGAAGTGGACAGAGCGGCTGCGACGGACTTCGCCGTCTCCATACATGCAACGGTGTGTGGTTTAGGACAGTGGTTTTTGCAGCGGTGGCCTTTATGTTGGCGACACAAGCAACGTAAGTAGTCACATCGGAAAAGAAATAACCCCGCGTGGTGTTGTCGCGCTTGCACGACTATCGTGTAGTGCGCTTTTGGAAATGGTTTTTTGTACCTAAAAACTGACCCCGCATGGAATTCGCGTTTTCCGGACGCCGCGGCCATTGGTGATGCAGAACATCGATGGAGACGTCTTTTAACGAAGTGAAGAGACTGTAGCATTCACTATTAACTTACGGAGGTAACGGAACATGGTATGTAGCTGAACTTCTGAGGAAACTATTCTTGAAGTTTAGAAGCGTATGGAACACCGCAAGACTGTCGAGAGCAACAGGACACTTTCACTTCTTCAAGTAGTTGCAGTTAAAAAATAATCACAGGTATGCAGTACATTCCGAAAAACACTCAATTTATTTATCCGGAAAAGATTTTGCTGACGCGTATAAGATTTATTTTTTACCACGTCTCGCGCTACTTCTTCCCTTTTTTTCATGTGCGTTTAGCTTTCAAGAGGTTAATATTTGGGTTAATATTTGTGACTGTTTCGCACGTTGAATTGTTGTATACGGTCGTTTTACTACGTCTTCTGGTAAGTTTACTTTTCCCTTTCTTCATTCTGAAGAGTAATGGTAATGGGTCTTGAACGCACATTGAGCTGGAATTGACTTCTACATACTAGACGGTAACTGGAATCTGCTCGGATAGTTTTGTCTCCGACATAAAACGGCACCTTTACTCAAGCTATTCTAGTACTTCACCCTGTTAGCTTCTGTTACCGAAGAAAACTATAGCAGCTTGTACGCGCCCTTCCGTATTATACTCATTATCCAACCAATACAGCCCAAATTCAGGCTGTTAGTCTTTTTTACTTCCACTTTAGAAGAGGTGAAAGTTTCATCAACAAATTGACATGCATGTAGAGATAATTGAGCTTAAAAGTGAACAAAAATAAGCAATCAATTGGTCAACAAATTAGCCGCCATATTTTATTCTCACCAAAGGCATACAACACGAAAAATAGAGAATTGAGAAAAAAAAAAAACTGCGCTGCACGAGGTTCAGGCAACCTAGAAAAGCGTGGCAAGGTGTTCTGTGAATATTTATTTTCGATAGTGCATAATGGCTGTTGAAAGTTGCTTCGCGAATAAAGAACAAAAATAGGACTTAAAGACAGTCACCTTTAATCTTTCGATAAATGTGTGTCAGCGCCAATGGCTGTTTTCATGCCACTTTCCAATCCCCGTGCTCATAACCGAAGCGTGCACAGTATGTCATTCTAACGGTTTCGGCTGTTTGGCGAAACACAACTGGACTGCAACAAACGGACTTCGAGCGACGCTAAGTGCTCACACAACAAACTGCCCCGTCTCCTTTTCTCCTCTTGCGTCATGTTTTCGCGTTTCTCCTAACTTTCTGTTTGCTCGTTTTTTTATTCTTGCACCAACGAGGGCAACAAGCGTGTTTTTTTGTTTAATGGGGCAGGGTGATGTGCAGCTAGCTTTGAAACAACCACTTATCCATAGATGCCACATTCCCGGACATTATAGAGAAATGTTTAATTAGTTTTTTTTTAATTCAATTTTCCGCTTTTATCGAAATGATGGGAGGGTACTGCTATAGTATCGAAAGTGTTAGAGGGAAATTGAAAAAAAAAAAAAAAGCTGCCCTGCACTGGAAATCCGAACAATTAGAAACAAGTTATAATTAGAAACAAGTTTGCAGTTGCCATCGAGTTCGAGCAATCGTCGATGCTCATTGATACCCGTACAAAAAGTAGGAGAAGGTGCCCTTCTGTCGTTCTATTTAATTCCTATTGCCCAGGGTTCATGCGAAACCGCATGCCTCCACTACTGCAGGATCGGGTGCTGTGGGAATAAGAATAAAAGAAATAACCAAATCAAACCATCGTTATACTATAACGGATAAAGGAATCCTTGTGGTTCGTGTTACTCTTTCAAGTTTCAGTTCATGCCCTTGCCCTTGCAGAGGTAAACACTTAAACATGGTGTCGTACCGATAGGTCCAGGTTACATGGAGTTTGAAAGTGGAACAAATGTGTTTTCCGTAGGGGTAAAATGCACGTGAGAAAGTTCACATTTCTTTACACCGCTTTTTGACAAACGCTTACTCGTGAAATACCGTAACGAACACTATTGGCGGATATAAACACCTTTTTTTTTCTTCGTTAATACTTATGCGAGCACTCATATAAACCAACAGGAATCGAGACGGAACCACAAGGAATCATTTTCCTTTCTTGTTATTCGCACCTCTTAATTTTTTTTTTTGTGGCTCGAGTCTATTTTTTTCGCTAGTTTATTTGTACTTCTTTCGCAGGCCTGCATGTCGTTTCAGTACAAACTGATTGGCTTTTCTTTAAGGCGCCATCAACGTGAGCACACGAATGTATACCTCTGAGGCGCGTGGTGCATATAGGATGGACTTACTAGTGAAAGCTCCGAGGACAGTGAACGAGCGCAGTCCTTCCGGTGGCGTCTAATCTGGACACCGGAGAGGATAGTTCCTCGTGTTGCAACGATAACACGTGGATACCGAGTTTCTGAGACTAAAAGGTCAAGTTTTTTTTCGCGAGCGCAGTTTGTGTAAGTATACCATAGCAGCAAAGCAAATGTTTCGGACATATAGTTGGTGAATATACGTAATGAAAAACAGAGCACACTAAGACACAAAACAAAGCACAAGAAGGAACACAGAATCAGCACGGACTCCCAACTGAGATTTTAATGAAAAAAATGAACAGATATATAAAGTAGCCACATGCATACGTCACACGCGCGTTAAATGAAGTTCACGCATTGCGTAGGTTAATAAAGAGCAGAGTGCACGCGCCCATCCAACTGGTAAAATTGCCTGTTTGACTGGGTCTTAGAAAGTGCGCTGAGCCACCGGTCACCCATTTTCCCAATAAAAAGGCTCGCTTATAACTTTCGGATGACCTGGTTAGGGTTGAGGACCTGCTAGCAGTGCTGGAACCCTCCGCTCTTCTGTTTCATGCAGCCGTTGAGTCAAACAGGAGCTATATTTATTTCACGAATATTACACTGTTGCAGATGCCTTCCCATTATAAAATACATTTTTTTTTCTTCTAGGATGAGCATTGTGGTTGGCACGTCGTAAAATAAAAGTTCTGCATTCTGTCTCTGTCGGAGAAAAAAATCCCCCTGGTGGGACCGTGTCTTAGAGGAACAGGGAAGGCAATCCGAAGCTGGTCATCATCGATAGATTACCACCTTCTAACCGCAAAGAAAGGGCTTTCTCTGAAAAGGTATTATTGTAGAGGCTAGAATAGGCAAAAAAAAAAAAAAAGAAGAGACATTTCGTGGCTACATGAGTTTCTCTTTTCCCAGCAGTGTATATTTACTTATTCTCGGCGACCAAGACATCTTTCTAACTTACCACTTCCCGCCTCATCAGGTAGAAACTCCTTTCAAGTGCTCATTAATTTATTCTTCGCTCTGACAACGATGTAGCAAGATAATATGACGAAACAGGATACACCAGAATGATTGATTCACCGAAACGATGTAATAGCCGCTTCTATCCACTACCGTGACAAGCAGTGCGCGCACCCGCCGTGGTAGATAATCCCATGGAGGCAGGCAGAAACGGGGGTCGGGGTAGGGGGCCAGGGTGAGGGGAGACGTTTGTTTCATTGTCAGCATTATCCGAGCGTTGCATTTCTTTCTCCCTTCCGCTCCTTTCTATTTCACAGTTCACGGATATATTACTACGAAAAAAAAGAAAACAATAAGAAGAGTGTCGGTTTGTTAACAGAAACGATACCCATTCTGAAAACAAGGCGACACCACTGAGCTGCTGAGGTTCTGGAAGAGAGGAAGTGTGAAGAGGAGGAGGAAACAGTTGAAAACTTCCTAGTTTCCTGTAAAGGGTTTCGTCCTCTATGTAGTTAAAGCGGAAGGGCTGATTTAAGCCAGATGATTGGAGCCTATAAGCCAGTGGACGGAAAATATACTTTGAGTGGGCAGAAATTATAAAAAGTAGGTTAGCTGATTGGTGGCTAAAATGGTGGCAGGGCTTTGATTTAAGTACCCAACAATCCGTGAGCACTGTGGAATCGACACTATACAGAAATGCAAAAGTCTAAGCGTTGCTGGTGGACACGGTGCATCACGTTTGCTCTCAAGATTTGTCGTCATTGTCATTATCGCTAATTGCAGCTTCATTATCATCGCTACTATGATCTTCAAGGTAGACAAGGAGAATTATGAGGGCGTGGTGCAGTTGGTTAAAGAGCTCGAGTAGGGATCCAAGGGATGGAGGTTCGATTCCCGTTTGAGATATGATTTATTTATTTTTGACTGTCTTCCTCACGGTAGACAAGGATAATTATGATGTACGTTTCGATTGATGACGTCATTTGATTGACAGCTATAGTGGGAGACAGGACGCTGGACGCCGGGAGTATGAGGCATTAAAGGCTTTCGCATTAATATATTACTATTCATGGCATGGTGGCGTGCGTCGCCGCGGTCCGATTAAAAGGGTTCAGCCTTAACGTCCACCCGTCTGGTCGTTGTGCCTTCGTTTGAATGCGCTGAATTACAAAGAGTGCGGATGTAAAAGCTGCCATTCTCGCAAAACGCTTGCACTTAGCACACTGAGCGCAGTGACGTAGACAAATAGCAACAGCGCATTCGGATCAGCACCAGTGCTATTTGAAAATGCTTTTATTTTGCCCTTCACTCAACGTTGAGTTCCCCAGACAACTCACCACGGTCTCGCTAAAATATTCGCTCTGCTGATTTTGACTTCTTCGGTGGCGTTTCATTGCAGCTTTTAAAAATATTTCCAATCTCTTGCTTATCGTGAGTGCGTGGGTCCTTACGGGAGCTTTAGAAATGAGCTCAAAGAAACGCCTAGGTTGACACTGGACAATTTATATTTCTCTTTATTATTATTTTTCTCTGCCTTTTTATTCTGTCCCTCCCTTTAATCCCTCTTCCTTGACTTTTCTTTCTGTTCCTTTTTTCTTTTTTACCGGCCGCGTATTGTATCCCCTCGTGTATATTTCTGGCTACGCCACTGCATTGACGGATTGACCACCGTCGACGCAGCTGCCTCATTTCGATGTCGACGATGTGGTAAGCTCTTCGGTGCACTGTGCGAGCCGCTGTAAATGCTTTCTTTCACTTGTTTGGCTTTGTCAGGGGTTCGCTCGCGAAACAGTGAAAGCTGGAAGTGAGGGAGCTTTATAAGTTGTGCGTATAGAGCTAGAATGAGGGGCCGCCTGTCGTTTTTTGTTGTGAAAGCCACATTAGGCCAGGTTTTGGCCCGTCGCGTAGTCCATGGCCGCAGTCACGAATGACCTTGAACAGCCGCGAAGAAGACGAAGACGAAGAAGAAAACGAAGAGGAACAGGAAGAACAATGAGAAGAAGAAGAAGAAGAAGAGGAAAACTCTCTACGACAACACACGAGGTAGCGGGCTACTTTGCGAGGCACGGAGCGGCGTGCTGCGCACAAGGACAATACGAGCCAAATACACCGAGGGCTTGGATACCCGGTGCCCCAGGTGCGGCGCGGCCGACGAGACCATTCAACATGTAGTGATCGAGTGCCCAGAACTGCGACCCGCCCCCACTACGACAGCGACAACACCAACGGAGGCGCTTTTGACAGCACTCGGTCTACAGTCGACGTCACTACCCGAAGAGACTAGGGTAATCATGAGGGCAGTGGAGACGACAAAGCGTCGCCTCGAGGACTGGTGGCGCAACAGAGAAGCCTGTTAAATTTCTTCTTTCTCTCTCTTTCTTACTTCTTCGGACTATTTGACTGAACATTTAGCATAGAATTTTCTCTCACTCCTCAATTTTTCTACTCGTTTCTCCTGGCCTGATCCAGAACTTTGTGATCCCCCGATACAAAGGGGAATGGCCGCATCAGCATCACCATCAGCATCAGCATCCGAAGCTAATGCTTTCGCTCCACATTCGGTTCAGCAACATTGAACCATTCTCATTTTTTTTTGACGTACACTCACGGTCAGCATGACAGCATGACAGCATGACATGGTGAACACGATTGTAGGGAATGCGCGATGTACGTTACAAGCGGTTGCACCTTTTTAGTCAGCAGAGTGCCTGTCATGCTGACCGTGACTCGCAAAAAAAAAAAAAATCTACAGGTGGCCCCTTATTTATCACATACTACTATGGTACTCATAATCTGTAAACTACGTCAACTATTTAGCCAGTCAGCAGACCTGTCTCAGCAGGTTTAGCTTATGCTTGGAAAGTTGTGCAATTACTCCGGGCTTTAACGATTCGTCACGAATAGTGTACTTCCCAGAGGAATCTGTGAGTAATCAGTTCGCCAACGCTTTTGTAATCCAGGAAGAAAACACCGAGACGTCCCGCTGCCAGGCTGCAAGGCAAAAAGATAAGGCGCTAGGAATAGCTGCAATGCCCCCCCTCCCGTCTTGGTTCCTACCCCATGAGAACGCGGTCTCAAATATCAAGCAGGGAGAGCAGCACATTGATAAACCTAAGGAAACGAAATAATTTATTCAACATGTGAGACATTTAGGTATTCCATAGCGAAGATAGACGCTGGGATAATTAAACAGGGCAGCAGGACAGTATGGAAATATGTGCACCATGTTAGGAGTAGAAAAAATTTATTTAATTCTTTATTGGGTACCTGCATCGTCCGTACGATACAGTAGGGGGCTACACTTTACACATTATTTCAAAGCATAGTAAAAAGCATAATAATGCATTGATACACTGGTGGACACTGCAGTGTCAATACATAAGTGATCGACAATACATAGTGAACTCGCTCGAGTGCTTGCTACATAAAAAAAAGAGAAAAAAAAGCCTTCATTTTGTGCGTTTGCGACGCTAATGATCCGTATACGTATCGTTTGCTGCCCGCAGGGGTATACGAAGGCACTGGTTGGGATGCCTCCGTGCTGTCCTCCGAGACTCGCCCAAGCGCGGTTTAACGCGCATATATATTTACTCATCTCGTATGCATGTCAGCTGAAGGAACGGCTGGGGCGACTTTGACGACGACTGTAATTGCGCGTCAGGGCTGCGTCCGCGTGAAATTTGCATAACGTAAAGAGACTCCGAGGCGTCCCGTAGAGACAACACGTGCCAGGCGCAACGACACAGGTTTCCCCCGTCTCAGGGAGGTGCAGTGACGTCAGAGCTCGGCGTCCGCCGTGCTTCCGACCGACCCTCTTTCATTGACGTTCGCAGTTTCCGCTAAAGGGCAGAAAAAGGGGGCTGTCCCGAAAAAAAAAAAAGAAAGAATGAAAGAAAATGTCTATGAGGATGTTCTCACGTACGCGTGGACTTAAGCGTAGTAATGAAAGTAGAAATAAAAAAGTGGGAATTTTGCCAGCTATACAAAATACCCTAACGCAAAAATATAGAAGAGTTTGCTGTCCAGTTGTGGGTACTTTAAGTGCACCAAAATAGGAAATGGAGATTAGTAGGCCTTGTAATGCACATAACTGGAGAGCATAAGGCCTATACAAGATTTTTGGAGTTGATATCAAGACGGGGAAAACGTAATGAAGAGCTTTTAGAATTGGTGGGAATAACGTCACTACAGCCGCAGCTAGGGAGCGGTGGACCAGAGGTCACTAGGAGAAGCCTTTGACCTGCACTGGACTCAGTTCTGTTCAGGATGATGATGAAGGTGATGATTTTTCCTTATTTTCCCGTTATGACTGGTCTTACTGGATAATCGATTCGACAGCCTCGCCCCTGGCAGCAAGCTCTATTTTGCCTTCTGGGAGATAAATTAGACAACAATTCACCCTAATCGTCATCACTTGTTTGAACTCTAGGTAAGCCTCTAGGGCAGGCCGCTATTATATTAATTTCTTTTTTATATCTGTGCCCCCTGTGGAATGTGGGTAAGCGTGTCAGCTTCAGATAATGGCAATTGCCCGCTTCCATGAAACCGCATACTTGAATGAAAAGATAGAGGGAAAAGGGATAAATGTTGGAATTACTTACTTCATTACTTACTTTATAAGCTCGCTGATATGTGCACATACTCAAAGGTGCAGTTGTGGGATGCATTCGGAAAAGGTGACCATGTGTGCACTGCACTAAGCATCCAGTTAAGAACCAAACAGCTGACTGGAAATGACTAACTAAACAAGTAATAAATGTCGCTGGGTGACATGTGTTTCAAATCGTCTGCTCCTACAGGTACAGCTGCGTAGAAGCATGTTAGATGAGCTCGCGGTATCATTTCTCGGGGTTTCTGTAACGTCCACTATAAAACAGCGTGAAAAAGGAGAGCGAAGGTAGGTTAACTAGTTAAACTTTGATTCATCGCGGTAGTTAACTTGCTCATTCGTGTAGAGGCAAGTAATAGTTCACGTCGTCGTGCTTGCACGATGATTTGCGAGTTGCAGCGGAACTGTCAACCCGATGGTGACTTCCCTTTCTCAAAGGATGAGTATACATATTTGTGGGTGACGGAAAGATCCTGCACGTCTTGCTCAGTTGAATACGCTACTGACTAATCTCTGACTCTGGAATTCTTTCGATTGCGCCACAAACTTGACTTAGACAAGCGGTATATTCTGACTCTTCGTGTAAGTGACTTCCCATTGACGTCACATACTTTCAGGTGCAGCGCCATTGTATCTTCGTCATTCAGTGCTATAAAAAAGCCATATATGCTCATCGCACTAGAGTATACACTCTAGACGTACTCTCATAGACGTACTCTCATACCTTGACGCTAGCTGTTGTTTTGGTCGCTGTTCAGCTAAGCCTAAAATGAAGGTTGTGTGGAGATTACAATATTTATTAATACATTTTTACTAATGATGACCAAATGACCATTGTACGTGCACTCAATGAAACCTTTATTTTCAGCTCTTTCTACTCGTTTCAATTTCAGAAATAGTGCTGGTCCAGTGTGACGTCAAGAGATCGTATACCAATCAGCACGCCAGGTTTCGCATACTCGATCCTGACTGATGGGTGGTTATCGCGAAGTGGCTTCGTAGCCAGAAGGCTACGAAGGTATTTCCGCTCTTTCGTGCAAGAAATAATAGCTAGCTTTTTTTCGGTCCTGTGATATTTAGGTGCCTAATTTGTGACGCAGTGTTGAAGGTTGTCAACCTAGTACATTGGGTTGGAGCTGTCTTTAGAGGAATGAAAATTAATTGGTCGCCGCTTCAACAGCTTACAAAAGACAGGCTTAAGCGACTTAACATACCTGACAGTACTTAGCCGTACAAGGGTCTTACGTTCTCAGAAGCCTAAACCATGTTGGAAGAATGTTTCTTTAGAATAATGTGGACAGTCAAAACGTTGATATCTCCAGCTCCTTAACACTTCTTCACATTTCTATTTCAGTCGCTTAGCCAGGACAGGTGCGGTGAGATGCTAGTGGGCAACCGTTTTCGATCAAAGGTGCATAGAAATACCTTTGAGCGTTTGCGGCGAAAACGGCAACTCCGACTGGCAATGGCGATACTTCTTCAGGTCTCATGGGATTACGGTGAATGGATAAGGAAGGTGATTGTGGCAACTCTGGTTTTGGCGATGCAGATAGTGGTGACTTGCACCGCTAGGTTTTGAGGATCAAAATGGACAGCTCATATTCTGCATTTAGGTGCTTTTGTGGCATGTTTTGATGGGGTAGTCATACGATCTCTGTTTTTAGAGGCGTCACAAGATTGTCTTCGAAAGGGTGTCGGGTCTTGCAATACTAGTCGAGTCGCAATATGGGGGCATCGGCACTTGAAAACAAACTCAACTCTTTTTATCTTTTATGACTGCGCCACGTGATAGTAGTTGATCCGGAAACTGTAGAAAAATTCTGGAATTTCATGACGGATTGATCTGTAATTATTCCACGGGATGAGCCGTAAAGCGGGAAACGGACGATTTGTCCATAATTGGTACCAGTTTTTCCGTACCTTGAATACGAGGCTTTCAACAGTACAGCAACTGAACCCAGTGAATACATGAGAACATTTGCGTACTGGATGAACAGCACAGCGCTGTAATTGTTTTTATAATTGCAGCTATCAGCAGCTACAAAAATTTATATTCTTCACTTGCGCAATAACTGTGCCCGAGATCAAATAAAATGACAGGAACAAATTGGACATCGCGCTGGCACCAGCTTGGATATTGGGTATATAAGTAGGGGCAGCACACGACAGTATGGACTGCCATTGTATTGGAATTGCGGCACATTGGTAATGCTAGTCTGGGCCTGCGACAATGCATCGTCGATGCCCGTCTCTTAACAGATTCACGGTCAGCTAAACTTCACGCAATTTCGTTATTTAGTACATCAATCTGTTTCACTTTTTCAAGGTGTCCGTTTCAAAAGTTACGCAAAGTGATTGGAAATAAATTACGTCCAGCGTTCGACGTAAACCAGTGACATTTTTTTTTTACTTTGCAAGGTTCACCGCGCTGTCTTAGGGATTAGGGCGCTCGACTACAGCAGTGGGACCATGGATGCGGGATCGAATCCCGGCCGCGGCTGTCGCTTTTCGCTGGAGGCGAAAAGCAAGGCGCCCGTGTGCTGTGCGCGATTCAGTGCACGTTAAGAACACCAAGGGGTAGAAATTTTTAGAGCCCTCCACTATTGCGCCTCTCATAGGCTGAGTCGCTTTGGGATGTTAAACCCCGTGAACCAAACAGAACCAAACTTTGTAAGGTTCGCCATGGTTTGTATCTAAGCTGATATATTCATAGCATTTGCAGGGGATTGTACATCCGATCACGGTTTGTCAGAAGGTGCCAGCGATCATTTACGCGCAATATTGCCTATTGTGGTATTGTTAGCGTGCATTGATGGTTAAAAACGTTTCCCATTTGGTTAACATACTATTATGAGTACGTCGGAGGTCTGCATTTATGTGAGGGATGAGATGTTCTTTCTTTAAATGTTTTTTTTTCTTTTCTTATGCCGGCCACTTAAGTACAGGAACAAATAAAAGTGTACTGATACCGAGAACAGCAGGCGTTGGCAGGCAGAACAGCTTCCACTGTGGCTGCGCTGGTAGCACTTATGCTAACTTGTCAGGCTGTCAGTTCAGTACCGGTGCATGTGTTGCGGGTGGCTATTGGTCAAAAGAAGTCGTGAGCTTATAGCACATTTGTAACAATGCAGGCGCGTTGAATACCACTTAGCGATGCTTTTGATCTGTATTTGGCTTAAGAACTTAAGAACTCGATAGTTGACAGCAGTGCTTACTAAAGGGATGCGTATTACGGTGGTGGCGCTGGTCACGTTGGTGCTGTTCATGATGAATTCCGAGTGCTGTGTGTACAATTGTTGTACCTCTCTGCATGCAGGTGCCTGCGGTTCTCCATCGACCCGTCGAACGGTGCGGTGCGCATCCTGCGGGACAGGAGGGCCTCTTTACCGGCGCCGGCCCCGTCTGAGTCACTGCGCGAGTTCAGGGGTGAGTGACGCTTCGCTGGGCACATGCACCTGCTGCCGTCGCCACTGCCCTGCTTTTGCACACGTTTCCGTTTGCGAACCTTGTCTCGCGGGGTGTGTATTGGACCCTGGGAGTTGCGTGCATTGTATTGCAAGCCTACCCAGTCGGAAAAAACTACAGAAAATTTTCTGATGTTACGACAGAATTTCTGCGCGGTTTTTGACGGGAAACCTGCTGTGACAACAGACCATTCTGTAGTAACATCACATATTTCTGTAGTTACAACAGAAAAGGGCTGCAGAACTACAGACAACAGAAGTATACTACAGAAAAACTACAGAACTGCGGAAACATCTGATGGTTACGACAGAACTACAGGATATTTTGTCGTAACATCACATATTTCGGTAGTTACAACAGAAAAGGGCTACAGAACTACAGACAACAGAAGTATACTACAGAAAAACTACAGAACTGCAGAAACATCTGATGGTTACGACAGAACTACAGGATATTTTGTCGTATTTTTGACTAGGTTCTGTAGTTTCTTTCGACTGGGTATTTATTTCGTTTGTCTCTGAAGTAGAGAGAGAAGAGTGATATGATTTTTGCTGCCCTTCATAGACTCCGCATGAGTGATTCACAGACATCGTTCCTAGAAGAGGCTTTAGTTAGGGTCGCTTTAGTACTGCGCGTGCGCGGAGTTGCCGGAGGAAGAATTTGCTCCGTGCAATGGATCAAAACTCCTACTGAGTGCTCTGCTGACTTCTTATTGGTTGTCCGAGTTAGTTCTCGAGAAACTTGGGATGACTAGTGATCATGCTCACGGACAGTGGGTGGTTGAGTGCGCCTCTTTCCGGATTCAGGTGTAAAAGAAGAGTTTTGGAAATATTTTGTATCTCAGAGCGGGCCAGCAACTATATTTGTATCCTATAGTGGAGTTCATGCATGACTAACCCAACAACCTAAATTTCACTACTTTTTACGTAGTCCAGTTGATGAGGTTTCCCGTGCGACTGGCACCACACGGCACGCCTCAGGAACTAGTGTGAACGATATCGTCGTTGAACACGAGCACATCTGATTCGAGTTCTTGAAGTTTGCAGTGGGAGCCTGATGCCTTTCGATGGAGTTGTTTACACGCTAGACTTAGGCTACATAGTATGGAAGTTGGGGCTTTTTCATCTACACTACCGCGTCAATTTAACTCGTATATGACCGTGAAATTACTGTTGTCTGCGAACCGGAGTAACCCACACCGTTCTGGTGCACACACACCAGAATGCATCAGGCCGGTATTCTGTCAACAGCCCTGGGCACAGGGAAGGACTAGTATCCATCCACGCAGGGCTACGTCATAAATGTGTAGTTTCGATATCAGCAACAATATGGCCTGATGTTTCCGTCACATACTCACATACTGACTCGCACAAACAGTATTCTAGTGAATATTTTGAACGGCGTACGGCTCGCGTGGAACATGACTTCAAATGAACCAGCAATACAAAAAATATAGTTGAAAGAAAGGGCACAGGGTGGCTGTCGGCCCTCAGGCTAACATTTGGAGGGTTGCGCACCCGTCTTTTATTTCGTTTCCTATTTCTTGTCCTTGTTTTGTCTTTCTCAAAGGCTCAATAATGAATTACCATGAAAATAACCAGCTAGCCCAGTATGAAATTGTGTGCCCTTGTGTTGCGTTGTTTCGTGTTCGCTGTCCAAGATTTGCTTTTAAGTGCACCGATGATGTTCAGCTAACGTCCTTTCTATCTCCTTCCGCCTGCATTTTTGTTGTAACCGTTTCATTAAGTACCAAGCTCCAAGCGCATGGCCCCACTTTCCACGTTGTCACGCTCGGAGATTTGTAATAGTGTAGCGAAATAGGTAACGCTTTTACAATGAGACCTGCGAAGTCGTAAGCATCTCCTAACTACCACGGGAACCATTCTCTACAACTCAATATTCTTCGCACGCCTCGTTGCCAACACAAAGTGTCCCTCCTTCTGTATTCGCTTTCCCCTTTTCCTCCTGTCCCTTGAGCTGCCACTGCACGGAACCAGAGGCCAGAGACGATGCACATGTTTACGCAGAGGGCGCCGCCTGTGTCTCGCCACACGCAACACACACGTTCCTATACGGAGCTTGCGTGACACAGGCGCATTCGTTTATGCCATGCGCGCCATGGCGGGTGCACTCGAGCGTGTCGGAAGGTCTGTGCCGTGAAAGGGTTGGCTGTTGCGGACGGCGCTGGATGGGACGTCCCAGGCGCGGAACCAGACCATGTAAGGCGGTGAATCAGCTTATCAACACCACCCACGTATCGCGTGCAGGCGCCCGAAGGTTCACAAGTGTATAACGCGACTTGTACATAAAAAAAAAAAGCGATTTGCAGCCGAAGCTTGATGAGGGAGTTCTTTAGCAGCAAGCGGTGTATTCAATGGTGTAGCATTATATTGTAACCGTAGGCCAACCTGCTTAACGTATTAGAGAGGTTTAGAATGGGGAGGGGGGAGGAGGCTATGGGTTAGAGGAATAGGATGATAGCAGAGGGCGAGTGCGCATGCTCAGTGTCATTTCCGTACCCCTCGCTCATTCATCGCAGCATTCTGCACGTGCGCATTGTCGCACGTGAGCATTCTGCACGTGCACAGAGTTTCCTACTGAAACGCAGCGTTACCCAGATGGAAAAGGATGTATATGGATTGGGCAGTACGATATCTCAGTACTTGAACTTATGGTCACCGGATATGCTTGATTTAAATTTTTGCCGCTCAGAACGCACCGAATTGGGAACTTGGCTGATGTCACGGTGCCTGCGACATTCAGACGAACTGCTCTGCGCCTTCAAAACATGCAGATCGTGTAGGCGGAAAAGCCTCAGGGCGTCACGGAGAGATGACTGTCCAGTTAATAGATGGCGCCACGGTCTGCTAAGCTCCGCGAGCTGGTCCCAGGGCAAAATCAAGTTTCGAAGCGGATGTTCGCAAGTGGTATTATCCTAGAGCTCTACTAGTCACGTGTATCACGAGTGCCTTAAGAACAGGGAGGAGGAAAGTTGTTTTTTCATTTTCGGCTGATTATTGACAGAAAAAAAAGTAGGCTATCCAGTTGACAGTAATAAATGAGACGAATTCTTAACCGACACCTTTATATCCTTGACAGGAGGAAAGTTTGTTCCTCTTAGCTACTACCCTCATAACTCTCCTCTTCAACTCGGGTCATTTATTTACCGAAAGGGTGGCAGTTACTGAGCCTTTCTTTACTGGGTGAAGTATTGGTATTTGTTTGCTTCCCACCAGGAAATTATTAAACGTTATCACGTAAATGGAGCAAACATTATAATACAAATACTAGAGATTATCATTTGTATTGTGAAAATTTTATTGCTGCATGTGTTTTTCCCATATATTCACGTTCGTGATTTCATGCTTGATATTTTCGGGCATACTGCGGTTGCTTAAATCAACGCGTTGATCGATACAACTTAATTGATTGACTAATCAACGCCTCAATAGGAGTGCCTGCGTTCTTCAGTAGTAGTCACCTGAAGCGCATCTCGCGCTTTATCTGTACGCACACAATACCGGAAGAACCTTCCGGTCTATATCTCCAGTGGAGAAAAAAAAGAAGTGCCTGAAACTGGATTATACAACTGCCTTGTGCTTCCGCATGCATTGTGCACGGCGTGAGAGTATTCTTTGAAACTCGATGAGGTTGCGAGTGGGAAGAGGCCCTCGGCGACGATTTTAGCTCGCTCACCTTGTTTCCTTCGTCACCGCCTTCGCGGCCTCTGTCCTACGTATCAGCCCCCACAAGTCGCGCACCCCGCAAAGGCGTCGAGATGACGCGGTCGGCCTGTTTTCCCACCTTTCGCGCGCGCTAGAGAGAGGAATACATTCTTATTATTTTCTTTTTTACGGATAATAAAGGCCGGTGGAGGGTCGCTTCACTCCCTCGCGAATGGTACACGACCAAGAAATGCTGCCATATTCAGTGATAACGCTATCTTGTTTATGTATCCAACAATGAGCGAATGATAGCATGTCACCAGTCGATTAATTTGAAATTGAACTCTAATGAGCAATTAGGAGCAAGTCAGAATTAGAGAACGCACTTAGTCGTAACGTGGAACCCGCACATAGTGTGTTGCCTGAACGCACGGCCCGACGACAGTGACAAGCACGCCACCTTGCGCTGTCGACGAAAAACCGCGCAAAAGCCATTGCTAGTTGGGTGAAACTATTCCAAAGCCAATTAGTCATTTTCAGCGAAACGAAGGGACAGCGTGCTGGAGGTAACTGAACATTTGAAGCATTTATTCCTCCTTAATTGTGATAAAATGTCGGCTGCGCAGAGACGTCAGTTAGCAATCCGGTCCATGGACTCTTAACTACTCTTAACCCCTTTTCTCGCCGTGTTCTGGAAGGTTCATCCTTGTAACAATGCAGTGTGACCTATGAGGACAAGTGCTATGCCTTACCGGAGTGGTCCTTTGCACCCCCGGCGCCTTTTTAGATCGTGGATAAGTTCTTCGTCTTAAAGCTGATAAGAGGAACCGTATCGGTATACGTATCAAATGAGCATATCAGTTACTTCTGTTTTACGCTTTCCCTATGCCGATCTTGCGAAATTCGCGAGCTGTTCTTTGACGCAGGCGCATCGCGCAGTGTACTTCTACGCGAACTGGGAGCTTGCAGCTTTGCGAGCCAAAAGTTGCTCATCGCCATGACGCCCTTTGACGCGTAGTCGTCGGCGCGTGGAAGGACGAATGCGAATGAGCAGCCTTCACACGCGCTAGCTGTCAAAAGTGCCGTAATGCATTAGAGCTTGCTTGGAAAAGGTGTACATTCATGGGCGCGGATACTCCATCGTGAGTCATGCACGCATGGCTTGCACGATGTGCATCGCATCGCTTTGCAGATCTCTTGCACGGTATTGGAGATTGTGCAAGCATTGCCTCTGTAGCTGTGAGGCGTAGCGGGGTTCGACAGGAGAAAAAAAAAAAAAAAGGTCTCACATGGGCAAGCGTATGACACACGGGAATTTCAGCGTTGGCCGTGGTGTGAAGGCAAGTAATTGGTCCCAAACATGTTCCTCCCTTTTTTTTTTGTCTTGCAAATGGAAGGCAGAGGTGGACTCGAATTCGCCCCGGACTGCAGTGAGGCACTGAAGTGAACTTCTTTCCAAAGGGCGCTTGTAGCAACGACAGTTGCACTGTGCGTGTTTAGACATGCTGGTCCCGTTTGCCTGTCAATATTCTAACCCTCCACACACACGTATACGCAGCTTCTCCTGTATTTCGCTTCATCGCGATAACGCAGAAAAGACGGAATTAAGACAGGCGCTGTTCGCCGTGTTTGGAATCGAACCTGAGACCTCCAGACCGCTAGGAAGACGCATTACTTGAAGCAAGTGCCATCATGGCAAGTGACAAGCAGACCAGGCGCATTGGTTCAATGCCTATCAATATCGTCTAACTACCTCAAGATTTAGAATCTATAGACCCAATTTTGAAATCTGCAGTTTTGATCTCGAGAAGGAGGTATAACGGGACTGTAAGCTTCGGCTGTTTTCGTTTTTAGATAGTTTATGTCCCGTAGTAGCGTTTTGTCTGCTTGGGTGGTCGGGTGCGTTGCGGTGTGGGTGTGGCCTGGTCGTCTTAATCTGATTACGGGACAACAGGGAAGGCGCCCTGTGCTGGGGCAAACCGTAACTCAGGGGGCTTCCTGACAAGGTCACGGTGCTGCCGCTAGCCCGCCTGTGGCCCTGATCTCCAGATACCGATCTACGCTTGCGTCGGGCACAACCGTGTCAAGGTGAAGCTCTGAGGCGCCGTACGGTTGTTGCGATTCTTTGCTGCTCGCGATGCTCGACACGGGACTGCCGTAGTAATTCGGAGAAAAGGGTGCACGTGGAGCGTGCATTTATTCGGCGTTGGTCACTGTGAAAAGAGTGGGATGATGTAACTGGTCACTTGCTGGCAGTGGTTCGACGCCAAAGAAACACTTCACCCCGTGCTCTTTTCGCAGTCGTCTCTAACGCCAGCGAACTAGTTACCAATCAGGTCAACAGCATCCTTTTAGACGGCAAGGGTGGTTGGTACAGCGACTCCGAATTTAGGTTTTTCAAAGCTCTAAGAGCATAAACGCAGATGCTGCGGAAGAAGAATACACACATCGCAGCGACTTCTCGCAAAACACAACAAATTTCCCGTACGGCTACCCCATTACAATCATTTCTTTTTCAGAACTTCTTTCTGTGTCTCTGATGGCCTAAATTTGTATTCTGAGATGTATACGTTCCTATGCCGAAGTCTTGGGAAGTGAAAGGTCATCAGCTTGCCCAGCTTTCGATTCTGCTATTTGAAATTTAGGATATCCTGTAATTGCCCAGTGCTACAGCAGTGAAGCATTCACACTAGCAGCAATATAACTCTAATACGGAACAGTGATGACAACACGGGAATGATGCGTGCAATCCAGCTCGCGACGCGCCCTTCAATATAAAAGATTTGAATGTTCTTGGAAGGACAGCTAACGGAATTTCAGTGATGTCCGATAGGTATTAGCAAACACCTGTTGAAGACGCGTACGTGTAACTAAGTTGGTTGGTTGGTTGGTTGGTTGGTTTGTGAGGTTTAAGGTCCCAAAGCAACTCAGGCTATGAGAGACGCCGTAGTGGAGGACTCCGGAAGTTTCGACCACCGCGGGTTCTTTAACGTGCACTCATCGCACAGCACACGGATGCTTTGCCTTTCGCCTCCATCGAAAGGCGGCCGCCCAGGCCGGGATTCGATCCCGCGTCCTTAGGAACAGTAATCGAGCGCCGTAACCACTGGGCCACCCCGGCGTGTGTTGCATATGTGAAAGATTTACAATATGCACCTTCGAATCAAATCCACGTTGTTGTCGGCGATGCAGCAACAACCAAGGATATCTGCTGTATGCATTAAAGTCACTATATACGGCTAGATTATAATGAACACTGGAGTCCAGTTTACTACTGTAAAATGTTTGTGATGTGGAGCGCTTTTAAGATGACAGATGAAAAAAATATATGAAGTGAAACTGGTCTGACATGGCCGGAATACACGGACATATCTGTTTCTTCTTTTTCTTTGAGAACCAGATTTTCAGCAATGCGTTAAGCGCACGAACGTTATGTCTCGTGTACACGGACCGCCGATTGAATTCGGGTAGTCACTCGTTCAACATGAGGACGTGGCTTCACAGCTTACGACGTCGGATGGGGCCCGACGCACTGCGAAAAGCAACATTCGACGTATCTTTGAAGCAAGCGCTGACGGCACTGCCACCTAACTGACTAGAAGCATAAACCTTTAGTTGCGTTTCCTTTCGACTGAAGCGCGAGACATTAGTAAACATAAATCGTGAGGAGCAATTCATATTCTCTCGTCAATAAATAAATAAATAAATAAATAAATAAATAAATAAATAAATAAATAAATAAATAAATAAATAAA
This sequence comes from Amblyomma maculatum, assembly GCF_055883805.1. Lineage (NCBI taxonomy): Eukaryota > Metazoa > Arthropoda > Arachnida > Ixodida > Ixodidae > Amblyomma > Amblyomma maculatum. The sequence continues at coordinate 106,366,991 of NC_139348.1, read as the reverse complement.
TAAATAAATAAATAAATAAATAAATAAATAAATAAATAAATAAATAAATATCACCATGCCAAACTCCACAGCGCTGTGCGAGAATTCCTTGCCAGAAGCGAAACTAACTGCCCGGTGTGCTACGAGTCGGCTTTTCCCTATTTAGAGGCATAACTTCTGCCGGTTGAAACGAATCCAGGTCGTTCCATCTAATCGCGTCTTATGTCCTTTCGTGAGCATCTATAATGCAAACCATTTCGTTTTTTTTTTTTAAATTGTGTATGCAACTACATCTTCCATGCTTATTGAATTGCATTTTTGTGTTTTATTCTCAAAGTCCCTTTTTTTCTCCGCGTGGTCAGCCGCTTATTGCTTCACGAAGGAAAATATGGTGTTGACGTTCTCCACAAGACGCCGGCTGATTTCTGTCTTCACTTATCTCTCCTTAAAAAAGACATTCGCTTTGTTCGTTTGGGCAAAACAGTCTGCATTCGTCCAAAGTGCAAAGAAAGGAATATAGAAATAAATTGTTATATGAATAAAGAGAGAAAAAAATCGATTAGGTTGTGTTCTTTGTCTATGAACGCACTATTGCTCCCTGTGCCAGCTATTTCATGTAAGAGGACACCTCGCTTCCGGACCGGACCCGTCGAGGAAAAGGCTAGGTGCATGAGTTGGCGGACGCGCAGGGCGTTGCTGGGACGTGCAATGCGCTGCAAGAGGGACCGACATCAAAACAGGTTTGGTCAGGAGTGGTTGTGGCCGCGTGGCCAGATAACTATAAAAGAAAACGAAAACCAAATAGCTACATTTGCGTATATGCTTGCTGTAATCGGGCATCGTGGTCCTTTACCCCGTAATAATGACTCGTGACGGCGCGTGCGATCAACGAACTCGTCGTACGTGGCGTCTGTAGATATGCGTGGGACTGGCGTTTCTGGCGGCTCCGGCCAACTGAGTACTTCGCCGCTGTCGATCACATTTTCGTTCATTCCTCTTAAGTCTGGTTGCGAAGGCGAGGTTTCAGAGAAAATGCGGAACACGAGGGCCTTCACTAAGCCTCTTCGTGATTGGTGTGCCTGTTTTTGAACTCTGATTCACGTATTTCGTGCCACCAGAAAGGTGTTCCGCTATCGCGCAACTATACCGCGTCACGCTGTAATGGCGTTTTAATACATTATTATAATGCCTCAAACACTTTCCCTAATCCCTTTTTCCCACGGATGCGTACTACATATGAATCCGATAATGAAGTAAGCAGTAACCACGCGCTGTTGGGCACAATATAATATTCGATAGTTGGGTGAGTTGGTAACTTAATACAGTTTGGTTTGTTTAGTACATGAGGTACTTAACTTTCCAAACGACTCTTGCTGTGAAGTGATAATTTTGACCACCTGGAGTTCTTTAACGCTCACATGACGCCGCACAGTACACTGGCGTCCTGCTTTTCGCCTCCATCTAAACGTGGCCGCCGCGAACGGGCCCTAGCTCAGTATTAAAACGTCCTAACGAGGGACATTCCGCGATGAGACATTTCTTTACGGCGGTAAACCATCGGCACAAAGAAGCTTCTTATCTTAAACGTAATATTTTCTTTGACAGCGCAACGATCATATCGAGAAGCGACACACGGACAAAAGCTGCCCGTGTGTTTGTTTGCTCGTAATGTGGACGTCGTCCTTAACCTGAAAAAACAAAACAAAAACAAAACAAAGTTTTGAGTCACGATGCAAATAAGCTTGCGTGCGAGCTCGTTTTACTGAATGCATACGAGACTTCATGCAGATATCGTTGTCAATGACCCGTCGTTATCCGCTTCGTTGAGCACCATAAGCTTTGCGACAGGGTTATAAACAAAGGAGGGGGTTCCCACTCTGCAGCCCGTTACAAGAAATATGTTCTCGTAAGCTGAAAATACAGTTGTATGTATGTTTTGGTTTTGGTTTGGTTTGGTTTGGTTTTGTGGGGTTTAACGTCCCAAAGCGACTCAGGCTATGAGAGACGCCGTAGTGGAGGACTCCGGAAATTTCGACCACCTGGGGTTCTTTAACGTGCACTGACATCGCACCGCACACGGGCGCCTTGCTTTTGGCCTCCATCGAAAAGTGGCCGCCGAGGCCAGGATTCGATCCCGCATCCTTAGGAACAGTAGTAGAGTGCCGTAACCAGTGCGCCACGCCGGCTTTGCTTTTCGCCTCTATTGAAAAGCGGCCGCCGCAGCCGGGATATGGTGACTAGAAGCTTCTAGTCACCATAGCCGGGATTCGATACCTCATCTTTGGGCACAGTAGTCGAGCGCCCTAACCACTGCATCATATTTATTCACACTTGCCTCCCTGATAATGCAGGCGGGGGGGGGGGGGGGTGATGTGACCGTGCCATTGGTAACAGGGAAGTATAAATTTGATTTGAGCTAAAAAAAAAAAATGTATGGGATGTAGGGGTCGAATATAGAATGTCAAATGCATTCACCCGTGAATCGCACGCCATTCTGAAGCACACGTGCAAGAAGTCGCATCTTTATTTAGTCATCTCGATTGTTTTCGGACAAAAAGGTTGCGAGGCGGGCGCTTAACTCATTCTTTGGCAGGTATTTTCAAAGAGCAGCTTTCTTCCTACATTCTTTTCCTGGTCGAGCGCCGAAGGATGGCGTCCTTTGCAATATATATATATATTTATTCTTCTTACGCTTCGCGCATGCTTTGGAAGCTGAGGAGGCCCGATATTTCTTTATTACCTTCGTTAGGTGATCCTTGGGCAGCGCAGTTGGAAACACGGACGCGATTGCGCAAAAAATGTTTATCCTCTTCGGGTGCCGCAACATGACCTGTGGAGGTCTCGACGAACAGAAGCGGAAATATGCTGGGAACAGGCGAAACAAAAAATGAAAAATAGGAAAGAGCACGAAAGCAGCTGACTAAAGCCTCAAGCTCGCCGCCATCCACTGCGTAACACGCATGTGCACGTATAGGTGCTAAAGCTGCCTATTGGGACTTTGTCAAAGAATGGGAAAAAAAGTGTGTGTGTGTGTGTGTGTGTGGGTGTGTGTGTGTGTGTGTGTGTGTGTGTGTGTGTGTGTGTGTGTGTGTGTGTGTGTGTGTGTGTGTGTGTGTGTGTGTGTGTGTGTGTGTGTGTGTGTGTGTGTGTGTGTGTGTGTGTGTGTGTGTTGTAAACGCTTCTATCTTGTAATTCATCATAAAAAAGCACGAACATGCCGTGACTATGGCTGATTTTTAAACTGGAGGTATTGAAGGCAGGAAAGGTAGGAACGCTCGGATGAATGAGGACCCATATATTGCGGATATGTCGGTATGCGAATATGTTTAAACGGGCGTTGTTTGCGTTTAGCGCATTCTGTTTGTTTTAACGAGTGGCACGTGCCAGCGCCGCATCGCATTGCTTACGTACATTAAAGCTTTCATCGCCTTAAGCACAGGTGCCTGTTTTAGGTGTCAAATGCTTTGTAAATTTCAGGCGCAAATATTACGGCACATAATTTGTAGTGTTCACTTTTGTGCAATAGGTATGATGAATCGGCGAGAGCAGTTTCATCGGAAATGACTTAACAGGAGACACTGCTCCACCTGGCCGCCACCTCACTAATGAGCGCATGCCAGAATGGACACACCTATTAAGTAGACACTTGAGGCCCCAAACTTCAATGTGTAACCACATGCAGGCCTCGCCGCGGTGGTGCAGTGGTTAAGATGTCCGACTACTGTGCCGGAGTTCCCGGGCTCGATCCCGACCGCTGGCGGCTGCGTTTAGATGGAGGGGAAACGGAGAGGCGTCCGTGTGCTGCGCGATGTCAGCGCACGTTAAAGATCCGCAGGTGGTCGTAATTACTCCGTAGCCCTCCACTACAGCTCCTCTTTCTCTCTGTCCACTTTCGCTCCCCACTTCCGCCCTTCCCTTACGGCGCGGGTCAGGTGTCCACAGAGCAAATGTTACGGTGTAGGGGGGGTGGCTGATCCTGGCCCTGATGGGGCAGGGACAGGTAGGTCACCGCCTCTTGCGGCGGGGGCTATCCTGCCACCGAATTTTTATCTGTTGTAGGCCGTCGTAGCACCCGCTACTGCTTCGGTGCTGTTGCGGCGTGCATCTTTCTCTTCCTCTTCTTTTTGTTCTCTATTTTCTCTTCTGTCCGCACGAGGCAGCAGAGGTGGCTCTCAGCTACAGAGCCAGTGGCAGGCCCGTGCATTTTCTTCTCCTTCTTCCTGAAGAACATACTGCGCGTTTATTTTCCGGCCAACAAATTGTTATCAGTGACATGAAGCCATGTTTCTATAGCGACGCGACGTATATGCGATGGAAAAGGCTTACTGGTGCTAAAATACGTTTCAGGGTGCCGATACTTGCAGCGATAAGTTATTTTCTCTTCCCACATATTCCACAACCACGGCCGCTCGATGGAAGCGCAGTGCCACAACACTCTAGTCATGTTTATTGAGTCCCGCCAAGCTATCACTGAAATGTTTTCATGCGTGTCACGAACAAAGGGAGCGTTGACAGCTTTTCTTTTTTACCTGCTCTATAGGGAGCCAAACTACACCTTTAAAATAGGTAGATCGGAAACTACATACAAACTTTTCTTCTACCGCTTTGGCTGGCCAGCTGTTTCGGGCGGTGGGCGAAACGTTTCGCAATCCCAGAACCTGAGCGATGCGAAGAGCGGCAGTGGATCTCTCTCTTTTGTAACAAATGCTTTCCACCACCACAACCACCGCCGCCAGCCCACCGTGTGGAGCCACCGCGCGGCGCTCTACCTCGAATTATCGCCTAATGTGGCTAGCGCTCCGGTTGTACTCTGGAACACCTCTAAAACGCAGATCGGTTCCACAGATTCCGGGTTCGAATCCGACCTCGGCGGCTGCGTTTCGATGGAGGCGAAACGAAGAGGCGTCGTGTGCTGTGCGATGTCAGCGCACGTTAAAGATCCCCAGGTGGTCGAAATTACTCCGTAGCCCTCCACTACGGCTCCTCTTTCTCTCTTTCCACTTTCATTCCCACCCTCCTCCCTTCCCTTACGGCGCGGTTCGGGTGTCCACAGAGCAAGTGTGACAGTTACTGCACCTTTCCCTTCCTGTGAACCAATTTATTATTATTATTATTCCACAGATTCGACTAGCGAACGCGTCTCTGCTCTTGGAGTCTTCCGAGCTCTTAGTTGTCGACCCCTTCGGGTCCACATTGTCTCATTTCTTAGTATTTGTTGCGTATTCATTTTTAGTTAACAAGATCCCTCCCGATTACTTAAACGGCTGCCTTAGTGCTTTTATGCGTACTTCTGCGCTTCAAGTCTTCTAAGGCTAACTAAACATATATGTTTGAATGTCTGACCGCATTTCAAATGCTCGGCAAGCTATGGGAAGGCTTCAGCACCTAGTTGCAGTCTCCCTCTTAAGTTTTGTTGGAAGTATGGTCCGTTTTTAGCTGTCGTTCTTTGATCGTCGATCGAGTAAAGTTTATGGCAATTGTCTGTTATTGCCGTAAACGATAGCGGGACAAAAATAACCCCGTTAAGAGCTTTCTCACTTCGGTGTGGTGTGTAGTTGACGCAGAGGGCGAAACTCATTTCAAGCTCGATGAGTCACGGCCTATCATCGTGTGACAATACAATCACCCGGAACACTTCACACGTAAAGGAAACCGTAGACATTCGGAACTAAGAAATAGAGAGGTTGGTTGGTTCATAGGAAGGGAAAGGCGCAGTATCTGTCTCACTTGCTCTGTGGACACCTGAACCGCGCCGTAAGGGAAGGGATGAAGGTGGGAGTGAAAGTGGATAGAGAGAAAGGGGGGCCGTAGTGGAGGGCTACGGAGTAATTTCGACCACCTGGGGATCTTTAACGTGCGCTGACATCGCACAGCACACGGACGCCACTTCGTTTTGCCTCCATCGAAACGCAGCCGCCGAGGCCGGGTTTCGATGGAGGCGAAACGAAGTGGCGTCCGTGTGTGTGCGTGTGTGTGTGTTAGAAAAAGAGATAGAGTGATATATATATATATATATATATATATATATATATATATATATATATATATATATATATATATATATATATATATATATATAGAGAGAGAGAGAGAGAGAGAGAAACAGATACTGTCGTTTTCTTACACGTCAGTGGAGGGGAGCGAAATGTTATGTTCTGCAACGCATCTGTATAGAACTTCCATAAACTGGGAACGTGATGCTTGCCGACGAGTCCCTTGTAGCGCCCGTAAGGCAACCGTTCCGAGGCTCACTCGACGAATCGAAGGTTGCCGTCTCAATTACCGGCGTCCTCCATGTACGTGTATACGCTGCAGATTCGCCGACTACGCTCGTGTCGAGACAACACCTTGACAGCTCCTTAGACCTTGCAAGACGCATCGAGTGCAGATCGTCCAATTCTTCTTCCCTTTCACTTACCCCTCTCCCTCTCTCCACGCTAATCGCGAGAAACTACACCACGCGGGTGGGGTAGTGATGCAACATTCATCAGCTTTCTCTCCCCACTACACAACCAGATGGCTTTGGAAGCGTAAACAGCTTCGCTGATCCCGAAATTACATACAAAAAGGAGGTATGCAAGCAGAGAGAAGGCGAAGCTTGTCCGCTTTCTTTCTTTTTGGCCCGAGGCGTACTACCGATGTGGAAATGAGGCGAGCTCTTCGTTTTCGCCGGGTTATTGCCTTTAGAGTTTCCTGGAACAAGCAAAAGAAAAATAAAAAAGAGAGAAGAAAAAGCTTGGTGCGATGATGACGGCTACGTGTGAAACGCTGCTGTAACTACGGCGCTTCTTTATGAAACGCCGTGTAAAGACGGATGTGATATACGACTTGGTTAGCCTGACAGGTACGCGGTAGATAAAAAGGTGCGCGCTTATAGTTACGTAGTGGTGGCTGAGGCACGCACCGGCATTAGTAGCAGCATCACGGTTAGAAGAATTTTCGACTCACTGGGGTACTTCCCAAGCATGAGTAAGATTTATGGAGCGAAAATAAAAGGGCGGCGAGTGGTACGAGCTGACCAAACGAGCACACATCGCCGTGGGCCGTTAAGTGAGAAAACAAAACGGTAGGAAAATTACGCACCTGGTCTGGATTACCTGTTCGCTATTGCATCCACCTACAGACTCTTTCAGAAGGAGCGTGTGCGCAATGTAATTTCTTTGATATCCGCTTTACTATACCTCTGTGGTACGCTTGTTTTAAAAATAAAAATAAAAAAAGGAAGTGCCGACTCGCCTCCTTTGGATGTTTCCGAAAGAAGCGAGAACGAGGTCGCAAGAGCGCGTTTGCCTCTACAGGCGGTAATTACGCATGCAAGAGGATTTCGAAAATGCTTGGAATGCGGGATTTGTGACGTCGATCGGAGACTCTTCGGAACGTTATCTTTTAAGGCGAAGACCTTTAATGGCTCATGCTGTCGTGGACAAAACGTGTCCCGCTTTTGCGTCGGCTCTGATTGGCCGAGGCGGGATGACGTCATAGAGGTCTCGACCAGTCACAGAGCACTACCACAGTATGCGCGAATGCGTGCCTTATATGGCCATATACCTATCAATGGTCTAATAATAATGAATGACTGTTTAATTAGTTAATTTATATGCAAGTAATTATTTAATGTATAATAAATAATTAATTATGTCTAATGAATAATTAGGCATTCGGTTATATATTACCCTCTTTATGATTAATTAATGATTTACTAATTAGTGTCAGTTGCGTAGCAGAATGCGGAATTCGGGCTTTCGCCTTTCACTACCTAAGTCGCTAAGTCCCTGGTATTTTTTTTAAGCGTTGAATGACAATGAACTGTAACAGTGCGCTGATAGATGTTTCTAGCATGAAATATGCTATGCGTTTCGGAAGTGTACGTCAGTAGTAGAGTGCGTCCGTGGAAGCTGATATCTCCACGAGACTTACAAGCGGTACTGGTCGATGAGGCCGGTACTCAAGGAACACCCTATACTGTATACGTTGCTGGGAGTGTCGATTATATATCAGCAAAAGTAGGCAGAAACGTCTTAAACAAGACGACCACAGGGGTTTGTTCTCTCTTTTCGCTATCTTTGGCAGCTGTTTCTTTTCTTTGTGTTGCCACTGTTACCTTGAGTGTCGACAAGCCAATGCGCTGATTATTTTCCAAGCACTGAAGGAAGAGTGTGCATGCCTCGAGCAGCTGGCTTTGGGGGATGAATTTACGTTTTGTCGAGAAATGAAACGTGTTCATCGTACACTAACTATTACTCTGGTAGCCGCTAGGTCGGCACCAGAGGCAGCATGCGACCTGTGGCAAACCGCACGTTGTAGTGATATGATAACTGTTCTGTCTTTGTTTTTGCACGTTACCGTTGAATCTTATTGTAATAGCACCAGTTCCTTTGGTCCAATCCCAGGTTCCACCAAATGACTCTTTTTGAAGCATGAAATCTGATATCGACCAGCTATGTGCGATGCCTGTTATGCTGTTTTCTGGTTCTGAGGAACTCTCAATAAGAGCTGCTGGGAATTTGACACGTCTAATATCGGCGCACTCTCCTCCTGTGGGAAAGATCGAGCTACCCGAATACGTAGGTTGGCAAGCATCCCCATTGCTGATAGAGTGCCAGATCGATCGCCTTCTTTGAGAGCGTTGTCAGGAAGCGCTTTTCGACGGAAAGTTGACGTCGAATGCTTCAGAGACAGTCATCGCTATTGCGTCGAAGGCCAGCCCGTATGACGCGCATACATCCTCTGCTCGTTTATCCACACACAGCACTCGGCGTTTTGGACGGGTCCTTCATGACACCGAGCCATTCACCCAGGCCAAGGAGTCAGGGCTGTGGCATCATTTTAAGGGACACATAGAGCGGCTGCATGTTTAGAGGATTTCAACATTCTGGCGTTTATATTTCAATATTTTCTTTTCTCTCTTTAATATGTTCTACAATTGTGACAGTCTTTTTTTTTTTTTGAAGAAAGGTAGGATATAATTATCTAGTTGTGCTTGGTGGCGTCTGAACATTAAAACGTTTCTCACGTGTGGTAGTTTTGAGAAAAAGGCATTCACTAGTATAAGATCATACAGAATATGGTAGGTAGGTTGCATCAACGAAGGATTCCCCAGTAGCTATGCGAATTGAGCTCCGCCATTCTCCCCCCACACCTCCACTGTAGGATTGTATATAGTGCATACTGTACCTCCTTTAACACCATTCTTATAATCGCTTTTTTTTTTCTTGTACGTTGATGCAGATTGTGGGGGCAACCTGACGGCGCTATCGAAGCCGGCGCGGCTCTACACACCGGGCTACCCCAAGGGTTACGAGTCTAACCAGCTCTGCAGATGGGTCATCACCGCCGACGGAGACATCACGCTCCACTTCGTCAACATCGAAATCGAGGACTCTCCGGGTTGCGAGTACGTCACTACACGTAGAAATGGCGAAATTGCGAACTTCCACAGCATGACAAGAAGTTTTGCTTCGCAAGTTTAGTTGGTTATTGATTATAGCATCCTGAGCAGTATCCATTCGTTGATGCCAATTCTTCAGCGATTCTACAGCCAGTACTAGCGATTCGGACTTACGAGTGCAGAAACCTCCGTCGCCGTGGTGCGGAGGTCTGCTTAAAAGTACCAAGCTTCGAGGTTTTATGCACGGGGTCCGTAAAAAGCTCCTGATCATTTTGCTGTCGAACGCGAGTCCCGGTATTGCTGAAATATAGAGAAGGCCCGTTATTGTGAGCTTTTCATGGATCTTCTTTCATTGGTACATACCATCGCCATGATCACGCGCCTGGATTCGCCATCGGAATAAACACCTGGCACGGAATACCTTGCCTTGCCGTCACGACCTTGAAGTCTCGACCTAGCTTTCTATTTTAAGTGGTGGAGGTGAAACTCGATCCCCTTGCTACCTTACGCCCTGCCTCTCACTGGAGCTACGTTCCGGTTGCCGTTTGGCAACTGCCACCATCGTCATGTCAACCGAGAGCAGTCTCGACCCGGCCGGACCCACCGGCCGGACACGACAACGCGACCCACCGCTCCACAAGTGGGGGAGGTATCCAGCACCTCCACCACTTGTGAAAGAAGGCCAGGTCAAGACGGCAAAGTCATGGCGGCAAGGCAAGCTATGCCGTGTCTGGTGTTTATTCCAATGGCGAACCTGGCGATGACGATGGTATGTACAAATGAAAGAATGAGACCCATGGCAGGCTCACAATATATATATATATATATATATATATATATATATATATATATATATATATATATATATATATATATATATATATATATATATATATGCACACTATCAGTGCAGTCAGTACCGTGCTGCATGGATTCAAATTCACATCTGAAGCAGTTAACTCCGAAGAACAGTTATCTTACAGTATTGCCTTGCATGCTTAGAGAGTGTCAGTTTCCACTCGTGGAGGCACCTGAAGGCCGGAAAAACAGAGCAAAAGCAGACAGGAGAGGTTGCCAATATGTTTTGTCTGCTTTACGGCGAGAGTCGTTACTTGGACTCCATCTCCAACGGTTGTGCAACTGAAGCCTGTTATCGTTGTTCTTCCTTTGGCTCGGAGGCCAAGTGCATCGGTGTTAATCGAATACAAGCCAGATAACGACAGAAGAGTAGAAGGCAGAGTAAACACGCACACAACAAGGTTGAGGAATAGGGATGACGTTGAGGAGAGAGAAATGGACGCGCCGGCACGCACCGAACGTTTTGAAGAAGTGGTAGCCTATTTTAGACGGTTAATGCTCTTTTGTGTTCCTTATTTTTGCTTTCATTTATGGTGCAGTTTTTTTTTTATAACTTTTCAGGAAAGGGAGTCAGGGTAAAAAAAAAATTGTCGGTGGCTTAGGTTGGCTACGCCAGGGTATAGCTAGCGAGAGGTACGTTTCCCTTGCTGAGCTTGTTCCTTCACATCCTCATCTTTTGGTTCCCATTGAATGACATCTTCAATAAGCTTCATCTCGGCGGCTATGCGGCGTCAGTTATGCTCAGCAGTGCGTCTGGCATATCCGTTTGGCAAGCCGTTCCTCTTTCTCTTCGGGCTTCACCGCTGCTCTCTTGGCCTTCTTACGCTCATCCACTCCTTGAATGAGTAGCCAAGTGCCAGGCGACAATATCAGAATCGGAAGTTGTTAATCTTCTCTTGTCTACACCGCCGTTTAGCAGCGGTGGGACTCTCCTTTTCTGCGTTCATGTCAAACGTTGTGATGAAGCCGCCTATTTCATTTCCACATTTTATACCCAATGCTCAACATGCGACGTGCGGTTCGTGTGATAGAGCGGCGTGCGGCGAGACGGCAACCAAGTGCGCGGCGCATCTGGTGCCCTTCTCCGGTTGCTATGGTTACAGCGCGTGCGCTCAACTGGCCGCTCGCGGCCACCGCGAAATGCTAGACTGGTAGCCCAGTGTAGCTCTTGCTACAAAAGTCTTGCACTAATCACAGCAGCGGTGAAAATGGCATTCTTGGTCGTGCGGGAAATGATGTGTCAACACAGCAAGGACAAAACATTTCTGGTCTCACATTGCCATTCATGTGAAACAATGAAGAAGGAGAAGAAGTAATGTACTCCTACGTTTGACCAGGTTAGGATTTTGTATCGCCACAAAGAAAAAAATGACGAGAGAGATAGTTGAATCATATTTTATTTCAACGGACAATCAGTGTGTCAGCAAGACTTCTCTGGCTTTTTTGAGTGACGTTTTGTGCAGCAGGTGAACCCAGGAGTTGTTTCACATGATTGTTTCGTTTTCGTCATATTTGTTTTTATGTGGACCTTGGAGTAAAGGTCTAGGCATAGTTGTGAGTCAGCGCTTGTACTGTGGCTTCCTTTTATCTTGTCCTGTATCTTCTTGTTCGCGCTGTTTAAATTAATAATGGATGTGTCGAGAACTGTTTGTGCAAAAAGAGGCTTGTGATAGTAGCTCAACGCCTACGTTTTGCACGCTGTTTTCATGGAGATGGCTGTCCTGTTGCCACTAGTAATGGTGATAAGGCAGGGATATGTGTCGGCGCGTATACGGAGCGAGTGTTATGCATTTCTATGTTGTTGGCACCGTGCGGCGTTCTCCTTTGCAGTTGCTTACCGTGGTCGTATATGCACGTACTGAAGGACGCAGACTTCTCGGGGTCCTCGTTTTCTGTTTTTACCCTACTGTGCTTACTCCAAAAACACACGCCAGCCGTTGCAGCAGTGGCCGTATAAGGAAGTTGCTCCAAGATGAAAAAGTTTCATCGTATACCATGTCGCGACAGCAAACCCGTGCGCCCTCGTGCTAACCAACTAATGTTAATGGCAGAGAGGTCCAATATAACTACAGGTCAGAGCAAACACCTCTAGTCGGAAAATACTGCAGAAGAATTTTCTGTGGTCACAACAAAATTTCATTGTGGTTTTTGAAAGGGAACCTTTTGTGAGAACAGAAATTTATGTTGTAACGTCAGAAGTTTTTTTAGTTACAATAAAAAAGTACTGCAGCACTACAGACTACAGAAACTAGGACAGAGAAAATTACAGAACTGCAGATAATTCTGACGTTTACGACAGAACTACATAATATGTTGCAAAATATGTTGCATTGTTGACACAGTTTTTTTCAACTGGATCCGTTGTCCATTCTCCACCTGTTGTCATCTAATCTTTGGAGAGTGATGCGCATGGCCGGTATATGTTATGTGTGCGGTAGAGATGACGTTTTAATCGTTGGTGGTATTTCCACAGCGTATAGTTCAAGCAGCTCCTCTTGCTCAGGTACGACAACGTCGACGTCCTCATTGGCCCGAAGCAGGTCTCCACGGGCAAGACATGCGGCACCATCACGAACCGAACAATCCACACCAACTCGACGGCCGTCACGGTGATCTTCAAGTCGGACGAATCATACGAGGAGAAGGGATTCTTTCTGGAGTTCTTCGCCGACACAGGAGTGGCAGGTACGTGAGTGACTTGCGAGAGCGCATTCCTCATAGCTATAGATACGTTTCTTCTACCTTCGGCGAGCGAGGCGAAAGTGCCCCATTTCGTCAACCGCCAGGAAGCGTGTGGTGCGAAGGTTAATTTTTGCGGTCTATAATTTTGCGTTCTTGTCCCCAACAAATCCCAGAGCCTGCAAATGACATTGCTTGTTTAGCTGTTAGTTCATGACATCACAAGGTGCTGCCGCCTCCGAAAACAGGACAGCAAAATTAATCAGAAAAACAATTGCATCAAAATAGGACCCCAGAATACTCTCAGGGTTCCCGAAGATGATAGAACAAGTCAGCGTCAACGTAGAGACAACAAGAGTGCCATCATCTAATGCAGATTGTACGTAATATACGCACGACGTTGTGCACTCTTTTTATTCACAACTTTTTTTCTTTCAATGAGAGTGTACATTTGTTTCAAGCGGCTTTTGTGCCAAAAGCCGGCGAGCTAGTGGAACAAGAACCCCTACTGAAAAACGAAAAGTTCTACGGGGCAATAACCTTACACAATCTCATCAAATCACATAAGCTCTCATACGATGCACATCATTATCATAATATATCTTCCATAATTTATGTTAATGTACAAGAAACTATGAGATCTTACGCAATTTATGCGACTTGTATGGGATTTCTTACGTGAATTGAGTGAGACTGCGAGAAAATGTGAGGTTATTGACTAATACAATTTTTTCAGTATGTGGTATTCATGCACCATTGGTTCAGATAGTAAATCTACGCAGTGCTAGAAATTTACTCAGCAGGTATTATCAAACAGAAGGTGCATGCATGCTAAACAAGATCCGCAGATTAGTGCCCACACTAATTTAGGTACTATGTCAAAGCCATTTGCCGGCATAGCTGCTGCTAGGTTTACTGCATACGTTGTACCTGTGTTCTGGGACAACCTTTATCTGTTTGGATGGCTCACATTTTCTATAGGAAACGTTAGTTTAAAACGTTGTTTTATGGCGGAGAAATCATGTTGACTGCGGTTGTGGCAACACCAACAAACAGGCCACAGCAACTGTTTCTGATTCGGTGTTCTTTGACGTGCACGTGACGTAACACTAGTCGCCGCTCCTTTCTTGCCTTCCGGCCTGTACGTTCGTTTATCCCTTTCCAAGGTATACCAAGGAAGCAACCTCATATCCGGTTGCTTAAGCTAACTCCAAACCTTTACTCAATGTCGTTTTTAATCACCCGATCATATCAACAAGCTGAGGTGTGCACGAGTGGCACAGATTTATGTTCCTTATTGAGAATGATCGTTAACTGTCATTGTTATCAGCAAAAAATATCCACTGATATGGAGCGATATGCATTGCAGTTCCATAGTGGTTCGCCATATGTTTTGCAATGACGATAGGCCTCGTTGGTGATATGAGAAGCGCTTTGAAGGCACCGCATGGGGATGGACCATTCATTCATTTATTGGGGTGCATCGAAGTGTGGTACTCCTACTCGGGGGAGGGGAGGGGGGTGACCTCCTACGATGGGGTCAACGCCACTCCCTAGAGGTGGCTGCCATTGAAAGTTACCAGGTGTTATATATCCTTAATAATTGGTTCACAGGAAAGGAAAGGCGCAGTAACTGTCACACTTGCTCTGTGGACACCCGAACCGCGCCGTAAGGGAAGGGAGGAAGGTGGGAATTAAAGTGGAAAGAGAGAAAGAGGATCCGCAGTGGAGGGCTACGGAGGAATTTCGACCACCTGGGGATCTTTAACGTGCGCTGACATCGCACAGCACACGGACGCCACTTCGTTTCGCCTCCATCGAAACGCAGCCGCCGCGGTCGGGTTCGAACCCGGGAACTCCGGCACAGTAGTCGGGCGTCTTACCACTGCACCACCCCGGCGGGGCGTTATATATCCTTCGCTTTGAGAAGGGAGAACATGTGAGCAACAGGAAGGTACGACGTCACAATGGTGTTCATGCAGCTAGGGCACGTGAATTTGAAAAAGAAAAGCTTACACACGGCATCAGTGCCGCGACAAATTATTCAGAGGAAGACAAATCATCCTTTCAAAACGTTGGCTATTAGAGTTGGGCTCCCCTCCAAATATGTTGAGTTCTCTTAAGTAACATTCATCTACCATAGCCGGGCTTTTATCCCACGATCGCAGTTTTTCCGCCTTTCCAATGCTTCACTCCTACTTTCTCGGTATCATGCCCACCTGTTGTCTTTACGATGCGTCCAATCTCTTGCTCTTAGTTCGCTTTTTGTCTTGCATTAAGCTAAGGCCACCCATGCAGATAGCCTGAGCTTGAAGTGCAGTACCCGGTGCAACCGTACAGAAAAATCAAAAGTTCTACCTCACAAAATCTCACCAAATCGCATACACTCTCATACGGTGGACATCATTATCATAAAATATTTCACATAATTTATGATAATGTACAAGAACCATGAGATCTTATGCAATTATATGTGACTTATATATGATTTCTTATGTGAATTGAGTGAGATTGTGTGAGAGAAATGTGAGGTTATTGCCTCATACAATTTTTTTCACTAGGGAATTGTTTTTTTTTGTTATTCATTGTATTACCAGAGCTCTCTGAGAACATATGCGGCGACACGATAACCGCCGAAGAAGGCAATGTGACCAGCCCCGGATACCCGTTCGAGTACCCGGACAACAGCAGCTGCTGGACACTCATCAACGTGGAGCCCGGGAAAGTCATCGTTATGCGGTTCAAGGTCATCGCACTTGAGTTTGACGAGTCGTGCTCGTTCGACTATGTCGAGGTCTTCGATGGTGCTTCCGAAGGTGTGTATGTGTATGTGTATATATGTGTGTATAGGTGTGTATAGGAGGGGTACGTGCTTGAATGATGCTCATTGTACTTCTGAGGAGAGGTGTTACATAATGAAGCCGATGAAGAGTAGCAGTCGTGTAAAAGCAATTAGTAGTGACCACACAACAAGTCTGATTAGCGCATGGTCGATGTTCTCAACTTAAGAAACTTAATAATCGGGCCAGATAGCGTATACGGCGAGCGCCAAAAGGACCAATGAAAAAAAAAAAAAGCGCCATATTATTAACTGCTGGAGAGGAATTACGGGCGTGTTACATTAACACGCCGAGACGGCGGAGTGCACAGCTTTACAAATCAACTACTTTAACATTTAGCATGTCTCAACAAAGATCTTGTTTTGTTGTGGGGTTCTGGCTTGATGCTGACAGTATATTATGTGGCTCTTTGTCATTTGTATCGTTAAAAGGCAAACACACTAGTGCATGGTGCCAAACGATTCTTGATTTTTGTTAATATGCCAAAGTTCATCACTGAACGATCCGGGAAGTTTATTTTATCGTACCACTGAGTTTTAAAACTGGTTACTGGTTTAACGAGTTAGCGCTTATGATTCCTGCATTTGCGGACTCGCTTTAATGGAAGCGAAATGCTAAAGCTCCTCTTCATTGAAAGTTATAGAGGTGCTCTACATTCACAATGGCTTCCCTTGTCGGAATAGGGTGTAGACAAAAACGGAATTTCTCATGAACCACACTACCACCTTGGCACGCAGTAACTAATTAAACTCTCAGTCTCCGCTTAACGCTCGTCACTTGGGGTTAAGTGCGTCCATTTAGTGACTTAAGCACGTCAGGCCCTACTGCTCGCAGCATAGCACCATGACACGCAGTGTGGGCTTATTGCAATATCTACCAAAGTTAAGTGCACTGGCCTACCCTACTGAAAAAAGTTGAATGATTAAATAACCTCAAAGAGGCTTAACTTTGCAATTAAGCCAAACAAACTTCATACCACATTATTTATTTTCATACGTTGGGTATGGCATTTTTGGATAATGTTTGACATTGATAATGTATTTGTGTGGTAATTTATAATAAATTCTCTATGACAGTATCCTATCATACAATTTTTAAAGCAAAAGCCTTTTTTTTTTACTCATGAGTTACGAAAATTTCCATAGGGGATGTCTGCATAAAAGAAAAAAGAAACAGTATCCCCCGGGGAATCCAGCTGCTATCTGTCCGATTCCAAGCCGAGTGCGCAAGCCACTACTCCACGTCGGGCTCGTGAGAAACCGATCTTATTTCTCCTTGTCTAGCGTGAGGATGATAGTAGCCATGACAATACTCCGCCGGGGTGGCGCAGTGGTTACGGCGCTCGACTACTGTTCCCAAGGACGCGGGATCGAATCCCGGCCTCGGCGGCAGCTTTTCGATGGCAGCGAAAAGCAAGGCGCCCGTGTGCTGTGCGATGTCAGTGCACGTTAAAGAACCCCAGGTGGTCGAAATTTCCGGAGACCTCCACTACGGCGTCTCTCATAGCCTGAGTCGCTTTGGGACGTTAAACCCCACGAACCAGTAGCCATGACAATGACGATGCAGTGAATGATAATGATAGTAGTAAAGATGGCAATGGCGGTGCATTTAATTAATAATGATGATAGTAGCAATAGTGGTGTTCCAGATGATTGTAGGGAAGACAGTGACGATGCAGTTGGTGAAAACAGCCCTCTAAAAGGGGCTTTCGCCATTTCCGTCCTTAACCAAAGTTAAGCGCAATCATGTAATTTGTTTTAGTGAGGTAGACGTTGACAAGTCCCTTGTCGAAACGCAAATGAGGCTTGCCTTTATCCCTTTGTTCAGCTTTCGTTTCACTTCAGCCGTTTGGTGCACGTGTTTATGTGAGACCTTGCACGAGCTCATCATAAATGATCTCGCTTTCCCCGCAAGACTCCCCGTCCTTCGGTCGCTTCTGCGGGGACTCCCAGAAGCGCATACTGCGCTCCACCAGCAGCAGCGTGCTCGTGCACTTCAAATCCGACGACCTGCTCAGCAACCGGGGCTTCCTGCTCGAGTACGAGAGCAACAGCGGCGGCATCAAGGTCAGCCACGACGGAGGTGAGCGAGAGACCCAACGTTGCGTCAGCGGTTGAAACGTTTTGTTCGTCTCCGTGGTCGCCTTAAATTACGAAGGACGCCTTACATCAAAAGAGGTATAATAATGTCACAGCCACAAGCTCATGTTAATGACTTTAGCAATGAGAATCCCTCTTTTTGAAGAAACCTCGACACTGAAACGACAGACATGTGAGCGGCGAAGACACGCCTACCGAATATAGGCGGGTGTCAGAATACGAACACGTTGCAGGGCATATGTGAAACGCTTGGAACCTGAAGCATTTGTTAGTCACTGCACTGTAAAAAAAAAAAAAAAAAAAAAAAAAAAAAAAAAAAAACTGCACTCTAAAAG